>NC_139682.1:76360888-77560888 GCF_964106915.1 Podarcis gaigeae | reverse complement strand
CCCCAGGGTCATGATGATGTCTGGTGCTCAGAATGAGTCCTGTTTTCAAATGAGCTTAATGTGGGTCCGACCTCCACAACAATGCTATTTTTGGTAACCGTTTCTGAAGCTTTCTGACCAAGTGGCATACAAATAACCACCTTTTGATTGAAGAAGCCAATTTCTTCAAGAGCTTGGGCAATTACGGCTTATGTCTAACCTGTTTGATTTTGATAGATGCGTTTTTCTGACAAATTCTGTCCTCCTATATACAGTTCCGCTTTGGTGGCGGTGGCGGCGACAAAGGACCTGCCATCTCGGCACAGGAAGCTCAAGCACAAGCTATTCTTCAGCAAGCCAGGGTAAGAGTGAAGCACACAAAGGCCTTGGGAACTTTGTTAGGGGTCCCAGGAACTGTAGTGCTCTGAGGGATAAACTACAGAACCCACGATTATTTGTGGGGAGGGAATATGTGCTTTAAATGTACGATGTGTATGCAGTCTAAGAAACTAAATGTGATGGGTTATAGTCCTCTGAGAGAAGAAGCTCTGTCCCTCTTCCCCATAAATCCTCACAGGCCACTTGTGTTCCCAACATTTCTCCTCCCCCATACTTTCTTCTGAGAAAGCTAGAATTTCCTTACAGCGGGGGATATTTTTCTTTATCAAGGTCCACCTTGGGGTGGCAGCATGTGTGTGCAAATCTGTGAGGTGCAACATGCCAGCAGTGACCAGTGCCAAAACCAGTTGTGGGCGGGCCAGAGTGGGTGGGTACAGAACCAAAACTCTTCCCCACCTTCTCTCTCTTGCTGTCATTTTTTTTTGCTCTCCCCCTCTCTTTCTACCATCCCTTTCTCTTTACCTCTCTGCTACCTCTCTCTCCTTTCCTGCTTCGTCCCTCGGGACACAGATTGTCCACCACTGCCTTTCAGATTTGGTCTGAGGATTAAATGGGGAGAAATTTGTGAGAGAGAAAGAAAGAGAGGGAGACAGATGGACCGACACAGAGACAGAGAGACAATGAGAGAGATGGCCCTCCTCCTAAGCTCCTGGAAAGAGGGATGGTTTTGTACAAAAATGAATTTCAGCATTTCTCAAACTTGGGTCTCCAGTGTTGTTGGACTACAACTCCCATCATCCCTGCTAGCTAGGGATGATGGGAGCTGTAGTCCAACAACAGCTGGAGACCCAAGTTTGAGAAACACAGCATTAGGTGTGGATTTTGTAAAAATGGATTGAGATTCCTAGGACTGCATGCACACAAGTTTTTTGGATTTTACATAGTCATAGTTTGCATGTAGAATGTCTGAATGCTTTTTTTGGTTTTTGTTCAAACCACAGATTGCCATGAGGGGACCTCCAGGCCCTATGGGACTCACTGGAAGACCAGGTCCTGTGGTATGTTAAACTAAGAAACAAATAATCATTGTCCACAGTTATCATCTGAGTGTCTTTATAATGAAAATTTGAGCTGTCTCTGTCTATCACAATGACTGGCATTTTTCTAACTGCTTATATTCAGAAATATGAAGGATACTCATTTCAATGCAGAGCTTTAAATAATAATAAAAAAAACCCTGGAAGGTCTCGGCCAAATATCTAGTTTAGATAACAAGTGGAGCAAGATTACAGGCTTCTTTGCCAGAGTCATACAGGGCTGAGTTTTGCCATTGTTTTAAATGTTTAAATGACAAAAGCGGAGCACTCGACCCGCAGTTGCCAAATCACCTGAGCAATTTCCCCCTAATGATGGTTTCCTCTTTTACAAAAATGATACTTTGCTGAGAGAGATAATCAAATGATTCACCTAAATGCTCCAGTTAAGCAGTTACTATCTCTTTAGAAGCTATCCAAGTGTATTTACAACAATATAAAATGATGGTTAGTACAACCAAGATTACAGGCTTCGCATAAAGCCTGCAGTCTCCTGGGATATATATATATAATACATAGACATAAAGGCCAAGAGGAAGTTCAGCATTCAGAGTGAAAGGATATATTTAGTTTTTAATGTAGTAGGCAGTGTTTCTGACCGGCAAAGGCAGGTTGGCTAGCACAGTGCCTCAGTTGTTATTCTGATCATCCCTGTGAGATTTCAGTGAAAGGAAAATGATAGCACTAGACTGAAGTTTTTAGCCCAGACTTTTTCTCTGGGTTCACACGAGTAAAGGAAAAATATGCCCATCAAATTGGATTAATCTCTGGGAATTTTTACTGATTTCCAAAGTGGGGGGGGGGGGTGTTACCTTTCTAAATAAGGCAACAGAGGAGAAACAAGTGTTGTGTTCCCTTCAGTGCTTTAAGACAGCTGCACGCTCCCCTCTAATTTGCTCAGATGGAAGCAAAGAAACTGTCACTAAGCACTTTGCAAATTCACTCTTTGAGGCAGCCTCAAAAAAATATTAAAGGGGGGGTTGCTTCAAACAGTGATTTTGCAAAGTGCTTTCAGCTGCCTCGCACTTATTTAAAAAATAGCTGGAGTGATGTTTGAAGCAGGGAAAGCTGCTTCAAAGAGTGTTTTTGCAATGGCTTTCAGACAGCTCCCGCGTCACTCTCATGTGTCATTTTGGAATGGAGGGTCATGGCTGTATTAAAGCCCTTTGCAAAAAATATTTTGAAGTGGTTACAGGTTTCCAAGCACCTGACAGCCAGCTGGTTGTCCGTCATTTGGAAACCCCACACAAAGGATTTTGAGAGGTAAGTTGGGTTGCCCACCTGTGACTCAGGTGATGTCATAATGCCATCACGTGATTGACAGGTGGATGGCCCCGCCTACCTATCAAATGTCACCCGCAAAGCCAGTCCTGATGTGGACTTGGCTTGTTCCTTTTTTAAAAAAAATAATAATTTACAAACATACATTTCATACAATCCTTAAAAATGTTCAAACATACCTACACTCAATCCCACAGATAATTCCTTTTCCTATCACCATCCACCACCCCTCACCCCACCTTTGTGTTAGACTTAAAGGTGTGTGAAATAAAGTAATAGAAGTGGAAAGAAATTGCAATTGAGTAGATTGGAAGTCTAACAGTCGGACTTGGCTTGTTCCTGAGCCTCTTCTAAACATTGCCAGCCCTAGACACAAATGTTATTATAGCACAGCAGGAGAAAGTAGAAGCACTGCACTTCCTTCTGTTTGTCCCCTGCCAAGATCCCTAAACATCACATGGCCCATTTTGGGAAATCATGTTTTGTTTTGTAAATGTGAGACATCAGAAGAGTGTTTTGCCCACTGTTCCAACCTTCTGCTGTTGCATTTCTCTAAAATCAGTACAAATGCTGATTAGTGAGATGAAGCTCTCCATCTGAATATTTCTGGTCCATACTGATGTAGCTACACTACCAGCTCACGCTGCAGAAAATAATTTCCTGGAGTGGGAGAAACAGAGCTGCTCCTTCTGGCTCCCCTTTATCATTTCAGTCCTGGACTATCAGGATAACCTTGTGGGTACTTGCTGATAGCAGAGCTTAACCTCCAGGTATCTCGTGTCAGATCATGTCTTGCACCATGGCAGCCTCTCTGCAATCCATCACTGAAAGTGCCTACGCATCCCAAGGAAGCTGAATGACCTATTTTATTATTACTTAATGCCAAAATATAATTTTCTTTTTCAAAGCAAGGCATTGTGTGGACTAAGGGTTCCAAAGGAGGCCTACCAAGCTTGTGTGAGAGTATTTATTTATTTTTTGAACCACCCTTCATCCTGATAGTTTCCAATACAGTACAATAAAAACATCAACGATGTCATAGAGAGAATGCCTGTAAATACCCATTGCTGGGACTCTCAAGTGGTGAGAGAGCTATTATGATGATATTCTGCTTGTGGACTTCCCACGGGCATATGGTTGGCCACTGTGAGAAAAGGACACTGTAGTAGATTGGGTATTAGCAGTGGCGTAGCGTGGCGGGTGCAGGGGGGGCAGCCGCACCCGGCGCAACATCTGGGGGTTAGGGTTAGGGGGCGCAAATCCACGGGTTAGGGGGCGCAAATTACTTGCCTTGCCCCGGGTGCTGACAACCCATGCTACGCCACTGGGTATTAGGTCTTATCTATCAGAACTCTTCTTATGTCCTTGCATTTTTCAAAACTGAGAGGCAACAGGTCACACAACAGAAAAGCAGACAGAGGTCATAAAGCCAGTTTAAAGACCTGAGCAAATAAAACTGTCTTGACCTGGTGCAGAAAAGACTGTAGTGCCAGCACCAGTTACATAGTGTGTTCCATAGTCAAGATGCCTCCCCGCCACCACGAAAAGGTCCTCTCCCTTGCACACAAAATACACAGTGATAGTACTCTGTGAAGGAACTCATCTAAAGATCCCAATGCATGGGTAGTCTGTATTCTACCAGGCATGCAGAGTAGCTTATCAAAGACTTGGCATTTCCCTCATTTTCAGTCCTGGACAGGAAAATAAAAACAAGAGGTTCATCAAACTCCTGATGAACCACCACATGCATCATCAGAAGTGGCAGAGAGGCTATGCTAGCTTCCTGACAGGTGGATGATGGTTGCTTACTAGGAGGCAAGGTGGAGGGATGTTGACACAGGGCAGTGGTGCAGCAATAAAACTGCTAGCACATTTGCAAAGCTAAGCAGGGTCCGGTGTGGTTTCAAATTGGATGGGAGACCACGAGTTGAGATTCTTGCATCGCAGGGGATTGGACTAGATGGCCCTCGGGCTATCTGCCAGCTCTACAATGTTATGATTTTATGATTCTGTGAAATGCATTGGTAGAGCCAACCAAACATTCCTGCTGGTGAATTTGCACCATGCCTGCTTGCCCCTCTTCCTCCCAGGAAGCAACACTGATCCACCTCCTAGCATAAGAGCTCCACCCGATTTGCTGTGCTGATTTTGTGTAATTCATATCTGGTGAGCTGTGCTGACCATTGGAGATCATGTAATATATTGACGCCTCGCATCCAGTTAAATATCCCTATCTCAAATGCATTTATCTGATCAGAAGCATAACCTGTTGCTTTCAGTGGAATTTGTTTAGCAAGCTATAAGACACAGCCAAAATCTCAGCCAGAGCTTAATGTGAGTCAAGGGTTATATTAAAAAGGTTAGCAAAGAAATTGTGGTATTTTGCCATTTTCCATTTAAGCCACTAGGAGGCTGTAGAAATCCAGCTGTTCTGATTTGGAACAAAAGCAAAAATGATGTGATGCGATTTTTTTAAAAAAGCTTTCATTTTCCTCTCAGTACACTTTGTAATACACTATCAGAAACATAAATACATGCCTGAATTTCCAATAAGAAAGCATTGAAGGAGTTTCTTCTTAAGCAAAGCTATGAGTATTTTATACCCGTAAATCAACTATGATTATGCTTTTGAAAATCCAGATCCTGTCATGTGCTTTTAAAAGCACCTGTGAAAATGGGCTCCTACTTCCATCCTCCACTTTCCTCAACCTGAACTTCCTGCTTTGCTCGATTTATGGCTTGTGCCTTATCTCTGCTGCTTCCTCAAGGGTGGGGAAATACCTCACTTTTGGGAAGAGGGGAGAAAGCAGGCAGAGAAGGGTCCCCATCAACACCCACCTTATGGGTGTGTGGGATGCATCTTTGCTCCAGCGGGTGATGCCTGCTGTTCTAAAAGAGGCTGTAGTGTGATGACTTCTCAAAAACCTTACTTTGAATTCAGAAGTTTGTGATATCTACCACCCAGTCACAAATAGTTTATATTTATGGATGTGGTGGTTCTTCAGCTTCAGACACTCTTGTAAGGGCAAGATAATCTGGACCCATTATTTAGGCCTGGGTTTGGGACAACAACAGCCTCGATCACCCTGATCAGGGGTATTCAAGAAAAAGGCTGGAGTGCAATTCTCTTCCTTCCCTTTGATCTCTCAGCATTCTTCATTACCATCAATGGTGGTATCCTGATGGATCAGCTCCACATGCTAAAAGTTGGAGGTACAAATATCTAGTGGTTCCTCTACTACTCACAGGGCCAATTCCAAAAAGTATCATTGGGAGACTGTGGCTCAGACCTTTGGCGCTTGTGTTGCAAAATTCCATAGGATTTTATTTTGTCCCACATACTGTCGGCCATATATGTGAGGTCACTGGGAGTGGTCGTTTGGGGATTTTGTCATCAGTATGATGATGGAACTCAACTATATTTCTCCATTTCATCTGGAGGGCTGGATGGGGGCCGATGAAAGGAGACTAAATCCTGACAAGACAAAGATTTTGCAAATGGGTTGTTCTTAGGTCCAGGAACAAGTTACACTAGTGGCCACAACTGTGGAAACCTTTTGGGGAAAGTGTATTTTGAGGTTTGATGGCTCATAACACCACTTTCTGGGAGTAATACCATAACATTATATATCCATGGAAAGATAATCTAATGAAGAATGTAATGCAACAAAGTTTGTTCATTTATCTTTATTCTATCAAAAGTTATAGCCAAATAACCAGAAAAAGGAAGCATAACTAGCTTAGTTTCATATGCAGTAGCTTTCCTTCATGTAGCCAATGAGCATGTGTTTAGCGAGCCAATCAGGTGTTATGCACCACGAGACCTCAGAAATATACTTTCCCCAAAAGGTTTTCACAATTTTGGCCACTAGTGTAGGTGGCCTTTTATGGATGCGGTTGCATTCGTTCAAAAGAATCAGGTGCATAATGTGAGGTTGCTCTTAAATCCGGCACTGTTTCTGGAGGTGCAAGTGGTGTCTATGGTAAGGAATGCCTTTTGCAAGCCACAGTTGATTCACTAGCAATAGCTTTCATTGGCAGTGATAGACTGACCAAAGGACCTGTTTGCTGGCTTACTATTATGCAGTAATGATGGTCAGTTTGGAAGCTGTAAAGGTAAAGGGACCACTGACCATTAGGTCCAGTCGTGACCGACTCTGGGGTTGCGGCACTCATCTCGCTTTATTGGCTGAGGGAGCCGGCGTACAGCTTCCGGGTCACGTGGCCAGCATGACTAAGCCACTTCTGGTGAACCAGAGCAGCGCACAGAAACGCCGTTTACCTTCCCGCCGGAGTGGTACCTATTTATCTACTTGCACTTTGATGTGCTTTCGAACTGCTAGGTTGGCAGGAGCAGGGACCGAGCAACAGGAGCTCACCCCGTCGCGGGGATTCGAACCGCCAACCTTCTGATCAGCAAGCCCTAGGCTCTGTGGTTTAACCCACAGCACCACCCGCATTGGAAGCTGTAGCTGGTGCAAAATGTGGCTTTTAGGTTGCCAAGAGGGGCAGCCTGCTCGGGGCATATAACACCAATTCTTAAAGCATTTCGATATTGAACCAAATTCAAGGTGTTTGTAACACAGGACATACTTATAAAGTCCTATTCAAATAAAACAGGAAAGGAGGGGTGAACAGCACTCCCAACATACATGCTTGCTGACAAAGCTAGCCTTAGGTTTTGGATGCTACTTGCTTTGAGCTAAATAGGACCATAATCTCATTTGGTTGTTAGCACTTTAATTATGTGTGCAAAAGTGTCCCATACCATTGTGGTCAGCCGTGCAAAAGCAATACTTCTAAAATGTGACAGGTAAAGCTGAAACAGTCCTTTGGTTTTGTCATACAGGGTGGTCCTGGTGGTTCAGGAGCCAAAGGTGACAGTGGAGACCCAGGTCCTCAGGTAAGACTACGTTACCGGCCAGCCCACCATTTCTCTTCCTCTCCCTGGGGATTTGCAGTGGCCTGCAAAAAGCCTTGTTCCAGAGGGTGGCGGCGGCAGCAATTTGAGGTGGCTACTCTGAGCCCAACAGTTGAGGGAATTGTCCTTTAAGGCTGACATTTCAAAGCCTTGTTTGTCTAGTACATGTTTACAACAGGCATTTATCTCGATCAATAGACAGATCATGTTACTTTGGTCTCGGATAATTAAAGATGTGAGATCTTTCCACCCCACCCCGTTGCACGTATCCCTGCCTGCCTGAATACTAACATTACCTATCATCACAGTTTTTGCTCCCCATTCAAAGCGCCAGCTAGCTAGTAAAGTTCGTGCTGGCCTATTTCTTGTACGTTTCCCATTCAAAGCCCTCTTTTCCATTGTCCTGTACTATTGCTCTTCTTAACCCCTTTGTGGGCTTGATATTCCTTTTGTAAATGTATTACTTGCCTGGGATGCTTATCCACAAGAGTAAATGTGGAATGTTTCTTTTGGGTGTGGAATATAATAAATGCTTGCTGTATTCCTGTGTAGAGTCTTTCTCTTTTGCTGTCGCATAACCTCAGGCTGTGATCTTATGAAATACCACACTGAGAAGATTAAATGCCACTATTAAAACAGGAATTCTGTTTTATAAACTAAGGTTCTGCCAAGCAAGAGTAAGAGATGGGTGCCTAGACACGGGTCAGATTAGAGATGGAAGATAAATCCCTTTCCTCCACATTTTGAAGTGAACCAAACTAATCTTAAATGCAGATCAGAACAGAGCTATTGCTTGCTCAGCTTCTAAATTTTTCAATGTAGCTTCAGATTTTTTTAAAAATGTGCACAGAAAATTAATTTCTTATAGGAAAATGTGTACGACTTTGGGGGAAGGCTGTATGTAAAATGTGTACAAAATGCAATCAATTTAAAAGTGAGGGTTCCTTTTTTGGTGCATTAAAAAAATTAAATCTACAAAAGATGGGACAGAACTGATGACACAGGACAGTAATAAGCTGATTTGTCTATTTCTAGGTATAGAGCGCAATTGGAAAAGAAACTACAGGTGACAGATTCCTCAAATTCAGATTTTGTGGAGTCTGTCACTTGCTTTAAGTATAAGACATCAATTTGGCCATGGTTACAATATCCCAAAACAGAACACTGTCCGCTCTTCCCTCCATGGTTGTCATAGCTATGTGCTGATGTTTGATTGTCCCACGACTGTAGCACTGGGTTCGACATGCCAGCTGCTTTGACATGCCAGCTGATGATAACTTACATCATTCTGGATTAGGAACTCCAAAGCTGGCTCTCACTGTCAGGGGAGTCATCTATGGGGGCCTGTGGGGGTGTAGCCCCCCAATATTTTATTGAAGGTTGCCTCCCCACCAAATTCCATGGCAATCCTCAAAAGGACGGACCAGGATGAAGATGCTTGGCCCTGCTGCGTCATTTTGAGGTTCTCCAGGGACGCACAGTGTGAAGCATCTTCGCCCTGCAGAAAAGGAAGGCAGCTGACAGTGGGTGGGTAGGGGATGGTGGGCCGAGTCGGCCTGGCCAGGTTGGTGGGGGCGGTGGCACGCCTGCTGCTCACTGTTAAAGGTAAAGGTACCCCCTGACCATTAGGTCCAGTCGCAGACGACTCTGTGGTTGAGGCGCTCATCTCACTCTATAGGCTGAGGGAGCCGGTGTTTGTCTACAGACAGCTTCTGGGTCATGTGGCCAGCATGACTAAGCCGCTTCTGGCAAACCAGAGCAGCGCATGGAAACACCGTTTACCTTCCCGCCAGAGTGATACCTATTTATCTACATGCACTTTGATGTGCTTTCGAACTGCTAGGTTGGCAGGAGCAGGGACCGAACAATGGGAGCTCACCCTGTCACGGAGATTCGAACCACCGACCTTCCGATCAGCAAGCCCTCAGCTCTGTGGTTTAGACCACAGCCCCACCCGCGTCTCTGTTACTCACTGTTACGCAGTGTCAAAGAATCCCACTGTATAGGTTTTTAGCCCTGGAAACAAATTATAAATCCTGCTACACCTGCAGCCAAATATTTTATAGATAGTTATTACTGGAAGATTTTTTAAATAATTTATTCCTTCTTATTTTCTTTTACTAGAAATTGATTTTTTTTAAAAAAAATATATTTTTTACAGCCTTCAGTGGCCTTCTAATACATGTCAGAGGGACTATACATTAGGGCCTCAATTTGAGGTGGATGGTAATTAATCATAAAGCCTTCATGGTGCTTGTGATTTATCTTTCGTGCTTATAGTGAATATGTCTTTCTTTCAGGGTCCTCGGGGTATACAAGGTCCAGCTGGTTTGCCTGGAAAACCTGGCAAAAGGGTAGGTATTGAGTGCTTCGAGGCAGCTCACATTTGGTGAAAGGAAGTCTCGCTGAATCCCAGAATGACAGCAAATTAACTCTTGACACTTCGGGTTTGGTATTAAACTTCTGCCTTTTGCAAAAAACGTTTCAGGGTCGTCCAGGTGCAGATGGAGCCAGAGGGATGCCAGGGGAACCTGGTTCCAAGGTGAGTCGGTATACATTCAAAACAATTTTGCATGCATTTTCTCCAGGGTTGTGCCTGTGCTAAATGCCTTCATTGAAAACTTACAAATGGGGCTCAAATCTGACGGACTTTTCAGAGCTGCTTTTTGGAACGACGAGTGACAATTCATGGATCGCATTGAGATGTTTAAGTTGCTGGTTCCGCACTTTTACACCCGCTGGTGAAACTGAAAGGACCAAGGGCATTTGCGTTGGTAACCTTGGGGTGCTCCTTCACGCAACACTAGTCGGAGCTGCAACTTGTGGGGATGGCATGGATGGGTTTTGGTTTATAACATTTCCTTGTGCAAAGAGGCTGTTGCTAAACAGGTTCAGCCATGCTCACCATAACTGAATGTGTTTCTCATGCCTTTGAAATTTGAATCAAGTTTAAGGCCGCCAAAAAGCTTCTATCTTTGGATGGGCACAATCTAGCACTGGGTAGACAATGTCTCCCCCCCCTCCAAGTTTTTCTTAGTACAATTCCCATCATTCTCAGTCAGCAACAGGGGTGATGGGGGATGTAGTCCACAGCAATTGGATGGCACCCTTTTTGGCTGTCCCTGTTCTGTCCCCACCTAGGACCAACTGTGTAGAGGAAGGGATCTGCATAGAGCAGCGGTCAGCAAACTTTTTCAGCAGGGGGCCGGTCCACAGTCCCTCAGACCTTGTGGTGGGCCAGACTATAATTTTGGGGGTGAAATGAATGAATTCCTATGCCCCACAAATAACCCAGAGATGCATTTTAAATAAAAGGACACATTCTATTCATGTAAAAACACGCTGATTCCCAGACTGTCCATGAGCCAGATTTAGAAGGCGATTGGGCCAGATCCGGCCCCCAGGCCTTAGTTTGCCTACCCATGATGTAGAGCAGGGGTCAGCAACCTTTTTCAGCCGTGGGCCGGTCCACCGTCCCTCAAACTATGTGGTGGGTCGGACTATATTTTGAAGGGAAAAATGAACGAGTTCCTATGCCCCACAAATAACCCAGAGATGCATTTTAAATAAAAGGACACATTCTACTCATGTAAAAACACACTGATTCCCAGACTGCCTGTGGGCCTGATTGAGAAAGCGATTGGGCCGCATCCGGCCCCCGGGCCTTAGGTTGCCTACCCCTGGTATAGAGGCTCCATTGAGTATACTCTTTGGTCCCTTCCATTCCTTGCGTGGTTCTTGGGAGTATGGCACATTGCAATAGTCACTCCTTTAAAGGACAGGCCCATTCTTACTTTCCATATAATCACAAATTCACAAACAAGTAGAGTTGAAAGGGACCACAAGGATCATCTAGTCCAACCCCCTGCAATGCATGACTCTTTCATCCAATGTGGGGCTTGAACCCACGACTGTGAGATTAAGCGTCTCATGCTCTGCCAGGCTCTTTCACACCATAGCCCTAGGTCATGAGTCATTCATGCTCATGACAGGAATTAAAATGTTGCCTGGGGCAACACACATGAGTCTTTCATGAGAGTAACAACTGGCTCACTGTAGCATACATATAGTCTTGCGCACTCACCCAAAGGAGAGAAATGGAGGGAAGAAGTCTCCATAAAGCCCCAGACTGTTCCCTTCCCATGCACAACATTGTGCCCAATGGGGGATAAATAGTATTGTAAATTGCTTGTCTTAGTTGATTTTAAAGAGCTGTTTTGTTTGCTTCAGTGGCTTGTATCCAATGCATTGCTAAGTAAGCATCCTGTGCAAGGATATATGCTTGTGCAACAGGGCTTTCTGCCCTCCTTCCACATGCCCCCTAAATTTGTTCTGCTCCCTCCCCCAACACTACGAAGGAGGGGAAGGTTAGAGGTGCATGCAATCATAGGAGAGGAGGGACGGTCCCATCGCACAAACAGAAATCCTTGCTTAGCACTGCATCGAATGCATTCCTGTGTATTGCTTCCCATACACACCATGTGACAATGAAATCAAATGAAATGGATAGTGCTCTCAAATAGGATACCTGTGTCTATTGAGGATGGTGTAGACCTTCAGTTCTGTAGATCAAGTTTAGATTCCAGGTGTATGCATGCAGCCTCAAGCAACATCCAACTTGAAGGCAACTGTTTCCCACAGTTAAATAGATTTGCAGACCCTTACAAAATGGAACAGCAAATTGCTAAAACTATTATTTGTTTTCTCCACTAGGGTGACAGAGGTTTTGATGGCCTTCCTGGTCTACCTGGTGAAAAAGGTAACAGGGTAAGAAAAGATGCACATTTATCTGAAAGCCTGTAAGAATGTGGGCATAGTAAAATTTCACCTGAAACTATTGTCCAAAGCAATTGCAATTTTTTCCGTACCCAATACCTTTCCAATGCCACCCTATTCTGGCACAAAGCCCATTGAATTTAATGCCCAGGTATATATAGGACTGCAGGCAATTGACGCTTTCTGCACGACTGTCTTGGCATCCTTCCTGCTAGCCAGACTACAATTTTTGCTTAAGGGAAGTCACTAACCGCCAAATTGACTACAACCTGAAGTCACCAGTCTGAAGTGGAACCTGGAGTTTGAAGTGAAACAAAAAGAAAGCACTGTTCTGTTGACTAGGCAAATACAGAAGGGCTTGCTTCCAGCACTGGTTCGCATCTTAGCCAATCCAGAAGCGTCATACAGCTTGCCAATCACAGGGGCTGATATTGCACACCCCTATTTATTTGACTGAAGGGAGCTCTAAGACTGAAAGTATATGCAGCTTACTAGCCTGGGGCAGAGACTATGAATTTCCCCGTTCAACTCTCGGCTGTACCTGATAATTTGGCATACAGGGCTTCATTCCTAAAATTTGTGTTTTCCTCAAGGACAAAATAGCATGGTGAAATAAGAAGGGCACACCTGTGTGGTTAAAATTGCTCCAAAAGTACTTACCCACTTTTAAATTTGCTTTCATTATTGCTGTCAAGCTTCTACCGTTGAGATACATTTCACACTCGTCTCAAAATAGTCCTGGCCTAATGCTCCACTGCACCTAAGTCACACCTTATTGGCCAAATAGATCCATATCACTACGTTAACTGATAAAGTGATGTGATCCACTACTCCACTGTGTCAAGTTCTTGATGGAAAACTATCAAAAGATATAGTCCTTGTGAATTTTCAGAGTGTGAATTTTCAATATTAGATGATACATGATGCCAATGGAGGATGAAGAGCAGTGCATGCTGGGAAGTGACACTGAAAGACACACATTCAAAGAAAATCATTTGTATTTTATTTTAACAAGGAGCATTTGAATCTGGCAAACCATTATCCTCAATATCAATTCTCCATACCAATGTATGGTTCTCAATATCATTCTCCATACCAATGTATTAAACGTTTAGCAATGAAAACTTTATGTTTCAGTGACCCCCAAATATGGGGTACATGAAATACAGAAAATTCGGGGGTTGAGAAATATGCATTTTTAAGATAAAAATCAACAATGTGGGTGACCAGCAGAGGGCACTGTAAATTCAGCACTGGTTGTACATATGGCATGTGCTACTCTATGGCTTAGTAAACCTTTTCAAAATGTCTTTGGGGGGGGGGAATCTATGGTGTGGCTGAGTTAATATTTTTGTGACCTTTAGGTGTGAGATGAAAGCAACTTTACCTCACTTTCTCTTTCTCAAAGCCTTGGATATTGCTGGCATGTTTCTTATACAAAAATATGGAACCATCCACACTAATAATACCTTGCAGTAAGGACTTCTGACACATTCCTCTCGATTCGTGATAGTTATTTTTAAACCAGAGCATTTCAAATGCAAAAAGAATGACAGCCATTGTTTCATAATAGAACACAAAGATTGCAGTTCGGTTGAAATCAAGTGTCCTACCACAAACTCTGAATTCAAGATCCATTCGCAATATAATGTTTGGCAGAGGATTTAACTCTGAATTGAACAGGATAAAAGGTGGGGCTGGGAAGTAGGAGCTAAATGGTTTTATACACTAGTTATATTTTCTTAGTAAGGGAGCTGGTAGGAAGACATCCATGAATACAGTGGTACCTCGGGTTACAGACACTTCAGGTTACACACTCCTCTAACCCAGAAATATTACCTCGGGTTAAGAACTTTGCTTCAGGATGAGAACAGAAATTGTGCTCCGGCGGCACGGCGGCAGCGGGAGGCCCCATTAGCTAAAGTGGTGCTTCAGGTTAAGAACAGTTTCAGGTTAAGAACGGACCTCTGGAACGAATTAAGTACTTAACCCAAGGTACCACTGTACCCTCTTATAGACACAGTTTTGAAATAGGAGCTCACAATGGTCACAGTCCAATTTCCAGCTGCCATCATAGAGTCACTGAGTTAGGGCTCTGGCTCCACCTTGATAATGAGGCAGGAGAAGAAAGTCTTTGGGAAGTGGGAAGTTCCCAGTCAGTATTTTTGTTCCTGCCTGAACAAAGCAATCATGTCACTCTTGGTTCCCACTCTCTCATCTTTTCATACTATTTTTTGCCCCATTCGTTCTTGCTGTTTAGTCTCCTTTCTCTCCCTTTCCCTCTCTGAAGCCTCTCTCCCCTTGGAGCAACAACTTTTCACCCTACTTTCCATCTTCCAGATCTTGGCTTCTCTGTCCCCTCCATTTTAGCTATATATACCTATCCCTTCCCAAGTGACTGCTTTCCAGCGGTATGGCTTCTTCAAGGCAAGCAGCAAGCTATTCGGTGAAGAGGCCTTGGAGATATCCTCACTGAACCAAAGGAGAAGGGAAAGGTATTGGTTACATTCCAGGATGGGAAACATTGCTCTTGCTGCTACTCTCCTTATCCATCTAACCAGCCGTTTCGGAATTGCTGCCCCAGGGCAGATACTGGGACTACAAAACAAAGAGCTCCTTGAACAAAGCTTTGCTACTCCTCAAATCCCAGCATTGCAAGAAATTGGGACCCTCCCAGTTTGGGATCCTCCAACAGCCCAAATGACAGCAACATTCAACAAGTGGATATCAGGTTGCAGTCCTCCTTCTGCTCTTGGCAAGAGAACATGAAAGATCACTGGATCCTCACCACCATCTCTCAGGGGTGCTGGATATAACTGATTTCACCACCTCCACGCAGATTTGTAACCTCACTGATCTTCACTTTCCTCACCAAGCAGCACCTTTTGTAGGTGTCATGGGACAGACAGGGAACGCCCTTGGGGCAAGGGAAGGGGGAATATCAGAGCAAGGAGAATCAGAAGGGGAATACAGGGAAATGACGGAAGGAACTGGGAAGGAGGAGGCGGAGAGCAGTCAAGTGGCATCAGAGAGTCCTGACGCTGAAAAGCCTTGTCACCAACCAGGAAGTTCAGGAACAGAAGGGGAAGTGGTGCCTTCAGCACAGGCAAAGAGAGAGTTAGAATCATAGAAGAATCATAGAATCATAGAGTTGGAAGAGACCACAAGGGCCATCGAGTCCAACCCCCTGCCAAGCAGGAAACGCCATCAGAGCACTCCTGACATATGGTTGTCAAGCCTCTGCTTAAAGACCTCCAAAGAAGGAGACTCCACCACACTCCTTGGCAGCAAATTCCACTGTCGAACAGCTCTTACTGTCAGGAAGTTCTTCCTAATGTTTAGGTGGAATCTTCTTTCTTGTAGTTTGGAACCATTGCTCCGTGTCCGCTTCTCTGGAGCAGCAGAAAACAACCTTTCTCCCTCCTCTATGTGACATCCTTTTATATATTTGAACATGGCTATCATATCACCCCTTAACCTCCTCTTCTCCAGGCTAAACATGCCCAGCTCCCTTAGCCGTTCCTCATAAGGCATTGTTTCCAGGCCTTTGACCATTTTGGTTGCCCTCCTCTGGACACGTTCCAGTTTGTCAGTGTCCTTCTTGAACTGTGGTGCCCAGAACTGGACACAGTACTCCAGGTGAGGTCTGACCAGAACAAAATACAGTGGCACTATTACTTCCCTTGATCTAGATGCTATACTCCTATTGAGGCAGCCCAGAATTGCATTGGCTTTTTTAGCGGCCACGTCACACTGTTGGCTCATGTCAAGTTTGTGGTCAACCAAGACTCCTAGATCCTTTTCACATGTACTGCTCTCAAGCCAGGTGTCACCGTTCTTGTATTTGTGCCTCTCATTTTTTTTGCCCAAGTGCAATACTTTACATTTCTCCCTGTTAAAATTCATCTTGTTTGTTTTGGCCCAGTTCTCTAATCTGTCAAGGTCGTTTTGAAGTGTGATCCTGTCCTCTGGGGTGTTAGCCACCCCTCCCAGTTTGGTGTCATCTGCAAATTTGATCAGGATGCCCTTGAGTCCATCATCCAAGTCATTGATAAAGTTGTTGAATAAGACCAGGCCCAAGACAGAACCCTGTGGCACCCCACTAGTCACTCTTCTCCAGGATGAAGAGGAACCATTGATGAGCACCCTTTGGGTTCGGTCAGTCAGCCAGTTAAAACGCAGGGATCAAAAACGTCTCGAGAGATTCCCACGCCTGCTGTGTTGGAGAAGGAACCAAAGGAAGCCACTCCCCAAATCTGACTCGTCGGATTCAGAGGCATGATTTGGAACTGTAGCTGTTTGTACATGTGCAAATAAAGAACTGTAAATATCTGAGTGAGCAGAGGGTGTTTATTGCAAAAAGCAGACATCACCTTGACAGTGGGAGTGCCTCCAACCCCTGCTCAACATGGCAGCCACCAAACTGAAGAGTCTTTCTGTGGCAAATAATACTCTATATTATTTGTGGTGCTGAAGAAGGAACGGCATTCCTGGAGAGCAGTCCTGGACCTCAAATTCCCGAGTCAGTGGGTAGTTGACAAAAAGTTCAGGATAGAGTCTCCTCCCTTCGTCAGGGAGGTGGTTCACCACAATGACTTCCTCACATCCTTCAGCCTCCAGGACACAACCCTCCATATTCCCACCCAGTGCAAATATATCAGATTTGAAGTAGGACACGACTACTTTCAATACAAGGCCCTCCCATTTGACCTGGCCTCACCTCAGCTATTGACCAATATCATGATTGCCCTGGAGGTTCACCTTAGCCTCCCAGGCATCCATATCTATCTTTACCTGGATGACCTTCTCATCTGGTCTTCAACACAGGAAGAAGACTTGCAACACCTTGCCAGCACAACATTGTGTTTGAATCAGATGATGTCAGGTGAAGCTGAAACTTCTATTTGCAGAGTCAAGTTTGTGATTGGTCATTCAAAAGTGCAGGCCATCATTTGATGTTGCAGTCACCAAAGCTATATTCAGGCATTTGTCTGTGTTGAGGGAAGAACAGGCTCACGCTTGTTAGTTGTCCCCCCCCCCCCAATATTTGCACATTGAGCAGAAGATCTGAAAGCAGATTCTTAATGTGATTGGCTGAACACTCTTAGTATCCTTCTTGTGAGTGGAAGCCCAAATTGCTCAGCTTTCAAATTATGAGGAGATTTCAACATGGAAATGTTGGGGTGAACATGAGGAAGTTGGGGATGGGACCCCTACACTTTATCCAACCCCACACATGTTGTTTTTTAATACCCCAAAAGGGCTCAAGTGATGGGTCTCTATATGTAAATTAGCTTTAATATATCCAGGAAAATGCTTCTCATACAGAACATTTCTCACATTTCTGGCTACCCATGAAAACAGCCAGCAAACCGGGCAGGATTATGCAGTCTTTTCAATATTCTCCTTTGTCAATAGCAAATCTGCAGAAGCCACAATCAAGAGTGGAGTTAGAAATCTTTCAGCCCACTTATTTCAATGGGCTAGCTCCATGCTGGATTGGGGCCAACATTTAAAATCCCAGTCTTGAATGGAAGCTTCTGTGAAGAGCGATATAGAAATTAGTATCTGTTCAGTGCAGATGTGTCGTGACATGTTGGTGTGAAACTCCAGTGTTTGCATGGAGCTCACTTTCCTATTATATACACATCAACAGACCACCATAGCTTTCCCACAAGTAAATATAACAACACTGACTGCTTTGCCTGAAAGGGCTAGTGCTGTGCTGTTTTTATTTGCAATTATTGGTGTGGTTTTAATATATTTTATATGTGCGTGCAGCTTTAATTCTATCCATGCTCAATTGCTTTTTTAATTTTTGCTTTTCTATGTTTTTCACAGTTCTAGTTTCCAGCTGTAAGCTGCCTTGAGTCCTGTCAGGGGAAAAGGCGGGGTACAAATAAATAAATAAATAAATAAATAAATAAATAAATAAATAATAGTAATAATCAATAAGTGTGACTTTAACATGGTTTCTCTTATCTCCAGGGAGATCGCGGGCCACAAGGATCTCCTGGGTCTCCTGGTGAAGATGGAATGAGAGTAAGTTACTCATGGTTTTTGCTCTCATTCTTTTAACATGCACAGTAAAATTTAAAGAGTTTATTCCACACACTGAGCCTTTGATTTTGTTCTAATAACAACAGGGAGAAGATGGCGAAGTTGGACCAAGAGGTCTCCCAGGTGAAGCTGTAAGCAAAGCTTTCTTATTGTTTAGTACTTGCCATGCGTAGTCTGCAGGAAGTTCTCTTTTGTTAATCTATTGGTCCCTGTAAAGCTATTCTCTGCTTTGAAGACCATTTCTAAATGAAATATACCCCAGGGATAAATACAGCCCGCAACTGCCTTTGTCTGTTAGAATTGGTCTACGGACAGTGACATTTTTGCTTCACTACCAACAAAACACTCATTTGTCCTGATTCTGGAGTTTCCAGTGTACCTGTGTATAAATTTAAGTCCTTCCATTGTTAAGATTTTTATCATGTGGGGCAATTTATGGATGATGTAACATTCTGCATGTAACTTCCACTAGAAAAAGAAAATAATCGCCAGAGCATCATAGGCCAAGATTGAGCAGAGATGGACTCCAGGAAAAAAAGTCAGCCTTAGTGCTCATGGATCAGAAACATACATTCTTTTATCCCCTTGAATTTCAATGGAAGTTACCCAATTTGTCTTTGAAAAGGTATCTCCCAGGTCACTTAAGCGCCATTATTAGCTATCATTCCAGTTAGAAATGGAATTGGCTCTCAAAACATGGGTGGGAAATGAAAACAAAGCTTGAAAAGGCTATCATTTTAAACATTCAGTTTGTTGTCAATGTACATCAGGACTGGGGACCTGTGGCCCTGTAGATGCTGTTTGGACCATTGGCCATGCTGTCTGGGGCTGATGGGAGTTGGAGTCCCACAGGTTGGAGGGCCACAGGTTACCAAGCCCTCAGGTATGCCAAATGAAGGGAAGCCAAATTACAACTCCCTGTGGGGCACTAGGGCACCATCCTGTTTCACCTGTGCCATTTGCACATTGTCCCATAAGGGGGGAATCAGGGGGAACGGGCTACTAAGACCGAATCCTACCTGGGATGAAACAGGTTGCTTCTTTCCCATTCCAAGTTCTGTCTTTCTGCTGTGGGAGACAGGAAGGAGAGGTGAGCTGAACTCTGATTTCGCTCAAGAACTGGCGGGATGAAACAACGTACCATTTTCTGTCATTGGCCTTTCTGGAGACCTCTTTCTGCCATATTTTATTTCCATCTGCTTTGTGAACTAAAGACTAAGTTAGATTTTTCCTTCCACAGGGTCCACGAGGGTTGCTGGGACCAAGAGGAACACCCGGTCCTCCAGGACAGCCCGTATGTCGTTCATAAAGAAATGCAGTAGATTACATTTCGAATTTCCCCACAAATGTGGCAGTGACAAGTATTGGTTTTGCTCTCTTCTTTCATATAGGGAATCTCAGGTATTGATGGCCCACAAGGTCCAAAGGGAAACTTGGTATGTAGAGCTATATCTATCTATCATCTATCTATCTATCATCTATCTATCTATCTATCATCTATCTATCATCTATCTATCTATCTATCTATCTATCTATCTATCTATCTATCATCTATCTATCTATCTATCTATCTATCTATCTATCTGTCTAATCATCTATCTATCTATCATCTATCTATCTATCATCTATCTATATCTATCTATCATCTATCTATCTATCATCTATCTATCTATCTATCTATCTATCTATATCTATATCTATATCTACATCTATCTATCTATCTATCTATCTATCATCTATCATCTATCTATCTATCTATCTATCTATCTATCTATCTAATCATCTATCTATCTATCATCTATCTATCTATCTATCATCTATCTATATCTATCTATCATCTATCTATCTATCTATCTATCTATCTATCTATCTATCATCTATCTATCTATCTATCTATCTATCATCTATCTATATCTATCTATCATCTATCTATCTATCTATCTATCTATCTATCTATCTATCTATCTATCTATATCTATCTATCATCTATCTATCTATCTATATCTATCTATCTATCTATCTATCTATCTATCTATCTATCTAATCTATCTATCATCTATTCTATCATCTATTTGTCATCTATCTATCTATCTATCATCTATCTGTCTGTCTGTCTGTCTGTCTATCTATCTATCTATCTATCTATCTATCTATCTATCTATCTACTATCTATCATCTATCTATCATCTATCTAGCTATCATCTATCTATCTATCTATCTATCTATCTA
This sequence comes from Podarcis gaigeae, assembly GCF_964106915.1. Classification (NCBI taxonomy): domain Eukaryota; kingdom Metazoa; phylum Chordata; class Lepidosauria; order Squamata; family Lacertidae; genus Podarcis; species Podarcis gaigeae. Next base: position 77,540,209 of record NC_139682.1, on the reverse strand, counting down.
TCTATCTATCTAATCTATCTATCATCTAGCTATCATCTATCTATCATCTATCTAGCTATCTATCTATCTATCTATCTATCTATCTATCTATATCTATCATCAACTATCTAATCAATCTATCATCTATTCTATCATCTGTCATCTATCTATCTATCTATCTATCTATCTATCTATCTATCTATCTATATCTAATCTATCATCTATCTATCTATCTATCTATCTATCTATCTATCTATCTATCATCTATCTATATCTAATCTATCATCTATCTATCATCTATCTATATCTATCTATCATCTATCTATCTATCTATCTATCTATCTATCATCTATCTATCTATCTATCTATCTATCTATATCTATCTATCATCTATCTATCATCTATCTATCTATCTATCTATCTATCTATCTATCTATATCTATCATCTATCTATTATTGGGAGACGGACAGCAATAAATTTTTAAAAGGGACAGTTGTGTGTGCCATTTTTGGTCATCACTCCTCCTCCTTTAGGTCCCCATGCCACATACTATTCCATTCAGAAGAGTCGGGAGTCCCCGTCTCCCCCAAAAAAGTCACCTGCAGTCTACTCCTTTCCATGTGTACTGTATTTTCAAGTTAACATTTTTTAAATAAGTGTTTCTATACCACTACTTTATACACAATAACACGGCAGTGTACAGTTTGTACAGTTATATATTCAAGAAAATATAAATCAACATAAAACAATACCAATTAAATTAACATTTCTGGATTTATTGTCCTTTGTTCTCACATTAGCATCTTAAGTATCTTAAACCTAATTTTGTATTCATTGAGTATAGCAGGCTAAAAAGTTAATTTTGTCCTCTGTATAAGTCTTTAGAGGTTTCTCTTTGAGGCTTCAGTGAATTTATTGGGGGGTACAAGTGAGAACATGGAATTATTGACTGATCATTAATGCTTTTTTCTAGTTGACATCAGGGAAAATACAAAAGGTCAAAATAGGTCACATACACTAGTTTATCAAGTGGTGGTGGAATTACAATGGCATCAAAAAGGTTTCTACCCATAATTCATATTATCTCTCTGTACTTCTTACACAATAGGGTCCTCAAGGTGAACCAGGACCCCCTGGGCAACAAGGAATCACAGGTCCACAAGTAAGTGCTCAGCAACCCATAATCTGCAAACTTTTTAAAAACAAAACAAAACGTTAACACAGAGAGCAAGAAGGGTGTATATTTCCCCGCCACAGGGAGCTTCTTCTTGCTTGTGAGCTTTCATAAACTACCTTGAAAATACCATACAATGAACTTGCACACACTTCTCTCTTCATCCTTTGGAGAGGGAGAGAGAGAGAGAAGACTCATTCAGAGCTTCCTGAATGCCAACAAGAACAGACACACCTGTCAAGAAGTTTCTGAACTGGATCATATTACACTGTTCATTACCAGTGTAAACGTTCTCAAAACAACTTCTGCACCCTCTGGTTCTTTTTTCTTTAGAGGGGACTTGTTGAAAAGAACCCTGATGAATCATCTAAATCGGCAAAATATGCCAGTTGTTGCCTTTGATTCCTTATGCTCTGTGTTCTTTTTAATAGGGGCTTCCAGGTCCACAAGGCCCAATTGGTGTTCCTGGTGAAAAAGTAAGTACCACCCCATTGAAGAGTCTCCACTGAATTTGGGTAACTATCCTTGGTTATGTACATGTGTGGGGGTACTAGTATGGGTGTCAAATAGGAATTGTGAGTATAATCATACCTTGGATCTCGAACGGCTTAGTAACCGAACAAATCGGCTCCCAAATGCCGCAAACCTGGAAGTGTTCAGTTTGCGAACGTTTTTCGGAAGCCGAATTTCCGACGCTCCTGCAGCCAATCGGAAGCCGCGCCTTGGTTTTCAAACAGTTCCGGGAGTCGAACGGACTCCTGGGATGGGTTAGGTTTGACAACCCAGGTACCTCTGTTGTCTTGAATGTGGTTGCTCTCCCTATAAGGTCTCATAACTCATTTATAAATAATGTGGGGTGGTATCATGGCTAAGTCCACTGATTACAACTTAGATACCACCCTGGGGATATTCAACGTGGGGAAGGTTTGAAACCTGTCCCTCACATCTCAGAAAACACATTTCAAAAGCTTTCTAAGAATTCTGAAGGAGCAAGCCTTTGGTTTGGTGCAAAGTCTTAACCACAATCTCTCCCAAATGTTAAGAGAAGATGATATGACTGGCTAAGTTGTCAAAAGCTTCCTGAATGTTTCTCTAAACTGGCTGTAGTACCTTCAAATTTATACAGATTAGGAATAATCTCTAATTTTTTAAAAAAATGTATTGGACCATCATTCTTAAATAATGTTTTGGTGTCCAGTTTATCTGTATGCCATCATTTCCTAAACAATGAGTTTTCATTAACATTTAAAACAAAATATATGACTTTAGGTTAGGTATGAATTCCCCACCCATGACTTTCAATAGAATTGGTTTGACACTCCAAAAATATTTCCACTACATATATATATTGTTGTACTAGCAAGCAATTTTAGCAAGACTAGCTTAAACAAGTTCCTTCCTCCTAGTTTACTTAAAGGTCTTTACTTTTCTGGAGATAAGAATAAAGCGGATGAAATGTAGATGAGCAGGTATCTAGTCATGTTGGGAGATGCAGATTCAAAAACTCTTAGCTAAGTGGAAGCAACAGGTTGTAAACGACATGATAGGAAAAAAGCGAAGAGGTTGCCTACATCAAGCGTAATATGAGTAAATATAATTCATATTTTCATCATTTTTCTTAACATTTCTACAAGAAATATTCATACTAATATGCAACAATCTACTCATGAAGCCAAATTGCTAGACAAGCTTTTCGGACCTCAGAAAATCACACAGTTATTTTTAAACTAAGTTAAGTGATGCATTAGGCAATAGCCTAGAGACTTTTGGGATCATAATACTAACCAATTTTTATCTAATATCTACATTTTCCTTACCTTATTTCAGTAACATGACTGTTCTTTGTCAACACACCCAAGAAGAGTCAATAAAAGAAAGATGGGTGATAGGATATATCTATTAAAATATAGCAAATATGGAATCTGCCAATCACAATAATTCAGTCAAATTATCCAAAGCCAATGAGGTCTGGGTGGTGAGGTGCATTGATGGGCGGATTTCAATTCTCCCGTTTCCTGAGCCAGTTGCCAGCCACACACTGTCACCACACAGCAAGGCCTAAGGAAACTCCTCCCCTGTCACTGCGTGGTGCTTGGATATATGAACCTGGCATGTGCACCATTGGCCAACGTTCACCTAATGCACCTGACAGGGCCAAACAGCTGAATGAAGAGCAACAGCAAGGACAAGGAGGAGGCTCTGGAGATCAACAGTGGAGGCCTTTCTAGGGCATGAGCCTCAACAGGAGCCCAAGATGCTGAGCTTTGATGCTGGGCTTATGAGTAGGGTGATACACGAGTCTGGATCACATCTTCTTGCTCTTACAAGGGGCAGCATAGAATAGGGCCTTGCATCACACATTTTGCTTGACTTTCAGCATCAGCAAGGGAGAAAGAGATGGAGAACCCTGTTTTCCACTGCTGCATAGAATAATAATAATAATAATAATAATAATAATAATAATAATAATAATAATAATTTATATACATACCCCACCCATCTGGCTGGGTTTCCCCAGCCTCTCTGGGCCACTTCCCACAGAAGATTAAAAATACATTAAAGCATCAGTCATTAAAAACTTCCCAAAACAGGGTTGCCTTCAGATGTCTTCTATTTCCTTGACATCTGATGGGAGGGCGTTCTACAGGGCGGGCGCCACTACTGAGAAGGCCCCCTGCCTGCTTCCCTATAACTCTGCTTCTTGCAGTGAGGGAACTGCCAGAAGGCCCTCAGCGCTTGACCTCAGCATCCGGGCAGAACGATGGGGGTGGAGACGCTCCTTCAAGAAGTCATAACATCATTCTAGCTTTAGCATCTGTGCTATGGCAGTTCTGAATATTTTTACAAAATGAATGTGTGAGCAGAAAAAAAATTTATTTGAGAGCCTGTTGGCTTTTGTAACTTACTGCAGAAGAGAAAACTTGACAGGACACATGGCAGAATATTAGGTAGCCGAAAATATTGTCATCCAGCATACATTTCTTCTTCTCGGCTGCTTAATGGTTACTAATTTTAATTGGGTCTCCTGATTTTTTTAAAGACTTAAGTGACTTGTGTTTTAGTAAGTCTTTTTCTAATAAGAATTTGGGGGCAGAATTGGAAGGGACTTCTCTAACCATTGCATCTCCACTTTTCCTGTTACTCTCTCTTACAACGCAGATGGAAATTTTGGAGTTGAGAATATTTTCTAGGCACATACTTAATTCTGACTGCAGCCTTATTCCTGCTTACTGAGGATTAATCCCCCTTGTGCTGAGAGGAAACCCACTTCTGAGTAGATATCCCCAGGATTACACTTTCAGTCTTTTGCACCTGCATTCCTTCATTCATGTATTCACTCATTTTAATTTCAAGGACCATTTTCCTCTGTCTCCTGAGGGGAGTTTTATTAGCATGCATGCTCTTGCCAGGCACTCTGTATGGGGGAACATTTGATTTCCAAAAGTTACATTCCGTCTTGTGATAATTACAAATGGCCCACGGAATAAGGTTCTTTTCTACATTGAAGGGCAAATCAAACCCATAGACAGTAGACAGCCATCCCTGAGCTCCCTAGCTCACCATGTTAAAATTCACCTGGCTCTTTGAGCAGAACAGCTCTTTCTCTCTTCTTTCCTAAATGAGTTTAAAAGGGACCTGATCTCCAACGTAAAGGCACTGCCAGCGTGTACCAAATCAAGGACATGGAAAGCTTTAGATCTAATCAGTTGTATCTAATCAGTTGGCTAGACTATTACTCTTTGATCCTCTCAAATTTATTTGTAGGAATTGCTAGGTGTACATCACCTTTGGTCAACTCCAAAAGCAAATACAGTGGTACCTCGGGTTACATACACTTCAGGTTACAGACTCCGCTAACCCAGAAATAGTGCTTCAGGATGAGAACAGAAATCGTGCTCCAGCGGTGTGGCGGCAGCAGGAGGCCCCATTAGCTAAAGTGGTGCTTCAGGTTAAGAACAGTTTCAGGTTAAGTACGGACCTCCGGAACGAATTAAGTACTTAACCCGAGGTACCACTGTAGTCTTGTGTCACCTTAAAGACTACCAAATATATTATAGCACAGACTTTGTGGACCAGACTCTACTTTCTTTTCACTTCAGAGTCACTGAAGTAATCCACAATTGCAAATATATACACCCCTACACTGTATTCCCACAGATTAAGATCTGCATGCACAGATGTTGCTATTGTTGTTGATGATGAATGTCCTTATCAATGAGGTCTTTCGATTCCCTTTGCTGTATTCATTTCACAGACAAATGCAAATGATTTTTTTCCAGAATGGCATTTTTCTCAGGCTTCCCAACTATTCCCCCCCCCCCCCCCCCGTTATCTTAAGTATTTGTAGATTTTATGTGCATGGTTTTTCAGACTAAATGTTTGTCACTTTGATGTATCTGCTACATTTGGTAAAGGGAATTCCTACTCATCCCACAAACAAACTGACACAGAAAGAACACAAAAACACATGAAACATTCTGTATTCACTGATAGGTTTCTAAAGACTGGATATATATGTCTGCTTTGAGACAGTCACAGAAATGTATTTGGGGTTGTTAGCACTCGCATGTGAACACTGACATTTACCAATGTTTCAACGTTTCCATTTGGGAAAGAAGAGTGGGATACAAATTCTGGAATAAATAAATAAAAGTAAATGTAATAAGGTTGCTTTTTCTTGTGGCGCATCCAGATTGCATTTTGCTCGGTTTGAATTTTGGAGTATTATCTCATTTCCTGCTTACAGATCACATTTCTGCTTCATTCATAAGTAATCCTTTGGCTTTCAGACATTTGAAGCCTGAGATGCCTTATCTGTTGATTGCCTTCTCAAAAATGTGTTTTCATCTCTCTCCAGGGACCTCCAGGCAAGCCTGGGCTTGCAGGACTTGCTGGTGCTGATGGCCCTCCCGTAAGTAGAATAAAGTTTTGCCCATTTTTATTTCAATTATTTTTATATATAAATCACTTCACGCGTCCACGTTCCTGAATTTCAGCAAGGAAATTGCATCACTGATAGTTGGAGCAGGCCTTGTGAAACATACCCAGTTTTATTATTTGAACTTGATTCATGTTTCTCATCAAGGGCTTTAATTTTCAAAAGGAGCCACTGCAACAGCAGATAAGAAATTGCAGTGATACTGATTCTTTTTTAAAAAATGAAGAAAGGAAGAGCATTTAGGTGTCTAACCTGTTTTCTCTTGCACAGATGCAAACCGTCGGGAATGAACGTGATGGAATTGTTAGGATAGAGCTGTCGTTTCAATTAAATGCGAATTTTAACTCTGTTGGCAGAATTAGTTCACTGGATTTCTTATTGCAGGATGCAGGGAGAGGATGTAGCTTTAACTTTCTGGTGCTCTGGATTGCTTTATGTTACGATCCGAAACATGAGAAATGTTAAATTGGAATGAGGAAAATGAGGCAATCACAGTGAAGTGTCTTTCCACACCTTTAAAGGTTGACAAGCACATACAATGTAGTAAAAATTCTCATGGGTCAAAGCACCTTCATAAAACACAAAGTGGTCATTAAATTGGATAGATATGGAGGCTGTTGTTTGTTTGTTTATTTAAAACATTTTGTCTTTATAATACAGTGGTACCTCAGGTTACATACGCTTCAGGTTACAGACGCTTCAGGTTACAGTCTCCGCTAACCCAGAAATAGTGCTTCAGGTTAAGAACTTTGCTTCAGGATGAGAACAGAAATTGTGCTCCGTCAGCACGGCAGCAACAGGAGGCCCCATTAGCTAAAGTGGTGCTTCAGGTTAAGAACAGTTTCAGGTTAAGAACAGACCTCCAAAATGAATTAAGTACTTAACCCGAGGTGGCACTGTATGTGTGACACACAGGTATGCCAGAATTATTTAGGGTATATCTGTGCTGTGGGTATCTGAGTCACATAAAACTAATAATTATTCTGATATTTTGAAGATGGCTATATGGACGCTGACGCTAAAGATTGATTATGCTCTTCAACCGCATGTGGATTTTGCCCAACTGGAAAAAGCCTCCTGGCTATTGATTTCCACGTGCTATAAAATATTTCCATTACTGTTTGCTTTCATTTTGTTTTGTCATAACTTTAATGGCGTGCTTAGTGTAATGTTCGGTGACAAGATAAAAATAATCAATTCCCATCTTCCAGAGAAAATGCATTGAATGGGGAAACTCTGGAGTGGTTTACATGCTCTTGCATTATTTTCCTAGAATGCTTTGGACCTAAAACAAAACAGCAGCTTCAGAAGAAAAAAAAAAGACTTTTTACTCTAGCCAGTGATTCATCATTTCAAGGAAAGGCACTGAAGAGACGTAATACTGCCAATGTAATCAGATCAATCTCTTCGTTTCCCATAGGCTTTTCAAAATGCTCCAGGGCAGGGACAGCCAATGCAATGTTCCCTAGATGTTTTTAGACTCCATCTCACATCATCTGTCATTATAGGCTGGATACCTGGAGCTGATGGGAGAGTTTGAGAAGAAGGCTGAATTTGTACATATGTAGAAGAGTATAAATTCAATTGAATCTGTATAATGAGATGTTACTGTTCACAAACTGTTTCCCCCCGATATATATTTTTGCCCATAGGGTCACCCAGGCAAAGAAGGACAGTCGGGAGAGAAGGGTTCCTTGGTAAGTTTGTGCTTTCTTGACATAAGTCTGTGGATAATTCTCGTAACATTTAGACTGGAATGAACATATTATTATGCCTTTAGGAAAGATCACAACAAAATGTTGACACGCTGAAAATCGGGATTAGAGTCCCAATTTTGAACATTTATTTTCTTTGTCCGCTGAGGAAGGTATGAATTATTTTGGGCATAGGTAGATGGAATGCGTACTGAACTGTGAGCTTCCTCTCCCCTTGTTACCTGCTATTTCCACACTTCTTTTCTTGGAACTTGTGGGTGCACCAACTATTTAAAGCACCCTGCCCAAATAATCCTGGATTTAAACCACACATTAGAAATGTTTATCAGAGTTCTTCTTTTAAAGAATCACCACCCTGGGAAGGGATTTGCATATTTTCTCCAGGCAACTCCTTCCACCTGCCAACTCATGTTAAAGTCAAGGAGAATTTCTAGAAATCCAAGTAAAATCTCTTTTGCTGCAAACCGAACCTGTGGCTTCCCCCCTCCCTTTCCTGTAAAAAACTTTCCTCCAGCATGCACCACCAGACATTTATTGATTGCTCTTCTGTCAACAGGCTCCTTTGTGTTTAAGTATGAAGCAAAAGTGCTCAAAATAAAGGGAATGTGTCTGAGGAATAGAATATTTTGTATACTCTGTGTATCGGAGTAACCTAAGCCTCCCAATTCTGTGCCCGTGAAATATTCTGAAAATGAAATAACGAAGCAGTTAGAGTGAATTTGCCATTCTAAAAAGATATTTCTGAGAGATGCTCAAGGTTTAAGCAGACCAGCGAAGCCTCACCACCCTCTGCCTGTTTGAGGACTTACATATTGATCCACCTGAAGGATTTTGAATCTTCACCTGGCATGGCTTCTGTGTTGTCAAGGCACATTGCGTCACAATCAGCTACACTAATTCCCCTCAGACTATCTTCAAAATAAAGTACATTAGGAGCTTGGCTAACAACGCAGTGAATGGGGACAGATTTCGGTTGCAATCTATACAGGTATTGCCCCACTCGCAACTCCATTTCCACAATGCAACCTATGGATAGGTGGGAAATAAATGCTACCTTGGATTCCCTTCAATGCATTAAAGAAATTGACATGGCTCATCATCTCTCAGTCTATGGAGTGCAGCCTCGATGCATTGAGTTTAGATGAGATCAGAGTGCTCCTTTGATTTATTTACTCCCTGTGCCCATTTTGTCCAGCGTTGTTTTTAAATCTGATGGTTGACTACCCTAAATAATTCCAAACTGAGGGTATATTGTCCTGAACGCACACCAATAGCTTTGAGCCAGATTCAGCTATCTGGTCCCTAGTGAAAGCCAACACAAGGATAACCACTAGTACAATGGGGCTTTCTCCCTTCTCCTCTCCCACATCCTCCAGATTGGCTTGGGGTGTTTGTGTGTGAAGAATCCCTGGAACAGCATGTGGTCGGGGGAGCTAGGGGAACATTTTGTTAAGCAGGCAGAAATGCTTACAGACAATATGTATGTAACAGTGTGAACTTGAATTCCTCCCCAAGTCTCTTAAATGAAACAATGCTCATAATTTCTTGAGATTGGGAAGAGGGGATGGGTCACCTTGAGTCCTGTCAGGGGGGAAAGTGGGGTATAACTAATAGTAGTAGTAGTTATTATTATTGTTATTATCATCACCATCATCATCATCTGTGGGCAATGGTTGGGGAGATCAATTCAGTAAGCATCAAACAACAAATGCATTTACTTTCTTCAGCTTTGCCCAGAGATGTCAGCCAATACCGTGCTCTAGATAAAATACTTATATGTGACATTTGGTGACACCCTTAGGGCAGAGAAATTAAACATGGTTCTGATGTGACTTTCTAGGAATAAATTAAATGAGATCCACATTTGCCCATAATTGCTATCGAACTCATGCAACACTTCATTTACGATTGCGATTACCATAATCTTTATTGTCATTGTCCCATACAGAACAACAAAATTTAAAAAATCTACATTAGACATTCAAAAACCATCAAGCCTGCTATCCCAGCTATCCTGGCCTGGTTAACCCCCTAAAAACTCTGATACCCCTTAATTAAATACAATATACTCCCACAGAGATTACCTTACACTGCGTTTAAAATAAAAATCGCATTTGGATAGAAACTGTTTATCAGGCGGCTAATCCTAGTCTTTATAACCATGTACCTTCTTCCAGAAGGCAGAATCCACATATAACTCACAAACATACATTAAACCATGTTTTTGATGTCCACCATTTCACCACACCAACAAATCCACAGAAATACCCAGATACAGGGTCAGTTATGAACTTATTGTTATGTTTCTGCTCAGATAAACCTGATCACCTTTGAGATAAATGCGTGTTAACCTACAACTGTGTGCATATTATTTAAAAGCAATATGATCTAGATATCCTTCATTATCTTTTAGGGGCCTCCAGGTCCTCAAGGCCCAATTGGGTATCCCGGCCCCCGTGGCGTAAAGGTAAGCATAATACCTTTGCTCATATTTGATAAACGCGATGAGACCTGTGGGTTTTCTTCCTGTTAACCAATCCGGTAACTTTGTCATTGCTGCTGTTTTCTAACAGGGCGCTGACGGTGTTCGCGGTCTCAAAGGTGGCAAAGGTGAAAAGGTAATCTCTTTATGGTGCTTAGTTTTTATCGTTTATATTTTAGTACTAAAAGGACTCAACTCATTAATGGAAAATCTAATTGAAAATCAGGCACCATGTATATTGATGGTGCGATATAAATAGCTACAGTGATGATCATGAAAAGTAGAAGCAGAATAAATCTGCAAAAGACTAGGGCAGATCAAAGTAGCTGTGTGGGTATTTGATTACTTTTAAATACTTTAAGGGGATTTTTTAGGTATTCGTTAAATTGTTTTGCTGTTTCATTGTTTGCGACCCTGGGCTCCTTTGGGAGGAAGAGCAGGATGGAATTCTTTAATTAACACCCTTATTGCAAAATATTGTATGAACTCTAAACCTACATTGGCAAAGGGGCTTCCCCCTTCCTATCCCTTCCCTACCAGTGCCCCCTGAAATTGGCTCTGCAGGGATCAGGAGAAGCCCCATAATAGTGCATGTAGGGAGGACAGAGGGGGATAATTATGTCTGGCAAGTATCAATGCTTTCTCTGGTGGGATGTTCATTATAAAAGCCTGGATAGCACATTTGGTTAAAATGTGGTGGTGATAATGCCAAGGTTGCAGGTTTGATCCCCATATGGGGCAGCTGCATATTTTTGCATTGCAGGGGGTTGGACTAGATGATCCTCAGGGTCCCTTCCAACTCTGCAATTCTATGATCATATGATTCTCACAGTGCAATGTTGAATCCCACTCTTTGATTTTCTTGCCAAATGTTACACAGAATAATAGAATCATAGAGTTAGGAGGGGCCATTGGGGTCACCTAGTCCAACCCCCTGCAGTACAGGAATATTTTTGCCTAACATGGGATTCGAACCCACAACTCTAAGATTCAGCATCCCATGACTGAGCTATACGCTTGGTGTTCATCTCACAATGGAAATGAAGACATTTCTGACTATAGACAGCTCCTACAAACTGGAGAGGTGAAACACTCGTGCTGTTTTCTTAACAACAACTTACTGCCAGTCATTCATCTGGGACCTTCTTACATGACAGCAAGCCATACGACTCCACTTTATAAATCACTCAGAAGAAGCAGGCAAACATTTTTGCAGGCCATTTTGCTACAAGCTCATTCGGCTCAGAGAATAGTGTCTTCCTCAGTATCAAGATGGTCCTGACACAGATCTGCTTGCACTCACCTTTTGTGGAATGATTCGCTACCTAGGAGCAATTTTATCTGACCCCAGTGGCTCGATTTCTGTTTGAGGTGTCGTTGAAAAGCTTCCCCAATCTTTTCATTTCTAAGGAACAGAAGTTGTTGAGAGAGAGATCCCGCACTTTAAAATATAGCATCTCTCTTTGGGGGTTGTAAGTAGTGAGTCAGCTATGCCTCGGTGCACATCTTATGCAATCGTTATTCTCTTCTTGCTAGATGCTGCCAAATCTATTACAGAGCCTCATCCCCTTGCGTGGGGATTGCTTTGTCAGTACAGCTACCAAAAAGCTCTGTGGAGAATGGAGCAGCCCTCAGAATAGAGAAGCCGATGTTCCCCATGTGGATCACTGGTTCTGTCTGGCTGTAGCTAACTAAACATTGCCCATGTGGAACAATTTCCATGAGTGCCGTGGAACTTCCCTCCCCACCCAAAATGCTTCGCCATCTGCTCAGGTGTGCTCCTCATCCCCTCAAAATCTGCTCCTAAGTGTAAAATTGACTTCCAATTTTGTGTACAGTATTGCTTTAAGCTCCTAAATACTTTCATATTGTTTCATGTCACCCCCCAATCTCTGCCAGGCTTGTGTTTTCTGTTTGGAAATCAAAGCACATTTTTTTCTGTGCCCATACTCCCCTGGCAAGCTCTATTTCAAAGACCAAATTCCTTTGATGGGCCATCAACACTTTTGTCATGCTTAAAAACTTCAATTCCAGGTGATACCCTGGCCTGGCAGACAAGCTTAATCTGCATATTTTTATTTTTTTTACATTGCAAAGCTGTCTCTTTCCCAGGTGAAGACTCCAAGCATTTAGCAATTCATAACATTTACTAAATCTAATTATGGATGCCTTTGTACCCACAGACTCTGGTACCCTGAATCTGTAACAATATATTTGAAAAGGAATGCCTTGTCCCTTTAATGGTGGGTCACGTGGGCTGAGAACTTCATTTCTCTGGTTTCTTGATATCTAGGGTTTGATTGTGAGCATCTGTAACAGCATCCTAGATTTCAGGAACTCATAGAAATGTACTTTATTTTAAATATGTAAAATTAAATTAATTGGAAATAGCTTGCAGATACTTAATTGGCTTAGGATTTCACATAAGTTAAGTGATGATTTAATATGTTTAATTTTAAAACTAAAGGATATAAGGATGTTAATGCTTAATTTCATAAGAATTTTTATTTGGAAAACCGTTAAAAGGATATGCATGGAAGTTCAACCAAGGGGAAGCCAGGAAGTCACTTAACAATGTTAATAAGTGTAATTTAATAAGCTTATGATCTATGTTTGTTTGTCTATCTGTTTGTTTTGTTTATAATTTTGTGAAAATTAATAAAAAATATATATAAAAAAACAGAGAAATGTACTTTATAGGCTGTGAACATCCCTAGAAAGGATGCCAGCAGCCTTGGGAATAATATCTCCCAAGGCTTCTGATACCCAGAACACACTCTAACAACATCCCAGAGCTTCACAAAGGCACAGGATGTCTTCATCCTGAGCTGAGATCAGATTTATGGAGCTTGGGCTTCATCTCAGATTGGCTCATAGAGTTCTGCATGCAGGAAATTTAATTTCTGAAACTCCCAATTCCTAACTGCACCACCATTGCTACATGACTGTCACATGAGGATATATGGCTGTGTTAATCAACCCTTAATCGCTAGCTGGTGTCTTTGAGACTATATCCTAATTGACTTTTGAACATGAGGCATTTGATAGTGGTGGGGGGGAAGCCCTTTAAAAAACCCCTGAACATATGAGAAAGAAATTTAATTCAGAAGAATAATGTCATAATGAAGAGCTCCTTGATGAATTAAGAAATGAATTTGTCTGTTGCCTTAAGCACCTTTCTCATCATTCATTCTCCCTTTTAAAGCTGAAAAGTAATTCAATACAGCTGTGGCAATATGTGTTATTTCCCCCTCTGATAGAGAAGCCGCTGTACTAAATTATTTGACTTGTTATGCTCCACTTTTAATAGTGTAAATTGCTGTGACTTGCAGCAAAATAGGTGCAGCTACTATATGCATTAAAATCATGCATGCATTCAGATTCTTTCATAACTGTCAACAACAACAACACTATGATGTGTCATTTTTTCCTTTATCAGGGTGAAGATGGTTTCCCTGGATTTAAAGGTGATATGGGCCTTAAAGGTGACAGAGTAAGTATTTTTCTCTCTCATTCATATTACAGTGGTACCTTGGTTTACAGAAGCTTCAGGTTACAGACTCCGCTAACCCAGAAATAGTACCTCAGGTTAAGAACTTTGTTTCAGGATGAGAACAGAAATCGCGCGACAGCGGGAGGCCCCATTAGCTAAAGTGATACCTCAGGTTAAGAACAGTTTCAGGTTAAGAACGGACCTCCGGAACAAATTAAGTTCTTAACCCGAGGTACCACTGTATCTCCGTACCTGATACCCCCCCCCCCAATTCCTTTCTAGTGAGAGCAAGGATCCAAGTCGGAGCTTTCAAATGAAGAGACAGGGTTGTATAAATGGATGCAGCCTTTCTTCGTGGCTAAAATCAGGGAACAGGCTTAGAAAAACTCAATTCCGGGTGAATGGTTGGCTGCCATCCATTGCCAGGGGAAATAAAAGCATGGGACCTGATGTCATCATTCAAAGTTAGGCAAACCAGCCTTGTTTTATTTCTGAGTTGTTAGGCCCACATTTACTGGGGTTCCAAGTGAATGTTCACCTTACTTTCCCAGAAGGCTTTGCAGTATAAAAGCTGCTCTCCCCCCCCCCAATAATTTTATTGTTTTATTTCTTTTGTAATCTGCTTTGAGTGTTGTTGTTTTTACAATCGAGTGGTGTTTAAATTTTATGAAATAAATAAATAAATGAATGAATAAGATATATCCTGTCAGTTTCTCACTCTCTGCAATGGGCTGCCTGATCTAATTCAAGAGACCTTTTTGCAATAGATTCCAGGCATTGGCTCTCATTCCACCTAGGTTCTCTTGGAACAGGTTGATTTTTCTCATTGTTCATCTACTATTTTTGTTTATTTGTAAATCTTTCCTGATGCTCCTCTGAGGTACTACTAAGCCCTAAGTCAGCCAGTCTTGTGACATTATACACATTAAAACAGCACAATGAAGCAGCCATAAACAACCACAAACAAGTCATTTCCCCTGTAGGTTAGAGAAAAGAGTTGAACACATTTCCCTGAAATGTTTTGTTATGGCTCCGTACCAGAGCTAAAACTAATTTGGAGGAAAGTTATCAATCAAATTCTCCTAAAGTAAACATGGGTGGGCTAGGATAAATTAAGACTGTATAACACGAGTAGGGTGGAAGCTGTTTATCACATCCTGAACAGAATTCAAACTAACAAAATGATGCATACAAGTATTATTGAGTCTACCATATCTACTTCATAATATAACTTACAGCTTAATATTGGCAAATGATGACCCAGCTCCAGGCACATAAGGAGGAAATGGCTTACCTAACCTGACTTCAAACTGGGTTCAGGCCTGGATTAAGGGCTGAATCAGCCTTGGTTGCTGTGTTGACCCTGTAAATATTGATGGATCTCTCCTTGGCTTTTGATACCATTGACCCTGGTATCAACCTGGATTGGCTCTACAAGATCCAGTTGGGGGCACGGTGTTACAGCAGGAATTCTGGACTGGCTCCACAGATACATTTGCCCCACACTGAGCCATCTGAAACTTGACCTTTCCTTGTCAATAAACAACAGTGACTCACCTGCTAGGAAGCTAGATGAGACCAATGAGACCAACTCTCTGATGTGATCATATTTGTGGTCATCGGTTCTTATTATAGGAATGCCCATGCAAGCTTCTTTCATGCACTTTTCCAAGTGGATAAGTTATCGGTATGTGCTCAGACCACATATGAATAAACTGGACCTTCTCTTCAAAAGTGCATGGGACTTCAAAAAAGATTATTGAGAAGGGTTTGATACAATGGAATAATGGATGGGATCCAACAAAGCCAGAGGGTTTTATTCATCATTATCAACCTGTGTGTGTCTCTCACTGTAAAACTCTGATACAATTTCATACTAGCAAACAATAATTTTTATTTATTTGAGGCATTTAAATAGTTAGTTTGTCTAACTATATTCTAATCAGTTAAAGGGTAGGCCACATTAAAAATTGCATAAAATTTCAATAACGATATACCGGTAATTGCTAAAAATTTGTAGCAAAATGTAGTGGCCAGAAACAATACAGCCAAGGTTACAACTGAAGATTAAAAGCCTGCTGTAACAACAGTGAAAAAATGTTGCAAATCTGAATGTGGATTTCTTTCCCCATGAGAGATGTGGTTCTTTTCGTTTAACTGTCGGCTTTTGTGGCTAAGCCACAAGCAACAACTAGACCTTAGGTTACACTCGGTACTCAAATTACAGGGAGGCCAGGCGGGATCCAGCCTGCTTATGTTTTGTGCCAGTTCTCCCCTTAATACTGGTTTTAGAAACCTACAGTGAGACCGTGGTTGGGCTAAAATTAGGAATAGGGGCAGACCTGAGGTTTTCATCAACGGCCAATCCAATAATTTCAGCAGTTTTTGCATCCCATTTGCAGAAACAGGTGACTTGGTTTGTACATCCTTGGTTTACATCCTTCAATTTTTTTTTTAAGGGTGAAGTTGGCCCTCTTGGTCCACGAGGAGAGGATGGCCCTGAAGGTCCCAAAGGCCGTTCTGGCCCAACAGGAGACCCAGGTGGGGCTGGTCAAGCTGGAGAAAAGGTTAGTCACTCAATCATACAACAGGGTTTTTGGGGGAGGGGTATCATGAGATCATCTTGATGTAGTTTTAGAGGTTGCAAATTCACATGTTGCATAAAAAGCAAATGAACAAATTACAAATGATTCCCTTTTTCTTTCAGTGTTTGTTACGTCTGAATAGGACTATCGTGTGGGACACGTGTAGATCCCATACACATCTTTTCCTAAAGATTTACTGAAGCTTTATAAGAACACATTTTCCACCCTATCTGTAGTACATTTCATCTCATCTTTCACTTTTGTAGGTTTGGGGCTACACCAGGGGGGAAGAGTGAACTGGGAAGTCTCTAGTTTTAAATCTTACCTCAGCCATGAACTCAGAGCCACCGTGTCTTCTCCTCAGGCATAAACAATACTGCTTACAAGTAAAAAAAAAGTACCCTAACAATGCAGTTGAAGTGGTCTGAGTATTTGAAAGGCACCATATAAATGTTGACGGTGATTTATTTCACTGGAAACATAAGATGAAATAAGAAAAAGGGCAGAGCAGGGGCAGACTTTACCACATAGCAATGTGAACAGCTCCCTTTGGATTGCAGATCTTAAAGTAAGAACCATTTCCCTGCCTCCAACCTCCAGCCTCCATCTTACTGTTGGAGTTACATGTCTCTGTTTGTAATATTTTGAAATGCAGAGCAGGAAGGTAGAATATTTTTAATGCATGCCTAAATGTGATATGGGACGTGGGTGGCGCTGTGGGTTAAACCACAGAGCCTAGGACTTGCTGATCAGAAGGTCGTCGGTTTGAATCCCCATGACGGGGTGAGCTCCCATTGCTCGGTCCCTGCTCCTGCCCACCTAGCAGTTCGAAAGCACATCAAAGTGCAAGTAGATAAATAGGTACCACTCCAGCGGGAAGGTAAATGGCGTTTCCGTGAGCTGCTCTGGTTCGCCAGAGGTGGCTTAGTCATGCTGGCCACATGACCCAGAAGCTGTACGTCGGCTCCCTCGGCCAATAAAGCGAGATGAGTGCTGCAACCCCAGAGTCGGCCACGACTGGACCTAATGGTCAGGGGTCCCTTTACCTTTACCTTTAAAGGTGATATTGAATATGCACATCCTTTTATAGGAGAGAATGCACGTCTACTCTGAACAGAACAGAAGGCATTATACTCATGCATTATACTCATGAACAAGTAGAACATGCATGAATGGAGGACAAGTAAATAAGTTCTGTACTGTCATCCCTGTTACCTTCCTTAAGTTGGAGGATGACTGTCTGCAACAGGGAACCTTCTGAAGTTCTAGGGTTCTGTATTGTGCAGGGAGCCTTCATGAGTGGAGTTGATTCTCCACTCATGATCACCCTCTGATGTGAGTGGAGCCAGTGTCCTCATCCCCACTTTCACCACTTACTACTTACTCATGAGTAAAGTGCATAAATGGGCCTAGAGTAAGGCCATCATTCCTTAATTAGCTTTGTTGGATTGTGCCTCTGAATAAGAATCCCATGTAGGCAACTAGGCAAGAATGTCTATGTTCCGCAAATTATTCCCCCCTCTCCACTAGCAAAAACTAGTTATTGAGATAATATTCCATTCAAGCATGTTCCTGCTTAGGTACTTGGTCAGCCTGTCTGAAGTCCAGCTTGATTGTAAAGATCTTTTGAAGGGATCTCCCTCAATGACCCTTTCTGTGTTTTGCACACACAGTCCTTTGAGGAAGAACAATTTATGGACTAAGAGGAGGGAATGAAAGCGTTGTAGTTATGATTTGATGCTAGCGACCTTTTAAGCTATCATAAAAATACTTTAAAAGTCACTTCATTCATTCCAGAAAGTGTTCCTTTCAGCCTCGCTTAACTGTGGGGAGCTATTTCGGAATTAATGATCCCCACAGTGTTGTGAGACATCTTCCCAGCTGTTAACAAGGTCATGAATCAAGAAAGCCAATATTATAATTATGGATGAATGGAAGCATAATTGGAATGTCATCACTGAATTCCAATTAAATTCCAATCCCATTAAAACAAGAATAAATGAGTGACATTTCCCCCCAAAAAACTCAACTGTTGAGCTTCTTCATTCTGGGCTGAAAGCAGGGAAATACCATGACAAGTGTGGGATTGGATCCAAAAACTGTGAGCAGAAGTAAAGGTCTAAGGAAGTGTGACATTTACAGACACCACCCGCCCCAGTATGGGGAAGCAAAACCAGCAAGGTTCACAATGGTTGGTGGCTCTGTTCTCCACCTGCACAATTGAAAATGCCAAATGATTATTATTTATGTCAAATGGCAGCTTTAGTATGTAGGTGTTTTGTGAACTAGGTCATCTAACAAACTCAAGAAGGTATAGTTGGAATGTGTAGCTAAAGAGAATGGGAAAAAATTATAAGTTATTTAGGAGAGCACTGTAAGCAGGTGGAAACATTAGCAGGATTTTGATTTCACTTGTAGTGTAGCAATTATCCTGGATAATATGGATTGATATAAAAGTTGGAGTTTCGAAAAATATGTGGTAATAAATGTTTAAAATGGGACCCCATGGAGGGGATGGGGGGAAGTCCTGAGATTCAGAATAATCTCTGTACATGGATATTTATCTGAAGGTTTTTTTAAATAACTTTGTATTTGTAAAGCTGAATAAACATGATTTTTTTTTAAAAAAAAAGCCTACATCCACGCAAAAGGTTTCCTTCTAACTTTTCAAACTACATGATTCTTCTGAGGGAAATGGGACATAGACAGAGTGGTAGCCATCAGGAAACAAATGAGAAATGCATTAAAACTTCTTTTTAAATTACAGGGTAAACTTGGTGTTCCCGGATTACCAGGATATCCAGGAAGACAAGGTCCAAAGGTGAATTTGCTCTCGTGTTGAAAAATGTACAGCTTTGGTTAGCAGAATATTCTAGGGTTTTTTGTTGTTGTTTTGGTCTTACTTGGAACATCAGTTTAAAGCAAATGCTTGTATAGTCACTTGTAAGTATTAGAAGTCCAAAGGTTATATGCATTTTCCTGACAAAATTGTGAGTCTGGTTCAATGATATAATTCAGTTTTGATGCCCTAATTGTGATGATCATTTTGGTAGCTGAAGACATTCATACAGATATGGATCTTGGATTTGGCAGTTTCCTCCATCGGCCACAGTTGCCATGTAAATGAATAACCCACAACTTGATGGGTGGTGAGTGTTATAAATATCAACCGTGTTCACTCATACAACTACACAAAAGGCATTTGCAATGATATACGTAATGCTCCCCACACATCTGGATCATTGCTTGTCAAATGATCAGATTCTTAAAAATGTCATTTTGGTTCGTTGGTCCACTTCGCTGGGCATCTTTCTTTGTTTCTGGGTTATAACTGTGTGTAATTTACACATCTAGAAAAGGAAAGCACAGACCATTAAGTATTATATGATGCACTGATACAATTAGGTACAAAGTGATGCTCAGCCATAATAAATGTTGCTCCCCTGCTCCATGAATTTATGCCATTATACATCAAATTATTATTATTATTTTTTATAAAAGAAAGAAAGCAGAGAACCGTAATCACTGTGTTCATACTGGATTTTATGCATTGTTCTAGTTCTTATGCAACAATTTGTACTGATGTGATTGCATTTGGAAGTCATCCGTGGAGCAAGCACACATGAAAACCTTAAAATCAGAATGGGTAGCCTAATTTTTCCCTTTAGGAGAATCTTAAGTCACAATATCATGTCTGCTCTGGAAAGATGATATAGGCAAATAGTTTTGATGTAAGTTCTCCACATGTTAAGTGCTTCCAGGATGATTCCCCAGAGCTTAGAATAGCTTATCAGACTCAGCCCCTCTGTGTGGTTTCAGATGTTGAGTCCATGAGAGTTTTTGTGTTTACTTGGGGCAGTCCTACAGGATATTCTCCACCACATGTCCCATTGAAATAAGCAAAAAGACTGAAACTGTGGTTGGATCCATATCCTTGATAAAGGGTAGCATTATCTGCAAAAAGGGAATATGCATTTTTAATGCTGAACCCAATTTGTGATTAACAAGGAATCTGTACAACTTCTTTGACAGTGCAATGCATGTAAAAAAACAACAACCTGTCATCTTCTGGGATTAACGACTTGAACAACTATCTAGGTGTCCCCCCCCCCACACGTGTGTTTGCATTGTGTAAGGTATCATTGCCAATACATTTTCGGAAAGTATTACTTTAAATTGTAAAGTAACATTGACTTTTCTTAGCTTTTAAAAATATTGAGAGTGTGCTTATTTTGCTTTGCTTCCATTTCACCTGGGTGAATTCCAAGGTTTTTTCGTTTTTTCAGTAAACACTCTGTGTTAATGCAATATAGGGTTACTGCTAAGGAAAGTGTTCATCAAGAATTCAGAAGTAGGTCTTTGATGCACCTGCCTTTTAACCTAAACGTCTGAGATTGCAGTCTCTCTCCCTCCCCATCTCTCTCCCTTGTCTGTCAGTGCTTCAAAACTCTATTTGGAAATTTCTTAAGATCAAAGAGATCTTACTTTATTCAGAAGCATGAACACAAATGACATGCACGAATGTCAAAGAAAATGTGTGGCTTTCCCCTCACAAAACGGAGATGTTGGCATGAATTTTACTAAGCTGAGTCTTCATTATACTAAAAATGGAATTAGTTTGCAAGCCATATTCAGCTTTAAATTCTTTCAACAGTGTACAGTGGTACCTCGGACACTTCAGGTTATGTGTTTTCGGATTGTGCACCGCGCTGAACCCGGAAGTGCCGGAATGGGTTACTTCCGGGTTTCAGCGCTCGCGCATGTGCAGAACCACCAAATGGCGACCCGCACATACGCAGACGTGGTGTTGCGGGTTGTGAACGTGCATCCTGCACGGATCACATTCGCAACCCGAGGTGTTCCACTGTATTGGCATTAGATTAGAAGGATGGCTGCAGGACCTCCCAATCTTCTGGCTCTGCTCTACTGAGTGGCTGCAGTGCCAGAGGTGTGCCACTTAGGTTGCAGTCCATTGGTCATCTGCCATCAGCAGTCAAAAGCTTGAGAATAGCAGTAGAAGCAAAAGCTCAGAAACAATGGCCTTGGCAAGCTGGCTGCCATCATGATGACATTTGACAATGATGCCCGACATAACCATGATGGCCCTGTATGCTCAAAACCACACCTTCTCTTGTTGCCCTCATCACTCTAGAGTGATTTCATATTTTCCAGAATGCTTTTCCTCAGAATGCTTGGAATGGGGGTGGGGGAGCGGCAATGGCTTTTGTGTGTGTATGGCAGTCCAGTGATGCTGCATATAGAGGAAGAAAACAATGGCTGTTGAGAGAGAAGGAGTATTGTTGCCACAGCTGCCTGTGGTATTGCCCCCACTAATGCATGGGACATGGGTGGCACTGTGGTCTAAACCACTGAGGCTCTTGGGCTGGCCGATCGGAAGTTTGATGGTTCAAATCCCTGTGACGGAGGTTAGCAGTTTAAAAGCATCGCTGCGGCGGGAAGGTAAACGGTGTTTCTGTGCACTCTGGTTTCCACCACGGTGTTCTGTTGTGCCAGAAGTGGTTTAGTCATGCCAGCCACATGACCCGGAAAGCTGTCTGTGGACAAACGATGGCTTCCTCAGCCAGAAAGCGAGATGAGCGCCGCAACCCCATAGTTGCCTTTGACTGGACTTAACTGTCCAGGGGTCCTATACCTTTCCCTTTTTGGCCCCCACCAAGACCAAACAAAAATGGAGGAAGGAGGTTGCCACTATTGTGTCTAAGGCTACGCCCATCTCACTGGAAGCAAATTCAGCTCCCCCCTCCTGAGTTTAGTGAAATCATTCCATTGTTCAGGTACTGATTTAACTTCTCCCTGGAGGAAAACTACCCATATTTCTGTGATTGTTTTTCTCAGCCCTAATATATAGTAGTCCTGATGCTTAAGATGAAGGGGGCCAAAGCTTTTCACTAGTCAAATGTCTTCAGTGCATGTTATTGCCTACAGCTTTGGTATAACATCAAGGCTTGCATGACAGACTAAACCATGGGTAGGCAAACTATGGCCCGGGGGCTGGATCCGACCCAATCGCCTTCTAAATCCGGCCCGTGGACGGTCCAGGAATCAGCGTGTTTTTACATGAGTAGAATGTGTCCTTTTGTTTAAAATTCATCTCTGGGTTATTTGTGGGGCATAGGAATTTGTTCATTAGCCCCCCACCCCAATATAGTCTGGCCCCCCACAAGGTCTGAGGGACAGTGGACCGGCCCCCTGCTGAAAAAGTTTGCTGACCCCTAGACTAGTCAATGGGCCCCATCCCATACTTGTTAGTGTAGCTGCCGAACTGATCTGAATATAAGCCACCCCAGTTTATCCACCGACAACAACATGATTATAGGTCCCACTCAGGTGGCTCCTATAGCAAAACAGGTCTGGGTCTGGAAATTCATCATAAAGAATTAGAAGCTCCCCTTCTCCCAAAAAACAAAAACCAAACCAAACGACCCAGACAGAAGAAGTATATTAGAATTGTAGTAATAGTTGCAGGGCCACTTAGGAGTCACTACAGCAGATCTCCCAGTAGTGATGTATGGAAGTGAGAGCTGGACCATAAAGAAGGCAGATCGCCGAAGAATTGATGCTTTTGAATTATGGTGCTGGAGGAGACTCTTGAGAGTCCCATGGACTGCAAGAAGATCAAATCTATCCATTCTGAAGGAAATCAGCCCTGAGTGCTCACTGGAAGGACAGATCGTGAAGCTGAGGCTCCAATACTTTGGCCACCTCATGAGAAGAGAAGACTCCCTGGAAAAGATCCTGATGTTGGGAAAGATGGAGGGCACAAGGAGAAGGGGACGACAGAGGACGAGATGGTTGGATAGTGTCTTCGAAGCTACAAACATGAGTCTGACCAAACTGCGGGAGGCAGTGGAAGACAGAAGTGCCTGGCGTGCTCTGGTCCATGGGGTCACGAAGAGTCGGACATGACTAAACGACTAAACAACAACACAACAGCAGATCTCAGGGTGGCTGTCAGTGCTGGGCACCTTCTTTCTTCCCACGCTACTCCTGTTGCCTCCCAGGCCAACTCTACATCTTAATCAGCAGCAGCAATGGCAGCAGCAGATCCCCAGGCCAGTCGAACAGAAGGTGGTAGCCAGTAGTGGTGGCAGGTGGCCTGGGGATCTGGATCCTGGTGGCAGGTGGCAGGTGCCCCAAGAGTGGCAGGCAGAAGAGCCAGTAGATCTGGGGACTGCTACTGCAGCCTGTTTTGGCTGCCCCTCTCCAGTTTACCTAGGCTGCCCATCCAGTGCCGCTCATCATGCTGCAGGTCACAGCGCCATCTATTGGCAGCCATGTGAACTAATGTGTGATGACAGACAAATACAAATATATAGACAGAGATATTTACAATGATTATGTTGGCTGTTAATGTCCTTTTCCTAAATTGCCCATGGAAATTGGATAACGTAAACTCTTTTGCAGCAGTAACAAAAATATCTCATAGGAGTAGAATACTGCAAGTTAATGTCTGAGCACAAATATTCTTTATCAGTCTTCCTATTGTTCCATGCCAAAACCCAATTATTATCATCCAGCAAGTATTATCTCATGTAGTCATTCAGAAAATAAATTGCTTACAATTATTTCTTAGTATTTCTACAAGTTTCATCTAGTAGCCATTTTTATTGAAGGGGCTGTTTCAACAATTACTGAAATGAGACATTGGAAACATTTTTCCAAATGAAATTGCCATTATTGTCAAACAGACTTTCTTCTGCCTTCATCAGTGTTATGGACACTGTTTTTAAATTACCAGAAAATCAGGCCTGGTTTTTACATCTAAAACTAATCCAAAACCAAGAAAAGAATTGAATGTCTTTTTTATTTTATAGGTGTGTTCACTTGAACATACAGACATGCATGCGTGAACTGACATAATGGAATTTATGAACTTAGGGTAGTAGCAGCCAACTGATTTTGCTACTCAGTGTAGACCCATTTAAATCATTGTATGCAAGTTAGTCATATCCATTAATTTCATCAGGTCTGCTATGATTAGAACCATCACTGGACACAACTCTTACTCAATCGCTGGAAACTCATTTTCTTTTATGGTTAAAATGGTGCTATTTGTTCTAAAAGCACCTTTCTGTGGAGCACCTGCTCTCTATTTGATATTTTGCCCACATTGTTGAGACTGATGACAACAAGTTTGTTTTCTCCACCTCCACTAAATTTTATTAAAGTTTGAAAGAAATTATATTGAATATATTTTTTATCAAAAATAAAGAAAACTAATCTAAATAAAAACACAAACCAGAAATAGGAAAAGGAAAACAAAAAAGAAGAAAGAGAAAAGAAAAAAAGAGAACATCAGATTCATCACTGGTCAGCTATATATAGAAAATTATTCAAAACATCCACTCCAAGTTAACACCCAACAATGCCACTTTCTGTACATGAATATTTCCTTTGATCCTCAAACCCAGATATCACAGGTTCATTTTATTTTTCATGCAAACAGTCTACAAGGAGTTTCAACTTTTAGTAAATATTGGCAGTGATTTTTCTCTGATTAAACACATCAGCTTTACAGACTGGTGACAACCTGATTGTAATGGACAATCTTTGACCTTTTTGAGAATTCTGTAGGTCTTGTTTCCACTTGATAATATGTGATATATAATGTTGTGTGACTGGAACTCAACTCAGGGAATGGAACTTCCACTCCTCTGCCCCCTCGCCAAACCTGCTCCAGATGATATCTCAGCTCTCTGGAGCAGATTTCGATGATGCACAGAGGATGGAAAGAGAAGTTGTGTGGTGCTAGCAGAAGTCCATTCTTCTGGAGGGTGTCCTCAGCTAGATATCACCCAGTGACTTGGGGCAGGATTGACCTAATGAGCCCTGTCACTAGAAGCCCTGCTCAAGGACTTCCACCAGTGCAACAGACCCTCTCCCCTTCTTATTCCCTTCACCTAGGGAAGTTGGCTCTGAGCACATGGGAGAATAGAGGAGAGTGGTCATTCCATCTGGCAAGCTTTAGTGCTTGGGCAGATGGAAAGATTGGAAAAGCACAGCAATGAATCCCACCCTCTGCTTGTCGTAAGGTTGCTTGGGGTGTTGTTGTTGTTTTTAACTGTACCACTCTTGATGTTTTAATGCATTCCGGACATGAAGCATTTTGGTAAGCTACCAGACCGCCATCTAATAATAACCATTTCCATATCAATTGCTTCAACTGAATAGAATAATGTGTTATATTGCAACACACTTTCATGTTGCTGTTTTGTGTGATGTCTAGGAAAAATATTTTATAAACTACTGTAATTCATAGTGTGTCAATGATTCATCTGTTGCTATTCTTTCTGGTTGGTGGGCATGCAGAAATGGGCCTTTTCTCTGTTGATCCTACAGTTGTGTAATATGATTCTGAGTGAGACCAGGCAAGGCTGATCCCTCGGCATGGGCCTGAAAGACTCAGCTTTTCACCATGGACTTTAGGAGTTAGTTATGACCTGTGTTGTAGAAATGGTTTTGTGATAATGGGCCATACACCCAGTTATTGTTATTGCGTGCTTTATGTTGGCTTTAAATACTGCTTTGAAGGATACGGACATTTAATATCTAAAGCACTTGAGGGGGCGGGTGCACCCTCCCCCATAAAAAAACAACTTAGAAGTTTATTAAATATCTAAGTAGGCTTTGAGTAAACCATATAACTGTGTGTCCTCCCCCCTTACAGGGCTCAACTGGGTTCCCTGGATTTCCGGGTTCCAACGGAGAGAAAGGTGCAAGGGTATGATATAATATTCTTCTTAATGTGTTTTATTAATATGTGGAACTCATTGCTAAGTGAATTCAAAGGACAGGCAGGATTGGGAATTTAACTGCTAATGCAGTAAGAACATTGTACATTCTTGATAGCAACCAAAAGAAATAAAGAATAAGAAGACTATTGCTCAACAAGATTAAATAGTAATTTCCCCACAAGGAAATCTATTCACCAGCTTCCCATTATCAGAATAACGTGCAGCTCCATAGCAGCAGTGGCTCCCCATTAATTCTGTTATTCGCAAGTGTTCAGTGAAACACTGAGATGTAGCTACAAGCTGCTGGCAATGTTCACACAGTACCTACATCAATGGATATATTTTTCCTATACTTGCCCAACGGCGGATAAATAAGATGTAATCTGAGGGTCAAAATGCATGTTGTTAAATATGTCTTTATATTTAATGAAGAGATTTTTTAAAAGAAAAATGAAAGTAATATCATCTGGAGGCTGCAGATCACATGAGGATCACATCAGTTTAACACTTTCTTCCCTTGCTGAAAGCCCCTTCTATGAAACTGGTATTTGCTTTTGGGGAAATCCCAGAGAGAGAGAGACTTGAGGCTAACTTGCAGTTAGTTTCGTTATTAAGGAAAGGTTAGAGCATGGTACTGATAATGCCAAGGTTGCAGACAACTGCATATTCCTGCATTGCAGGGGGTGGACTACATGGTCCTCAGGGTCCCTTCCAACTCTACAGTTCTATGATTCAATGAAAGGCAAAGCCCCCATGGCGATCACACAGGGCCCCCAGGCATTTGACGGTCTATTGACCCTGTGCCACCACTGTGATTGCTTTCTTCACTGCCACCAACCCGTTTCTCACGGGTACACACGGAGTCCAGACAGTTGTTAACATTAACAAACAATCAAGTTTATTTATAGGCATGAACAAGCTTATGGTTTCAGTTAATTTTTCTTAGCAGTTTCTTAATCCTAGTTCTGTAACTATTCTATGCGTTCCTAACAACTTCAAACTGATCATTCCAACTATCTATCTGACTCCACCTAACAATTCCTCTCACTCCCTCACTTCACAACTCGACCAACCCACAGACTTAACCTCCCTCTTCCTTCTTCAACTCCCAACTCTCAACTAACTTTCACACAACACCGACTCTCACTCTAACTCCTCCTATCAGTTTCCACTGGCCAATCACATCACACTCATTTTTAACCCTTTCCTTGTGACCCACCTAGGAGGCAAACGCCACACCCCCAAATGAAGAAGTTCCTCAAACTGGCTTGCATCCCCTCCTTTGCTCTCTAGTTTTCTGAGTCAGGGCTCCTCCCCTGTAATCTTCTGCTACAGGGAGCCCCAGAAAGCCTCTCTCTGTGCCTGTCTGGCTCATTGCTTGGCAATATGTATCAATCCTTCGCATTGTAGGAACAATTGGGGCCAGAGAACCTTCGGCAGAGAAACTGTCATGACGGAGATGCGGGAGAGATGTAGAGTCTGGTTCTCCTCTGTTGTCTCCGTTGGAGCCTGTATCCAAACTGGAAACCTCCCCTCCCTGCCCTGTGCTGGGCCACTTGCCTGCTTCTGCTTCTTTGTGATCCTTCAAGCTTCCCCCTTTTAGTAGCTTCCAGCTTGTCCCCTCCTCTGAGGTGTGGCTGGTATCCCACCACCAGGATCCAGAATCTAAGTCATCACCTTCTGTGTTTTCCCTGGGGGGCTCTTGGCCTCCACCATTCTTCCTCATCCAGCCAATCCCTGACACCAGCTCATCCTATTTTATTTTACTTTTAAAAAAGAAAAAATGCAGTTAATGCAAAGATGCATTTATTTCCACATCCTGTTTGGCCCTGACTCAGTTGAAAAAGCGTTATGTCTGAAGTGACAGGGAAGCAAAATGAAGGTGTCATTATGCCTGTGATGATCGCCTCCACTCAATCAAGTCCCCACAAGATGCTGCAGTCATCTAATGATGAATAGAAATCTGGGAAGCAGCCCATTGTCTGGTGGAAAAGTATAAGTAAAGAAGGAAATAAATAAAGCTTTGACAATTTCACCAGAGGCACTTGAACATGGGATCATATGCCATCATATGCCGGGTGGGATGCCATCACCTTTTCGCTTAAGCATCTGGGTCTGGTAAGAATACTGTATACTTATACAGTGGGGGAGGAAGGGAGAAAACAAGAGAGATTTCTTCCTATATTCTGTGAATTATCCAGCTAGACTGCAATCTATCCTCAGGGGAATTTCTCTGGCATTCTAATTCCCCAGGACTCTTTTCATATACAGAACCAAACCACCCCAAAACAATTTCTGGTTGAAGCAGCAAATCAACAGCAAGGATGCTGAAGAATACATATTTAAATGGATGTAGAAAGTCAAGACATAGCTGCTTTGTTTATTTGAAGCTGGTGGGTGGAATTTATAATGCAGAGTCTGCAAGCTCTAGAAGGTCACTGCATCACTATCTATAAAGCTCAACTGGACGTGGCTGATCACTTGTAGTTGAAATGTGATGAAGTTATCAAAGGGGAAAGGATGGCTTGGAAGCTGTGCTTGATGGCAGCTTAGTGTGCCATTAAGTAAAACTGAAGTAATGTATATTATTACTCTGCCGACCACTACATTTTATGAAGCAGAAAAACAGGCGTGCAGATTCACCAGTTTAAATCTGAAACTGATGAGAGACAATTGTATTTCTAGCGTTCTCACAAGCTTCCTTACAATACTCCCCCCCCAATTGATTACTGCAGTGAATAGATTTACAACTATGAAACGCAAACAGCAGCTTCCAATATGTGGTTTTCCTGGGCCTATGGCAAGGAGAGAAAGAGTTAAACTCCTTCACCTCTCCCTGCTGCCCCTCCTGTTGCCCCAAGAGTGCTCAGGCTGTGGAGGCAGGGGGTGGGTTACAGGGGAGAAGGGGAAGGGTTAAGCACTCGCTGCAATATACTCAATTTCTCCTGCTCCCTGCTCCCATGTGAGCATTGCAAGACAAGCCTGGGTTGCGGAGTGTTTCCCTTATGACTTGTAATTCTGCCCTTTAAGAAGAGAGATAAATATTTGAAGAAGCTATTTATAAAAACTTAAAATGCAAGGCAAGTCGTCAGATGTCCTGTGTAGCTTTTGATCCTGTAGTAGAGTTCTGCTGTGCCCTTTTGAAGCAGCAAAACCACCTTCTCGACCAAAAAACCAAAACACCCCTCCATCGAATGATAAGATTAATTTGTGTGAACTCTCTTTGGCAGGGCTTGCACGGAAAACCTGGCCCAAGGGGGCAGCGAGGACCAACTGTACGTACTATGCATTTTCCCTACACCTCCCCTTTAATGTTATCTCATGCATTTCCATATTAATTGCTATCCTGGCCATATTCAGAAGGTTGCCTTTATATCCTTTGCCACTGTAGCACACGATAATAAAAAATAACGAATTGCATATCTTTTGTGACTCAATAGGGACCACGTGGGTCAAGAGGCCCGAGAGGCCCAACTGGGAAACCTGGCCCCAAGGTAACTTGACCGAATCGAGGAAGCAATTTCACGTCTAGCTCTTCCTCTTAATGAAAGCGTGCATTTCATCTCTGAACGATTTGCTCTTTTCCAGGGCACGGCTGGCAGTGACGGACCCCCTGGCCCACCAGGTGAAAGGGTAGGCAAGGAACAATTTAGATTTCATTTCCATCTCTCTTTCTCTAGTCAACACCTTCCCTGGTTGGAATTGCAGGGAAGGCGTATACCGTTCCTGCGAGGCGGAAAAGTGTTTTCGTATGAGAACCGATACTCAAATGGTTGAAAGTTGGGTCTTTACCACTTCTGAGTAAAGTATTTATGTATTCCCCACCACCACCCTTTATTTGATTCACACCCTCTCTTCCATTTGTGAATATACTAAACTCTATTTTGCCACCAACCCTTCAATTTTCTTAATAATTTCTGTTTGTAACTTACCACTTGGGACAAATTAAAGCACATAAAAATGAAGGTTGTCATAGATGCTAACAGTACAGTTTATCTGTGCATGTCTGCTGAGACGTAAGTCCCACTGAGGTCAGCGGGACTTGCTCTCTGATAAGTGTGCTTAGGATTGCAGGGAAATGGGCATTTAATCAAGAAATTCATTTGTCTATTGAGGCTGCAATCTTGTGCACTTACCTGAGAGTAAACACCATCAAACCCAGCGTGATTAACTCTTGCATAAATATGCATTGGGTTGCACCATTCAGCTGTATAAATTTGCATATGGTCCAAAACATTGCTAACGCTTTGGACTGCAGTTAAGTCCCATTGAAATCAATTTGGAAAGTTAGCCATGAGTAGTTGAAGACTGTTTGGAACCTGCTTTTTGTTTCTGAATAGTGAATACCTGGGAGGCTTCAGCAAACAGAGCGTGATCTGACATGATGAGGGTCTGAAGTTGAAGCCAGATACAACCTTATTGGAAATTAGTGAGGGCCATGAGCCTAAAAAATAAATAAATCAGATCAAGTGTCTCCTTGTTGGAATCCCAGTGCTATTGTTAAGTTGTAGATATTTGTGGAATTCAAAGTAACTTCCTTACTCTGGGGATTGCACTTGCTACAAGCATGATATTCCATCATACGACTGGTCTTAGCTGTTCTTCTCTATTGCTGAGAACACATCCTTGTGGTACATTTAGATAATTTTAGACTTTGCACTTAGTGGTCTTGTGGAAAGGGACATCTTTTTTATGGTAATGTGGTAACTTACTTCAAAATGTGGTAAGCCAGCCCTTCTGCAATTTGGGGTCCCTCCCATTCATTCGGCTAAGTGAGACCAAGGACTTCTGGTGCAAAGTTCAGCCTGGGCTTCCTATTCTCTTCAGCTCCACATATCTCATCTCTTTCCACAGGGAGATTCCTCTCCATTGAAGTGAATAAGCAAGGTCTAGTGGGGAAGGAAAATTCAATGGGTATTAGTGGCCTGCACTGGCAAGGAGGCTTGTTGCCATGTGCTCCTGTACCCAATGAGGATTCCACATGCTTATTGCGATTTCGAGAGCTATTAACACAGAACAGCTTTTAGCTATCACAGTGCCTGCTTGCAGTGCATTTGGGAAATCCTATCAGTCAACTCTATGCTGTTGGTTCTGTGCATCAAAGAATCTTAGCATAATCTATTGTCCTCATATCAGTTAATACCTTTTAAGTAATCTTTTAATATACTTACTGTGGGGGTTCCTTTTAAGAGGAATTTGCAGAGTTGTTATTGCTTATTATTATTATTATTATTGTGTGTGTGATTGTGTGTGTGTGTGTGTGTGTGTGTGTGTGTAGAGCATTTGCTAAGAAATTTTAAGTGCAGCAGGTTCTGAGGGTTTTCCCAAGTAAAACTAATTAGATTTTTGAAATGTTTTTGGCTTTCTGAACCGAAGCTAATAAAAAGTGCTTTTGCCAGTGGAACTGTTATCACCAAATAGGGCTTTACAAACTAGCCATCCAGGATCTTGTATACCAGCTGACCAGATGTAATTTAAAAAAAACACTGGCCAGATATATTTTTGTTGGCTCAAAAGTGCCTGCTGTTGAATGGGCTGCTTATTATTAAACTGCAAGTCATCCACAATGCAGTAAACACACATTATCATGTAGTAAATGGTACCTTGGAAGATTTATTATACAGTGGACTGTGATTTCCAATTGCAGTACACAAGGAACTAGGCCTCATTTACAAGTTCCAGCAGCAGGCATTGATATAGCAGGAAGTCATTGCTTATCACATAACCCTTATCCCATGGACCTCCCTATAAGCAACTCTGGGGGAAGTTCTGTGCTACTGGGCAATGTTCCACACCATATAAATGGGAAACAATCCATAAAGCCTATCACACAAAAGCAGTTTTTGGCAATAACCAGCCAACTGGCAATGGGCAGGTTCCCCATATCTGATCCAGAATTATCTGATCCACTGAATGTTCTGAAATTAACCCAGGTTTTTGGATCTGCACCTGAGATCTCTAGGCCCCAGGGTATACCCAATGACATACTCTCCAACATTTCCCCCATAAAAATAGGGACGTCCTATTTAATAATAATAATAATAATAATAATAATAATAATAATAATAATACCCCAGCCATCTGATTGGGTTACCCCAGCCACTCTGGGAGGCTTCCAAAATATATAAAACATGATAAAACATTAAACATTAAAAAACCTCCCTAAACAAGGCTGCCTTCAAGTGTCTTCTAAAGGTTACGTATCTCCTTGGCTTGGGGGTCACATAACTCCCTACCCTCCAACATTTCTCCAATAAAAATAGGGACATCCTAAGAAAAGGAGGGAGATTCTGGGATCAAATCAGAAACTGGGATGGCTTCTGTAAATCTGGGAGTGTCCCTGGAAATTAAGGATGCTTGGAGGGTCTGAGATTACCCCCTGTAGACTTAGAATGAACATATCCAGTCTGCCAACTGCAATTTTATGTGAACATTTTCTCATTTCACATGCAGTTGCCAAACCATATTGCCTATAGATGAACCACAGTAAACACATGGCAGACAGTGCCACTGTCGAGACTGGATCCAGCTCACTCGCTGCCATTTGAATTAACAGACTCGCACACTGAAAGATCGTCTGTTGAAAGTAACAGCTTCCCTCACACTAATTGCATCACCCTGTTGTGCCTCATGTTGCGATAATCCAGGCTCCAGCTGGCAATAGACTGAGCATCAACAGAAAAACTGACAATGAACCAATCAAGGGATATTTTTTTTTCTCCCCTCCGTTCTGTATTCAATTTGCTTCTTCCAACTCGAGTGCTATCAAAACACTGTATAAGCTTTTCCATAAACATCTCCCTCAGCCCTATAATAAAATCTGTGTGGTTTTGCATTAATATTCAAAGGTAAACATCAAAGCCCTGCTGTAAAAGATCATTTCACAAAAGTGAATGCTAACACTTTGGTTTAGGAAGCCTTTTATTTACATAGAGAAATGCATTAGAGAAACTCAAGAAAATCTGGTATCTGGTTAATAGGCCACTCTTCAGTTTTCAACACAGCTCATCTTTCGCCAAGCCTGTGCTCTCCGGGGTTTTCGGACTACAACTCCCAAACTCCTGGTGGGCACCAGCTTGGCAAAGACTGGCATAGCACCTACATTTTATGGTCCCAGTGATAATCCTTTGTGGTCCCTATGGGCAATGGATGTCCTGCAAGGAGGCTAAGTGAGAAGATTGACACAAGTGTGAATGTGGGAAGTGTGTGTGTGTGTGTGTGTGTGTGTGTGCAAGCACATGTATCACGCAGGTATGCTTGTTGAGGAACTGTACTTTATTCATCTGTAGGCACATATGCAAAGTTTTTTCGGGTGAATTTTATAAAGCAGCTTTTCTCAAATTATTACTGTTATCTCTTTTTTATCAAAATTAAAACATTAACCTAAATAAAAACACAAACCGAAAAGAAAAGAAAAGAAAAAGAGAATAGAAAGGGATAGAGACGTAGAGAAGGGATAAAGGAGAAAAGGAAAGAGAAAGGAAAAGAGAGGGAATATTGAAAGTAGAAGGAAGGAAGGAAGGAAGGAAGGAAGGAAGGAAGGAAGGAAGGAAGGAAGGAATTACAGAGTTGGAAAGAACCCCAAGAGTCATCTAGTCCAAACCCCTTGCAATGCAGGAATCTCAGCTAAAGCATGCATGACAGTTGGCCATCCAACCTCTGCTTATAAACCCCTTACATACACTATTTCCACAGCA
Source organism: Podarcis gaigeae (assembly GCF_964106915.1). Taxonomy (NCBI): domain Eukaryota; kingdom Metazoa; phylum Chordata; class Lepidosauria; order Squamata; family Lacertidae; genus Podarcis; species Podarcis gaigeae. The sequence goes on along the minus strand of NC_139682.1, from coordinate 77,506,389 downwards.
TTCCCCTGCTCCACCAAGTTTGAGGAAGAAAGGAAGTCTAATAAAAATATTGTTCAAATTTGACTAGCAGAACTCTTCAAAACAAAACAGAAACATCAAATGATACGTCCAAAATATCTATACAAGATCTTGCGCTGTCTAGCAGAGGCTCAGCATCTTACAAAATGTGAAATACCTTATTTTTTGCTCTATAAGACTCACTTTTTCCCTCCTAAAAAGTAAGGGGAAATGTGTGTGCGTCATATGGAGTGAATGCAGGCTGCGCAGCTATCCCAGAAGCCAGAACAGCAAGAGGGATTGCTGCTTTCACTGCGCAGCGATCCCTCTTGCTGTTCTGGCTTCTGAGATTCAGAATTTTTTTCTTCTTGTTTTCCTCCTCCAAAAACTAGGTGCGTCTTGTGGTCTGGTGCGTCTTATAGAGCGAAAAATACGGGTAATTCCCACAGACCTAGAAGCAGAGGTCTATCTCTTCCTACAGCATCTATTTTTACCCTGGGGCTGTTTTCTCTCTCTCAGTCAGGGAGGGTCTTTTACATGTCCTTATTTCTCAGAGCCCTGAGACAAAAGGCATGAAGGCAACTCCCTTTAAAATAGAGATTTGCAACCCAATACCTTCACCACCTTCAAAGGTTAGCTACTGGAGAACAACAATCAGTTAGTTATCAACTCAGCAATAGCTCAGAGTGCTCTCCTTGGCTTTAATATAGCTCTGTGGAAAAACCCCATGTTAAACCTTTTCACCAATACACATTTAGGCATTCACATTATACTTAACATAACTTAACGAGGGTTACAAATACAAAGTAGACAAAATATCCACATAACATTGACCTTTCCTTTCCAATGCAGAGCAAGTATACAGTTCTTTACACTTACCATGCCTCATGTTTATATTTTTTATTTCTTTTTCTTCTTTTTAAATTATTCAGTGTATAACAACCAGTACAAACAAGGAAAAAGATACCAAAACAAAATCACAGCTTACCCCTCTCATGTTGTTCATGTTTGTATTCACAAGTATATAAACACTGGGTTTGATAGAGCCAAGGAATTAAATAAGGCACTCTGGTGTATAAGGAAAAAGGGAAGGCAGAGTTAACAAGATGCAGTAAAAAAATCATTGATATGAAAATAGTCTTTAGTCATTACATATTGCTAGAAGAGGCTGTTCACACACACAAAAACAACAGAAAAACCCATCCAATTTTTAAAGGGCACTTTTATCAGTAGTTGAATGGTTTCTCTCTCTTGTTGAACCATTCACAAATGAAGAAATCATATGAGGTGTAAAGACAGGTAGAAAATAAAGTTAAAATGGCATAAAATATGATACAATGTGAAACTGGTATTTCAAAGCATTGTTTTCCTATTGTTTTTGTAGAGGCAGTGTAGTGTAATGGTTAAGGTGCCAGGCTAGGATTGAGAAGACCCAGGTTCAAATTTCCATGAAACTTACTAGGCAACCTTAGCTCTCAGCCTTGCCTACTTTGCAGGACTGTTGTGATGAATAACATTGGAAAGGAGAGGGAGCTATGTATACTGCCTTGAATTTCCTAGGTACAAAGAATCACATGATTGCATGTGATATTATGTGGGGAAGGGCACTCTTTCATATAATCTGAGCAAATATATATATATATATATATATATATATATATATTTGCTTTCGTAGATTTTCACGGGTACAGGAATGCAGGTTTTGGTGTCCTCGGGTGTCTTCCCGTGTAAAAGTTGGGGTGTCTAGGCGACGTTTCGACGAGGTCTCACTCGTCATCTTCAGGCTGGTGCTTTCGGCTTCTTGTTACTGGAACAGAGCGGGATCTCAATGTTTGAGTTCCTATAAATACTGTAGAGGGGGTGTGGTGTCTAGCCTCCAATGTTCTGGGCAGAGAGGAAGTTCCCAGGCTAGTGTGCCTTTTCTTCTTTTGTTCCTTAATTACTTGAGAGATACCTTGAGTGATTTCTTGAGTGATATCCTGAGTACCACTTAGGTGGGTCATTAGGTGTGGATTAGTTGCTAAAGTCTTTGTGTCTTGACCTCTTGAACTTTGTGAAGAGTTTTCCTGAGAAGATGGCTGTATTGCACTTAGTTGTGCTTTGGCTTGGCTTCGTGTATAGGGGCGAGCTGTGGTTTTGTGGCTTGTGTCAGCCAGATCTGTGTAGGGATTGCAGGGGGGTGCAGCATCCGGAGGTGCCACCATGGATTGGCTACTGGATGGTGTCAGTAATTCATCTGTGGAGAGGGTCTGGGTTTGGGTCTGGTGTGGTTGATAGGTGTTGGCGTTCTGTGTGCCTCTGGATCTGGTGTCAGTTTTTGTGGAGAGGGCTAATTTCCAGATGTCTGGCAAGCGGGATGTGTCGTCACGCTTGTTCATGTTGTGAGGGTGTTTCTCTATCTCGATGGCTTCCATGATTATTCTCTTGTGGTGATGTTCCGTGTTAAAGAGCAATTTGGAATCTGCAAAATTAATTTCGTGTCCTGTTTCTTTCATGTGTTGGAAAAGAGAGGAAGTTTTTTCTTCTTTTTTGACGGCATTCTTGTGTTCTGCGATACGTGCATTTATTCGTCTGTTTGTTTGTCCAATGTACGTGGCTGGGCAGACTTTGCAGGGTATTTCATAGATCCCTTGGTTTTCCAACTGGATTTTATCCTTGGGGTTTCTGAGGATATTGGCTATTTTTTGGTTGGTGCAAAAGGCTGTTTTGATATTGTGTTTATGGAGGATTTTGCTAATTTTATCTGTAGTGCCCTTGATATAAGGAAGGAGGGCCATGCCATTGTTTTCTTCTGTGTCTTGGTTTTTGGGGGGTGTTTCCTTTTGGATTAGCTTCGTAATCCTGTTTTGCTGGTATCCATTGGCAATTAACACATTTGAGAGATTCTGTAACTCAGTTGTCAAGTGGTCTTTGTCAGCCAGGCGTTTGGTTCTGGAGATGAGAGTCTTGGCTACGGAGTTTATTTGTGCAGGGTGGTGGTGTGATTGTGCATGTAAGTAGCGGTTGGTGTGTGTTTTTTTCTGGTAGATAGTGTGTCCTAGGGAGCCATCAGGTTTTTTGTAGATTAGGACGTCAAGGAAGGGAAGTTGGTTGTTGGCTTCTATTTCCATAGTGAATTGTATTTTGGGGTGTAAGTTGTTGAGATGTGTGAGGAAGCTATCCAGTTTTTCCTTCCCGTGTGGCCAAATTACAAAGGTGTCGTCAACATATCTGAGCCAAAGTTTGGGTTTGTGTTCTGACTTGTCTAAAGCATTGGTTTCAAAGTGTTCCATGTACAGGTTTGCGATGACCGGTGATCCTCAGAAACCCCAAGGATAAAATCCAGTTGGAAAACCAAGGGATCTATGAAATACCCTGCAAAGTCTGCCCAGCCACGTACATTGGACAAACAAACAGACGAATAAATGCACGTATCGCAGAACACAAGAATGCCGTCAAAAAAGAAGAAAAAACTTCCTCTCTTTTCCAACACATGAAAGAAACAGGACACGAAATTAATTTTGCAGATTCCAAATTGCTCTTTAACACGGAACATCACCACAAGAGAATAATCATGGAAGCCATCGAGATAGAGAAACACCCTCACAACATGAACAAGCGTGACGACACATCCCGCTTGCCAGACATCTGGAAATTAGCCCTCTCCACAAAAACTGACACCAGATCCAGAGGCACACAGAACGCCAACACCTATCAACCACACCAGACCCAAACCCAGACCCTCTCCACAGATGAATTACTGACACCATCCAGTAGCCAATCCATGGTGGCACCTCCGGATGCTGCACCCCCCTGCAATCCCTACACAGATCTGGCTGACACAAGCCACAAAACCACAGCTCGCCCCTATACACGAAGCCAAGCCAAAGCACAACTAAGTGCAATACAGCCATCTTCTCAGGAAAACTCTTCACAAAGTTCAAGAGGTCAAGACACAAAGACTTTAGCAACTAATCCACACCTAATGACCCACCTAAGTGGTACTCAGGATATCACTCAAGAAATCACTCAAGGTATCTCTCAAGTAATTAAGGAACAAAAGAAGAAAAGGCACACTAGCCTGGGAACTTCCTCTCTGCCCAGAACATTGGAGGCTAGACACCACACCCCCTCTACAGTATTTATAGGAACTCAAACATTGAGATCCCGCTCTGTTCCAGTAACAAGAAGCCGAAAGCACCAGCCTGAAGATGACGAGTGAGACCTCGTCGAAACGTCGCCTAGACACCCCAACTTTTACACGGGAAGACACCCGAGGACACCAAAACCTGCATATATATATATATATATATATATATATATATATGCGCGCTTCCTCTTTTCAGGTGGTTCTAACTTCAGGCAAATGTGTTTTTTGTTTGTTGGTTTGTTTTTGCTTCATAAGCAGTTTTCTGAACCTTAATTTGTTTTGAGCTGTAATGCTGTCAGCTGAGTGTAGGAATTGTAGATCTCGCCATAAAAGCTCTGCCTAGCCGCCACCTGGCTGAGCATGAGCCAAATATAGATGCTAGCTGCACTTTCACAAGGATCCAGGTCTGCTTCCTGCCTTTTTTATTGTTTCCTCCTTGAATAATAATAATAATAATAATAATAATAATAATAATAATTTGTACCCCACCCCTCCAGCCAGAGCCAGGCTCACAGTGGCTAACATCATGAAACTAAGGCAGTTTCAGAACATAAGAACATAAAAACAGGCAATCAGTTAGTTAAAATACATCTTAAAATTAGTTCAGAGCAAATTAAAATCTGGACAGATGGCAGTCCACTGGCAAAATTGAGAGTGGTTAACATTCTCCAGGGTCAACTGTTACCACTGCTCTTATAAAGGACCTGTGAGCGGACTAGGAGGCCTCTTTAATGCTTGTTCTTATACAGAAAGAAAAGAATGAGACTGAACCCCGACCAAAGGCCTGGCGGAACAGCTCCATCTTGCAGGCCCTGCGGAAAGATGTCAAATCCCGCAGGGCCCTGGTCTCTTGTGAGAGAGCATTCCACCAGGCCGGGGCCACAGCCGAAAAGGCCCTGGCTCTGGTCGAGGCAAGTCTAATCTCCTTGGGGCCTGGGATCTTCAGGGTGTTATTATTTGCAGACCTTAAGGTCCTCCGTGGGGCATACCAGGAGAGGCAGTCCCGTAGGTACGAGGGTCCTAGGCCGTATGCATGCAGAATCCTTTTCATGTACATTCCTCACAAGAGTTTCTCCAGCTGAAATTTGACTCTCACAATGAATTTCATTCAATGCCAGGCTGCAACAAGAGAACTTCAAAGAACTCTGAGATATTCTGTCCTCTTCACGAGAGCAGCAGAGAAACACTTCACAAGGAATTGCAGTCACAGGGCTGACTTTCCCATGAACCTTAACTTAAAAAAATAAATAGCAGGAAGGTATATAATTTTGACATATTTTGCCTCAGGTGCAGAAATGTCTAAAATAACCTGTGCTTCTGTATGTGGGCTGCATACACACTACTGACTTAAAATGAAGCTGGTTTGTTGGTTTTTCTCAATTCAGGTGGAAGCTGGTTTTTGGGAAAATGCCTCAAAACACAGTATTTCATAAGGAACAACAACATAGATATGGATTATGGCTAACTTTGTATATATGCTGCTTCCCAAACCAGCGGTGGGAGTACCCTGGATACAAAATAAATTACTTGGGAGGAAGGCTGCACACACACCATATAAAAATAATTTTATTATTTGTACCCCGCCCATCTGACAGGGTTGCCCCACCCACTCTGGACGGCTTCCAGCATATAGAAAAACATATTTTAAAAGCTATTTAAAGGACATGGTTTTACCAAAAGAATCATGGGAACTGTAGAGGTACAATTACCAGCACCCTTAACACAGTACAGCTCCCAGGATATTGTACAATATGTGTGTGCTTTGAATGTATGGTATTACGCTGCCTAAGTCTCGTGGCATTCAGTGGGGCTCACTTCTCAGCAGACATACATAGGAATGTGCTCTAATGCTGATCCTAGGTAATATTTATTTTTGTAACCAAATTAATAAGTGGAATTGCTTACAGAAATTTGGCCACTGGCATTGTACTGAAATGACACATCCTATTCTAAAAAGAGTGAGACAAGCCTTGCCCTGTCTCATCTGTATACAAGTAATTTTGCCCAGATGTTTAGGTGTGTGTTTAAATATATTTGCGGAAACAAAAACGTTTTTCACTGAGGCCCCCACCTTGTCAACAGCCATGGGCAGGCATTAGTTTAACATTTCCTACAGGTTGGTAGCTCTTTCCATGCTGCTGCTGCTGCTGCTAACGTTTTTTGTTGTTTTGCTTTTGCTTTTCTGATCAATTTTAGGGCCCACAAGGACCCCAGGGGCCTGTTGGATTTCCTGGACCAAAGGGACCTCCTGTAAGTATTTTCCGAAAATAAATGCAATGCTTATTCAGCAAATGGGATGCAGAAATAAAGACTGGTTGTTAAGCACAATCAGAAGTGTTTGTGAAGAACAATGGCCAGAAGATTCCTTATTCCAATTCCAGTCTCCGGGTTGCCAGTTTTTCATATATCCTCTCTTCTAGATGGATACATAACGATCCCTGGGCATCCTTGCACAGAATGACAGAACGATCTAAACCCCCTTTGTGCAAGGCTGGGCAGTTGGACTGAGTAGAGACATCCCTCCATCTAGTATTGTTGGCTTCTCTATCTGCTGCCAGATCTGATGCAGAGCTCCCTCTTCCATCTGCCAAAGAGGCTTTTGGGGCAGGGATCCCAAGATGTCCCGGCTGCTATCATATGACAGCATTGGCCCAATTTGAACCTGATCACTGTGCCAGCTCCCAGCTGCCCCTCATCCACTTTCCACCCCACCAGGGCTGCAGACATGGCAGTAGCCCAGCCACTCCATAAAGCCCCACCAGGCTGTGGAGAGACTTAGGAATGCTCCCTATGCCCCACTGAATTTAAAGGTTCTTGCCTTTCCAAGGTTTGCAGCTTGTGTTATTTGTGCACAGTTGCTCCTCAAGAAAGATCAGCTCAGAGCGGCTCAATAGTGATTTTCCTGGTACAGTGGTACCTCAGGTTGCAGATGCTTCAGGTTACATATGCTTCAGGTTACAGACTCTGCTAACCCAGAAATAGTACCTCGGGTTAAGAACTTTGCTTCAGGATGAGAACAGAAATCATGCGGCGATGGCGCGGTGGCAGCAGGAGGCCCCATTAGCTAAAGTGGTACCTCAGGTTAAGAACAGTTTCAGGTTAAGAACAGACCTCCAGAATGAATTAAGTTCTTAACCCAAGGTACCACTGTATATGAAGTAGGTAAAACTGTTTAGCAAGTACTGTAGCTGCCACCAACCTGCTGCTACAATGAAACAAACATTAAAGGCAAAAGTGTTTGCTGGGAAATCTGATAACAATGATAGGACATGTCTGGGAACAAACAACTGAAGCTGTATTAAAAAAAAAAATCAGAAGCGTATATAAGGTGAGTTTCTGTTCTGTGCGGCTAAAAAGGTAAAGGTAAAGGTACCCCTGCCCGTACGGGCCAGTCTTGACAGACTCTGGGGTTGTGCGCCCATCTCACTCAAGAGGCCAGGGGCCAGCGCTGTCCGGAGACACTTCCGGGTCACGTGGCCAGCGTGACAAAGCTGCATCTGGCGAGCCAGAGCCGCACACGGAAACGCCGTTTACCTTCCCGCTGGTAAGCGGTCCCTATTTATCTACTTGCACCCGGAGGTGCTTTCGAACTGCTAGGTTGGCAGGCGCTGGGACCGAGCAGCGGGAGCGCACCCCGCCGCAGGGATTCGAACCGCCGACCTTTCGATCGGCAAGTCCTAGGCGCTGAGGCTTTAACCCACAGCGCCACCTGCGTCCCCTCTGTGCGGCTACAGTGTATTAAAAAGTGTGCTATATGACTCCTGCTTTTCCTGCAACCTTAGCTGAAATGCGTTTTTCCTCATTCTGTGTAACATAACCCTGACAATGCAATTTGTAGCCTTCATTGTGCACACCTGGTTTGCTGCTGAAAATTTTGTGCAAGCTCTCAACAAGGCAGTTTGCAGGGTAAAGACGTTCATTGAAAACTTGTCATCATCCCAACCAGGTGGCAGCCTCTTTCGTATCTGCAAAATGTTTTTCTCTGTAGGGATGACCAGATGCCACTAGAGGTCTCTCTCCATCTTGCGTCGATCCCAGTCCCAAAAGGAAAGAAAAATGCTGAAGTTAATGGGAAAGTTATATCCGCTATTGGCAGACTATTACCAAAACAAGTGTACGACATGCACTAACTGGGTTATTGTCTTTAAAATGTTGCATTCATAAATGGAACTGAAGTATCCACCAGCCTGGAATAATGTATAGGCTTTCAAAGGTTTTAGGGTCACATTTACCTTCGTGGAATTGATCAGCTCCAATGGAATCAACTGCTTGTTTCTGCCTAATACAACTCTTCGGCCTTTGTTTGAGCTTTGCTTGTAGACCAGGTTTGTCCTGGTGTGCAGAATGTACTGAACCTGAAATCATATTGATCCAGCATCCCTTGCTCTTATTATCCTTGCTTGACAGAATGTCACATGGAGACGTAACTTCCCAGCTTCACTTTTATTACCTCCCACTCTAGGGATCTATTATGTCCATCACTACATTGCAGAGCAAAAATCTGTGTTTGCCCTATGGAAACAAAGTGGGGGTGGGGGGTGGCAGGATCAATTAGGGGGTGGGAGTGGAGAAGGGGCTGTCAGCAAAATGTTTAAGCAGAAATACTTTTCAAAGCGCCTAAAACAGATTTTTATTGAAAAGAAAGAAAGAACGGCCAGAGTTCCATTATGGCATGCTGGTGTGTAACATGTTCAGATGTCATCAACCACCCTTGGTTCCTTGCATAATGTTGGGGTATTTTTTTGCATATTTTAATATCACAGACCTCCACCCTTATTGTACTGATAAATTCCGTAAGTTTTCATTTTTAAAACAGTTTCTATCAAATCGGGGTTGAGCAAAGTACAATTTTCAAAGATACCAGCATTCTTGTGAATTTGGACTGCCTTAGGAGAAATCGTTGTGCAATTGGGGAGAGGTAATAAATTAATGAGGAGCAGGCAGCAGAAATGTACTATTTTGTCTCTTTTGGATGAGAGGGCACCAGGGTTTTTCTGGTACCTTCTTTACTGTTTGACTTATTTACAGATACAGAAGTAGGTCACATTAGAAGCTATGGGCCCGCACAGCTGGCAGCGCACAAAGGCACAGAATGTGCATTAGATTCCTTAAGGAAGCAATTGCTCAGACCCCCTGCAGCCCCTTGCCCTACATGCTTCCAGTCCAGCTAAACTCCAACCCCAAGAAACCCCCCTCGGGCTCTCTGATTCACTCTCTCTGCCTTCCCATCCAAGATACAACAACACTGTGCCTGTGTTGCATTGGCTAAAGGGTGTTCCCTTCCAAAGGCAGACAAGAGAGAGAGAGAGATTTCCAGTCATTAACTCCCATTCAGCAAATATTAACTGAACATCCCTGACCATGAGCAGTCAGCTTAATAATGGTTGGCCACTCAGCCGGCATTCATGGTGGGATGCTTGAAAGCCAGCTTGTCAGATTGGAGCTATCACAGAGATTGCTAGACTTGGTTAGCATCTGCTTCTCAGAGCTATAATTTGATTGCTTATGTTTCCCATTGCAGGGTCCGCCAGGGAAGGATGGCTTGCCCGGACACCCAGGGCAGAGGGGTGAAACTGTAAGTGCATTATTTGTTTTTCTTCGATATGGTGTTTTGTTTGGTTTTTAGTACACTGCTCATTCCTCTTGGATAGAACTTGACACTTGGCAATCAACATGAACCTGGAATCCTAATCCCAGCTACAAAACAGGGCTGGATTAACCATTAAGCACAATAAGCACACACTTGAGGTATCAAGGGAAGAGGGGGCACCGTGTTTATTTTTCATTGCCAGATTTACCATGGACCATATTGCTATTATTACTATAGTGCAGCTGAACCAGGCTCCCACGATAAATGAAAATATTACATAGACACACACATACACACATATATAATAAAATAGTAATAACAGTATAGATCAATGATATATTTTGAATTAGATATATATGGTGGCACCAAAATATTCTAAGTGCTTAGGGCTTCTAAAAGTCTTAATCCAGCCCTGCTGCAAAGCAAGGAGGCGGCTGTGATTTCCAGTGAAGACCTGAGCAGGTTGTGCAGAAGATGCTTAATCCTTCCTCCAGGCTGCTTTCCCCCACCCCTTCACTTTCCCCCACAATATAACAAATGTTTATGTTGCAGAGATTAATATTGCACAGTTTGAAGTGACTGGAAGCATAAGAACTAGCTCCTTTTGGAAAAAAATCATCGTCCCAGCCCATAAAAATATTATTCAATTTTTTTACTGGCAGAACTCTTCAAAACAAAACATAAGCATCAAAGATACAACCAAAACATCCATACAATGACTTGTGCTGTCCAGCACAGGCTCAGCATCTTACAAAATATGAAATAATCCAAATAGATCTATAAGCATATATATATATACGAAAGCATATATATATATATATATATATCCTCAGCCTCCGTTCCACCCTCCATTGTCTTAGGCTGTTTAGTCTCCCTTCAGGAGAGCTTCATTTACATTCTTGCTCCATTGAGTTTGGGAGAACAAGACTCAATGGCCACTCCCTTTTAAAATGGAGATTTGCAGCCCAATACCTTCATCACATGATCTAAGGTTACAACACTCACAGGTTAGCTACCAGAGAACAACAATCAGTTAATTATCAACTCAGCAAGAGCTCAGAGTGCTCTCCTTGGCTTTAATATAGCTCTGTGGAAAAACCCCACGTCAAACCTTTTCACCAATACACATTTAAGCATTCTCATTTCAGTGTCCATTAAACTGTTATACTTAACAAAAAAGGGATCGGAGAAGATCAATTGCTCAGGGAAAGCTGAGCAATTTTTCTGCCCTTTTCTGCCCATGGCGTCTTCAGTGCAGATTGCACTCTGTACCTGCCAGCAGTGGAGGTCTGTCAATTCCTTGTTGGCTGCTAAATGCCTGGAACTGCTCTTGGAAGGTCACAGTGCAGCTTTGCTGAAGTAGCAGCTTTGAGTGAGCATTAGCGCAGAGGATCCTCTGGCTCCCGGCAATTCTCAGGGGGCCGTTTGCTTCTTTTGCAAAAACTTTTCCTTAAAAGGATCATCAAGACATTCAATGTGCCTTCAAACACGCCTTAGGGAGTCTTTGTGTGCTTTCCCCCTCTTTTTATATATAATCCATCACTTTGTAGCATTGCTGAGCTCTTTTAAATGTGTGGCTCGCCACTCTGCTGCAGGAGAGCATCCATCTTGCAGCACTGTCTCCAGTTGTATTTGCACCAAATATCTCAGAGGTGCTGCTGGATTTCGCCCACAGCAAAATTTCAAGGCCGATTTGGATGCCCCTACACTGGTGAAACATGCAATGAATTTTGTGGGGTGGAACTAGAAGGACTTTGATGAGACCAATGAAATTTCTCTTGAGATAATTCCTCTCGTTCCTACTTGGGGTACGTTGAAAACAGTTAAACAAGCTGTTGGTCCCCTTTTATAAAGGAGGGAAGAGCGGGGAAATCAACATCTTGATTTCTCATCTCAGTTACTACCTCCGTTTGGTATTCCTTCCATGCCTTTAAGGCATCATCTACCTGTCGGTCCCAGTCTGATTTTAAGTGTATCTATGTATAGCTGTTCTTGCTTGTCTGCTCTTAACATATCTGTGCGGATGTCTGCAACATATATTTGAACTGAATCTGAGCAATATCATTTGTGCAATCACAGCCCCCTAATCAGTTTTGCAGAAAGTGCGACCTGCGAATGCTGCCACTTTGAACCGTGCTAGCAGAGGAGCCAAGCTCGCAATGATTGGAAATGATAGATCTTTGAAAGAGTCTTCAATATTTTACATTCAAGTGCGCGCAGTAATAACAGAAATGGCAGTCTTTATTCTTGGGGGAAAGACGATTCCCTTGACACCGTGCTTCATGCTTCTCATCTCTTCAGCAGTTAAAAGCCGTTTGTGATGTGCAGAAGTGTCAGTATTAGTAACCATTGTCTGCTTTGTTTCTTAGGGTTTCCAAGGCAAGACTGGCCCCCCGGGTCCTGGTGGCGTGGTTGGACCTCAGGTATGATGTTTCTGCCTAACTTTAGCTTTACCAAATGTGGAGGGAGCCTTTAGTTTGGCCGTGCCTGTCGCACAGCAACCTCTTTCAAGCTGACCCATGACACAGTCTACCAATGGGGTGGATGTTCAGACCAAGACTGTTTTTGCCTCGTGCCCACATGTGCCCCCAAGCAAGTCTGTTTTGTCGCTATTCCATGTGACAAACGGGGAGGAAATACACAGTTGTTGTTTTTAATTACTGTTGTTTTTTTAAAGTAAGAAATGGCAGCTGCTACTTATGAGATGGTCCAAGGCAGGCATAGGCAACCTTCGGCCCTCCAGATGTTTTGGCCTACAACTCCCATGATCCCTAGCTAACAGGACCAGTGCTCAGGGATGATGGGAATTGTAGTCCAAAACATCTGGAGGGCTGAAGGATGCCTATGCCTGGTCCAAGGCCTCCCTCCCTCCCTCCCTCTCTTCTTTCTTTCTTTCTTTCTTTCTTTCTTTCTTTCTTTCTTTCTTTCTCTCTCTTTCTCTCTTTCTCTCTTGCCATTTCCGAGATCAGGAGGAGAGGGGGTTGCGGGCAGAACCCCCTCCCACCCTCGCGGGGGCTGGCCCCTTGCCCCCGCGAGACCCAGGGAATTCCCGGGGCGGGCCTTCAAATCGGCCCGCCAATCTGCGGGCCGAGGAGGTGTGGCCAATTCATACTTAAGGCCAGGCACGCCCCGGGATCTCCCTCTTTGCCCCTCCTTCACCAACTGAGAGGTTTTCCCGTCCCACCCACCCTTAGGCTTAGTTAGGCATGACCTTGCTATGGACTCCGGTTGGTCGCCGCGTGGGGCCTGGTAGGAATTTTTCCAAGTTGGCACACTTGCAGCCTTTTGGTTTTTTCGCCTACCTTGTAGCAATCGTCACAACTTCCTGGTATTGGTGGTTAGGCATTGGCAGGGGTTAATTGTTATGCAAATGGACGGGGGGGAAGGAACTGCCATCACCTTCCCCCAATGGAAGGGGTAGTCCGTTAGAGGACTCCGGGGGCGTGGCCTTGTCCGCAACCTGGAAGGTAGGGCCTCCGGCACGCCCCCCAGCGGTGACACCCGTGGGATCCTAGTTGGCGTACTTCAACAGGACCCCCAAGGCTTGTGTGCAACCCTTCCCGGTCACCAGGCCGGGTAGTCAATAGGAGCCAATGCCTAAGGCCAATACCTTCAGTTCTTTAATCAATAAAGTTGTGGCCTTTTACGCCCATTAACCTTAATTAAAGTGTCAGTATCTTTATTTCACATGGGGGGAGGGGACTTGCCACGCAACTCTTTCTCTCTTTGTTTAACAGCATAAAGCTGCTAAGAGCAGCTTCAAAGTGTGGCACCTGCCACACTGGATAAAAAATGCTTTTTTATCACACATCCTGATGTGCTGTCACTTCCTGTGTAACTGTTTTTCATCTTGTATTTTTATGTCATGAGCTGCCCTGAGATCTATAAATGAAGTACGATATAATTTTTAAAATAATAATAATAATAATAATAATAATAATAATAATAATAGAGAAGATGGCTGTCCCCATGTATTAATGGTGACAGCCATCTTCTATTCTGCACAATGTTGTTTTGTACATCCCATTTTATGTACAGTTACCCAGTAAGATCTGTGTGGCCACTCCTTGGAGCATGTTAGAAAGCATGTTTATCCCTTGCAGCAAACTGTGAGACAGAGAATGTGATTGATTGAACCCAGTGCTTGCAGTAAATCATGGATCTGTCCCATGATGTGTCTTGGTTCAAGAGTCAGGACTGAGATGGGGTGGACTTGCTTTGGAGCAAGTCCCCTGAAACAGATGAGGTTTGCATGTTTATCAGAAATTCGCCTGAAAAGAAATCTGTGGGATCTGTAAATCATGGGAAACCATGCTCACATTAGTGGACAAGTTTAAAAAACGTACCACGGGATTGTTAGCAACCCTACGAGAGATTATGGAAGGTTCGTGGAGACCTATACATGCCCAGTTTAGGAGGTCAGAGTCAGACTTGTCCTTCTACAAATGGAAGGGCATCTTTAATTTGTGGAAGGCAATTCTATCTAGTGGTAGCTCCCTCTGGAGGGAGGACCATGGGGAGTCAATTTACCCTGACTTGCCCTTTTTCCAGAAGCATACCATGCTACTTTATGTGATGTTCAAGAGTTTCTCCAAACCTTCCAGACCAGGGCTGCAGGGAAAAGGAAGAAATGCCCACCTCCCCCCCCCCAAAAAAAAAACACCTTCCACCCTTTCTTCTGTAGAAGGCTGCCATGAACTTACTTCAACTTATGGGAACTCTGGATCCAACCCATAGTAATTTTTTTAGGAATCACAGAGTGTGGCTTGACTAGAAATGCTATTGCAACAAGCTCTTAAAGAAAAGCTTTTAGGTGGCCAGACCTCTCTGAATTTCTCTCTACTCTGGTTTAACTACAGGAGTCGTATGAATCATTTTTGTTGTGTTTCTTCCAACACTTCAGTGAAGTGAAACAGCGGGCATCTTACTGAGTGCCCATTTTATCTGAATTACCGTGTGTCTCCTTCTCGGCTTTTATTGACTATGCTTAATTTCCAATGGCTGACCAGGCTGCCTTTGAATGTTAGGAAAGGTAACTGAAATCCCATCTCAAGACTGGTATATTGTGCATTTGCTTTCTTTGCGAGGGTTTTTAATTTATTTGTATCGTATTAGCGTTTTATTTTCTTTCTTTTTAAAAAGAAAAATAGCCCGTTGCTTTCTGTCACCAGGAAAAATATATATGCATTGCACCATGTACAAACTTAGAAGGAGCTTGCACATGAATTTGTATCATGAACACCATTATCATTCTGTGTTGATGTTTCTGATTTTTATCTTTAAATAGGAGTAATGGAAATGTAGTGGCAAAACACGGCGTTAAATTTCCTTTCAACTAATGTCTTACAGAGTGCTTAGTACACTTTGGAATCAATGGCATTTGTTTCTGCTTTGCTTCCAAATGTATATCTGAGGTAGTGAGCTGAATTTGGATTGCCTCATCAGAATCCAAGCAAGGCCTATTAATCAGGGTTTTGCAGTGCTACTTGATGGAGTCCTTCCCAGATAAGAGAGAGCCTGCATAATTAGCTAGGCTTCCTATTACCCCAAGACAATAGAAACAATATATCTCCACACACTTCCTCGTAACTGTATACCAGTTTTCCAACTTGCCAGGCCAATGGCAACACAGAATCATAGCCTTGTAGAGTTCAAAGAGTCATCTAGCCCAGCAATGCAGGAATCCCAACAGAAGCATCCATGAAAGATGGCCATTTAACCTCTGCTTTGACACCTCCACTGAAGGACAGTTCACCACCTCACGAGGGAGACCGTTTGACTGTCTAACAGCTCTTACCATCAGAAAGTTCTTCCTGGTGTTTTGTCAGAATCTCCTTTCTTGTAACTTGAAGCCAATGCTATTAGCCACATTTGCTGGACACTTGGGCCATGTGCATCAGAAAGGAAGGGTGTAGACCACTCACCGCCACATGAAGAATGGCAGAAGCTGGGATGTGGAGTTTCCAGTGAGCAGGAAAGGTGCAACAGCGCTAAAGACCCATCTCCCCTCAAATTCTTACCATTGAGCAATCACAGCTAGATATGGACAGATCAGCCCATCTCTGCTCTGTGCCAGTACCTTTGGGAATTGGTCCAACTTACCTGTTTTCTTTCTTTCATTAAAAAAAAAACATTTTTATTAGTTTTTACATGAAATTTCCAAAAAACATACAACATATTTTCTTATCTTATTAGGTGTTTTGGACTTCCATCAACCACATCTGAAGATTTTTCAGTCTTTATCACTTAATCTGCATTTCATTAATTTTACTTTTACTTTTAATAGTCCTTCACAAATAATTCTTTTCATACTTTCCTCTGCAATATTTCACATCGTCCTCCTTACAAAACTTCTTGCAATCTTACTAGCGTAGTCTGTTGATTACAATTACTTTTCAAATAGTTCACATATTTACTC
The DNA here is from genome assembly GCF_964106915.1 of Podarcis gaigeae. Taxonomy (NCBI): domain Eukaryota; kingdom Metazoa; phylum Chordata; class Lepidosauria; order Squamata; family Lacertidae; genus Podarcis; species Podarcis gaigeae. Next base: position 77,490,255 of record NC_139682.1, on the reverse strand, counting down.
CAGTCCTCTGAGAATCTCTGGTCCCACAGGTTTCAAATCCTTCCTGTCATTTTGTCTAATTCTGCATAGTCCATTAATTTCGTCTGCCATTCGTCTTTCGTCGGTAATTCTTCCAGTTTCCATTTCTGTGCCAACAGTACCCTTGCTGCCATTATTGCATATAAAAACAGTTTATTATCCTGTCTATTAATATCCTCCCCTACAATGCCAAGTAGAAATGCTTCTGGATTTTTTTTTTAAATAAATGTAGATTTCAACAACTTTTTCATTTCATTATATATCATTTCCCAGAAGCTTTTCACTTTCTTACATTCCCACCACATGTGATAAAAAGATCCTTCTTTTTCTTTACATTTCCAACATTTATTACTTATTTTATACATTTTGGCTAATTTCACTGGTGTAATATACCTGTTTTCATGCAGATTTCAAAGTGAAAATCCTAAAACATAACACTAATCCCATGGTACAAACTTGATAACATACTTAATGAGATGGCCCAAGGGTTGCCTTCTGCCTTCTTCATTTCCAAAATCAGCATTTCAGAACTAGTAACTTCAGTGCCATGTGGCTGAAAGCCCCTTTGAAATGCTTGGTGGAAGCGCAATCCCTTCCTAGGGAACTATATGCAATTTCTTTGGCCACTGATATATGCATTTTGTGCATATTATTTGGCCGGAGAACTGCGTTGCAAAATTTCAAAGGTCGGCTGCGTTTTGGTTTGTGCATTATTTCAGAAGGTGCAAATTAGGAAGACTCACCTTTGAATCTCATTTCTCCCCTATCCCATCATAGCACTACCATGTCCTGACCATTTTTGGAGTAGGATGCTTTCATGGTACAACTGTGTTTGGAGATCTTAAATGCTGAAGGCCATTTGACCATGACAAGAAAACTGGCTATCTGTATTCCTCTTGGAAGTGGAGGTCAAGGAATATGTCAGTGGCACGGGATAATTAATGCTGTTCCTTTGGTTTCTTAGGGCCCCACTGGCGAGACTGGCCCAATAGGTGAGAGAGGTCATCCTGGTCCTCCAGGCCCACCAGGTGAACAAGGTCTTCCAGGGGCTGCTGGGAAAGAAGGTGCTAAGGTATCAGTGCTGGCATGTGCACTTGTGTTGGATGCATGAAAACACACTAACATTTTCTTGTGTGGTGATCTGAATGGGCAGTTTGCCACAGCTTCAGAGATACACATGGGATTTGTTACTTCAGATCTAACTTTGTTGAGTGGTGGGTAGTGGTGGACCTACATTCTGGGAACCCCTTGGCAGCCAGCAATGAGGTCTAGCTAGCCACTGTTGTCTTCTTCAATGGGTTGTTCCATGACAGATCACAATGTCTGTGCTACTGACTTTCAAACTCTGGGATGGAAATATATGCAACGACAAAATCTATCAATTTGACTCAAATCAATGCAACTCAGATTAGGTCTACTAGACCCCCAAGATTTAAGCAAAGCAGATGAAAATAGCTTCTGGGGGCTCTCTTGGATTAGGGGCCATGAAGCTTAAGTTGTATTAGTTTCATAGTAGATCCGCCCCGGACAGTGGGAATTAGTGCAGGGAATGGCCTTCAACACTGGAAGAATGATGCTCCCTAGCATCCAAATGGGTCTACATTGTAATGGTCCAAAATGTCCAACAGTGGCAAGTGCAGTTAATGAAGCTGCATGGGTGCACTGAAGATTGAGACTGTGTGCTTAGGAGTACCGAACCTCACGTAAAATGTAAGCTAGCATTGGAATGATTATGGCTGAGATGAAAACTCATGTAACTGCTTCTTTGATCAAAAGAACAATGATAAACAAGTTCAGGAAGAGAGTTTACTCACAAAAATCAATGCTTTGGCATATGTTCACGTCTCTGATCTTTATTGATTAGTAAAAAAAAGAACATCAGCTCTTTTAAATTTGGCAGGATTTTCAGAACTTGCCATGTGAGTGGATGCAGAATCTCATTGCCATTAAAATCCAGCATATGTGAGAAATCATGGCTGAACCGCCTGCAATTTGTTTTTGATCTGTTTCCTTAGGGTGATCCAGGTCCTCAAGGCATCTCTGGAAAAGATGGACCTCCAGGACTCCGTGGTTTCCCAGGTGAAAGAGGCCTGCCAGGAGCTCAGGTACAGTATTATGGATCTGTTCCTAACCCTATTTGCATGGGGTTAAGTCCTGAGTAGGAGTTATTTCTGGTGTCTGCACATTGTTATATTAACTGTTAAGAGAACAATGTCCACACAGAGTGCTTAAGGGTTGTTTTTTTAATATTAAAAGTACAGTACAGATTATCTTCTGACATTTAAAAATCAATTTATGAATGTCTATTAAATGTACAGCACTAATTGTGTCTTCAGGCATTGCTTTCTGTCAGTTTCTTGAGGTGCCATTTCCTGTCCTGTCCTCCCCATTGATGGGGAGGAGACGATGATGATATGGTTAATCAGGAGGTGATGTCTCCTGACTTGATTTGCCAGGAAAGATCCAACATCTCAGGCTCAATAGGCCCTAAACACCAGTTTACAATATACTGACTGCTTAGCTCTTAAAGAAGGCTTCCTCACACTTGGCACTCCAGATGTTTTGAGACTACAATTCCCATCATTTCTGACCACTGGTCTTGCTAGCTGGGGATCATGGGAGTTGTAGGCCAAAAACATTTGGAGGACCAAGTTTGAGGAAGCCTGTCTTAAAGGCTTGGTTAGTGGTTAAGTGCTTGTCAGAAGTGGTAAGAGTAAATGGTGGTAAGAGTAAAATTTTAAATTAATGTATATATTTTTTAAAAGCTTAGAAAAAAAAGATTTTGACTTTTAGAGAGAGGAAGAGTGATATATTTTTATTTTACTTTAAGCTGCTCTAGGGTTTAATCATAGGAGGCCTGCAGTCCAGTATACACTTTCCTGGGAGTAAACATCGCTCTTTCTTTCTTTCTTTCTTTCTTTCTTTCTTTCTTTTGCCATAAAGTAGAACAAACAAAGGGTTCTGCAGTAAATAGCCCATAGACTATTCATGTTCTGTAGATAGAACAGATGAAATAAAACACTTTGAAATGCTGTGTGTCACTCTTCACATAGTGACGATGGTAATAATGACAAATAATGCTTTTTTTTGGTAGGGTGGAGCTGGTCTGAAAGGAGGAGAAGGTCCACAAGGTCCACCGGGTCCCATTGTAAGTAGAATTGCTTGAAGGAAAATGAAAAAAATATTAGTATGAAAAAATGACTTCCTTTTTTTATTTATGTGTATGTGCTCTTGTGAACAGTATCTAAATGAATGTCATTCAGTTCTGTCAATAGCCATTCCCTAGTAATTATGAGTCGACAAACAGAAGGAACTATCAACACAAACATATTGGCCCATCTGAAACCTGCTGTTATCAGCAGGAGACAAATGGTATTTTCTTGTTTTCTTGTTTTATTAGAAATTATAAAGGGGGGGGAGAGAGAGATAAGAAGCCTCTAGTGGCAGGAAAATGAAAAGCCTACTGTACTGGAAGACTGCTGTGAAATTCTGTCCAGCCTTCCTTTCGTTCTGAAATACATAGAAATTTGGCCCAAACTACAAGTTACGTTACTCACTCTTTTAAAACACAGGTACACACACAGAGGGAAAGCAAGAAACTGGTGCAGGGCCCTGATCCAGATTAGGAGTGTTCTTAAATTGTCCACTTTTGTTTTCAAGAAAAAGCAGCTGAGGGGGCCCAGATCTGGAATATGCAACCAGTCTGGATCAGTATCCTAGACCAGTTGCATGCTGAAAATCATTGTGCTCATGACAACCTCATGACATGTGACATTACTTTCATGATAATACACTTCAACATTGATCTAGTGGTTCTGCCGTCATTGCAGATGTTGGTGCTTCTCTCTCATACGCACCTTTATTCCTGCCCAGAAAGTCTGAAGGGAAGGGCAGGAAACCAGGAAAAGCTGTTGTACATTGAAAGTTGCACCAAATCTTCTGGTCTGTGGTAAAGAGCTGGGTTTCCTCCAATATTAGAGAGGTGTGGTGTGAAATTGCTACATCAGAGTAGAGTACAGTAGACATTTCCTCCCTCTTTTCCTAGTACAATGAGAGTAAAAGCAGAGTGACACAAAGCGTGTGCTCTTTAATAGAGAGCACGTGTTGCGGTGGGGTCTAGCAGGCCAGCCCACTGTTGCTGGGCAGATCTGTTGGTTGGCCACAGACTGTGATTGGGTGTTTCTGGGGAGATTTTGATGTTACTAATTTGTGGGTTGGGCTCAAAGTTGGGCACGCAGCTTTGGGCATTCTCTTTTGCTGCGTGCACCGGATCACCCGCCTACCCTCCCTGAACTGGGGATTTTGCGCTTGACCTTGCTATGCCTGTCATGGGGTCACCTGCTTTGGGGGCAGGGGCCTTGTAGGAATTTTGTCCATTTGGCTGATTGGCTGGAGCCATTTGGTTTTTGCCTAAGGTAAAGGTAAAGGTACCCCTGCCCGTACGGGCCAGTCTTGACAGACTCTGGGGTTGTGCGCCCATCTCACTTAAGAGGCATGGGGCCAGCGCTGTCCGGAGACACTTCCAGGTCACGTGGCCAGCGTGACATCACTGCTCTGGCGAGCCAGAGCCGCACACGGAAACGCCGTTTACCTTCCCGCTGGTAAGCGGTCCCTATTTATCTACTTGCACCCGGAGGTGCTTTCGAACTGCTAGGTTGGCAGGCGCTGGGACCGAGCAGCGGGAGCGCACCCCGCCGCAGGGATTCGAACCGCCGACCTTTCGATCGGCAAGTCCTAGGCGCTGAGGCTTTAACCCACAGCGCCACCTGTGTCCCCGGTTTTTGCCTAGTGCATAGCAAATTGTCACAACTTGTAAGGTTTGCGGTTAGGCATTGGTTAAAAAATTAGTTGGTGGAGGGGTAAGTGCCTACCCCTCCAACGCTGGTGTTGCAAGGGAATTCCATTAAAGGAATCCAGGGGCTTGCCATGCTTTTGTCCAAGTCCCTGGCATGGGGCTTGGGCTGCGCAAGCCCCTGGGAGCATGTGGGGAGAGGTGAGGGTCTGGTGCCCGGCTCCATTTTCTCCCCAATATTGTTTTCCCTTACTGGCTTCCGCTGGAATCTGGAAGTCAGTTCTGTCCCTGGACGGGGGGACAGATAGTCGGAACCAATGCCTAAGCAACCACTCACAGTTATGAATTTAAATAAGGTTGTGGCCAAAATTATGCCAATAACCTTAAACAAAAATTATGTGTGATGTGTGAGTTATTGGGGTGGCTTGGGGACCTCAACACGCGAACAATAGGATAATGTGATGCAGGTCATACTGGACTGTACCACTTTTAACAGGAGCTGGAGGTCCCGTGTGTGTGTGTGTGTGTTCTGTCCAACATAAAAACAACTCTCTGGAACATGAGGGTGAAGATATGTAAGCTAGCCTTCCTTTGCGATTTCTACTTGTACACAATCTGGTGGGGCACAAACGCCTCTGTTCAGGCATCATGCCTGAAGCAAAAATAGCAACCCTTATAGTGAGCACTGGGCCACACATGGTCTGCCCTGCCCTGCCAGTAAATGGTCTATCCAGCCTTGCTGGTTGTGAGAGTGGAGAAAGGTTGGAAGGGAACTCCTGCTCTGTTCAGTTGGAAGATGAGTAGAAGCTTCTGAGCAGTTTCGTTCCCAATTTTGCGGATGGATCAACTCATGTTCAACTGAATGTGGGTAGAGCGAAGTCCCTTCAGACATTCCTCACTCAACATGGGAAGGCCAGGAACAGAGAGAGATTGACTTGTGTGCATGGGGATATTGAGGGCAGGGCCTCATGGCCCCATTCCTCCTATGTAGGTATTTCCTGTTTAGACACCTGAATAGTCAAGTGTCATGCTGTGAGATTCTTGATCATGTAGCTTAGCTATCAGTTCCCAGTAAACCTCAGTAAAATACACACAGGGGAGAGAGAATGCTGTAAGGCCACTACCTCATTGGTTTTATTTTTAATTTCCATTGGGGAAATACTTCTGCTTGATTTTGAAGTCTTGCACATGTATATTCATTTCTCAACCAACTTGTGAAAACAAACCAGCTCCCCTCTGTGGGGTAAGATTCTAATTGCCATGAAATTTAATTCTCACTCCCTGGGAATCCTAATCAAAGCAAAGCAGCATTAATCCTTTTCTATGCTTCTCAGTCATGCCGTGTGAATATTTAAGGCCAGCCCTCATCCCCTGCCATTCTGACTTGGGTATTTCAGGCATGTGATCAGCTGGGTCGGGGGGGGGGGGGAGAGCACAGGGACAAGCAAGCAAACAAAGCAAACAAACAAACATCCTTTTTCATTATGTGTGTTTTAGAACAAGCTTCCCTCAGACAAAAAGAGCATTTTAAATTCAAAGAGCCCAAACACAAAAAGAAAAGTCTTTTGAATACAAGTGTGTTAGGAACTTGCTAGAAGCATCATCAAGTTTGTGTTACCCACAAATAGGGTGTATCTACGCACAGCGGAGAAAAACTCTATAAATAAGTCAGAAATTAAATTATTATAATAAAAGATAAAAAGCACTGTGGAAAATCGCTTAGAAAAATTTTTTTGCTCTCCAGTGCCGTCTGATGTTGCATTCAAAACACTGTTTTTTGACTAATGCAGCTGAGTCCATGGACATCAACACAGAAGTCAACAACTTTTTTTTTTTTAGTCAGTTAAGCAAATTTCACATTTTGTGTCTGGCAAATTTCATAATAACATTGGCTTGGTCAACATAAGCAGGGGTCAGGACACATGACACTCCAAATGTTGGATTACAGCTCCCATCATCTATGATAGGAGCAGTAAACTAACAACATCTGAAGATTAGTCCCCCCCCCACCTTACGTTAAAGACTCCTTCACATATTACATTCCACCTGAGGGCCAAACTATATGCAACACTGAATTATGGGTGGTTTCTCCAGAAATTCACACCTGTTTTTCCTGCAGGTGTAGAGGCTTCACCTGCCTCAGAAGCCTCATGTGTTATAGTAGGGTGTCTTAACTCATTAAACTCACTAAATATAGACCCCTGGAAAAGGGGTGTAGGTCAGTGTTTGAGCACATGATCTGCCTGCAAAAAGTCCCAAGTCCCTAGTATCTCTGGGTATAGCCAAGGAAGACTCCTCTCTGAAGGTATAGAGACCCACATGGAGATGGCACTGAGCCAGATGGGTCAATGGGCTGACACAACAGAAAACAGTTTCCTGTGTTCCAGCCACTGAAACCAGGGAGAAGAGGCAGGGAAACCAGGGAGCAGGGCAATTACAGCAACAAAAGTGCCATGTGTATTTTGGCTGTTAGCTCTTTCAATTGTATACCTAAAACTTTTAAATATGAATGTGATAAATCTTTGCAACCATAGAATGACATCAATTCAGGACAAAAAAAATTCCTTCCAGTAGCACCTTAAAGACCAACTAAGTTAGTTCTTGGTATGAGCTTTCGTGTGCATGCACACTTCTTCAGATACCAATTCAGGAATCAGGCGTGACTGTGACTCCCCATCTAATATATACTCAGAGGCAAATCTTGAGAGATATGGTGAAATACCGTCCCTGAAACTGAGCCAGAAAGCATTATTTCCAACGGAGAAAAAAAGCAATGCTGGAGTGAGCCCAGACTCCACTGCTTTCTGGCACTTCCTGGACCTGATCCTAGAGGAGACTGTCCTAGCAGAGCTTGCATTTGCCACTGAATTCAGTGATGAATGCAAACCTTGCTTTTCCCAGGCAGTGGCAAGACTTGGACGAGGAGCTTCTAAGTGGAACCAGGCTTGCATTTGGTGCCAGATTTAAGGGCTTCGAATGAATGCAAGCCCTGCTTGTGGAAGAACAACCAGGAGGACATTTTAAGACTCCCCATTGTTCCTCTGCACCCACAGCTTTACCTGCCCTCATGTTGTATAACTTCAGGTATGGGGCAGGTAGCCAAGGCTTGGGAGACACAATGTTATGGACCAAATTAGGCCCACTGGAATGGGTTGGAGGTTCTCCACCTGTCTTTTAAAGCAGAGATGTGGGGGGCATCTTACTAGAAGAATTAGGGCACTTGCCAATCTTTTAGCAGTCTTTGTCCTAAACTGTGCAATGTTGCTGGTTATTAAATAGTTTGTTCAGTGGTCTTTTCTTTTAATTGCAGGGTTCACCTGGTGAACGTGGTCCGGCAGGTACTGCTGGCCCAATTGGTTTGCCTGGACGCCCTGGTCCCCAGGGTCCTCCTGGTCCAGCGGGAGAAAAGGGAGCTCCGGTGAGTAATTCTAAAGAAAGAGAGAAGTAATATTACAGAAATTATTACTTTTCATATCCAATAATGTTAGCTCTTCACACTCCAATACCTTTCTATTGCATATGTGCCTGGCATACTCCCTCTCTATTTACAATAGAGCACTGCAGAAATTTAATTAAACTCGATGACATTTTTTGGCACACTTTATCAAGCCCTAAGACCCAGAGAGATGGGTTAAACAAAGCTGATCATCATGAACACAATAGTGGCTGCCTCTGATGATAAAATAGTTTGTCACGCCGTAGCTTTGATTTAACCTTAGTGCCCTAATGCTCTGCTTTACAAAGTGTGCCTTTATTTCCCATTTTCGTATCAGATTTCATCGTCACCTGCTCCTGCTCTCTGCTACCTTTCTAGTCAAGTGCAACTTTTAAATGAAAACATCGCGGGTGGGGAACTTTCATACCTCCTGACATTGTTAGACCACCCCCCAACTCCCATCATCCTTGGCCACTGGCCATGCTAGCTGAGACTGATGGGAGCTGGAGTCTGGAAATATCAGAAGGGCAAACTGATGCCCCATTCCTGCTATACATAGATGGAAATGCTCCTCAGATATAGAGGAGTAGCTTTTGTGATCTTCATATGAATCTTCCCCGACCCAGGTTCAATGCCATGTTATAGACAGTGCCTCTGTATCTTAATTATATCTAAAAGGTAAATATTGTGTATTATCTAAGAATTATTAAACTACAGAGTTCAAAAGTAAGCAGAGTTTTAGTCCTCGTGGAAAACTCCAACAGATGTCGCAAAGGAAACCTGTGGGCAGGACACATCAAACAAGTTATGTGAACGCAAGAGGATCCTGTTTTTCCTGCTACACTGAATGACAATCAGCTTTTGAAACTGAGGATATTTTCAAAAAGTGCATCCGTGGTATGCCAAGGAGGTTCACAGTTCAAAGGAAAAAATGTTCAATAATTCCACTGGGTTTGCAGCGTGTGAGAATGGAATTAAAAATTACAATATGAAATGAAATGCCTGGCTGGTGCTGAAAACAGCACAGAGCTCCCGCTGTGTAACATAGAACTTTGAATCAAGTGCTTCCTTGCCTCCAATCCACAGCATTGACCTGGTTCACACATACCATTAAACCGTGAGTTAACCACAAGTTGCTCAACAGACAATCAAACAAACCATGGATTGTTTCTCCATAGTTGGGTTCGTTTTCCAGCTGCTCTTGCCTTATTGCCTTTGCATTTTGGTAAGCAACTATGGCAGCCAGGCAAATCAAGCTGCTATTAATTGCGGGTGCTGGGTTGCACATAACACCAAGTCATAGTTAAAACAAACCAAGTTTCATAAGCCAACAACAAACCATGGCTTTTGATCATGGTTAGTTGACAGTAGAGAAAGTATAATTAAGCCATGGACCAGGGATTGCACTGAAAGCTAAGCCATGATTTAATAAAGAATGGCTTAGCATTATGTGCAAATGATGCCATTGATTACCACCAACATGGTGCAAGGTCACAGATGGTGGGAATTGTAGTGCAACAACTTCTGGAAGACACCATGCTGGCTACATCTGCCATATTAGTACTCCATTCTTCAGTATGAAACTGAAGCTGTGTAGTCCAATGTGCATTTACATGGGAGTCCCATTAAACTTCTGCCTGAGTATATATGCACAGAATTGTGCTGTAAATTGATTTCATTAATCTCTCACAAAATCCTATCAATAGATATTTTGCCGGTGTTCTAAGCTCCACTTTCCCTCCCTATATGATCATATTGTTCCCTGCCTCCAAATAAGTATTGACATTATGCTAACTACATGATATTGACAACATATAACTCATTAACACAGAAGACTGTATTCCTGAGATTTTTCATTTCTTCACCTGCTTCGGTATATTTAATTTATCTGTCTGCAGAGTCTCCAGCAGGTTATGTTATCTGTATTTTCATTTCTGTTTTCTGTCTGTTATTTATCATGCACTTATCATAAAAATGTATTGAAATTCTGAAATGCAGACAATGGTTACTATAACAACTTAAGCTGCTTTGCAATGTACCATTCTGAGTTTTGTAATTTATATGTATGAGTCCTTATCGTGACTGAGTGAGCCACTTGGAGCTGGGTTCTTAGAAAAATTGAACGCTGTGACCTTGAAGCTACCAAAATGAACTCGTGAACACAGTGTTCAGAAGGTTTCAGAAGTCAAGCTCTGAAGAAAATTGGAGATAATCCCACTGTAGCCAATCAGTGACCTGAAACTCTGCTCTTTGCAGCTCACATGTTCAACTTTGTCTGCCATAGCCAGTCAGGTGCAGTGTAAGGACAGGATCTGCCAAATACCTCCAGCCTAGACTGCTACAGTGTATTGTACCTGGGACTTCCTTAGGAAACGGTTCAGAAATTTCAGTGCAAAGCATATGTTTCTAGTTTCAAAACAACACCACTGGTCCATTTCCAACCACGTTTGATTACACTGGTGCTAACCTACAACATGTGGGCTGTGGGTACCTGAAGAACTGTCTTCTTCCCTGTGGTCCTGGTCATCCATTCAGATCTCTAGAGATGCAGTGGGCAGTGACTTGACAGGGTGCCTTTTCATTTGTGAAAAAGGGACGCAGGTGGCGCTGTGGTCTAAACCACTGAGCCTCTTGGGCCTGCGTATCAGAAGGTTGGTGGTTTGAATCCCCGCGACAGAGTAAGCTCCTGTTGCTCTGTCCCAGCTCCTGCCAACCTAGCAGTGTGAAAGCACACCAGTGCAAGTAGATAAATAGGTACTGCTGCAGTGGAAAGGTAAATGGTGTTTCCGTGCACTCTGGTTTCCGTCACAGTGTCCTGTTGCACCAGAAGCAGTTTAGTCATGCTGGCCACATGACCCAGAAAGCTGTCTGTGGACAAACACCACCTCCCTCAGCCTGAAGTGAGATGAGCGCCACAACCCCATAGTCACCTTTGACTAGACTTAACCATCCAGGGGTCCTTTAAAGGTAAAGGTAAAGGTACCCCTGCCCGTACGGGCCAGTCTTGACAGACTCTGGGGTTGTGCGCCCATCTCACTCAAGAGGCCAGGGGCCAGCGCTGTCCGGAGACACTTCCGGGTCACGTGGCCAGCGTGACAAAGCTGCATCTGGCGAGCCAGAGCCGCACACGGAAACGCCGTTTACCTTCCCGCTGGTAAGCGGTTCCTATTTATCTACTTGCACCCGGAGGTGCTTTGGAACTGCTAGGTTGGCAGGCGCTGGGACCGAGCAGCGGGAGCGCACCCCGCCGCAGGGATTCGAACCGCCGACCTTTCGATCGGCAAGTCCTAGGCGCTGAGGCTTTAACCCACAGCGCCACCTGCGTTCCTTAGGGGTCCTTTACCTTTACCTTTTACCTTTCTTTTGTGGTATTCCGCCTCTAAAACACACTACCCATTTGTTTATTCTGATGTCATTTTGGTCCAAGAAAGAGCTTTTTATTTCTGCGGTCCTGTCAACTGAGATTTATTCTTTTGTTTCTTCACTCCTCTGTTTGATGCTATTTTTTATTACTGTTTGGCTGTTTGCATTTTCTTTTTTTAAAATACGGTATTTTAGGTGTGTATTTTATTTCATAAAAATTATATACCACTTGTTTGTAAAGAAAATCCTCAAAGCCTTTATGTTACCTGCTTTGGGCATCCATGTGTCAAAAAGCAATGGATAAATTCTATAGTATTTTTTCCCGCTTTAATGTGATTGTTCTGATGCTACAGGTATCACTATATAGCATTGCTCAGAGGTTTTTACTTTGCAGAGAGAGAGGTCAGAGATGGCAAATAGAAAGTGGAGGTTGGTGTAGTGATATTCAGGTGCAAGTAAATGAGAGATGTGCCTGGTTTGTGAATTAAAGTCATAGGTGACTGGGATCAATTGTACATTGTTTCTGCTTTGAGAATGAGCAGCTGATTTCGTACTTTTGGGTGGATGGGGAGGACTCACTGTTGTACCAAGATATTACACATCAAGTTTCTTCATGCACAAAGTACCGAGCAGATGTGTTTCTCACACAGCTCTCCGTCTGCTAGATTTAATTGTGCAACAAGGTGTGTGATGGAAGGAAGGGGAGAGGGAGAGAGATAACCCTTTGGAAAGCTTGTTTTGCAGCTATCAACACTTGGTGTCGGTTGCCAAAATGAAAATCACAGATATCAATTGCATTCTAGCCTTTGCAAAACACTCAAAGGAGAGTAGGATAATGGATTGATGAGTAGATAGAGGAAGCAGGACTGTTGAAGGCATGGAAGTGAGAGTGACAAAAGACCAGGGTGTCACTCATAAGCAGACAACAGTTATGTGGGATAAACAGAGAAAAGGTGTAAATGGAGACAAGAGGGGTGATACAGGAGGACCTCGACCTTTTTTTTAAGCAAAACAAAACCCAAATACTGGGTTGTGAAATCATTACCCATGAATTGCTTTTTTTAAAAGTTTGTGAAAGAAAATAATATTGACTAAGATATATAATTAACATACGGCTGTCTGGTAGTAATGAATGAAAACACAGGTGTACCACTCAAAAAGGTATGGATCAGAAAAGTAGGGCATACACTTGTGCAGAGCCACAAAATTGTAGTTTACAGTTAAAGCCCAGTGGAATAAAAAGCTCTTCATCTTGCCTTGAAGTGACATCAGAATTTGTACAGGGAGAGCATCTCTGAGAAGGTATTCCAAAGGTGGAGAATGACAACCCAAAATTCGCTTTATCTCAAGTCACTACCTGTCCACTTCAGATGGCAGAGAAGGTCCTCCGGAGAGAAGGCGTTCTCAAAGAAGGACCTCCATAGATGACCACGACATTACAGAGATGGTTTTGAGAGATAATAAATTGCTTAGGGGCCCTCCAGAGGTTGCTAGCTGTGACAAGCTTTAACCATGCACTGGACCAGTCTGACACTTGTAAATAGTGAGATGTGAGTTCAATATTCTGCACTCTCAATTATTCACCAGTCATAGTTTGAATAATGTTTTGGCATTGAAAACAGGGTGAAAAAGGTCCCCAAGGCCCAGCCGGACGTGATGGAGTACAAGGCCCTGTAGGCCTTCCCGGCCCTGCCGGTCCAGCTGGTTCTCCTGGAGAAGATGGTGACAAGGTCAGTTGCTGTTGACTGCAGTGATGATTGTCCGGTGATTGGCTCATTTTCAAAACTCCAAGAACTATTTGTTTGCTTGCTTTATGTGGGATCACTCAAGAAAGAATCTTGAGGCACTTGAATAACAGATTTATTGTGCCATCATCTTTTGTAGACTAGCACCCTCTTCATCAGAAGCATGAAGTGTTATCTTCAGTTGGCCAATATAGAGAGATGCAGAGAAAGAGAGAGGGAGAGGTCATAAGCAGTGGGGCAAGAAGTAGGGCCATGCAATAGAAGTTGGAGAAATAGGTGTGTCACCTTTCTATGCAGGACCCAAATGTATACAAGATAAGAAGGGGGGTGACCCATCAGCAAGAGCAATCACTGTGGTATTGTCTAATATTGCACAAGAAGTGCTGTGTTAGAAGCAACGGTGATGACAGTTTTGCTCTCTTGGAATAAATACTATTTGTGATTATGAGCCACTAGAGAAAATCAACGTATGGGAGCTAGGGCAAACATTTATTTACTTACCGTATTTTTCGCCCTATAGGACGCACTTTCCCCCCGCTATTCTCTGACCCGATCTGGAGGCTGGCGGGGGGGGGGAGAAGCAAGCCTGCTTCTTCCCCCCCCGCCAGCCCCACAAGCTTGGGGGATAGCGGGGAGGCGGAGCGCCGCCACCCCGCTATTCCCTGACCCGATCTGGAGGCTGGCGGGGGGGGAGCAAGCTTGCTTCTCTCCCCCGCCAGCCCCACAAACTCGGGGGACAGCGGGGCAAGCCGCTGCCCCACGGAGGGTAGAGAGGCTGTCCCTGAAGGCAGAAGAGGAGGAGACGGAGCGCTCCGTCTCCCTCTTCTAGCTTGGGGATGGCTGCACAAACCTGGGGGGGGGAATAATTTTTTTTCCTTGTTCCCCCCCCCAAAAAAAAACTAGGTGCGTCCTATGGGCCGGTGCGTCCTTATAGGGTGAAAAATACGGTAAATGTCAAATTTGACCCATGAGCAGCAGCTGTCAGAAATAATGCAACACAAGGAACTTGGGGCGCGACTCTCTTCAATCAGGCAAAGACACTTCCATGGGTTTCATGAGTTTCCAATAGTTTGAAAAAATTATGAGAATTACAAAATGGAAGCAAATGTTTAGGAGGACGCATTATTCTCAATTCATCGTTTGGCACTGTCATGCAAAATAGGGTGCCATACTTACAAGAGAAATGTGCTGAGTGAGAGGGGAGGGTGTTATCCTTTTCTTGCCCAGAAACATTCCATAAGGAATTTTTTTAAATTCCAGATACCTTTGTCCTGGCTACTATTCCCAGTTGTCCAGGAGAAACATCTAGAAAGTCTGGCAATGTGATAGCTAGGAGTAGGGTTACGTATTCTCCATTCTGCCCACTGCTTCTCCCTAAAAAATATGCCCTGCCACTCCTTTATGTGCTGGCAAACTTCCCATTGTTGCACTGCATACCTGTTCAGTTATGAAGCTCATTCTCACTGGGCCAGTCCACAGTCTTTGCTTAATATGCCAAAATAGAAATGAGCCCTTTGCCCTTTCTCCCAATTCATTAATGTGCCTTCTTTCCCTCATGCACAATCCATTTTCCTCTCCCTCCATAGCATGCCTGAAAGCAATGCAAAAAATATCCGTTGACCACAGTTTTGTCTCTGAACCAGACTCATTATTTAGACCCAGTCTTATCCCCAACCTGGTAACTCTGGGTTTGGATGAAATGAAAAGTTATGTTTAATCAGATGCTTCCTAGATTAATTGTGGCTTGCATGAAAGGATAAGTGGATGGGTTGCGTTGTCTGATAACTTGTCTTATATCTCACTATCAGTTTTGCACCTATCATTGCTTGGGAATTTAAGAAACCCCAAATGAAAGTTTCTGTCTACCATTTTGATTCAAAAGGGTATTCAATTGTATTTAAACATTAAAAAAAACTACTCCTAAGTATCAGCAAGTGTCTTGCAAAATTAGGTTACAGTATCTTAACAGGTGTCCAAAGGCATAGTGAGCAAACATCTTTCCATAATGTATGCTGAATTAAGCCAGATGGCCTGAACATTACCACTGTCTTATAGAGTCAACCGTAATTCTCTGGTATGTCTGCTCATAATAAGAATTGTGATACATTCACAGAAGCACAAGGCTGCTCTTCAGTTGATTGCAATTACAGTCACTTTATATTGAAGGAGACATGGAGAATATAAACAAAAACAAAATAATTTCCTTCGTTCAAAATCCAATTAAAGTAGGTTTCAATACGAGGCCATGTTGTGCTTTGAACTGTAATAGTCGATACATGCACTAATCTGTCACACCGAAATGTGATTGATCAATGCAAAATTGCCCCCTTCAGGCCTTTACTTGTAAAATGGTGCGATAAGGTAAAGAGAATAATAAGGTGACATTTATAGACACTTCGCCACAACGAATGGGAAGGCAGGCTCTTTAAAAGTACCAATTTAACAATGTCTTCCCTTCTATTACAGGGTGAAATTGGAGAACCAGGTCAGAAAGGGAGCAAAGGTGACAAAGGAGAAAATGTGAGTTTTCTTTTCTTTCTTTCTTTTTCTGACTACTTCCTTCACTATATTGCTTACTGCAATTCTTTATTGCTGGGGAATTAAAGAATGAAAACATGAATCAAAAACCAACATGCTGAGCAAGCAGGAAAGAGGCCTGCATTTTGCAGAGATATTCACATTTGAAACAAAAAAAAAAAAACCCCAGAGGAATTGGGTTCAATGTTACTTTATAATGCCTGTAAATGATGATAGTAATTGACCAACTTCTTTTTTCCAAGATATGTTAACATATTTTCCTCCACAATTGTCTGTCGCTATTTTGCTTAGTTTCCTTTCACCTAGGTCCATGCTTGGATGTCTTTTGTTTGCTTGCAGGAAAGCTATATTATTACATTACATTACATTACATTACATTACATTACATTACATTGTATTATATTATATTATATTATATTATATTATATTAATAATATATCATTCAATAATCTTTTTCATATAAACCAACGTTTCAGATTTCTTATGTGGTTAAAAAGGTCCTCTGCTTTGATTAAAGCAATTCTTCATTTAATTTTATCAAACTCAAAACTAGTAATCACAAGGGAATATTTTCAAGAACTATATATAGTTTATAAAATGAAAACTCCTTCAGGAAGAAATTATTTAGACTTGTTTGGCATGTGAGAACAGGTTTTTTTATGTAATTTTAAATTCCATTTTATTTGTATGTTCAAGCATGGCTAACTGAAAATCAGCTCTGTCAGTAATGCCTTTTCCTGGGGCAGCATAAATAGATTTAATCTAAAATACGTCCTGGAAATTTTTTTTTTCAGGGAATGCAGTGCAGTTGCACATATTTAATATTTAAGACTATCTAGGAAGAATTGTCCAATTGCAAGAGCAACTTACAGTCTCTTTGGGGAAATACAATTCCAACAAGAAGCGATAGGGATAGTGAAACTTTAGTTGATTTTTTCTCTCTCTCTGTAAATCTCCTCAGAAAGGTCTGGTATATTTTTAGTTCTGTAAAAGCCAGGGCAGGTTGTGATTCATATTCATGTTTGAACAGAAATCCACTTTTAAATATCCTGAAAATACTGCAAGCATAATTACCTTTGATAAATGTCAGTTTCAAATGTATTGTAGACAAGCAAGTCTAAGATTTGGGGAGATGAACAAATAATGCTTGACTGCCTTGAATGTAAAAGACCTTGGAGTAAGAGCACCATCTCTCCAAAGAAATGTGGAAATGCTTATTAGGCCTGAATAATGCAAAATGCCCTCCTGTGGAGATGCTGTTCGTCTGACTTTAGATGCCAACTTTACCTTCTTTCCTCCTCCTTTCAGGGTCCTCCTGGACCACCAGGTCTTCAAGGTCCCGTCGGAGCTCCTGGTATAGCTGTAAGTTTCTGCTTGTTATGCATAACTAACGAGTGCCTTCCCCCCCGAATTCTCATTAGTTATACCGAAGATTCAGGCATAATTTATGTTGCTTAAAATGAGAAATATCTTAAATCCTATCCTCAAGGCATCCGTGTCTATGCACTGCTCTGCTTACCGCAGGCTCCAGTCTTGGGTCAGTGCTCTGCTGCTTCAGTCTTCCATGAGTGCAACAATTCAAAAGGAATGAACAAAACATTGGGAAAATGCTTTGGCTCCGTTCATTCCAAGATGTGTTTATTAAATGCATATGGAAGCTGGAGTGGCGTTTCCAAGAACAGGTCCACTTGATAACTTAGTTTCTCTTTTTTTATTATACAGTGGACCCTTGGGTTGTTATGTTCTGGTAACGTAACTTTCGGGTTGTGAATGAGGCAAACCCGGAAGTTTATACTTCCGGGTTTTGCCACACACACCTGCACAGAAGTGCTCTATGACGACGTGCGTGTGCGCAGAAGCAGCGCCTCATGTTGTGGACTTTTCGGGGTACATAAGGACCCCCGGAATGAATTAAGTTTGTATCCGGAGGGTCCACTATACACACACACACACACACACACACACACACAATTTTAATTAAATTTTCTGTTTTACAATTTAGAATATTCATTTAGACAACTGTAACTTTGTTTCTCATCACTTAATTACTCATTAACTTGATGGCTCCCAGTTGAATGTGTGATCTGACTCCCTTGAAAAGAAATGACATTGGTGATCTGGAAGTTCTGTCTGTATTGTTACATTCTTAATGGCTCATTTACATATTCAAACCATCACTCCATGTTGCATTATTCAACAATACAGGTGTAAAATCACCCCCACATTTGCTAGTATTTGCAGCAGATGTCTGTGTGAGGCAGCATTTAAATTGGGAGTTGTAGCCAACATCAGGGCCACATGGTAAGAGATGCGAAATGAGCCCACAAAAAGAGGAAGTTGAAGATGAAGACGAAGAACAAGAAGAAGGAGGAGGAGTTTGGATTTGATATTCCACTTTATCAGTACCCTAAGGAGTCTCAAAGTGGCTAATATTCTCCTTTCCCTTCCTCCCCCACAACAAACACTCTGTGAAGTGAGTGAGGCTGGGAGACTTCAGAGAAGTGTGATTAGCCCAAGGTCACCCAGCAGCTGCATGTGGAGGAGCGGGGACACGAACCCAGTTCACCAGATTACGAGTCTACCGCTCTTAACCACTACACCACACTGGCTCTGGAAGCCAGAGACTGCCGGGACCTGTCTTGTTTGTTTTCCATTTACATAATAAGAATGTACATATAACAAACAGCAATCCTAGCCCCACTTCTCTGGAACTAAGGCACGCTCAGTTCAGTGGGACTTACTTCTATGGCAACATTCTTAGGAGCTGGGTATTTGAGTCTTCAATTAGGTGCCTTTTGGAGTCAATTTCTGAGCAGTAAATGCACAACTTTTGTGAGCACTATGGACAGCTCTGGCATACACCATGGATTTATTTGTGCTTTCCTTCACTCAGACCAGAATACTTTGTCCATTCCCAGAACACTGCATCAGTTGCAATACTGTTGTATGGAATGTACTTTGCTGAGTGGTACCTATGACATTCTTGTGACAAGCACCTGAAGTTCGACGCCATTTTATGACCTCTTTAAAAATGTCTGTTTTGCAAGCTAGTAACTTTTATGGACTTATTTGCAAGGATGGACTAAAGGTTGCAAACTTGTACACTGTTAGCTGCTTAAATGTAACTGAAGTCAATGGAATTTATATAGCCTACAGAGCTGCAGTCAAAATATAGCCTACAGAGCTGCAGTTTTCTTTTCACCCATTGTCTGGGCAGACCTTTTTGCAAAACTAATGTAGCTAAAAAGTATCCATATAGTTTTCTTAATTCATTCATTCATTTGTTTAAAAAAATTATGTGAAAAACCAGCAGCAGTATAGATCATTAAGTAATCGAAAATTCAAACCAACCTATTGGAAACTATTGTTCTGTCAGCATAAATATTCCCAAATGAGAATTAAGCAGCATCTGCCAGCTCTTAAGCACAGTAGCTGCATTGATCAATGCACAACAAAATCGCATTGGGTGACTTTATTATGTCTGGGCCACTTACTTTAATTGTATTTGGAGAACACAAGCTAAGTTCACCGTAATTGTTGAATGAATGTGTTCGCACAATGTAGCTCTCTTCTTACAAATGCAAAATTGTGTCCCAATCACATTATGTAGAATTAGATCTCATTAATTTCAATGCACATAATTTTGGATCAGAACACAAGTTGTGTGTGTGTGTGTAATCATTAACTTGGGATGTTTCTTTTTAAAAAGTGGCTGTAAAAGTCTGACAGTAGTTGTCCCTGTTTTAATCTACTAGGGGGGTGATGGAGAACCCGGTCCAAGAGGGCAGCAAGGGATGTTTGGGCAAAAAGGCGATGAAGGCCCACGAGGCTTCCCTGGTCCTCCAGGTCCCATTGGTCTTCAGGTATGTGTCATCATTTTATTTGCTTCCCACCTTCCTTCCCCACAAAAAAATGGGCGTATCCTTATTCTGGGTTTCATAGTTTAAAAATGACCAGTCTTTGGACCCCTCCAGACATTCTTTTTATTGCACATTTGTGATGATGTGGGCTCATGATACTATTAGGGAGGTCACATCTCATCTTGATTTCAATACTGTCTACAGAAGTGCTGGGTTGGTCACATTGCTTCATTTCCAATCAGTGCATATCCTGTAACTTCCTGCTGAAATACCATAAATATTGCCAAGGCAGGCGCATTAGGTGACCCATGAGAGCAGCAAAATAACCAGGTTGTACAATGGTGGTAGGATACCGTTAACCACGCCAAATCTTTATTGGCGGCAGCAGGCAGGGTGAGGGTAGGCATGGCATTAGGGTCAGGGTCAGGTCATCATTCCCTGTTGACAGAATAGATCCACCGGGTTTGGACCTCTCCAAGCCAGTTCCATGAGAATCGGCCAGTGTTGAACCTTGCCGTGGTGCAAGCCAAACAAGCAAGGTCTCACTGGGTGATCAGAGTGCAGATTCCAACCAGGTAGATACCCCAACCTGAGCCTGGGGGTGTCATGGTCATTCCTGCCCCTATACTATATTGATCCTTTCCAATGCCATTTCTGCCTTCAACAAACAATGTTTTTCTTCCTGACCAAGGAAGGCCATCATTTCACTGAGTGGAACATCTGGCTGGTCAGATGATGGAATGCTTGGCTGCATGGACCCTCATCCTGTTTGAACAGGATTCTTTTCATTTTCCTGTGGCTCATAGCTCATTCTCATAGGCATTGCACTAGGGGTACTTTCGTGAGCATTAGCTTCATGAGCCCTGGGCCCTTCAGCAGCAAAGGTCCAGGGATAGCATCACTCAACCAATTTACTTCACAGCCAATCTGCTGAATAGTTCACATAGCAACATATGCAGGGTGGAACATTTGATGCAAGTGCCCTATTTAGAACCCTCTTCTCTCCTTGAATTACCATTTGGGACTAGAAAATTTAACGCGATTTCTTTTTCTTTATTTCTAAGTGGAGAGACTCGATTTTTAATACGTGATCATTCAAACTTGGTGTAGCATCGAAAGGTAATGGAAATGTCAGGGACTCTGTATAGGTGTTTAGGAATGGAAATGCAGTTTCGATTTGGTCTGCATCGAAAAGAGAAATATATTTCACCTTTGTGTGTTTTGATTTACTGAAACGCTGCATAAGGGTAACCACACACTATTTAGAGGCTTCAACGAATGAACGTTGAGCTCTAGTGGAATTAAAGGTAAAGGTAAAGGTACCCCTGCCCGTACGGGCCAGTCTTGACAGACTCTGGGGTTGTGCGCCCATTTCACTTAAGAGGCCAGGGGCCAGCGCTGTCCGGAGACACTTCCGGGTCACGTGGCCAGCGTGACAAAGCTGCATCTGGCGAGCCAGAGCCGCACACGGAAACGCCGTTTACCTTCCCGCTGGTAAGCGGTCCCTATTTATCTACTTGCACCCGGAGGTGCTTTCGAACTGCTAGGTTGGCAGGCGCTGGGACCGAGCAGCGGGAGCGCACCCCGCCGCAGGGATTCGAACCGCCGACCTTTCGATCGGCAAGTCCTAGGCGCTGAGGCTTTAACCCACAGCGCCATTTCATTAAACCTTCGAGTGTGTTAAGGATGCCAAAGATGCTGGTGGTAATAAAGGGCCATTGAGCAATCAAGAGCTCTATCTTTGCTGCTAATGCATAGTAAAAGTGAAAACCTTGCACAGCTCCCCCCCTTTTGTTGTTTATAATAGTTCAATCTTATCAAATCCCATCAGATATACTAATGATGCCACATTTTTATGCCGTTTCTGATCTCCCTTTGCCTCTCCCCTTCACATCCTGGCATTTTCCTTATACTCTTGCAAAGTTCCTTCCTTCCCCAAGGTGCCCAGACTAGAGGAGCTTCCTCTCCTGGCACTGTATAGAATCATAGAAATGTAGAGTTGAGAAGGGATCCCAGGGATCATCTAGTCCAACCCCGCAATGCAAGAATCTCAGCTAAAGCATCCATGACAGATGGCCATCTAACGTCTGCTTAAAAACCTGCAAGGAAGGAGAGACCACAACTTTCTGAGGGAGTCCATTCCAATGTTGATCAGCACTTACTGTCAGAAAGTTCATCCAAATATTTAGTTGGAATCTCCTTTCTTGTAACTTGGTCCGAGTCCTCCAGAGCAGGAGAAGATAAGCTTGCTCCATCTTCCGTGTGACAGCCCTTGAGATATTTGAAGAGGGCTATCTGAAGCTAGAGAAATAAGTTTTGATTTGGCAAAGCTGCTGCTTGTGAGTTGGAAGAAAACCTTGGCTCCATTGAAACCAAAGTGGCAAAGCTCCCACTAGTTTCAGGGGTGAAAATATGTCACTGCAATTATTTGCAAGGTTGTATTTGAAGATTGTGATTTGGCAAAGAGCAGCATACTTAACCTTAGGCTTATCTGTTCTCCCATGGCCGTTAATAGTACCACTTACAGGTTTTTAAAGTTGAACCCGTATGTAACTTTCAACATAATTGAGGGCCTAAATTTGAATTACTAAAGGCAGGTTTATGGCTCAATAAATCTTAATAACAAACTGTTGGGTACGTTGTTAGTATCTGTCATGACAGCAAATTGTAATTGATGAAATACTTGCATCTGCAACACAGAGGTCTTTACCTTTTCTACAGTCACACCTACAAATGAGCAGATTTGTAGGCAATTATTCATCTAAGACATTTAAGCTGCAATTATCCTAACCCTTCTGTCATCAGTGCACCTCTGCTATCCTCAGATATTTATTGTGTGGCTAAACAAAATGATGCAGTCCAACCAAAGTTAGGCACTTTTGGTGTCCTTCCACTTCTACCTCAAGGATGGAGCTCTACAAACAAAAAATATGCTTTACTCTTCTGTAGGTAACAATAGGGAAGGCTTGCTTAATTTCACAAGGCTACCACACTACATCATGGAATATATAAATATACACGGTATATATAAACAGCCTTTCTCAACCTTGGCTGCCCAGAGGTTGTTGGACTGCAACTCCTATCATCCCTAGCTAGGGACACCAGTGGTCAGGGATGATGGGATTTGTAGTCCAACAACCTCTGGGGACCCAAGGTTGAGAGTAGGCTGTTTTAGAGGGTTAAATCCCACAGAGTTATTCCAATGCAAGTCCTGAAGTGGATAAATCTAAGTAACTTGCAGTCTGTTCTGCAACCCAGTTAAATCAAAGTACTACCATTTAAGCCAATTTTAGTACTGTTGACTTCAATGGGGCTCTAATCAGTTTAAATCTAAGGTTACCAATTTAACTATAGAGAGGATCAGGCTGCACGTCACCCACTTTTAAACTATCAATATGAAATTGATGTCACCTGTAACTCACACATTATCATTGAGACTGTGAAGCCCAATTTTTTCCAATTTTGTAAAGTGGAGGATTTCAGCAGCTGAGCGTATTGGTTATTGACCGAGCAAATTGATATCAAATTTCCCTTCAGAGATGGTCCATCATAAATAGCTCATGATTTTACCTTTTTCTAGAGAATGAGATCACTAAGGGTGAGCTGCCGCTCCTATTGAAGTGTGTGGCAAGCCTTCCATTGTGGGCTGCAGCCTAAATGGGTAATTTAAACAAAATGGGATACTACACTTTGGATGGTTCCTTAAAATTACATCTTCAGTCTGTTTCAAAAGAGGCCATGTAGTCCTGAAAAGGTAGTGAATTTGCACATACTGTATAATGCATTCTCTGCTCGGACTGATATATATATATATACCTACTGGTGAAATCATGTAAGATTTTCATTTAAAACTTGGAGCACAATTTCTGCCCCCGTGGATGTTCAGCTGTGTAGAAGTGGAGGGATCGCCATGGAGACGAATGGCATCTTCCTCCTTATGATCTGCACAGTCCTATACTCTAAATAGGAAGCCTGCCTCTTTTGTTGCCTATCCATCCCTACTTTTCCTGCCCAGGAATGTTCCATTGGCCCCTGCAACAATTCCCCATAGGCACAGGACTGTGGGTTTGTTTTTCTGTCTTTCCAATAAGGACCAGTGTCGAGATGTTGGAGAGAGTAATTATAATGCTTTCACTTCAAAAAAGGAACCAGTCATTAGGCTGTATTACAGTGGTAGGCAGTTGGTGTTCAAGAGGGGAATGGCGGAATGGGGCTGGCATAGAGACAGGGGCGAAGGAAGGGGGTGCAGTGGGTGAGGGACGCCCCAGGTGTCACCACTGAGGGGGTGAAAAAATGCCAGGCAGCACTCACCATGGGGCCTGCAGCACACCTGAGCCACATGTCTCTCCTGGGAGAGAAATGGTGACTTGGGTGTGTGCAGGCTCCACGCTGCCCAAATGGTCCACCTGCTGCCCCCCCCCCCAGCTGTAGGGTGGCTGACTGGGAGGAGGCAGGCAGACTCTAGAGGCCCTGCAGTGTGCCCCTGTGGGTGGCTCGCCCCATCCCAGGCACCCAAGCGACTTCCTTTGCTGCTGCGTAGAGAGAAAATGGGGGTGGCAGAAAGAAAAGGGTAAGGGGTCCTTCCCACGCCACTTTGTCAGGTCTGCCCACTATATCTGGGGCTGCTTACCTCTGGTATGTGACCCCAACAGATTGCCTCTGAGGAAACGTAGCACTCAGAAGAAGAAGAAAAATAGCAAAAGTTTGTGAATTCTTGAGAGTGAAGCAACTTAATAAATTTATACATCAAGACAGTTTCTTCCAAATGGCACAGTGTCCAGGCATGCTGGGGTTATGAATGAATTCGGTGCACAATCCAAGCATTTCAGTGTCAGGAATTACCGTTGTACATCCCACATTTAGCTCTATATAATGGAAAAATACCTGTCCTTATTTAGAAAGTGGTAATGAGACAAAAATGCAACTCCTCTGCCTTCCTTCATCTATTGCTATCAATGGATATATTTCATGATGCGTCTTACTATCTGTTACAGCCTTCTGTCTGAATGCAGCATAGTCTATTAAACATCGAAATGGACAAAACAGCACAATAAAGGAAAGTGAGGCTGTCTCATTTATGAACGTTAGATGATAAAACAGGAAAGCACAAGTATTCTGATGCTGTTTAGTTGGTTGGCTTTTTTTCTTGCTCCATGGCTCATTTTCCAACAAAGGACTGGAGAACCTGCAAATCCCCTTCTGAAGGGGGCTGGGTAAAGTTGCTACTAAGCACTGCAGACTTGCCAAGAAAAAAATGCTTCATTACTTCATTAGAAACTGGTCATGAACAAGGTGAAGGGCCACACAACACATTCTGCTAAATGCACATTTGAAAACCCTTCTGCTGTCTGTCCCTGAAGGTACTCGCTGGCCGGCCAGGAATGAAATGTTCTTACATTTAAAGATGTATGTATTGGGGATTGTGATTTGCATTGAGAGAATCTGAGATAATTAAATATATAAACCCATCCTTTTTTTTTTGTTCCTAGGGTCTTCCTGGCCCACCAGGGGAAAAAGGTGAAAATGGTGACGTTGGTCCAATGGTAAGTCCTTCTCCTCTGCTATTCAGTGTTCAGTACGTGAATGACATAGAGTATTACACAAAAATAGAAGGTCTTTCCTTCTTCTTGCCCTCTCCTCCTATCCCTTGGTCATGAGATCTTCAGGTGAGTCTTGCTCCAGACATCATTACTGTTAGTGGTAAGATAGCCAACTGAGTTTACGAACCTGCCCAGTATGACTGTCCAAATGCTACAAGAATCGATACTAGAATTGGCACATTCACTGTAATTGTGACTCCCTTTGTCATACATTGGAAGCTCTTAGCTCGTTCTGTAAAATGCTAAGCTAATGGCCCTTGTGCTGGCTTTAATGAATGTAAACCTGATTAATTTGTATTTTGTATTTGTTTCCTACAGGGTCCTCCTGGTCCCCCTGGTCCAAGAGGTCCGCAGGGTCCAAGTGGAGCTGATGTAAGAAACGCATCCTTTGAACAGTTTTTACATTAATTCCCCCCCCCCATTTTTAAACAAATAAGCAAAGCACATGATTTAACTGACATCCTTTTTGTCATCCCAGGGTCCTCAAGGTCCGCCAGGATCTGTTGGCTCTGTTGGAGGTGTTGGTGACAAGGTAAGTAAGCGAACAAACTTAAAAAGAACAACAATGAATGGTGTGGCAAAGGACGCACACAAGTGATATTAATGTTATGCTTTAGGATGTACGGCTGTATACATATTCCAGTTAGTTCTGGTGCTTCAAGACTTGCTGTTTTCAGGTGGAATTCAGATACAAATTCAGGTTATGCAATTATAGTTGACAAGGGAGGTCTTCCGCAGCAAGCCTGCTAACCCAAAAGATCAGACTTTGTGATAAGAAAAGTGAAGGAAATGCACTGGAAATCCAAAATAACAGTCCCTTTGACACAAAGCACATGACTTCCTTCAAAGAACCCCAGAAACTATAATTCCCAGCCTCTGAATAAACATTTCCCAGGATTCTTTGGAAGAAGTCATGTGTGTACACAGTCATTGTCTAATCTCCCAGCAAATAAACCAGGATGAATGTTCAATGAATAAATCATTGGGGAGTGCCCTTGGTATCTTCGTGTTCTGTTTAACAACCAACAGATCCAAATTACTGTATTTCATGGTTGGTGAGAATTTTGGAAATGTGTGGTTAGGTCTGGTGGAGAATCAGAATTCAAAATCAGTGTGTTCATTCTCATTGGAATCAGTCAAGCTTTTTAGCTGTACTAAGCAAAGATGTGCAAGATAGGAAAAGAACAAAATATGAGGTTTAGGATTGTTCCTAATCATTCTTTGCTTATCTGCCCAATGAGGAAGGTCTAATGGTCAGATGAATGCACTCCTCCATCTCATTCTTCATCTTGTAGAGAAGCAGCATGAGTAGATACCCCAAGAGTAAGTGGATCTGAGTTGAGCCTCGTGTTTCATCTCAACATTCCATATCTAGAACCAGATTAAAATGTGCAAAGTGAAATATGCCATTATGAGCAATTTGCATGATTTATTCTGTGTGTATGCAGCTTGATTAAAGGAGTAGCATACAATTCAGACTGCTCTCTTTCCATGATTTCATTAGGACCTTTGCATCACTTGGATAGATATCATGCAACACTGCTAAAACTCAAGAGCTTCAAAGAGCTACTAGAATTAGCTCATTGGGAAACTAAAAGCTAGTGAATACATTCCTACTCCAGGGATCCAGGACAGACAAACTTCCGCCATGCACACAAGTAATGTTTAACTCAAGCACCGGACAGTAACTATTGCAGAATCTAATTCCTTGAGGAGGAACAGGCATGCAGCTTGGCATACATTTGCCAAATATATGTGGTGCCAAGTTGGAGAGGCGGAAATATGCATCTATGCCAAACTTCAAAATTATATCCATACAGTGGAACCTCGGTTCTCAAATGTCTCCGTTGATGAATGATTCGGAACCCAATCGCCAAAAACCCGAAAGTAATTGCTTTCGTTTTTGAACGTGACTCAGAAGTTGAACAGCTTCTGAGGCACATTTCTCCATATTTTCAATGGATTTTGCCAACCACCCATTGATCCTCAGTTTGCGAACGTTTTGGAAGTCGATTACATTTGAAAACCAAGGTTCCACTGTATCTTCTCATTTTTTCCAGACGGATACTTCACCTAAAATAGCATGGCAAACCCATTCCAGCACTAATTTATCAAATTTACCAATTTACCATGTCTCAAAATAGCCATTTTGACCTTGTCCACAGATATAGTTGCGTTAGTCTATTGAGCAAAATCTACAAAGAATCATGTAGTGTGGATACAATTCCATACCTACTTTCCTTTTAGTAAATGCCATTGAAATCAATGGTATTTACCTTTGAGTAGGCTTGCACTGCAATGCTTTTATTATGGCATAGACTGGAGTTCGGTGGGCTGGAGTTCACATCATCAGACTCACTAAATATTTATGCCATAATAAATCTGTAAGTCTTTAAGGTGCCACAAGAATCTCTGTTACTTTTACAAAATAATGAGAGAATGTCAAAGAACCGCTCTTCCTCCCAAGCTGGTATTTCAACAGTAATAGTATATGGGATGATTCTGTTTCTGATACTATGTTAAGTTTATTGTAGACCTAACATTGACTTAAATGCTATTTCACCAAAATTAAGACTCTTTCAACTTCTTTTATGATCTGATGTATTTTATTAACTTTTTGTTGGGAAGATCAGCATCCAGATTAGACCTTTTCCATCCCGTTATATGTAGAAAAGGACATGTTTATGTAATGCAATTTATTCCTGTTGGTTCTCTTCAGTTGAAGAGAACCACACACATACCATTTTAATGTAATGATCTAACATAAAAACAAAAATGAGTTTTGAGAAGACGAAACACTGCAGGACTTTCATTTCTTGAAAATATGAGCCAATCTGTACACCTTGGATTTACCTCATTTGCCAGATTTAATTTTGCCTGTCATGGGTGTTAGAAATCCTGTGGATTATACAAAGTAGGTTATATGAAGGAGTCCACAGTGAGGTGGACTTTAGTAATACTATGGTTTCATTGAGTTAGTTTTTTGCACTGTCCAAACCATAGGAACTCCAGAGTCAATGGCACATTCAAATCCTGGTTCCATTTGGTTCTCTCTGCTAGATAATGGTTTACCCAAGAATTTTAGATCTTAATGGGTAGATAATAAGTACCATAATAATTTATAATAATAATAATTTATTATTTATACCCCGCCCATCTGGCTGGGTTTCCCCAGCCACTCCTGTAGGGCACATTCAGAAGAAACTTTCACCCATTAATATGAATGGGAAATTACATATTGTGTGGCATGGACATGTCAGAAACAAGCATGAGAATCATATGTTATAGAGTTGGAAGGGACCCTGAGGGTCATCTCGTCCAACCCCCTGCCATGCAAGAATCCTGCCATAGCCATCCCTAGGTGCACTCAAACCACCAGCCTTCTGGTTAACAGACAAACACACTGGTCCGTTGTGCCACAGGCTCCACTCTAAGAACCTTTGTGATTGTATCTAAATCCAGCAAATAGTGTCTCATACGTGAAATTGTCAAATTCGGAATTTCTTAAATACATAAACCAAAAACTTACACATTTGACAAAATTCAACTATCTTTGGTTCAATCTCCCTTCGCTCATCTGAGCTCCACCTCTCTCCTATTAGGGTAAATTCAACAGAAATTGAATCTTACAGATTCAAAGACCTAAGTTTTCCATATGGTTGAAATTTTAAGATCTCAAAGAATCTGCGAATTGAGATGATTTATTTCAAGTCTGTATCAAATTAAATCTAAGACAATTCTATGCTTTTAATTATGCACAGTCAATATATCTGTCTATACTGATGGGGTCTGGCCATGGTCTGTATTCATCGATGCCTCAAATTATTCAGTACTAGTGACCATGTAATATATAGTGGTACCTCCGGTTGTGCATGGGATCCGTTCCAAAGCTCTGGTCGGATCCTGAGGTGTGCATATCTGGAGGTGCCATTTCTGCGCTTGCGCGTGCAGCGAAACCCAGAAAAATACTTCCAGGCTTGCCGCGCACGTATCCCGAGGGGTACGTAACCAGAGGTGAACATAAGTAGAGGTACCACTGTATATTAAAAAATGCTGAGGCATGTTCTGGAGAGGTATAATTTATTCTGATGCATGTACAGCATAATTGAACAAAAAGGAGAAGACATGGTTTTGCAGTTATAACTTGGGTGTTTTTTGTTTGTTTGTTTGTTTTTTGTTATTCAGATAATTCAAAATTGGGCAGGTTTGTTTGCTTGTGAATATTGGGATTTGGTATGACAAAACCAGTCAGGTATTCTGAAGGCCTCTTCAGAAGATCTCCCATTTTCCTTTGCTTTCTTGACCTAGCAGTTGGCTAAAAAGATGGAGCCCTCTTGAACTTTCCCTTTCCACTTTTCATAGCTGAAGCCCTTTCTAAATTGTTGTGCCTTGGAGCAGCACGAGTCCTTTCCATATTCTTTTTGGTACGCTACACAGATCTTATCCCTCTAGGTGCAGATCTGTCACAGCTTTGCATTCAGAAACACTGACTGAAGTCACAGGTCAGTCAAAATCATTTGGGTTTGTCACGGGCCACTTCTTAATCACTCCCAGAAAGCGAGGCGGTGCAGTTCTTTCGCTTACAGCCCCAGGTGTTCCTCCTTCCTATCCAAAGGAAGATTCAGCCACTTATTTTGGGTGCTTCCAATTTTATTTCATTTATTTTTCTATGCCAATAAGATAAATAAAAAGAACAGTAGCTCACCTTACCGTATCTCGGGTTTTCATTTCCTCTGACAAGCTTCTTAAGTTTCAGGAAAGGCACTTACTGATACTTCACATAGGGACTTCCTAGGTCTTCCATTTTTTGGAAGAGAAAAAACACAACACTGCGTGAATTGGACTTAATTCGGATTTAGAAACTATGCAAAGAAAATATGTAAACCGTGCAAGGAAAATTCTGAATTCTTATCCTCTAGGAACACTGAGGATAAAAATAATAAAACCGCACTATATGTTTCTATGTCTGATCTTTGTTTCCTTTCCATGGTGTATTGGTTGGAAGCATTTTTTGACCTAAAGTTATCCTCAGATGGCACTCAGCATCCTAGAATTTGCAGCCCATTGTACATAGTGCATTTCTGTATGTCTCTGTTGTTCCTGTTAATACGGTGTCTATAGCCACCCATCAACAAATATTCTCTGTGCAGTCTTCAAGCAAGGCAATAGTGGGATTACAGTCTATAACAGTTTTTTAAAAAAACAACCAAGCCAAATTTTGAAAGTTAGCAGCATTTGATCACAGTCACTGAAACCAATGTCCAAAGCCTATCTATCTATCTATCTATCTATCTATCTAATCTATCATCTATCTATCTATCATGTATCTATCATCTGTCTGTCTGTCTGTCTATCTATGCAAAGGGACACAGATGTCACTGTGGTTTAAACCACTGAGCCTCTTGGGCTTTCCAATTGGAAGGTCAGTGGTTCGAATCCCCACAACAGAGTGAGCTCCCATTTCTCTGTCCCAGCTCCTGCCAACCTAGCAGTTCAAAAGCCTGCCAGTGCAAGCAGATAAATAGATAGTGCTCTGGCAGGAAGGTAAATGATGTTTTCGTGCACTCTGGTTTCTGTCCCGTTGTCCCAGACACAGTTTAGTCATGCTGGCCACATGACCTGGAAAGCTGTCCGTGGACAAACGCCCGCTCCCTTGGCCTGCAAAGCGAGATAAGCGCCACAACACCCATAGTTTCCTTTGACTGGACTTAACCGTACAGGGGTCCTTGACCTTGACCTATCTATGCAAACTCCATATATATTTTGTTCCAGTTAATGCATTGTATTTTTAACTACCTTGTTGTTTCTTATTTCTACCATGCATGCTGTTGTATTGGCCAAAGTGATCAAAGGCAGCTGCTGTGAAAATGTCCTGTGCAATGCTGAATGATTAATGATTCCAGTCTCCTCAGAAAACACCGGAACTCTAAAGGGTTTCTGTTACACTCAAGCACAAACCGCTTAAAAGCCAACTTCTCCCCAAAGTACTCTGCTTTAAAAAAATAAAAAATAGAGCAGCCATTGCAATTAATGAAAGGGGGAAGAAAGGAAAGCTTCAAAGAAAACACAGTGGCTTTGTTTTGAAGTGGTGAGGGGAAACCCTTGACCTCTGTATGAAAGGGAAGAAGGAATACTGGCCATCATTGCTGACGTGCTCTTGTTTCAAATCCAATCATACAAAGCCTGGCTTGGCTTGTGGGCTTGTTGCCCATTTCTAAATGGACTCTGAAATGGCTGCCTTGAAATGAGAGCATATAGCACTGCAGCAGTATGTTTGCAAAGAGTGTTCGGTTCAAACTTTGGCTTCTACAAGTGAGTAGAATCTCCAGGTAATGGGCCTGAAGAGCACTGCAGCCAGTGGTGTGTCATCAGTGGACTGGGGGACTAGGTAAAGGTAAAGGGACCCCTGACCATTAGGTCCAGTCATGACCAACTCTGGGGTTGCGGCAATCTCTCACTTTATTGGCCGAGGGAGCCGGCGTACAGCTTCCAGGTCATGTGGCCAGCATGACTAAGCCACTTCTGGCGAACTAGAGCAGCGCACGGAAATGCCCTTTACCTTCCCACCGGAGTGGTACCTAGTTATCTACTTGCACTTTGAAGTGCTTTTGAACTGCTAGGTTGGCAGGAGGAGGGACCGAGCAATGGGAGCTCACCTTGTCACGGGGATTCGAACTGCCGACCTTCTAATTGGCAAGTCCTAGGCTCTGTGGTTTAACCCACAGCGCGACATTTAGTCCCCTAAATGTTCCCCTGGTGCCTCCTTCCCAAAGCCCAGGAAGCTTCTGCTTGGCTTAAAGAGGGAGGTGCGATGCTCTGATGTGTCCAAGAGCCCTCCTGCCATCTTCCCAAAGCCCGGCCGTGACACATGATGCTCACATGCACGATGTTGCAATGTCCCACCCCCAATCAGCCTTGCAAGCTGATGCCTCTGACCCTAACTGTTCTCCCACAGAAAAATTCACTGCACACCACTGACCGCAGCCTGATGCCTTGGGGAGTCACTAGCAGTCAAAGTGGTCAACAATGGCCTGACTCCATATAAGGCAGTTTTATATGTCCATATCTTGATGATAAGACCCATCAGCTGTGGATGGGTCTGTGCTTACCCAGTTGCCATTCCTGGAAAGACGTGAAACTACTCTAGTCTCGGACCTTTATCCAATCTTTTGCTGCACAGAGTGAGACTCTGGACTCAACCTTATTTATGGGATGCCAAGGCAACATCCATCCCTGTGTTCTTGAAAGAGCTGGGAGAGAACCCGAGATGAGGTGCTGTCGTAGTGGCAGCTCTCTGTCTCAGGTAACATATTGCTTTATGAGCAGCGGATTGCACTGAGTACAGCAGAAAAGTTTAAAATAGGCATCTCAATAGGGTTCTTAATTGTGTGGGAAGCCTCTGTGAATAGAAAAAAAGGACTAGGATGCGGAGAAGCTGGAAGAATCTGCATGATGTAAAGGCATGTCCCTCAACCCTTTTCTACTCAAGTTTCCCTAGACGATCTTTTGCCAACAGAGTGGAGTGTAGATGTCAGAAGTACTGATACCATGCGACTCGTTATTTAGAGTAGCTGCCATTTGCTTGGAAACAAAGGATCAGGTTGCTGGAATGCAATCAGTCGTAACTAGTGGTCCATAATTACCTGGTTCAGTATGCAAAGTTATGCAACTCATAATGCTAAGGTTTATTAGGAATTAGCACTGTTTCCCCTGGAGGTTTTGGTCCAGCTTGGAATGTTAAATGAGATTCTGCTCACATGTGGCCGGCAGCTTTCAACAGATCAGGTACTGAAAGGAAGCTGCTTTCTAGATGTATTCACAGAAGTTCCTTAATGTTCACTCCTGGCTTTCAATGAAAGGGGAAGCTCAGTGTTATAGCCCATATGCATCTCATGTAGAAAGTCCTTCCTTCAATCCATGGCTCCCACAGTTAAAAGGATTGGGTTGTAGGGCCTACAAGGGACCTTCTTCTGAGATGCTGGAGAGACAGTGACAATCAAAGTTGACAAGGCAGAGCTAGACGAACAAATAGTCTGACTTGGAATAAGGAAGCTTGTTGGGTTTCTAAAATGTCATTGACTGCTGTGGAACTTCATGACCTTTTAATTTACTGAGCTGCTTGAGCAAATAAACCGGGGGAATGTCTGAGCCCTTTGCTGTGCCATTTGTGTTCATTACAACTTCAATCACGCTGGTCGTACCAAGCCAAATCACAATTTTCTAAGTGGGCAGTGTGATGATGCATATGCGCCTACCACCCTCAGCATGCTCACACCAACATTATGGACAAAAAGAGAAAGCAATGAGCTTTCCCCAAACGAGCTTTCCACAAATGCTTTGCCAAGAAACCTCATAAGTTCCGAGCCAATTCCAAATCCAGCTGAAGGGAGCTCACCCATCACTGCTCATTACTGAAATGATATATTTAGGTTTTGTGTGATTCTGGGTTTTGGGCTCAAGAGAAGAATAAATTTACTTAAACATTTCTTTAATACTGTATAAATGTTGCATTTGCACAGATCGTTTACATATGGCTTGCAAGCCATCTGGTGTACTAAACAGCTATCATTGCCGATAAATTGTGCCGTGTTTGCATTTGAGGCCTGCAGTGAAGATTTTATTATTCGTCTGCATGTTATTTCATTATTTGTCGCTATGTTTATTTATCATTCTTTCCCTAGTTTGAGCGCCTGACATCACTTTCAATTAAAGTAAATCACTTTGAAGTAGTTTTCCATTAGCATTTCCTAATTCTCTGGGATTTACTTTCAGACAAAGTGAGGGGCGGGGGAGGAGATAGAGAGAAATACGGTTTGATGAGAATTCAGGTAATAGTAGAAAACGATGTTTGAATTTTCTGAAATAATTCTGGACTCTTGTAGGGCGAACCTGGAGAAGCTGGTAACCCTGGCCCTCCTGGAGAAGCTGGAACAGGGGTAAGTGTTTATGTTTTTCAGATAACATTTGATAAAGTGTTATTGTAATGTAGCCTTAACCGTTCTACAACTTCAAGGGATACTATGTCTTTATTTCATTGCATCAGGGGTTATAGGTGTTTCCTAGGTATATGAATTAGAGAAAGAGCCCTTGGACTCAGTCCAAAGATTTTTGGTCATTAGCTACAATCTGATTGGCTAGTAAACCTACACAGCTCAACTGCCTGGACATACTCAATGGGCTCTGGAAGCTCAGCCTGTCAAATATTGGGGGTTGCTGGTTAGGAAATTAGGCTACATCTTTCTCTCCAACTCTCCAGTTCACCCCACTTCCTGGATTCCTCAATGGAATAGGCCCTGTCTGCCTATTTTTCTGACCCAGCTGATCTGCTGGGTCCTCTTGCCTGTTGCTTTGGAGAGCTGACCTGGCCCCAATTGGCTTCCCTGGGGTTTCATTCTGGAAGGACTCATACATGCCCATCAACATTTTATTGGCCTACAGATTAAGGACTGATTTCTACCAACATTTCTCCAATAGCCCTTGCTTTACAGAGGACAATTCAATGATGATGATGATTTCATTTATATACCGCCCATCTGACTGGGTTGCTTAACCACTCTGGGTATCTACCAACAAAATATTAAAAGACAAAAATTTCAAACATTAAAAAGCTTCCTGTACAGGGGCTGCCTTCAGATGTCTTCTAAAAGTCTGATTGATGCCTATTTCCTTGACATCTGATGGGAAGGTGTGCACACCAATAAATTCCTTTCTCATTTCTTGTTCCCTCCCTGCATTCTTGCAATCGGAAAAATAAATGATGTCAAAACGTAATTGGCAGTGGGACTACTTTCCAGTCTGGAGGCCGATCTGGACCTTCCAGGTGTTCTACAGATGTTTTTTGTGGGTGGAGAGTTCAGTATGTTACAAAGCTTTCCCCATTAAAATGTGGTGATTATCTCTTCAGAACGTTTTATGTCTGATTTCCTTTTCTGTCCCTGTGTCAGTTTACATAATGCCCTGACAATTGTGTCTGTCCTTCGCAGGGTCCAAAAGGGGAAAGGGGTGAAAAGGGTGAGGCTGGACCACCAGGGGCAGCTGGACCAGCAGGTATTAAAGGACCTCCAGGTGATGACGGACCTAAGGGTAACCCGGTAAGTGACCCTATCATTTTTTATTTAAAAAAATAAGACAATGGATTTATAATGCAATACAGCCCTGTTCCATGAATTTATTCTTTCTGACATGCTCTGCTGCCCTGCTAAAGCCAAAGCAGCCTTGAGGGTAACTCTATACAACCCTCAGACTTATTTCAGAAGCCCAGTCCAAGACCTCTAATCCTACCCCTAGCAGCCCAGTCGATGAGAAGGCAGAGAGAGAATTGGGCATTTGCCTTGCCAAATGCAAGGCTGTTCTTTTAAAAGAGATTGAGAAGCAATACATAACACAAGTGGGTGAGAAGAAGATTTTATTCATAAACAGCAAGCAATACACACACACAGTGGTACCTTGGGTTACATACGCTTCAGGTTACATATGCT
Source organism: Podarcis gaigeae (assembly GCF_964106915.1). Lineage (NCBI taxonomy): Eukaryota > Metazoa > Chordata > Lepidosauria > Squamata > Lacertidae > Podarcis > Podarcis gaigeae. Next base: position 77,454,425 of record NC_139682.1, on the reverse strand, counting down.
TCAGGTTACAGACTCTGCTAACCCAGAAATAGTACTTCGGGTTAAGAACTTTGCTTCAGGATGAGAACAGAAATCGTGCTCCGGCGGTGCGGCAGCAGCAAGAGGCCCCATTAGCTAAAGTGGTGCTTCAGGTTAAGAACAGTTTCAGGTTAAGAACGTACCTCCAGAACGAATTAAGTACTTAACCCGAGGTACCACATACACACACACACACACACACACACACACACACACACACAGCATGCACTTCTATCTGCCACTTGGAAGCCCTCAAAAAGTGGCGAAGTGACTCCCCCAGGTAGCCTCTGCTTCCATGGCCCTGCGGCCGATCAGTCTGTACACGAGCTTCAGAGAAACTCTGCCCAACCATCTGATTTTATAGATAGCCACCTCCTCCCAATGCCTCAATTTAACAATTTCCAACATCAAAGAAGGTTTCCGGCACTATCCTCCCAGACTAATTAAGGCAGCTGGGGGTGAGGCTTCATCTCCTCCCAACTGATTAGGACATTAGAAAAGGTTCTCACACCTTAAAAGATAGGAGGAAAGGTAGGAACAGGGGGCAGGAAGGATAACCATGTTAGATCAATAACTCCTCAAAATACAAATATCCTCTGGATAGATTGCCCATAGAACACTGAAGGACAGAGAGCGAGGAAGGGGTGATATAAATACAAAGAAAAATGGGGAAATACTCCCACTTTTGGCTCTGCCCCCACCCATGTCTGGCTTCAGCCTTGCCCACACAACAGATTGCCTATCAGCAAAAAAGGCTGCCCCACTTCTGCTCCAGAACCTCGGTCTTAGTTATTTCTACACTGTGTCTGCCATTAATAACTTGGTTGTTTGTTGTCACTGGTTCCAATCTTTAGTTGATACCACCAGCCTTAACTTGCTTTCTGTCTCTTTAGGGTCCTGTTGGCTTTCCTGGTGACCCTGGTCCCCCTGGTGAACCTGGGCCTGCTGTGAGTATCTTGACAATTCAGATGGCTAGTAGCAATCCTGTAGACACTTACCCGGGAATGAGTCATGTCAAACTCTGTGAGGCGGCTTCTCTGTAGATGCAGATAAGATTGCACTGTATCATAGAATCATAGAATTGTATGGGGCACTGGGGGTCATCTAGTCCAGCCCCCTGCAAAGAAGGAATATGTAGCTGTGCCATACGGGGATCGAACCTGCAACCTTGGCATTATCAGCACCATGCTGTAACCGGGCGGCGTTTATTTTCTATTTTCTTTTTTAATAATATTTTTTATTAATTTTAACGTGTAAAATATAATACATACCACAAAAATTCACCACTTATACAATCTTTTTTGGACTTCCATCAGCACCTCTGATGACCCACCGTTTTTATCACTTCTTACGCATTTCTTAATTCATATTGCCTTTAATTATCTTAACTAACCATCCTCCCCCTTTATCCATTTTTGCAATAGTCCCAATAATTCACCATCATCAGACTATGTTTGTAGGCTTGCAAGAAATTTTGTGAGGGCTGCATTTATTTTCACACCTAAGTGACATTCCTGTGGCTTCAACCAATGTTGGGTGTGGTTTGGTGGAAGCGTGAGGTTGGAGAGTCTTGTTTGTGACAATATGCTTTGAGCAAAAAGCTCTGGCCCAATTTTGCTTTTAATGGAAGAGAAGCCATGCTCTTTGCATGCAGTTCTAACCATAAGTAGATCATTTAATCTGGACGGTTGTTTTATGTCCATTTTATATGTATCCTACCAAGGAGGTCACAGGTTACGCTCACAACAACCCTGTGAGGGTGGCCCAAGGTGAACCAGGAACTCTATGACTGAGGACTGGAACCTGGATCTTCACACCCTTAGTCCAATATTCAAACTATTATACATTGAATTTTTGTTCTAGTTGGCTACTTTGCCCAGTCCAAGCAAGTGTCTGAGAATGAATGCTGCTACAGCTAATTAGGATTGGCCCTGCAAAACTGCCTGTAGGAGAGGCTGCCTGAGAACCATATGCAAGTCCCTCTTGAGAGCAATTAGATGAAGTGTGGGATTTACATGAGCAATCTTTTCTGCAAGTCTTTAGTAATTCTTCTAAATGAACGTCATTTTTCTGTACAGGATACAAAATTCAGGCAAGATTAAGTGAGACAAACATTGTCTTTTTCTTCCTAGGGGACTGATGGCACAGGAGGGGAGAAAGGTGACGATGGTGACCCAGGCCAACCCGTAAGTAAAATATCTCTAATAATCCTGTAGTATTTGGAATGTAGAATTTTCACTGAAAAATTGCAAGTTGCATTCCTGGAACATATGAGGACACACATAAAAAATGAAAGCAAAATAATGCAACTATTGATTGCATTTTCTTCTCAAATTTCAATCTTTTCTCAGTGGGAAACAAGTGCTGGAAGTGGATGAATAAGCACCAGAGGAAGTAATTAGCTGAGATCCAGAACAATTTATAGGTTACCATATTTTTCCGCGTATAGGACGCCCCCATGTATAAGATGCCTTTTATTTTTGGGGACTCCAAATTAAGAAAACACCCCTCAGTACTACCCATGTATAAGACGAGCCCCAATTTTAAACCTAAAATTTAAAATTGGTAAGAAAAACCTAGTCTTATACATGGAAAAATACGGTACTTCCAAATTAAACTTTACTTGGACTTACACAGGCTGTCCTAAGACCAACTGCATGACATGGCCATTTGGGAATGAATTTATGTTGTGTGTATTCTTTGAATGAGCAGTAAGGTAGACTCTGAGAAGAAAGTGATATATAAAATGCTTATGTGGACAGACAGTTACAAGGAATTCAAAGAGCTACTTTTGGCAAGGCTAGTGGGAACTGGGAATTTTAGGTATGCCTGAATTCCAGCTCACCACATCAGATCAAAACGTCTTTTCAATATCAGTCTATCAATAATTTTATTTGTGAGCTGCCTTTCCAAAGTCAAAACCATGCTCAAGGCAACTTACAACATATAAAAATCACATAATGACATAATTGCAAATAATCACAGACAAAAAAATTAAAGCAAACAGAAGTACACAACCAAATTGAACAATTTCCGCATGAGATCTAAAATAACAATACAAAGAAGTTCCAGAAGAATGTCCAGTGGTACCACTGTAATAGGTTTTTAAGAAGAGGACACACTACTCTGTTTAAACTTGATTAATTCCACTGATAATGGAACCTAGATGTGAAAAAACAGGGGCATCCCGAGATAAAAGCTTGCTGGCCTTTCCAGTTATTCACTTATAATAGAGGTGAATGAGTAATTACTATCTAGGAATTTGAGGGGAGGGGGTTTTGATGCACTTCTTGAGTAAAAATATTAGGGGACAGTGCACACAAATATGCACATATTTACAGAAATAAAATGCAAAGTGCATTATATCAGGGGAGAATCGTTTGCAAAAAAAGAGCATATTATTAGGAAAACGTCCATACAGAAATGTGTATATTAGGAGTAATGCACATGTAAATTCATACGAATTTTCATGCGGACCTTTTTTTTTTTAAAAAAATGGTAATTGATGCAGAAACTGTTTGAGATCTGTCCATTTGTACAACTGTCACCACAAAGGATCCCTGATCAAATATATCTGAAAGTGTCAAGGACTGTTCTGTGTCAATACAATATTTCCTGATCTTCAGCGGCACGTACCAAGGGTATTCATACAGATATTTTATTTTTCCAGGGTCCACCAGGTCCTTCAGGTGAAGCAGGACCCCCTGGCCCTCCTGGGAAGAGAGTAAGTCATGTTTCTCTATGCAAGTTTTTTTCAGGCATTTTACCTTAATATCATTTCCCTAACATTGTGCCCCCCGCTCCAAGTTCAAGTTTTTGTGGGCTTGTTTTCCTATTAAAAAATAGCAAAAAGAACTCAGTTGCCCCTTCTTCTCCTCCTTCCTCCCTCCATGTGCTGTTCTGGGGGCTCTCCTGACCCCTAACCCACCCCAAGGCAGTTTTGGGGGGTAGAGCAGGTACATGTGGAAAGGTAGGGGGAAATTCCCACCACACAAGCTGAAGTCTTTTATGCCATACTTCATGGCCACTTCTGGTACAGCATATTTCAACTTCAAGTTACCATCAAACCTCAGATCCCGAACACCTCCATTTTGAAACATTTCGGCTCCCGACGTCGAAACCGGGAAGTAAATGCTCTGGTTTTCGAAAATCCAACGCAGGAGGATGCTCCTGCAACCAATCAAAAGCCACAGCTTGGTTGTCGAACATTTTGGAAGCCGAACGTGCTTCCGGAACGGATTACGTCCGACGACCAAGGTTTGACCGTACTCTAAAGGTGGAGTTTTGACTGCAGCTTTTTCTGCAATACTTCATTGAAGTAATTAAGTTGATTTATCTCACACATCCACAATCTAGGATCAGTCTCATAGGAAGGCATAATAATGTCAAAGATCAAGTTTATGGTAATCCATTCATATGATATTTTTTCTCTGTGTGTAGCTTCAAGATCCAGCTTGTACACAGTAAAGAGTTTTAACAGAAATGTACCATATTTGGGAAGATGTGTTGTTTCCATTCTTACTTGCAGAGAAGTTATGAATTGTGTGTGAGATTGCATCAGAACTGTCCCTTGGTACCAATGACCTTTAGGGGTATAAATACACTTAAGTTTGTCATTGTACCTGAGTTGTGGATCATAGAGTTGGTGATGATAAGCAATTGCTGTATGTTAGAACAGGGTCGCCAGGGACGCAGGTGGCGCTGTGGGTTAAAACCTCAGCGCCTAGGACTTGCCGATCGAAAGGTCGGCGGTTCGAATCCCTGCGGCGGGGTCCGCTCCCGCTGCTCGGTCCCAGCGCCTGCCAACCTAGCAGTTCGAAAGCACCTCCGGGTGCAAGTAGATAAATAGGGACCGCTTACCAGCGGGAAGGTAAACGGCGTTTCTGTGTGCGGCTCTGGCTCGCCAGAGCAGCGATGTCACGCTGGCCACGTGACCCAGAAGTGTCTCCGGACAGCGCTGGCCCCTGGCCTCTTAAGTGAGATGGGCGCACAACCCCAGAGTCTGTCAAGACTGGCCCGTACGGGCAGGGGTACCTTTACCTTTACCTTTAGAACAGGGTCAGAATGGCTGTAATACATGTTGAGTACATTTTGTAATGAGTGCATGGTCATTTTTTAATTATTATTTTAAGCGACCCTAGTGCAAATGCATTATTCAGCTCTTCCTGTTCTGTTGTTTTTTCCTCTAGAATTGCCATTTTTCTAAAAGGAAAAAAAAACTCCATTGCTCATTATTATATGCTAATTCATTGAAACTAGTGCAGCAAGCTTTGATCAATTTAATTGGGACAAATTTTAATCAGCAAGCCTGTGGCTTAATGGCACAGTAGCTTGGGTTTTTTAGGGCTGTTTTTGTTCTGGTGTGTTCCAGCAACAGACAGTGAAAGCTAAAATATTAATACATTATAAAACCCGTGTGCTAGTCTTCCGTGATGAAAGAAATGTGTTTGATGGCACCTTGAGACTAACTTTTAATCACCTTTTTATTGCAAAATGACATCAGCTTTTGTAGTTGACAACCAACTGCTTCAGGTGGCTGAGCTGGAACTAGGGAAAGCAAGATTGAGAGTCGGTTAAAAGCTGATCAGGATGGGAATCCTGTTGTTTTCTCAGTAGTAGTATCCTGAATATTTTAAATGTCCAAAGAAACTATAATCCCCGTTAAACCACAGTTTATTACATCCAAATTTCTTTATTTTCTATAATTTTATCTATAGATTTTTAAACAAATAAACAATTCAACAATATTTCAAATTTAACAATCATTCCACCTATGACTCCCCCTCCCTCCCTTCATGGTTTCCCCAAATTTTCAATTTATGCTGCATATTATAGTTACTCTATACTTTCACCTTTTTGCAAAAAAAACCCCAAAAAGTTCACCCCCTGCTGTTCTTACTCAAACCCTATTTGTGTTTTAACATATTTACACTGAGTTTTTAAGTATTCTGAAAACATTTCCCAATCTTTTGAAAAACCAGTCTCTCTCTGATCTCTAATTTTACACGTCAGACTTGCCAATTCTACATATTTTATCAATTTCAGCCGCCATTCTTCCTTGGTAGGTGCCACCACACTGCGCCATTTTTGTGTGCATAGTATTTGTTTTGCTGTCGTTTTGTAAAGAAAAATATTTATCTTTGGGGGCGGATATCTTCTCCAGTTATCCCTAGTAATAAAGCTTCTGGTCTTTTTAGAAAAGTTACTTTAAATATCTTTTTCAGCTAATTATAAATCATCTCCCAAAAGCTATTGTCCATGTTCACCACATATGGTAAAATGAGCCTTCTACTTCTACTTCTTAACAACAACAACATTGCTACCAAATTATTTTGTGACTCCTGTTTGCCGATATCACATTCTACACAGACACAGAGCTATTAAGAAAAGCAGTTCTGAGGTTTGCAATGCAATTATCTGCATCATTCTTCGGAGTCAGCTCTAGCTCTTATTTCTCAGTTTATTATCACACCCCTTTTCAATGTATCAGAAAGTTACCGCCATGGAAGTGTTGGTAAAATACAAATTCATTGAAATTAAATTGGTTAACTGGTTGAAAATTCAGGTTAATGAACTAAAAATTATTTGATTCGGTGACAGCCAAAACAAAAAAATGCAATTTTCAGAGGAGTTTTGTCATGGAACAAGAATGGCCAAGATATTTTATTTTTTTCTGTTTCATTTTATATCCATATGCCTGCATATATGCCTGCCAATAATAATAATAATAATACTCTTTCTTTTCTTTTCTTTTTTAAAAAAGTAAGTTGATTGTCTGTGGCAATAATTCGATTTGGCCTTGCTCAGAAAACAACCACATATCACTACTTTATATTCTGTTGCTTAGAAAACACTATAGTTCTAAATTCATTGAGTGAAGCTTACTCCCAAGTAATACGTTTTAAGATAGAATAATGTTCAGTGCCTAATAAAAAGCAGTGTCTTCAGAAAAAAATAGCAATGTTTTAGTAACCTTCAAAAAGTTGATAGGTCTGTAATTACCCTACTATCATTAATCTTTTGATGCTTTGCAGATACACAATAATCTATGCAGATGTATGATCATCTAAACCCTCTTTCTCAACTAATTAGTTGAATTTTTAACAGTTTTTTAAACATACAGCACCATTAAATGTAAGCCATAATCTATTTAACAAAATGAGATAAACTGTTCTATATAATAGGCTTGAGTGAGCTGACATGCTTAATTAGTTTTATCTATTTTACACAATAATCTATTTGTTCCACCAACTTACTGCACATTTATAATGCTGAAAACGATTACTGTGGCATTAGTAATCTTTCCACTAGAAGTGGGATATGACTCGGTCGAAGATTTAACAATGAATAAGTTTATTAGAGCTGAGGGAAAAGGCTTTTTGCCATTGTAACTTTGTTTCATCCAAGCACAACACACTTGAAGGAAGTGTGCAATACCTCCCAGAGGCTTTAAAAAAGGGGGGGGGGGAATGAATAGACAGTTCTAATCCTTGGGAGCAAAGGAGCTTTACATCTCATAGACATGTGCTCCCCAAGCCCGGGGAAGCTCACTCACACATTTTGGTCATTTTGTCCCATCAGCTGAAGTACAAGATGGTGGCCACCCATCCCTAGTCTAAATGCTATCTAGAATGTTAGTTTAATCTTGTTTAGGGATGAGGAAGAAATTTAAGTTCCCATTAAATATGAACCTACCAAATCCACACTTTCCCAAACAAACTTTTTTGGGAAACGCTTTGGGAAATGAAAGAGTGTTGGTCCTCCCCCCACTCCTAGATCATTGGTCGATCACAAATTACTAGCATAAGTCTATGTGTGGAATTGGACTTAACATGCTAAAATCATAGGAAGCAGCCTCATACCATTTGTCCGTCTATTGTTTATCCACCAAGCTCAGTTTTGTATATACAGTCGTACCTTGGATCCCGAACGCCTTGAAAGTCAAACGTTTTGGCTCCCAAATGCCACAAACTTGGAAGTGAGTGTTCCAGTTGGTGAACGTTCTTTGGAACCTGAACGTCTGACACGGCTTCTGCGGCTTCCGATTGAGTGCAGGAAGCTCCTGCAGCCAATCGGAAGCCACACCTTGGTTGTCGAACATTTTCAGAAGTCAAATGGACTTTGGGAACGGATTCCATTTGACAACCAAGGTATGACCAGCAGCGGCTCTCCAGATTCTAAGACCAAGGTCATCACTATCACCTATTATCAGATCCTTTTTTTAAAACATGAGGTGCTGGAGATGGAACCTGGATCTTCTCCATGCAAAACATCTGTCCTATCACTCAGCTATGGTCTCTAGCGATATCCCTGGGAAACTGAAGAGCATAGAAAGCTACCTCATACTGAATCAGACCACTGCATGATCTAGCTCAATATCTACACAGACTGGTAGCTGTCCAGAGTTTCAGACACAGGAGTTTCTCAGTGGTAACTGGAGATGCACAGGGATTAAACTTGGGACTTTCTGCATGCAAAGCAGATGTTCTACCATTGAGCTCTTCCCCTGACTAAGGCTGCAACCCCATTTCTACTTACCTGGTAGTAAGCCCCACAGAGTTCAATAGCATTTGTGCCTCAGTAGACACAGTTAGAAGGGATGCGGGTGGCGCTGTGGGTTAAACCACAGAGCCTAGGACTTGCCAATCAGAAGGTCAGCAGTTTGAATCCCCACAACGGGGTGAGCTCCCGTTGCTCAGTCCCTGCTCCTGCCAACCTAGCAGTTTGAAAGCACGTCAAAGTGCAAGTAGATAAATAGGTACCACTCCAGCGGGAAATTAAACTGCATTTCCGTGCACTGCTCTGGTTCGCCAGAAGCAGCTTAGTCATGCTGGCCACATGACCCCGAAGCTGTACGCTGGCTCCCTCAGTCAATAAAGCAAGATGAGCGCTGCAACCCCAGAGTCGTCCACGACTGGACCTAATGGTCAGGGGTCCCTTTACCTTTAGACACAGTTAGGCGTGTGTTGTAAACCTCTCCTGTTGACACAGGTGGCATAAAAACAAATGTTTGACTTTCGATGGGATATTTCTCAAAAGAGCAGTACGTGTTTCTCCTAGAAGCTACAGTGACAATTCTGCGGTACAAGCTACATTTCACAAGCGACACTGCTGGTTTTTCTTATGGTGCTGTGACTCCAGACCCCTTCTGGAAAGCAATGCCACTATGAATTTATATTTCCACCTACTCAGTAACTGGGAGATTGAGTGCAGATTCATTGCTTGGAAGCAGAAACCCCCTGGGCTCCACAATCATGTTGACTAACATATCCATTGCCCTTTCTCCTTCCACTCTTGCACTCCCCACTCTGGTGTGTGTTCTCACCTTATTTCACCCCTCACACTTTCCCAGGCAGGAGCCCTCCTCCTTTCTATTTTTTCCTCCTTTCTATTTCACACTCTTGAGTGTCTTTCCAAATCAGTTTCTTCTTCCACCACAACAGTCAATTGGTCATTCCAGGAAGCCTTTAAATCAACGGTGCTGCATTTGGCAATTACCATATTTTTTGCTCTATAACACGCACCCAACCATAACACGCACACAGTTTTTAGAGGAGGAAAATCCGTAGGCATGCCACCCGTAGGCATTCCCTCCATAACATGCACAGACATTTCCCCTGACTTTTTAGGTGGAAAAAAGTGAGTGTTATGGTGCAAAACCTCAAGAATTTGTTAGTGTTTCTATCCAACTAGCTAAAAATGCTGGGGATAAGGAAATAGTATCTTTCCCCATAAAATTCTCTCTGTGAAACAGTTTGCTTAAAGCTTTCAGCACCATCCCCAACCTGACCTGTTGTATGCACTAATTCAAGCTCAAGAATCTTGTTGTTTTAGCCAAAATGCTAATCACCTGTGCTTTGCACTACAATGTGAAATACCAGCTCTTGTCGTAAGAGGATTCCATTCCACAATCTATTTGCCAGGCAAAAATTGATCTGCTAAAAATACTTCATGGTGACTTCACCATCTAAAAAAGTAGCATGTGAATCAGCTGTTATTGATCATAAGGTGTTTTTTTATTTATTTATGAAGGAGAGCCTCTCATTCTTTTACTATGATTCTAATGTCACTTAGACCCTATATGCCTGAACAAATAAGAATTCAATGTCTGAAGAAGAGATGGGGGTACAGAAACCCTGCCCCAGTGTTGGCTCCTCTATGGTTCCTCTCAGACTTTCTCATAGACTTCCAGCTGAAGGTACTTAGAAGCTGTCATGTGATCAGGAATATCGAGTCCCATGAAGGCCTAGCATTTTGAATTTTCCCCAGCACCACAAGGGTACAGCTCTGGGATGTTGTGGGAATTTTTTAAAAAACAGTGGCTAGGTGGGAGCCAAGGGAGCGTATTTTGCCAGGGGTCTACTTAACGTGGAGCTGGCCATTTATACTTGGTGGACACATTTATTATTATTATTATTATTATTATTATTATTATTATTATTAGCTGCCTATCTGACTGGGTTGCCAGAATCAGCTACTTTACACAAAGACATTCACATCCATATGTAGAATGGGCCTTCCCACTGTAAAGGTAAAATGCTTGAACAGGTAACTGCGAGCCTTCTTTAAATGTCATGTAAAACAATATTTTTTAAAAAAGGGGGATGGGAGCTGGAATCTAACAATGATTTATGCTGGCATTGTTTTCCCATTATGGGCAAAGCATTTTGCTTTCTCGGCAGGATGCCCCATGAACTTGTAAATGAGGGTGGAATTCCTTTCTTCCCCCCTGAGCAATATCTACACAGAAAGGCTAGTAGTAGAGCAAACAGGTGTGGCTGCTTTTTTCACCCTAACAAACGGCCACGTCATGTTTATGTGCCTGATAAATAATGAATGGCACTTTGCTTAAAAGACAAACAAGCATATTTTCCATCAGCTGACTGATGACTCCAAATAGCATTTCGAACATGTTTTTCAAAGGGAAGCCTTTAGGTTGAGGAATGAGATGAAGATAAACTGCTACCCAACGTTCTCCGGCAATCAGGCAGAATGAAAAAAGTTGCCTCTTTGGCCACTTTGTCGACTCATGGAATTATTTGCATTTGATAAATGCGTTCCCTTCAGAGCATAAGATAAAATCATAAATAGGCAATGAAACAGTGGCTGGGCTCGGCAAGAGAGATCCAGATGTGTAAGCAGCCCCTGGCAATGGGAAAACTGCAAGTTCACATCTGGATTCATACGGCAAAAGGCAATGCATATTGGAGGACATTGGTTGTTATGCCAGACTAGTTGCCTGTAGCTTTCTATTCATGTATGTATTTCATCACATTTTTATTCCACCACACTTCCAAGGAATTAATGTTTCTCCACCTCCCTTTTTCTCTCTGTTTCAGAGAGAGAGAAAGAAGGAGAAACAAGCCCAGGGTGACCCAGTGAGCTTCAACTGCAGCTAAATCAGAGCCTGGGGGTGGAGGACGTACATTAATTCCGTGTCCTTCTTGTTGCTCAGATCTTTTGTGCAATTTTTTTTTTTGTTTTTTTAAGCCTGCAATACTACAAAACTCAAGCCGAGGAAAGTAAGATAAATAACAATTAGCCATCTTTTCTTTGTAGAAGCACCATCTGTGCAATGCCGGCAATCACAGGGTGTTAACGAGAGCCGTTCATTTACCCACTTTGCATTCAATGCAGAATTGGCACTGTTTGATAACGAATGCACCCCTTTTGTTTAGCAATCACGATTCATTGTGCTTATAATTTAGCGATCACAGTGTTCTTAAGCTCTGCTAATTAATGTTGCAGCTGCATTCCGAGATTATGCAAGAAACATATTTCTAGTTATAATGAAGTTCTTTCACAGCTTCTCCCACCAGAAGAGAATTGGTTGTAACCATTTTACAAGCTTGCTTGAAGTAGGTCCTGTGTAGTAATAGAACTCATTAATTGCCTTCAAACAAAGGGAACGTTGGTGTGTTACACACTAACAAATCTGGGTTTGCTCCCAGAGGACCACAAAGACAAGAGGGTGCCTCTTGCTAGCCATCTGACAAGTGTGCATGTGTGCATGATGCACATCCTGTACACTCCCATTTTCCATAGTCACACTTTACACTGTTAAGTTTACATTTTTTAAATTATAGATGCCTAAGTAACCAAATATATGGCAAAGCCTTAAGAGAAAATGTTCTCTCTCTTGCAGGGGTGCCAACTTGAATAAAATATTATGGGGGCCCAGGTAGGCCCCGCCCAATGCAATTGATTACATAACACAGTGTATATACAACATTTGAATGGGAATGCCCACAAAGTTTGTGGGGGCTCATCCTCCTCAAATATTTTATTGTGGGGGTCAAAGCCCCCACATCCCCTGGAAGTTGATTCCTATGTCCCCTTATTATTGCCCCCAGCGTATCCCTATATGGGTTAATCCAATTTACGTTGTTGCTGTTGATAAGCAAATGCAATTGGAATGGCCAGTGCATTAAAGGAATTTTTTTTACTAAGCTCCTATTAAATCCTCCTGACCACCCACTGTGAGTCTGGAGTTGGGGGGAGCCAAGGCTTCTCCATTGACCAGGGCCATCTTTACCTGGGGGTGCAAGGGGTGTGGGGCACCCAGGCATCGAAATCTGGCAGGCGCCAGGCACCCGCCGCTGAAGCCGCCTAAGTGTATTGTGTTGAGCTGCTATGCGGCAGTGGGATCAGTGGCACCTTTGACACGACTGATCTCGCGCCACCTGCCTGCTAATGCTGCAGCAGGGAGAGCTCTCTGGAAAGTCTCGCTCACCAAAGCCAGGAGGAGGGGGAGTGACAGGAAAGAGGGAGAGACAGACAGAAAGAGAATGTGCCTTTCTAGCGACGGGAGCACGCACAGGCTACGGAAGAAGAACTCGTATATGCACGCTCACAAGGGCCCTCCCAGCTCCTCTAGAAATAAGGTTGCTCCCACAATGAAAGGCTGCCCGAGATGGCTCTCCCACGCATTATTATTATTTTATTTTTTATTTTATTTTATTTATACCCCGCCCTCCCCGGCCAAGACTGGGCTCAGGGCGGCTAACATCAGGTATAGAAACAATTGATTAAAATACAACTTAAAAACAAGATGATGATGATGATGATGATGATAATGATAATAATAATAAAAATAATAATAATCATCATCATCTATTTATACCCCGCCCATCTGGCTGAGTTTCCCCAGCCACTCTGGGCGGCTCCCAATCAAGTGTTAAAAACAGTACAGCATTAAATATTAAAAACTTCCCTGAACATTTGAAATAAATGTAGATTAAAATACTACCTAAAATGCATCCTCATTTCAGTGGAAGCCCAGATCAAAAACTGTTTGTGGCAGGGGGAATGTCAAATCTTCACCAAGGCCAGTTATCCAGACTGGTCCTGCGTGGGCCAGAAAAGCCAGGGAAGTCCCCAAATAGGGGTTCCATCGCAGAAGGAAAAGGAAAGAGAGGGAGGGGATCAGGCTGGTTCCAAGCCAAAGGCCAAGCAGAACAACTCTGTCTTACAGGCCCTGCAGAAAGAAATCAGATCCCGCAGGGCCCTGGTCTCATGAGACAGGGCATTCCACCAGGCTGGAGCCAGTGTTGAAAAGACCCTGGCTCTGGTTGAGGCTAATCTGACTTCCTTAGGACCCGGGACCTCTAGGGTGTTGCTATTTATGGACCTTAAGGTCCTCCGCAGGGCATGCGCACAACGCCCTTTCATCTCATCTTGCAGACACCCCCCTATGCCCGTAAACACATGTGCATTTACTCCGACTCCCAATGTGCTCTTTGTCTTCTTTGGAAAAGCTGGTTTTAAACAAAACACACACACATGAAAACTCCTTTTGGAGCCACGCAGGCATGAGTGCTATTTATCAAATGATAATAGTGACATGTTGTTGTTGTTGTTTAGTCGTTTAGTCATGTCCGACTCTTCGTGACCCCATGAACCAGGCACTCCTGTCTTCCACTGCCTCCCGCAGTTTGGTCAAACTCATGCTGGTAGCTTCGAGAACACTGTCCAACCATCTCGTCCTCTGCCGTCCCCTTCTCCCTGTGCCCTCCATCTTTCCCAACATCAGGGTCTTTTCCAGGGAGTCTTCTCTTCTCATGAGGTGGCCAAAGTATTGGAGCCTCAGCTTCAGGATCTGTCCTTCCAGTGAGCACTCAGGGCTGATTTCCTTAAGAATGGAGAGGTTTGATCTTCTTGCAGTCCCTGGGACTCTCAAGAGTCTCCTCCAACACATAAGGCATAGTAAAAGTTAATTTGGAGGCTAAACTAAATTTGGGGGTGCTGGGCAGATCTTTGCACCCCAGCGGCACATATGCTAAAGACGGCCCTGCCATTGACTACAATGTTGGGTGGTGGTGGTTCTGTTTCATGGGCAACTTTGTATAGAGCCATTCTCGGTACATGCTGCAGACAGAGAAACACACGCTCAGGAGATCTGGATTATTGGTATCTCATTTGTTTGCTGGGTTTTGCCAACCTCAGCTTGCCAATGAAGGCAGCCTCTCCCATGCATGTCTTGGTCATGGTTCCCAAATTACATGACTAATGACTGACATAGGTCTCTAGGATCATGTCGGTTCTTTCCATCATGGCATCTGCTATGGTGGGGCTTACATGGAAAGTTTCCACATGATCTAAGCAAGTTTTGCAATGCAGGTCACCAGACCTTTCTGATGTAATGTGAGGCCTGACTATGGAAGGTGCAAAGCAATCTGAGAATCTGACAAGAGAATAAGGGTCAAAGTAAGGACCTGTTGTCCTGCTGTAATGTGTGAAGCATGTCTTGTAGTGGGAGGAATTCTGAATTTCGGAAGGGGAATACATTTAGATCAATTCAGCATAGAAACAATGATAATGAAGGCACCTGGTTCATACAAATCAGCTGCAGATTGATGGACACATTAAATGCAAAGTGTGGGAGCTCGATTCTTATGCAGCAGCTGAAACCATTAAAATGTTACACATGAATAGTTGTTGGAAGCCGCCCAGAGTGGCTGGGGAAACCCAGCCAGATGGGCGGGGTATAAATAATAAATTATTATTAGTTATTATTATTGTTGTTGCATGGAACAGTTTTCATGTGGCTGCATTTAAAGGGATTCACAACACCAATGCTTGCTTGTATGAACCAGGCTTTAGATACAGCATGGCAGACAAGAATTTGTTTAATTTTAAGAAGGGGCTATTGTTGATGTCATATCACATGCCCTATGGCCTTCTTCACCAATTGCTCAATGTAACCTTTCAGGAGTATCAAAGACAAAAGGCCTTGGTGCAGCCGCTGCTCATTAAAAGTGATCTTATTTATAAGATGTGGGACTCGTCAGCTTTACTACAGTGTATGCATCATGGAAGGAATGAATCAATCCCACGCTTTGAAGTCTTTTAAGAACTGCAGTGCCACTAGCTCTATCCAGCAATCCAGATGCATGCATGCATCCAATGGGAAAGACTTTAGAGATTGCAAAATCTCATTGAACTCAGCACCGGCATCGGCGGTGACATCAGTGCTGAATTTACGTATAAGCTAAACAAGTTATAGTTTAGGGTGCCATTCTCTTGGGGGCCCCAAAAAAATTAAAGGAAAAAACAACCTGGATGTACATTTCCAAAATATAAGATAAAAAACAAATAAAATAAAACCTACATACAGTTAGAGCTTAATAATTATTTCACTATTAATATACTTCTTCTTAATTGTATTTCAGTTCAACAATTAATGGTACTTTGATAAAATACATATTTTGTTATGTGCAAATGGCTTTAGATACCTATTAGGTCCATAAATTACCATATAGCCTATATTCAACAACAAAAAGCAGTGAGACTTTGTTGTTGACAAAGGACAGCTGGACATATAAAGGGCCCCATTACCTTCAGTAGCCTAGGGCCTCATCAAACCTAAATCCGTCCCTGGCTGACATTGTCATGATAAAAATAGGCAATTATTGAACATATATTCTAAAAGTCATACTCTTAGAAGTGGTCCCTTATTTTAAATGTGTTTGCTCATTCGCTGCGATGGCACTCCCGTGTATTTTCCATTTGAAGATGGATGAATGGCTGTTTTCTCCTTCCTTCCGAAAGAGCCGCTTTTCATTTCATTTGTGCTGTGGAGATCATCTTACTTCCTTTACATATTTTAAATTCATTGTGTGTGGAACAAGCAGTTCCCTGCAAAAAAATAATGCATGCTGCAACGTTATCAATCAATTCATCTTTAAGACACCCCAGCACTGTTTCGTGTTTTTGCTGACAAAGACTGGTTGTGTTGCTTTTCTAGAATTTAACTATGTGGGATAGTACAACAAAGGTTTTGGCGATTTCCTCAGTGGGACCTGCTGCCCTCCAGTGCCTTGCCAAACTTGGCATTGACAGAAGCATCTCATCCTCCCTCTGCAGCCAACCTTCCATTCAGGCACCCAAAGTTATCACTGCTGCTCAGAGGGACATAGTAGACAAGTGAGCAGGCAATATTTCTGCCTCACACTTTCTTTCCCGCTTACAGTCAAGCAAGCATGGTGAGGATTGGCAGCAGGTCCAGGGGTTGGCAGTGGGCTGCCCTAATGTGCCCGGGCTTGGCTGCTTCCCCGAGGAGACACAGGCTCGTATCTAATCAGATAATGCCTCCTTGGGAGATTTGTGTGTAAAGCACGGCATGCAAATTTCGCAGGCTGAGAAACGTGGACCAGGAATTATCACACAGCCTTCGTCAGGCTCCATTCACTACCACTGTACAATTGCTCAGAAGGAAGAATAGAATTTGGAATGAAGAACGGCCTTCGGTTCTTTCTGAAAGATCTCCATTGGCTACCTATATGTTTCTGGGTGGAATTTAAAGTGCAGGTATCAACCTTTAATTAGCCGTAAACAACTTGGGACCCAGTTATCTGAAGCAAAGCCTCTCCCAGGGTGAGCCTCTCCCAGGGTTAGTCTCCCTGGGTTCATAGTCCTGGAAGAATGCTGCCCATGGGGTCACACCAGGTGTTAAATATATGGTGGCACCCTGATTACAGAATGCCCTCCTTCTGGAAGCATGACTGGCACTGATATGGCTAGCATTTCAGCACCAAATAAAAACTCAACTCTTTCTCTTTGCCTAACCCTTTCTAGGATTTTAATTTGCCACTGCAATGGGAGCCATAGTAGGCTGTCTGGGGTTTTTAATTACTGATTTTATGTTTGTTTTATCTTCTTCTCCATCTCCATTTGTTGATTGTGGTTGCTTTAAACTGAAGTGTAACCTTGAGATCTTCTTTTTTTTTTACTACTGCTTGTTGTTGTTGTTTAGTCGTTTAGTTGTGTCCGACTCTTCGTGACCCCCATGGACCAGAGCACGCCGTCCAACCATCTCGTCCTCTGTCGTCCCCTTCTCCTAGTGCCCTCAATTTTTCCCAACATCAGGATCTTTTCCAGAGAGTCTTCTCTTCTCATGAGGTGGCCAAAGTATTGGAGCCTCAGCTTCAGGATCTGTCCTTCCAGTGAGCACTCAGGGCTGATTTCCTTAAGAATGGATACGTTTGATCTTCTTGCAGTCCATGGGACTCTCAAGAGTCTCCTCCAGCAGCATAATTCAAAAGCATCAATTCTTCGGCGATCAGCCTTCTTTATGGTCCAGCTCTCACTTCCATACATCACTACTGGGAAAACCATAGCTTTCACTATACGGATCTTTGTTTACTACTGCTACTACTACTTATTTTATCCTGTACCTTTCATGTAAAGCACTTTGGGTGTGTGTGTTTATAGGAAAGTGGATTATTAAGAAATGTACAAAAAGATGTATTTCTAATTTTATTGAGCCTTTGAACTTCCAGCAGCAATTGTACTTTGGATTTTTAGCAAAGCGACAGCTCAGTTTTGCAGTTGATTCATTTCCTTACTTTTATCATTCACTAGTGTTTTACCAAATCTAAACAAATCTTCTGCTCATACTTTTCTTCAGTTTGATGTATGTTTTATAACCAACTCTATTTGTGAGCCGGCAGATATCCTACACACATAACTTTTATCCTGTTGTGACAGGGACCTCCAGGAGCAGCTGGTGCTGAAGGAAGGCAGGGTGAAAAAGGAGCAAAGGTAAAATTGATGCATTTTATGCTACAAAAATAGTGTGCTGTTTTTTCCTCCAAAGTGCATGCTGTGGTTGGTGTCAGCTGCAGAGAAATTGCCTTTTCTTTTCATGCTCCTAGCTTCTGCCCCTTAGCATCCTAAGCCAAGTGTAAATGATATTTGCTTACTTTCTTTTCTAACTGTGCACGGGGCCAATGCACATGAAAAGATGAGCTGGTAATTATAAAGCCAGAGGTTTATTGCACTATCAGTTTGTCCCTTATTAGTGGCCACATAAGAAGCCTACACGCATTGTATCCATGTTCCACACTGTATTTGCAATTGAATTTGCAATTACCGAATCATAAACAGGGTTCTGGTGACAAAATAAAGATTGACACCTGACTGGCGGTGTTCACAGTTAGCCCACATCTTGGGCTAGGCATGCTAGAAGAAAAAAGGAAGAGCAGGACTATGTGGATTGACACACAGCATTTCTGCACCTCCACAACACAGAGAAGAAAGCTCCTTCCTACAGCAGTTCCACAAAGGCAGTAACACAAAAGATCATTGTAACTGGCAGGAAATCCTACATATTCACACCCATCTTGTTTTGATCTAAAAATGCATACAAATTGAGGAATGCAGAGGACAAGATATGGAAGAATGTCCAGTGCCCTTCCTTTTGTTTGGGAAGTGCACCATACTTTAAGATGCATGGCTCTAGATGCATTTGAACCACAGCCAGTCATGGACAAATTGAAAGTGCGCACAGAAGATACATGTTTTCAAATACAGTGGTACCTCGGGTTACATACGCTTCAGGTTACATATGCTTCAGGTTACAGACTCCGCTAACCCAGAAATAGTACCTCGGGTTAAGAACTTTGCTTCAGGATGAGAACAGAAATTGTGCTCCTGCAGCGCGGCAGCAGCAGGAGGCCCCATTAGCTAAAGTGGTGCTTCAGGTTAAGAACAGTTTCAGGTTAAGTACGGACCTCCAGAATGAATTAAGTACTTAACCCGTGGTACCACAGTTCTTCTGAAGTTTAAAGAGAATTTATACAATGGGGCTTCCTTCCAGTTACATTTGGGACAAGGTTACCCGGGGAAGAGAATTTGGACACAAAAATGGAAGGAAACTGTGCCAATACATTGTACCCTGATCCTCTGAATGCATAAGAACACAGGCTAACTAATCCCTTTACTCTCTTCTCACACTCTGTTTTTTCATCTTTAAATGCAATGGCCAAACAATCCATTGACATCACTTTACCTGTATTGTAGGGGGAACCTGGTTCAGAAGGTGCTCCAGGAAAAACAGGCCCAGTTGGACCTCAAGGCCCTTCAGGGAAACCTGGTCCAGAAGGTCTTCGGGGTATTCCTGGCCCCGTGGTGAGTACATTGACTGCAACATGTTAGCAACTCTCGCTTCTTGCCTTCTATGATATGCTCTTATCTAAAAAATCCTAATTTGTCTTTCCTATAGGGAGAACAAGGTCTACCTGGAGCACCGGGTCAAGATGGTCCTCCAGGTCCCATGGTGAGCACCTTTTCTTGTGAAGCTTTTGATTAAACAAAGTGCCCTTAGGGATGCTAACTATTACAGACCAAATTGGGCATTTCTCCTGGATTTTGTAGCTGGAAATGGCAGGGGGAGAAGTATTAATGATTTGTCACACATCCTGAAAAATTTAAACTTTGGTTACTCTTAAAGTTCAGATTGAACTTTGCCGTAGATGCTGACTCCATGCTATTTCCAATGGACTGCATCTGTGAGGAGAATACCAAACCTAAGATAAAGTAGGAGGACAGAACATGCTGCAGGTGAAAATTGTGTTCTGCATCTCAGAAACCTTTAAAAAAGAAAATGTACCATCGCTATTTCACTTTTTGTCCATGAATTATGTATTTGCCTGGGCTTTCTGCATCTAATGATATCCTAAAGAAGAAATGGAAAAGATACACACTGAATAATGTTTTTGCACATGAAGAGTTAGGGCTGTTTTCAATCTGCACTTGGTTGAAGGGGTCACTTAACCATTCCTAACAATACAGTGATTTCACAGATGTCTGCTGCCAGCAGGCAACCAGCAGTCAGAAGGCACTGAGAGCCCAACCCTATGTATGTTTACTTTGAAGTAAGTCCCACTGAATTCAGTGGGGTTACTTCCAGGTAAGCTTGTATATGATTGCAGCCAAAGTCACTTCAGATCCCTATCCCCAGCCCCTCAGATCTCCACAAGTGGGTGCTCAATGAGTCCTTGAGTTTATCGTACATTCTTATAAGTGTGTCTAGGGTTGCAGCTTAGTAGACCTGAGTTTGGCTTTCCCCAATATTATTCCATATGAATAATATCAATAGCATTCCTTCTACAGATTGAGGAGAAAATTAAGATGCATTTATTAAGTTTTCGTAAACAACAAGCAAGACAAACAGCAGTGAAACAATGAACAATAACTGTGTGGAACACATTAGTGCGGTGGGAATAAAAATAACAAAAGGTTCAATACATTTTTGCAGACATCATAATAAAATAGATTCTTTGAAGGGACATTTTAGAATGTCTCAATGTTGTATTTTAATCTTGTTTTAAGTTGTATTCATTCAACATGTTTTTATTATTGCTTGTTAGCCGCCCTGAGCCCGGCCTTGGCAGGGGAGGGTGGGGTATAAATAAAATTTTTTATTATTATTATTATTAGAAGAGTCACATATCGATAAGGTAACCTCACCACATAGAGACATGTGTCATTGGGGGTACATGCAGGACATGGTTTTTATTTATAAAGCATTAGTGCTTTCTGGGTATGTTTAGAAACAAAAAACTATTGTGGTATTTAAATGGATGATGAGTTTGAGCCTATCCCATCAAAGATCAGGTGAAGTCAATCCATTGTTATATTTTGGTCCAGGTTAAGGCAGGCCTCCATCCCCACCTTGGGAACCCTTGTGGGAAATTTGACAACAATAACTTGAGAGTCGGCCAAACCTTAGCCAAAAAAATGGGCGAAGTCACACCAAAGTCTGCCATCAGCCTGCCTTCTTGAATCAAAATGGTTCTTGGTGACCAAACATGAACAAAGACTGTTCCCCGCCCTCTCCCCGCAAACTTACATGTCAGGAATGTCTTGAGAGGCAGTTGAAGCCATGCCAAAAATTGGGTGAAGTCACACCAAAGTCATGTTTTGGTCCACCAGCTTGATTCAAAATGACAGCCAGCATCCAAATGTTAATGTAGATCCCCACCCCCCAGCTTGGGAACCTGTCTGGCAAGTTTGGGAATGATATCTTAAGAGGTGGCTGAACTGCTGCCACCCCCCCCCCCAATGGGTAAAATCACATCAAAGTCAGTTTTCAATCCTCATCTTGATTCAAAATGGCAGGCAGCATCCAAACATCGATGGCCTCTGCTCCCACCTCTGGAACCCTCATGCCAAATTTGGTGACAATATCTCTGGAGGCAGCAAAACCTGTAGTAAACAAACGTACAGACAAACCATTTTCCAAAATATATAGTAGATATCAATGGAAACCATAAAACATCCAAATGGACTCATTTTGTAACCCCTCTTAGAACCATCTTTTGATGGTTTAAATTCTCAGACAAAGCAATGCCCCACAATGATCCATGTTGTGGATCAAGATGCACACACACACACTGTTACACTCAACAGTCTCCCTCTTTTCCCCTCAATGAACATTTGATCAGTGCTGTCATCCAACAATGCTGATCACCTGCTGGAGGAGACCCTGGGAGGGTGTTTGCAACTGGATTCCATTTCCCTGGCAGGCAATCAGCATTGCCAGAGATGATAACATGGATTTTGTTTCTAAAATTTCTATTTCTAAAATTCAGGGCACAAAGGTTGTTGAGCTTTTTTTTTGCAGAAATCAATCAGATCCTGGACATTTTGCCGATTTTCCATATTTTCCTCCCAGACCCTATTTCCACTGCTTAAATCCTGTCACTGCCCCTAATGTTGAGTGCTGCTCTCAGGCTTCAGGAGCATTGAATATGCACCCCATTCACTCGGGTGGTGGGTGGGTAAAGGTAAAGGGACCCCTGACCATTAGGTCCAGTCTTGATCGACTCTGGGGTCGCGGCGCTCATCTCGCTTTATTGGCCGAGGGAGCCGGCGTACAGCTTCCGGGTCATGTGGCCAGCATGACTAAGCCGCATCTGGTGAACCAGAGCAGTGCATGGAAACACCGTTTACCTTCCCGCTGGAGCGGTACCTATTTATCTACTTGCACTTTGACGTGCTTTCGAACTGCTAGGTTGGCAGGAGCAGGGACCGAGCAATGGGAACTCACCCTGTCGCAGGGATTCGAACCGCCGACCTTCTGATCAGCAAGCCCTAGGCTTTGTGGTTTAACCCACAACACCACCCGCATCCCTGGTGGGTGGGTAAAACTGCCCAAAAGCAAAACTAAGAAAACAGGAACATCGAAAACTTGTTCAAATGGTTTGTGCATCAGTGAGTCTCTTCAGAACCAGACTGGGACCTTTAAATGTCACTTAAGGTGGGTTCAAATTGGCGTACGCCATTAGTGCAATGAACTACTCCAGTCTGTGCTCATTGTAAGGTCACTTTGCTTAAGGTCACCTTCTGCCCTGCGGCGCGTGCTCCAACATTGCCCATTGAATGCTGGAAAATGTGATTATACCTGCACAGCAGGGCCTTTTTGTGGTTCAGATAAATATCACAAAATTACAAAATAAAGTCATGTCTCCATTTAACGTGCTTGTCCTTGATATCCGTAGGGTCCACCTGGCTTGCCTGGCTTGAAAGGAGATCCAGGTTCCAAGGGTGAAAAGGTCTGTGAAAATTTGTCCTTCGTATGTAACCCAAACGAAAAGTACTTGATGCATCCGTTAACTCTCATAATGTAGTGATTTATTTGTTTTAAATTTGATGTAGCCCATTCATTTTTTAAAGTTGTTTTTTAAAATAATATAAAATTAACTGCAATCTTTAATTTGGATATTTTCCAGGGACATCCTGGTTTGATTGGCCTGATCGGACCTCCAGGAGAACAGGGAGAAAAGGGTGACAGGGGTCTGCCGGGCCCCCAGGGAGCCACTGGAGCAAAAGGAGATGGAGTTAGTAAAACACACACACTTTTCTTATTGGTTTCATTCCTGTTAACCGACCAGTCTCTCTCCAAACTAGCATATTCTTGCATAGTTCTGGGTATATAGAACAAATCTGTTCAGCACTGGGGGAAAAATTAGATTTATGAGGGCAGATGAATAGCAGAACCACAATCTGCTCTGACAATGGAAACTCTTTAAATAAGGAAAGCCGGAAAATGTGAGCTCCTATATTTTACTACTGAGCTATTTTCCTTTTAAAAGATGTCAATTAAATACTCCGGGGGCAGCTCAGCTCTGTTTCATTTCAGCAGAGCTTGCATGGGAGAATTTCCCTTTGGGTTGTGTCTACTTTTTTGTGCAGTTACCGAAAACAAAACAAAAAAAACAAAACACTTTGGAAAACATAGTTCAAAAATAATTGTAGAAGACCACACCAACAGAGAGAAAAAGAAAACCGTGAGCTCAAAACACAGAAGACTAGTATACAAGATGTTTGCAAATGTACCTTCTGTTAAATTAAAGCCTTAATAGTAATAGTGATCTTATACCATCACAGTAGATTTAGGGGCATCTCCCATCCCCATAAGCCAGTAATTGGGAGCCTGTGTTAATTATTTCTGTCTGATTAAATGATATTGGCTTATTCATCAGCGTGACATACCAATTTTTCCTAACCCTATGCCTGTTTTGAAGATTTCTCTTTATTTTCCCACTCATTTGCCACAATGTTGCTAACGACACCCAACAAATTTCTGCTTGCTTTCTCATGCAACCCTTCAAATTGTTTAAGAGATTTGTGGGTTAAATGAAATCTCAGTTCTTACGATCCTTTTGATATTTACAAAAAAAACAACAACCCTGTTTTTCAATATTTCTCATCCATATTATGCAAAACAAAACAAGCAAGCAAGCCTGCATTCTTGGCTTGATAGAACTCCAGCAGTTTCACTTGCAACTCGCTGTCTATGTAATTTTTAGCACCAATAGAGTCAGGTTCTCAGCTTTCAGAGGGTGTCTAGAATAACTTGACTTTGTACATCTTCTTTTTCAAGGGAATTCCTGGTGCTGCTGGCCCACTTGGTCCTCCTGGTCCACCTGGCTTACCTGTAAGTAGCCGCACGCAGCATGTCTCCTGCCATGCCCATCAGTTTTGACATTTGCACCTCGGCAAATGCAACATCGTCTAATGATACCTACCTTTTTCTTTTTTCTTTTAGGGACCCCAAGGACCCAAAGGCTCTAAAGGTTCAACAGTAAGTCACTTTGTTCTCAAATTCTTTTTCCATTGCTGATTATTATTTGTTTCAGTTGGTTACAAAATGACCACTAATACGGTTTCCCTTGTACTCTTTCATAGGGTCCTGGTGGTCAGAAGGGTGATGGCGGTTTACCTGGACCCCCTGGACCTCCTGTAAGTAAAATGGATACTTACCTAATGAATTTTGCAAGTGTTATGCTAGTTATTGGGTGAAAACCACATCCTCTTGATGAGGATTCATGTTCTGTGTATCTATAGCTCCTTGCAGCTTTCTACAACTAGCAAAACAGTAAACAACTTATGGAAAAAAATAGTGAAATGGTGAAAATTTCCCTGATTAGTACAGGTCACCAAAATTTATTGTTTATTTTTAGGATTGCCTGGGTGGAAAACTTTACTTGCTTAATCAGGGAACACTAGATACACATCAAATAGCAGGGATTGGCAAGAGTTTCATGCAGAGCTTGCAGTCTCGTAAGATTTCTCCCTCTCCCTCTTTGCAATTATTGACATTTTAAACCCAACATTTAAATTGGCTTTTATAAGTTACACTAATAGGTAATCTGTCAATGTCCACATTTCCGTGTGTGAATATTTGATCAGGCCTACTTGAAGCACATATTTCATAGTCAAATGCTGCAGCAGTAATATCAGGCTAAGTTATCAAATTGGTGTGAAATAAAGGATGCACTGATTTTCTGATACGCAGCATTGACTCTGGCCTGATTTTTAAGTGCAACTTGTTTGTAAATACAAAACAGCAATTACCCTCATCAGCTCTTTGTCTATGGACCTAATGTGTGACACAGACCAAATGCAACTCATCTGTCAGTTACAATAATTTTAATAATCCTAAATATTAGATATGGAAGCCAAACAGTGGCTTAGTAAAACTCCTGTCTGTCTGTCTCTGCAAATACAAGGGAGTTGCCAGGCCACAATATGTAGCTGTTGGGCTTTCCTTCTCCTCTTCCTCCTCCTCCTCCTATATTTATATTTTATGCCACCTTTTTCCCTGATAGGACTGAAGGCAGCTCAGTGGGCCACAAGTATAAACGAGTGAGCCATTATATCTCGGAAATAAGCCAAAGCATTTTATTTTTTTAGTAGCAAGAAAAATAAACCACCAGAAAGTAGCTTGGTCCTGTTCTGAATGAGCCCATGTTCAAAGCTGTACCCTCCAGCTATACAAGGCTGTTGACCAACAGAGAAAGTGGAGGTTTTGAGGCCTCCCCCTTCCCTTAGCTGTCAGAGGCTTAACATGGCCCGGAATGAGACATATGTACTTCTTTTGCCACCTGAATGTGGAAGATTGAAGGGCCAAAAATCAGAAGGGGGAAGCCAGTCCCCTGCAGAGAACCCCTGGGAATCCTCTGTGTGGCTTCCAGCTGCCACCTTGATGCCGCAGTCTTGCTTTTAAGAGGATTTTGTTTTCACGCCCTGAATCCAAGTGAATAGCTTAATATCCCTTAGGCTTTTTACCCAATCTTGTGTGACTTTCTAAAAAAAGTGGCAGAGAAAGGTCATTGCTTTTGCTTTCCCCAGGGCCCTCCGGGCGAGGTGATTCAACCTTTGCCGATCCAGTCACCCAAAAAGACCAGAAGATCTTCAGATGCCATGATGTCCGATGCAGCCGACAGCATCCTGGATTACACCGACGGCATGGAGGAGATCTTTGGCTCACTTAACTCTCTGAAGCAGGACATTGAGCACATGAAATACCCAATGGGGACTCAGAACAACCCAGCCCGAACATGCAAGGATCTCCAGCTCTGTCACCCAGACTTCCCAGATGGTATGTTAATGTTACATGACAAAAGGCAAATGCGCTGAAGTTGTGATTTGCTAAACTATAATGTCAGGTCATTTATTCTAGTTATATGGCTAATAAAGCCTCTAAAAAGAACTAAATAAAATGCCTATTAAATCCATTCATGCAGGGTTTTGTTTTGTTTTTTTTAAAAAAGCCCTTAGTACTTTAGCACCACCTGAAGAAACTTTGTTTTTGAGCGGGGGCAGGGGGGACTGTTAGCTTGTTTATGGGTGGATGAGGGAGGATGGCATCTCCCCTTATGAAATATTTGCTGAAGAAGTAAAAATAATTCACCTTTACTGTGCAGGAAAAGTGCTACGTGGTACTGTGAATATCAATTTGTTTTAAATAGCATGATCAAAGACAGACACTCCAAGTGTTCAGGGATTATAACTGCACACAATGGTGATAAAGGAGGAGAATGCAAAACTTGGCAGCATGGCTGAAGAGCAATTTCAGAAGAGGAAAGGGGATTGTGTACTTACCAGGGATTGTTGCCATTGGTTGCCCAGACATTATCACGGGGCATCTGCAGAGAGGTCTTCTGAGACCAGCTAAAGGTGGTATTGATGGTGGGAGATTGGTGGTAGTGGTGGTGATGATGAGATAATTACCACATGAGTAATAATTATCAGCTTTGTTCCTGCTTCAGCTGAGGCAAAGGTTTTGTTGGGCCCATGAGAAAGGCATTAGCAAACTCAATAGGGTGTGCAACCCCCTAAACTCAGCCTTGTAATTTCCCTGGAACCACTAAAATGGCTGAGTGGGAAGAATGGATAAGAAAGATGGTGGACTAACTTTGGCAAAGTTAGCAGGCCAAAATAAGAAAACCGAATTAGGATTGTTTTGTGGGAGAATGGAAGCCTTTTTTGGGGGGGGACCACTTAAAGAAATACTATAGAATGATGATCTCGTAAGCAGGATTGCAACTATGAGAAACGGAAGGAATTAGAGATTATTGAATTGTTGTTATGGTCCAAGAGACAGAAGATAGGGTGCGGCAAAGGGGGAGAAATGGAAAACACCATGGAAAACGGGATGGGAAGTCAACAAAAGAAAAGAAAAGAAATATTCTGTATTGGAGTGTATATGTGAAAATGTAATAAAATATAACAGAAAAAATGGCTGAGTGGGCCAGGATTGACATGCATGGGTTAGGCAGTGACCATAAGAAGACTTGGCATATGTCCCAAAGCAGCTTACAGAAAAAATAAAACATACTTAATTTAAAAAGCATAGTAGAACCATAGAGCAACATTCGTGATGCAAAGGTTTCCTGAAACAATGCTGTTTTAAGCTGAGGTCTGAAACGTAGCAGAGACGGTGTCTGCCTGATTTCTAGTGGGAAGGAATTGCAAAGAGTAGGGTCTCCTAAACTGAAGGTATTGTATGTTTCCTTCTTGACATGAATCATACTTCTGGTTTATGAGGGACCAACTCATGGTTCTCCCCCAGATCATCTCTGTGATTGAGGTGGGACAGTCAGGCAAGGCAGTCTTTAAGATATCCTGAGCCCACGTTGTTCAAGGCTTTGAACCTGGTCCAAGAAGCAGATTGGAAGCCAGCGCAGGTCTCTTAACAGCAGTAAAATATGCTGGCAGCAGTCTGTTCCCATCACCAGTCCATCCTCAGATTTCTGCACCAGCTATAGCTGAAGCTTCCAGACCTAACGACAGCCCCACATTAAACAGCAAATATATACAGTACTTGCATTTAAATAGCATTTATATCACTAATATTTACTATGTTCGGCTGCAGTAGGTTGTAGAGCAATAGAAAACAGGCCATGTTGTTCAAGAGGAATCGGATTTATAATTCTCTGTCTTAGCTGGAATTTTCTTTAACCCTATGGCAAGGCTTAAATGAAGAGACTAGCATTCACACTGCCTTTCTGCTTTCATATTCCTTTTATTATATGATGTTTCCCCCCTTTTATCAAGTATATTTTAGTTACTGTATAGAACATGTTCGTTTCATTGCAAAGAAAAAAGAGATGTGGTCTTGAGGAAGAATTAAGCAGGTCTTATGAGAAGCTGCATAAAGTGAACAGAGCTGGCAGTTCATAATAATCAAAAATTCAAACAGTTTTATTGCTTATTGACCCAGTCTTAGGTTTTGATATCCTCAAAGGCAATATTGTTTTTATTGTGTCAAAGCTGCACTTGTACCTGAAGGGTGATATTTCCTTCAGACTCAGCTTATTCCCTCTTCCACTTTACTCTTTGTACCTTTCTGTTGGATCTGCACCACTTCTTGTTAAGGATATCATATGGTTGCTTATTTACCCGTGTCAAAAATCCCTTGTCCATAGAAAGCTAGCACATCAGGGAGCATCTAGCCTCCTTCCTGACCTGCAGGTTTTCTACATGCAGGGAGCATTCGAATACATGAGAGCTATTCAAGAATGTGATTCCTCCTTTACATTCTAAAGTAGCACAGTCCTGGGAGAGCAAACCATATTTATAATTGTGTAAAGCAATTCTTGCTCATTACAGTGGTGCTGATTTATGTGTGTAACACAGATCTCCCTCCTCCTTCCCCCCTCAGGCTGTATGCCTGATAGAGGCTCGATTCTGGACCTGCTGTTCAACCTACTTAGCCGGTTTCTCAATTCACGGGTGCTGTGCCCCTGAGGAAAAAGTCTTTGTTGACCAGTGTATTTGTCTGCTGTGGTTCTGACTCCCACTGTAAAGTCCTTCAAAAATTGTTGCCTATGTTTTCTGAAGCACAAGATAAATGTGCAAGCCTATACTGCGAGAACAGAAAATAATAGGGAGGGCATTTTATTCTGTGCAAAGGTACAAAATGTCTAATCTCATCACTGCATATTTTTTTTACAACCTCATTTAGATGGCAGTAAAAGCTGAGCATCGGCTTAATGAATTATTGGAAGTAATTCCCCTTCTTCTTCATTTCACAGGAGAGTATTGGATTGATCCTAACCAGGGTTGTTCCGGGGACTCTTTCAAAGTGTACTGTAATTTCACAGCAGGCGGGGAAACTTGCATATATCCGGATAAGAAGTCAGAAGGAGTAAGTACCCATCTTCCCCGCATTTGTTGTTGACGGTTCCTACTGTGTTGCTTCAAGATTGTGACTAAAACAGGGGGGGAAATCCTGTCACATTTTTGTTCATGTGCCTTTCCTTGCAGGATAATTACTCCATTACATTTACATAAATTTGAACAAAGCAGTGAAGTGATAATACAGTGTTAGCAGAGATCAGAGGCCCTCCCCAGTCCCTCATGCAGCGCAGATGTAAGCTGACTGCACCTGCTTGCCACAACATTTCTTTTCCTTCTCACACCACAGCTGTGTAGCCATTTCTAAAGAGGACATGAAGCTCAGGCTCCATCCTGGAAAATAAAGCCATGTTTTTCTTTCAGTTTCTATTTTTCTTAACCCTTTCTGGAGGACCATTTCGGTGTGTGCATGCGAGCTGTTTCTTTGCTCCTTCTCACAGAAAGCGGGCGACAACTCTTCTTGCTCAATCTCCTTGTCTGACTACAGTTTACATGGGGCATCTCCACACTCAAGCCCAAATCCTGCTGAAGGGATTCAGGCACAGAATCAGATCTCTGCATTACTTTGCTAAGGGTGGAAAGCTAATTTTATTTCTGGTCCAATGCGTTCACTCATTCTGGTTCTGCTCTGTCCTGTTCCTACACCATTCCATAATTACTATTTTTTATTTTTTTAAAATCTGCATGAAAGTTCACATTTTAATCTGTATTTAAATACAGAATTTTAAGTTTATCTCATACTGCACATTTTTATATATTATTATTTATTTTGACAAACTAATAACCATAAATAAATAAAAATAAAAATGTGCACCCCACCAATGAGGGCCATTCCATTGTAACTATCCAACCTCCCCAAATTTGAACACCTCTTGCAATGGCTTGACCCCTTTCCATTTTAACAGTATAAATTCTATGAATGATACATTAACATGTGTCATTAAGGTAAGATGGAGAATATGCATGAGAAATGATTTTGAGTTACATATTTCTAAAGTTATCTTTTCTCCAAATGTGACATTCTTCTTGGATTGAGAGCCATGAGCACAAATTAAATGTGTGCCCAAAGTACTGTTGGGCAGAATAGACAACTTTGGTCATATCCAACAGGGCTGTTCTTCTCCTACTACGACATATCAAGTATTGAAATCAGATTCTGTGGCTTCTCAAAATAAGATATCAAACATTGTCCAAAGCACACTCTGCCCTGTGAGCACAGGTTATGGGAAGTCTAGTTCTTCATTGGCAAAGCAACCAATTGCATCAGCTCCTAAGGCGCAAGGGATCTACACCCCACTCCTGCTAATTAGCAAGCAAGACATCCGCTTCTTCAGACTTGGGCTCCAACTGGGACCCTTCTAGCTCACTGAAACCCCCTCATCTGACATGGTGTGTGCAAATAATAATAATAATAATTTATTTATTTATTTATTTATTTATACATACATACATACATACATACATACATACCCTGCCCCTCTGGCTGGGTTTCCCCAGCCACTCTGGGCAGCTTCCAACAAAATAATAAAATACAATAATCTGTTAAACATTAAAAGCTTCCCTAAACAGGGCTGCCTTCAGGCGTCTTCTAAATGTTAGGTAATTGTTTATTTTTTTGACATCTGATGGGAGGGCGTTCCGCAGGGCGGGTGCCACTACCAAGAAGGGCCTCTGCCTAGTTCCCTGTAACTTGGCTTCTCGCAGTGAGGGAACCGCTAGAAGGCCCTTGGCACTAGACTTCAGTGTCCAGGTAGAATGATGGGGGTGGAGACGCTCCTTCAGGTATACTGGACCGAGGCTGTTTAGGGCTTTAAAGGTCAGCACCAACACTTTGAATTGTACTCTTAAACCGTCAATTTCTGCTGTGTGGCAGCTCCAGCAGCTCCTGTGCTTTAAGCCCATCCTCGGAGATGGGGGGGGGGGGAGGAGGATGGAGGAGATTCTAATGGCCCGACTCTCTTGGGGACTGTCCCTTCCAGCTCTGTGCCTTCCTACAGCTCTTCCCCCATCTCTGACTGCCTAGATTCTTCCTTTTATTCCACCTGCAGCCTCACAGGTGGCACAGAACCCCACATATTGCCGCCCCCTTCCCCTGGATCATCCTCCTGCTCCTCTGCCCACCCTTAGGACTCCTGCCTGTCCCTGATAAATATTCAGAGGATATGGGCAGTTCAATTCACAGAGGAGAAGTTGAAGGAGGAAATTCCATTGAAACTCCAAAGGGAAGCTCTAAGCATCTTCCATGAGGACCCAGGACATCTTCCCTAACAGGCACTGATCAGACTGAGACTGTACAGCTGAAATCTATGTTAGCTTTTAATGGTCTATCCCTCTACCTTGCAGGAAGACATAACTGTTTCAATTAGGATCACAAGACTATATAACATTTGAAGGGAGCCCAAGACCATCTGGGCAGACCCTCTGCCAAGAGACAAAGTGCTTGCAACCGGTTTCCCACAGATCTGTCTGAACAATCCAATTAATGTATCTGGTTATTTAATATGTAATCTGAGAATTGGATATAAATTTCTATCTGCAGAACCGCAAATATGATTAGAACTAGGCACAGAGCCCAAGCGTTGTCATCTTCTTTTTTTTAAAAAAAGGAGATTAATTTAGCAGTGTTTATGTTAAACTCTGTTAATTCCCACTCATTTCTTGCCGACATAATTAACACTTGCCGTATCTGATCTTCTCTTGCAGGTAAGGATTTCATCATGGCCAAAGGAGAATCCAGGAACCTGGTTTAGTGAATTTAAGAGAGGCAAGCTGGTAAGTCATAATTTCTTTACTCTGGAATTAATAGGCAACTGAGTCCATACTCGCGTGCCCAAATCAGTCAGTAGGTGAAAAACATGCAGGTTTACTTTTTCTGGGTCTGGCGCAAAAGACAATTGGCCATTTGCAACCACACCCAAGAACAAGACACAAAAAAAATGAATTGAAATCAGGACACACAAACCCCAAACATCTCTCTGTGGAGGTGGGGCTCTGAAAGCACAGCACAAAATTAATCTCAATCAGTGTGCAAAAAACATGGTCTCTGCATGTAGGTTTACTTTTCTGGGAATTACACAAGATACAACATGCCAGCAACGTATTTGACATTTTGACTGCATCCCTTTTGATCCCCACCATGGGCAATCTGCGTGCAAGTTTGTTCTGAGCGACTTTCATCGTCACATTCAGTCATTTGCCCGTAGTTTCCTTTCTGGTGCTCGGGGTCAGGACCAAAGTGTACGCAAGGAGCTCTCTGCTGCCTGCAAGGCCTCTTCTTTCCCTTGCTCGTAGTTGCAGCTGGTTTATATTATAGTCCACTCCATCTCCAGGACTTGGGGCAGATGACAGATCATCAGGCTCAAGCTTTGCTGTATCTTTGGAGGAAACAAATTCTGCAGTTGAGGGACAGCTCCTGGGAGAATCTCTCTGTGCATCCTTGATATACAGATGGCAAAATCCAGAGCGTGTCTAACCTAGAGGCATTGAAAAAGAGCAGTGGGAAGGATTTCTTAATAAGTTGTTGCTGAGAACTTATCCAAAAATGCTGGCTTCCTGTCAGTGTTGTTGTGACAACTTAATGAAAGGGAGAGGAGTGAGGCAATGTGTAGGTGGGTCGCAGTGCAAGCATAGCAGTGGGAGCACTGGGTTGCAACTGCAGGCATGCCCACACCACACTAACTTCCCTGCCATGTTTGGCCTTCCACTACGCAGCAGCAACACTGCTGCAGAGAGACTCTAGCGTTGGAGCTTCAGTTTGCACTAAAGACACCCCTATACATTTTTTGCATGCACTGGATCATATATTCAGTGCGCCCCCTAATTTGTTTCCAGAAGAGTGCATTCACAAAGCTTTCAGACTCTGGTATCAAGTGAAAAAAGGAAACCAACCTTGCATGAAGAGAGCTAAAATGTCAAGGAGAAAGCAGGACCAATCAAAGGAGGTCCATTTCACCCAGGCCCTTAAGCTAAGAGGAGGGCCTAAGATTTTGACACTTGTTAATTTTTTATTATTTGATAAGTTTCACAGCTTTTTTTCCTGCACATTGGACCCAAACGTGACACATTTTCACAGTTATAGAAGGCTAGAAAAGCATTATTACAAAATTCATTGTTGGAACCAACAATGGCATGACTGGTGTTGGAAGGAAGCACCTTTGACTTGGGGAAGGAAGCATCTAAACCAGGCCACAGAGTTGCAGCAAACCGAAGTTGTGTCTGTAGAATAACGTTCGTTTGTTTGTTGCAAGGTTGCAGGTCACCATTTGCGATAGTTTTCGGCTTCTGGTAATAGTTTGCGGCCCAAATGCGTAATCATGTAGCGCTGCCCAAAGAGGCTCTGTTTACTGATTCATAGCTTGACTGCATTCTTAATGGGACAGCAAACAGGATTGTGTCAGTTGATTTATAGGGAAGCCAGTTAATGTGTTTTTGTGTCAAGTGTAATCTTGTTTTGCACTTTAAAAGGAGAACCGACCACATGTTTATGCACCTGTTTCATGGGTCTGTATTTTCTTTTGTTTTTACTCCTCAGCTTTCCTATGTGGATGCTGAAGGCAATTCCATTAATATGGTCCAAATGACATTCCTTAAACTACTGAGTGCCTCTGCCCGACAGAACTTCACTTATAACTGCCATCAGTCAGTGGCATGGCATGACGTGTCTTCTGACAGCTATGACAAAGCACTGAGGTTCTTAGGCTCAAACGATGAAGAGATGTCTTATGACAACAATCCTTACATCAAAGTTCTTCACGATGGCTGTGCGGTAAGTATAAGCCCTTGATATGCTTTTCTGCTTCCCTAAGCTAACCTGCCACCTTAATCAAATGAGTTCAGTTTAATGCTATCATGCATGTCTCCCAAGACCTTTCTTTAAAAACAAAAAACAAAACCATAGTTCGTTTCTGGAGTTAGTTCTTCACCTGCGCAGTGTCGTCTCTTTTTAAAATAGCAATAATTAGAACACTTTTAAACTTGGGAAGATGGGAAAGTAGTGTTAGCCCATAACGTAAGGAAAGACCAAAAGAATAAAATAAAATCAGACAATAAGCTGTTCTATATGCACTGACAAGCCAAGTCACTGGAGAAAGAGGATTGAGATATAAGATCGTAATGGGAAAGCATTTGTACTCTGAAAAAGATGAATAAGAATAATGCTGCAAATGGAAGGCCCCCTTCTACCATTTTAATATAATTTCTCCCTAAAGCAGAAAATGCCAAGTGAAAGCAATACCAAAGCTTGCTTTCTTTTTTTTATCTCCTCCTCTTCTTATCCGATGAGCTGCCGTTTGAAGTGGCACTGAAATCTGATACGGATAGAATGGTATTAAGGAAAGTGTGTCTGAGAAGTTTCACAAGTATTGACGTTACTGACGTAACCTCAAGAAGCCTGTGGGTTTCATAACACTGGCTTGATGGCCCTCCTTGTGATTCCCTTCTCCTTGACCCCTGGTTCTATTTATTCAGAACAATTCCCTTTTTAAATGTGTCCCTCCATTCTTTACCATCTCTGATGATCCCACAACCCACCTGCTTCACCAGTCTGCCCCCCTCACCCCATGGAAGAATGCCATCGCTGTAGTTATTGCCCTAATGTTTGGCTTCTGGGCTTCACCCTAAGAATCTGGTTGGTCACTATGAGAAGAGAATGCTGGGCTAGATGGGCTCTTCCTTTGCCCTTACCCATGACTACACTGCCCCTGTCACCCACAGTCCTTCCAATGCCCATCCTGTTTCCCCAGCTCCCATAATTTGCATTGTTAGCTGCAGCAGTGCCTGCATTTGGTGGGAACCCCAGCCAGACATGGCAGCATGGTTCCTGGAGGAAGCAAGACGTCATCCTTCCTTTTCTGTCCCTCCACATTAGACCATGGTTGGGTGAGAAGGCAATTCATCTCCAGCACATTGGCTTCCCCCACAAAATGAGTATAGCACATTATCTAACGCACCACATTGCTCAGAGAAAGACTGGGTGTGATAAATAGATACTAGTGATAGCCACTTGGAAATTTTTCCATAGTGGCAGTGTTTTTTAATCAAAATGCAGGCTGTCATTTGAGCGTTGGCTAAGATGTGCAAAAAAGTAGCATTTTTATGCATCAGCTTATTAAATGCATATGGGACACAGGTGGCGCTGTGGTCTAAACCACTGAGCCTAGGGCTTGCTGATCAGAAGGTCAGCAGTTTGAATCCCTGCGACGGGGTGAGCTCCCGTTGCTCCGTCCCTGCTCCTGCCAACCTAGCAGTTTGAAAGCACGTCAAAGTGCAAGTAGATAAATAGGTACCGCTCCGGCGGGAAGGCAAACAGCGTTTCCATGTGCTGCTCTGGTTTATCCAGAAGTGGCTTAGTCATGCTGGCCTCTTGACCCAGAAACTGTCTGCAGACAAATGCCGGCTCCCTCGGCCAGTAAAGCGAGATGAGCACCGCAACCCCAGAGTCATCCGCGACTGAACTTAACAGTCTGAGGCCTCTGAAAGTCCTATCTGCTTTTGCATTGCCAAGTTGCAGCTGTATCTCTTTGCCAGATGGTCAATGCCTACATTCCTGGTGTTGGTACTCTGTAACCCATAGCCTACTTGATTCTAGAGCATGGAAATTGCCAGCTCATAGTGCCTTCAGATCCAGCCTTGGCAGCAATTAGGCTTGGGTATGGGAGTGAGGTGGGGAAGCTCCCATTGGCAGTAAAGGAAGCTTTTCTGTAAGACTAATTGCCATATGTGAAGCAATCTGAGGAGATCATAGTGCATGGGGAGGGGAGGCTTAATCCTTCCTTCCCCTGCTGTGACCCCCCCCCTTTAAAAAGACCCACATGTACACAGCAGTTTGGTGCCATGGGAGCTTTTTTCCTAAGTCTCATCACCATTAATGCCTTGACTTACTTGGAATTTGAACGCCGCAAACCTGGAAGTAGGTGTTCTGGTTTGTGAACTTTTTCGGAATCCGAACTGTTCCCTTTTGAGTGCCCCCGCTCCTGCTTGCACGGGAATAGGAGCGGGAGTGGGGCAGCTCAGCTGGGGAACACGAACCCTCCGTTTCCCAGTCCCACTCCTGCTTGCATGCGAGTAGGAGCTGGATTGGGGCTGCTCACCTGGAGAGGACCAGGCTCTTTCACACTTTTCCAGTGAGGGGTGTGCTCACCTCAACAGAGAAGTTTAAAGGAGCATCGGGTGGCGAAGGTGGAGACAACCTGACAGCTGCCTCAGCGGCGGTTTAGGGGCTCTCAGATGCAGCTGCCAGGCTGCCTCCACCTTCGCCACCCCAGCAACTATTCCACCTGGCTGCCTTCAGGTGGTGCAGGTACTGAGACCCAGCCGCAAACCCCTCAATGGAAAGTGTGATGGAGCCTGCACCTCCCCAGCTCCTATTCGTGTGCAAGCAGGAGCAGGGGCGGGGATCTCTCAGCTGGGAAGCGGAGGCTTCGTGCTCCCCAGCTGAGCATTTAAAATTACCATATTTTTCGCACTATAGGACGCACTTTTTCCCCTCCAAAAATGAAGGGGAAATGTGTGTGCGTCCTATGGTGCGAATGCAGGCTTTCGCTGAAGCTGGAGAGCGAGAGGGGTCGGTGCGCACCTACCCCTCTCGCTCTCCAGGCTTCAGGAGAGCCCCACCGCCAGCCCCACAAGCTCGGGGGACAGCGGGGAGGCGGAACGCCGCCATCCCGCTTTCCCCCAACTTGGTTAGAAGGCTGGCGGGGGGAGAAGCCTGCTCCTCCCCGTTGCCAGCCCCACAAACTCAGGAGACAGTGGGAGAGGCGCAGCGCGCCCTCCCGCTGTCTCCCGACATGGTTTGGAGGCTGGCGGAGGGCTTCCTCCTCCCCCAGCCCCGCAATCTCCCAGAGTGATGCCAAAGCTGTGCGCAGCTTCGGCATGGCTCTGGGTCCCGTTCCGGGGGGGGGGGGAGCTCGGACTTCCCCCGCCCCAGCCCCGCGTCTCCAGCCAGGAGAGGGTCGCGGGGGGCTGCTTTAGCCCCGTGTGCGCTCTCCCGGCTGGAGAGGTGACGCTCGGCTATGGAGGCTCCTGCCATAGGCGCGCGTCACCTCTCCAGCCGGGAGAGCAGGCACGGGGCTAAAGAAGCCCCCCCCCCGCGACCCTCTCCCGGCTGGAGAGGTGATGCGCGCCTATGGCCGCTGCTCCCTGACCTGCTCTTTGGGGCTGGTGGTGGGCTTCTCTCGCCAGCCCCAAAGAGCAGGTCGAAAGGAACCTGAAGCCTGGAGAGCGAGAGGGGTCGGTGCGCACCGACCCCTCTCGCTCTCCAGGCTTCCAAGGTAGCCGCCTGAACGCACCTTAAACGGCACCTTGTTTTAGAGCGGGAAAACAAGAGGAGGGAAATTCTCCCACTCTCTGCGCAGCGCCTCCTGCCGCTTCGCTGACGGGGCGCTGGGCAGAAAGCGGAAGAATTTTTTTCCCCTTGTTCTCCCCCCTCTAAAACAAGGTGCGTCCTATTGTCCGGTGCGTCCTATGGTGCGAAAAATACGGTAAAACCGAAACTATCCAGAAAACCACACAGCCAACAAACTTGCAACTCATGAAAGGGCAGCAACACAACAAATTGAAAAAAGGAAACCAACCACAAATGAATCAAAATCACAAGAAAACACCACTGACCCGAACCCTAATTCTAATCCTTACCCTAACACCAACCCAATCCAAAAAGTTAACCCTAACCCTAGCCCAGAAATGGTCTTGTTAGATAGTAAAATTCATGTTAAATTGCTGTTTTAGAGATTGTTTTTAAAAGTCTGGAACAGATTAATTCATTTTGCATTACTTTCTATGGAAAAGCACACCTTGGTTTTGGAACGCTTTGGTTTTATAACGGACTTCTGAAACGGATTAAGTTTGAGAAGCAAGGTAGCACTGTATATAGCCCTTGACATAAGGAAGGTTCCCCAGCCCTATTACGGACAATCTAGGAGACATTTACAGGTCTTTACTGCATTAAGTGACAACTTATTTTCATTTTGGTTTGTGTGTTTTTTTACAGACACGAAAAGGCTATGCAAAGACTGTTCTTGAAATTGATACTCCCAAAATTGACCAAGTGCCTATTTTTGATGTGATGATTAATGACTTTGGTGATCAGAATCAGAAGTTTGGATTTGAAATTGGCCCCGTCTGTTTCCTTGGTTAAGCTTAGAAACAAAGAGAAGATCGTCAACAAAGAAAAAATGCACCTTGGTGCTACCCACCAACCCCACTTGATGCCACATGCAAGTTTTGAATAAGAATGGAATAGAAAAATATGTCTCACCATGTATGTATGTCTTCTCTAGAAAACACCTGTTGCCCCAGTAGGACCAGATTCACATGACTTAAACTTGTTTGGCCCATTATGAAGGATCCTGCGGCAGAGACAGACAACGTGGGGTAAATTATCTGAAAACCCTCCAACATCCCATTCCGCCCCAACCCACCTGTCCCTCCCTTGATATTTTGGTGCTGTAAAATTGAATGTCATGGTGCTCCTTCCATTACAACATAAGAGGTGCTAAGAAGGTATGTTTAATAAACTGTAATTATTCTATGTACAGTACAACGCTGTCCTTTCTATGTCCATTTCCAAAACTTGCATGTGTCCCTGAATAGCAACTGGCTCTTCTGTTATAATGATTTCAAAATTATGTTGTCAATACTGCGTATGTATTATGAAAAAATAAAGTTGTAATTTCCAGTGAATCCAATCCCATATTTTTTTCTGATTAATAATATTAATATTAATAATAAAAAACCCTTTGTATATATTGCTGTTCAAGAGCTCTGTTATTTGTAGTCACCAGGAAAAGCTCAGGTGGCAGAACTGGAAACATTTTAGTAACACACGTCTCTACTGTTACTGCTTTGTGATAAAGAACTCCAAGAAGGAAAGTACCAA
This sequence comes from Podarcis gaigeae, assembly GCF_964106915.1. Lineage (NCBI taxonomy): Eukaryota > Metazoa > Chordata > Lepidosauria > Squamata > Lacertidae > Podarcis > Podarcis gaigeae. The sequence goes on along the minus strand of NC_139682.1, from coordinate 77,415,322 downwards.
TTGAGGTGCTGTTCCATGGTGCTATACCTCAGACTTTTTTCCTTTTCCTTTTCTGATGCCAGGGAATTTCAAGAATATATATATATTGATATATGCCTAAAATAAGCAAGTTTTATGTTTGGGAATGGGAACCATGTATGGTTAAAATGAAATTGTGATGCAGGGCCTCTTCTGATGCTACTTTTAGGGTGTGGGACAGCCTTTCTCAACCTGTGGGTCCCCAGATGTTGTTGAACTACAACTCCCATCACCCCTAGGTAGCAAGGCCAGAGCTCAGGGATGATGGGAGTTGTAGTCCAACAATATCTGGGGCCCCATAGGTTGAGAACCGCTGGTGTGGGAGCTGTTGGTGCATGAGATCTTCCTGTTCCTCTCTGGTAATATTGGGAGGCTGAGGCCATGTAGAAGGAGTCTATTCTGTCGCTCTTTGCTACATCAGTGTTACTGCTCATCCCCCAAACTGGAGCAACATGGCTATGTGGAGGAGCTGCCCCATGTTCTCCTCTCATGTGGAGAGATGTTACCAGAGCTAGGTGGAGAAGCATGCATGCTCTGCCTGCCATGCCCTACAGGCAGCATCAAAAAGAGGCCCTCAACTAACTTGTCATGGGAGTTGTCTTCAAACATTCAGAAAGAATATATGAGGCTCAAACTGGGGCAGGATGTGGGCGTTAGGTGTATGTGGATCCACCTCCAAGCTTTCTGAAGGGGCCTTCTAAGTGTGTACAGTATATGCTTAGCAAACGTCTTGCAACGAGGAACCCTGAAAATGCAAGAAAGCTGAGAGGGGGAGCAGGTATTTCCAATGCACATAGGAACATCAGGGAAACAGCCAGTGTGCATGTCTAACCCCAACTGAGCCCACATGCATTATTTTTGAAAACCTGGAGAAGCCTATGGCCATTCCGTTTCTTGTACCTCACCTGAATTTTGTCACATAGATACTGAAACCAGATTCTAAACCATTATTTATGGATTGTGTCCCCATCAGTTGTCTGATGGAATTACACCATTATATGTGAGCCAAGATTAATATTTCCTGCCCTGAACATCATTCAATATAAGAAGTCTCAGATTCTATCCTCTCATCCCCATCAGTATTTATTTTCTTGAGTCCCAGTCGAGGAATATCGGAGCCCAACAGAAAGCCGTATATCAAGAAAGTAAGATGGTGAGAGTCATCTACTCTCAGGTGTGTGTAGGATTGCCAATATTTATAACAGCTCCAGTAGATGTGTCTTTTAAGACGTTGATGAGCTTGATGAGCAGATATTAGCATGAAAAACTTCACCTGTTGATTTCGGCAGACCCAGCTGCTTGTTAAAGGTGCTAGTAGACCAGGTCAAGTTATTGCTTGTGGGGTTGTTTTGGCCAATTGGTGCTGAATACTGTCAGTACTGATCATCCTTTCAGTGGTTTGCAGGAAGAGGAGGAGGAAGACCCCATGCACATGTTCCGTGTTCTGGATATGTATTCCTAGAATCTGTTACTCCCTCAGTAAAGGAGATGCAGGAGTAGAAATATGGGTCTACTCATGAATACCCTTTGCTGGATTGTGGCAAATTAAGTCCAGGTCATGTGATTCTACCTAGCTGCCAAGCAACCAACAAGGAAACAGCTAGCTATAGAACTTATTTTCTGACCAAACAGTCATAATTTGCTATGCATCCCCCACCCCACAACCACCCCGTGGCTAATCTACCCTGGCCTCAACACATTTTTCTCTCTCCAGGTAGTCAGACATAGATATTAACTTAAAAACGCAAATCCTTTTGTACTTATTTTTCATAATATATGTAAGACTTGAAAAATAAATGTTTATTACTATTTCTTATATAAATTTGTTTAAATTAATTGATATCAGATTCAAGTAGCTCGTTTTCAGCTGTTTTTTTTTAAATCATGCATACATTTTATATGTACAACAGATTTTAAAGTCAACGGTTTGCTGTTCAGAATTCCTTTTTTTAAAAAAACCAAAGTTTGTAACTTTCACCTCAAAGAGGGAAAAATATACATTTTATTAATAAAATCAAGTCTTGTCTACCTGGACTGATCATTCTGTTTCTTAGACATACAGGAAACGTTATCTCTACTTCAGTAACACAGTGATATTCTGGTTCTACATAATCCATCACATGTACCAAGGAATACAGATCAAAAACATTCCTAAATATCACAGCAAAGGCAATTAAAAAAACAATAACCCTCAAAATCTCCAAATTCTCAGCTTCAAAACTGGAGTTTGGGTCTTTATTTTATTCCATCTGGTTCTATCTGCTGTCTCCTCCTCACACCTGTCTCCCAAGTCAGTCAACATGGCCTACACAGATTCTCCCTCTTTAGCGGGTTGTGGCTTTTAAGCCATTTGTACACTGAGTAAAACTATACAATAAAATCATACAATTTTCTGCATGTAATTCACCTTCCAAGCCAAAAATGTGGGCTGTATGCACTGTTAGTCCTACAGAGTCAACCCATCGAGTATGGGTTGGTTTAGGGTTAATGAGCATGGCTAACTTAGGGTCATTATATTCAACAGGTCTACTCTGAGTACAGCTTTGTTGGCTACAACCCTCGATTTTCAGTGGTGCAGTTTCATGATGACAGCTACCAGCATACTTTCTGCAAGTACAGTGGTACCTCAGGTTAAGTACTTAATTCGTTCCAGAGGTCCGTACTTAACCTGAAACTGTTCTTAACCTGAAGCACCACTTTAGCTAATGGGGCCTCCCGCTGCTGCCGCGCTGCTGGAGCACGATTTCTGTTCTCATGCTGAAGCAAAGCTCTTAACCTGAAGCACTACTTCTGGGTTAGCAGAGTCTGTAACCTGAAGTATATGTAACCTGAAGTGTATGTAACCCCAGGTATCACTGTACAAGAGCTACATATTCTGATCCCATGATCCAGAGGTCCACCAGTGCTTAGATACACCTAGATTACTTAAAATCATAGAGTTGGAAAGGACCCTGGCGGTTATCTAGACTAACCCCTGCAATGTAGGAATCTCATCTAAACAATCCATGACAGGTGGCCATCCAACCTCTACTTCACATCCATTCCACTATTGAGGGGACAGCTTCCTAGATGCAAAAAGTTGCTGAGATAGTCTGGTCAAAATGCTGTGGAGATTAGACCAGCCTTCACCAACCTAGAGCCCTCTAGATGTTTTGGACAACAGCCCAAGCCAGCATGGGCCAGGAATGATGGGAGTTGTAGTCCAAAAATATGGAAGGCACCAGGTTGACAAAGACTGAACTAAATGGCCCATACACACACCCTCACCATTTTGTGGTGCAGGTGACTATGTTCTCCATCCACACACCTATATTAGTATGATACTTTTTCTCTGTTTAAAACCTAGACAAACCAATTAAACAATGTTCCTGGTCATGATGATAATCAACTGATTTTTTTAATTAAAAAAACACACAATTAATTGATTTTGTCCGCCATAAGGGTGGTCATCATTAAATTTCAGCAAGCTTGGTTGCTAACATAGCTTTTGGTCACAGTCTGGAAAACAAAATTGCATTGACTAAACCTGAAAGTGTCAGCAGAACTGTTTCACTTGCCAAAAAGAGATACTAGTTTGGGGTTTTGGGGGGGTTTTTTAAAGGCTTCAAAGTGGAATTGTTAATTCTTATTGAGAAATCCTGGCTTCATGAAATACTGTGTCAAAATTAAATTGACTTTTCCAGAGTTAGATGGAGCTTAATCCTTAACCTTTTCACAATGACTGGAATTAAGATTTTCACAATTATTAGAGGCAGCAGAGAAGCATTTTCAGCTGCGCAGCAGAAGAAAAATCATTAATGCTATTTTTATATCACCTTATATATTTTATTAACTCTCTCCGATTCAGAACCCTGTGCACTGCAATGTGTACCTGATGTTCTTCTGAAAGGATGGTTCTGGACTTACTGCAGTGGGGGAGAAGGGTAGGAACAGATGAATCTATTTCACACTTTTATCCATAGCTCCTTTACTTATGAGTAGCAAAGTAGCAATAAGTCAGGGTTCCATCATTGCAAGCATTTCTGCTTGGGCAACAGGACTTCCTACCTCTCTCCCACACCATCTCTGCAATCTCTTTGTTAGATGTCCTCTCAAACTTCCAGAGATGATTTGGGGAGGGTGGGTGGTACTCAGGTGGGGAAAAGAGAGGGGTAAGTTATTTTACCCAAGCAGAAATTCCTTGGGCTGTTGGGATGCATTACTTGGCTACTACCCTTCGTTTCATCATAAATCTGCAAGGTTTTTTGGGGGGGAGGGAGGGGGTTACCAAAACCCATATTTTGACATATTTAGGCTGCAGCCCTATTATGGGGGCAGGTGCAGAATCTGAAGATGGTTCAGCCATGATATCCAAACCTTTGTCAGGTTCAAGATGGCAGAATGGGAGGTTCTAAGGGGGGGGGGGGAAATCTATCCACTTCTAGGCTGGGTTTCTTCCCTCTACCCCCCAAAAAACATTTAGCCTTCCACTTAAAAATAGTAGGACAAAATGGGTAGAAAAAGAGAGATTTCGTTTGGGGGCATATCAGGGTATCAGGATAGCTTTGGATTCCAGCCATTTCCCACTCCTCCATGATGCTCCACCAAACCGTCCCAAACACACCTCCTTTGGGGATCTGCCCATGCCAAACATCTGCTGAGGCAATATTTTGGAGGTTAGTAGTTAAGAGGGGGAAATCAGATATTGGATCTCCCTCTCCAGTGTGAGAATGCTGTTTCCAGTGCTGAAGAGGGATGTCCAATTTATTCTATGGCTCCTGGAGTGACCCCACTGCCCTGGGAAGATTGGCTTGCACTTCTGAGCTGGTCAGAAGATTCAGAGAAGTACAAAACAGCCATGGTCTGATCTGCAGATTCATCCAACAGGTAGAGAATGGGACATTTTGTATTGGGATTTTCAAAGTCTGAATCCCTGAACCATCCCCAAGGAGAGCATCTCCAAACACACATCCCTTAAGCAACATTGAACGCTATTTTCCACTAAAGTGGGTGTAATGATCTTTCAGGGTGAAGGACCTCCATATTTACAATGGAGCTCCTCCCTGGGTAGTGTTGATTTGGTCCAGATGATATGGTGACTGGCAAAGCTGAACCCAAGGCTGAGGTTCTATGTTTATATTTCTGATTAACATGTGTGTTTCCCATTTGAAACGAAAGTAGATATGTACATATCGCTAGGTTACAAGATTGGCTTCAGTCTAATGGCTTTGAATTGTGTACAGATCATCCTGTATATGGGGACTTCCTCTGCTCTTTTATGTATATGTTTCTCTTCCCTTCTAGAATCAAAGGGGACCGTATAAACATGAGGATATCGTACTCAATGTTCGGGATATATTTGCAATACTCTAATTTGCATTTATTGCTCTGAAATGGTAAACCCCAGCTGAGACCAATATTTTAAGGATTAAACAATACCCCAGTTTGGAGTTTGGTTACAGTTCATTAAATTTAGATAGTAGCAAACACACAGAGAGTAGAATTACAAAGCTTTACAAATTTAAACAAACCACAGAACGTCAAATGCAGAACACACTATGAAAACTCAAGAGGCTAGAGGTAACTTTTCCTGTGCATTACAGAATGGTAATGATAATGACTACAAACAGCAAAAGATTCCAACATAAATAGGAGGAGGGATGGGACAAGAATGGGGTAGATCCAAGTAAATCACATTAAGTTTACCCTGAGTACGATTTACAATGGTAACTCGGGTTACAGATGCTTCAGCTTACAGTCTCCGCTAACCCAGAAATAGTACCTCAGGTTAAGAACTTTGCTTCAGAGAACAAAAATCATGTGGCGGTGGAGCAGCAGCAGCGGGAGGCCCCATTAGCTAAAGTGGTACCTCAGGTTAAGAACAGTTTCAGGTTAAGAATGGACCTCCAGAACGAATTAAGTTCTTAACCCAAGGTACCACTGTAAATGGCTTTGACCCAATATTGAAGCCCAATAGCTTAAGGGTGCTTAGGATTGGCTCAAGTACAGACTCCGCTAACTCAGAAATAATACCTTGGGTTAAGAACTTTGCTTCAGGATGAGAACAGAAATCATGCTCCAGTGGCACGGCAGCAGCAGGAGGCCCCATTAGCTAAAGTGGTGCTTCAGGTTAAGAACAGTTTCAGGTTAAGAACGGACCTCTGGAACGAATTAAATACTTAACTCAAGGTACCACTGTATAGTTTTATTAGCATTGTATCCGGAAAGCATCCAGGAATTTGTGACCTGGAGCTCTTGTGGACCTAGGGCTGGACTCCTCCCCTTTAAGGGCGATGGAGCTGTCCCTCAACACCAACCCTCAATTATCTATCTCCGTAAGAAACCACAGTGTATTGTGCTATCACCTATCTCAAACATCTTGGTGGGATGCCAGGGTTCCTAACTAACAGCCAAGGGTCTGGAAGGGTGGCAACTGACTCCTGTTGAACCGCAACAAACCAGACCCTCTCACCCATGATGTCCAAGCAAACAGTTACTAAATTGAGCAAGGCTTTCAACTACAAGAGATTTCTCCAAGTTCAGGTGGGGCTAGCCATTCAGACTGAGCCACAGCCCTAATTAAGAATCTATCTAGAGGTCTATCCTGCTGAAAACAGGTATGAGTTTCATGAGCTTGCATGTGAGTTGCCAGCCTGAGCTTCACTTGGAGCTGTCCAAGGTTCTGTCAAAATCAGAAGTCCTGCTGGAAAACTACGCTTGGGTTTGTCACACAGTTGTCACCACAGCCTGGAATTCAACACGGATGCCTTAGGATAATTATAGATAAGTTCAAACTACCTCCCACAAAATCACAAAGGATGGCTAGCTCTGACTGGTGATTATAGGGGTCCTTGATATAAGTGTGAAAAGAAATGAAAAATCATCCATAATAAAAAATCTCGCTTGGATTGGATGAGGGACTCCCCAAATTTATCTCCTTGCAAAACAGGGGGGGAAATGGGGGGGGGATTCCCAATGTAATCCAAGGTCTGCTTCCCTACCCATCCTTTAACCAGTGCCTAAACTAGGCAGAAACCACATTTTCTGGGAAAATAGCTCAGTGATAGAGCACATGCTTCACTGCACACATAAGGTCCCTGGAAACTCTATTTTAAAGTAATAATCAGGAAGCAGATGGTGTCAAAGACCCCTCTTTGCCTGAGACCAGTCAGTCAGAATAGAGAATTCAGGGCTTGTGGGATCAGTACTCTGACCTAGTATTAGCAGCTTCTTATATTCCTATTTTATAAGTAGCTGCAGTAGTAGCAGCAGCCATATTAAACAACAGCATCAATTTCCATTCATTTTAATCATTCATTTTAGTTTTCAGTGCAATCCTCTCACCTCTCCACACACAAACACTACGCCAGGCATTCCCAAACTGTTATCCTCAATAAGGTGGTGTATCACATGTCTGAAGAACACTTTCAGCTTGAATTCAATTTGTAATACAATAAAGCACAACAGGAGAAATAAAACAAGCAATAAAAATATCATTATTTTTTTAAAAAAATCATACAGCGTCTAGCACATTACAATGGCTAAATCAGGCAGAAAAATCATTAAGTGGTCTGTCAAGACCCTCAGCAATTTTCAAATGGCCTATGGGAGGGAAATAAGTAGCACCGGATTACATACATGTATACACAGGATCCTAAACAATCCTATTAAACAGCCAGGCCTATTAAACAGCCACAATCCTAACCAAGTTTAATCAGGAGTCCAACTTAATTCAGAGGCACTGAATTCAAGAGACGGATTCAGCATTGCAGCTTTTGTCACAAGTGATTGATACTGACTAATGTCAATCTTTGGAAAGCTCGGTTTATATTTCATGCAGTGTCACCATTTATATACTGACTTAGCTGCTTTAAAAAAAAATAACATTCTGATTGCCAGACATTACACTCCCTGGTGGCTGGGGGCGGGGGGGGGGAATGTTGCTCAGACTCATCTTGTATTTCCTCCATAGCGCCAAGCAGGGGGAGGATAATCATTCCAGCTACTTCGTGATTTTAAAACAAAAACATCTGTGCTGAGAAGCTGTAGTCAGATAACACAAAAATGAGAAATTAATCACTTGCCTAAGTATACTGTAAACAGAAGGCTGGGTAGAACATTTATCACCATTCTGCCTCCTGCTTACTTTAGGGGAGAGTGAGCTTAATTACTTTCCCAGTATTCCCTACCCCTTTCTAATAAAGAAAGAGAAGAAAGAAAAGTTTTCATTGGTTCTCAAATACTAGCCTTCCGTTTTGTCAATTAAATGTGGTAAGGGGAAATGATCCGGCTTTCTTTTGCTAAAATGATGCCCCTTGCTTTGGATACTGCAGTAGCCTGAACTACTTGGAGCACCCAGGAGTCATCAAATTGATGCTTCCTGCAGAAGGCAGCCAGCCTGGGTCCTTAAATAACAGTGAAAGCAGAGCTGTCACTGAGAGAGGAAGCTAAGGTATTACCATCTCAGTGGGGGTGGGAACAGGGCATGGAAAGTAAATTGCCTGCCAATTTAAAGGAGGAAGCTTGCTTGCTCCAAGTGCAAAATTGCCTAGAAATAGAAAGCTCTTTCAGATCATCCTTGCCAACAGTAGGGCTGTATTCCTAGGCACAGTTTTGGGAGAGTAGACTCATTGAATTCAATGAGACTGACTCCTAGGACTCCACAAGAGTCTCAGATAGCTCAACAAAGGAATCACCACATGCCTCACCGATACAAAAATAAAATGATCCCAGGAGTATCCTAAAGAGATGGTAGGCTGGTGCAAAAGAGTGTGAATCATGGTGCATGTATTTTATATGTGCACCCGCAAAGGTACCTTTGGTAGCATGTGAAAGTTTGATAGCATGTGAACAAGAGTGATTGAATATTTATCACCAGCTCCGTTTTCTATGTTGCATGTGAAATGCCCAAAGGAAATTATCCAGAAACCACTAAATTAGACAAGAGTCCTCCTGAACTCAAATACAGATTTTCTTTTTAAAAAGCTTTAAATAAGGCCTTAAGAACCACATCACAGCTTTCCTGATTATGTTATACAGACCAATTTGTATACTCATTTCCTCCCCACCTTAAGCTAACTAATTATGGTCCCTGTGCGACATCCACAGTCACGTACTCGTGAACCCGTTGCCCAACCTGACTCCAGAGGCATACAATAGGACATGGTCTGAGGGCCCTTGACCAGGGCCGGCCTTGCCATTGGGCAAATGACGCAACAATCTCAAATGGTGGGCATGGGGGTGAATTGGTGCTCCTCCCTCAATCCCACTGCTTGTCGCTCTGATGCCAGACCAGTACTCTGATCACAGGCAAGCCAGATGTGACGACACATTTTTATTCCCATGACCTGAACCTAATAAGTGCCTTTCCGGATAAGGCAAATGCCAGCCTAGTCCAGAATTCTGTTCCCTCAATGCCTATGGGAATGACATAAGCAGACAGTGAGTAGGATAGCCCTCTCCACTCATGATCTCCAGCTCTTGCTATTCAGAGGGAAATTACAGGAGTACTGGGGTTGGACACATGGCCATCATGATTAGTGGCCTTTTATAGCATCCTCCCCCCAAAAAAAACACACAATAAAAAGTGATGGTGCAATGGTCCATTACCTTCAGCCTTTCCTTCTCAACCGCTTCAGACTGAGCTGGCCCACAGAATGGGAACGTTCAGAGTGAATAGTACATTCTCTGAAACTTACCCAGATAAGATAGCAATTACTCAGCTACAGGAGGCTTTGCAACCTCATCCTGCTACAGCTTCAGAAGCCTCATTCTTGTTAGATTAGATTTCTCAAAGACAGTTCATCTGAAAGTGTGGTTCAGCATTGCTTCGGTGTTGCTGAAAGGAATTCACAGACTCACACACCAGGAAGGCCTAAGTACATCTGTATGTGTATGATTCAAAAGGCACTTTCCTATTTATTTTAATATTTCAATACCCCTTTCTGTATTTATTTTGGTAAAGATTTATAAAAGAAATACTGGCTGCTGCAGGCGTTCCTCTGCTCATATTCATTAAAACCGACAATTTGGTATTATATTATTGCTTTTCTTCCATGTAATCCCCTCACATCCCAAACCTGCCTCTCTCACAAGCGTCTAAGAGCTCATGAAAAATTACACTTAAAATTGCCCGTTCATTGTTTACTATGAGCAATTGCATTTTGCGGGAAACCTGATTCAAGCAAACCAACGTGAAATACGAATACAATACTTTATCTAGTAACTGCTAAATGCCACCCCACGGCTTGATTTGGAATTGGGCTTGGGAAAAGGAGCTATCTTCCAAATAAATGGGAAAACAGCTTTATTTCTCCTGAGTCCAATTCCAAAATTTGGATCCTGCTGCTCTCCCAATTACATTATATGGAATATGACCGAGTCTAAAAACCTTAGGGGTGCTCAGGCCCAAAAAAATTACCTTGTATTTGTGCTTGTGTAATTTTAAAAAATTCTGATCTGCTCCCCACTGTTCTCTCCCCACTTTAATCTATGTCTCATTTTCTGAGCCATTACATATAAGATAAAGCTCTGTGTTCCATATATTGGGGAATCTAAACATGCTTTAACTTCCCCCTTTTTGGTCACAGTAGATGACATCTCCATAGAAGATTGACAATTTGAGCACAGCCAGTTTGGTTTAAGCCTTCCAAATCCTCCCATTTTACAAAGGAGTTCTTTTTTAATAAAAAAGGTGTACAAAAGATATGTATGCTAAAGGGGAGTGTACTTAAAACCCATACATTAGTGAAAAGAACATATAGTGCATTATATTAGGGAAATGTGTTTGCAAAAATCGTCTGAGGAGAAATACAAACTAAAGTAATGGATAAAGTACAGTGAGGTTAACTGGAAGTCAGTTTTAAATTTCTTCTCTATAAGTTTTATAATTGTGTTCAGTATCAGGAGTATATATGATAATTATATTAATCTTGTTGTATCTTATAGTGTGGTGGTTTGTTTGATTTTTCTGTTATTTGTTTGATTGTATGTTTGTCTACTTGTATGTACATCTGTTTTCTCATCATGTATTTATTTTAAATTAATAAAGATATCCCCTTCATGGATCACTGCCTTGCCGTGGCGAAGGGGCTTGAAGAACTCAGAGAAGCTATGAACTATGCCGAGCAGGGCACTCAAGATGAACAGGTCATAGTGGAGAGTTTTGACCAAACGTGATCCACCTGGAGGAGGAACCGGCAAGCCACTCCAGTATCCCTGCCAAGAAAACTCCATGGACAAAGACAACAGGAATATAAAAGTTATGACGCTGGAAGATGAGCCCCTCAGGTCGGAAGGCGTCCAACATGCTACTGGGGAAGAGCGGAGGACAAGTACAAGTAGATCCAGAGCTGATGAAGCGGCTGGGCTAAAGCCGAAAGGACGTTCAGTTGCGGATATGCCTGGAAGCGAAAGGAAAGTCCAATGCTGTAAAGAAAAATATTGCATAGGAACCTGGAATGTAAGAACCATGAACCTGGGTAAGTTGGATGTGGTCAAAAATGAGATGGCAAGAATAAATATTGACATCCTGGGCATCAGTGAGCTAAAATGGACGGGAATGGGCGAATTCAGTTCGGATGACCATCATATCTACTACTGTGGGCAAGAAACCCGCAAAAGAAATGGAGTGGCCCTCATAGTCAACAAAAGAGTTGCGAAAGCAGTACTGGGATGCAATCTCAAAAATGATAGAATGATCTCGATACGAATCCAAGGCAGACCTTTTAACATCACAGTAATCCAAGTTTATGCACCAACTACTGGTGCAGAAGAAACTGAAATTGACCAATTCTATGAAGACTTACAACACCTTATAGAAGTGACACCAAAGAAGGATGTTCTTCTCATTATAGGAGATTGGAATGCTAAAGTAGGGAACCAAGAGATAAAAGGAACAACTGGCAAGTTTGGCCTTGGGGATCAAAACGAAGCAGGGCAAAGGCTAATGGAGTTCTGTCAAGAGAACAAGCTGGTCATCACAAACACGCTTTTCCAACAACACAAGAGACGACTCTACACGTGGACATCACCAGATGGGCAGCATCGAAATCAGATTGATTATATTCTCTGCAGCCAAAGATGGAGAAGCTCGATACAGTCAGCAAAAACAAGACCTGGAGCTGACTGTGGCTCAGATCATCAGCTTCTTATAGCAAAATTCAAGCTTAAACTGAAGAAAGTAGGAAAAACCACTGGGCCGGTAAGATACAATCTGAATCAAATCCCTTATGAATACACAGTGGAAGTGAGGAACAGGTTTAAGGATTTAGATTTGCTGGACAGAGTGCCTGAAGAACTATGGATGGAGACTCGCAACATTATAAAGGAGGCAGCAACGAAAACCATCCCAATGAAAAGGAAATGCAAGAAAGCAAAGTGGCTGTCCAACGAGGCCTTACAAATAGCGGGGGAGAGAAGGCAAGCAAAATGCGAGGGAGATGGAGAAAGATACAGGAAATTGAATGCAGATTTCCAAAAAATAGCAAGGAGAGATAAGAGGGCCTTCTTAAATGAGCAATGCAAAGAAATAGAAGAAAACAACAGAATGGGAAGAACCAGAGATCTGTTCAAGAAAATTGGAGATATGAAAGGAACATTTCGTTCAAAGATTACCATAATAAAGGACAAAAGTGGTAAGGACCTAACAGAAGCAGAAGACATCAAGAAGAGGTGGCAAGAATACACAGAGGAATTATACCAGAAAGATATGGATGTCTCGTACACCCCAGGTAGTGGGGTTGCTGACCTTGAGCCAGACATCCTGGAGAGTGAAGTCAAATGGGCCTTAGAAAGCACTGCAAATAACAAGGCCAGTGGAAGTGATGGTATTCCAGCTGAACTATTTAAAATTTCAAAAGATGATGCTGTTAAGGTGCTACACTCAATATGCCAGCAAGTTTGGAAAACTCAGCAGTGGCCAGAGGATTGGAGAAGATCAGTCTACATCCCAATCCCAAAGAAGGGCAGTGCCAAAGAATGCTCCAACTACCGCACAATTTCACTCATTTCACACGCTAGCAAGGTTATGCTTAAAATTCTACAAGGAAGGCTCAAGCAGTATGTGGACCGAGAACTCCCAGAAGTGCAAGCTGGATTTAGAAGAGGCAGAGGAACTAGAGACCAAATTGCAAACATGCGCTGGATTATGGAGAAAGCTAGAGAGTTCCAGAAAGACATCTACTTCTGCTTCATTGACTATGCAAAAGCCTTTGACTGTGTCGAACACAGCAAACTATGGCAAGCTCTTAAAGAAATGGGAGTGCCTGATCACCTCATCTGTCTCCTGAGAAATCTCTATGTGGGACAAGAAGCTACAGTTAGAACTGGATATGGAACAACTGATTGGTTCAAAATTGGGAAAGGAGTACGACAAGGCTGTATATTGTCTCCCTGCTTATTTATCTTATATGCAGAATTCATCATGCGAAAGGCTGGGCTGGATGAATCCGAAGTCGGAATTAAGATTGCCGGAAGAAATATCAACAACCTCAGATATGCAGATGACACAACATTGATGGCAGAAAGTGAAGAGGAATTAAAGAACCTTTTATTGAGGGTGAAAGAGGAGAGCGCAAAATATGGTCTGAAGCTCAACATCAAAAAAACGAAGATCATGGCCACTGGTCCCATCACCTCCTGGCAAATAGAAGGAGAAGAAATGGAGGCAGTGAGAGATTTTACTTTCTTGGGCTCCATGATTACTGCAGATGGTGACAGCAGCCATGAAATTAAGAGACGCCTGCTTCTTGGGAGGAAAGCAATGACAAACCTAGACAGCATCTTAAAAAGTAGAGACATCACCTTGCCAACAAAGGTCCGTATAGTAAAAGCTATGGTTTTCCCAGTAGTGATGTATGGAAGTGAGAGCTGGACCATAAAGAAGGCTGATCGCCGAAGAATTGATGCTTTTGAATTATGGTGCTGGAGGAGACTCTTGAGAATCCCATGGACTGCAAGAAGAACAAACCGATCCATTCTTAAGGAAATCAGCCCTGAGTGCTCACTGGAAGGACAGATCGTGAAGCTGAGGCTCCAATACTTTGGCCACCTCATGAGAAGAGAAGACTCCCTGGAAAAGACCCTGATGTTGGGAAAGATGGAGGGCAGAAGGAGAAGGGGGCGACAGAGGACGAGATGGTTGGATAGTGTTCTCGAGGCTACCTGCATGAATTTGACCAAACTGCGGGAGGCAGTGGAAGACAGAAGTGCCTGGCGTTCTCTGGTCCATGGGGTCACGAAGAGTCGGACACGACTAAACGACTAAACAACAACAACAATAAAGATATACTTTAAAAATAAAAATAAAATAAAAATAAAGTGATGGCAATTTTTTTTTGGAGGACTTTTTATTTTAAAAATGAACTGATGCAGAAGTCTGGAGATTGTAACTTAAGACTGAGAAAAATCAAAAGTTGCAGATCCACACATCTCTGTTGCACAATGGGCAGCATGCAGTGGCGAGTTGTCCATGGACTAGTGGGATGAGCCTAGTTCTCTTAATGTTCCTGGAAAGACATTGCCATGTACCTGCTTAGACAGTGTCTCCAGGCTCCATGTATGTGTGTATGCATGCACCTCTCTCTCTCTCTCTCTCTCTCTCTCTCTCTCTCTCTCTACCTCCTTGAAGGCTGCAAAACTGCAGGACCCTGTAGAGCAATACACACGCATGAGCAGGAAGCGGCTGCTTTAATCAGAACTGCAGCCCCTTCTCCTTCATTTTTTAAGGAAGAGCAGTCGGAAAGCCTGAAGTTCCTATGGGGTGGGGTGGAAGACAAGATCTGTGCAACCTGAATTTCTCACTTCCTCCCTCCTCTCCTTCAGCCACTGGGTGTGAGTGTGAGTGTTTTGAAAGTGTGGTGTTTTAATATAAGAAACCCCCAGGCAGAGATGGGGAGGCCTGGAAAAACCTGAAAAAATTGGAGGAGGGACCCAGGTCCGCCCCCGTTTTTCCCCAAAGCAAATGGGGGGGGAGTGTGTGGAATATTCAGACTATATCAAACTGGTTCCCCCCCCCCCTGATTTTTCTGGGGTGGAAACGGCTTTGGAAAAAATGAGTAAAATGGGGGGGTTATGTGTGTGTTTTTTCAATTTTCCTGAAGGATCAACAGCAATATGCAACAACCAACAATGACACAATCATAGAAAGGGAAATGGTGAAGAAAGCGAGGGCTGTTAAAAAATGGTTTTTTTAAATGGTGGTGGGGAATCCACACTTCCGCCTGGGGATGTCTTTTTCTAATGAACAAAAACAAAGCAAAGCCAAACTTTTCTTCTTTTTGCAAGCTGCTAGGAACTGGTAAATTGACCGGCCGGGGAATGGACTTCCTTGATAGGCTGTGGATTCTCCTTCATTGAAGGCTTTTTGGCATCTTCCAGAAATGCTTGAGTGAAGATTCCTGCCTTGCAGGCAGTTGGACTAGGTGATTCTTGGGGTTCCCAACTCTACATACAGCCCTAACTATTGCCTTAAGAAAAAAGTCACTGCATGCCGCTGGCAACATGCTGTGTGCCCCATGGGTGTACATTTCAAAGTTTGTGAACTAGACTGCCTTTATATTCCTGCCTTTAGCTGTTGTGATTTTTTTCCTGTTTGTTATCCTCTATGGCATGAGAACAGCATCACAACTCAGAGAAAGTGTGTATCTCCCACCTAGGGAGATGTACAAATTCCCTGCACTCCACTCCATCGAGAATTTTCACATTTCCCAAGTAAGGAGAGATGGATGAATATGCCAGGAAACAGGAAGCAACACACATCCGTGCTTCCTGTTCCTTCCCCAGAATATTTACAGAGGGATGACTAAGGGAAGATTAAACTGCCAGACATAGCCTGGCCTTGATTCAATAATTTCCCAGCATTTCAGAGGATTAAATGTGTTTGGAAGTTTGCGCATGTGCCCTGCTTGCATGCTCTGCGTAATCTTTCTGGCGCCCGCATCCCGAGAAGGTCTCGGTGAGAAAACAGCAGCTAGCTGGTGTGATTGCTCATTAAATTTAACGAGCAGGTTAGAATTAGCTACTATGGAAAATAAGATGAAAGCGAAATCACACCTTTGAAAACTGTGCTGGAAGTTGAATGAAACATATGCAAGACCAATTAGTCACATAATGACCTGTGAACAGTTTCATGGTGGCTAAAGACAAATTGGGGAATCCACAGGAGACTTCCAGGCATGTTACTCAAGTGAAACACAATGGCAATTGTGGAAGAAATGATACATTTAACTCTAAAGCCATGAATATATTCTACTTCGTGGATTCACATATGTTTTGATGTTTCTTGTATGTGTTATCCTGGGTATCAGATAGCCATTCCTAGTTAATTACAGTCCTGATTTTGTCCATATTTTGTCTTCTGTGGAGAGTTTGGGGCTGTGTATACACTATACTTTTAAAGCACATTTGAAACACATTTTCCCTTTCAAAGTACCCTGTGTACTATAGTTTGTTAAGGGTTGCTGGCAATTGTAATTCTGGGATGGATATACTACAGTGCCCAGAATTATTTAGGGGATAGATGTATTTCAAATGGGCTTTGAAAGGCGCAGTGTGTATGCAGCGTCAGCATGATTTTTTTTTAAGGTTATTTATTTATTCATTCCAGTTATTTATCAATGGCTTCTCAGGGCTACACCCTCACAAGAGCAATGTACACACAGAAACCAAAATGACATGAGGCAGAGTATGAAACACTGAAGGGATACGGAAAAATAAACATGTAAGCAAGACTGAATTAGATCACCCAAATGCTTAAGAAATGGCAAAAGGTAAGCTTTTAAGGCCTTCCTGAATGCCAGCACTGAAGGGGCCAAAAGAACACCAACTGGGAGATAAATCCACAGTCACAAACCCACCACTAAAAAGGCCCTGTCGCAGGATCTCTTTGATCAGTCTTTGCTGACCTGCTGCCTTCCAGACGTTTTGGAAAACAACAACTCTAAGAAACATCCATTTTCATTCTTTCTCCTTTTTCTCAGTTGATGGGTTTGGTAAGTTTAGATTCTGTACTTAACGGTTTTACATTTTCCCCTACCCACCATTTAAATCAGGGTCTCCCAAACTTGGGTCTCCAGCTGTTTTTAGACTACAACTCCCATCATCCCTAGCTAGCAGGACCAGTGATCAGAGACTATGGGGTGGGGTGTCCTGCTAGTACCTTCATTCCCACTCTGGTTTAAAGCCCTGGTTGGCAAGAATAAGCTTTTCATTTCCTCCTGATCCCTTATAGTACCTCTCTCTCTCTCTCTCTCTCTCTCTCTCTCTCTCTCTCTCTCTCTCTCTCTCTCTCATAAACATGCAAACTATTTTATGGTGGAACCACTTCCAGTGAATCTTTATCTCCAAACAGCTTTCCCTGAAGATTGGAGGTATACATAATATGGTATGGTAGAAGTTTAGTTCAGTAAACTTAATTCCCAAATTAATTGATGTTACAGCTCATCACCCATAGTAACGTTTCCAGAATCCTTCCCCCATTATCTTGCGCTGTCAAGTTAAATTTATCTTTTCGACATTGGAGTTGCTAAACAGTGTAAGAAGAGAAGAACAGGAGCTACATTAGCCAGAGGGAGGGAAGGGAGCCACACTATTACACTTAATGGTTCTGATTCTCTTTGCATTTCAGTCATTGTAGGTTGTTTTGCCATGAAAGCAGTCAATGGCTTTCCTGAAAATAAGAGTCAACTTTTTATTTGGCTAAGTGCTAATGAAATTTTAGGAGGAATTAACGATTCCCCAACTCGAACACACACAGACACAAGACATTTTGCTTCCAGAAATCACTTTAGAAACAACATGACAAGGGACTGCCGCCTAATACAAGAACTGAAACGACAGAACATGACCCTGCTAATATATGCCACATTTTGTATGTAACAATTCCATCTCCCAGTGAAAATGAGGGTGACATCACCTGCCACAACCGTTCATCTCTAGTTGCGAGTTTAATTTGGGGTGATAGGGAGCTTGTGTGGACTTCCTCACCACCACAAAAAGCTAAAGTTTTGTTTCCTAGAAAAAGGAGCAGAATTAGTGTTGAGAAATGATAATGTTGAATTAAGAAACATGTGGGGTTTGAAGTCTAAGAGGGAGAAAGGTTTTGGGGAAAGGATATTAGAGCAGATGTGAAGCGCCATATTCTCAACCATAAAATTAAGCATACTTATTCTGGTAGCTTAAGAATAGGCATAGGCAAACTTGGCCCTCCAGAGGTTTTGAGACTACAGTTCCCACCATCCCTGACCACTGGTCCTGTTAGCTAGGGATGATGGGAGATGTAGTCCCAAAACATCTGGAGGGTCAAGTTTGCCTATGCCTGTTTAAGAACAAAATCAAGTGCATGGCAATAATCCCACACCCAACGAGCTGCACCTAGTAACATCCTCACCATTTACCCAGCCTTCACCCTAAGGTCTCAGAATGGATTAAAACAATTAAAACACATTAGAAACAGTTTGAAACAACTGACAACCACAGAAATAAGGTGGGCAATAAAAATTTACAGCGTAGGTGTCAAAAGCCAGGGTATAGGGGTGCATCTTCAGCATTTACTGTACAATGAAGGTGGAGGGAGGCAGTTCCACAACTGAGCGGCTGTCACAGACAATGCTTCTTCAAAATCTGGCAGCTAGAGCTCTGATGGGAGCTAGGTTTTGGAAGCTTGTAACCTTACTTGCTATAGCCTCTCTGGTTTCTAGTCTTTTTCTGGGCCCAATTCCAAATGTTGATATTTGCCTTTCAATCCCTGAACAGCCAGGGACCAGGACATCTAAAGGACCGCACATGAGCCTGTGCACTCATTAGGGTTTGCTAGAGAAGTTGTATCATAGCTAACTGGCTACGAAGCAGGAGAGAACCATCTCTGCAGCTATGTCTAGACCAGGGATTAGGAAGCTTTTGCCATACAGTTGTGCTACGGCTGATCTAATGCTACTGATTTCATTTGTATTCTCCTCCACCATGGTTTCACTACAGAGTGCTTCATCCAATTTCTGAATAGTATTTTGAACATATTTTCCTTTCAAAATGTGCATTTATAAATGTATCTTTGAAAGTATGCATCTTAAAGCACAGTTTGAGACATTCCTTGAGCTGAGAACTGCTTGCAGCATGCAGAGGAAGGCAAAACATAATAAACAGCTGAGCTTTGATTTGCATCTGGGAGGTGTGGATCAGGTCAGTTCAAGCTGGAATCTGGAAAAATTGAACTCCTCAAGCACATTTAATGTATGTGCATGTGTGTATACACACAAGGAGAACATATTCTCTCTTTGAGAAAACCTGCTGTATTGAAAAGCAGGTTATATGTCCTCAAAACAATCCTAGCCTCACTTAAATGCCCTGTTGAATTCAATAGGACTTACTTCTGGGTAAACTTGGATAGGATTATGCTGTCAATAAAAAAAATGAGCCATGTGAATACAGTGGTACGTCGGGTTACATACATTTCAGGCTACATACGCTTCAGGTTACAGACTCCGCTAACCCAGAAATAGTACCTTAGGTTAAGAACTTTGCTTCAGGATGAGAACAGAAATCGTGAGGTGGCGGTGCGACGGCAGTGGGAGGCTCCATTAGCTAAAGTGGTGCTTCAGGTTACGAACAGTTTCAGGTTAAGAACGGACCTCCAGAACGAATTAAGTACTTAACCCCAGGTACCACTGTAAAGCCAATTACACTGATCTTTGTGACTGACACTGTCAAATGACTGTGGGCTTTCACATGTTATAGCAGTTTCATCTGATGAACTCAGCAAAAGCTGCTCCCACAACGCTCTTGCAGATATTAATATTGCGTAGTTTGAAGTGAATGGAAGCATAAGAACTGACTCCTTTTGGAAACAAAGCGTTGTCCAGACCCATGAAATTATTATTCAAATTTTACAAGCAGAACTCTTCAAAATAAAACAGAAACATCAAATGATACATCCAAAAATAACCACGCAATGTCTTGTGCTGTCCAGAACAGGCTCATCATCTTAGAAAATAAGAAATAATCCAAAAGGTCTCTCTCTCTCTCTCTCCACAGCCTACATTCCGACCTCCAGGCTGCTCCCTCTCCCTTCAGGAGAGCTTCCTTTACATCCTCACTCCATGGAGTTTGGGAGCAAAAAAGGACAAAAGGCAACTAACTGCCTTTGGAAATGGAGATTTGCAACTCCATACCTTCACCACATGATCTAAGGTCACATGTTACATACCAGAGAACAACAATTAGATAATCACCAACAAGAGCTCAGAGTCTCTTAGAAAAACTGCTGTGGGAAAACCCCAATGTTAGCAACACATGTTTAGCCATTTTCCATTTTAAACCTTTATTAATACATATACGTTTTTCATTTCAATGTGAGTTAAATCAATTATGCTTAACAAACAGAATTGTAGTATGCAACTGAACCTCACTCCTTAATGGGGCTGGCTACTATTAAGGCTGTAACTCTGCACACACTTACTTGGGAGCAGCAGCTTCCCATGGAATCGCTCCCACAAAACATGAATAAAAACCATTTCAAATCCAATACAGTGGTGCCCCGCAAGACGAATGCCTCGCAAGATGAAAAACCCGCTAGACAAAAGGGTTTTCCATTTTTCGATGCGCTTCACAAGACGAATTTCCCTATGGGCTTCCTTCGCAAGACGAAAACATCTTGTGAGTCTTGCGATTTTTTTTCGCTCCCCCCCCCTTTTCCTAAGCCGCTAAGCCGCTAATAGCCTTTTAGCCGCTAATCCGCTAAGCCTTTAATAGCTGCTAAGCCGCTAATAGCGCTAATCCGCTAATCGGGTTGCTTCGCAAGACGAAAAAACCGCTAGATGAAGAGACTCGCGGAACGGATTATTTTCGTCTTGCGAGGCACCACTGTACAGATAACAAACTGTGATAAGCACTTAAAAGGCTCTATGAAAAATATTGTGCTGGATGTTGTGCCTTTGAGCATATAGAGAGTATTTTGCTGTTCTGTGTTAAGCAAGAACAACTACATAGTCACTCATCTAGGATCAATGAGCAAGATTTCTCCCTGCAAGGGCACTGCATCTAAGCACTTGTACCATGATATCTCTGTGTGCTTATATACATACACACTGGAGAAAAACCACGGTATCATTCTTGCTCATGCTCGTGTCTTCCAAGCTGAGACTTTACTAGACTGTCACTGAAAGAAGAATGATTTTGCTTTTTTATACTTTCTGCGCATTGTCCTGGCAAACCTTACAGCAGGAGTTTCCCAAACTTGGGTCTCCAAGGCTGTTTTTGGACTACAACTCCCATCATCCCTAGCTAGCAGGACCAGTGGTCAGGGATGACAGGAATTGTAGTCCAGAAACAGCTGGAGACCCAGGTTTAGGAAACACTGCCTTACCACAATCCTTCAGGGTAGGTCAGTATTATCATCCCAGTTCTCCGTATTGGTGTGTGTGAAAGAGGACAAGCCTGAGAGGTCATGGATTACTGGTGGTTTATTTTTCTGACCCTGAAATGTTTGGTGCCAGTACAACCCCTTCAACAGGGAAATCCTTATCAATGTGCAATAACAATGGAAAACAAAGCCATTTCCTTTTCCGGATGAGTGGACTTGGTGCTGTGATTGTTCTTACAAATCACTAGCAAGGAGAACCATTGGGTGTAAATAAATAGACATTCTTTCCCCTCCGCAGGGCAATTTCAGGTGCTCAGAACAGCACAGGGTTTCAATGTTCTCTGGGAATCTCAGCTTATGCTGTTGCGCTTCCTCCACTTCGCTCCATCTTATGGGAAGCGGAGCATGAGGGGAGAATACGAGCCAGGCTGCTTATTTTGACAGTTGTGTCTCGGATGCACGCGGTGCCTTGACAGATGCTAATAAAGTCAATCAGCAGAACACATCTTCTTCCCAACCTTAAGGCTGTGGGCAATCAAAGAAACTCCAAACATCTGGCTCCCTTCTCCTGATTGCTGTGCCGGCTGATTTAGTGCACCAAACAGGCAACAATTAGTCAGTACAGCTTGTGTCAAAAGACCCATCACGTTCATTCAAATTAAGTCGGGATAAATTGGATCCAATTGGCATCCATGCATTCCTGTGTGCACTAATTTTAAAGAGGTTCCTGCTGCATCCCAAATTCCTGTTAGTTAAATGGAAGACAGATGCAACCTCTCACTCGATCTTTCTTTCAACACCTATAGATCAGAGGCACACATCCAAGAGACTAAGCCCCATAGATCTTATTGGGAATTGGCCCCAGAGGCTAAATAAAGCCTTTGGACAAGACTTCCTCCCGTGAGCCTGATGTCTGTGGAAAGGAAGAGAAACATTCTGGGCAGTCCTGTGTTTTTGTGGTCATGCACATTTAGCTCTCCAAGGATTAACTTTGGGGGCAGAAATGTCATCTTGAGGACAGCAGTCGATGCTGTACATTTTAGGAGCTTAAGAGGGCACACCTTACATGCACTCACAAACATCCAACTTCAATATTTAGACCATATGCTGAACAGTAATAAGAAAGGGTTCATTTAAAAAGCAAACTTAATCACATGACAATGGTACTGTTTCCCTAGCCCCAGTTTGGACATTGTTGTGGTTGGGCAACTGTCTGAAAACCACTTGTCATTTTGCAGATATGTGTGGGCATCAGTAGTCCTGGTTGTAGTTTGTGTGGCCTGTCTCTTTAAGAGACATACCTGGTATGTCCCCTCTGTAGGAGTAGATGCTAGGAGATGATAAATTTATTAGATATTACCCTTCCTTCCTTTCTCACGTTTGCGAGTTCAGCAGAGGGCCATCCATTTGCAGCTTAAAAAGGGAAGTTTAGATAGGCTAGTTTTAGCCTTTTAGTTTAAGTAATCCAGGATTTGCTTTAAAGTAGACTGGATTTTCCTGGTGTTTTTCCCCCTTTTCTCCCTCCCCGCCCCACAGTCAATCTGGTAAAAGGTCAAAACGACATTTACTCACTCAGAATTTCTTGTTGAAGCGGAAAGAACAGACAACAGCAGCTTTGTTCAGGCAGGCTTAAAATGGCAACCCAGTTACAGAGGCTTACTTTAGACTAGTTTAAAATGGAGTCTGTGGCTCAGGCTTAGCAGATGTTCTGCATTACTGAAATTAGGTGAAAGAGCAAAGAGCAAGTGCCTGGTCAGGTGAGGAAATTATATATGGCTACCCACTCCCTGTCAGGGCACAGCAGGAGTGGCTCTCAAAGTTCTCTCTAGCGAGGTTACCGGAAAAGTCTGTGAGCTTCAGCTCCTCTCATGTGCCTATCTAGCAGACATGCATTGTTGGTTTGACTGCATTGTAAATATCCCACATTTTCTCTGGGTGTGATTCCTCCCTGGGAAGTAGTTCTAGCCTTAGTCTTTATGTAGCATGTCTTAACTACTTTGTTGCCTTGTGCATTGAAGATAACTTCTGAATAATAATAATGAATAAAGACAGTGGTGAGGAAACGCCTTATCTTTCCAGGTTGCCAGAATCTCAGATGAAGCTGATTCTATGTCATTAACTAAATGACAAAGGGCAGATATAATGCTTTTCATGACCATAGCTCTGTGATGCTGCAGGAGGGGCAATATATTTAAGTTCTTTGGGGCAGGATCTGTCCTCTTGGACTCTTTAAAGGGCCATGCACACAGATGCTGTTAGCTACATGAATAAGTGATACTTATTTATTCCTTCTATATTCCCTAGTATAGCTGTCAACTTTTTCCTTTTTTTAAGGGAAATTCCCTTATTCCGAATAGGATTCCTCACAAGAAAAGGGAAAAGTTGACAGCTATGTTCCCTAGTACTCCAGTACCAAGAATGGGCCCTAGCACTGCAGTTTGGAAACTCCTGCCGCCAAAAGTCATAGGTAAGGAATGCCAAACAGGTTACAGAATCATAGAATTGTAGAGTTGAAAGGGACTGTGAGGGTCATTTAGTCCAAACCCCTGCAATGCAGGAATCTTGTACCCAAGGTGGGGCTTGAATCCATGAACCTGAGATTATGAGTCTCATGCTGTACTGAGCGAGCTACTTGGGTACTTAGATTTTGTTGTTTCTTTCATTGGGGAATTTCATCCTCTCATTAAGATAGCATTTTTTCAGAGCATTCCAGAAAACATATTCTGTTGTTGTTATATTACTACTACTACTACTACTACTACTACTACTACTATTATTATTATTATTATTATTATTATTATTATTATTATTATTTTATATGCCATCCATTTGACTAGGTTGCCCCAGCCACGCTGGGCAGCTCCCAAGAAAATAGAGTGGTACCTCGGGTTAAGTACTTAATTCATTCTGGAGGTCCATTCTTAACCCGAAACTGTTCTTAACCTGAAGCACCACTTTAGCTAATGGGGCCTCCTGCTGCTGCTGCGCCACCAGAGCACGATTTCTGTTCTCATCCTGAAGCAAAGTTCTTAACCTGAGGTACTATTTCTGGGTTAGTGGAGTCTGTAACCTGAAGCGTATGAAACCCGAGGTACCACTGTATTTGAAAACACAACAAAACATCAGCCATTAAAAACTTCATTTGCTGCTCTCTTTGTCTCCATCTTTTTGTCTCCCTTTGTCTTCCCTCATCTCCCCAACTTGGAGCCCAGGAAGCTGCCTTCTCGGACCATTAGGCCAAGTCTAGCTTGGTATTATCCACACTGCCTGGTAGCATTTCTCCAGGGCTTCAGATAAGGGGCATTCCCAGCCCTGCCTGAAGATGGGGACTTTTTGCACACAAAACAGATGCTCTGCCATGGAGCTAAGGACTGCCGTTAGTTCCCCATATGATTCTGCAGGCAGGAGGAGGAAATGGTCCAGGCAACCAGCAGAGCAACAGGAACCATGTCACCGGCATCTCCCACAATCACTTTTAAAGCGAAGCCGAGTATGTCCAGGAAGGGGCAATGGGTTGGTGTGTGAAGGGGCCCTCGTGGGGAATTCCAAAATCTGTTACAATCATTAGTTTGTGGGTTTGCCACAGTTCTCCATCATTAGCACATGTTGTACCCATTTTGAGTGTGTTGTCAAAGATGTCAAGAGGCAGCTGCTTGTTAGAAAGGGGGGGGGGACGCTGAGACTTGCATTCACTGTACAGAAGAAGCTAATGTGATGTTTTGTTTTTCCGAGGCAGCTTCTCAAGCTATACTAACAGCTTTGATTAGTTTTGTTTCTTTTAAACAACAGCAGCAACAACAAAAACATTGACTCAGAAGCTATGAATCAGAAATTGGTTAGTGCTAGCAACAGGAACACAGTTCAGTTTTCCCCCCCTTCTTCGTCATATTCGTTTTTTATAGCAAACCTGCCTAATTTGCACTTCTCAGTCAGTAGAGCATAAGATGGCTAATCTCAGGGTCGTGGGTTCAAGCCCTACCTTGGGCAAAAGATTCCTGCATTGCAGGGGGTGGACTAGATGGTCCTTAGGTTCCCTCCCACTACGATTCTATGATGCTAAACCAGTACACAAACTGAGATGCAGGTGGAATCTAGACACAATTTTAAAAATGCTTTTTTAAAGAAAAAAGTTTTTAAAAATAGCTTGAATTTGCAATAAGCTCACCATCGCCATCTAGTGTCATGTTTGTATAATGCACTCAAAACGCGCTTAAAACGTTCTGTTTGCAGCTGTATAGCTGAGTCTGCAGTTATCCTTCCAAATTTGCACTCCAACCAATTTTGTGAGACAGTTCTCCAAACAGAATTTGTGTAAAAAAACAAACAAACAACCCAGACATCATGGGAAAGGGTACATGAAAATGCCTATATTCATTAAGATAAATATTAAAGGGGAAATTGCTGATGCCAAAGTACAGAAGCTGAACTTGACAATAAATACATAATTCAAATATATTTTCTTATCCTGTTTAAATGTTATGCTGTTTTCTTTACTCTTTCATAGCTGGCTTGCGGAGAAGTTGTGAAAACACAAATCCATCCCATTCTCCCACTTGCATCAGTTTCACCTCATACCCTGCCACCCACCCTTTGGCTTGTTTTTTATCACTGCACTGAGAAAAGGCTCCCTTTTCCAGCACACATTCCATTCTGCAAATGAACAAACCATCTGTGTACCCAAGCAGTTGAACTGCACACTCATCCAGTGATCCAGATGTAACAATTAATGAGGGTACCATCTGTCTACCTGTGTAAAAGGTAAAAAAAGGTAAAGGACCCCTGGACAGTTAAGTCCACTCAAAGGCGAGTATGGGGTGTGGAGCTCATCTTGCTTTTCAGGTCGAGGGAGCCGGCGTTTGACCACAGACAGCTTTCCGGGTCATGTGGCTAGCATGACTGAACCGCTTCTGGTGCTACAGAACACCATGACAGAAACCAGAGCGCACAAAAATGCCATTTACCTTCCTGCCCCAGTGGTACCTATTTATCTACTTGCTCTGGTGTGCTTTCGAACTGCTAGGTTGGCAGGAGCTGGGACTGAGCTCACCAGTCATGGGGAATCGAACCGCCGACCTTCTGATCAGCAAGCCCAAGAGGCTCAGTGGTTTAGACCACAGCGCCACCCACATCCTTTTCTATGTACATTAGGGTTACTTGACGTTCCCGGATTTGCAAATCTGTCCCCGGGAAACGTGGCAGTGGCAGCCTCAGCTGCCCGGAGCCAGCCTGTTAGCGCAGTTGGCTCTGGCTTGCTTCAGGAGCTGCCTGCCGCCGTGGCACCCACCATTTTTCCTTGCTGGAAGTTCCCACATGATGTGTTGTGCACAAGACACATTATATGGGACTTCTGGTGAGGAAAATGGCAGGTGCCATGGCAGCAAGCAGCTCCTGAAGCTACCAGACTGGCTCCGGGCTGCTGACTTGCTGCTGCCGCTGCCACTGCCAAAGGGGAACCAGGGACATCTGGCAGTACAGATCTCCTGCCCCCTTCCCCCTTTGTTTTCAATGATCGGGGGAGACTCGAATGTTGCGGGTGGCTGGCCACTGCCCATTTTTTAAAAAAAACTCTGTGCATTTATGTTTCACAGGGTGCGAAAGAAGGGCTTTGCACCTTTAAACAATATGCATGTGTGCTTGGGCCCAGGCTCTTTTGCCTCACCATCCCCACTACTGACTCTCTGTTGCTACTCAGCTTAAAAAAAAATAAATGTGCCCAGGATACATTGGGGGGGGGGGGACTGGTAACCATAATGTACATGATAGCTGAACTGTACAAATCAACAAATGTGCACTCTTTCACAGAAACACAAGTGGATAGCTCAGTTGATTAGAGTGCGGTGCTGATAACACCAAGGTTGCAGTTCAGAGTCCTGTAGTGGACAGTTGCTTATTCCTGCATTGCAGGGGGTTGGACTAGATGATGTTTGGGGTCCCTTCCAACTCTACCATTCGATGACAACTTATACCTGTGTTTATTGGAACATCTGAACAAGGACATTGGGTTGTATTCACCACAGCACTAGGGAGAATGTTCCATCGCAGTACCTTGGATGTCTGGTGTGGGTGTGGCCCAAGAAAAGAAGCGCAGAAGCCGGTTTTCAGCCAGTGAAGAGGAATGAAACTCAAAAACAGAGGCCAGAAGCAACAAACTGAGAAACAGCGAAAGCAGCTGCTGCTGCTCTAATTGCACTAACTGACTATATGATGTAATTAACAGCAGTGAAACCTCCCCTCCCATTGCCGCTCTGATAATAAAACTGCCCCACCCTACTGTGCCTGGGATTTTTTTTTTTTTTAAAAAAGAAAAACCACACACAATGTGACTACTAATCACATCGTTAATATGTCCTGCGTAGGTTTACAACTTTAATGAATTTGTAGTGATGCAGGTTCCAAAATAAATAGATAAAACGGAGGCAGGGAATGAAACTAATTATTTCCTACCTATACTTCAGAAGGTAAGCAGATGTATTCCTTAACAGTGTTCCAAATCTTAGAATTACACTTGTGGAAATGAAGCAAGAGAGGCTATGGGCTTCATAAACATCTTCCCCGGCCTATTTAGCTGAATCTTCCTTCTCTTATCTGCTATTTCTGCTTCTAGGGAATTCTGAGAGTCTGTGTTTTGTTTTTTGTTTTTAAATATTATTGGGAAGCCAATATTATTGGTCTACTCTAGGCCAAATGTGATGCTCACGCCGTGTCCCCTCACTAAACATATGGCAATAAAATAAATTTGACTGAGTTGGTCTGAGTGATTACCCAAGAGTCAAATTAGGTTTTTACAGGCATGAGTGCTGTGTAATGCTATTGGATGCAGTGAACCTTTCACTGTTTGGTTCTTAGGGAAGTAATGGTACGATAGGTAGCTCCGGCTAGCTCCTGTTCCTTCCTCAGAGTTCCTTTCTCAGAAGCAGAGTCTCAACTTCTAAGGAAGCCTTTTTTCCTTTGCCAAAGAGCTACTTAACTGTAGACACTAAAGTGAAGACTTCAAACATGCCCACTGCAGCTTTTGACCTCTTCCATTTGAACAGTATCTCCCGTGCTGTTCCACAAGGTGCTTCTGAAAGTCCCTTCCATTTCAGTAGTGAACTGTGGCAGAATGAGATGCTGTTCAAGAAACTGAAGGGATACTTTTACGGTGGCTTGGCTAGGCCATAGCTGTCAACTTTTCCCTTTTCTTGCAAGGAATCCTATTCGGAATAAGGGAATTTCCCTTAAAAAAAGGGAAATGTTGACAGCTATGGGCTAGGCTGGCTGTTAGTCATAATGGTAGCATGGAGTCGACATGTTCAATGGTGAAGTGTCACTGGATATCAGATGATGGGAGAGCTACAGCCTCTGTCCCATTCCTGAGACATTATTGGAGGCTTGGAAAAGAGAATGCTGCACTAGATGACTCTTAAGTCTTCTCGTGAATGACTTCAGTGAAAGCCACTCTGTTACAAAGCTGGCCTGGGCTGGGTAGAGTGTGTAGGAGCATCTGGAGCTGTTGCCCATTGGTGTCTCAGCAGCATCAAGTTAACAGAATCAGACTAGGATTCTGAAGACTATTGGACTTCAGGTGTTCATGTGAGTCTACAGACATGGTGCGTATGAGACCTAGATACACTGGTATTCACACATGTGGGTTTTTGCAAACATGGGAGTTCAATGTGTGAATGTTGGGCAGGACCCAGGATGAATCTCAATCCACCATTGGTGCCCCCCATATGTTTACACTGAAACAGCCTCCCCAGCACCTCTTCTCTCCCAGCATGGTTTGGTAGTTAAGAGTGGTGGACTCGTAATCTGGGGAACCAGGTTTGTGTCCCCGCTCCTCCACCTGCAGCTGCTGGGTGACCTTGGGCCAGTCACACTTCTCTGAAGTCTCTCAGCCCCACTCACCTCACAGAGTGTTTGTTGTGGGGGAGGAAGGGAAAGGAGAATGTTAGCCGCTTTGAGACTCCTTAGTGTAGTGATAAAGTGGGATATCAAATCCAAACTCCTCCTCCTCCTCCTCCTCCTCCTCCTCCTCTTCTTCTTCTTCTTCTTCTTCTTCTTCTTCTTCTTCTTCTTCCCCATAAGGAAAAGTGACCCACCTGCCTGGAAGTTTGCATAGTGCATTGTTTCCCAAGCTTGGGTCTCCAGCTGCTTTTGGACTACAATTCCCATCATCCCTGACCACTGGTATTGCTAGCTAGGGATCATGGGAGTTGTAGTCCAAAAACAGCCTTGGAGACCCAAGCTTGGGAAACACTGGCATAGTAATTCCTCCCCAACCCAGCGAGCTACTTCTGTTGCGGCAGAGAAAACTTTCTGAATATCCATCTTATATGCCTAAGCCCAAATCCAAATCTGAATGCACAATGAATTAGTTGTGCAATCTATTGCATCCCTGCCAGTGGAGGCTGCTGAATAAGGGCAAAGGTGGCACTGCCCCACCAACCTCAGTCTTCTCCCATTTTCCTGCCTGCTTACTACTAGTCCAGAAGGTGGTGGCACTCCATATCAGCTTCCTCTTCTTCTTTAGTTCCTAACAGGAAGAAGGATGGAGATGAATCTAGCATTTGTCAGACATTGGTTTTGGCGCCACCTACTGTTGGGCTCCCTGCATTCCACCCTACCAATCCCAACCAGCACCAGCCACCCCATCTTTGTGTATAATCCAAGCAGCCCTTGTGATCAGAGTGCCTGATGCATCTTAGGGTCTAGATCTGCAAGGCTGAATGGACCAGGTCAAAATCCAGCCTCTCTGAGTCAGCTGGCCTGCAGTATGTGTGGAAGGAGGACAGATTCAAGCAAGAATTGGTAGCTGATTGGTGCAGCAAGACTATTTGTTTTCCCTTGTGCAGGTGGGAACCAACTGGGCAAAAAAAAACCCTCAGGTTGGAACCAGCCTTCTGAGTTGATGGGTTGTAGAGACTTTGGGGCTGCAACCTCTAAAAGAACTAACTGCCTTGAAAGCTGTACAGATGGCTAGCGCATCTGCTGCTGCCAAAATTGATTTTTTTTAAAAAAATAGCTCCCTGAAAATGGATTTTTCCTTTTACTTTGTATCCCAGACTATCAGGCTTTTTCCTCCCAGGGCTTAAATCCTCTGGCTTTCCATCACAGAAGGGGGAGAGGAAGACCCCTAGCTCGGTTTAAGAATACGTGTTCTGCTTACAGAAGATCTGAGGTCCAATCCTTGGTCTCTCTTGTGAAAACTTGAATAATAGGACTGTGCAAGACCTCAGCCCGAGTCCTCAGAGAGTCCCTGTCAGTCATAAATAGAAAGTACTGGGTTGAGTCGATAGAAGGCAGTGTCAATATTCATAAGAACCACAGGCAACAGAAGCTGAAATGGCTCAGCTGAAAACAATTAAACTTTCAATCTGGATCTTCTACAAAACCTGTCTATTTTTAAAGCTAGACTGGCTCTGGTGAGTTAATGCAATAGGATGCATTCCAGACTCCTACATTTATTGAGAATCAGAAATAATGCCCCCCCCCCAAAAATCCCTCTTCCTTTCTAACAGTCAGAAGATCTTTTGTTTTATTACATTGTGTCATATCTCATATTTACTAAATCAGCTCCCTTCAATCAGCATACTTCAAATTACATCTCCATTGTGGCTTTTCAATATGTAGCCATATGGGACGCGGGTGGCACTGTGGGTTAAACCACAGAGCCTAGGACTTGCTGATCATAAGGTTGGTGGTTCGAATCCCCACAACAGGGTGAGCTTCTGTTGTTTGGTCCCAGCTCCTGCCAACCTAGCAGTTCGAAAGCAAGTCAAAGTGCAAGTAGATAAATAGGTACCACTCCAGCGGGAAGGTAAACGGTGTTTCCGTGCGCTGCTCTGGTTCACCAGAAGCGGCTTAGTCATGCTGGCCACATGACTCGGAAGCTGTATGCCGGCTCCCTTGGCCAATAAAGCGAGATGAGTGCCACAACCCCAGAGTCGTCCATGACTGGACCTAATGGTCAGGGGTCCCTTTACCTTACTTAACCTAAATCAGTTAAAGGGCAAGGAAACAGATAAATGGTTTTTGTTGTTGGGGGCATCTGTATATTAATTTTCCTCCTTAACCCAGAAACAGTTTTCTGACCATTTTGGACATTCCATATCTTTGGACACATATTTTCAGAATCTGCATTTTAAAATGTAATACAAGAGATCACCTTCTCATGAGCTGTTATTGAAAAAGTCCTCTTGATTGCCAAGAGTTGTATGGAAGACCCTGTGTTATACATGTCTGCAGGGACTCATCATGTATGCATACTTTGACATCTCCCATAACATTCAACAACATCTCCCATAATCCCTAGCCATTGGCCATGCTGACTGGCGCTGATGAGAGTTCTAACAACATCTGTAGGGCCACAAATTCCCTATTCCTGCGGCAGACTCCTAATGCAGGGATAGGCAAACTGGGCCCTCCAGATGTTTTTGGGACTACAATTCCCACCATCCCTAGCTAACAGGCCCAGTGGTCAGGGATGATGGGAATTATAGTCCCAAAACATCTGGAGGGCCTAGTTTGCCTATGCCTGACCTAATGAAACTGATTGGGAGAATGGACAAAACAAAGTACCATTTCACGTCAGGGATAATGAACTTGTAGACTTCACTTACCACACAAAACTGTCGGTCAACATTCGCCCAGCTTTGATAGCTTTAACAAGTGCTTAGACAAATATATGGGTGATAGTTCTACTTGTGGCCAAGCAAAATGGATTTTCTAACTCTCCTTACCACATCCAAAGAATGACAGTGGGCAACTGCTTTCAGGCTCTGCTTGTAAATTTTCTCAGATACATGTGATTGACAGAGTGCTGAACAAGATAGAGCAATCATCTGGATTCCCCTCGGTTTGTTTTAGGTTCTTACCACAAGACAAATAGCATGAAGGCATTAGAATTTTTTTTAATATATATCTAAAATTGGTATCCTGCTTTTGTATCCAAATGTTGCTCACTAGGATGAGTAACACAAGTGAGCAAATGATATGATGGAAAGGAGTTTCAATGAATACTCAGCATGTAATCAAGATTATTGTTGCAAAGGGGACAAGCTGTTTCAAAGAGTCTCTCCCCTAACATTCAGGAGTGTGGTGTGTGTGTGTGTGTGTGGTTTTTTTTTTGGGGGGGGAGAAGGGGACAAAAGCAAGCAGTGATAAAATGAAATATGGGTGTGTTATTTGGGGTAATTATTTGGGGTGTTTTCTATCACTGGTGATGATCCATACATGGAACACCACATGTAGTCCTATAGAGTCCAACCCTGTGCATTTTACTGAGGAAATTGGTGATTGATATGCATATTCATGCAGTGCGCACACACACACGTACATACAAGATTTTCAAGTGAAAAGCGACTCTAAAACAGCAAGGAATGTGTCTGAAATTTTCACAGCCAACGACTCATTCTCTGCTGGGGCTCTCAAGACGGGGATTATGTGACAGAGCCATTTAACTACATGAGCCTCTTAAAAGCTTGGGCAGTAAAGTTGTTCACTTGGCGGAGATACTAATAGGCCGAGAAGCCTTCGTGTTCAATTTTAGCACCTTCTGTCTCTCTCATTAGCGCCTGACAAGGCCCTCTGCCACTCAGTGATTGCAGCAGGAACTGATTACAGCCACAGAAGTACTATCCATCCTGCGCCTGCCTTTTTGTGGGCTAGCATGCTATATACTGCAGAAGTTGCTTTCTGATTTGAACATCAAACAGCCGGAGCATAATCCCAAATTCCTGCAGTTATGCATTGACATCTTTAAAATCTCCTTTCTTCCACTGATCACACACAAACACACCGCCACCCTGGAATAAAGTCCTATGTCCTAATTCAGGGTTACTTGCATCAGAGTAAGACTAAGTTCATTATGCACATTGTACCCAGCTTTTCACAAATTTGTGGGATTGATTTGTAGAGTGTTCGATGACGGAATGGCTATAAGGAGGCATGGGGTCCAAGCATATTGCGGGTGTAGCAGTTTAGTCTGTTCTCTCTCATTGGGCATAGTGCTATTGTGGAAGGAAGGTTTACCTGATGGAGGGCAAATTTAATTGAAAGCAACAACAACACAGAGTTAGGATATCTTTGGAGTAAATCGGAATCTTTTCATTGCACACTGTGCAAATAATTATCTGTCTTTTTGGAAAGTTGTCTATGAGTTCTCTATGCATTGAGACACCTCTTAAGAGATCCTAACCAAATCTGGCATGGTGGTTCCTGAGACTAAGGAGCAGGTTTTGGTCTATGTCTGGATAGAATCACGCACCATTTTGAATCAAGGTGGTGGGCCAAATCTGTCAAAGGAGCATTGATTTGGACACCTGTTAAGATGCCGTAACCCAATTCTGTATTGTGATTCCTGAGATGAAGAAGCAGGTTTTGGAATATGTTCACCTACCATTGGATACCATTTTGAATCAATATGGAAGACAAAATCTTTCAAAACGGCAGTGATTTTGACACCTGATTTCTGCACTGTTATAACAGGAATGCAAAATCTGGTAATATTAACCAATATAGGTAAAGGTGAAAGGACCCCTGACCGTTAGGTCCAGTCACAGACGACTCTGGGGTTGCGGCGCTCATATCGCTTTACTGGCCAAGGGAGTCGGTGTACAGCTTCCAGGTCATGTGGCCAGCATGACTAAGCTGCTTCTGGAGAACCAGAGCAGCACACGGAAATGCCGTTTAGCTTCCCGCTGGAGTGGTACCTATTTATCTACTTGCACTTTGATGTGCTTTCGAACTGCTAGGTTGGCAGGAGCTGGGACTGAGCAATGGCAGCTCACCCATTGCTGACCTTCTGATCAGCAAGCCCTAGGCTCAGTGGCTTATACCACAGCACCATCCGCGTCCCATTAACCAATATAGAATAGGTCAAATAAGTTCATGTAGAGTTAGATAAATATGTGTTTTGAGTTTTTTAAAAAAGTTCTTTTTGTAAATAAATAATCTATTATTCTGATTTAAATATTTACTTTAAAAAATAGTTGAAAAAACAACTGCATATTTTCCCAGCATTTCTGTGATTGAAAAAGAAAAGAAAAAGAAACCGTTATAACCAAACGCATTTGTATGATCTGAAACTTGGAAAGGTGGAAACTGCTGTCCCAGGATCCCCCAACGTTACCCTTGTTCTCTGCTGCTTCCTTGATAGCACTGTAATTGTATTTGTATAACTGGAACAATTTTGGAATGGCGGGCCAGATCCACATCTGCCCTCGATCTCACTGTCAATCAGCTGGCATCATTCTTGCACCCGGTGATTGACAGGCACCTCATCCACCAGTCAAAGTCCCTTCTACAGTGCTTCCCAATGTTTCAGAAGCATTGTATAAAATGCTGTGCAAGCCCTATGCTCGGTGCTTCCTCAATGCTGAGCATAGGGCTGGCCAAACTGCTTTCTGCAGGGACTGGTTGCCCAATCGAGTTCCCCATGGGGGACTCTGTCACACAGCTGATCTGGTAGCCTTGAAGACATTGCCCATCAGCTGGTGAGTGGTGACTTCAACCCTGCTTCCCGCACAGATCTGTTATGTGATCTGTCATGGTAAACATGAAGCCCAACCCTTAATTTCCAGTCAAGCAAAAAGAGATGCTATCCCTGGCAAAATGTGGAAAGGTTTCCTGTTGGAGGATACTGCAAAACACACAGACAAGACAACCCATTCAATTCCTATCTGAATAAAGTTTGCATAAATTTGGCGTCCTGTTCATGGATAAACAAAGAACCATTCCAGAGATGTCAGTCAATAGTCTTTAAAAATGTTCTTTTATATATGAGAAAGGATCTGTTCTGTCTAGCGAAGGTGAAGATTTGCTTTGTGCCAAGTACTTTTGAGTCAGAGCTTCACCCCATATGACAGGTAGAATTTTCCATCTTATTATCCTCAGCATTATAGAATCCATCAGAGAGAAAGAGATTTGACCTTCACCTCAAATGTGACAAACCCTCAGCCGAATGGGATAAAATGTTATGTAATCTGAATATATATCTTCATTTTTGCTCGACAGATAAATGCCTTTTGTCCTTCCATCCAAGAATAATAATACTACAATCCATGTAAAATAAGATACAGGACTCCACTTTTTGTATTTTTCAACTATTTTTGAGTGCCATTCTTCTGCCGGGAAATATGATAAGTTAATGCCCTGGCAATTACTTATCAACCATGCAATCGTAACTGAATTGATGCCTAGATATTGCTAGACTTCAGCACTCATCAGCACCTGCTAGCATGACCAATGGTCAGGGATGATGGGAGTTGTACTCCACAAACTAAAGAACTCTGTATGTGGTTTACAAAAATTCATTAACAGCAATGTACAAAAATTCAACACCTTCTGATACTTTAGTGTCTGAAATGATATTTACAATGCCAAAATAATGACAAACACAACTCCATATCTCAAAGCCAAACAGTCCAGATATTCCTGCAATGAGTCCAAGAGAATAACTTCCTATGTGTATAATGGAAAAGGTAAACGACCCCTGGATGGTTAAGTCCAGTCAAAGGCGACTATGGTTGTGGCACTCATCTCGTTTCCAGGCTGAGGGAGCCAGCGTTTGTCCATAGACAGCTTTCTGGGTTATGTGGCCAGCATGACTAAACCGCTTCTGGCACAACAGAACACTGTGAGAGAAACCAGAGCACATGGAAATACCGTTTACCTTCCTGCTGCAGTGGTACCTATTTATCTACTCAAAGTAGCATGCTTTCGAACTGCTAGGTTGGCAGGAGATGGGACAGAGCAATGGGAGCTCACCCTGTTGAAGGGATTCGAACCACCAACCTTGTGATCGGCTAAGCCCAAGAGGCTCAGTGGTTTAGACCACAGCTTGTTGCTGGTGCGATTCTGATGGAACTCTGACAATGAGATAACTGGATTTCAATCTCTGTTTCGTGAATCTTCTTCTGGTTGGCCCCTGAACGAACCATGCACTGACAATTCAATGCTCAACCAAATAGGTCAGCTCCAACCATGAAAAGGCACTTCACTCTTTTTGAAAAGGCTTGTGGTCAGGGATGATGGGAATTGTACTCCAGCAGCTGCTGGAAGACCAGAAGTCTCCCATCTCTGGCTATCTCATCACCAGATTTGATTTTGGTCTGTGTTTGGAAACTATGGGACACCATTTTGAATCAATATAGTAGGCCAAACTGTTTCAAGCTCTGCTAGTTTGGATACCTCTTAAGATACTGTAACTGTCATGCCCCTGCTGGAGGGATCATCTTCAAAGGAGGAAAGTAAGACAGAACAGGGGGATTCAGAGCATTTGGGGGTCATGGCACCTCAATCTCCTTCGCAAGACACAGATGGCTTCTGTATGGAATTTTAGGTAGAGGCAGAGAAACACCAGAGTCCGAGGGAGCAGCAGTGCAGGTCCAGTCAACTGCCTGATGATGAAATGTCAATCTGAAGAAAAAGAACTCATTGGGAGTAAGAGGAACCTGCTCATGTGTAGACTAAACTCAGGCAATCCAGCTAGCTTGCAGCTAAGCTCTGAAGGCTCATAGGTAAAACATCAGTTTGGGGAGTGATTTTGAAAATGGCATGGTGGGAAAGGGTGTCCCTCACCAGTGGCGAAGCTGCATGCTCCAGCACTGGGGGCAGAGAGCAGGTGGGGGTATGGCTGGCATGCATCCCGGGGGTGCGGCATGCCGCCCATGGGGCATGGTGAGCATCCCGTGGGCATGGTGTGCCTGTGTGTGTGCGACGCATGTCCAGGGAGGCAGCTGTGATGGTACCCCCCCCCCCGATGGTGCCAGGGGCGATGTGCTCCCCCGCCCCCTGTTCCTCCGCCAGTATCCCTCACTTTCTCTTTCTCTCCCTCACACACACCAAGAGCTTCTTTTTTTAAAAAATGGAAGCCCTCCATCACTGCATTTCATTAAAAGAAAAAAAAGAAAGCATCAATCAATCCTGTCACAGATCTCCCATGTAATGTGTAATCAATGCCTGTATTTGAGCAGAGGTAGATACCTCACAACTCCAATATTTAGTATGGAGTACATCGTAGAATTTATTACTCACTGTCACATCAACTGATCTGTGATCTTTTTACTTAATCTATTTTAGCTGGCTTATGCCCGAAAGATAATAGAATTATAATATACTGAAAAAGGTCAAAGCTAATAAATATTGAATTTAAGTTCTCCAGAAGTGGAAATTCTTAAGTACAAAACACCCAAGCATTGT
This sequence comes from Podarcis gaigeae, assembly GCF_964106915.1. Taxonomy (NCBI): domain Eukaryota; kingdom Metazoa; phylum Chordata; class Lepidosauria; order Squamata; family Lacertidae; genus Podarcis; species Podarcis gaigeae. The sequence goes on along the minus strand of NC_139682.1, from coordinate 77,377,788 downwards.
TTGTTTGTTCACCAGATTTATAGACTGCCCTTCATTGCATAGTCATTGCAAAGTGCTTTCCAACGTAAACATACGAAACGTAATTCAGCCTGAAACCAAGCAATTGCAAATACCAAAGGGGAATCAAATATTAAACCTTTAGACGCAAAAAGGCAGCAGATCAGACACAGCTCAAACTTTAAGCATTGTTTAGAACCAGCGCAGGTTCCATTCAGTGTTGACATACAAGTGTTCTGTACCACTGCACAATGAGTCGTGCCTGATGGTGGGACCATAATAAGGATAGGCCATCCAAATAGATATGCTTTATTTATCCAGAAATGAAGTCAATTTCATGTTCAAAATGGATTAGATTCCACATCAGGTTCATTCCGTGCATTTTCCTGCCGTCCTTTTACCCCTTCCTTGGCATTTTTTAAAAAACCCAACATTCAAATCAACAGAGCCGTATTTCTGAAGGCCTGTAGCAGCTTTCTTGCCAAAAGTTTTTAAGTCTAATGGCTGTTTCCCAGCTGCTGAAAGAATTATCCCACCCCCTGTATTTATAGCCTTGTAAATATGCAGCCCTCTAGCAGACACACACCAAAGAACAATGAAGAGCAATTCACAAGGGCAGATCTACTCATCCTACCAGCCCCATAGGAATTCTTGTTGATGGATTTATCGCAACCATTTGTTAGTGTTGTTTTTGTATAACAACTGCATCTTCATACTAAAGAAACCCTGGAGAACAATACTGTACTGAAGACTACAGAATGAATGTTAATTGAGAGCTACTTATGAAGGTAGGTGTTTTTAATAGATCGGCTCTTTGAACATTTACTATCAATATGTCACATTAGGGGAAAGAATCAACTATAAGAAACATCTTATCATGAAGATCAATATTTCAGCATTTCCCCTCATCAGACTAGGCTTTTGTGATAATTAACATTCCATATGAGAATCTGCTCACTTTTTAGACTGCTGGGGTAGTAAATGAAAGTTGCTCACAAAATTTTGTACATAGGTTATATTTTTGTTGCCTTCTTCAATATGTATTATCCATCTCCTTCGAGTACGCAGACCAGCCAACTATTTGCATCTTGCCTGGTGGTAATGAAGCTACACTCTCTTAAAGCTGTCAAACTACAATTTATTAACAGGCTTGTGACAAAAGATTCCTAATTATCCAGGCTGAGTTAATTAAGAACGATGTGCTGCCCCGTATATCTTTATCTTTGTTCCACCTGTAAGTCAAAAATGAGTTATTTAATCTCGATAATATATGGTTTGAAACTGAGGGAGTTGTAATCCATGTTGAGATGATATAGAAAACAAGGGATCTACAATGTGGCGGGTAGGATAGGAGATGGATGGACTGTTATTGACTGTCGTGCTTTCCCCAACACTGGGATAATCACAATGGGATAAAACTGAGCAGTGGCATGTGGTGAAATCTTTCATAGGGAAATAGGGCTAGAGGCACCAGCTTGCAAGGCTAATTGGACGGGAGAAGCTGGTGTGAGCATCGTGCCCCCCCCAAGCTGGGCAGACCTTCCCTAGCTTAGGAAAGAAGATGCTAGGGGAACATTTAGGGTTCTAGCCTAGTCTGCCTAGTCCACTGACTGCACACCACTGAAACTGAGCATGAAAAACAAATGAGTGTCACTGGTACCTAACTCCTACTAAACTAGCAAAATGTAGAGAACTGTTACAGATACATGTTGGAAGCGTAAAGAGAAGGAAGGCACATTTTACCACATGTGGTGGAAGTGCAAAAAAAAAAGCATATTGGGAAATGATTTATAATGAGTTGAAAACAATGTTTAAAATAACTTTTGTAAAAAAACCTGAAGCTTTCTTACTAGGAATTTTAGGTCCAGAAATACCTAAGGATCAGAAGAGACTATTTATGTATGCTACAACAGCTGCGCGGATGCTACGTGCCCAAAGATGGAAGGAGAACAATTTACCTACAAAAGAAGAATGGCTGATAAAGATGATGGACCATGCCGAACTGGCGAAAATGACTGGGGAAATCAGAGATCAAGAGGACAATAAATTTAATAAAGAATGGGGAAATTTGTTAAGTTACTTGAAAGAACACTGTACTGTAAACAATTGAAAACATTGGCAGGATTTTAAAAACACTTGTAATGAAGTGAGAATTATGATAAAAATTGAGATTTAAGAAAATATGGAGAATATGATACAATGCGGTTTGAAAAGAATATCTGGAGAAACCATGGAGAGGTAGAGGGAAGTTTGGCGATTCCGAGAATGAATTTTTAAAAATTAAAAAGGAAAGGAAAACAAATGAGTGTCTTTTTCCAGTGACACAGTAGTAGTAAATTTGGCAGTGCATGAACACTTCATGACAACATCCCCGCTACCCCGCCAAACAGCCATGCCCCGTTTAAGGCTGCACAGCAATGGGCAGATATGTATAATGCTTTGCCTTCTGTGGATCTGAAGCTGATAGAATTCTAGGCCAGTTTTGCTGGGTTAGGGCAACTAAAGTCATGTGTATACTTCATTACTCTCCACACACATGGCCCAATTTAACAATCTCTGTTTTCATAATGGCTGCCTTTTCCAAATGCTGAGGAAAGAAAGAAAGAAAGAAAGAAAGAAAGAAAGAAAGAAAGAAAGAAAGAAAATGTATTTCTCTCTGTTGCTGCTTTCGAGATGTCACCTACAATCATCGTCCCCTAACTTTGACTTTGCTTTTACAAAATCTTCATAAATAACTAATACCCTTCTGCACATGTTTGCATTGCCTGAAGAAACTTTGTAACTGAAAGCGACACCGCCTTTGTTATGGATTCCTGATAATTATTTTATCAAAGTGCTTCGTCTTTATAATATCGGCTTCTCGCACAATGGAGCACTGCTTGTTGTTTAACATAAATGAGTTCATGAGAGAGGCTGCGGAACAGTGAATGTTCCTCATTCGAAATTCTCTGGCTTGATATGAAAACACTGCAAACTAGTTGAAGACAAAATGAAAAATGCAGATCAGCAGAAGCTGCAGATTACAAAGATCAGGTTAAATAAGAACAATTAAAAAAAACGCTATAAAATTGAAATGTATAAAACTTTGATCTAAGACCCTTGGAATTGTAATTCCCTTTTCACCTGTGGTTCACCCTTCTCCCTTTCACACAAGCACCCCCACGTCAGTGTTTGCCAGCATCTATGATGATTTCACAGCTCTCTCACACAGGTGGGTTGCCCCTTTCACTTCTGCAAGGAGAGGAAGAGCAGTGCCCACATCCCTTCCCACAATTATGATGTCCTCTTCCATGCTGCCATGGAAGCATAGCCCAAGTTGCATAAGGGTGCAATTGCAAGCCCAGGTTGGGTACACTCAGGATTGAGAAAAGCAGGGTGTGCATGGTCAGAATCACAAGAATCAGGTGGGGGGGGGGGAACAGCTCAAAGTCTGGAGGACTGCAAGGGAAAGAGCCCAGCAAATAGGTTCAGAGTTCCCTGGGCTCCTCATCAGGAAGATGAGACACGGAAGGCTTTGACAGGAGAGAAAGAAGGACATCATCAAATTGGATGATACATTCATCACCTCTTCAAAATTCCATGCAGAGTTAGCAAGAACACATTGCATCCTTTGGCAGCTCCTGGTGACCTAAGATCCCAATATAGTCCACCACTCTGTGGAGGCCCACCTGCTTCCCTCCATGTTGGAACAATCATGTTAACTTTCCCAGAATGCCCCAGAACACCACTATACTTGACACATTCTTGGAAATGTAAAAGGTTGCACTGATTGTAATGCTGGCTACTAACTGCTGGAGGACCATCAGAGGATTGTCTCAAACCTGGAGTAGGCCCTGATCCATGCATGGGATTTCCCACTTCCTCACTTGTTTAAACTAACCAGCCCTAGGGAGGGAACCCCCCTCCTCCATTTATGGAACAAAGAAAGATTTTCCTGCTGAAAATCACCCCCCACCACCACCAATTACTTATCCCTGTTATTTGCTGCAAATTCTTCATTGTAAGATTAAATTCAGACTTAGAATAGACCTGTTTGAAATCAGTGGGAATTAATTTATCCCCAGCTAAGTCCAATTCATTTCAGTGGGTCTCGTCTGTATATGAATGCTTGGATCCAAACCATGAAAAATAAATATAGGAAGTCTCTTATATTTCTATGATTATATTGTATATATTAAATAAGTAACTTCAAAGATGCAGTTAGATAGATAGATAGATAGATAGATAGATAGATATGAATCCTCGATACAGGTGCATTTAGCATCATTGCTTAGTGTGACTCTTGGTCCTTGTCCTTGGTTCTTGAGACCCTGGAACGCTGTATATCCTGCCAAACTGGCCTCAGCCTCCATATTCCTTCTGCTCCAGAGTTGTCCTCACATTTCCAATGGGTTTTATTAATTTTTTTAAGGTTTGATTTTGAAGCTGTGTCAACACGTGCACTTTTATTTCTTCTAAAGCAGAAGGGCAACACTAAGTGAACAAATGAGGACACACAGGCCAGATGTGAAGTGGAAGTGAAGGGCAGAGGGAGAGAGCAGAATATTCATTGCGGGTCAAAGCAAGGGACGAGGAGAATTTGTCAAACTGGCCACAGCACGCAGCGGCATAAAACAAATGTGCTCCATCCAGCTGGTCTTTAGAAGAGCCACAAGTGTCGAGTGACAGCTGCTCTTCTGATTGAAGTGCTCGCTTAAAAACGCCAGCTTCCACGCAATCATCCAGAAAAGAGTGGCCGTCAGGACAGAACGAGCCAGGAACTGCCAAACGCTAAACCTAAACTGGTGCCAGCCTGTAAACCCTTTACAGTAATTCCAAAAGGTCTAGTTCAAAACGGAATGTTCCACCTGGAAGCGTTTAGCATCACCTGGGCTGGCGTAATCCCATTGACTGCGCAAGTCGTTAGCTTTTTAAGTAGCGCTGCAGGTGGAAAGTCCGCTGTTTCTTGGACTCCCAGCTAATCAATCACTATAAAGGAAAGGCAATAAATACTGAAAGAGAAATCTTCTTCCCCGGCCCTTACCTACAGTTGAGTAGACGACGGCACACGATCCCTAGGCCTGAAGACAAATGAAGGGGCTGCTTTGACAGAATTACAGCAATACCTCTTTGAAATGGATTTTTCTCTGACCTTGAGAATTTTGGCGTGACTATGTTTTCTTTGTGTGTGTTTTTATTCCATATCAAGACAGGCTTGTCTTAAACCTGTGATACTGAAAGGGGAGGAGAGATAAAAGGCAGTATGAGGCATATTTGAACATTAGAAGTGCGGGGGTGGGGGGAAGCCATTTCTCATGGAAGGAAGGAAGACTGCCAGGATGCGGAACAATCTGGCATCTCTTTGTTTAAATTTTGATGGCATTTGGCACCTTGGGGGGATGTCATCTGCTTTCCTGTGATGATGGCGAAACTGCCTCTCAAAGCTGGGGAGGGTTGTGACTCTTTTTGAAGCTTCTTTCCGCCATGTCCACTCGTTTGAATGGCATCTTGGCATTTAATTATCTTCAGAAGTCGAAATCTCACACCTTGCCTCATTAATCAACAACCTGTGGTGGGTGATAAGAGCTCAGTTCTCCAAAAAGAAGCACCTCTGAGCCCAAGACAAGATCAATAGGTATCCTCCCCTCCCTTGGAAAGCTTTCAGAAGTTATTATGAAAAGTTATCAGCTTTAGCTTCTCATATTAGCAGTTAATTACAACTCACTGGGTGCGGCCTAGGGTTGCCATATTTCAAAAGGCAAAAAGCTGGACACAAAAAGCTGGTGAGCTTTTTTAGGGCAATTGTCTGATAGCCGTGCCGCTGCCACAAAGCCTGAGCCTGAGCCACAGCGTTAGTCACCAGAGCCTGAACCAGAGCCGCCTGTGTGCACGCACACACACACAAATTATAAACCCCAAACCCAGGACATTTGCTTGTAAAATTCCCCCCAGACGGGCATGTAGTACTCCCAAAAGAGGACATGTCCGGGAATTCCCAGACATATGGCGACTCCTAGCAGAATCACTATGCTAGCTTCCCAACAGGTGGGTGTCAAGTACGGGAGTTCGCCTCTCCCTTCTGGTAGCTCACCAAAAAGAATTTTGGTAGATTTATAGTCTTTTTATTACAGTATGATGTTGCGAACACAGATTGGCATCTCTCTCCAAGGATCGGGGTTCCTCACTCTGACTCCTCCCCCCACAGCAAGTAGCACGCCAATGGGATGTCTCTCCTCCCCTGCGTCTCTTTTGTTCTCTGACATGCTCAGACCTCCTAGTTCGGGAGGAGAGGGTTCCCCCCCCACTCTATTGATGTATCGCCCAGCTGCTCCCTCCCTTCTGGTTGCTCAGGAACTATCTCAAAGCTGGGTAACTCTGTGTCTGCCTGCCTCTCTGCTTCTGGAAATGCTGAAAGCAAGGGGGGCGAATAGTCCCCCTCCTCTTCTGTTAGAAGCTGATCTCCCTGCCTTCCCCAATCCCCATCTTCATAGTATTCTCTGACAGCGGGTCACTGTTGCTTACTGGGAAAGATGGGGAGGATTGGTAAGGTGGGTGGGGGAGTTTGGCATGGTGCAAACACTCCAGTGGCACCAATGTGGTGTTCCTGCTGGTTCGTTTGCACCACACTGACCTGCCTGCTACCTGTTAGAATTCCTTCTCCATGATTGCAGTCATGGGATTGTTGTCTTTCACATGACAGTGTATGTTTTGACATAGTGGGAAGTGATGGAGACAGGATGTTTGTGTTGCTGTGTTCTGTGAAGTGGGACTATTGTCCTTTGTCCTTTCTCTTTGCTGTCTGATGCTAGAGAGAGAGGGAGCCATGTTGCAGTGCTCTGTGTGTATTTATATGTGTCAGGGAACTGCCATCAGAGCGAGAAACGGAGGCAGGGCTACCCAGCGATGCCGGAGAGGGGACTAGCAGGGGGGAAGGATTTCAGCGTAACACCCATAGAGAAGAGAGGGAGATGGAGGAATTGGTGACAGGGCTCCAAGACCCTTCACCCGAAACTAGTGGAGAGAGCGCTGGGACGCCCCTGCCTTCCCCTTACTTGCGCAGACGCGTTCCGCGCAGGGAACAGAGGAGGAGACTCGGGGTCAAACAGCTTTTATGCTGGAAGAGGTTCAAGAGACGCCCACTCTCGGATTCTGCAAGTGACTAACAGGTCACGGAGGGCGAGCTCTGACCCTAAGCATGGTTGGGCAAGCAAACTAACTAAACTGAAGGCAATTTACGCACAAGTAACCCCTCACAACCATTACAATATGTAAATAAAGTAGATTAGCCAAAATGCTGAGTTGCTGAGGTCTGTTATGCAAGCTGCAAAGACTCTGCAGATCCCTAAGTGTGCTGATATCAGTTGGCATCGGTCGCTGTGATGTTCGGGCGGAAGAAAGCTTTTGAAGCTCCCAAAAGACCAGGAGGGAGAGAACATGCCAGCCAGCCATGTGACTCTACCAGGGTCCTACTCGGGTGTAGGATGAGCTCCTTGCCCCTCACCCTCCCAATAAGCAACAGCAACCAACCTACCAGGCAACTAGTCTTGTGCAGCCCACCACCTGCTGAGCCTCTTCTGCTTCCATATTTGAAGCAAGTGCAGAGGCAATGGGTTGGATCCAGACTCAATAACACCAAATGTGAAATCAATGGGGCCTAACTTAGTCTAAAACTGTATATATGAGGGGAAAGTGAGCACACAAATGCAAATATTACTGAAAATCGCATGCAAAAGTGCATTATATTAGAGGAAGTTGCTTTCGAAAAATATATTGTGTATGCCAAAGTGCATACACAAATATGCTAGGAGAAATGTGCATTTTTTTCAAAAAATGCTGATTGGTTTTCTTTTCCCCAATCTGTATCTATGTTGAATTTCAAACTGTTTTATACGTTTGCATTGTTGCTTTTTTATGGTTGTTGCATGGGAAGCAATAAATGAATATATATATATATATATATATATATATATATGCAGGTTTTGGTGTCCTCGGGTGTCTTCCCGTGTAAAAGTTGGGGTGTCTAGGCGACGTTTCGACGAGGTCTCACTCGTCATCTTCAGGCTGGTGCTTTCGGCTTCTTGTTACTGGAACAGAGCGGGATCTCAATGTTTGAGTTCCTATAAATACTGTAGAGGGGGTGTGGTGTCTAGCCTCCAATGTTCTGGGCAGAGAGGAAGTTCCCAGGCTAGTGTGCCTTTTCTTCTTTTGTTCCTTAATTACTTGAGAGATACCTTGAGTGATTTCTTGAGTGATATCCTGAGTACCACTTAGGTGGGTCATTAGGTGTGGATTAGTTGCTAAAGTCTTTGTGTCTTGACCTCTTGAACTTTGTGAAGAGTTTTCCTGAGAAGATGGCTGTATTGCACTTAGTTGTGCTTTGGCTTGGCTTCGTGTATAGGGGCGAGCTGTGGTTTTGTGGCTTGTGTCAGCCAGATCTGTGTAGGGATTGCAGGGGGGTGCAGCATCCGGAGGTGCCACCATGGATTGGCTACTGGATGGTGTCAGTAATTCATCTGTGGAGAGGGTCTGGGTTTGGGTCTGGTGTGGTTGATTGGTGTTGGCGTTCTGTGTGCCTCTGGATCTGGTGTCAGTTTTTGTGGGGAGGGCTAATTTCCAGATGTCTGGCAAGCGGGATGTGTCGTCACGCTTGTTCATGTTGTGAGGGTGTTTCTCTATCTCGATGGCTTCCATGATTATTCTCTTGTGGTGATGTTCCGTGTTAAAGAGCAATTTGGAATCTGCAAAATTAATTTCGTGTCCTGTTTCTTTCATGTGTTGGAAAAGAGAGGAAGTTTTTTCTTCTTTTTTGACGGCATTCTTGTGTTCTGCGATACGTGCATTTATTCGTCTGTTTGTTTGTCCAATGTACGTGGCTGGGCAGACTTTGCAGGGTATTTCATAGATCCCTTGGTTTTCCAACTGGATTTTATCCTTGGGGTTTCTGAGGATATTGGCTATTTTTTGGTTGGTGCAAAAGGCTGTTTTGATATTGTGTTTATGGAGGATTTTGCTAATTTTATCTGTAGTGCCCTTGATATAAGGAAGGAGGGCCATGCCATTGTTTTCTTCTGTGTCTTGGTTTTTGGGGGGTGTTTCCTTTTGGATTAGCTTCGTAATCCTGTTTTGCTGGTATCCATTGGCAATTAACACATTTGAGAGATTCTGTAACTCAGTTGTCAAGTGGTCTTTGTCAGCCAGGCGTTTGGTTCTGGAGATGAGAGTCTTGGCTGCGGAGTTTATTTGTGCAGGGTGGTGGTGTGATTGTGCATGTAAGTAGCGGTTGGTGTGTGTTTTTTTCTGGTAGATAGTGTGTCCTAGGGAGCCATCAGGTTTTTTGTAGATTAGGACGTCAAGGAAGGGAAGTTGGTTGTTGGCTTCTATTTCCATAGTGAATTGTATTTTGGGGTGTAAGTTGTTGAGATGTGTGAGGAAGCTATCCAGTTTTTCCTTCCCGTGTGGCCAAATTACAAAGGTGTCGTCAACATATCTGAGCCAAAGTTTGGGTTTGTGTTCTGACTTGTCTAAAGCATTGGTTTCAAAGTGTTCCATGTACAGGTTTGCGATGACCGGTGAGAGGGGTGATCCCATAGGTGCTCCTTCTATCTGTTTGTATCTTTGTCCATTGTGGATGAAGTACGTGTTGGTTAGGCAGTGGTTGGTCAGGTCCAAGATGTATTCGGGGGGATTGTATTTGTTTTGAATAGCTGTCAAGGCTTCATTAATGGGCACTTGTGTGAAGAGAGATACAACATCGAAGCTCACAAGTAGGTCATTAGGATGTAGGTTTTGCTTCTTTATTGTTTCTATGAACTGGAAGGAGTTTGGTACGTGTGAAGAGATGGATTCTGCATAGGGCTGAAGTTGCTTGGCGAGAAATTTAGCGAGATTTTGTAGAGGTGAGCCTATGGAGCTGACTATTGGTCTGAGTGGTGTTCCTTCTTTGTGTATCTTGGGGAGGCCGTAGAGTTTGGGGCATCTGGATGATTTTTCTCTGGGGATGATTCTTAGCTGGATTTCTTCACTGATAGGAGAGGCTTTTATTTTGGATTTGGTGGTTTTTTCCAGATAGGTGGTGGGATCTGTTTTTATAGGTTTGTAGGCAGGATCTTGGAGTAGCTTTGATAGTTTTGCTTGGTAGTCCGATGTGTTCATCACCACTGTGGCATTACCTTTGTCTGCTGGGAGAATGATTATGTTGTTGTCTTTCCTCAGGTTGGTGAGTGCTTTCTGTTCTTCTTTGTGTAAATTGCTTCTGGGTGGTTTGCTGGAGCAGAGGATGTTGGTGACTTCAAGTCTGATTTTATTGGCTTCATCTGGGTTGAATTTGGTTAGGCTAGCTTCGACTCCGCATATGATGTTTTCCGTGGGGATGCGTCTCGGGGCGACTGCAAAGTTGAAACCTTTGGAGAGTACTTTGGTTTCAGTTGTGGTGAGGATCCTGTCTGATATGTTATGTACTGTTTGTTTCATGGGTTGCTGTGGAGGGTGGCCGGGCTTCTGGCGTTTCTCTAGTTTGTGGAGTTTGTTGGTGTGTGTGTCTGTCTTATGTGAGGTCTCCGTTTCAGCTCTCCAGACGGCTAGTTGTTTGCATTTGTCCCAGAGTGCAGGGTGGATTTTGTTACAGAGTTTGAGGTGAAGAGTGAGTAGATCTTTGTTGGTTTGGTCTAGTAGGTATCTTTTCTTGTGTAGTTCGTTTCTGATTAGGGATAGTTCAGTTCGTTTCAGGATCCCTCTACAGTATTTATAGGAACTCAAACATTGAGATCCCGCTCTGTTCCAGTAACAAGAAGCCGAAAGCACCAGCCTGAAGATGACGAGTGAGACCTCATCGAAACGTCGCCTAGACACCCCAACTTTTACACGGGAAGACACCCGAGGACACCAAAACCTGCATTCCTGTACCCGTGAAAATCTACGAAAGCAAATATCTTACCTCTACGGGGAGGAAACCTTCCAGCTGACAAGAACCTACGAGAAACTAGAAGTCCGAAGAGCCACCATCTTATGTGATCTCTTGTTCCTACGCAACTGCCGAGACAACAAATTAATTCCCACATGCTTCCAACTTAAATTCCATTCTAAAACCCCAGCCACCGAAAGGATCCCCGCGTCGCCGGCACAGTAGGACCCAGCCCCTGCCGAGCAGGCTCCCTCCGGAGCTTGGAGGGAGTCCGCCATTCGGCGATGGCGCCAACCCGGAAGTCCCTGGCAGCCTCAAATATATTTAGTCCACCTACTTTATTGGGAGTAAGGCAAGAGGCTAAGGTGGAAACTCCTCTCTGATTCAGCAGGCTGTGGAGTGTGGGAAAGGAAGAGGAGGTTCGGCTTAATAATTTTCTTTCCCCCTCCTCCTCTCTCAAGACTGTTGACTTATCTGGGATCTCCTGAGGGAATTTCAAAGGTGGCTGCCATGACATGTAACTTGAGAATGATACAGATTCACAACACAACTGTCGGTACCATAGCAAGACTGTTGACTGAATCCTTATTTTACTTTCCTTTTTAAAAAAGAAATGCTTAGAAAGTTCTTAACAAAAAGTTCAAAAATCTTCATAAAGCAAACACAAACAAAAATATATCTATCTTTTCTGAAAACTGGACAGTTTTATCAGCCTTAATATTTTGGGTGCACAGCAAGATGATTTATTGGCATACAATGCTAGGAAAGATATGATCTGAATCCTTTTCATTTTGATGAAATTTACTTCCTCGTTGTTTCCTTTTCCATTTGTAAACTTAAATCTGTTTGCTTCCTGCTTACATTGTACAGAAAACATTCCTCACCATTGATACTGCTCATTTATGGTATATACAATCTTTCTCCCCCAAAAAAACCCAAAACAGTTTGATGCAACAATCTCTTAGTTGCATGACTTTTCACTACTCAGACCCTGTAAACTTTTGCGCGTAAACTTTTGCAAAGCTGAAATAGATTGTAACTTCACAGAATTCCCTTCCTCCACCTTCCTTAACAGCAATATTACCAGAGACTTGCAGGGTAGATGAACGATTCCATTTCTTTCATGAGATTGCTTCACCGCAGAGGTAAATTTCCATTTTCAAGCATATGAAGACTTCCTATGCCACTGCCAGAGCTTGCAAAGGTCACTAGTGACACAGGAAAATCCCCAAATGCAGTTAGAAACAATGACTTACCATGAATTAAATGAGAACAAGTGTAGTTCATGTTTAGGGGTGCAAGAAGGAATCCATTTCCATTCCAACCCATGTTCGCTGCATGTAGTGCTGTTTCTGTTCTGCTGCAGTTCTGCTTCCAACAAAAAACCCTGTTATTTGTACTGATGTTTGCTGTGGCAGAATCTTACATAATTAGTTACATAATAACTTTATTACTGTGCATTTCTAGGCAGAGCTGAGTTGACATGAGGCACAAAATGTTGAAGTGGAACCAGCATTTCCTTCCACGTGTTCTATCACCTGAAAAACAGGACTTAAATGTGGACCCAATTACTGTATAGATCAGGGTTTCCCAAACTCCAGCAGTATTTGGGCTACAGTTCCCATTATTCCTGACTACTGGTCCTGTTAGCTAGGGGTGATGGAAGTTATAGTCCAAAAACAGCTGGAGGGCCACCCAAGTTTGGGAACACTGGTCTCAATGGAGATCAGAAAAGGATGACAACATTATCATGTTTGGATAGGAGTCAAGAAAGGAGTAATGAAGACCTTCAAATACCACAATATATTTTCAATACAGTGGTACCCCAGGTTACATATGCTTCAGGTTACATACGCTTCAGGTTACAGACTCCGCTAATCCAGAAATAGTGCTTAAGGTTAAGAACTTTGCTTCAGGATGAGAACAGAAATCGTGCTCCAGCAGCGCGGCAGCAGCAGGAGGCCCCATTAGCTAAAGTGGTGCTTCAGGTTAAGAACAGTTTCAGGTTAAGTACGGACCTCCGGAACGAATTATGTACTTAACCTGAGGTACCACTGTACTGCAAAAGAATGGTTGGCTATCTGCTACCTAGCAAAAAACATAACAAAACAAACATTCCAAACTATCAACCAACACCATCCCAAAACAGACAATACAACCATCTGGTAGTTATTCCTTCCCTGAATCTTAACTGCACTGTTGTGGGGAATCTCTTCATGATACAAAAAGTTCTGCAAGCTTCATAAACAAGACTCAACAGCCCTTGGGAGTGACCCCAAGAGCTAAGCAATAGGTGTTTGTAACCATCAGCAGGCCGGCTATCGAACGCCAGCTCCCTAATTGACACACAGATGTTTTTGCCATCATACTGCCGAATGCCTTATTTCCGGGATCTGCTGAAACAAACGCAATGTTCTGCAGTCACATAGGCAGTAGATACAGGAAGCTTTTTAATGAGGCTCCATTGGACCCTGGGCTTGCTGGTCATTAGGACCAAAATCCCTCATGATCAATACTCTCTCTTCCAGTGTTTGCCTGGAGCTCTCTTGGTGAAGCTTGAGACACAGAAGTCTACTGCAGGACTGAGAAATTTTCATTTGTACATCAAGGGATATTGCCTAAGGATGTGCTTTTCAGTATATGAAGAAAGGCTGAAGACGTAGGGAGGCCTTGTACCAGCAGGAGAGGATACTTGGGACAACAGTTGAACTAAAACCTTCTTAAGAAAACCTGCATCCATTAAATTTATCTCACTGATGTTTCCAGAACGAAGGAAACAATGTGTTGATTTGCTTGCGTTTGGAATTACTTGACTGTTGCTTTCCCTCTTATTTTCAGGTCTATATAATCTATGTGAAACACAAAGAGGCTTCCTTTATACTTCAAGGCAATTATTTTACAACGGAACTACAGAGGAACTGGTCACAGTTATTTATTTCCCCCCACCACATGATGCTTCAAACCGTATTTTGCCACTCCAAAGGGAGATAGCTATATTTAAAATTGTGGCAACCACAGCTAGGAAGTTCCTGCTGCTATTCAAAAGAGCTGCATCCACTATTTCCTTTATTATTACAATACTTGTTGCTACACAGGGCCAGGGATGATTCTCAGGTCCACTTTGATACTGACAACCCCAAAGATTTCATCCAAATATTTGATGCTGGTGAATTTTGATGGCCATGCTAATATCAAAATTAAGAAACTAAACTAATTTACACACTTTCCCCCTCAAAGGTTTCCAGCCAGGGTCATACCTTAACAGAAACTATACCTAGAATTGCCATGTTCTTTACTGCTCTTTACTGCTCTTTACTGCTGCTATTAATCCCTGTGGAAATGAATGGAATTTATGGAAGGGGCAGAAGGAGCTTATCGGCAAAAAGTCTCTAACCAAACCCGATTTATAATTGCAAGCAGGTCTACCCTTGCAGCCATCTAAAGAATATTATTTATTAATTAAGAAATTAATTTTATCTTCCATTCAAAAGGCAATATCATGTTTCTAGATCTAATGAGCATTTTCTTTGCTACTGGCTACACTTTTATATTTCTTTGATGTCCACGTTGCCACTCTCCCACCTCTTCTCCACCTCTGGCAGGTAAATTAAACTTCTTTTTCTGTGTGCTAATCATTTTCATTTCCCTGGTACGAAGATTTCTTTCTCATTGTGTGCTTATTTTAACTACTGACATGTCTCCTTCTACTCATAAACCTCAAGATATTAGCTCTTCCTTGTCCTATCTGCTCCATTTCTCTATCCTTTTAGCTGGTCTAATAAGATTTCCAGTCTATCCGTGCAATAGTTATTTTTCCGTCTCTCTCTCTTTCTCCTCTAGAGATCTCACCCACTTCCTTTTGCCCAAGTTTATGATGAACCTGCTTGCTAGTCATGTGGTCTGCTGTCTTGTCACTAAGCCTTAGTTCCTGTTTTCTTTGTAAAAAAGGATTTCTTATCACGGTTTCAACTTCACTTTGATTTCTTCTTCTTTATGATAAAACTCCCCAAAATAATTTCCTGCTCCCTGCTCATCTTAAAACAAAATGCATAAAGAAACAAGTTCAAAGATATTACAGTGGTACCTTGGGTTACAAACACTTCGGGTTGCAAACTCTGCTAACCAGGAAGTGGTTGCTCCAGGTTAAGAACTTTGCTCCAGGATAAGAATGGAAATTGTGCGCCAGCGGTGCAGCAGCAGCAGGAGGCCCCATTAGCGAAAGCACGCCTCAGGTTAAGAACGGACCTTTGGAATGAATTAAGTTCATAACCCGAGGTACCACTGTAATAGAATAGATTCACTTAGAGCAGGGATGGAAACGCTCTGTGAGCCTATAGATATTGCTGGACTCCAAGCCCCATCAGCCCCTGCCAGCAGAGCAAATAGGAAGAGGTCATGTGACTTCCTATCCAGCTGCATCTGAAGATCCACAACTTCCTCACCCCAAACTGAGATCTTATGCAGTAGGCATTTACACAAATTCTAGTTCTACAGGGCAATGTGCCAAGTGCACATTATGCTAACAATACCATTCACTGTGATTTACTTCCCTATATTAGAGCTTGTTTTCCTCTTAGCGGCCCATGTTCATCCACATCATGGACAGGAACCACATATCTTGACTGGTAGTGACAGCTCCAGGAGTGGCAAGAGTGGCTGGCACAGGGGGTCTCTGCCATGCTGATGGTCCCTGACGGCGGTGGCACCGCCACTAACTGAGATGGGGCAAGATGGTAGCAACATCAAGGCCGTGTGGTCTCCCAATGTGGTATTCCTGCCCATGTGACCACGCAGCTGCAACCCTGTCTCCACCCTGCCCCCTCTATCCTGATAAGTGGCAGCATCGCCACTGTGAGGAGGGCATGTCGCAATGGAGGACATGACCCCGTTACTTTAGCTATATTGCTTAACAATTGGCATTGTTCCCCTTAACATTCATTTTTCAAATATATCTTTCAGTGATTTAAGTGGTTTTATTCAATTTATTTAGAAAAGATCTAGAGCTGGCTTCACCCTGCATTTCTGGACAAGACAGGAAACACCTTGCAAACACACACACTTTTCAACATGGCAGGGTCACCAAGGGAAAACACTTCTGGCCTAGACTATGACTGCTTCCTTCCCCCCCCCCACTTAATAGTTAAAAATAACCCCTCTCAACACCCTGTAGTAATCTGTACAGTGTTATGATGGACCACCCAAGCATATTATTATTATTATTATTATTATTATTATTATTATTATTATTAAAATTGTATACTGACATCTATCTGTAGATCTCAGAAGGGTTCACAACACAAAAATACAAGATAAAAACAACACAAAATACATAACAACAACAACAAGAAACCAGTTATCTGCTCCTAGTGCATGTCTTTCTTTGACACATGTGGATTTTAGGAGTTTTGTGAGCGTTCAAGTAAATATGCTTGCAAAAGTGATGGTCCACACTTGAATGCTTGTGAGCAGGACTGAGATAAGTGGGCTATGTGCTTGCATGCTCCTCAGAATGCCACCAGAAGTGCTTCTTCCTTTCCCTTCCCCAGGGTTCAGTAGCTTACCTTGAGGCATGGGGAAGAGGCAAGGAGGCCCCAGCAGAGCATCATTCCCTTCCGAGGATGCAAATGGGACAACAACTCCCACAGTCCCTCATAGGGAACTGTGTTGCATGTGTCACTTTTACTAGGAGGAGAAAACCAGGGGCCCAATTCTTCACCAGTATTCCAAAAATCCAAAATAACAGTAAACCAGAAGGAGTCTAATTTGACAGACTACTCAGATGGTGTCTATAAAAAGTCTACAATCTATCTTTAAAATATAGGAATACAGTCTGAGACTGGGAATTGTTACAGAATGCCTTTCCTATGGAACGCTCTTGCTTTCTCTTGATAAGATAGAAACTTGCCTTCTTCTGAGACAGGTGGCTCACTCACCTTGAGCTTTTACTTTTCTCCATGTTTCGCTTCTGTGATATTTCAATGCACAGGGGCATCTCAGGGCTTGCAGTTGAAGCAGCTAATCACAGTAGTGTTAAATCCGTTTGGCTTAGATCCTCCAGGTTATATGGAAGAGCCATGGCTCAGGTTCATCCTGTAGCTGTTCCAGGTAGAGCTGATGTCTGAAATCCTGGGAGCTCCTCTAGTCTGTGTAAACAATTTTGCATTGTTTATTCCATCTTGGCATGAAGTAGTGTCTTATGTAGAATAAGTAACCAATACTTTC
This sequence comes from Podarcis gaigeae, assembly GCF_964106915.1. Classification (NCBI taxonomy): domain Eukaryota; kingdom Metazoa; phylum Chordata; class Lepidosauria; order Squamata; family Lacertidae; genus Podarcis; species Podarcis gaigeae. Next base: position 77,360,690 of record NC_139682.1, on the reverse strand, counting down.
ATCGTTCCCTTAGAAGAAATACTTTATTTCCAGCAGCATTTATACTTTAATCTCCCTTGGCTTTCTTATTCTTTCTTTTTTCCTTACAATTTCTTATATCCCCCCCCCCCCCTTTACAAGGAGATGGTGAGAATTCACATTTAATTTGATTGATATGTGATTTTACTACTTGGGGGTATTTTTTTTTAAAAAAACACAACATTTTTTCAATCCATCATGTGACTCTTCTGGCAAATACAAAGTTAGATAAAACTATATTAGATAATAAGAAACTCACATTCATCATACAGACTGATTTTTCAAAACACTGAGCTCTAACAAAAGCAAGCGCTATCCATCTTTGCCTGCTCTATAAATCTTCTCCCAAACATTGCCTCTCCCAGAGTAATTTTAAATGGAATCTAGCTAATTTCTCTTTCCTATCATCGTAGTGCTCTTATTGTCATGGCAACTAATAAGTGCTCAAACTTCAGGTCAAGGTTGATTGCTGAAGATGCTGTTTTGCAACCTGCTGAGCTGCTTTCCAACAGACTTCAAGTACAGACTCTCCATCTTGTTAATGATGTATGCATTCATTAACCAATATTTGGCAATATTAGTTAATCAAGGAACACATTACCCATGATTAAAGGAGTATCTGAATGTGTTATTATTGATGTGCAGAGTCAAGCCTGTATATCTAAGTTTTATGGAAAACCTTGAGCTAGACTAGACAGACCGCTTCTAAGTACTTAAGATCTTTTCCTTCCCCTCAGGGAAATAATTTGGGTTGCCTTGCCTAGCTAACTCCTAACCAAACTTCTTTCCAGGCTCTGATTTAATCCCTATCTGGCAGTCAAGCCCTGTTTGACAGTTTAACTTGAAATTCTCCACTCTAATTGGATGTTGCACCACCCAGCTATGGTTGGCTTCAGGAGGCTGAGCCAAGGCCCGTCCATCACACCTCAGCTTTTCCTGAGCCCACTTCACTCCTACTTGTTATGTGAATTGGTTACAAGAAGGGGCCAAACTGTGGGTTAAAGGAAGCTCTTGGAAATGGGTCTTGGAGACAGAATAAAGCAATTCTATAAGAACCTCTCCTTGTACCAAGACTGGGTATAATTCACAATTGCTGGGGCAATTCACTAAACAACTATTGATCCACTATTGGGGGGAGGGGTGTCAGTTGAACTGACAGAACAATCTGAACCACCCTGAGACCTTTGGGTATAGGGCAGTATAGAAAACAAACAAACAAACAAACAAACAAACAAACAAACCACAAATAGCGTTTTTTTTAAAAAAAAAATCTTGAAAATTCAAAAAGTACATAATTATATGTTCATTAAACATGGTGAGATGTAAATAAAAGAGAGAGAAAGAAAAGGGGAAACAGAACCAATGTAGAAGGGAAAATAAAGGGGGAAACCCCAAAACTATATTTTACAAGGTTGATGTGACAGGTGTGTGTGTGTGTGTGTGTGTGTGTAGGCTCTGCTTACTCATATTTCATATTAATTTGAGGACAGCGATATTCATTCAATGATAAGTGGTTTCCTAACGCTGCAAAGACAGTTTCTCGGAAGATCACAAACTCAATCATAAAAGCACCTTCTAATGGTCCCTTGTCATGTATCTAGTTGGTGTTTAACGGCCCCAGGAGTGGCCAAAGGAGAAAATACAGAAATAGTGCATTGAAAACAGTCTTGTGGAACAAATTATCTTTTAATTTACTAAGCAAGAGAGATCACAAACAGATAAAGTGGTTTGTAACTGACAGAAAGAAGTTCAAGGCAACTGACTGAGAATTGAGAATAAAAGGAAGTTAGGGTGGGGGAGGACAGAACAGCAAAGGACAAAAAGAACACATCACGTTTCCTTTGGCATCTATCCTTTCCACACTGTTGGTTTTTCTACTCTGTTTAACCTGTACAGACCCAGGAAAATACAAGATAAGATCTCCTTAGCTCTGCGATCATTCTGGCACTGGGGAAGTTTCACTCAGGCTCAGCTTTCCAATCCACACGTAGCTCTGCTGGTGGCTGCTAAGTCTGAAGGCCAATTTGGCCTTAGCCAAAAGCATTTTTGCATTGAACTGTGCAAATTGCTGAAGATGCAAATGGCATCAGCTGAGAAGCTTATCTCTACTGGAATCAGAACAAGTGTGGTAGGAGAATTTAATCCATTCCTCCCCTGTTGTGGTCCTGAAGGAAATCGCTCCCCTGCAGCTGGAATTTGCACTGGAAGCAAATCCCTTGTTGGTACCAGTAGATGATTTTCTTCCAAGGCAAATAACTAGTTTCAGAGGAACAGTTTACCTCAGGACCACACCTGGAAGAGAAAAGGTTAATTTTAGGGTTGCTTTGGGGAGGGGGCAAAGTTGTTGAGTTGTGTTTTTTTTTTAGTTATGGGTTGCTATAAGCCTGGATTTTCCCAGTTATTTCAGTGGCCCGGACACTGTTTTCAACTGTCGTTTCTGGCAACCCTGGTTAATTTACTCCTCCATACCCACTGTGAGCCTCATAATTATCAGCTGGTGCTCTCTGACTTTTCAAAAACTTGAATGTTAAAAGCAAGGATGCATTTTACGTTGTATCTCATTTGGCCCATATTAGCTACAGTTAAACTTTGCCTAAATGATAAATCCATAGGGATTAAAGTGATCTATTTATGGGAAGGGCTAGTGTGAAAATTTGAGCAATTTCATGCTCTAAATTTTATGCATGAACAGTGAACGTGTGGGTGGGGACAGGGGTACAGATGCAAGCCAAACCCACAACATCCTCTTAGGTGTTGCATCTGCCTCCGTTTGTGACCTTTCCTGTGTGGTGCTAGAAAGGTCTGCAGGGGAACTGCATGTGTTTCCTTCCATGTGTAAAGAACTCTAATCTCATTTATGTGAACGTAAGTAGAAGCTGCCTGCAGACCTCCCCTCATTTGCGCTGCACGTCCCTGACCTTTCTTGTGTTGTGCAAGAATGGTCTGCAAGGTGCTTACTCAACACAGGAGAGGAAGAGGACTGAGGTGTGCATGCAGTGTAGATCAGGACATAAGGGGTGGATCCTGCTTGAGCACCCCTGCCCCAGCCCACATTTCCTGCATTCATCTGAAGACATCTAAAGTTTGATGCTAGAATGTGGCTGTCACCAAACTTAGAAAGAATCTCTGAGAGCCCCCCTGACCTGGTTGAGTAGCTTTGGGATTGCAAGCTAGCCACATGCCCCCATACTGAAGCAAAGTTCTTTGGCCATAACTGGCTAGAATACCCTTTTTAAAAAAGGTGCCCATTTATTTCTGTATATTCGTTGCAAAGTTATATTTATACCCATTTTAAGGACTTGAAACACTGCCTTCTTATTCCTCAACCGGCAAATTCTCTGCCCCCACCAGGAGTACATCGTACCAGGGTTTGTTTCAGGGGTCAGCAAACTTTTTCAGCAGGGGGCTGGTCCACTGTCCCTCAGACCTTGTGGGAGGCTGGACTATATTTCTTTTTTTGGGGGGGGGGGAATGAATGAATTCCTATGCCCCACAAATAACCCAGAGATGCATTTTAAATAAAAGGACACATTCTACTCATGTGAAAACACGCTGATTCCCAGACCACCCACGGGCCGGATTTAGAAGGCAATTGGGCCGGATCCGGCCCCCGGGCCTTAGTTTGCCTGCCCATGGTTTATTTCATGAATCCCAGGGCTGAAACTGAAACTAGAGTCCGTCTCCTCCATAAAGGGTTGTGTTCTTTGCAGAATCCCTTGACTTTTTGCTCTTCAGCTATCTGTTGGAGGGAACCAACTCCACAGAAACAGGATATTTACACTGCATTCTTAAACACACTTAGCTGGCGATAACTCTCTCTAAACTCAAGAAGACTTCTGAACAGACAGACATAGGATCATGTTATTAAAGATGGTAAAGGTAAAGGATCCCTGGATGGTTAAGTCCAGTCAAAGGTGACTATGGGGTTGCAGCGCTCATCTCACTTTCAGCCGAGGGAGCCGGCATTTGTCCACAGACAGCTTTCCAAGTCATGTGGCCAGAATGACTAAACCACTTCTGGTGCAACGAAACACCATGACAGAAACCAGAGCGCACGGAAATGCTGTTTACCTTCCCGCAGCAGTACCTATTTATCTACTTGCACTGGTGTGCTTTCAAACTGCTAGGTTGGGACAGAGCAATGGGAGCTCACCCCATCACAGAATTCAAACCACCGACCTGATTAGCAAGCTCAAGAGGCTCAGTGGTTTAGACCACAGTGCCACCCACATCATCAGCATTTCATTCTGTATGGGACAATGACAATAAAGATTATCATATCGTATCATCATCATTATTATAAATGGCACCACACTGGCCACCCCATACACATATACGCAGACACACATTCTGTTTTTCTCTCCATCATGAGCTGTTGGTAGGTGGTTCTCTTGTGAATGCAATACAATATTTTGCAAGTGCTACAAAAACTAAATGGAACTTGGGGATCCCTTGTTTTAGGGTGGTGGCTCCAGGATCTGCTGCAGCTCCTTCCAAAGCTACATGAAGAGTGTTATGATAAAATTGCAGGTTGCAATGCTGACAAGCTAATGCCAACTGGAAGAAAACAAAACCAAGCAAAACTCCGTCCAACTGTGCGGGGGAAATATGTTGCAAAAATAACATCTGGCAACTTGATCTGGCAGGTGTTATGCATGGAGGCGTGAAGCCTTCCAGCTGCTCTACCTCCTGAAATACAACTCAAGACAATTTCTAGCACTGTTTTTAAAAGAAATGTTTGGGTAGTAATTTATGACCCAAGTGTAACAGGAGGGATACTAATTCCGAGATACCCAGGTCATACTTTATTTCCCTCAGGAAAGCAAAACTACTTGGGACATTTTTATGGTATGTCATAATAACTAGTCCGCAACATTAATACATTCTACCTGGCTGGCTTCAAATCATGTTCAATGCTTCATGATTGCGTCTTTATACTGGGCTAAGCCTATTGTTGGCCTCAAAAGGCATACAAAACAGTAAGTAGATTTACCTGGGACTTTTTATTGTGCTGTACTTCACCTAGATCCATTTTTTCTATTTGTGGGCAGTTCCTTATGTGGACGTCAGTCAACTTGACACCCATAATAATACTTGATACTTTGTTAAATTCTCACACGATCCTTTGATTTCTTGCCCACGTCATTCTTCAGACACCTCACCATAATCTTCTTTGCTTGTTTCTGTAACTGCCGTAAGTGGGACTGACTACATATCTTCTGCACTCTGCTTGCAACAGTTAGGACTCAATTGATATTCAAGGGGTTTGCTTTCTTTCACTGCACTGAAATATCGCTATTTAACTATGACATGTGGGAACTGGCTCGTTTTTATTTTTTACTTTACAAAAGCAGGGAACCACCATGCTAATTTACACTGCCTTAACACAAGTTCTTTTTTAAAAAAACTTCGCTCTATTTCTTTGCCATGATAAGTTATTAAAAGCAAGCAAACTCATTTCTCTTCTGTGGCAGAGAAACATGTTAATGTGAAGCTATACTTCATTTGGCTTAAAAGATAATAAGAAACTCACTTCCAAAGCATTTTCTTTCTTTATGTCACAAAACTTCTACGCTCTAACTATGTCATCTTTGTCCTAAAACATCATTAGGCATCCGAGCTAACAGAATGAAAAGAAAGAAAGATGAATTGTTGGGCTGGCATTTTTTGGTGGGTGTGTGTGTGACTAAAAACTAGATTGATTATTCTCAGTAGCAGAAGGCATGGTGTGGCATTCACCTGACCTCCTGACAGCTGAGTCACTGCTACTGAACAGGAAGGAGAGGGGGCGGGTTGAGATAGCAAGGAGCTCAACACAGTGAAAACACATTGCAGGACCACCAGATTGGCTCTACCAGTGTGTTTGCACCATCCTGACTTCCCTGCTGCCCCCTCACTCCCCATCTCCTTCCAGGTCAGCAGCAGTGACTCAGCTATCAGGAGCACTGCCACATCATCATGTCATCTAATACTGGTTCTTCTATCAATGCTAATATGTGAACATAGCCTCTGACCTCGTTGATATACGTAGTTGCTATTTTAGGCCTTCATTCTACATACATCTAACTGACCCGATCAGTGACCACAGAGATTTTAGCAAGGCTTTAAGGTTTATTTTTGGTGTGTATTGGGAGCTAGGTCTAAAACAGTGGCAGAAAACTTAATTAGCATGACTTTCTGAGTTGCCTCGTGCTGCCTGACTGGAATAGGACAAAATCCCCCTTGAATTTCCACAGAAGTCTTTTTAAAAAAATTAAAAAAATGCTATTGCAGGACAAGAGAAGGATCAGTAGCAGCATATTATCTCAAGAACACACTGTAATATTGTCAGATAGGAGTAATGAATTAAACAAATGCATTTGTGACAGCCATACGAAACCCCTGTGGAATGCTGAAAAGTCGTGACTGTATTTAGAGCCTCAGAGAACCCCTCTGCAAATTGCTCATCGTCTTATCCAACTTCTGCTTGCTTTCTGTGAAATTGTTTGGCTAAACTGTAAGAGGCAGTGGAAGACAGGAGTGCCTGGCGTGCTCTGGTTCATGGGGTCACGAAGAGTCGGACACGACTAAACGACTAAACAGCAACAACAAAATTTCACTCAAAGCGAAGCCTCCAGTTTGGAGTTGTGAGGTTTCACTTTTGAGAACAGATATTGTTCCAGGCATCTTCAGCTTTGTCCATCACTTGAGTAGTTTTTGGGGGGAGCTGAATCCCAACATACATTGGAAGGAGGTGTGTTGGAGGTATTTATTCATCTATTTTATTTATAAAAGGTAAAGGTAAAGGGACTCCTGACCATTAGTTCCAGTTGTGACAGACTCTGGGATTGCGGTGCTCATCTCGCTTTATTGGCCAAGGGAGCCGGCGTACAGCTTTCGGGTCATGTGGCCAGCATGACTAAGCCGCTTCTGGCGAACCAGAGCAGTGCACGGAAACACAGTTTACCTTCCCGCCGGAGCGGTACCTATTTATCTACTTGCACTTTGAGGTGCTTTCGAACTGCTAGGTCGGCAGGAGCTCACCCTGTCGCGGGGATTTGAACCGCCGACCTTCTGATTGGCAAGTCCTAGGCTCTGTGGTTTAACCCACAGTGCCACCCGTGTCCCATTTTATTTATATGCTGCCCTTTATCCAAGGTAGTGGGGTTCCACAGACAAACCTTGGCCCTGCACTGACCATGTCCCCCACAACATAACCCAATATCAGGGTCCTGAATGTCCCGCTCCTGCCACACATTGCTTTGGATTACTTAAAAAGGTAAAGGTAAAGGACCCCTGACAGTTAAGTCCAGTCGCGAACGACTCTGGGGTTGCAGCGCTCATCTCATTTTACTGGCTGAGGGAGCCGATGTTTGTCTGCAGACAGTTTTTTCCAGGTCATGTGGCCAGCATGACTAAGCCGCTTCTGGCGAAACCAGAGCAGCACACGGAAATGCCGTCTACCTTCCCGCTGGAGTGGTACCTATTTATCTACTTGCACTTTGACGTGCTTTCGAACTGCTAGGTTGGCAGGAGCTGGATTACTTACACCACTGTAAATTCCACCAGCCTAAGTTCCACCCACTGAGCCCTGATTGAGATAGGGTCAGAAACTTATGCCACCATATTTCTGGCTCATTCAGGGTGAGGGGCTTACATAGGCATAGAATAAATCAGGAAAGCACAAGATCCACCCAATCCAAACTCTCTCATACTCGAAAATCTTGGCTTTGCATTGTGCTGCTGTCCACAGCTGAGAACCACCACTCTGTTTTCACATTGTTTTTGGGAAAGGTTTGTGCAATCAATCTGTTTAATGTGCAAAGCAATGTAGAAAAAGAAACAAAAACGTGTTGATACTGTTCCAGTGCTTAGGCATTTCAATATTCAGTGTTGGCACACAATTGAGATTATCCCAGAATACAATATTTAGTCACAGGATTCCAAAATACATTAATATGAAGATTAACTGAGTTTTCCCAGGCTATTTTCAGAGGGCTGACTTAATTTCTAATGAATTCCTTAAAAGAGCCTTTGTCCACAAGCAAAAATGATCTAAAATGAACTTGGGTGGGGAATGAAGGAGGGAGAATCAAGTTTTGTTTTTGCTTTTTTTTTAAAAAAAAAATCATGATCATTTTTTTGGAGGGAGGCATTTTGAAATGATTTTAAAATAGAGCAGATTTTCATCTATGTTTGGATGGCTCCTAACTCTCTAAACTCTTGTTGTAGAAAGAGACTGCTAAAGAGGTCAAACTGGTGTAACAAGCAGGCTCATGAATGCCCCTTTGTTGGGCCTTTGCATAACTAACATGATGGCCTAGGACAGATGAAGTATTGTCGTAGGAGCTAATGGTTGGAGAGCCTTCTGAAAGACAATATGTCATTCTCCCCACTCCATTCCCTGGCTGGAAGTGATGTCATCAAAGGGGGTCTCTGTGTGAAAGAGGATGAATGAATGACTGGTCGTGTTGGAGCTTGAATCTGAAAGAGACAATTAGGCCTTACTTGCTCTATGGTACTGTTGGTTTTCCATATACAGTGGTACCTCGGGTTACAGACGCTTCAGGTTACAGACTCCGCTAACCCAGAAATAGTACCTCAGGTTAAGAATTTTGCTTCAGGATGAGAACAGAAATCGGGTGGCACGGTGGCAGCAGGAGGCGCCATTAGCTAAAGTGGTACCTCAGGTTAAAAACGGTTCCTAACCCGAGGTACCACTGTGTGTGTGTGTACACATATATACATGGGACAACCTATTAAAACTACTCAGCCTGACAGTGAAAATGTCTGCTAGACCTTCTGCCATGTGTCTTAACCACACGGCAGAAAGTCAAGGAAGAAGGGGCAACTGCGTAGGAAAGTGAATTCCATTCTTTGGACACGTCTAGAGAGAAAACCCTCTCCTGCATCCCAACCAATCATTCCCCCAAGACCGTCAAGCCTCCTCTGAAGATCCTCTGAAGTGAAGTCTCCTCTAAGTGGAGCAAAACATAAAAACAAAATTGTAGCTCTGTATAGCATTTCAAAGTAGCAGCCACCAAGCTTTGCTGCGGCCATCATGATACATGGCGGAAAATTTATTTCAGTTGCACCATTAAAGATATTGAATCTTTTTTATCCCTAATTCAACAAATCCTGGCTGATTCCCCTGGGAAGGAGATAACAGAGTAGCGTGTGAACCTAGAACATGGCACCTAATTAAAAGACCACTGCTCTCAATTCAGCATTAACTGTCAACTTCAGAATGTAATTGGAACCACTGCAGTGTTGACATTATTAAACACAGGCACTTTGATTCCTTTCCTCTGCCCGCTTTAAAAATCAAAGAGAAGAATTAAGCACTAAGACCCACATGAATGTTTAATAGATGGTGTTAATGGTCTTAAGAGTCAGCCAAGGAAAGTGCAGATTGCTCTGAGATGTCAATCCAGGCACCATTATTTAACAGGTTTATTCACAATAAACAGGTTTATTGTTATTTAGCATATTTATTAAGGATCGGGAACAGAGGGACATAGGTGCCTTTATGGGGACAAGTCATAATGTGGACTGCATAGCCAGTTTAAAGGGGTTGTAAAAAGAAGCTCAGGAAAGATGAGGAAGAACTAAGGGAGCAAGGAACAGTCAAACAGACAAGTTGGATTCGGGGACTGTATATTTTTAGGGAAGGTTGGGGCAGAGGAAGGAAAGGAAAGAGAAGACCAAACCTGCAGGTTCAAAGTACACCGTTAAGGTGAAGCACAGCTAATGAGTTCTAAACTGATGCTGTTGACCAACCTGTAAATAGTTACCATATTTTTTGCTCTAGAAGATGCACCAGACCACAAGACGCACCTAATTTTTGGAGGAGGAATACAAGAAAAAAATATATTCTGAATCTCAGAAGCCAGAACAGCAAGAGGGATCGCTTGTGAAAGCAGCAATCCCTCTTGCTGTTCTGGCTTCTGTGATAGCTGCACAGCCTGCATTCGCTCCATAAGATGCACACACATTTCCCCTTAATTTTTAGGAGGGAAAAAGTGAGTCTTACAGAGCAAAAAAATACGGTATTTCCTGTTTCCTTCTGGAGGGTCTGCGGGGAGACTGAAACATAAGAGAGAGCACATTGTCTCAATTACTGCAGGTGTTCTTTCACTGAATACATACCTGGAGACTTCAGGTAGTCTTTGTGTCAGCCAGTAAGAAGTCATGAAGTCATATATCCTTGAGATGAACCATACAGAAAAGCTAAGGGCTGCATCTCACATGGTTGCAATCTCTGCCTACAGATTAGGATGGCTTGACCTAGGCAGACCATTTTAATGGTCAGTTTTTTAAAGGTATTTCACCAGTTGTGCTGGGCCTGGACTCAACATTTGTCATTTCATGTTAGGGATGGAGTTTGATGGTTCATTTTTTATCGTATTATTGTAACGGAAACCCAGTTGCCGTTCGCATTTCATTAAACTTACACGATCTCCACCTGATTACCATTTGTGAAAATAGTGTTATTGTTTTCAATCCTCCTGACAGTGCTGCACTTACCCAGTGGATATGGCTCTTTAAAATACTGCCACTTTTAATCACTGCCCATCACCAAGTTCCTATTTGCATGCCTCCAGGGGTACTGTAATTCGTATGTCTTGTGGTGTCACATTAATGAGGCTTGCATATGCAGCTGAACAAAGTACTGTGTTTTACTGTTTTGCTATTACTCAATCACTACTCCTCAATTGTTTAATAGACATGATAATATCATGACAGTCCCTGCTTCCATGGACAGTCCTGGATTAACAGAAGTCATCCCAGTTTCTGAGTTGATCACAGAATGTCCCTCTTTTCCTTAAAGGTAAAGGGACCCCTGACCGTTAGGTCCAGTTGTGGACGACTCTGGGGTTGCGGCGCTCATCTCGCTTTATTGGCTGAGGGAACCAGCATATAGCTTCCGGGTCATGTGGCCAGCATGACTAAGCTGCTTCTGGCGAACCAGAGCAGCACACGAAACGCTGTTTACCTTCCCGCTGGAGCGGTACCTATTTATCTACTTGCACTTTGACGTGCTTTAAAACTGCTAGGTTGGCAGGAGCAGGGACCGAGCAATGGGAGCTCACCCTGTTGCGGGGATTCGAACCGCCGACCTTCTGATCGGCAAGCCCTAGGCTCTGTGGTTTAGACATCCTTAGAATGTCCCCATTTTCATGGTAGAAATGTTGAACAGTATGGAGTTATGTGACCTCCAAGCCAAGGAGATAACTAACTATATAACCTTTAGAAGACATCTGAAGGCAGCCCTGTATAGTGATGTTCTTTAATATTTAATGTTTTATTATGTTTTATATATGTTGGAAGCTGCCCAGTCAGATGGGTGGGGTATAGATAGATAGATAGATAGATAGATAGATAGATAGATAGATAATTGAATAGGATGTCCCTATTTTCATCGGAAAATTGTTGGAGTGTATAGCATACCGGTGTTAATTAGGAACCAAGGTGAAATTTTGAGAGGAATGCAGATCAGTTTGTTTCTGAACTGGCGGACTTTGTTTCTGAAGCATCACCATGCCCAATTACAAACTTATTCTGCATCCCCGTAAGAATAACACAGAGGTATCTTCCAAGGTTGTTCTGAAGGCAAGAACAATAATTGTTCCAGATGAATGACAGAAATCCTGGAAACAGGTTTCCACATCTGAATTTCCCTGGCCGGAGGCAGTTTCAAAATGTATCTTTGTGATGACTGTATTGAGTGAAGTGGCCATGAGATTATGCTGTTAACCATGGATGAAACAGCCTTAGATGGACAGCTTCAATTTCATGATGGCATTTATAAAATGTAAAACATCAGCTGAAAACACTAGCCATATACTCACGTTAATGTTTTCATTTTCTAGCATGTGGTTTATATTTTAAGAGCCTGGGGGTTTTTTTTAGTGCAGTCAGTTGACTTCTTTTATTCAAAATATATCCCCCACCCATTTGTGTGTGTGTGATGAACTGAAAAATTATTACAAGTCTGTCACAGACTTTACAAAAGGAACCTGCTTTGTGGCATTTAGAAGGAGAAAAAAATATCACCCAGAGATCATTACTGAAGGTGTAAGGCTAGAATCAAGCCGTCTCTTGTCAGATCATTTCAAAACGTGTTTCAAAGTGGCAAAGGGCACTTTCCGCAGGCTTAATGGTACATTATGCAAGAATAAATAATTTAAGAAGAAAATTGGCATTCTATTCTGTAACTAGAAAGTAAAGTTTGAAATGCTGCTAATTTAGACATTAGAGACATGACGGATTCATAAAATAATACTGAAGCGAGTTGGGATGGGAATGTGTTATCTAGATAGCCAGACTTTTCTGATGAAGCCCATTAAAAAAAGGCAGAGCCTATAGGGAGTTTTCTCATTATTATTCCTTTATTTCATATACCAACCCCCTTTTCTTGTTTAAAGATGTTCATTGGGTTTGAGTGAAGATGATTGCGCTTCACTTTTGCTAGCCTCTTTATCTCCCAAACCTATCCCTCATTCTGTGCCGGTGTAATTTAGTCAGGGTCTGTTCTCATGTGAATGAGCTTAGACTCCCTCCCAATGCTTTGTCTAAATAACTCACATGGGGACTGGCAACTTCTTCAATGGGAGGAAATACTTACTGACCTCCAGTCCCCTCTTTAATTAAAAGACATTAATTTTTAGATCTTAGTGGCAGATGGAACAAGCTGGGCTGTTGTTAGGCCAGAAATATATTAATAGACTTGGGGCTTACTGGTTTACTTTTCTGCCTGAATTAAATCCCACAGCTAAGCAAAGCCTAGTTGTTGATTTGGTCTTGTATTAACATGTTTAGTGCTTTAGAAGCCTTTCTTGGCAGAAAAAAAACGGGAGGGACTCCTCAGATTATCACTATCAGTGACTGGAAAATTGCCTGGTTTATTCTTTTAAGTAATGGTTATTTATAGTACACTTCTGTGGTCTGCTAAGAGGGAATCCTAGGACAGGGGAAAACACTCCTCTTCAAATTTGGAGACAGAACTCCTACACTGGAGAAGAGATGTGATGTAAGGTTCTTCACTGAAGCTTCTGTACTCCTTGCCCAACTAATGTTGCAAATCTAGCATTTGTATGGCAAATAACAGGTGTGCACTGGGTGCAATTGGGAAATGTGCCAGGGTGGACCACAAAATGGGGAAAGATCTAAATCAGGAAGAAATTTAGATATGCTTCTTAGCATGTCTAACCCTTTTTCTTCCATTTTCTCCCCATGGTTTCCATTAGGAGGTAAAATGTGTTGTTGTTTATGAATCACTTTCCATGAGGCCTCCTGAAGCATTTTGCAATATAATAGAAGCATATCAACAACCTCAGATACGCAGATGACACAACCTTGATGGCAGAAAGTGAGGAAGAATGAAAGAACCTTTTAATGAGGGTGAAAGAGGAGAGCACAAAATATAGTCTGAAGCTCAACATCAAAAAAACTAAGATCGTAGCCACTGGTCCCATTACCTCCTGGCAAATAGAAGGGGAAGAAATGGAGGCAGTGAGAGGTTTTACTTTCTTGGGTTCCATGATCATTGCAGATGGGGACAGCAGTCACGAAATTAAAAGACGCCTGCTTCTTGGGAGAAAAGCAATGACAAATCTAGACAGCATCTTAAAAAGCAGAGACATCACCTTGCCAACAAAGGTCCGTATAGTTAAAGCTATGGCTCTTCCCGTAGTGATGTATGGAAGTGAGAGCTGGACCATAAAGAAGGCTGATCACTGAAGAATTGATGCTTTTGAATTATGGTGCTAGAGGAGACTCTTGAGAGTGCCATGGACTGCAAGAAGATCAAACCTATCCATTCTTAAGAAAATCAGCCCTGAGTCCTCATTGGAAGGACAGTTCTTGAAGCTGAGGCTCCAATACTTTGGCCACCTCATGAGAAGAGAAGACTCCTTGGAAAAGACCCTGATGTTGGGAAAGATTGAGGGCACAAGGAGAAGGGGATGACAGAGGACGAGATGGTTGGACAGTGTTCTCGAAGCTACCAACATGAGTTTGACCAAGCTGTGGGAGGCAGTGGAAGACAGGAGTGCCTGGCGTGCTCTGGTCCATGGGGTCACAAAGAGTCGGACACGACTAAACGACAGCATGAGCATATGTTTAAAATTTACACACATACTTGTATATAAAAAACAATACACACACATACACATATATACACACATACACAAAAGTGCACACATAAAACCAGTTCAAATCTGATGCAGATGTCAACTGGGATAAAGATCTCCATTTATATGGCTTACTGAAAGAAGACCATCTTTAGCAGGTGCCGGGGGGGGGGGGGGAGAAGGTGTCCATATGTTATGCGGTGGTGGCAGTAGAAGTGGTAACAACAAAACAACAACAGCAAGGAAATGGAAGAAGTCAAGATAGTTTCCTAGCCCTCACTTCTGCACTGCTTGCTGTGCTGGAATTGTGTTGGAAAGTGGAGGCACTCTGGTCAAGAGAAATAAGCTAAAGCAGAAACAATTGTTTCTTTTCTCGCTTTAAGAAAGCACCTTAGGCTAAATCTAGGACCTATTTCTAGGAAATGCAGTAATGTTTGCTTGTAAGCTGCCAGCAGTTTTATCTCTGAACACCTCGTTCCGGGCGACAACAGGACACTTGCTTAACCACAAGGTAAGGGATCAAGCTTGCGGGTGAGCTAGGCATTAAGTAGATTGTGCTAATGACAAGTTACAAGAACAAAAGAAGATAGGGAAAACTAAGTGGGAGCAGAGAGGAGTAATGGAAAGTCCCCCGAATGCATAGGTAAGGTTACTTATAACTACTACAAGTTGGGGGTGGGGACACTTGCCATGGGGTGAAATGGGGGCTGCTAGAATAAGTGACGCAGCTATCAGGCGGCTTGTAGAGAACTATGAAAGTATCTTCTTAACCTGGCTCTTCTCTGCACCATGAGGTGAATAAGACATCAGTCTTTACAAAAATAAATCCTTTTCTTGCTTTGCTACCTGTTGCCTGGTTATTGTTTTCCACTACACAACAAATGTCAAAGTGGCGAGTTCCACAACATTGCTCAAGCCAACGAGGGCTTTGAATCTGATGATTAAACCACCTCCACCTTACCTTACCTCATGACTGCAGCCTTTAGTATTTAACTATACAGTGGTACCTCTGGTTGTGGAAGGGATCTGTTCCAGAGGTCCGGCCGGATCTTGAGATTTTTGCAACTGAAGAGACCACTTCTGCACATGCACGTGTGGCAAAAACCCAGAAAAATACATCCGGTATTTGCAGCTTATGTATCCCAAAGTTTCCATAAGCGGAGGTACCACTGTATCTTGATTGCTTTGAATGGCTTTTTAAAAACAAACAAACAGAAAACAACAGCAGCAACAACTCCAGGTACTGTATTCCTTTTTCATGGAAAGGTGGGATATAAATGTTTTAGGTAAGTAAATAATAAATGAAATAAAGAACTGGGGTCGGCTTGTTCCGGGGCTCTTCACCTCATCAAGAAAGTGGCCCAGCTTGGAAGGTGGCGGGGAAGACTTTTTCAGCAACAGCAGAATCCGAGTGGGCCTTGAAGGCTGCACACTCCTCCCAAGAGCAGTGTTGTCAAAATCTCCCTGCAAAGGTATTGACATTTTTATGTATTCACTCTGATTTGAGCTGTTAGGTCTGCTGTGCTCTTGTACGAAAGCCTGCGGCAGGCGATTTCCCCCCTCTCTTCTCCTCCAACCTGTGTTCAGTTGAATAATTTATTCAAACAGGGACTTGCCCTATTTGGGGGTTCAGATTACTTATGTCCAAACACTCACACCAGGGAGGGTGTGTGTGTTGCCAGTTAGAAACATTTAACATGAAGAATACTGAAAGACATGAAGGAAAAGGCTCTCTTAGCATAAAAGGCTATATCCCCATATCTCCACTAAGACTACCAGACACAATGTACAGGGAAAAAATATGGCTGCCAGCATAAGTAAAGGGGAACAGCCAACTTGTTATCTGTAAAGTTCCTAGGAACAGACTGCAGACCCACCAAGTGTCCCTATTTTCAAGGGACAGTCTCAAATTTACAGAAGCCATCCTGGTTTCTCATTTGATCCTGGAAAGTCCCGCTTTTCCTTAGGACATCCCTATTTTCATCGGAGAAATGTTGGAGGGCATAGAGTTATGTGACCCCCGAGCCAAGGAAATAAGTAACTATACAACTTTTAGAAGACATCTGAAGTCAGCCCTGTACAGGGAAGTTTTTAAAAAAATGTTGCATGTTTTCTTATGATTTTATATATGTTGGAAGCTGTGTAGAGTCGCTGGGGCAACCCAGTTGGGTGGGGTATATAATTACGATGGTGGTGGTAGTGGTGGAATAGGACTCCCCTGTTAACATTAGAGAAATATTGGAGGGTGTGGGACCATAAAGAAGAGAGGTGGACCATAAAGAAGGCTGACTGCCAAAGAATTGATTCTTTTGAATTATGGTGCTGGAGGAGACTCTTGAGAGTCCCATGGACTGCAAGAAGATCAAACCTATCCATTCTGAAGGAAACCAGCCCCGAGTGCTCACTGGAATGACAGATCCTGAAGTTGAGGTTCCAATACTTTGGCCACCTCATGAGAAGAGAAGACTCCCTGAAAAAGACCCTGGTGGTGGGAAAGATTGAGGGCACAAGGAGAAGGAGACGACAGAAGACAAGATGGTTGGACAGTGTTCTCGAAGCTACGAACATGAGTTTGACCAAACTGCGGGAGGCAGTGGAAGACAGGAGTGCCTGGCGTGCTCTGGTCCATGGGGTAACGAAGAGTCGGACATGACTAAACAACAACAACATGGGACTACAGCATACAATCACTTTCTGGTGTATCTTGAAAGAGATTTATTTTTATTTATTTTTTACTGGGTGGCCATGGAGCTGCTCTAAGGAGCTTAACATCTTTAAAGCAAGAAAGAGCTAGCCCTCTGACCACCTCATAAGCACAGTTAATGTGCATCAGTTATTGATCATGCATTTCACCCTGCAGATTTGCATTCTAATCTGTGCATGGCTCGGGGATGGGGAGGGATGCGATGGTTTGTTCCAAAATACAGAGCAGAGTGGAATCCTCCCCAACCCTAAACAATGGAATCACGTTTCACAAAGGGAAAGCATGAGAAACTGAAGGGCCCGTTTCAGCACAACAATAGTGGAAAGCGGGGGTCATATCCTTCTGCAATTCTTCTTTTTCTGCGATTTACAGCTAACTAACTGCTCGCCTTTTGGCTTCTTTACTGCAAACATCCATTAGCTCAAGAGTGGGGAACCTCAGGACTGAATATGCACACCCTCCAGGTGAAACCTGGACTGCCATTTTCCAGGACCACACTCCTGCATGAGTCATGTGACCCGTGTGTGAGAGTGTAACCCCGAAAAAGCACTTTTGGGGGGCACAGCACCCAAAACCACACACTATTGGGTACCGTGTGAGATCATAACCCCCTCCAGCTCTTCTTACAGGGCGAGTGCACGTCTTGAAACCGTGTGAGAGCACAGCATCCAAAATAGTTGCTGTGATCTCACAAGGGAAAACCGGGATGTCCCAGTTTTTCTAGGACAGTTGCAAGGTATGAATATGGCCTCCCATATGTCTCTGTATGGCCCTTGCTAGTCTCCCCAGTCTCTTCATCAGCTTTGCTTCACACCCAAAATGTTTTTGCTTGAATGGAATGTTTCCTTGAACTCCAATAAGAACTTTTGCTCCCCTCAGTAGAGAATACTGAGGCGTGTATGTGTGTATGTGTAGAAACTAGCCTATGGAACGTAAGTAACATTTAGCTACTTCTGCCCATATTGGACTCTGGTCCACCCACTATTGGCATGTGGCCCTCAGAAGGTTCCCTAGAAAGGAATGTTGCCCTCAAGCTGGGACATGTTCCTCATGCCTGCATTAGCAGATAAAACTCCTGGCGTGTCATTGGCAGCGTCAAAGATTCCTGACATGACAGAGAAGATCAGAAAGCAGCTGTCTTTACTGTCTTGGGTAAATGACATCTGATTTTATTTTTATTTATTTTTTAAAAAAATGGGTTTCTGACGGCTGCTGCCTGTTATATTGTGGTTGTATTCTGCCCTTATGTACAGTAATTGTATCTGCATCTGCAACATTCCTAATCTTGGTCTATAGACTGCTGCAGCAGGTCAAACAACCTGTGTTTTGGGCATTGCTTTTAAGAACGTGATTTCAGTCTATGTCAAAAGCCACAGTAGGACATCAACCTGCTCCTTGAACTACAGCAATAGTTCAAATTGAAGGAATGGGTTTCCAAAACCCAAAAACTGACTGTGCAGGCAGTTTTTAACTGCACCAAAATCCCCATTTCTCCTTAGCTAAAATGCATAAACTTCAGCCGTTGAGCAAATGCAAAACAAGAACACAGCTCTCTCCCTTATCAGTTTGACGGCAAGACTGGCCTTGACTCTACCAGTAGAACAGACACAGACATATCTTATGTTCTGAACACAAATGATGCAGAGACCCAAGTCTGGGACTAACGCCAGAGCATGTTCTCGGAAGTAGTGACCTCTTGCTCCAATATAGGAGTAGGAACAGGAATATCCTTTTATGGTCAGGAGTGCAGGAAGGAAGATCCCTTTATGGTTGAGAGTACCAGAGCAGGAACATATGTGATGTCAACCTGTGTACGTACGCCGACGTGGTTGGGCTCCTAGGGGAGGAGTGAGAGGGTGCCTGGAGGATATATAAACTGCATGAAACCTGTCATTTCTTTGTACTTGCTGTGGACTCACCACGCAAGTGCCGTCTGCTATCCGGAGAGCAGAATAAACTCTTTCTTTGAACCAACCTCGGTGTCATTTTGACTTCCTTCCTCCTGTCCCGGAGCAACGCAGACCCAATCGGTGAACTCCAATAAGGCTACAAAATGTCTAGTAATCAGACCAGTATTAAAATAAATGAAAATGTGTTTTAGAAATCCCAGTATTTATGGAAATATCCATATCAGGAGGGCTCAATGTACAACTCAGCAAATTACTACTTTTTAGTTCAAAATCAAACAGCATATTTTTAAGGTCTCTGGGAAATGTCTAAAGCAAACTTCAGACTTCATTTGGGCTGCTTTCTTTCAGTATCAACATCATGATTGTTATGGCTAAGTTAGTTTTGTCCTTGGAAACACCTTACCCTTAGGGCCGTTAGTTTTTCAGGAAGGAGTGTGCTAGACGTCAACGATATTTACATCAATCTAGTGAGTATTTCACTAATACAATAGAAAGGGTGTGGCCTCTCACAAATGTTGGCCTTTCACAAATATAGCCTTGCATGTGGCTACAACGGTTACTTTTAAAAAGCTCCCATCTAGTCTAACCCCCTCTAATGTGGGAATCTCAACCAAGGCATTCATGAGAGATGGCCATCCAACCTTTGCTTAAAAATCTCCAAGTAAGGAGAGTCCACAGCTTCCTGGGGGAGTCCATTCCATTGTCAAACTCTCACTGTCAAAAAGTTCTTCCTGATTTTTAGTTGGAATCTCTTTTCCTTGTAACTTGAATCCATTGGTTCGGGTCCTACCCTCTGGAGCAGGAGAAAACAAACTTGCTCCATCTTCCATGTGAGAGCTCTTTAGATATCTGAGTATGGTTATCATTTCTCCTCTTAGTCTTCTCTTTTCCAGGCTAAACATTCCCAAGTCCCTCAACTGTTCCTCATAAGGTTGGGTTTCCAGATTCTTGATCATCTTGATCACCCTCCTCAACACATGTTCCAGCTTATCAAAATCCTTCTTAAACTGTGGTGCCAGAACTGGACACAGTACTCCAGATGTGGTCTAACCAAGGCAGAATAGAGTAGTACTATGACTTCCCTTGATCTGGACCCTGTACTTCTGTTGTTGCAGCCTTGAATAGCATTAGCTATTTCTGCTGCTGCATCACATTGTTGACTCATGTTTCCTTTTCATATGTACTACTGGCAAGCCAGGTGTCCTCTGTTTTATATTTGTGCAGCTGGTCATTCCTGCCCAAGGAATTTGTCTCTATTTAAATTCATTTTGTTGGTTTGGGCCCAGTTCTCCATCCTGTTACATTCTGTCTTCTGCAGCATTAGCTACCCCTACCAGTTTGATGTCATCTGCAGATTTGATGAGCATCCCCTCAATTCCTTCTTCCTTGTTGTTTATAAAGACTTTGAACAACAGTCTGGCTTGAAAGTCTATAGCAGACACCCACAATAAGGTCACTGTTCTTTCCCTATTCTACAGTTTTCATCCATATACTCTCAATCTGCCCTCCATGATCCAAGTCATGGATCTCCTGACATATTATGCTACTTCTCCCCCATTCCTATTTGGTCTATCCCTCAGTTTCTACATTCTAGTCAGGAGTCTCATCCTACCAGGTTTCAGTAATGCCTATTACATCATATTTGTCACCCTGTATTAAGAGCTCCAATTCATATTGCTTGTTTCCCATACTGTGCGCATTAGTTTAGAGACAACTGAAACCTCCAGCTGCTTTCTTCTTGTAGTTTCTGCCCTTTAGCAGGTTTCCGTAGCACTACCTCAGTTTCCTGTGCATCAATGAAGCTATTATCCCCAGTATCAGGGAGTGAAAAGTAGCGCATATTGTCCCCCCCCCAAAAAAAAAATGTGGCCAGGATGTGATGCACCCATAAGACAAAACAATTTTGCCACAATCCTTAGTACTTTGTCAAGAGTCTGACTGATCAAGACTCAACTGGGCTAAACTTCAGAAACTTGCCTCTTATCCTTGGCCTTATTCAGTTGTCCATTTTGCCCTCTATTCTGTCTTCCTTATCTTATTTACACCGTCACCATCTACTATATACAGTACCAATACACAACTGCATTTTGACTTCACCGTAAGTTTCTTTTGTAGGGATTAAAGTTTGCTTTTGGCTGTAGTGTCCTTATATCCAACGACTTCAAAGAAGATGTCAAAAATGAGCACTGCAACAGGAGGGGAAGATGTGCAATATATATCTATCAGGGAAAGCACGTCATTCAGGAGAGAACCTACTTAAGGTAAGCTGGCTTTTTATTTTTGTCACTCTTAAGACGCTTTTGCAGCATAAAACCTACACCACTAAGACTTGAGGTGGAGAAAGCTCAGATTTCACCTTTATCTAATCCTATTGTCTGCATCATTCAGAGAAACTTGGTTTTCAGTTAAATCATATATTCTCCGACTTCTTTAAATCTTCAGGTATAGATGAATGCCAAAATATTCTTAGCGATTTGCACTGCTGTCCTGCCCACAGTCAGACTGCTTAAATCTCTTTGGACTGAATGGGGATTTAAAAAAAACAGATCAAAGGTGCATAGAAAAAGGGCATCTTTTGTCGAAACAAAAAACTGCAATTGTTGCTCTCCTACCACAAATGATCGATTTTTCTTGTTTGTCATAATGGTATTTCTTAATGAGAATTAAAATTGGACTCAGAAGTATATATTTGTTTTTAGAAGGGCATGTTAGCAAGTCAATTAATTAAGTCCTTCCTCCAATGTATCTTCTATACATATGCAGCATAATAAGGTCTGATATTGAACTATGTGCCCAATTTCAGAAGCATTGCCAGGAATCAACCTTTGAAAAATAGCCTCATGTATTCTTGGGGTTCAAATCTGAATCATGCAATTAACAAAACAAAAGGAGAAGGTTAAGCCAAAAATAATGTACTTTGAGCTTAAAATATGAAACTTGACACACTCCTATATTAATCCATGCTGGACATTTTATATATATATATATATATATATATATATTTGCTTTCGTAGATTATATATATATATATAGATCCCAGTAAGCAATGCCCCCTGGTGGGCATGAGACTAGTAAATATTTGTGGCATACACTTTTGTACCATTCTAATCATAGAATTAATCATAGAATCATAGTTGGAAGGAACCACAAAGGTTATCTAGTCCATTCCTCTGCAATGCAGGAATCTTTTACCCAACATAGGGCTCAAACTCATCAGCCTGAGATTAAGAGTTTCATGCTCTACCAACTGAGAATTCCTCTGTGCTGTGGTTAGTATACAGGAGCTATGTGAGCTGCACAAGCATGATTTACATGAGGATGCTGTGAAGTGGGAGTGTCAATCCAAATTTCAAACTCTGTGTTTATATGTAGCTAGGATTGCAGACTTTATGGTTCAGGGATATGCAACATACCCTCCAACATTTCTCCAATGGAAATAGGGACGTCCCATTCCATTAATGATATTTTTACTACAGTATCTATACCCTACACTTTTTACTGGGATGCCCCAGTCACTCTGGGCAGCTTCCAAAATATATAAAACCATAATAAAACATTAAACATTTTTAAAAAACTTACCTATACAGGATTGCCTTCTGACGGCACGGGGGTTGGAGAACACCATACCCTCCAACATTTCTACAATGAAAATAGGGACATCCTAAGGAACAGCGGCACATTCTGGGATCAAATCAGAAACCAGGATAGTTTCTCTAAAATAGGGACATCTCTGGAAAATAGGGACACTTGGAGGATCTGTTGCAAGCACCCTTCCTGGTCTGCAGAGGCTGTAGCACACTGTCCAGAAAGGACCACCCATTCTACCTCTCATCCCTCTCATCAACCAGTGTTCTGTCCAGCATCACGTCCTGTGGTAGCGGCAGGAGGAGGAGGAGAGTCCAATTGTGGAGTTGAGCAGAGTATAATAATAATAATAATAATAATAATAATTTTATTTATACCCTGCCTGGTGGCTAACGCCATAAAAACATAATGGGGGGGAGGGGGAAAAAATTTAAAATACGGGTTAAATTTAAAATGCAACCTCACTTTAATAGTAGCCCATAGAGCAAAACCATAAGGGGAGAGAAACATAAGGGTCAGACTGAGTCGAAACCAAAGGCCAGGCAGAACAGCTCTGTCTTGCATGCCCTGCGGAAAGATGTCAAGTCCCGCAGGGCCCTAGTCTCTTGTGACAGAGCGTTCCACCAAGCTGGGGCCAGTACTGAAAAGGCCCTGGCCCTAGTTGAGACCAATCTAACCACCTTGGGACCTCCAAAGTGTTGTCATTTGACACAGTTTCAGCAGCCAATGGCTCCTCTGCCTCCTGCTGTGTAAGGGAGGAAGCTGAGCACCAGAGAGAGGGAACCAACAGCCATTGAAGCCACACTGCCACCAGTCCTCATGGCCATTTGTGATTCTTCCTGTTAGTGCCAGTGACCTTCAGGTAATGGGGAGAAATCAGATGATGAGCAGCTCTTTCAAGTTCCTGTTTACAGTATGGACACATTGAACATAAAGAGATAAGAGCCCTGGTGGATGAAGAAGAAGAAGAAGGAGGAGGAGGAGGAGGAGGAGGAGTAGTAGTAGTAGTAGTAGTAGTTTGGATTTGATATCCCGCTTTATCACTACCCTAAGGAGTCTCAAAGCGGCTAACATTCTCCTTTCCCTTCCTCCCCCACAACAAACACTCTGTGAGGTGAGTGGGGCTGAGAGACTTCAGAGAAGTGTGACTGGCCCAAGGTCACCCAGCAGCTGCATGTGGAGGAGTGGAGACGCGAACCCGGTTCACCAGATTACGAGTCTGCTGCTCTTAACCACTACACCACACCGGCTCATCAAGACAAAGGCCGATCCAGTTTAGCGTCCTGTTCTCACAGTGGCCATCCTGATGCCTATGGAAGCCATAATAATAATAATAATAATAATAATAATAATAATAATAATATGCCACCCCAGCCACTCTGGGCAGCTCCCAACAGAATATTAAAACACAATATAACACCAAACGCTAAAAGCCTCCCTATACAGAGTTGCCTTCAGATGTCTTCTAAAAGTCAGATAGCTGTTTATTTCCTTGACATCTGATGGGAGGGTGTTCCACAGGGCGGGTGCCACTACTGAGAAGTCCCTCTGCCTGGTTCCCTGTAACCTCACTTCTCACAGCGAGGGAACCACCAGAAGGCCTTTGGAACTGGACCTCAGAGTCCACTAAACTGAAGCACTTCTAGTGGCCTCAAACATGCAGGTTAGAACATGAGAATGGGATAGAAGGCCACGCTGTCATAGTGTGCCGAGTTTTTGATTTCTGGAAGAAAGACACCATTCCAATCTCTAGCAAATACTTTCAGAGTTGTGTGGCAGTCATTTGACAAACACTTCTGGTTTCAAGTTAGTGCTTGCAGAAACAAGTGGCGATCTAATTAGAAGTCCAGTGTGGTTTTCCATTCTGAATGCTGGGGGGAGGGGCGGCAGTGCATTTTGGACAAGAAAGAACTGGTGGTGTGAAAATAATGTGCCGTACGTCTAGCTTGACGGGATACAAAGAAGTCATAGCAACAGGGTGCCTCTCTTTCTCTTATGAGAAATCTAGATAGTAAACATGCCACACATACTACTATTTCCCTTTTATCTTTGACATATCCCTTCTACTTCTTGCCATCTTCATGACAATGGGATGATTTACTCATTAACTGCTACAGCAACTAGAAACAATGGCAACCCTGTAAGGTGCCTGAACTCTTTTTCTCCTTGCAGATTTTACTTAGAGGCGTCATACTGATTTCCTCCACAAAATGGGAGGTGCCATTGCCTATATGGCAGCTTGAAAAACTGAGCCATTCAAACAGTTGTGGGTCTTTTGTGTCCTTTGCTATGAAACGTTTTCTTTATTCTCATCAAACTGATTTTTGTGCTCAGTTAGATATTGCAACTCTACTGTGTAAACGTAAATTTTGTCTATTCACAGATGAACACATAGATCGTATACACTAGGAACATGTGGCCTTCCAGATGTTGACGAACTACAATACCCAGCATCCCTACCCACTAGACATGCTGGCTTGGGTGGATGGTGGAGTCCAACAACAGCTAAAGGTAAAGGGACCCCTGACCATTAGGTCCAGTCGTGACCAACTCTGGGGTTGCATGCTCATCTCGGTCTATAGGCCGAGGGAGCCGGCGTTTGTCTGCAGACAGCTTCTGGGTCATGTGGCCAGCATGACTAAGCCGCTTCTGGCGAACCAGAGCAGCACACGGAAATGCCGTTTACCTTCCCGCCAGAGTGGTCCCTATTTATCTACTTGCACTTTGACGTGCTTTCAAACTGTTGGTGGGCAGGAGCTGGGACCAAGCAACGGGAGCTCACCCTCTGTGGGTTTAACCCACAGCGCCACCCGCGTCCCTCCAACAACAGCTAGAAGACCACAAATTCACAACCCCAATATACACAGCCCTCAGCTCTTTGGAGAAGACCTCCATCATGATTTGATGGTGTGGTGTGCACAGCAGCCTGACACTCCTTTATAGATGGAAAAGAATTCATTTGGGTTGCATTTTAATACAAACCCACCTAAAGTGCATTTCCTCAATTAACCCATCAATAAAAATTCAGCCATCATTTGCCATTTGTACTCCTATGCATTTCACATTTTAAAAGGTATGTATTAGGAGAAAGGGTATATACCAGTGAAAACAACATACAAAAAGGCACTGTATTATGGACATTAGTTTGGCAAAGAAGAAATTATAGGCTATGAAGGCATACTAATTGTATATATTAGGAGAAATGTTCGCAGAGATGCATGCAAATATTCATGTGGGCTTTTAATCCTCATCCCCACAAGCTGATGTGGAAATGAGGCCAACTGAATGAAAAACTGGGGAAGCAAGTGAGAGATCCCAAAATTTACCTTTTTGTCCCTCCCTACTCTTAATGGGCATATTCTTCCACTCTGAAAGCCAGAGGTTTCCACAGCAACCATAATATGTCTGAATCTTCTCTTTCTCCGCCCATATTTTCAATGGGTACCTATCAATGATTGTGGCTTTTCAGCACTGGGGAAATTCTTCCTCTTACTCCCTAGCTATAATTTGGTCTCAGCGTTCGATGCCAATATAATTTGTTTCCCCCATTGAAAAGGCAGTTGTTGTTTTCTGCCTGATGCATTTATTCTTAAAGGACATGCCTGCAGTAATTGAGAGCCACTGTGTGATGTTAGGCATTTGTAGCATTGTTGAAGATATTTGAAGCAAACACAGCTTCCAATGTTAAATTATGCTGTTATGTGTCCAAGAAAGACTTGCCAGGATGAGGCTATGGTTGTCATCCGTCTGTCTTGGGAGGCAATGGAAGAATATACCTTCAAGAGTGATGTTAAACCTTTGGAGAGTGACAATGTCTGCTGTGGTGTAGAGACTGGACCATGGTGTTTCCTCTTTCTGCCCTCCTCCCAGTGGTCATTCGTCCTCTGATCACTGCTGTGGATACACAGCCTGACTGATTGTCTTCAAGCACTGCAGTCATCTGCAAGGGATTCCCACAGCTTTGTAATGCAGAGTTGGTCTGCCAATGACTCTGGTGCCTGAAGCCAGCTCCCCATAGAGCTCCTTGGCAACATAATGAACCAGGATGTTAGTCTTTATCTGGCTGATGCTAAGGCCAAACTCCATGCAGACTTGGGCAAAATGGCTGATGAGTCTCTGTAGTTTCCTTGGAGTACGCTGTCAATACTACATCATCTGCAAACAACATCTCACACACTTTTTTTCTTGGCGTGGAAAAGTGTCAGGTTGAATAGACCCCATACAACATGATCAACTGCTTTCTCCACCCCATAAACACCTCAGTCATTGCTCCCAAACCATTCTGAAGAGCCCAGTATCCCATTCAAAACTCTACGTTTCAGTTTGAAAATGGACAGTAGCAACACAAAGACAATGTCACTAAGTCCCAAAGCTTTCCTTAGGCATGTGATCTGCCTTGCTATTCCCACATGAGCCAAAACCAAAAGACCCATTAAGCACAATTCACAATTCAAACTGACTTACTCCTGGCAAGCACCCAGCCACATGTATACTTTTATTCCGACTACTCCAGCCCCAGCCAATCACACTGTCTAACTGAATATTCTAAAACTGCACCCACGAATCAAAATATGCATACCTTCTATCTTCCTTTTGCATACTGAGAATTCTAACTCACCTCCACCAGTTAAAGCTCCGCATGACAGTTAAACCGACTTTTGCCTGACCAGAGAGAAAACTTTGCCCATCAAATACACCATGATATACATTACAACACAGGTGTCAGAATGCGTTACCCATTACCCATTAAAGCTCAGTTCAAATAAGCAGGATGTCTTCACTGGGAGTTTCATTAAACTCAAAAGTGGGGGCAACTTTGAGTTTAATGGAACTCCCAGCATACTCAGGCAAAGTGGGGGCACTTGAATAGGCATGTATAAAATTTGCCCTGTATGGAATTATACTGGCGGGCACTAGTAAAAGGAGGGCAGAACTTATCCTCTACCCTTGGGACGCTTCACTATCCCTGGCAAGAGATTTCACAGTGGGTATTAGTACATAGCATCTTTCCAAGGGATGCCTCAATGTAGGATGGTTCAATCTCTGGCAAATTAAGTTTTAAAAGATACTGCAGCAAATGATGCAAAAAAACAACAACAACCCTAAAACAAACTCCTCCTTGCAATTCTGGCGTGCCTCTGATAGCCTGGCCTCAAACTGGACAGTTTCCCATTTTCCCTTCCAATATGCAACTCCTCTTTCCTGACACAGTCTACCTGTCGTAACGGCTGGCATTTTGCCGTGTCACAATAAAATATGCTTCTGAATGCCAGTGCCAAACATTTGAACATATCACTGTTTAAATGCAGGTGCGCCTGCCTCTCCTGATATTCGGGTTTTTATTACTTGGCTGTAAAAACGTCTAGTAAACAAAATCCCATTTTATCAGCAGAAAGGTATATTGACATTGGAGGCTTCTGAAAGCCCTAAAATAGAAAAATACAACAACTTTTAAATAAAGATAAGTATTCTCTTCCTTAATTTGACCTCCCCCCACAAATAAACCC
Organism: Podarcis gaigeae; assembly: GCF_964106915.1. Classification (NCBI taxonomy): domain Eukaryota; kingdom Metazoa; phylum Chordata; class Lepidosauria; order Squamata; family Lacertidae; genus Podarcis; species Podarcis gaigeae. The sequence goes on along the minus strand of NC_139682.1, from coordinate 77,332,852 downwards.
AGCCACTCAAGCATCAAGAAAGATATGTGTTTCTAGAAGGAAAAATCGACAAAACAGGATATATATATAGGGGTTCTGCATGTGGAAAGCAAATGCTAATTTTAATTGAGGGCTGGAAAAATGATAATGAGTTTTGAACTTTGACTTGTGTTTTCTTCCCGTGATGATATTTTCAAGTCTTATTTGCTAAATTATGATGACCAGATAAAAATGTAATTACATGCATAATTTATTTGTGGTTTTTTCATTGCAGTTCATTTTACTGGGACGCTAAAGGGCGGGGGAGAGAGATTTATTGCACATTTAAATGGAACATCGCATAGCAGTTTCTGGCAAATGTATTAGGACATGATTCAGCCAAGGTTAAGCACTTTTAAGTTGCATTGATTTCAGCAGAAAAGATTTAAACATGTACTTAATTCTCCCATTGGAATCAATGGGACTGAAAAGTGCTTAAATTCAGTGAGTTCATCCCCTTAATTTTCATTCTCTCATCAATGCAAAGTTGGAAGACCTTGGAAGATGTTTCCACTATTCTACAGATTTCCCCTTGTAATACATTAGAAGCAGCTCACCAAGTGTGGCAGAGCTCCTATGCTAGTTTTCCAGCAATTCGGTCACTGTTGCTTACTGGTAGGAAGGGGGAAAGGGGCGAGGGGGTGGGAAGGTTGTCATTGGCAGGAATGCCGGATCAGGTGTCTGGTGTGTTTACACCATGCCAACTTCCCCATCACTTTACTCTCCTGGTAAATTAGAGGTTCCACCTGCCAGAAAGCTAGTGCAGCAGCTCTGCCCAACCTGGTAAGAAGAGTTTGGATTTGATATCCCGCTTTATCACTACCCGAAGGAGTCTCAAAGCGGCTAACGTTCTCCTTTCCCTTCCTCCCCCACAACAAACACTCTGTGAGGTGAGTGGGGCTGAGAGACTTCACAGAAGTGTGACTAGCCCAAGGTCACCCAGCAGCTGCATGTGGAGGAGCGGAGATGCGAACCTGGTTCCCCAGATTACGAGTCTAGCGCTCTTAACCACTACACCACACTGGCTCTGGTAAACCACTTTTGTATATCATGTAGGTTTGAAATAGATTGCTTGGAACTACAAGTGGCTGTTGTGATTTGGAGTTGGCTTACAGAGTGTATTATTCATTCTTTCATTTAAAAGATTTATAATACTGGACAAGGCATAACAAAAAGTAAACTACGAAGTAAAAGAACCAACTTTGTACATAAAGAGTAATGCCACACATAAATAAACAGAAATAGAGGCAGCTAAAAAAAAACCCAGTTGGCTCTAACCATTTCAAAGGTGTGGTGTTGCTCTTAATATGCTTGCCCTTGTGCTTGATCACACACCCTGTGATAATCATTTGTAAATAAGCAGATTTTTGCAAAGGCAATACAGTGCCCTGATGGTCCTCTTCCAAAGAAACCACAGTGGTGCCTCGCAAGACGCAAATAATCTGTTCTGTGAGTTTCTTCATCTAGCGGTTTTTTCATCTTGCGAAGCAACCCTATTAGTGGATTAGCGGCTTAGCACTATTAGCGGCTTAGCGGCTATTAAAGGCTTAGCGGCTTAGCGGCCAAAAGGCTATTAGCGGCTTAGAAAAGGGGGGGGGGAGCGAAAAAAATCGCAAGACTCGCAAGGTGTTTTCGTCTTGCAAAGCAAGCCCATAGGGAAATTCATCTTGCGAAGCGCATCGAAAAACGGAAAACCCTTTTGTCTAGCGGGTTTTTCGTCTTGCGAGGCATTCGTCTTGCAGGGCACCACTGTAACACCATAAGGCTGTTGGAGTTTCTTATGTGAGGAATCTGAAAATGTGAAAAAGAAATAATCACTGGGAAAGCCAGGAGATGCCTAACAGTCAGAACCTTCCAAGAGCTTCAAAAGCTGTCCTTTCACACATGCAAAGGCTTACCTGGACACAGAGCATCTTGAATGTGTAATGGCTACGCAATTAAACTGAGGAAAAACTCTGTTCTCACAGATGTTGAAAAACTCCAGGCGAACAATGTTGGTAGAGTAGCTAAATCGTAGTTGGGAAGCCAAATCATGTGCAATGCTGACTCTTTTCTTGAAATTAAAAGAATGTCCAAACACTTGTTAAGATATTCAGAAAGCTTTTGCTTGCGGAACATATAGATAAAGAAGAATATATGCAAAGTCTTTACATCCACATGCTCATCCAAGCATGGGCTTAGCTGAAGATTACAGCTTCTTCCTTAAACATTCAAACAAACTGTGTTTTTCTCTCAGTACTTGCACTCAGCCTTCTGTGAAATACCCAGCTGGGCCATGCAATTCTTTCGGAGAGGTTTCCTTCTCCTTACTGCTTCTTTTGGAGATCATCGACTTTTGTGCTTTTTTCTGCCACATACATTCACACAGAAACATTAGCACTCCTCTCCTCTATTGCATTTAGAGAGAGACTTAACTAACACCGTCTCTTCATCAGTGCTTGTGGAGATGCAGCCATTATGGCCAAGTCACTCACACACAAAACAAAATGGAGAATGTAATAAGATACTTGTCATGTGACCAAAGCTAACCAATCGCGTGAGAGTTACTGGAGAACATTACAGAATTAAACACACAGTAATGCATTTCAGCATTCCCAATTTCAGTAAATTAAATCACTATACTTAACAAGTACTGGAAGCCTTTGGATCATGGCCAGTATGCTACCCAAATGAAAACCATAAGGTGTTTGTGCTTTTCTCTCGCAGGCCCTTGGGCTTTAGGCTCCTCGAGGAACTTTCCTCATTGCATTATGAAACTCCTAATCTCTTCAATTATTAACTGTCACTCCCCTCGCTGAGCATCCTCTTCTACAGATACAGAAGACCTTCCTCGTCACATTCCTTCCCCCTGTCCTTGCTTTTAAATCATTAATCTTTCATCCTCGTTCTGCTGAGTTGGTATAAAATCCCAGCCGTCCGCTCACAGTCGCTTCACCTACTTTATTTTGCCTCTTTGATGCAGAGGACTTGTTTTCCCACGGCTGTTCCCAGAGATGTGTCACCAAGCAGTTGAACCAAACCAGTTCCCCCCCTCAAGCTGTCCTTCGATCTTCCTTCATCAGTGAATGCTCTCTCGAGTCAGTCAATGACCTTGAATGTGCAACATTTCTCTTATGCTGGACCAGCTTTCTCTGTGTGTTCCCATTTCCTGTTGTCTCTGACATGTGTGTGAGTCCCAGGGCTTCCCAGTACCATAGCTGTCAGCTTACAGATTTGAAAATAAGGGACCAGCAGCCTCGAAAATACGGGATCAGCAGCCAAAAGAAGGGATCAACAATTACTTTGATAAAATACATATTTTGTTGTGTGCAAATGGCTTTATATACCTATTAGGTCCATAAATTACCATATAGCATATATTCAACACAAAAAAGCAACAATTTGTTGTTGACAAAGGACAGCTGGACAAAGAAAGGGCCCATTACCTTCAGTAGCTTATTTAAGGGACATCATCAATAAGGGACAGCAGCGGGACATGGCGCTGGGATAAGGGACTGTCCCGCCAAATAAGGGATGCTTGACAGCTATGCCCAGTACTCCCTTTGCTGGTGAATGTAGATCAAGTGTACTTTTGCGATGATGCCACAGAAGTGGGGCTCATTTCCTTGCATCTGATAGTTTTCATAACCTCTTCTTTTGTCCCAACAAGCAAAAAGATATATTCCTCTGAGCCTCCCATTTTTAGAATTAAAGAAGACAGCAGTTATTTCTCCACAATATACCGAAAGTGACATTTCCACTCCTAAGTTTTATAGCAGTACACATTTCTTTCTGATGGCAGTGATAATTTCTGTTTATGTTTTGCTGCTACATCTTACCTAACACCATTGTCTTTGATGTAGTAATGGAAACGATAAGATACATTTAAAAAAAAAAAAAAAAGAAAGAAGATAAAATACTATTATCAGGCAAGCACAAGGTAAGCACACTTAAAGCTGCAGCTTGGAAGTAGTGTTGTACTGATCCCTGTCTGTCAGTTTTCCAACATTTCCCCTCATAAAGGAACATTTTGTTTTTCTGCCTCATTCACAAGGAGCTCTAGAATTTATTTAGAATTTCTGAGGGTGCAGGATTCAGCTTAACTTGTGATGTGGCCAAGGGTTTACGGGCGTTTTTGTTTAATTCTCAGTCATGAATGGAGAGATGGGTGGATTCTGACCTGAACTGGCAACCCTATGAAGATGCTCTAACACATGAGTAGGCAAACTAAGGCCTGGGGGCCAGATCCGGCCCAATCACCTTCTAAATCTGGCCCACGGATGGTCCAGGAATCAGCATGTTTTTACATGAGTAGAATGTGTCCTTTTATTTAAAATGAATCTCTGGGTTATTTGTGGGGCATAGGAATTCGTTCTTTTTATTTTTTCCCCAAAATATAGTCTGGCCCCCCACAAGGTCTGAGGGACAGTGGACCGGCCCCCTGCTGAAAAGGTTTGCTGACCCCTGTTCTAACATCCAAGGTGTTGTGGCTTTAAGTTGTCACAACACTTTCCTATTGCTTCAGCAAGTGTATTATCTTCATAGAGATTGTTACTGAAACAAAAAGAAAATTAAGAAGAAAAGAAAAATAATTCTCATCTTCCTTCTTACAAAGGCACCCCTCCAAAATTTTCTTGAATCAGAGAACTGCCTCCTTTTTATCCAAGTAGTGAGTTTCTCACTGGCCTCACATTAATTCTCCCTCAGCAGAGGACATTTGCTCAGCTGAATTATCTGATGAAGTTACATACATCATACAAATAACATGGTTTATGTATGCCACCTTTCCATAATGGAAACCATGCTCAAGGCGGCAGATAACATGAAAAATACTTAATTAGAAACATAACAGAAGTAGTCGTGAACAATAAATTAAACAACAAATAGTACACAACCAAACTGAACAATATCCACCCTCCCAGGCCAGATGGGAAAGGCCTAAAAAACAGGAAGCAGGACTCACAGTCAAGAAGTTGTGTCCATCCTCTGGTCACCAGGTCTTGGATACTTTGATTTCTGGTTCCTTCTTGGAAGCCAAGGGATAGACTTTGCATTGCCTGTAGCATATCCTGAACTGACTGTGTATCCTTTTCAACCAAAGATAGAATGGGGAAAAGTTTTTTTAAAAAAACTGGATTTAGGGCCCCTGACACTTCCAAGATAAAGATGAATTTGTTGCCATAAGCATCTTGTGGACAGGAGTAGGTCTCAACAAGAAAATCTTGCCAAAAGACCCTTCAAAACATGGAGATGGCCTTGCTGTAATTATAGCCACAAAGTAAAAAGGCAAGTCTGAAGCATTTAAACTGTCCCAGAGCACAATCATTTGGGGATAATCCAGCCATGACTGGAGGGTTCTAAATCTTGATGGTTAATTATAGAACTGAATCCTATAACCCCTAACCAATAAAATGTCTCCCTAGCTAATAAAACAGACTTTTCTTACTTTCCTTCTCTCATCTCCCTCTCTCTCCTTGTCTTACACTTCCCACAAATACTTGCACTTGCCAAAGTTCCCTGGTAACTAACCCAGCAGGGGGACGTGTCACAATGCCAGGCATGTCACTGTTACCATAGCAGTTTTGGTCAACAGTGCACATTGTTCTTCTTCATGCTAATTTTTATAGCTCTCAATAAATTAAATTTTTAAATTATGATTTAAACACATTCTAGAACACTTCATCTAAAGACTTCCAGTGTATTGTCTGTTACAAAAACGCAATGTAACAATGCAGTATCGTTAAGATGACAACAAAATTGAGAGGCAACAACAATACGAAATATTGAAGCAGGCCAGAGGCCGCACAATTCCTGTGCAATTTTTTTAAGTGTAACTTATTGTCAGAAGGAGTGTTGTATATTTGTAATGGATGAGAGGGTAGATTTGAATTACTTAGGATAACTGAAAACACAAAACTGGGCATGAGCCCGGGTTGGAAGTTAAAAACAAACAAACCATGAACAGTAAAGAATTTCCAATGCTTTGATTGCGCTTTGGAAACTGGATAATTAGGCACACTGAAATCTCCAGGGACGGAGAATTTTTTAGAGGGAAATCTTTATCTATAGATGACCATAGGAAGTTTGGAGGGGGTGGGAAGAAGGGTAGGGTGGCGAAACAATTCCGTAAATCTATTCCTTGAGATACCAGGTCATACTAGATATAAAATGTCAAAAGTTTTCTCACTATCACACATTAAAAGAAAGCAATTTTAGCAGGCTCTGAAGAAACACCCGTCAGTAACAGCACTGCAGAGAAAATAGGATTGTGATGCAGTCAGGCTGCAGTAATAATACCCTTGATCTGAAGGATGCAGGTTTGCTAAGCACGCAGCCTTGTTTTTTAATATGGCTAAGTATCTTTGTGAAGGAGCACATTAGAAATAGGGGAATGATAGAAAGTGCAAATGCTTTGCATTCTAGAACATATACATTATAATAAAGGGTTGCCTAAGAGTAATATCAAAACTAGTCAAGGTTGTGTGGATTGGAGTGGGGGGATATTATCAGATAGAAAGTTGGACTAGTAAAGGGTTCCCTGGATTGTAGGGAGAAGCAAATTTAAACTCAACACATATTAAATAAGTGAAAAGGTCAACAGGTTGCACTGAGAACCCAGCATTTTAAAATGAAAATTGTCAACTCGATAAGAATACACCAGACATGTAGCTAGACTAAGGGCGCCTCAACAGTTTTATGTTGCAAATGGATCATTCATCTCTGTTTTTTCTCTGCGCACGATTCATACTCAGTCATCCACAAACTCTGTTTATTAGCTTTAGATTTTTCAGAGGTACTCCAGTTATTCCCCATCCACATCACTGGACAGTCCTTGATGGAATGTTCCTGTCCTGTGTTTTCTGCCTCTCCCATCAATCACTACTCAACTGCCCTCCACTCCCTTTCCCCCAATCTGGACCAAGCACACAGGTATTTCTATACGTCTGCAGGCACATCTTTTAAAATGTTTTCTTCTTCCCCCACAGGAAGGGATACAAGAGTTCAAAAGCATATGTTACCACTACCAGTGTCTAATTATCATGTATCACAAGGGGCAAACAGAGCTTTGTGCTTTTGGAGAGGCTTTTTGAAAACGCCGCCACCAGAAAGTTGTGAAACGTTGATATATAGGCTATTGTGCAAAAATGTATGGGTTTTCCCCCCAACAACCTGGAGCCATTTGTACTCATCCTCAGCATATTCCTTTTAGTCCAGATCCTGCTATCCAGAAGGCTGGGTGTACTTACTTGATACACATTGAAAAACCTCTCCTTGCTTAGGTTATCCCTGCCTTTCCCCTGCCTCCCCCCCCCCTTCACATGCCCCAGGTGAATGATTATTGTGATCTTGGTATATGACCACCCACATCTTTGGTCAGGTATGGATACTGTTAGAATTCCTGCTCCGTGATTGCAGTCATGGGATTTTTGTCTATCACATGATGGTGTATGTTTTGACTCCACAGAGTGGGAAGTGACAAAGACAGAATGTTTGTGTTACTGTGTTCTGTGAAGTGGGACTATTGTCCTTTGTTCTTTCTCTTTGCTGTCTGATGCTAGAGAGAGAGGGAGCCATTTGCAGTGTTCCATGTGTGTTTATATGTAAATAAAGTGGATTGGCCAAAATGCTGAGTTGCTGAGGTCTGTTACACAAGCTGCGCAAACTCTGTGGATCCCTAAGTGTGCCGATGTCTGTTGGAATTGGTCGCTGTAATGTTCGGGCTGAAGAAAGCTTTTGAAGCTCCCGAACGATCGACCAGGAGGGAGGGGACATGCCAGTCAGGCATGTGTCTCTGCCAGGGTCCTACTCAAGAGTAGGATGAGCTCCTGACAGATACAGCCATCATTGCTAGGACCACCTACACCAGTTTTCATCTGTTTTTAAAGAGACACACTGTGGGGTAATGCAGAATCAATCAGCAAAGATCTTTTGCTTTTTGAATGAACCCAGTTTCTCAAGAAGCACTTTTCAGGGGCAGAAAAAAAATGCAATAGATTGAGCTTCTGTGTGGATAACATAGGCTCCATTGGCTCTAGAATAAAATGTTATGTGTGCACAACCTTAGGTATACCAAAATTAAAATAAAGAGGTATTGTGAAAGCCTTTTGCATTTTTATTTCAGTCTGGATGGAATTTCATGGTAATTCTCCACATGCTTTGAGATCTTAAGGGAAAATCTGCTCCATACTGGCTTGTTGAAATCACCTCCCCCCCCCCAAAAAAAAAGTGTTATTGAGCTTCCACACAGCAATGACTCCAGAGGCTTAAGAGTTTTATTTTTACTTAATAGATTTTCTGTAGTAAGAGGAAATCAGGATTTTAAAATTATTATTTAAATTAAGTGTGAGTAGGCATTTTGATGATCACGACATCATGTGGCTGGTATGAAAGGCTTTCCTGCAAGAGCAGCACTGATTCCACAATAAACCTCCATCTGGAAGTACTCCTGTGGTTCACAGCGGATAGCTACCATCGTGTTAGCACCATGATGCTATGATGTGCAAATTTGTTTTGATTTTTACAATTCTCCATCTGTGAAAAGAGGAGGGCCGCTTTGGCATTGTTTGAACACTGGGCAGGTGCAGCACTGAAGTCCATGGGGTGTTCTGGATCAAAATGCTCTAGCAGCTGAAGAACAAGAGTTCTGAAGAAGGTTCCAAATAAGGGCAAAGGGGGGAGAAATTGGCTCCTCTCTTTCCCAGCGTCATCTGATGATTGTGGGTTGGAGAGTGGCATCAGCAATGCTCTAGGACATGCAGATGTAGCTTGTTCAAGTGTCAGGGGCTGGACTGAGGAGGAATGGTGGGGACCGCCTTCCCCCTTCTCCTGAACCTTCCTGAGAACAGGAGAACAGTATAGATTTAGAACAGTGGTTTGCAGAAGGTCATAGTTCAGAAGCTGCAGAGGGGAGAAGCTGGGAAATATTGGGAGAGGAACAGCAGGAAGAAGAATCACCAGGAGAGAGACAGCTGACATTCTCAGTGTCTTTGGAAAGCATTCCTGACCCGCCCCCCTCCCAGGACCAGGCAGGCATTGAAAGTAGTAGAACAGAGAGCTCAGAAGCAGAAAGCTCAGATCAGCCAATGCAGGGATGACCTAGAATACAAGAGACAGAGGGGATGGGACTTTACTCAGAGCAACGCCATTATTTCGTCTCTGTGAATTCCTTCGTCTCTGTGAATACTGAATAAACTCCTTGGTAAGAACTCTTCTTGATTATCTACTTCTTGGCTGTCACCATGGGAGGGATCGGATTCTTTGAATCCTGACATCAAGAGGCAGATCCTGAGCTACTAAACATGCACTTCTCCACTGTTGAGCTAAATTGGCCTGTTGTGTTGGCAGCATTCTGAGAGCTCAGGAACGATCTGGTTCCTGGTCTTCATATTCAAGACTAGCAGTGGCACATGTGGTTGGGCACAGCTGCAGAGCCACCCCCTCACCACTGGTGACACTGTTGCTTACCTGTGTCCATAGCATTATTTGTGTTTGCATGCCATTACCAGTGGGAGTGCTGGATTGATGGTGGTGGTCCTATAGGTAAGTTAAAAAAAAGGTAAAGGACCCCTGGACGGTTAAGTCCAGCTAAAGGCGACTATGGGGTTGTGGCACTCATCTCGCTTCCAGGCCAAGGAGACGGCGTTTGTCCACAGATAGCTTTTCCGGGTCATGTGGCCAGCATGACTAAACCGCTTCGGGCACAACGGAACACTGTGACGGGAACCAGAGTGCATGGAAATGCCGTTTACCTTCCCACCACAGTGGTACCTAATTATCTACTTGCACTGGTGTGCTTTCAAACTGCTAGGTTGGCAGGAGCTGCAACAGGAGATCACCCCATCACGTGGATTTGAAGCACCGGCCTTCTGATCAGCAAGCCACTGAGCCACCTGCTCCCCTAGGTCCTATAGGTACATCCACACTGCTCAGGCTTCTTACCATCCAGGTAAGAAACAATGGCGCCAGGATTGGGAGAGCAGCTCTGTTCTACCACACATGCTGCTGTCATGTTATTGAACCCATGTTACTGAGAAATAGTACAGTGGTACCTCAGGTAAAGAACTTAATTCGTTCTGGAGGTCTGTTCTTAACCTGAAACTGTTCTTAACCTGACGTACCACTTTAGCTAATGGGGCCTCCCACTGCCGCTGCCCAATTTCTGTTCTCATCCTGAAACAAAGTTCTTAACCTGAGGTACTATTTCTGGGTTAGCAGAGTCTGTAACCTGAAGCATCTGTAACCCAAGGTATCATTGTAGATGGTAACCAATGATGCCCCCTCTACTGAATGAAGGCACCCATCAGGGAAACTGGAAGAAGGGCCATTTTCAGGAACATATCCTCCCCGCTGCAGCTCACCAAGCCACCAATCTTTTCCACTATGTGTGTGTAGATACAGTAATGCACATATGTGTATATTGAAATGAATAAGTGGTGTGATGAGTGCCGATGAGTCACACCGAAATACAAACTCCAACTCTTCCATTAGTGCAATGAATATTATTACTGCCACACCAGACTCTTTACAGTCATGCTCTCTCGACAGCTGTAAAGATGACATGTGGGGTCATTCCAGCTGATAAGTTCTTTCATTCAACAATCAAATGGGTATTGCATTCTCTGGGACATTATTGGCCATCAGTCCTTCAGCTATCAATTTCTACGGGGAATGATTGCTAATTGAAGAAGCAGAAATTCTATAGCATGGTGAGAAGCATACAGAACATCCAGAACATTAGCCTTTTCAACCGAATTTTCTTGCTTTAATGATGGCTGCTTGTGAATGTGAATCCTGTATGGATTACAGGAAAAGACCTGTTATTTTGAATAGGAAGGAACATATCCCCTGGGTAGCTGCAGTGGAAGAATCTACTGTAGCTTTTACTTTGCAAAAGCAATACTGGGGAGAGAGAAGAGAAAAACATACACAAGAGTGCAATTTAAAAAAGCATTAGGCGAATTTTCATGCACCCAGAGAATATTCAGAAAATATTTGTCCACTAATTTTTAAAAAGGGGGATTTTGTGGTGAATGTTTTAGGAACTTCAGTTTGAACAGGAAGCACATCTACAGCCTTTGCTAAGTCCAACAGGAAAACCACCCAGTACCATAGATTTCCCACTAGTACTGCTTTGAGTCTAAGGCTAAGATGAGGAAACTATGGCCTTCCCGATCTTTATAGACTCCAACTGCTATCATCCCCAGCCAGCCTGGCCTGTGGTCAGAGAAGATGGGAGCTGTAGTCCAGTAACATCTGAAGGGCAACAGTTTATCCATCCCTTGCTTTCATTGCAGAAGACCTCTCCATGTGATATACCCCCATCTGAAACCCAGGTGGGCTTTTAAGATAGGCAACACGGCATTGGATGGACTAATGACTGGTTCTTGTGTTTTCCTATGAGGAAAAATATTCTGCAATATTTTTTTCCAAGTTGCTGATCTGATATTTCTAAGCTTGTAACTGTGAAAAGAATCCTGTTTACCTGAATTACATCGTAATGGGTATTGTGCAATGTGTTGTGACATGAATTATAATGTACATTGCAATGTGTTTGACGAGGGACATTTTCTGTTGGGTTTGTTGAGAGGTAGTTTAACTGTTACTGTGGGGCAGAGGTGAGTTAGAATTCTCAGTATGCGAAAGAGAGACAGATAATATGCATATTTTGATTGGTGGATGCAGGTTTAGAATGCTCGGTTAGACAATGTGATTGGCTATAGCTGGATTAGTGGGGCCAGAAGAAGTGATGCTGATTGGGTGCTGGTCATCAGAGGAGTATTGGAGTTGGCTAGTTAATTGGAATGAATTAGAGTTGTTGGTTCTTGGTATCTATGGAGTCAGCCAGAAGAAGATGACAGCAGAATACCAGAAGGAAGATTTCCAGGCCAGGACAGGAAGGCAAACTTGCACTGCAGTGGGCCAGCAAAGGGTTGGAACAAGGGGCTTCCAGCATAGTTCTCAGTTATAGCGTTGATGAAACTTAACTGAGACAGAAAGAATAAAAAAGGCAATTTGGTTAAAGGGTTTTAATTAACTGCTTCATTAAAGCTCCTTTAGTATAATAGTATATGCAGATGTTGATGTGTTTTAGTATTGTTTACTGTTAATATTATTATTTTTTGCTATTTTTATTGCCAATTTCAATATATCTTTTAAACCACCTAAACAGTTTACTACCATCAAGCAGTATATAAATTTTGTTAAATAATAAACAGTGACAGTCACAAGTTGATAAAGTGCACACTCATTTAAGGATATATTGCTATTTTAAAGTAGCCAGATAAGCTTACACACTTAATTATCTTGTCATAAATAAATGTAAGCACCATTATTATATATAATATCTGTATCTGACTGACTTTGTACCACTTCTATACCCCACAGTTACCGGGATATTGGAAAGTTAGTGTTTTAAAAGGAAAAAGTGAGATTTAAAGATGGCCCTGACATGGGTTTAGGAAAAGCAGTGGCGTGGAAGTTGGATTTTCTTATTATAGATACTGTAAGTAAATACCTCCCTTACCTTCACATTAGCAGAAGGAATATTTGATTGTATATTTCAGGCTACATTCACACAGCTTCAAAGCAAATGCAACTCAGGATCTGGGAAGAATCAAGCTCTAGTGAGTAACTCTATAAAGAAGAGGTAGCCATTGAGAGGTATTGCTCTCTCTTTTTTAAAATAGTATTTATTAAAGTTTCAAAGGTTGTGGTTTGAGGACCCGACCCCCGCAATGTGGAAAGAATACACAAGGACACGTGATATAAGGTTAATGGGCAAGGAAAGGCCACAACTTTATTGATTACAGCAGTGAAAAGGTATTGGCTTAGGCATTGGATTTCTCAAACAAGTGGGTTTATTCACCAGAAGGTGGAGCCTGTTGATGCTAATCCAACTATAGGCTCTCCCCTGATGTCACCGCGGGTCGTGCCATGGCCTCCCGCCAAGCAGGCATTGGAGAGAATACACGACCGCCAGATTCCTTTAACGGAATACCCAAAAATTGAAGGCATAGGCGATGGCCACACCTAGCCCTTCGACACACCACAACACATTATTCCAATGCCTAACCGCCACCCGAGCCAAAAGGCTCGCCGCCAATACCCTCATGGCTGTAACCAATCCCTAATGCTTACAAAAATAAAAAGGTTATAAATTAAGGTTAAAAAATAAAAAGGTTACAAAAATAAAAAGAAGAAAAAGAAAAAGAAACAAAAAATACAAAATACAGAAAAATAAGAACAATTAAAAACAAATCAGTCTTTCCATGTCTTGTCTTTCATTTGCTTGTTTCCCTGACCTCCTCATACCTCCCTTTTTTGTATTCTAGTTCAATAGTTGTTTCAGCAAGTCCTTACCATTTTTGCTTTTATCTTGATATTTTATCTTAATATATTGTAACTTTACATTTTCACCTGTTAACAATCCATTTTTACATACCCCTTTGTAACATTATTGCTAAAACCACATAACTTCATTCCAGCATCCTTCTAACATTCCTTAATTTTACAGTGTTTCTGTAGATAGTCTTTAAATTTCTTCCAATCTTCTACCGACTCTTCTCCCTGGTCTCGGATTCTGCCAGTCATTTCCGCCAGTTCCATGTAGTCCATCAACTTCATCTGCCATTCTTCCCGGGTGGGTAGATCTTGTGTCTTCCAATACTTTGCGATGAGTATTCTTGCTGCTGTTGTAGCATACATAAAGAATGTTCTATCCTTCTTTGGCACCAATTGACCGACTATGCCCAGGAGAAAGGCCTCTGGTTTCTTCAGGAAGGTATATATAAATACCTTTTTCATTTCATTATAGATCATCTCCCAGAAAGCCTTAATCCTTGGGCACATCCACCAAAGGTGAAAGAATGTACCTTCATTTTCTTTACATTTCCAACACTTATTATCGGGCAAATGATCTATTTTTGCAAGCTTGACCGGTGTCATGTACCACCTGTATATCATTTTCATAATATTCTCTCTTAAGGCATTACATGCCGTAAATTTCATACCTGTGGTCCATAACTGTTCCCAGTCAGCCAGCATAATGTTATGTCCGAGAGGTATTGCTCTCTCAGTGTTGTTGGACTACAACTCCCACTGCCCCTGGCCATTAGTCATGCTGACTGGGGCTGATGGAAGTCCAACAACGTCTTGGGGACACCATGTTGACTATGCCTGCTATAATATATTTACCAGAATGTGTAAGTGAAGTTATTATCTATTCACCCTGATGGAGCTAGGGGGCAATATGCAATTATTATCCACAATCATAAGTAGGCCTTGTGTATACAAAATGGCTGCTGTCACTGAGATTCTCAGCAGTGTGGTGCAAATATACTCCCAGTCAGAGCCTCTGAGTAGCACCAATCAGCTGTCTGAAAGAGGGTGCTGCATTTATTCCTTACCTGCTGCCCCCTGCCTGTCAAACAGCTGGTGTGCTCAGTAGGTGCTCCAGGCAAGGCTTAGCTATGTAGCTTTGAACCAAGGCCATTGGCTGCAGAAGGAGTAAGACGTCCTATCAAGCAGCAAACCAATCATTTGAGAATGCACTGCGCTACCTTTTAATGTAATGAAGCACCATATAACTCTTTCAAAATCTGCTTTGTAGTTGATTCGAGTGCTTCACCCCCCTCCTCATTAAGGCTATCAGTGCGATTTTCTGGGTTTTCCATCAAAACTGCCGAATATGCTTTTAGAAGTATTTGCCTTTCAGAGCCTCACAGGCAAAAACTTCAAGGCGAACTTTAAAAAACCTGATCATAGCAGCAGATGAAGCGATGCAGAAAAGCCCTGGAGCAATCTGCAGGGTTTTGCTGTCAGCAACCTGAGAGAGTGTCAGCAGTGTCCGAGGGGACTTCTAACAAAGCTTTAGTCAAGTTCATGCAGGCTCAAATGGAGGAGCTCCCACTGTAGGAGGAAAGGTTTACTTAGGATAGATGAATTCCCTCGTCAGATCCGGAGTTGAAATGTCAGGTCCAACTACGTTCCATCTGCAGGCTTTTTTTATTCTGCCTTAATCATTAGGAGCACACAAAGCACAACAAGCTGGCTTGCAGGGCTTCCAAGTGTCTAAAGGGCAAATATGAGCAATGCAAAAAAGAAAAAGAGAGAAATCCCCCAAGGGAAATAATTTAAAATGTATTTGCTTTGTAGTTGGCTTAGGCTGCTGTGCCATGCATGCATTGGATGGAACAGACATTAAGGAGATTGTGAGGCCGCTGCTGAAAGTATCTCCCTCCTCCCCCAGTAGTATCTACCGTATTTTTCACTCTATAGGACACACTTTTTCCCCTCCGAAAATGAAGGGGAAATGTGTGTGCATCCTATGGAGCGAATGCAGGCTTCAAGCAGCTATCCGCAAGCCTTCGGAGCGCAGCAGGAGGCCCCGCCGGGCTCCGAAGGCTTGCGAATAGCAGCCTGCAGCCTGAATCCCGGGGAGCACAGCGCCAACTCCCACTGCACACCCCGGGCTTCAGGCAGCTATCCGCAAGCCTTTGGAGCCCAGCGGGAGTTCCCGCCAGGTTCAGAAGGCTTGCGGATAGAAGCAACCTCGCCGCCGCTCCCGGACCCGTTCTGGGGGCTAGGGGCGGGGAAAGCTTCCCTTGCCCCAGCCCCGTGGCTAAAAACGAAGCCAAAACAGCGAGTGGGATCCATCCCGCTTGCTGTCTTGGCTTCTGCCAAAGCCGCACGCAGCCTCTCTCGGCTGGAGAGGTTGCGCGCGGATAAAGAAGAAGCCAAGACAGCCAGCGGGATGGATCTCGCTCGCTGTCTTGGCTTCTTTGCTCTTTAGGGCTGGGGGGGGGAATAATTTTTTTCTTTATTCCCCCCCCTAAAAACTAGGTGCGCCCTATGGTCCGGTGCGCCCTATGGAGCGAAAAATACAGTAATAGAGGGAAATATTGGATACTGTTGCACATGGTAGCCAATGGAGTGGAACTGAGTCAGATTACTTGATACTGGAGGGGCTGGGAGGGAAGAGGAGAAGATATGAAGCTGCTGCTTTTGGTGCAAACCAGTGTATCCCAGACTTAGGTCTCCAGCTGTTTTTGGACTACAATTCCCATCATCCCTGACCACTGGTCTTGCTTAAGTAGGGATGAAGGGAGTTGTAGTCAAAAAAAAACAGCTGGAGACCCAAGTTTGGGAAACACTGGTGTTTGACCAAAACACCTTGTTTCAGCCTTACTTGGAAGAGGGTTTTAATGAAACAAATGCTCTCTCCCCGTCCCCCAATTGCAGATTTCACTATTGGCTAAACCATGTTACGTTTGAGGTCTTGAATCCCCAATGAACCTGTGCTAATTCTCATGATGAAAAAATGTTTCCAGCAAGCACTGTTGCCTTGTCAACAGTAAACGTTCTAAGTAATTGGAACTTTGTTTATTGATTTATTCAGTACATTCAAGGACATAAGACGAGCCCTGCCAGAGCATACCCAAGGCCCATCAGATTTAGCATTCGAACCTTGCAATAGCCAAGTAGTTCAACAGAAGAAATGAATTCAACAGCACCCTTCGTGCTTGAAATCCCCAGGAATTGGTATTCAGAGGCATGTGGATATTGGAGGTAATACAGTGGTACCTCAGGTTAAGTACTTAATTTGTTCTGGAGGTCCATTCCTAACCTGAAACTGTTCTTAACCTGAAGCACCACTTTAGCTAATGGGGCCTCCTGCTGCCACCGCGCCACCAGAGCACGATTTCTGTTCTCATCCTGAAGCAAAGTTCTTAACCCGAGGTACTATTTCTGGGTTAGCGGAGTCTGTAACCTGAAGCGTCTGTAACCCGAAGCGTATGTAACCCGAGGTACCACTGTACAGCCATCATGACTGTAAGCCATTGCTTGCCTTTTCCTCCTAATTAGTCTAATTCCCTCCAAAAGCCATTCAGTTTGGTGGTCATCCTTACATCTTGTGGGAATGAATTCTATAGTTCAGCTATAAAATTGAAGAAGCACTTTCTTTTGCCTTTCCTGAAACTTCCAACATTCAGATTCATTGGATAAGTCCAGATTCTAGTATTTTGAGAGGGAGGAACGCATTTATTTATCCACTTTCGGAGTTACTTTATACGGCTCTACTTTCATCCTCTTCTTTGCCTTTTTAAAAACTGAAACACCCTATACATCTGAATTAGAAATCCTCAAATGTTTCTGGCCAAGCTTTGTAGGAGAGGTTCTCCATTTCAGTCAATTCCCTCCTCCCCATGTTATATGGTGTGTCTTGATCACGTGTGGCAAGCCCTACAATCAGTTTTAAGAAGGGCATTGCAACGCTGAGGTCTGGGCTAAAGATGGATAAATCTGTCCATTTTTGGCTTCCCTCCATTTCTCACTTTTCTAGTCTTCTGTTTGTTCCATTTTTAGATCATGTAGTAGAAATGTTTAATGACTTTCAAAGTCCCCGTAAAAATTCACATACATGTTTGTTTGCATTTCTCCAAACATGCATTTTCACAAACAATTTCCCCTAATATAATGGATTTGCGTACATTATTTTCACTATGCATATTTTGTGCACACTGTCTCCCTAACATATGCTTTTCCTACACTTTTTTTTGTCGGAGAACTGCATTGCAAAATTCATGCAAAGTGCAAATTTCAAATAATACCTGAATTTTCAGTTCGCATACTCATTAAAGAACTAAGTATGTCTGCATTAAAGTGAAGTAAACAAATCTCTCCCTCATCCTTACTCTGAGCTTTGCCCAATCATCTGCTTTTTACTAATGCACATGTTCATTCTACTACAGGCTTATAAATACCACTTACAAAGTTTTATTTTTTATTTTTGTTGTTGCAGGTAAGTGCTTCATTCCTGAAGAAGTCACAGCATCAAAAGAAAAACCCACATTATTAGCGTTATTAACTATGGCAATTAGCAGAATTCAGCCAATTAAGGTTCATGCACTTTCCTGGGGTAAATGAGCCTCGCCATGTGGTAGATAGCATGCTCACAAAATGTCTATAATTGTCTTTTGAGATTTCAGTGCATATTGTCCATTAGAAGGTGCTTTCAGTGTTTGTTTGTTTTTAGTATTGAAGGTCAGGCCAAGGGCTGCCAATGAGATCAATAGGTTGCTTGCTTGTTTAACTTCACTCCAAAATTTGCATTTGTTGCTGACAGACAGCCCTTCCTTACATGATCAGAAAACCAAGGAGAATCTCACTTCATAGTGAACTGAGCACAGCTGAGGTTTCTAGAGAAAATGCAGAATTGTTTTGGAAGAGAATTTCAACATAATAACACAAGAGATGGAAAATTGTTGCCATGCATGTAATTTAAACAAGCTGGCAAGAGGAGCAGGGGCTCACTTAATGCTTTCTTAGATTTAAATCTGCTGTCCTGAACAATTTTAAACAATGTAAATCATGGCTTATGATCCAAGTAAACTCTTTTAACAAAGGATTCCATTAACACTGTTCCCACTGAAAGAACCTGGCGCCACTAAATCAGTTCATAAGTATCAATGCCAACAAGTAATATTTTGTTTCAGCACATCCCATTTTTAATTAGTGTATTTTAATAAATGTATGCCATTTTCCAGAGCAGGTACTGAAGCTCTGGAAAAATGTCAAAAAGCATTGAAGAAAGCCTCCTCAGGGCCTGTTTCTGCAAGAGTTTCCTGTCCTCCCACCCATAGGGGGAGCTGCCATCAACTGTCCTGTGGGATGGATTCCAGGAGAAAATGGGAGGCAAGCAGAGACCATCTCAGAGTCTGCACTACTGGGACTATCCCTTCCCCACCAGAGTGTTATTATTCCACCAACTGCCTTGTGTAAAGGATCCCGGTGGCTTTATTTATGTGGGAAGAGTTTAGAAAATGTGGTTTAGTGTTTCTTGTAAGGTACCATGGAGCTATTTGTATCCTGAAAGGCAGGTTAAAAAGAAGTTTAAGGAATAAATAATAAAATAAGCACGGTCCTGAAACTGCTCACAGTTTTTCACAAATGCTTTTGGCAACACCGATACCTCAGTGCCTTCAAGTTATTAAAATACACTCGTAAAAATATTGATACTCACGAACTGATCTACGGCAATTTAGTGGTGCTATGCTCCTTCTTTTTGACAATTTCCCAGCATTTCACATCTATTCAGGTGCAGAGGTCCCTTCCTGAATTAGCCAATTCATCTTACTGCTGTATGTAGGTTATATATTTTGTCCGATTTTAGCAGCAACCCTTATAAGCATGTACGGTGGAATGAAATGAATTATTTTAAATGATAAACATTATTTTAAAGGTATAAAAATGAGGTTCCATTTTTATAGGTTCTGAAGCAGGGGACTTTTTTCCAGTTTGAAAGCTGTGTTCCCTCGTGGGGAACCAACCAGGGCCACAGGGCAGTGTTGGATCAGGCCACAGGCAAAAGTGGGTGGAATAACTGCAGACCCTCCAAGTGTCCCTGTCTTCCAAGGACACCCCCGGATTTACAGAAGCCACCCCTGTTTCTGATTTGATCCCGGAATTTCCACTTTTCCTTAGGCTGTCCCTATTTTCATCGGATAAATGTTGGAGGGTATGGAGTTATGCTACCCCTGATCCAAAAAGATAACTAACTATACAGACATCTGAAGGCTGCCCTGTATAGGAAAGGTTTTTTATGTTTAACATTTTTTAAATGTTTTTATATAGGCTAAAAGCTGCCCAGAGTCAGATGGGCAGGGTATAAATAATAAAACGGTGATGATGGAATAGGATGTCTCTATTTTCATTGAAGAAATGTTGGAGGGTATGCAATTGCTATGATTCTTACCTTTGCACATTCCAGCCACAGACAAATCTTTGTGTGTGAAAGAGATGGTACAGTACCATCACCTCTCTTTTTTTCTGGCGGCCATTTTGTGCTGGAACCCATGGCAGTTTTAGCACATTATGAGTCCTGGCACCTCATCTTCTTACCATTTCTTTATCTCATACACCCCATACATGCAAACATCTCTCTATCTTTCAGGTCACTTTTCATCAGGCAACAGCACTCAAGGAGAGCGTGGACAAATGTGGCCTGGAGAGACCTAGTACAGCCTGGGAAGAGAGTGTGGTTTAGTGAGGGACCTGAGGGACTAACTGGGAGGTCTGAAGATCCACATTTCACCACGGGAGCTGAGGATCACCGCCCATGTCAGTACGTTGTACAACGAAATTACTTCTAGGAAAAATGTCTTGTAATAATATTGGTAGATAGTTCCATGCAGAAGGCATTTGAAAACTCATAATATGCACGTTCCATTTCTAATTTTGCTTGCCTTTTCTTGTGTGTTCTATAGAATAGTTTTGAAATGTTCTAATTATGTGTTGAATATGTATATAATGGAAATAGGCTAATCAGAAGGCATGTTGGTTCCCACAATTTTATAAGGAAGGAATTCAAAATGGAGCCACAGATGTGCTAAAGGCTTAGCAGCGCTGATAATAATAAAAACCCATATTTATTCTTTGCAGAGACTTTGTGCTTAATTGCACTGACATGAGTTCATTAGAAATGATGTTTTAAATATTTCAACAGTTATGTAAATCTGAATGTTTATGATTTAACCTTGTCTCCTCAGAATTGTTCTTGACTTACTTTATCATTTATTAATTTTTTTGAAGTTAATCAAAAGCCAAAAAAGAATAAAGTGGATATTATGGGCATGAATGACCTGAACATGAATATTAGATTAGGGTATAACCCACCCGCTCTGATTTATGAGGCTATGATCCTAAGCATGTGAAGCTACTGAAAAATAAGCATGTATTCATCACTCCCTTTAGTGGTGAACTCAGGTGGAGAGAGGAAGGGTGGAAATGGTGCCAGCAAAAAGCAAGGGAAAGGAATCAGCATGCCTGGGGGATTACCAAGGTTTGCAAAAGTACTGTCATAGGATTGAGGGGTTGATTTGTATGATGCCTATAGCTTCCAGCCAAGCCTGTGATTTAGTATCTGTAAAATTGTAGTGTGCAGTAAAAGGAGCTGCTGAAATGGTCAGATCACTTTCTTTGTTAAATTAATGGACCCAGCTGGGCCTGTTAAGCACCCTATTTACATGTCTAAAAGGTTGGCCGATGTCAGGGGGTGGGCAGAGGAGGAATGGTGGAGACTGCCTCCCCATCCTGACCCTTCCAGGGAGGAGGAAGAGGAAGGCAGTATAGATTTACAACAGGGCTTTGAGGGAGGTCGCAGCTCAGAGGCAGATGAGGGGGAAAGCTGGGAAATCATGGAAGAGCCAGAGCGACACCTGACTGATACATTGTCATTAGAAAGCATTCCGGACCCTCCACCTCCCAGAACCTGGTGAGCATTAAAAGTAGGAGAGCAAAGAGCTTGAAGACAGAGGACACCTAGCAGCACCTGTAGAGGAGACAAATGAGGAAGTGGGAGAGGCGGGGGGGTGGGATTCACTTGGGACAACACCATTACCCAAGAGGCTGAGTTCTATAGCCTCCCTCTGTAAATATTGAAATAAAAAAGGACTGTAAGAAACTTTTGTCTTTTTAATTTCCTGGGCAACCAGATGGAAGCCTCTGACAGCATCCTGACAACCAATTGGTTGGTGGCTGGTGAGAACAACTGGCTGGTGACCACATCATCTTGTAGGTAGGTAGAGCTAGTCTTGGTTTTTAGTATGGGATGAAGCTGGAAGGGGACACCGAGGCTTGAATCCAAAGCAATTGAAGGACCACCCCATTAGAAACCTAATGGGAAGCAAAAGCTGTTGGAGTGTTAATGCTGTGAGCCCTTCCATCCTGTGCTGTGGTTTATAGTGCATAAAGCCCTATATCCAAAAGACACCACAGTCTCCAATGACCTTCATTCCAAGAAAAGTGAACCCTGGGTAAGCGCTGGTACCCCTGGAGTCTCTTATGGCTTGGAGGTTGGGGTGCATACGACACTACATTAAAAAACAACACACACCTTAAAAATAAAAATAAAGAACAGCCCAATGAGGATAAAAAAAATGGAAAACTCTTGGCTATATCCAACACTGCAGCTCCACTCACTCAGCAGACTTCTATGTGTACAACTTCCTTTCCCCTTCCTTCTCTCCTTTCCCCTCTAGCCCCCTACTGCACCCTCAAAACTAAGCCCTGGGGGACCCTCTAGAGAAGATTTTTGGGGTGTGAGGGGAGAAGAAGTCCCATTACACAAATAGAATTCTGTTTTTGCAGTGTTGGATACAACGCTTTGTGTTTGTGCTCCTTTTAAAGGGATCTTGAGAATCTTTCGGGACTTGACTTCTTTCCACAAGACCTGCAAGACAGAGCTGTTCCACCAGGCCTTTGGTCAGGGCACAGCCTGACTCCCTCCTTTGGCAATCTTCACAGAACTTTAGACTAATGGTTGCCATCAATTTGAGATGAATTAATTTTATAATGAAATGATTTTAGAATATTGTACTATTTTATTGTTGTTAGCCGCCCTGAGCCTGGCTTCGGCTGGGGAGGGTGGGATATAAATAAATTATTATTATTATTATTATTATTATTATTATTATTATTATTATTATTATGCTGTATATGAGATCCCTCAGGCCTTCCCTGTACCACTCCCGGTAACATTTGTAAACTTCCATTCATAGGATTAAGTTAGATTGTTTGTTTAGGTACCATGATAACTGACTACCCCATTTGGAAATGTGTCACTGACATGAGTGCAAAGTGGGGAGTGAGAGAAGGATGGAATGTTGCTGTGTGTCTTATGTGTTGTATGCTGATTGGCTGAGGGTGGAATGTGACACCTGTTTTGTGTGTGTGTGTGTGTGTGTGTGTGTGTGCAATGTGACAGCTGGGTTCTGGAGGGTGATGCTATTTTCCCATGGTAAACTCTGCTCTGTTTGACTCACAATAAAAGTTTATATATAATTCACTGACATAACAAAAAGTCATACAAACCATAGGTGAATGACAACATCTCTTAATAAATGTACAATAGAATGAAGCCATCTACTGATGATGAGGAAGATGATGATAATGAGAAAAATAACAATATTGCCATCTTCGTTGGTGGATTGCATATTTATTAACAAGTGATGTTTTCTTTATACTATTATTTTCATTCTTATAAGTTAGATTCCCTGCCACCCTTCACAACACCACTCCAGGGTGGTTTACAACAATTTAAAAATGCAGTATCAAAAATAAGCAAAACAGGTCTAACCATACAAGAACATATTCGAGGTATCAGAGAAAAAAATACTGCATCTCTGAAACTAAATCTTGATATCAGGATTTCTTGAATGAAGCCAAGCTTCTGTCAATTGACCGCACTGCAAAAGGGAGAATGTGTTTCAAAGCATGACCCAGCCATCATTCAATGGATGAAAAGACAGTACAGTTAAGGTTTAAAGAAAAAGCACTTCTTAGGCCATGAATCTTCCCAGAACTACATTCCATCATCCCGACAAAAAGAAGGATCTGGCTTCCAATTTCAAAACATTCTGCTCTTTGTTATTTAACTTTAAAAAGGTAAAGCAGCCCTGACAGTTAAGTCCAGTTGAGAACGACTCTGGGGTTGCGGCACTCATCTCACTTTACTGGCTGAGGGAGCAGACGTTTGTCCGCAGACAGTTTTTCTGGGTCATGTGGCCAGCATGACTAAGCCGCTTCTGGCGAAACCAGAGCAGCGCACAGAAACGCCGTTTACCTTCCCGCTGGAGCGGTACCTATTTATCTACTTGCACTTTGCTGTGCTTTCGAACTGCTAGGTTGGCAGTAGCTGGGACTGAGCAATGGGAGCTCACTCTATTGTGGGGATTTGAATCACTGACCTTCCGATCAGCAAGCCCTAGGCTCAGTGGTTTAGACCACAGCACCACCCACGCTTTACGTGAACCAAATTGTCATACTTTTTTCTTCTATCACCTTGCCCACAGGGTATTTTACTGTAGCCACCATTACATTTGACTGCTGCTTTTATTCACTACAGTCAATGAGATGTTCTCCCCTGGCTTTAATGTCCTGGTGCAGACATAACATTGCTCAGTTGCTTAACCATCCATGGTTAAGGGATAGGGAGTATCCCATGGGAATGGAGCCTCCCTGGGAACACAAAATGGCCGCTGAAGATGTGGCACAGAAATCGTGCAAGGAATAAATTGTGTGGGCATTTCTCACTCTTTTTCAGTTTTGGAGCTAACTATGGTTACTATAGACAGCATCTTTAAAAGCAGAGACATCACCTTTTAAGATACTAGACAGCATCTTAAAAAGCAGAGATCACCTTGCCAACAAAGGTCCGTATAGTTACTGGTTTTCCCAGTAGTGATGTATGAAAGTGAGAGCTGGACCATAAAGAAGGCTGATCACCAAAGAATTGATGCTTTTGAATTATGGTGCTGGAAGAGACTCTTGAGAGTCCCATGGACTGCAAGAAGATCAAACCTCTCCATTCTTAAGGAAATCAGCTCTGGGTGCTCACTGGAAGGTCAGATCCTGAAGCTGAGGCTCCAATAATTTGGCCACCTCATGAGAAGAGAAGACTGCCTGGAAAAGATCCTGATGTTGGGAAAGATGGAGGGCACAAGGAGAAGGGGACGACAGAGGACGAGATGGTTGGACAGTGTTCTCGAAGCTACGAACATGAGTCTGACCAAACTGTGGGAGGCAGTGGAAGACAGGAGTGCCTGGCGTGCTCTGGTCCATGGGGTCACGAAGTCGGACACGACTAAACGACTAAACAACAACAATGGTTACTATAACACGTGGGCCATTTAACCCCCAAGCAAGGCACAATAGGCAAACCCATTTCAAACCATGGTAGCAGTCTTTCATCTGATCCCAAGGACGCTTGGTGAAAACACAGTGGCACATGTAGTACTAACCCTAGTTTGTTTTCAAACTATTTTGAAATACCTGTGTGACATGATGGGGTGGGGAAACACGTAAGCTCACTGATACCCACAGTCTTATGCATGGTTATCTAAGAAGAAGAAGAAGAAGAAGAAGAAGAAGTTTGGATTTGATATCCCGCTTTATCACTAACTGAAGGAGTCTCAAAGCGGCTAACAATCTCCTTTCCCTTCCTCCCCCACAACAAACACTCTGTGAGGTGAGTGGGGCTGAGAGACTTCAAAGAAGTGGGACTAGCCCAAGGTCACCCAGCGGCTGCATGTGGAGGAGCGGGGAAGCGAACCCTGTTCACCAGATTATGAGTCTACCGCTCTTAACCACTGCACCACACTGGCCTTCTGAAGTGAATGAGAGGCAGGTGGAAGGGATGGTGAGATAATGGCAGAGAGGAAAGGTCGCCACAGGACAGCCACCCTTCCCTACTAAAACAAACAAACATGGAGCGAAGTCAAGAAAGGTGATCTCCAATTAGCACAGAATATTCCTTCTCTCTCTATCTGACCCAACAAAAGGCACAAAACTATGGTTTAAATATGAACGTACAGTGTGTCAGTGTGTGGTGCTGAAAGAGCAGGTGCTTCACTCCTCCCCTGTTTCTTCTGTCACTGCACTGCTAGGGACCAAACCATGGTCTGACACAGCATTAAGTCCAAGCCAAGACTTGTGGATCATTCCCCCCCCAACCAAACCATAGCGATGAGCCAGTGCTCTAAGCTTGTAGTTCATTGGTGACAGAAATAAGCCAGGGGCCAGAGTTAGGACATAATGCAGCAGCAGGAGCAGGGGAGGGGTGAAGCATTCACAAATTAACAGCTAACCCATGGTTAACCATGGTATTTATGGTCTAAAATACACATGACTGTATGAATCACCACGGGAAAATCCACAGGTGTTAAGATGCCCAGTTGGTAGGCTGGGTTGCCTGTAGATGTGGTGGCACAGATGACCTGTTTGCTCTCTCTGACATTAAGTTCTGCACCCCTTGCCCATTCTGGTACCTTAACGTGGCACTGAATTTAAATTAAGGTGCATATCTGACTGTGCTTAGGCCACCTTACTTAAGAGGTCATTAGATGATTAGATGCATAATGCATGAAATGCATAATACATACAATCTAGTTGGGGCTGTATATATTAGACTTTAACTTATCATAAACCGCATTGAAAACTCTTTCAGAATTGAACAATTAATTTAATAACACATGAAGCTCCCTTATACTGAATCAAGAAAGGGATATAAAAGAGGTAGCACCAAAAGACCAGAGGGAACAGAAGAACAGGCAAAACCTCAGAAAGGTGCTGAAAGATATCTCTGTCCGTATCTATAGTCTAAGTGGGAGAAAAGTGCTCAGTACATTTTGGTTGATCAAAACCTGCACCGGAGGCACAAGATTCAGGTTTCTCCTAAGGTTGCAGGACTGTGCTTCCTGCTGTTCTCCAAGCCTCCATCAGGTCTTGGCTGAAGGTGGGGCCCGAATTGCACTATACACTTAAAGCAGCATCAAACAGTTATGGCTTCCCCCAAAGAATCCTGGGAACTATAGCCTGTTAAGGGTGCTGAAAGTTGTTAAGCAGACATAGGCAAACTCAGCCCTCCAGATGTTTTGGGACTACAACTCCCATCACCCCTAGCTAACAGGACCAGTGGTCAGGGATAATGGGAGTTGTAGTCCCTAAACATCCGGAGGTCCGAGTTTGCCTATGCCTGTTGTTGAGAAACCTCTATTCCCCCCCACACACACTGAGCTAAAATTATTACAGTAGTTTAACAATCAATCCCTCTTTCCAGGGAACTCTGATCAGGGGTGTAGCGTGGGGGATGCCAGCGGGCAACCCAGCCAGATGGGCAGGATATTATTATTATTATTATTATTATTATTATTATTATTATTATTATTATACACTTCAATCTCTAATCCTCCTGACCCACAGAATCATGCAGCTCATATGTTCTCATTAGGTAATATTATATTGCATTATTTTCAAGTTTTATACTGGGCCAATATGTTCTAGGTTAACTCTGCCCTAAATATAATTTATTTCAGGTTTGAGAATGAATTTCAGCCAGAGGTCTGAATTCCCTTGTGGCCAGTATCCTAGGGAGAGGGGGGCACATTTCAGTGGTTGGCAGGGCCAGATGCAAAAAAAGTAGATGGAACCAATTGGTGTTGCTCTTACTTTTTTATTCCATCTACTTTTTTTTGCCTCTGGCCCTGCCAGCCACTGACAAAGCAGATGGAACCAATAGGTGTTGCTCTTACCTTTTTATAGTGGTCTACCTTCAGAAATGGATTTTTAACTAAATGAATATTTAATTTTGGCAAAATTAACTGCTATGGTAAGGAATCAGTATAAATCAATTCAAGATTTTGGTCAAGTGGCAGGATTTAAATTGAACAAAACTAAAACTAAGGTTTTAGAGAAAAATTTAAAACCTATTGAAAGGGAGAAGTTTCAGAATGTGACAGGTTTAACTGTGGTTAAGAAAGTGAAATATTTGGGGATTAATATGACAGCTAAAAATCTGAATCTATTTAAAGATAATTATGAAAAATGTTGGACAGAAGTGAAAAAAGATTTAGAAATTTGGTCAAAGTTGAAGCTTTCTTTGTTGGGTCGAATTGCAGCTATAAAGATGAATGTATTGCCGAGAATGTTGTTTTTGTTCCAAACACTGCAAATTATGGATAAGGTGGACTGTTTCAAGAAGTGTCAAAAAGATATTCTTTCTGCTGGTTGAAAGATTGGCTACTTCTTGAGAATACAGACATTTTGGATTTAGAAGGGTTCAACAATACCTTTGGGTGGCATGCATATTTGTGGCATGACAAGGTTAAAGCTCATAAAGCTTTTAAAAATCATATTGTCAGGAAAGCATTGTACAATGTCTGGATCAGGTATAAAGATCTGCTGGAAAATAAAACTCCTAGGTGGTTATCCCCAATGGAGGCAAAGGCTGTGAAAAAACTAAATATGGAGTCTAAATGGCCGAAATATTGGGAAATTGTGGAACAGGAGGGGGATAAATTGAATTTGCAGAGTTATGAGAAATTGAAAGATAAAGTGCGAGATTGGCTTCATTATTATCAAATAATGGAGGTGTTTAAGTCCGATAGGAAAAATGTTTTCAGGTGGAGAAATCGAAATTGGAGACAGAACTGTTAGAACCCAAAACTAAGAACTTGTCAAAAATGTATAACTTGCTGTTGGAATGGAATACACAGGATGAAACAGTTAAATCAGCTATGATCAAGTGGGCACAAGATATTGGTCATAACATTATGTTTGAAGACTGGGAACGGTTATGGACCACCGGTATAAAATTTACGGCATGTAATGCCTTAAAAGAAAATATTATGAAAATGATTTATAGGTGGTACATGACCCCAGTCAAGCTTGCAAAAATATACCACTTGTCTGACAATAAATGTTGGAAATGTAAAGAGACTGAAGGTACTTTTTTTCACCTTTGGTGGACATGCCCAAGGATTAAGGCTTTCTGGGAGAAGATTTATAATGAAATGAAAAAGGTATTTAAATATACCTTCTTAAAGAAACC
Organism: Podarcis gaigeae; assembly: GCF_964106915.1. Taxonomy (NCBI): domain Eukaryota; kingdom Metazoa; phylum Chordata; class Lepidosauria; order Squamata; family Lacertidae; genus Podarcis; species Podarcis gaigeae. The sequence goes on along the minus strand of NC_139682.1, from coordinate 77,304,471 downwards.
AGAGGCCTTTCTCCTGGGCATGGTCGGCCAATTGGTGTTAAAGAAGGACAGGACTTTTTTTATGTATGCTACAACAGCAGCAAGAACACTTATCGCAAAGAATTGGAAGACAGAAGAACTACCCACCGTGGAAGAATGGCAGATGAAAGTTATAGACTATATGGGACTGGCAGAGATGACCGGCAGAATCCGAGACCAGGGGAAAGAGAAAGTGGAAGAAGATTGGAAGAAAGTTAAAGATTATCTTAAGAAACATTGTAAAATTACTGAATGTTAAGATGATGCTGATTCTGAAATTAAGGGGTTGCTAGCTGTAATTATTATGTAATATGAAAAGAAATTTTAAGAAATTTAATTAAAATTAAGGGAAGGATTTGTTGAAGATAAATTAATTAGAGAATGGAATGCAGTAAGGAGAGGTATGAGGAGGTCGGGAAAGTTATTTTCACGAATATAAGGGAATGAAGTTATACATGTGATTTTTGTTTGTTGTTTCGATTTTTTCTTTTTTTATATGTATTTTTGATTTTACTTTTTGTGTCTTTTTTGTGTGATTTTTGTGTTTTATAAAACTTGTGAAAATGCTAATAAATATCTTATAAAAAAAAGGAATCAGTATAAATCAAAAATTTAAAAAGGAGTGGAAATGTTTTGATGAATATATGGCAAAATATTGCTCAAAAAACGATACGCTGATATGCCTAGATTAAAATGTGAAGTACTGGATGGAAGAAAATTAGTAAGGAAAGCTAATAAGAACATATAGATGATTTGAGAAGATTGTGGAATGCAAAGATTATTGTAAATTGTATAATGTCGAGGAAATCGAGTGGGGGCGGAGGGAAGTGGGAGAGAGGAGAAAAGAATAATATGATGGATTGAGAAAATATAAATGTAAACGTATGCAGGGATGGGGAAGAAATGGTGTTGGCTTTGGTACATCTGTATTGTCATGTAATATGTGAAAACCAACCAACCAACCAACCAACCAACCAACCAACAAACAAATAAATAAAGAAAGAAAGAAAGAAAGAAAGTGGTCTACCTTCCACCCATGTGAAATTCAGAGGTTCCTGCGTGCGCACACACACATAGCTCTGTATATTCCATCTAGGAAAGCATTATCTCAAAGACATGTTCCAGCCAGATGAAAGCAGCTAAGAAGGGTGGAGACAGGATGAATAAGGGGTGTAGTCTGGAGAGGGGGCTTCACCTAGTGAAAGTCTCAAGCACCAAATACAGAGGTTTGTGGTTGTGGGGCTCACTGGTCCCCCATGCTAGAGTGTCCTGGATTCATTTCTTTATAGATGTTTTGTGATGCCTTTGGATGTTTCAGCGAAGAACTGCCTCCATCGATTAACGCTTCTGTAATGTTCCGAGGGGATCTAGCTTTTATTGGGAAACCACAACACAGAAGAAAACCTAATGGCTTCTTTTAGTGATGCCCATTTCTACTGGTCCTGAAGGACGAACTTAAGTGATGGGAGGAAGACATTTTGGCGGGGGTATATGCTAAAGAATATGATTACTTAATTAGCGGCATCTATTAACTCCCTGCTATATGTAAGCTGATGTGGAGCTTAACAGCGGTGTTATTAATCATGTCTTAATGTAAAAGCGTAACGTACATGCTGCTTTGTAATGTTCTTTCCAAATAGTCCCTGTGGGAATCACAACTTTATTTCATTAAAATGCCTCCCTGCTGTTAATTGATCTTAGGAAAATGTGAACAAATTAACTATGCTTTGAGAGGCTCGGGTGTAAATTTTCTAAGCTCGCGCACTTTGGTGCTGCGGATTAAGAATGCTATGGATCACTCTTCCCCACTGCGATGAACAGCGGGCAGTGCTCTGGCGTTGCTGACCTGGTTTAATTGATAACACTTGGGTAATACGTTTTGCGTGCCAAAGGTTAAAGAAAGGGAAAAGATTGTTTGCAAACCGTAGTGTTTTTCATGCCAGCTGGGACACAGTAGGAATTTGGGTCACGGGCAATTAATTGCAAGTTTTAATGACTCCTCTTGTGTGAAACAAATGCTATTCTTTAGCAGGGATGATTGATGAATATTAAGCTCAGTTGATTTTGGAAAGATTAAAGTGCTCAGTATTTTGTTTAAAAGTGCACAAAAGACCCAGGGTAGTAATATATATAATTTTCTCTCTATATTAACAGATATTATGGGGGGAGGGAACCATATATTTTCTCCCCTTCATGTGGTTTTCTGTGAGTAAGTACATTAAAGAAAGCATCATCAATAAAAGGAGGAAAAAAGATTTGGTCGCATTAAGTAGTTATCGCTATCCTCAGCGAAGTGCATTTGCGTAGTCTGAGAGTACACTTTTTAAACACCTTTTAAGAAACCTCTAACTAGTATAATTATTGGTCAGTTGACACAAAGCAATAAAGTTCACCAATGTAACAAAATAGTATCTAAATTTAAACCCATGACCCTGATTCAGCTATGCTGAGCCTGTTCCTTAGATACCGTAAATGAAAAACGCCATGTGTGGGTCATGCTCAGCCCTGTCTGGCTGTTGGGGCTATGCATATAGAAACCCAGTTATAAAATTAATCATAGCTTCAACCAGCTTTCAGAGGAGAGAATGGGGAAGCAGCACTAATCATTCCTCCCAATTCTTTCCGCCTCCAAGAAGTAGACATGCTATTTGCGTGGGGGGCCAGGGGGCAATGGCCTTGAGCACAAAATTCTGAGGTTGTGCAACCAGGCACCCCCATGCAGGAGCCAGCTTCCATGGCGATGCCTGCCCCACCCTGGCAAAGGTGGCAGAACAGCCCAGGCCCACAGTGAACAAGCGTATACAGAGGTAAGTGGGCAAGGAGCAACCCCAGCACAGCATGGAACAGTGTTCCTCTTTGTGGGCATGGCGGGGATTTGCCCACCAAGGGCTGTGTCAGCTGGCCAGGCTCCCCCCTGCACAGGCAGGCAGGCAGCTGGTGCAGCATGGCCTCACTTGGCTCTTGTGGTGGTGGGGTGCTCCAGTCATGTCAGCAGCCTGCCTGCCCCGGGCACCAGCAACCCATGCTACACTACTGAACATACCCCCCAAATATCCTCAGGTGAAAATAGGGACATTTCTCATCCCCCCCAACTAACCCTCCTTGACTCCCCATTTTTTGCTTCCCCCCTCCACAGAGCATCTCCTATGGAAAGAAGGGTAAGTGCCACGACCACTTCACCAATGGGACACGGCCTGAGAAAACCTCTTAATCCCAAACTTCTTCTATTTTATTCTTTGGTAGAAATACAAAAAAGAAAAACACACACCAAGAAATAAATTGTAGAAAAGGGCAAGATTAGACACAGATGAACAAAGTATTATTTTTTCCCCCATAACCAAGACCCCTTGCACTCTGCTACCCCTTTCCTCCTGCCCCTCAGAGCCAGCGTATCACATAGGGCTGGGTCTTGGTGGCAGGAACCTCTCTTCCTCCTTACCCACTCTCCAGCAGCGGCAGCCATGGAGAGGCAATGGGATGCTTCTTAGCAGTCACATCTGCAGCTCAGAACAAGCACCTCCTCCTCCTCGAGGTTAGTAGTGGCAGCCCTGGCAGGGGAAATAGGGACATTTCAGGATCAAATCAGAAGCTGGGATAGCTTTCATAATTCCAGGACTGTTCCTGGAAAGTCGGGACACTTGGAGAGTATGCAAGTATCTTACTGAGGTTATAAGCATGCAGCTCTTTCTGTTCTTTGCCCTGGAATGGGCATTCCAGTTCTTACCATATGGATGCTAATATAAATCCCAAAAGTGAACAGAGACCATTTCATATAGATTAGATAATGTATCTTTCATACTTCTCTAAATCTAATTAAATTTGTCAATTTCTTTTGTACATAACTGATTCATTTTTATTATTTTTAATTTTTTTGGATTCAAATATGACTCCTGTCCAGACTTCCCCATTTACTAGTCATTTCAATCCTGGCAATCTTATGGTAATAAAACCTGCTACAAGCCCGTGCTTTTCTCCTTTAAGCAATCCCTCATTCCAGTTAAGCAATGCTCAGTTGGTAGAGCGTGAGACTCTTAATCTCAAAGTCATGAGTTCAAGCCCCACGTTGGGCAAAAAGATTTTTGCATGGCAGGGGGTTAGACCAGATGACCCTCACAGTACCTTCAACTCTCCAGTTCTGTGATTCTATGAATGATAGCTCTGGATTTAACAGCATATCATATGACCCAAGGTTAGATTAAACTACGGTGGTTCCTTCCAGAAGATCACAACCTTTACACGTAAGAAATACTTACATATGGGTGTATTAATCACAGAGCTGAAAGAAAAACCTGGGAAAGAAATGCACACACATTCAAATTCACAAACATTCAGCCACAGCATCTCTTTCTCTGAAATAGTCAATTGGAACTGAGTCTTGGCCTTGGTCCAGTGAAACCCAAATCCAACTGTGTGGCTCTAGGCATGTCAGATCAGAATATGATCCCTCCTCCCAATTGTGGCCTCCACCTTTCTAAATTAATTACTTATTACACATCTGTATCTAATCCATCACAAGACACCCCTAAAGACCACAGGGTTGAGTATATCAGCTTATTTAGATTTTTCTTTTTGAGAAGCTGACTGTGCTGTGCAGGTGGCAGGCAAACATTTGCATGGGATGTGCAGGTTGGAAGTGGTACCCTGCTTTCAGTTTAACAGCTAGACCGCTAGATGAAGCAGAGCTGGACAGCCTGTGGCTCTAGGGCCTTCAGCAACCGTCAGCCTAATTTTCTGTAGCCTGCAGCTTAATTTCAAAAGCCTTCTACACGTGATCAGTTCAGACTTGAGGCCAGAGCAGCCTGTGCCTCCTATGGCAAGCTACTGGAAAGGGAAAGAGAGAGAAAGAGAAAGGTGGAGCTGATGGGAACCGTAATCTAACATCATCTGAAAGGCCCTCTATGATTGCTTTACCTGGAATGAAAGCATACTCAAAAGGGTCTTCCATTTTCTGAGAGGCCTCTCAGGTCTGTTCTCACTTCCTGTGCACTCTCAAAACTGCAGTCTGAAGCTCCACACCAGACTCACAGTTCTGACTTTATCTTTCAATGCTCTACAGAATTTTAAAGTCTGCTTTCCTTTCTGTCCATTGCCGACAAGCATACTGCTGCAGGAGTTTCAGTGAAAAAAACAACAATCAATTATGAAGGCCATGGATAAAAGGGTTTTGCATGGTGACAGAACAAACAGATTGGAATAGTTTGCTTTAGACGGAGGGAGGAGAGGAGGAGGAGATGTGATCAAAGTGCACACAAAGCAGCAAATGACATTAAGAAGGTGGATCGGGAACTTTTGATATCGGGGAAAAGCCAACATTAAATAATGTCAAAAGTGTCAGATTCAAAACAGATGAAAGGACATTTTGATTTGAGCCTGTTGTGGCAGTCATCGCCATTGGCCATCCTTTCTGTTTCCCTGACTTCACAGAGCAGAGGGTAAGTCGCGTATTGTTATATGTGTTGTACCTTTTTCAAAAGGTGTTTCAATGGGAACATCACGAAGGCTGATCGTGTTTTGCTGTGGATCTGTCTGTGTCAGTTATGACTACCAATGAACTCATGGGATTTCTTCAGTAAACATGCCACGTGTTTTCACCCTGGTGATATTAACCAACCAATCAAAATTGGGGTAATAAAACCAACCAATACTTCCTCACCTTTACTCTTCTGAAGCCCGGCCTGGTCAGCTGTGTTGTGAGCTTTGCAGAGGGATGAAGAAATCATGCTCTGAGACTTGTTGAATCTGTGACCACTTTAGACTGGGATATGTGTGCTAGAGAATGGAGAACAGAGAATTATGTGGAGCGGTTCATGGGTCTGTTAAAAGAGAAGTATCAAATGCAGCATGAAATAACTCATTCCATCAGCTTGTACAATGGAGCCGGCCCCTCCTGTCCCTGTGTATTCCCCTCTTCAAATCTGCTCTAGAGGACTGGAGCAGGATGGGGGGAATGGACCCAGAACAGATTATGTGGGTGTGCATAGGGAGGAGAAGGGTAAAAAGTGGGTGGATGATGCCCTAACAATCCAGTCTTCACAGACAGTGGCCTTATGAGGATAGTCACTGCAGTCATTCAAGTGGCTAAATTGGCATAGGGTTAAAGCTGCACACCTTCTGACTATTCATGTACGCGACGACAGCAACGAGGATACTACTGGCCCAGAGATGGAAAGAAGACAAGGTTCCAACCAGAGACGAATGGCTAATGAAGATGATGGACTATGCCGAAATGGTGAAATCGACTGCAAAAATCGGAGACCAGGAAGAGAAGAATTTTAAGCAGGAATGGGGGAAATTTATAATGTATTTAAGAGAACACTGTAAACAACTAATAACTTTGGCAGGATTTGAGTCATGCTTGTAATGTATGAAAAACCATGGGAAAATGGATTACTTTTTCTTTCTTTTTTTACAGATTAGCGAAAATAAGATAAGCTGCTGGGGGAAAAGATTGATAATGGTAACTATGGAAGGGCAGAGGGAGGTCAAAGGATTCAGAGAATCCTAAATGAAGAAGTGAATGGTGTGTTTGAATTTAAATTTGTTATGTAAAATTTACACACACACACACACACACACACACACACACATATATATATATATATATATATAAGCTGCACACCTTCCCCCAAAACCTTTCGAAAGCCCTTATTCTTAACTATTCTGGTTCCTGGCACTCAAAGCCCATTCCTGCAAACTGTTCATACCCTTCAACATATGCAAGGCTGGGAGAGAGAAATGATGGCTGCAACAGAACCCCCAGTTTGGCATTGGTTGGATCTCTATGCAAGTGCATGGCTTTCAGTCTTTATGGTCCTCAACCATAAGATCTGCTGTTTCAAAATGGAGGAAGATAAGAATGAGACCATATCTGGGGAGCAGGACAAGGACAAGTAGAGAAGTTGACACCGGGCTGCTTCAACATCCAATGAATATCCAAAGTTTCTCCCAAGATAGTGAGAAGAGGCCAAGAGAAGAAAAACCAACAACAAAAGTAAGTGTGCATAGATTTGCAGATAAATAAAGCCATTGGAATTTTTGGCTGGCTCATGCCTACAAGCAGTAGAAGACTCATGGCAAAGCTGGGAGCAGTGTCTGTATAGAACACCCACCACAGCAATTTCAGAGAAAACACAATAATTAATGTATAATGTCAATGTTACAAGTTTCTTGGGGGGAAATGATGGAAAGCAAAATTAATCTGCTTTCCATGGGTGGTGGGGGGGAATAAACAGAAAGGAGGCAAGTTAGCTCTGTTAGTTTATATTTTCTTCTTTTTTTATCAAACTGCACAAAGTTTGAGGGATTTCTCTCTCTCTTAAAATTAAGTTTGCCATTCTGGGCATCTTCCTATCTGTGGCACATGCTGTTCCTTCTACGGAGAAGCTGGCTCTTTGACTAAAAGAAGGAAGAAGGAAGCCAGGCGGGCTAGCCAAGAGCTTGCAAAGAGCTCTGGCACCTCCAGGCTTTCCACAGCACCGTTAATGTCTTGCTTTCCGCCCAAAAGTGCACTGTAGAGGAAATAAATGTGTAATTATATTTCCAAGACAATCCACTTGTAGGTGAATTTATTGGGTGCAATATAAATCAAAGTGAGCGTCTTTAACAAGCGTTTTCGTTACCGACTTGTGGCTAAAAGAGATAAACAAATATGCTAATGGCCCTTCTGACGTGCATTTTGATCAAATGTTTCTGGAAGCAAAGCATGCGCTCCTCGGATATTGAGCGATCGGCTCCCGTCCTCCATGTGTGGCTGCTGCATTGAAAGGGGTTCAGGAGAAGGTCACGAGACATTCCTGGTGGAGGAAAATGAGGGGGTTTGCCATCTTTTGCTATCCCCTGCAGCAAAACTACTCTGGAAGGTTGTGGGACCATCCAGAAGGGAGGGGCTATAGGGAAAAGGAGGAACTGATTAAAATCACCCCTCCTTCCCTATGACAGGGGCCTCTGCAGGATTTCAGTTCCTTCTCTGAATGAAAGGAACACTGGATCCATCCCATTATCTGTAATAATAATAATAATAATAATAATAATAATAATTTTTTATTTATACCGCGCCCTCCCCAGCCAAGGCCGGGCTCAGAGCGGCTTACAAGCAATAATAAAAACAAGATGAATAATTACAACTTAAAAACAAAAATAAAATACAACATTAAAATAATGGAACATTAAAATATTAAAATGTAGCCTCATCGCAGGAGGAGAAGGAAAAGAAAAAAGAAAGAGAGGGAGGGAGGGAATCAAATTGGCTCCAAGCCAAAGGCCAGGCGGAACAACTCTGTCTTACAGGCCCTGCGGAAAGAAATCAGATCCTACAGGGCCCTGGTCTCATGAGACAGAGCGTTCCACCAGGCCGGAGCCAGAGTTGAAAAGGCCCTGGCTCTGGCTGAAGCCAATCTAACTTCCTTATCTGTAGGAAGGTATTGTTAGCTATTTGTGAGGAACCTTGTTAGGGACACGTCCAGCAGAGAGGAATCTCCAGAGGAAGAGGAATTGGCTGCACCTGAGTCTCCATCTCCAGAGGAGGAGAAATTGGCTGCTGTCAGGTGTGCGTGCAGGAGCCAGGCCCTGTGACCAATAGGACTTTGCAGGACTTTGCAGGAGCTAACTCTTAGGGGCTGAGAGGACTTCAGCCCCCCAATAAAATATCTGAGGGGCCTGGGCTCCCCAAAGTTGGTGGGCATTGCTATTTAAATGGTGTGTGTGCACTGTGTCATGTGATCAGTTATGTGTGGTGGGGCTTACCTGGCCCTACAGAGGGGATGTGGATGGCGCTGAGCTTCTTGGGATTGCCAATCGGAAGGTCGGTGATTCGAATCCATGTGATGGGGTGAGCTCCTGTTGCTCTGTCCCAACTCCTGCCAACCGAGCAGTTCGAAAGCACACCAGTGCAAGTAGATAATTAGGCACCGCTGTGGTGGGAAGGTAAACAGCATTTCCGTGTGCTCTGGTTTCCGTTACAGTGTTCCGTTGTGCCAGAAGCCGTTTAGTCATGCTGGCCACATGAGTCATGCTGGCCACATGACCTGGAAAGCTGTCTGTGGACAAACGCTGGCTCCCTTGGCCTGAAAGCGAGATGAGCACCACAACCCCATAGTCACCTTTGACTGGACATAACCGTCCAGGCGCCCTTTACCTTTTTTTTTAACCTGGGCCTCCCCAATATTTTATTCCTGTTGGCACCCCTGCAACCAACTCCTAAGTGCCAATTGCCAACTGCCCCCTCTTTTCCCTAATGCCATCTATTCTACAGATACTAACAGGTACATGTAGTACTGTTCCTTACGTTTGCCCTCCCAGCATTCTACCTGGTTTCTTAGAGTATTTTTTATTCAGAAAATTTCTCAAAGTTCCTTCCTGCTCCCTCGAGATGTTTGTGCATATTGTATATGTAAGACAACCTACACTGGGGCTCCAATTCATCATTCGTGGCATTCATGTGATGTAGGTATAATTGGTTTAATTAAGGCTAATGATCATCTACCATTGCTGAATAGGTACCCCAGATGGTATATGCCATATGGCATGCCCACACTGAGAGGTGCCTTCAGAAAAACACTAGAGCAGGGACGGAATGGGTTGCCAGGGTGGGGGGAGGTGGCCAAACAAGCCAGAAAACAATTGTGGATTAAACTGGAAAATCCTCGATTCAGAGCAATTGTTGATTATCATAAAACTGGGACGCATGTTGGAAAATAAGAGAGAAGCAACATTTGCTTTGTTTGTTGCATTGCCATTAGTCTCCTATTTTTCGGCTTTCCCTGAAGAGGTTGACAGGGCATTTGGAGCCCCATTCAGCAAGCAAAGCACTTTGCACAACATTAATTAGGATAATTTGACAGTATCCCAGGACCAAAATCTCCTGTAACTGGGTAGCAAAAAAAATTGACAAAAAATATTTATTTTTAATCTACCCAGGTATAACAGAGGATCACATCAGCCTTTGCAGAATTGGAAGGATTTGAAGGAGGTGTAAGTTAGCTGAAATGTTTAAGTCCTCCACGTTGAAACCATCTAGAGTTTGCTATTGATGAGAGACTCTGAGTTTTACAACAGTGTTGGGAGGTAGGCAGGGTTGGGAGAGAATGGGCTAAGTATTCAGGGATAGGACACAAATGAGTGCTGAATGCCCCCCCCCCAATGTATTTAAGGCACCAGAGGATCCTGGGTTCAAACCTACAGACCTTACACCAATAGCAGTGTAGCAGAACTAAGCTGAAATTATTTGCCTTTTTTATTTTTTAGAATCTATTTCCCGACACTGCAAAGTAAGAGAGAGAGGGAGGGAGGGAGAAGGGGGAGGGTCAATTAGGGCCAAAATTCAAGAAGGAAAAGGATGCAGTCACTGGAGATACAACAACCAGGAGAAACACTGTTATTAAATAGGGTTAAAAAGAAATAAAGAAAAGATGAGTATTTGTGCAATTTAAGTGTTACAGTGAAGCATTTCTGTCTCATTAAATATCTATTTTTGATTTGAAAGAACAAATTGAGACACAGAGTATTAGTTTCCTTGAACAAGATGTTTATATATTTGTTAAATTTATAACCTGCCCTTCCCCATATTTAAAACATTTATAAACATTAAGAAGCTCTAACAACAGTTACATACTCTCAGAGTTGATGGTTTCAAGGCTCCCAGGAGCAATCTTTTTCAGCCATTGAAAGCATTGGTGAAAAGAGATGTTTTTAACTTCCTCCTGGCAAGGCATTCCGCAAATGAGGAACCACAACTGAGAAGGCCCTGTCACAGCTCAGCACCAACCAGGGTACTCAGTGGTGGCAATGTAAACTACTATCTCAGGTCAAATTCATACTGTGCATGTTTTATTTGAGCCAAAATTTAGTAACGCTGCACAGCATTAACTATATATAAGCTCTTTCATCCCCAGATTTCAATGCATGTGAATGCTTTATTAGTTTTCTCTCACTTTTATTTGCAGGAATACACAAATTATTCAACATTGCTTGAATTGCAGCTGCCTGATAATTTATGAGCGTTTGGGTCAGAAACATCAATTTCTTCATTTTAGGAATGCTTAGGAAGAATTCTCTTGTCCAGGAGAGTGACTTGATCAATATTAATTGGCTCCGTGAACTGGTTTCTAGAAAGGAAATTCAACGTCCCAGCAGGATTATGGCATTAATTTTCCCTGTGAAAACACACATTGGGTAATATTACTCTAATAAATTCCACACACACACTGTCAGACGTAGCGTGGTCCAAAGAAAAGCTCTAGCACTGTTTTTTATGTCACTAATATTGTAGCGGACCAGGTTCCAATGAGCGGAGGTCAATACAGCATCTGTCTTTTTTTTATCTTTCATACCTACTCATGCATACTGTGGAGCTATTTCAGGAATCTCTGGGGTATAGCATAAGCTGGGATTTAATGGCTTGGAACCTACCATTTCAAGAGATATTTTGACAAGCTGCTAGCCTGTAGCACCTTATTCATCTCCCTCCCCCTCCGTCCTTCACAGAGGGGAACTAAATTGGCAGCAGATTTTACATGCCAACTTAACATCTCTCCTTTGTAGAGATCCTCCAATTGAAAACTGGTGATGTGCATAATTGAGCAACTGTAGACTTTGCAAGAGCCATTCTCCCCTTTTATTGTATTACAGACACCTGCAGCGCTTCCTAATATGAGCTTACAGAACTACAAACAGACATGGAGAGACAGTGGAGAGGCAAGAAGGGACTTTGCTTCCTATAGGTAGCCAGATCTTCACTGTAGTGGTTAGAGTAGCCTTTCTCAACCTGTAGGTCCCCAGATGTTGTTGAACTACAAGTCCCATCACCCCTAGCTAACAAGGCCAGAGCTCAGGGATGATGGGAGTTGTAGTCCAACAACATCTGGGGACCCACAGGTTGAGAACCACTGGGTTAGAATTTTGGACTAGATCCTGGGAGACCAGGGTTCAAATCCCCACTCAGCCATGAAGCTTACCTGAGGCCAGTCACAGTCTCTCAGGATTGTTGTGGGGTTAAGTTATGAGGGGGGAAACTATTTATGCCACCTTGAGCTCCTTAGAGAAAGAAGTGAGATATAAATGCAGCAAAGAAATAAAAGGGGGGGGGAATCAAACTCCTATTTCCAACTAGAACTAACATTGCAGAAACAAAGCAGGAAAAACAGATTTCCTAAGAAAACCGAACTTGGCATATCCAGATTTAATGGTAACCATTCAGCTACATGCAAGGGTTGGAAGCACATATTTTCACAAGAATTCCTACTGTATATAATTCTTTTTTTGTGTGTGTGTCTCCTTGTTTACATCCAGCTTCCTGGAGTTTGAAGGTGGTGCATGGGAGGTGTTTTTGCTCTCGGAAAAATAGTTTATTTAATGTAAGAATAGTGGTTGCATACTGTACACAAACTATGTGTGATTTCAAAACATATTCTCATGTTCTACTTCCTTGCCCCACCCTTCATCCCCGAGAGCCTTCACAAGGGAGCTACTTCCAGAAGAACTCTCTAAGGGGTGTCCTGGCCTTTGGGGTTAAGGTTTTAACAATTGGGGAAGGAGTTACTAGGTACTAATGTCATCAGCCCTGGGGCTATTTAGGGATGCTAACTTACTGGTTATTTTTCCTGACCGATTGGTGAACCTTATGCTTAAATTTTGAGGTATGCTAAATATACTGTTAATTGATGTTAGTGTCCTGTTGTATTGTGTGTCGTCATTGGTAGATAATTTATTTGCAATCAATGGAGACTTATAACATTTTATAACAATTAATATTAATAAAAATGCACATTAATACAAGTGAAACACAGAAATGTATTAATGCTATTTTCTTTAAACTCGGTTCTTCTTTCTCTGGAGGTTAAAGGAACACCAAAAGGCTATTCATAGAATCATAGAATTACAGCGCTGGAAGGGACCGCGAGGGTCAGCTAGTCAAAGCTTATGCAATGTGTAGGGATGATCGCTGGGTGCGGAGCACACTCCCCACCTGCAGGCAGCCTCAGGGGCACATTCCCCCTCCCAGATAAAGCCACAGCTGTCTGAACATCTTGCCCTCTGTCTAACCTTTTGCGGTCTCAGTAGTCTGTGGTGTCCTATCTGTAACCTTTGTCTCTGAGACCTTTGTCTCTGAGACCTTTGTCTCCTTCGTCATACACTGTGCAAGGGGAAAATGACCCGGTGGAAACAGGTGCCAAAATAGCTTTGTACCACCCCACAATCTCGGGGCTGGAAGATGTGTATCTGCCTGGGTTTGCTTATTGTGTCAATAAAAGGAGCCTCCACAGAGCTGTCCGGCAGCTTGCTTGCAGCTCACCTGTGCGCAGCTCAACTGCATTATCAACTCCTGCCTCATGTCCTTCATTTCAGCAATGCAGGAATATTTTGCCCAATGTGGGGCTTGAACCCATGACCCTCAAATTAAGAGTCTCATGCTCTACCAACTGAGCTATTGCCAAATGATCATATGCAGTCTTATTAAACAAGCAGCATCTCACATAGTGCTACTAAATCATATCCTGATGCAGTCTTATTAAACAAGCAGCATCAGGATATGATTTAGTAGCACTATGTGAGAAGGTTTACAACAGAGCACTATGCCATTGTTAATGCCCGCCCACTACCCCACATTTGTAGAAAGAAAGAGAGGTGGGGAAAGCCTCTCCTCCTCACAGAGGGGAGGTATTGTAAGAAGGAACTGTTCCCACGGCAGCCCATTAACCTAAATTCTTGCGTACTTGTCTCTTATTTACCACCACACGGGTTAGGTTCCTCAACTCACAAAACTTGTAAAAAGAAAAAAAGAGAAGAGTTTTGCTGCTAAGAAGCTTCCACTGCTAGCTTTGTTTTGTCCCATGGTAGTGGAGGAAAGATGGCCATTGCTGCATTTGTTTGCAATTGATAACATGATGGGCACTATATTTTCTGGGTGCCTGTCTGTGTTCACCATTTCCCCCCATTTCTCACACATTACTCCCAAGTGACTCAGCCTCTGAAGCATAAAGGGTGATTCCAATCTGGGAGCTGTCCAGCACCTTGGTGCTGAATATTTTTAAAGGTACTGTACTCTTTTAGTTTAAAGGTGGCCCAGATATGGGTATCAAAAGCTGATCCTCCAAGGACATGTAGGTCCTAGCATCTGTGTGAGCATGCCTCACAATCATGCCAGCCCTGTATGTAAGTCTGTCTTTAAAAAATCTAATATAGATGGTTGCGTTTCAGGTTTTCTCTAATAACCAGCAGGTCAGTCATAAAGTCTGCATGTAGTTTTTTCCTCTAATAACAACAGATATGCACAAACCCCAAAAATGTATTATTTTTGCCTCACCTAGCTGTCTAGTCACTGAAATTTTATTTCCCCTTTAAAGTAGCGACATGTCAGAAGAACATACACTCATTCAAACAAGCGTATCAGAAAAGCCTGGGGAAAGAGTGGAGGGAAACCATTTGTAGGAGCAGGGGACATAATGTTCAATATCAAACATAAAAAATAGTCAGAAGCAACCTTGCTTAAGAATTCATCAATGTTTGTCAGCAGGAAAAAGAGGTGATTAATTTTTTTGTTCATTTTGCTAAGAGATGTATATAATTATTTTTTCCCCTTTAGCTTTGCAAGCTCATAAATATCTCCAGGCTGGTTCTCTCCCCGTTTTTGTTTCTAACCCTTTCTGATAGAAGAATTGTTTGTCGAAGCAATGCAAACTTGTGCAAATATGCATGAACTTCAATCATGCTCGTGGGTTTTAGTAAGATTTAACCAACCAAGGGAGAAATGGGTTCACTAGTCTAGAACTCATGTATTTGAAGCTTTGGGGCTTGTGATCTCAAGCCTTTCTTTTCTCAGCCGCACCACACAACTGCACAACCCCACTGTGCCTGAAGCAGGAGAAAAAGGGAAGCGGGAGGGTTACAAAGCGAGAGACAGAAGCAGGCATGGGATGTTCTGGCCAGACATAATTCTCTCCACCTGGAAAGGTGCAGTATGGTTGTAAAGGTAAAGGTACCCCTGACCATTAGGTCCAGTCGTGGACGACTCTGGGGTTGCGGCACTCATCTCACTCTATAGGCCAAGGGAGCCGGCGTTTGTCCACAGACAGCTTCCGGGTCATGTGGCCAGCATGACTAAGCCGCTTCTGGTGAACCAGAACAATGCATGGAAACGCCATTTACCTTCCCGCCGGAGCGGTACCTATTTATCTACTTGCACTTTGATGTGCTTTTGAACTGCTAGGTTGGCAGGAGCTGGGACCGAGCAACAGGAGCTCACCCCATCGAGGGGATTCGACCTTCTGATTGGCAAGCCCTAGGCTCAGTGGTTTAGACTACAGCGCCACCTGCGTCCCTCTAGTATGGTTGTAGGTCTACCTGAAAATAATTGGGGTGTCATCCAACCCAACCTCAAGCCCTGCATCTTCACTCAATGGAAAGGTGTGTTGTAGGATGACATTTGTTGCTCTTAGGGGAAGCTATCCCAATGGCAGCACCACTGCCACTTAACTGGACAGTGCATGGAGGGAGCAGGGTGATGGTTAGTTCAGGGCTATGTCTGTGTGCTTGTGGCAGTGCCAGACTGGCTCTGCGAGTGAACCTGGGCAAGCTTAGATTTGCCACTTTCCCACCACGTCCTTGCAGTGTCAAGGTAAGCAGCAGCAACACCGCTCTTGGGAGGACATCTCCCACCACGCTGCCCACTCTTGAATGAGCCCCACTCCTTCTAAGTAAACGGCTTGTTTTCTTTTCTAGATGTGTTCCTCTTTCTGCATCCCAAACCCTTATTCTCCATCCTCACATAGATGGAAGTTGCTTATTTGAGTAGTGCACTTCTATTTGTTTTAATCTGCTTTCGGTGGTGGCTGGTGCCCTTTGGGACTATAGGGTCAGAAGGTGGAGGCAGAGCCAATGAAAGGCAGAAACTATTTCTAGTTTTGTTCCCATCTTCCTCCTTGCTAAGTGGTACCAGGGCAAGACCTCAGACTAAGGAGAAGGAAGCTGACAGCCATTGTCCCTGCCTGGACTAGTTGTCATTAAGAAGGCAGGCACATGGGGGCTGGCTGAGGCCAGACTGAAGTTGGTGGGGCAGTGCCCCATTTGCCTGAATCAAGAAATCTCCACAGCTTGTTTCCTTACAAAACCTCAAGGAGACCCACCACAAGAACCATAAAATACAACAAAACCACAAGACGAAACAAGAGAGCAGACCAAGAAATAAAAACAATTAAGAAACCAGCAATCAATATTTCCTAAATCATTGCCGTCGTCATTCTCCAAGGGAGTGACAAAAGCCAGGTGGTAAAGTCCAGTCTTTAAGGCCTTTCAAAACAAAAGGTTTTTGGCACCACAATGGAAGGTCAATAAGGGTGAGTCCAAAGTTGAGCAGGTCAACAGAAAAGACCCTCTTCCTCAGACTAACCAGAAATTGGTTCCAATCTGAGAGGACAACCTCCATAGATCATCTTAATATGCTGGCAGCTCATATGGGGTAAGGGTGTCCTTCAAGCCATTAAACTCTTTAAAGGTCAAAACCAGCACTTTGAATTGGGTCCAGAAACAAATAGGTTGTGTTGTTCCAGCCACAAAGTGACATGTTCCTGGTTGAATGGACTATGCCAGGATTAGATTGAAAAACTGTCTTCTGCTCTGCCATTTGGAGCTTGTCATCATTAATTAAATAGCCCAGAAAGCATTTACAAATAACTCATTCTTATTTTGAGGGCAGAAGGAGGAAGTTCTAAATTCAAATAATAGCACAAAAGAAGGAACTTCCAGCCTTTGTTCATCATCCACAGGAAACAATTGTTACCTCAGTTCTTCCAGGGTTTCCCTGGGCCGCCCTTTCACTGCTCTCCTTCCAGCAGGCATCTCTCTGCTGGGTCATCCTTTTCTTGATTCTTGCCAAAACTCATGTGGTTCTTCCTATTATTGTCATCAGTTGAAGCAGCATGGGGATGTCCTTTAAAAGTTAATTTTAGATTTAAATAAACATGTGGTTTAGCACAAAGATATGCTTCAGTTCCTAAAGACCTACAGCTTCCCAGTACTATAATTGATTGTTTGCCCACTTGGGGACCAAAGGTATCATATTTTCCCTTATTGAAGTGCTTTTGTGGGCATTTGTCTTCGATTAAAGCTTGATGCTATCACTTTGCTTCTACATACTTATTAGTTTCAATACAAACTCCTTCCTTGATAGGTCAGACTAGCAGCCTTCAGGTTTGCTTGTGGCTTCAACTTGTGGTGAGCTCCAGAGCTGCACCTTGCAGCATCTATCTAAGGCTCGAGACCGGCCCACCTGTAAGGCAAGGTGAAGTGACTGCCTCAGGTGGCAGGTTCCACACAGGCAGAAGATTCGGCTTCCAAGGAATGCATTACTGTTGTGGTGGCAGTGACAACCGCAATGCCTCCTCGGCAGCTCTCATAATGTCGCCTCTACAGTGGCCTCTCAGTGAATTGGGGGTGCTGTTGCTCACCTCTCACCCCTAGGGAGGAAATAATGGGGGCTGCCCTCAGGGGTCTCCTGGGCTCTGAACCTGCCCAGTGTGTTTCAGAGCTGGCCCTTTCCCCTCCTATGAGAGCGTTTGATTCCCACTGGGAAATCAAGTATGGTGATGTCCTGTGTGTCACACACTGTGTAGCATTAACTATTATGGGATGTCAAGGGGAGAGGAAGAAGAGACACTGGATTTGGCTGCTGCTTCATGTTAGCAGTCATGTGGATCCCAGAATGTCTACCTGCAGTCTTTGAGGGAGAGAATAAATAACTTTTATTTGTTCTCAATTTATCTTCTTTCTTAAATTTTGCATTTGTGCTTTTAAATAAAATAAAAAATACTCTAAACAGGTTGTGGGGTGTGCATGTGGGTGTGTCCATGTCTCTCTATGTGTTCCAGTTCAAATAATAAAATCCTCAGCCCGAGTTTCCTGGTGGGTGGTTCTTCTTCTTCTTCTTCTTCTTCTTCTTCTTCTTCTTCTTCTTCTTCTTCTTCTTCTTCTTCTTCTAGCATCCATCAGTGCCTGCAGCCTGGTGTTACTTACGAGCTGCTTGTGTTTTCTATTGATTTGGAGGTCATTTTTAATTTAACAGAAGAAGAGGAGTCTTTAAAAATTGGCACCACTTAACCAAACTTAAGCACTTTTTAAGTCTAAGCATTTTAGTGGGGGATATTGAAGAAATCTGAAATCAATGGAATAATGTTTACTCAGAAATAAGTCCCATTCAGTTCAATGGGCTTTATTCCCAATTATGCTGGTGTAGTATTTTGGCATGAAATATTTACATCACAACATAATAAGAGCCCTGCTGCATCACTCATCTAATCAATCATCGTTTTCTCATAGTGACCAACCAGATGCATATGGGAAACTCAAAAAGAGCAGGTGAGTGGTCCCAGATTCTAATATTATGAAAGAGGGAGAAAAATTCTGGCACTTTCTTCACAATATGTATAATCATATACCCTTCTAAGATGTCTCCTTTCACTCCACTTTTTCCCCAAACCACAAAGCCTTGAATGTTGTAAGCTTTCCTCATTAGGGATGGTGACAAAGTTCATTAAAGGTAAAGGTAAAGGTACCCCTGCCCGTACGGGCCAGTCTTGACAGACTCTGGGGTTGTGCGCCCATCTCACTCAAGAGGCCAGGGGCCAGCGCTGTCCGGAGACACTTCCGGGTCACGTGGCCAGCGTGACATCGCTGCTCTGGCGAGCCAGAGCCGCACACGGAAACGCCGTTTACCTTCCCGCTGGTAAGCGGTCCCTATTTATCTACTTGCACCCGGAGGTGCTTTCGAACTGCTAGGTTGGCAGGCGCTGGGACCGAGCAGCGGGAGTGCACCCCGCCGCAGGGATTCGAACCGCCGACCTTTCGATCGGCAGTCCTAGGCGCTGAGGCTTTAACCCACAGCGCCACCTGCGTCCCTGACAAAGTTCATTAAAAGTGAGCAAAACAGCAAACTCCATCAAAGCCTGCAGGCTCATGCAGAAACCAATCCCCTGTCTTACATGCAAGGGATCACAGTCTTTGATACCAACCTTTTGATAAACTTTAAATCCTGAACTTATCACTGTTTTCAGTCTCTGAGCTGAAGCTCGCAGCTTGGCTCACTGTCATTGTCTTTGTAGTTTCTCTCCGATCTGATGTGATTAAATGGGTATTTGAACTGCATGCACACTTGGTCTGTTATATTTAGATGATGGTTTTTTATTGCCCTATGCCTGGCCTTGGCATCACACAGCAAACTTAATGAAGATTTATATCATCTATCTATCTATCATCTATCTATCATCTATCTATCTATCTATCTATATCTATCTATCTATCTATCATCTATCTATCTATCATCTATCTATCTATCATCTATCTATCATCTATCTATCTATCTATCTATCTATCTATCTATCTATCTATCTATCTATCTATCATCTATCTATCTATCTATCATCTATCATCTATCTATCTATCTATATCTATCTATCATCTATCTACCTATCATCTCTCTAACTACACATATACATATACATATATTCTCTCTCTCTCCACTCCTGATATGACTGTCAGCAATCAGAAGTATGAACTTCCAAACACAGCAAAGAGAAGAAATAACAATCTTTAATTTCTTATATGAAGATGTCATGATGCCATACATTTATTTCTTCCATTATTCCCATTAACCCACTCAGTGATTTAATCTTAGAAATTAAACAAGCACAATCAAGTTAAAGTGTGTATTCTTGACATTGCCCAGGAGCCAAAGAATTGTGAAACCAGTTCCATGAGTCCAATAAGGCCTTGGATGTGGCAGCAGCCACACACCCCTACAAAATGTTGTGCGGTATGCTCCATGAAACTGGAGAATGCTTCAAAAGCTGTTTGTGAGGTGACAGAGGGCTCCTCTGTTAAACAAAACAAATAAGTTCAAGATGTAATACTCTAATATGAGCCTAAGTAGCTCCTTGCATCCCAGTCATTAGGTTATGTCAGTTTGTAAATGACCTAAGTGTAACATGATTAAGTCCATGTTTCTGGTGGTGTTATTACAGCTGAAAACCTCTAATGCCCTCTATTGTGACTGTAAGCATAACTCACTAGTTTTCCGTTTCCTCACGCATATGACAACTAAGAAGGTATGGAAGCATTCCAACAAATTCCACTAGTAAATCACCTTAGCGCTTTTGCTGAAGTAGGAACCTCTAACATTCAAATTGAATTTTGCTTTCAGGACAATTCAGTGGCAGCCTAAGTTTGAAAACCCACTTTGTTTTCAAACCCTGCCCCCATATTTAGCTTCCTTCATAATTCCTTTGGAATGTTGTCCAGCCAGAACCCTGCAAATTTACCTCAAATTTCATGTTAGGTGGAAATTGATTGCAATCCTAATGGAAGATGATGGATTAATACCCCATATACTCCTTCAGTTCAAGGGCATCTATTATGCTTCATTCTATAACTGGGAAGCCTTATGTGATAGGAAGAGGAAGATAAGTAAGTAAAATATAGGCTTCCTCCTTGTATCAATATTTTATATAGTCTCCCTTCCCACCTAGGCCTTTGTTCTTCTCAGTTGGCCATAAGTTAAAAGTTCCCTCCCCCACCCCCAAATCCGAACTGCTCAGCAACAACGTCTTTCACCTTTCATCTTCCAACCAATCATGTCAAAGCACTGTTGCACACAAAAGTCATCCATTTATGTCACCAACAGATGCTTAACTATTGCCACGGAGAACAAAAAGGAAGAGAAGGGGTAGCGGATTGTATGTTATAGTTTTCTATTGTTTCCAAAAGCCCATCTCTTTTCTATTTTTGCTAAAGTAAAATAAATGTGGGTCAGTGCAAGCAGGAGCTGCTGTAGATATTTCAAGACGTTCCAAAAGAAAACTCAACCTGAAACGGCCCAGTGATCAAAATCCTGCGAGCCAACTTGGTTACATTGATAACCATGTGTGTGCTTCAGATTGATTCATTACTCACAGACTCAGCATCAGTACCTAAAAGTTAGGATGGCAAATACCAAATGCCATGGGTCCTGCAGGGCCCATAGCTGCCAGTGCCAGCCTTCTTCTTGTAATGGTCCAGCATTCCAAAGTAAAGAACCAGGCAAGATGGCAGTGATGCTACCTTGATTTTCCCACAATTCCTCTGGGCCTCTCTTCAGAGTGCCAGACTGTGCACCTCCACCTGTTCTGACTGCTGCTCACTGTAGCGGCACTGCCCACACTGCTGCCACCTGCCATGCCTGGGAGACTCACAAGGGTGGCATTGCCCAGGTTCCCCTCAAAACAGGCACCTGTTGGTAGGTGTGGTTGTTTGTCAGTTTAGCAAGTCAACAATTTGTGTTGATGGCAAGTCACTTGAAGCCCCCTAATTTCAATTAGGTTACTTCTTACATTTTTGTCGTAATAGTCCTTTCTGTGTACTTTACTGTGTACAGTATATATAATTACTAAGATAAGGCCAATTTGGGACAGTTAACCAGGGCAAATGGTTCAGCAGGGGCAAATGAGGCATCATATGCCAGCATGGAACAAGGAGTCTTTCCAGGGGCAAAAACTGGTTGTAAATCAGGAACAATAACAATCAAGAACATTTGGTGGTTCCTTATACATCACAACTGCAGCGTACTGTACCTGCCATGTTTTAGATGTTTCAAGCACTTTACACAAAAGAGTTGAATTGTGTAGTCCCACCTTCTGTTTTGTATCTCAAAGTGGCAGGACTTTTGGCGGGCAACCTGAGAGCAAGTTCTTCTGACATCAGTTGGCTCTGAAAAAATCTAAATGTATCCATTCTCCCCATGTGATTTTAACAAATGCTATTGGACTACTTTTTTTGTTCCTGACTCATTTAACATAGCAGCTCCACAGAAATCAGCAAACACATTTGATTATGGAAGGATGTCACATTCTGTGTTTATTCATCTAATGACAAGCATTTACTATTACAAAAGTAACATTTTCAGATTTCATTCCCAATCTGTGATGCCCCCCTTCTTTGAGAACTGCAGTGGACTGAACCGGTTTGTGTGAAAGCGTAAGGCAGACAGTATATTAGCTTCACTTTTAAATCTATGACCTTGGG
The DNA here is from genome assembly GCF_964106915.1 of Podarcis gaigeae. Taxonomy (NCBI): domain Eukaryota; kingdom Metazoa; phylum Chordata; class Lepidosauria; order Squamata; family Lacertidae; genus Podarcis; species Podarcis gaigeae. The sequence goes on along the minus strand of NC_139682.1, from coordinate 77,282,412 downwards.
CATTTGAGCTAGTGATTAAGTCCCCGCAAATCCAATCAGCTGCACATTAACTCTTATTTATTCATTTTTAATGTATTACGATGATCTTCATCTTCTTATTCAGAAGAAAATAAACTTGCATTGTTAATTCTTTTAAATCACCTGGAAAATGAAAAGAGCCATATTTTAATCATCTGGGTATACAGACCTCATATATAGCCAGAGCAATTTAATAAGCTCATAAAATGAATGCCCCTCTGTAGGTGTAGAAAACTAATAAATGTTTGATGTGTAGTATAAACACATTTTCCTATATTCCATCCATATCAGACACCTCTTACTCTTCCTTTTTCTCTCTTTCTCTGAGTGTCATTTTTTGTTCTCTATCGCCTCTGGATTTTCCCCAAAACTATCTTGAAAGCTCATTTTTGAGTCCCTATCAGCTCCACACCTTCACTGACCAACCTGAGTCCTCTTTGCAGGGTTTATTGCAGTGTGTAGTGTTTTCAAGAGTACTTAGGTCACGGTGCTGTGCCACTAATACAGCTATCATTATTATTACTACCAGTAGTCATTGTAAATAGTATTCAGATCACTATAATTATCATCAGTATTATCATCACTATTGATACAACTAGTAGCATCCTTTTTTGGTTTTTGATAATAATGTTTATTTGTTTTCAATTACAGTCCAATAACAGCCTCATTATAGCAATGCCAAATTATAACACAATTACAAATACCAATCATTCAGATACCAAATTATATAAGGTGACCCCACACACACACACACACGCACACACCGCATCCTAGAATTGATGGTTTGATTATTTTATTTCTGCATTCCAAAATCTTATTCATTTCAATTACACTCCAGTCAAGATAACAATTCCTTATACAACAACTGCAATATTAACAACATCCATTCGTATTAACACATTAAATGATTCACAAAACTACAGGTGAGGCACTCAAACTATATCCTTATTCTTCCTATGTGTGGCAATTATTCTTTCCGTGATCTTTTTTCCTGTCCCTGTAAAATGTTATGTCTATCTTTGTTGCTGTTCTCCATCATACATTAGGCGGAGCTAATATCCCATTGTTGTTCCGAAATTCTCCTTTGCTCTGCCCCATGCTTCTTTGTTTTGCAGCTGCAAAAATCACACTGTTCCAATAAATAACCTGTTTTTGCAATTTCCCCTCTCAGCCTGGAAAGGAGAGTGATCTGTTGAACTGCAAATGACTCAGTAATGAAGTCATTAAACACCCTTAAACCACATGTAATATTTCCATCTTTCTTTTCTTTTATTTCTTTTATTACTTAAAATATTTGTAGACTCCTTCCCCACCTGTTTGAAATGGTGTATGCTATTCAAAGTCAACATATTAAGATAATACAATAGAACAAAACATACAGCATTAGTTATGAAAATGCTCCCCATGCTATTAATGCAATCAAATCCCTGCTGAAATATAGAAAGAAATAGCCCTCATGGAAAATAGACAGAGACGGGCTCCATCTCATGTTGGAAGGCAAGCTGTTCCCAAGCCTGGGGGCCACCGACCTAAACTCTTGCCATTGTTGTTGTTGTTTAATCGTTTAGTCGTGTCCGACTCTTCGTGACCCCATGGACCAGAGCATGCCAGACATTCCTATCTTCTACTGCCTCCCGCACTTTGGTCAAACTCATGCTGGTAGCTTCGAGAACACTATCCAACCATCTTGTCCTTTGTCGTCCCCTTCTCCTTGTGCCCTCCATCTTTCCCAACATCAGGGTCTTTTCCAGGGAGTCTTCTCTTCTCATGAGGTGGCCAAAGTACTGGAGTCTCAGCTTCAGGATCTGTCCTTTCTGTGAGCACTCAGGGCCGATTTCCTTAAGAATGGATAGGTTTGATCTTCTTGCAGTCCACGGGACTCTCAAGAGTCTCCTCCAGCACCTTCATGGATCCCTTCATGGATCACTGCCTTGCCATGGCGAAGGGGCTTGAATAACTCAGAGAAGCTATGAACTATGCCGAGCAGGGCACCCAAGATGGACAGGTCATAGTGGAGAGTTTTGACCAAACATGATCCACCTGGAGCAGGAACCGGCAAGCCACTCCAGTATCCCTGCCAAGAAAACTCCATGGACAAAGACAACAAACTCCTGCTATTAGGTCATACCAAACGAGGCTCAGTCCCTTGGCTGCAATTACATTAAGAGCAGGGCATGCAGAGCAAAGTACAGTCCCTGTTTTAATTTCCATGTATGCTGTGGGAGACAGCACTGCAGAGCCAGTATAGCCATTTCATACCTGATTGCTATGCAAAGTGGCTCTCAGTAGATATCACCCAGGAGACTGCATTCTCCCAGAGGTATGCCTATATGGAGTCATTTGCATCTTCTAGTGCAGTTTTCATCTGTCAATTAAAACATCCAAAGAAAGAGCAAATAACAACAACAATAACAAACCCACTTCCTCCCTGCCCGGCCCCAATCAGCATTCAAAACTCCCAGAAACCCTTCTTTACGGAACAAATTGCAGTTTGTGGTGAAATTGGCGCATTCGTTTACAATTAAATTTAGAAATTTAATAAAAAGATATCTCTTGTTAGGGAGGGAGGAATATTCAGCCCCTGACTGAAGCGTCTGGAAAGCTCAGTTATGAAAAAGGCTGATATTCAGATTCAAATGTATGATCAAAGTGCAGCAATAAATAAGTGCGACAGAAATCATAAGCAGTTCTAATGTACCAACCCTTAAACGAAACAAAAACAAAAATCATTTTAGGATAAAATTAAAGGGCAGGAAATAGATGGCAATGCTGAATTATAAGGCTGCTGGGTGTGATTATGGCATGTATAATTAAATGGATGAGAGATCGTAAAAGGAGAAGAAAATCTAGGTGAAAGAAAATACAAGGAAAAAAGGCTTATTTTTTAAGGGCTTGGAGTCAAATTCAGACCAAGGAGAGAATACTTTGGATAAAACCACACCATACTGTACTAGCTGTATATAGCCAGAAGGCAAAATAAAATGTAGTATATAGGCGGTTGATTAATTTTACTGATTATCATATCTTGACCATTTTGCATACCAGAAATCGAGCTCTTTGCCTTCAGGTAGCACCTTTCCAAGACACAGGCGTTTTGTTACCTAGTAGGGAGAGGCAGGAGCTGCTGGTGTTACAGGCTTCCTTTACCAGTTGAACCACTGAGGTCCAGCACCAAGGGCGTTTCCCTCACTGCAAGAAGTGAGGTTACAGGGAACCAGGCAGAGGGCCTTCTCGGTAGTGGCACCCGCCCTTTGGAACACCCTCCCTTCAGATGTCAAGGAAATCTGACTTTTAGAAGACATCTGAAGGCTGCCCTGTTTAGGGAAGTTTTTAATGTTTGATGTTTTATCGTGTTTTTAATATTCTGTTGGGAGCTCCCCAGAGTGGCTGGGGAAACCCAGCTAGATGAATGGGGTATAAATAATAAATTATTATTATTATAACCACACATGTATCTATGGATGTGGCACTGGCAGTCCCATAGATTTTCAGACATTTTCTCTATATTGCGTCTAAAGAATGAACCGCGTATTGTCTCGCATTGTTTTATTAACAGACTACCTTGGGTAATCTAATTTGGTATGGCAATAAAAAATTTCATTTTATGTCATGTACTTAAAAGAAAAATACATACAAAAAGGTGGCTTTACTGAACTCATTACTTACTAAATCAAATGAGCACTCTTGCCTTATGTTTAATGTTCTCAGAATGTTTTGAAACAGTTCAGTCAACAGGTACTGCCATTTTAGAAAAACCTTTTAAGTCCACGGAAGAAGTTATGAAGCACATCACTCAAACTGAAACCTTGACCTTCTCTTTGTATTATAACGTTATACAATTGAGCCAGAAATGGAATGTTTTCTCCCCAGCTCAGATGATGAGCTTTAAAAGAAGTAGAGAATATATGGGCATAGGGCAGGAATAGCCAACATATTGTCCTTCAGATGTTGGTGAACTGCAACCAGTGGTGGCTGGTACCTATTGAGACTGGTAGAGCCAAAAGCAGGAAGACCAACAGTAGGTAGCACCAGAGCCAATGACTGGCAGAGCCAACTAATTCAGGTTTTGCCTCCAACCTTCTCCCTGCTGAATTCTAATAGGGGCAATTCTGAGATGAAAGAAGAGGAAGATGACAGTGTTGTAAGTAAGCAGGCAGGCATGGTGGGTCTATCTAAGGGCAGACTGAGGTTGGTGGGGCAATGCTCTGTTTGCCCTAATGAACTAGCCTTCACTGGCTACAATTTCCATCGGATTCAGCCATTGTGGCCAAAAGGACAGGGATAATGGAAGCAGGGCCATCTTATCCATAGGCGCTAGAGGTGCAGGGCACCTGGGTGCCAGGCTCTCAGGGGCACCAGGCCGAGTGTCCGCGGCCTGAGAGTTGAGTCTGGGGAAGAGCCTGCCCATTGGTCGGAGCACTGTGATGGGGTCTTCTGCTGCAGGTGGCTCTGCACCGTGAGTTCAGGGGCGACCGAGCCAGTGAGATGCTGAGGTAGCCGGCCAGCTGTGCTCTCCTGTGCACCTGGGACTGGGCAACCTGGGGGGGGGGGATCTTTGCACTCTGGTGCCACATATGCTTAAGGCAGCCCTGAATGGAAGAGGACCCTTCATTGGCCACCCTGGGGAAAGGATTCTGGACTAAATGGACCTTTGGGCTGATCCATCACTGCTCTCTGTATGTTCTGAGGTGATGTAGGAGGAATCCATGTCACAGCGTTTTCCCAGCCCAGCCCTTATGTCAGGAATGAATGGAGAACCTGTGACCCTCCAGTTGTTGCTGGACTATATATCTCATAATCCGTGACCACTGACCATGCCGAGTGGGGCTAATAGGAGTTGACATCCATCAGCATCTGACGTCCCACACATTTCCCATCCCTGCCCTATGCTGTGGTAGAAAAGAGCCACAGCTTGGTCTCTTACAGGCTGCTGCATTAACTAGCAAACATGAAGCCTCTACTCTTCTGTCACTAAAGGAACTCTTGCAAATGAGGGCACACAAATCTGCAGTTATAAGAAGGTAATTTTGCATTCCTATCCACAGTGCGGTCTCCATGCAAAAAAAAAGGAAAAAAAAGAGCTTTTCTTGATATCCATTGCATCAGCAGAACAGGATAATGCAAATAAGCTTCAAGCTATTTCTCATCATAAACAATAACAAGTTGAATTGCTTGTCAATATGCTATTTAGTATTTGGCCTATATGTTCTGCCATTCCTTCATATTTTATACTGAATTTTGGATGATAACATTGGCATTCAGCTTAGTATGATACTCAAAGCCTTCAACACTGCAAAAGCAGCATGCCTAAATGCATATTGTAGCATCCATCAATTAGCTTTGCCACTGAGCAGATGAAAACTGGCTTGGCTTAGAGCATTTGATGGATTTAGGAGCTCCAATATAAAGTGGATCCATACTTTTGTTAGATCTAATTTCCACAAAGGACATTTAGTAGGAGCAAAGGATCAAGAAGCCATTTGGATTTGTGGCTGTGCACATATGTTAAGCAGTCATTTTCACTCCTTTTTAATTAGTTCCCATGGAAGAAATGCTTAAGCAGCTCTGAATCTTCAAACTGCAGCTAATTCAAGGCAAAAACAAACAAACCCATCTTTGATTCTTCTGTTATTTATTTCATGAAAGCCACGGTCCATCAAGGTAAGCTGGGGCATGTAGAACTTCAAAGATGGCAATGACAAAAGCCCAGAAAAATTTGTTAAAATACCCAGCTTTACATGTTCCAAGGAAGTAGAGAGGGGACACAAAGTTGAGCAGAGGTGCTCAGCAACATTAGAATCATTGCAAGCAGAATGGAGGTAAGCACACATGCCACCTCAAGCATGCCACCTCACCTTGATTGTGGGCACACCCATACTTCCGCTTGTCCTGGACTTTCTAGGCATAGGTCTGAGCAGTTTTCCCCTTGCACCACCACCCCTTTCAGCACAAATTTTCAACATCCAGTACTACCTCAATACAGCTGCAAAAATGGCTGCCATCACTGGGCTCCATTGAAAATGGCTTTTCCATGCAAACCAGGAAGTGACCTCTCCAGACAATGGAACAACTTCTTTTCTTACATCTGCAGCTGTGATCTCCTGGGTGGCACAGATGCCGTTGGCAGTCAAATGCACATGTGTACTCTGTCCATTTCCCTCCCTCTCACCCACCACTCTGCACAGTCCCGGACGTGGGCAACCCATGCTATGCCACCATCCAGAATTCTGTTTTTTCTGCAGCCTTGGGGAGTGTTGCAGGGCTGTAGAAGAGCAATTCTTACCAACCATAAGGGAGCCAAATCCATTTCCATGTGTATCTTCGGGTACTTTCTTCCTTCTGTGCTACAGCAGCCTTCCCAACCTGGTGCCCTTTACCTGCTGTGAGACCACAGCTCCCATCAACCCTGACCATTGTCTATGCTGGTTGGGGCTGATGGGAGTTGAAGTCCAAGGCATCTGGGGGACATCAAGTAGAGGAAGGCTGTGCTAGAGGCAAGATGAATGGCTGTCAGCACAACCCTACACGTCTCATTAGGTTTAAGGGAACTTGCTTCCAGGAAAGCAAGTCTGGAATTTGAATCTGAGTATTGAGCATACCTGGATCCTGTGATGTCTAGTCTTTGTTGCCTCTCTCAGCTTCACTGAGCTTTCCTTCCTTCCTTCAGCATCTATTGTGACTGCAGGCATAGATCATCATCACTGAGTGTCAGGTTATGGAAGCTGTTCTGTCTTAATGCTGCTGCGGTTGCCGTTGAAACCCTTGGCTCAGAGCCTGACCTTACCAGAAGCAGCAGCTGCTGCGTCTTAAGCTTCAGTGCATTAACCAAAGAGATGTTAACATCTACACAACAAACTCAGAAACAGCCAAGGCTGGAAGCAGTGAAGTCAGATTTTTGCTGGCAGCGGGTGGCTCCAAGAACCGATGAGGTAAGGGAAGTCAATATCTTGCAAGGCTCCTGGCAGCAGTCAGCCATATGTGCCACAAGCCCCCTATTGGTTAGATTATTGGACACAGGATTGGGAAAGATGGGCTCAATTTCCAATTTATTCATCATATTGTTAAGTATCCATGTGAAAATCATTGCTAGCTACTGTCAGTTCTCCATCTGGAAAATGGTGATTATGACCTACCTCATAGGACTCTTTTCTGAGAACAAATGGCACTGCAGAAAATGGGGGGGGGGGGGACTTTGTAAACTAAAAAAAAGAAGAAGTAACATTGAAGTTGTTCGTAAATCCTAGGAATATGTCCTCTTCAGTTATGAAAGCACTCAACATTTCATGTAATTAGAAGCTTTACACTATTATTTTCCATAATAAATCAGAGGATTCTCTTTTATCTTTTTGATGGCTGTGGCACACTGAGTTGGCATTTGTAAGTTGTGATTGTGCAATGAATCTATTTTGGAACTGGTAATTGCTAATTGAACACCATCCAGCCGAACTCTCCAACATATCAGTTTGTACCAGTTCCCATACCCCTGGCACACATGCAACGGTCATTCTGTTTCAGTCACTAAAACCGGAATGTTGTAAATGTGAACATGGTGCTGATCGTGAGTTCTTCTGTATTTAAAAAATAGAATAGTAGATCTGCATATATAAGTATGTCTCAAAAACACAAAAAGACATTATATCATCAACAAAATAATCTACAGGTCATCTTCTTACATTGAACTATTTTTAAAAATAATAATCCAGATTTCAGTTGCTATTGAATTGCATATTGCAAAATGCAAGGTTTCTGCTACATTTAAATAGCTTGACCAAAAGGATCTACCAATCAAAGTTTTCTGCTTATGAAATTTAGCAGGAACACACCAGTCCACAGCATCTTCCATGGCAGTAAAGCCTCACTCCAAAACAGTGCATGTGACAGCCTAGGAAGAGAGAGATGGAGGCCTTTATGAGAGAAACTTGGCTATTCTGTGAGGCTTACTCCCATGTGATACAGAGTGACTTGCACCTGCCTTGCTAGATTTCCAGAAGAGAAATGAACAAGTAGGTAACACTGATCTCTTCCACCATTGATTCATCTGGTCATCAGCTGCTGCAGCACTTTTTGCAAATAAACCATTTGTCATTTGTTCCAGCAGCTGCTGCTCCCTAATTGGTTGCTGCCCAAGCAAACTACCTGTATCCACTTTGCAAAGATAGCTGCACTGGTGGAGCAGGAGGACCAAACAGAGAATCTCCTTCTTTGAGACCACGCAATGCAATGAAGGTAAATAAGTAAAGCTGGGATCCTATACATGGTTTGATGGGAACAAGTCTCATTGACTAGGGAATGGGTGGGTCCAGTGGCGTAGCATGGGTTGCTCACACCCGAGGCCATGTGTAGAGGGTGGGAAAGAAATGGATGGAGTATGTGCACATGTTGTCTGGAGATGTTACTTATTGGTTCGCATGAAGAAGTAGTTTTCAACGGAGCCCAGCAACAGAAGTACAGTGGTACCTCCAGTTGCGAACAGGATCTGTTCCGGAGCTCCGGTTGCATCCCGAGGAATTCACAACCAGAGGTGCCATTTCTGTGCATGCGCACAGCGCATAGAGTGCTTCTGCGCATGCGCATGCGACGAAACCCGGGAAAATACTTTCAGGTTTGCCACGTACATATCCAGAAAGATACGTAACCGGAGGTGAACGCAAGTAGAGGTACCACTGTATGCATCTGTATTAAGGCAGCAGCAGGTGTTGAAATTTTGTGCCCCCTAACAATTTTGAGAACGGGGTAATCACCCCTGTGAGCCCCCCCCCCCAATGCTACACCACTGGGTGGATCACTGTATTAAGGCCCTATATGCACTGTGAATTTTAAGCAATATAATATCACTTTGAGAGTCATGGCTTCCTCCAAAAAATTCTGAGGACTATAGTTTGTTAAGGGTGCTGAGAATTGTTAGAAGTCTCAGAAGTAAGATCCATTGAGTCTACAGCGGCTTGCTTCCCATAAGTTGGCATAGGATTTGAGCATCAAACATCTTTCTCCCATTTCCATGCTTTCTTAAATGTACAGTGGTACCTCGGGTTAAGAACTTAATTCGTTCTTGAGGTCCATTCTTACCCTGAAACTGTTCTTAACCTGAGGTAACACTTTAGTTAATGGGGCCTCCCACTCCCGCCGCTGCGTGATTTCTTTTCTCATCCTGAAGCAAAGTTCTTAATCCGAGGTAATATTTCTGGGTTAGTGGAGTCTGTAACCTGAAGCGTATGTAACCCGAGGTACCACTGTAGATTTCGTTTTTCCTAAGTACGTTTTATTTTGATTTAACCATTTCTTAGTTGTGTTATTCGATTATTCTCAAGCCTTGACATGTCTCCAAATTTTGTTCTGCTCTGGTCTACACAAAGCAACCTAAAGGAAAATAAGCTCTCATGCAGCTTTATAAAAACTCCTAAATAGATAGCACATCATGCTGAAATTGTCTTTGAAATGAGTTATAGAGTGTAAACGTGCCTGTGGGACTGGCCAATACATGTTGGGAAGCACATAACCTATATTTACACTGACTTTTATCGAAAGAATACACTACTGGAAAAAATTCAAAGACAGCTCCTGAAATGCACTGTTTCAAAAATGCATCATGAAAAATATCATGCTTACCAAGGAGGAGACCTTCAAGTCCCTTTAGGATATTTAAGCTACAATATTTGAAGAACTTGGTGGCTGAAACAGAGAACCATAAGTCAGAAAACAATTATATTTGACCCTAGCGACAGCCTTTTTGTGAGTTGTTATGGAGCAACTGAGAAATTTCATTGCCCTTTGGGAGGATCAATATCTATAAAACAGACACGGTTAAGAGAGACAACAAAAATAGTATACAATTTGTTTCTTTTTATAAAGAATGTGCTTTCCCCTTCCCCCTCCACCCCCACTGAAAGCTTTGGCACTGCACACAAACAGTTTGGGTTTGGTAGTTTTCATAGTTCTCTCTATATAGGCAGCTTTTGGTTAACTGCATGTGGCTGTCAAGATGCGGCAGAGAGTGAGTGACAGAAAGAGAGGGAGACCATTTTGAGTTCTGGCCCCGCCCCCACTGCCAGCATGCAACCCCTGACAGATTAACACTGAGGGAATATGCCCCTCCCCAGAGGGGAAACATGCTTCTTCACTGCTGAGGGAGAAGGGATTATATATTATTGTGCTTAAGGGCCAGATCATACCTCAAAATGAATAGTATTGGATATTTCACCAGTATTTGTTGATACATGACTGGTACAAAACCAAACGCTTACTAAAGAGAAAAGAACATTTTAGTGGGTTTGATGCTTTAATTTGCTGGCAGCCACTGAGAGTAACCAGGGCAACCTGGTCAGATGGGCAGTATATTATTATTATTATTATTATTATTATTATTATTATTATTAATATTATTATTATTATTATTAATTTTGTACATCGGGGAGGGCTGTGTGGAGAGTCTTCCTTTAAATTCCTAGGAGTTTATCTCAGTGAAGACCTTACTTGGAAGATCAATACAACCCAGGTGTTTAAGAAAGCCCAACAGTGACTCCATCTCCTCAGAGTATTGCGAAAGAACGATGTCAATCAACATTTGATGATCTCCTTCTACTGGTCCACAATAGAAAGTGTCCTTTCATACTGCATCATGGTGTGGTATGCTGGTTTGACATCAACTGATAGGAAGTGCCTACAGAGGGTGATGAATACAGCACAAGATATTATGGGCTGTCCCGTGAATCCGCTGGATGACATTGCGGAAGAACGTTGCCTCAGGAGAGTGAGGAAAATTCTCAGGGTTGATTCACACCCTGGCCGGCACTTTCTTGATCTCCTGCCCTCAGGCAGAAGATATAGAAGCATGATTAGTCACACCAACAGGGTAAAGAACAGCTTCTATCTGTGGGCTGTTAGGCTGCTGAATGAAAAGATAACAACATGGCAACTGACTTTCAGGTTTGGTGTGTGGGTGTGTGGGTGGGTGTCAGTAAACAAGGGGAATTAAGACTATGACAGCTGAGTGGGGAGTACTCATGTAATCTCACTGTATACAAGTTGTACAAGTGACAATAAAGTATTTCAATTTCAGTTGTACAAGTGACAATAAAGCATTTCAATTTCAGTTTCCATTTCAATTATTATTATTAATCAAGTGACCTCTTTCCAAGTCTGTAAAAAGAAGATTCCCCCCTTCCCCCATCTCTGCGGTAGAAGGGATATCTTAATACTTGGTTTAAGTCCCCATTCATTCTTGGGTGTTAACAGCATTGGATATTTTGGTACAAAATGAAAAGATTATTAAAAAGAAAAGAAAGCTTCAGTCGAGTGACCTCTTCCCAAGTCTGTCACTAACCTCATTAAGCTACTTGAAAATACAACAGTGACTCTCAACCTTATTCGTTCCCTGCAGGCTTTGAAACATATTGAAGGGAAAATAGTGAAGAACAGCAACTCTGCAGCTCTCAGACAGCAAGCTAATAACAGGTTACTCGTCTGAGGTCAGAGGTACCCAAGCCATCAAAATGCAAGGTGAGTCGAGCAAAGTAGCCCTTCGGAGAAAATTCTATGTGATCTGAGGAGGTGGGACGGATGCCCAGTAAAATGTCAGCTTATGGCCTTTTGCCTCTCTGCCTCCCCCACCATTGAGTGCCATGACAGCTCACCCCTACAGATGAGGAAATATGGTGGAAGTCAGCTTTGAGTCAGTAACACATTCAAGGAAATGGCCGGGCAGCCGCCTTTGTGTTAGAGCAGGCGCAGGTAGGTAATATTAAGAAAAGCCCAAAAGCAAAAGCTCCAAAAAGATGGTATGGAATGCAGTACATTATAATGGTGCCCTTTCGACCTGTTTGCCATAAGTGCTCATCTATAATGCACACTACGAAATGCCCTCATGCTTGACATGCCATCTTCTGCTTCTCTCTCCAAGGAGATGTCTTTGATGGAAATTCAACTGTGTCAAAAGCCAGCTTTTAGCCACAGGAATACAAACAGTTTCATATACACTTCTTTTTTAAAAAAAAGAACTGGCATAATTGGCAAAATATGGGCTGTAAAAAACACATTCATACTGTAAACTTAAGCCAGCCTTCTGGTGTCCTGCAAATGTCTTGGACTGCAATTCCTCTCAGGCCTAGCCAGCATGGGAGCTGAGGTCCAACACATCTAGAGGGCACGAGGTTAGCAAAGGCTGATTAGAGTCCCTGTTAAGTGCAGTGAGATTGACTTCTGAGGAGGCCTGCAGAGAACCCAGCGGCTTATCTGTTTACACTGTCTCTTTGCAACAATAAGTATTTTAGTCATCATTTATACAATTGAATCAAAAGTGGGTGGAGCACAGAGACACTGAGTTGCACCCAACATGGGGGGGGGCGCCGTCATGTGTGTGTGATGTCACATGTGTATGACATCACATACCCATGGCACTGGCACGCTGGGCTCCTCAAAGGGTTGTGCCAGAGTGCTTCTTGTCTTGCACTGGCAGTCTGGGTTCATCAGAAGGTTGCACAAGAGTGCTGGACCTTCAGTGCTCTGGTGTGACCTCTGAGCGTCATGATTTTCTATGTTTGGCTGGCTTGGTCTGGATTTTGCTGGCACAGTCAGTCAACTCAGGCAACTTTTCCTCCTTCCAGGGAAAAAAACACGAACGAATAACATTAAACCCCATTGATTGATGATCTTCTAAAATTAAATGTAGTATGTTCCTCTATTTTAACATAATTCATTGCGTATGGAAAAATCATCTCTGCCCTGATGACCGGTACAATTATATGCTTCATTAAAGTGCCATGTATGTCCTTAAGCACCCGCACTGATTGATCGTGGCAGCAGTAAAGAGCTCATAAACCTTTGTGAGTGTATAGATGCTCTTGGATAAAACCTGGGCACAGTGCGTTGCGGGGGTGGGGGCTTCTCGTCTTCCCACCCATGTTGGAAATAAGCAGTTTTACCATGTCCACATGCATACTTTCGGAACATTTTGCTTTCCAGTCTTCCAGGGAAATGTTAATGCAAAAGCCAATGTCTATAAACATACCACGCTGTTTCTAAGCAAAGCTTTCTTGCGCTTGCACTAGTAAGTATTGCAACAATTTCCTGCAAGTGAGAAGAGAAGACATGAGCTACGGACCTATACAATGGGATCTGTGCAATTCTTTTGAAGCTTATGAAATGCTGGGGATTATGCCAAACTTTTCCAGTTGGGAGAACAGATTGGCAGTGGTCTTCTGTGGCTTCGATTTTTGCTGGGCAGCCAGAAAACTACTGTCTGGCCTGGTTCCAGCTTCTTAATGACTCCACACATGCAGTCATTTCTGGCCAATGAACCTTTGATCTACCTCTATGGTAGATCAGTGTTATTATTCCCAATATTGCAGATGGGGGCTGAAGCTGAGAGGGATTTGCTTACTAGCTAGTTGCTAGGTGCTAGTGAGCTCCTGGAAGTGTTTGATGGGAGCCAGTGTGGTATAGTGGTTAACAGCGGTAGACTCGTAATCTGGGGAACCGGGTTCATGTCTCCGCTCCTCCACATGCAGCTGCTGGGTGCAGTGGCGTAGCATGGGGGTGCAGGGGGGGCCGGCCGCACCAGGCGCAACATCTGGGGGTTAGGGTTAGGGGGCGCAAATCCACGGGTTAGGGGGTGCAAATTACTTGCCTTGCCCTGGGTGCTGACAACCCACGCTACGCCACTGGCTGGGTGACCTTGGGCCAGTCACACTTCTTTGAAGTCTCTCAGCCCCACTCACCTCACAGAGTGTTTGTTGATCAAATCCAAACTCCTCCTCTTCTTCTTCTTCTTCTTCTTCTTCTTCTTCTTCTTCTTGCTTTGAATCAAAGGCTTCCTGAGTCACAGCTCAGTCTCTTAGTTCCTCCTAGATATGAGCACTCAGATGGTTTTGATATGGTCAAATGCTGCTCATTTTTCTCTTTTGACTAACACAGAAAGAGCTGGATACATCCACATTTGCAGAGCATCTGGGCACTACATGCCTCTTTACAAAAAGCCAGCGCAAAAGCTGGCTACTTTTTAAAAAGTGAAGTAGTGTCTATGAATGAAATAGCTAGTTCACTGTAATGAGACGCGATCACACAGTTCCCTTTCATCGCACTTCCTGTTTGCTTAACTTGTGCGAGTTTGCTTGCCTGTAGGACCTCATGCTTAGGCACACACTGAGGGTATTTCATAAGATAGCTGATGTCAGAGAGGAAGTAATCTGCCATCTCTCCCACCACCACCAGGAAAAATAAATAAAGAAGGAGCCAGAGTGGCAGGTGGTATAGAGAAACAAATCCGAGCCAGTGCAATTACTGCAGGACTGAGCTTGCCTTAGGAATGTCGGCTCCGAAGCAGCTATCTGCAAAACAGATTCTAATTTAAATCCTAGTGGGAAACTGAGAAATAGAAATGGTTATCACTGACGCTCTGTCAGAGGATGTCATTTCCACAGGAATTGGGCAGTTGCAGAATTAAGGAGATCACTTGCTTTGAGAATATAAAGTATTTGTATATGCCTGATGCCGAAGGACTGGAGCTCCAAACCCCTCTATAGCCCCATTCCACAAAATGGGAATTTCCTTGGCACAAAACATCAAAATCTTGGCATTGTATGCTTCCTGGCACATTGCTCCTCCATTGTAAACAGAGGTGCAAAGCTTCTGAGTACTGGTTGCTGGAAATGGACACGGGTGGCACTGTGGGTTAAACCACAGAGCCTAGGACTTGCCGATCGGAAGGTCAGCGGTTTGAATCCCCTCGACGGGGTGAGCTCCCATTGCTCGGTCCCTGCTCCTGCCAACCTAGCAGTTCGAAAGCAGATCAAAGTGAAAGTAGATAAATAGGAACCACTCCAGTGGGAAGGTAAACGGCATTTCTGTGTGCTGCTCTGGTTCGCCAGAAGCGGCTTAGTCATGCTGGCCACATGACCCAGAAGCTGTACGCCGGCTCCCTCAGCCAATAAAGCAAGATGAGCGCCGCAACCCCAGAGCCATCCACGACTGGACCTAATGGTCAGTGGTCCCTTTACCTTTACCTTAAGAGTGCTCCTGTGCTCAAATCCTTCCCAATGGCATCTGGTGGGTCACTGTGAGAACAAGATGTGGGACTGGATGGGCCATTGGCCTGATCAAGCAGGCTCTTCTCATGGTGGCCTCTAACTCACATCCATCCCAGCAAGCATAGCCAATGGGCAGGGATAATAGGAGCCTGTACTCCAAAACACTTGGAGGCAAACAAAGTGGAAAAGGCTGCAATAAAGCTATGATTGCCCATGGAATACCCACTCTTTGAAGGGGTATTCAAAGGGAGTGCAGTTGTTTTATTACTTCATTTGTTTCATTGTTATTGTTGTTGTTGTTTTATTTGTACCCTGCCCATCTGACTGGGTTCCCTAGACCAATTTGTTGGAATTGAATTTTTTTCATAACAAATCCTGTTAATTATCCTTATGCACATTGTTTTTTGTTTATGTTTACCATGGATTTCATCAGAGACCCAGCTGCTCTTCTGCTGCCTCTACCTTTTGTGTTTTCCATCCAATTTGGCATGAGATATTCAGGCTCTGCCAAATTTCAGACAGATGGGGGGAAAGCATTCTTGCTTTGTGGGCAATTAAAAGGCCTACGAACACAGCCTGACTCCTATCTAATCTAACAGGGAGAAGGTGGGTTTGGTAGAAACAGTGTAGAATAGATTTAAAATACTTAAAGGAACTGTCAGATGGCTGGGAAGATGGTGTGTGTTTTTGCTGCTGTTCTGCAGAATGGCAAAACACAGAGAAACCTGCATGTGTTCTGTTTCCGAACAGAAAAGAGCAAGCACGGGCAAATGGCGACTCCCTGTCCTTCTCTTTCATGTTTCCACAAGCCCCGCCCCCAGGCCACTGTGATTGGAGGATTCTGCCTGGAAAGAAGACCTGTCAAAATTTTGGACACCTATACTAGAATATATTTAAGTTAAAGATTGGACCACTGACATTATCACTCACCTCCCACGCATACCCCATCACTATATAACTTCAAGATGACCATAAAGAGGATTGAACTCACATGCTTTTGAACCCCTACAAAACATTTTACCTGTGCTCCTGTGGCATGATCAGAAAGATGCATAGGTGGGACAGAAGTCATATAGTGATATCTGTTCCATTGTGTCCCAGCACTGATAGATTCTCCCCCCGCACACAAAATCTCCCCCTAAATAAGGAGACTTGTGAGAGGCTATAGTGTGCCTCTCTAGAGGAGAAAGGGACATTGTTCAGAATGGATGCTGAAGAAGACCAGGAGGCAAGGAGGTTGTGAAGAGGTGAAATAATTCTTCCTCAAACATGTCTTTCAGGATTGCCACAGGTGAAGGAAGACCAGGGCTGAGTCTTATGGGAACAGAAGTTTAGGGTTGCATACTGGGTGGCATTGCCCCTATGAATCATCAGATGAAAAGATACATTGTAGGCCTTTGGTCCTTCAGTCTTTGCTGAGCTAGAACTCCCATCAACCCTAGCAAGCATGACCAATGGCCAGGGATTGTGATGCCTGAAGTTCAGCATCATCTGGAAAGCCAAGGGTTCCCCACCTCTGCTATTGTGCTTCTATCATAACACTTATTTGGGTGGGGTAACTGGAACTATTGATTGTTTCCAGCCTCTGATTGCACTCTGTACTTTTTGGAAGGCCTCCCTTTAAATCAAAACTCAATATGAGTTTCTCTATATGAAATAAACAGTTCCATTCTGCTTCAGCGAAAATGAAATTCTTGTCCCCCGCCCCCATTGTTTCCCAGATCCTCAGAGGCCCATAAACATATTGGCACACTGTTCTGCCATTTCTAAAGCAAAAGCAATAGGACAGGAAGTTGAAATTTGCTTCTCCTTTGTTTTAGCTGTAAGAGAATACAGAGCCACACCTGGGAACTGTGCATAATTTCAAGGAAAAAAACAAAGCCTTACCATTCTCCTGTTGAAAGAATGTGTGTAATACCCAGTAGATTGGGCCATACCAAATAGAGAATACATTCTGAGCTGTAATAGCGTTTCTAGAAATGATCAATAATAAGAAACTTTTTAAAAAACAGCTCCACTTATTGCAATTGTCTCCCAAAAACGCTTATATTTCTAAAATGGGAGAAAGCCTTAAGGCCCATATATCTTTCTTCTTCTTCTATGTTACTTTGGCTAAACTGCATAAGTGTAATAACAGCCTTGCTGTGACAGATGAAGGCCCATCTCATATGACATTAGACTGTCTCCATAATGGCCAGCCAGATACTTCTGAAAAACCAGGAGGAGAATGTATCAGTGAGAGTCATCCTCTCTTGTGCTGATGGGAAAACTGTGGCCCTCTAGATATTGCATTACTAGAACTCCAAACATCCCTGAACCACTGGACACTGCCCCACCACCCTCAATCTGCCTCACTGGGCCTGCCTGTCAGTTTCCTCCTCCTTAGGGAGACGGATGGGGGCAGGTCTAGAATTACTTGATTCAGTTTCTACCTATCATTGGCCCAGGCTCAGGTACCACTGGTTATTGGTCTCCTTGCCTTCAGTCCTACCAACCCCAATGGGCACCAGCCACCAACGAGTCCAAGAACATATGGAAAACCATCACTGCCCGATTGCCCATTGCCTACATCTGAAACACAAAGGTATGCTATCTCCAAACACAAAAGTTTAGAAGTATCTGTTGACCAATCCTTCACAAAGCCATCTAAACAAATTGACATCAGTTATAAACTTTGTGTTGTATATGTTAAAAAAAAAAATACTCCACTTTCTTTTAACCAACAGATGGTGTTTACTGGAAGACATTTTCCTACCCAAAGGCAAATTCAGTGTCTTCAAACAACCTGTGTCTGAGGAAAGGCACTTAGGTTTATTACTGTGGGTCAATTGTGTCTGAAAAAACCACTGGAACTTTTTTTAATAATAAAAAAACCCCCACAGTACTTTCTATTGAGAGAAAAAGTGTTTTGGGATATGTTTTATCCCAGCCTCTTTTTGGTGAAATGTGCTTCCCTATGGAATATTTGTTACATATTTTTGGTGGGGAGTTAACCCAAATAGCTACCTTGATCAGGACAAAAATACTTCAAAACCAGATTCAGTTGGGATTTGAGGTATGTGCCTATGGGTATTTTTTTTGCCTGAGCCTTTTTCTTGTATATAGAAGAGGGCAACTATGGGAAAAGTAAGTAGCTAGATTTTGGGGACATTGTTTACTAGTGACAATATCACGGAACAGAGTTTATCAGTGTGGTGTCCATGCCTGCTCGTGTTACCACAGAGACCTGCTTTGGTGCTCATAGGCTTCGTCTCCTCTTGCTGAGATTAAGCTTGAGAGAAGCAATCAACAGAAGTGGTTGTTGTCTGCGCCTGGCTGTGGCATCTGCATGTGTGTGTCACTCGTGACAGTTCCTCCAGTTTTCAAATGTGCCCATGGGCCCAAAAGGTTATAGACCCCCTGTCCTAGAAGGATTATGTTGTAAGTTTCCTTGCAGTTAAATTCTGCAATGAAATGTCTGCCTGTGGTAGGATTTCATCTCAAGTCACTGTTAACTCTGTATGCAACTTTGAATTCTCTTCAGTGTGGATAAAAATCCCTTCACATACAAAAAGCCAGCATGTTGGCAGGAAAGGCTAAAACAGAGCTCTTCTGCCCAACATCTTCTTGTCTTTGTAAAAGGGATTTCTTTTTTTCCCCAAGAGTATGCAGCTCAGACAAAGGTTTGCCCCTCATCTGGAAGAGCTAAGCCTCTGACTTAACTGTGCCTTAAAATTAGAAAATTAAATTTGAAATCACAGGTGACCTTATCCTCCGCCGTCCCCTTTTACATTCACATTATTCTCCTTAAGGGGATTGTGGGCTTGAGACTCTCCCCCCCCCCTTCAGCTCCAGGCGTTGCACACCGCATGCTCGAGAGGCAGAATAAAATGCAAACTCAGAGGCAGCTCGGACCTTAAGGCCAAGGTCAATAACAATTCACTAGCAAGTTACATTAAATTCCTAATACACATTCGCTGTTGTCATTTCAGCACATTTTTGATGAGGATGTGGAACTGCCTGCTATGAATGTCATTTCTGCTTGTTATCTAATGGCTTGCCTGTCTCTATTTATAGCCCATCAGATCTCGGGGCTTAACGCAGTCTGAAATGAAACCATCTTAATTTAAAAGAAGCATTGTTCTTGCCTTACCTAATAGCTTCAGGCGTTGAGGAGGGAATGCCTACATGATTAAAACGGATTAGAAACACTCTTGCTTAACACATAACTCGCCAGCGGTATCCTTTTGCCAAGGTAGGATGATGTCACAAGCCCAACGGGGATGTAAGGCTGCTTGATCACCTAATCAAAGTGGCCTTGTAGTACATATGCCTTGTCTCCTCCTCCACTCCTGTATGCAAATTCTATGCCCCTTTCCATTTCTCACAGCTAACCATGACCGGTTGTGTAGCTGGCCAGGGTTAATGACAAATGATGGTTCTCAGACACAGGAAGAAGAAGAAGAAGAAGAAGAAGAAGAAGAAGAAGAAGAAGAAGAAGAAGAAGAAGGCTTGTCAAGTGTGGTTTTAGCTAAAGTACTATGCAGAGAGATGGACCATGAAGAAGGCTGATCGCCGAAGAATTGATGTTTTTGAATTATGGTGCTGGAGGAGACTCTTGTGAGTCCCATGGACTGCAAGAAGATCAAACCTATCCATTCTGAAGGAAATCAGCCCTGAGTGCTCACTGGAAGGACAGATCCTGAAGCTGAGGCTCCAGTACTTTGGCCACCTCATGAGAAGAGAAGACTCCCTGGAAAAGAGAGGAGGAACAAAAGGACAAAGGAAAGAAAAAGAGGACTTTGAAAGAGGACTGGATGAATTCATGGATTACCAGCCACAATGGCTATGCGCTACCACCACTGCTGGAGGCCCTTTACTTCTGAATGCCAGTTGCTGTTCTACTCAAGTCCTTCTTGTGTGCTTCTCATAGTCATCCTGTAAGAAATTGTGAAAACAGCATGCTGGACTTGATGGACTTGTCTACCTTCATATGGACAAATCCTGGTTTCAAAGCCTATTAGACTTTGTAGTGTGGGACAGAGAGACCTGTTTCCTTTACCTAACCAATTTGGAATGCAGAGCAAGAGGTGTTGCCTACTGGGCTGCTGACTGGCAACAAGCTACAAAGACCACGACTTGCTTTGAGGTGAAAAGGGGGAAGCTGCCTCCCAGGGTGGTGGAGAGGCAGATTGTCTGGTCTTCACTACTTTCCTGATGGTGGGAGATGTCTGGTGAGACACAATTCAGTTAGAAATTCACAAAACTGAGCCAGGAGTTTGAGCAGAAACTTTGACCATGAAATGGCCAGACTTTATCACAAAGTGCTGGATGTGTCATAGCTGCTTCTCTTCTTCACCTGGCAAACGAGGCGTGCTTAGAAACACGGTCTCCAGCTTGGGAAAGAACGCAGAATAAGGCAAAAGCGAGCTGCTTTGTTTACCTAGCAAACAACCACAGTCATTCTGAATTTCCATTCCAGTGCTCCTTCTGCATAGAAGTGTTAAGAGCAAGATATTTTGCAATCTCCTCCACCACAGGAAGCCCTATAAACACATGTATTTTCATTGAAGAATAGTTCCTGTGCATATTGCCTCAGAATCCTACAAGGGCTAGAGACTTTTAGAAATGAAGGCAGGAATTTTGGGTCAGGCAATGCTGCAAATGGGCACTGGATAGGATGGCTTAAATTCGGGCAAAACCTGTCCAACCCCATAGGTGATGCATGTATCACATGAGTTCACCATCTGCTAGCCACTCCCCCAGCCTTCCAGATTGCAGTGGGGAGTATTTCTGTTGTTCCAACGAGATACACTGGAATCTTATATTTTGCAAATTTTTGTAAACGCCAACAATCACTCCCATCTGTCAGGCTGGCAGTGCAAGTTGCTTGGATTTACTCTTTGAGAGCAACATAAAACAAGAAGAAACTTTGGACTTCTTTTTTTTTTTTAAAGGAATGAAATGGCTGAAAAAATAATTCCATAAAAACTTGTGACAACAGGGGAGAAATCAACCTCAGACGAACAAATTCAGCAGATCCTGGCAGCTATCACACACTCCCTCCATTGCTTAACCAGGGAATAAATACGGAGAGCAGATAATATCCTTTCTTAGTATTCCTCAGCATCCCAATTAGGTGTGATGCAGAATCCCAGACAAGGGAGCTTTCACAGGCTTTCAAGATCCCAGGTTTTGTTTCTGCAGGAGTTCCCTAAAATGCAAGACTCCTGTAGAAATCAGCATCTGTTAAGCACAGATGGAAGAGCACTGTGATATCCCCCAAGTCCTGATTATTGTTTCAACAACAGCAACAGCCTGCTGAAGAATTATTTCCATTGACTTGTGTGGGTATGAGTCCTGTGAGTAAAATATGCAGCTCGAATGTAATATATGTGGATTGGATCTCAGTCTGACTCTCAAAATGCAGTTTTTAAAGTAGAAGAATCTAAGGGCTACCAAAGAGGCAGTAGAGTAGGAATCTTTAGCACAGTAATTACAGATGCTCTTTGGTAAAATAACTTCCTGATTTTTTCCATAATGCTGAAACAACCAAGGATAGATATATATTCTGAAAATGAGTGTTGTTGTTAGAATTCAGTATAGAGCTGATTGGGGCATCTGTTTTTTTACTGGTCTTTTTATTTATTGGTTCATTATAGTATTTTTAGGCTGTCATCCCAAGGCAGATGACAATACTTTTTTTAAAAAAAAGTATCATAAAGGAGACAGAATAAAAACAACTGTTTCAAAACACAACAAACTGACATCTTTTCATTATACCTCAGCTACATGATTCAAACTAATGTCAAAAGCAGCGTCATAAAACCATCAAGAAAAAGGAAATAAGAATGAATGAGGTTTTAAAGTTCCCCTCTTAAAAAAACCAAACCCTCAGATTGAAGGGCCA
Organism: Podarcis gaigeae; assembly: GCF_964106915.1. Lineage (NCBI taxonomy): Eukaryota > Metazoa > Chordata > Lepidosauria > Squamata > Lacertidae > Podarcis > Podarcis gaigeae. The sequence goes on along the minus strand of NC_139682.1, from coordinate 77,260,485 downwards.
ATCATGTTTTTCTGGCTAAAGAATTCCACAGATGCAGAGCCACCACATTTTCTCTGAATGTGGCTGGTGCCATAAGACCACACCAGGACCCCCTGTTTCTTCCCAACTGTATGCAAACACTTCCCCACATGCATCTTTGAAACTACATTTGGCATTTGCTACCCATTCCAAAACTCTCTCTTCAAAACCCTGCCTGCTCAAAGGAATGCAACTAGACAGGCCCATCAGAAGGAGCCCGGAATGTCAGGCTTCTGACAAATAAACAAAAATGGATATATATATATTAAGGCAGGGATTCTCAAACAGGCCTTTTCATGTGATAAATCTACTTGATCCATGATACATCAAAGCAGCTCTCAGCCTCACTTTTCTCTCTGTCTACAATGCGAGGTTTATGCTAGATGCCATCTGTTGTTCTGGCATACGTATAGAGTAACTGGGGAAGGATAATAAACTTTTGCAAAAGTATCAATATTCTGTAGCAGCATGGAATATCTTTTAATCAGAAACAGAGATTATCACAATAGTTCTCATCTGGTCACTCCACCAGAGCATCTCTTTGCACACAGGGGAAGTCCCTAACTCACCAAGGCTTTGAGACCCACTGAGTACCCTCATCTGGTTTAGTCGGCCAGTTGAAACCATCCCCAAGTTGTGGCTTCATTCTGACAACTTCTGGACCAAAGGTGGACAAGCTACCCCAAAAGGAGCAGGGTTGTGTTCCCCACCTCTCCTCTAACACCCCCTACACCCCAATAACAACAAAACAAAATTAATAAAACCGTGGAATTATATACATTGTATTTCTTGAAATGGGTTTGTTGTGTTGCACATTTAATCTATTTTAACTGTGCAAACTTTAATCTGTGCTTGAATCCCTCCCATTAAATATCATACCCTCCAACATTTCTCCAATGAAAATAGGGATATCCTACATTTCCCTCCAACACTTCTCCAAGGAAAATAGGGGCATCCTAAGGAAAAATGGGACATTCTAGGATCAAATCAGAAGCCCGGATGGCTTCTGTGAACCCACGACTGTCCCTGAAAAATAGGGACACTTGGAGGGTCTGAAATAATGACAATCTAGAGGTGGATCTTCACTTACTAATTTATAGGGTTAACTTCACCCTAGCAGCTGGAGCTTATGAAGAAGCTCTTCAAGTAGTGCTTATTATACCAGCTAATTCTCACCATCTAGACACAAGGAGCTGTCTCAATTGCACGTTGTTTTCCCATTCCATGAGTGCGTGTGGGTTAGAAACCATTTTCCACATCTACAATTCTCACTGCGGTAGGAGGAAGTTATGGACTCTGTAAAAATGTAATAAGAATTGAATACTTTTTAAAAGCACCTGTTAAGACTACTACAACGAAATCTTGGCTCTTGTGGTATTTTAAGCCAATACAGACTCTCCATCTGAACAGCTTTCCCTATTGTGTCCTTATAATTGTTTCTGAACGACACTGGAAAATGAAGGCCTGTATAATAAACTGTTAGGGGTGTATGAACTGTGAGCTTTCTCTTTGTAAAGTCAAAGTTCTCCTGTGATAACCCGATTTCTCTCTGAAGAACTCAGTTCTGCAATCTGTGTGGTAAAAGGTAAAGGTCAAGGATGGTTAAGTCCAATCAAAGGTGACTATGGGGTGTGGTGCTCATCTTGCTTTCAGGCTGAAGGTGCTGGCGTTTGTCCACAGACAGCTTTCCACTTCTGGTACAATGGGACACCGTGATGGAAACCAAAGCACACGGAAACATCATTTACCTTCCTGCTGCAGTGGTACCTATTTATCTACTTGCACTGGTATACTTTTGTACTGCAGCTTAGTAGATAAATACATGTGCTCACTGGACTAAGAAATATGTTTACCAATGGCTGCCTGACTGAGACTGCAGTCCTCTACACACCTGGAAGATAGTCCCATGTGGGGTGCACTTCTAATAGACAAGTGATTGGTTTTTTAGTGCGCTACTGCTAATCACAGGGAAGATTAAGAAGCAATGCAAGGCATAATGGACTATGCAGAACTAGCAAAATTAACAGCAAAATGAAGAGAATCCAACGATGGGTGTTTTATGGCAAAATGGATGCCTTTTTCGGACTATTTAAAGAAATATTGTAGTATGACAAACTTGTGAGCAGGTTTTGAGCTATGAGCAACAAACAGAGATTATTAGATTATAATAATGTGGTTACGATTTAATACATAGAAGATAGAGTGCAGCAGAAGAGGAGGAACAAGAACTCCGTGGAAAATAGGGTGGGAACTTGACAAAAATAAGAGAAAAGATGAAATTGTGTTTTGATGGTATATGTTTAAAAATGTTGAAACTTAATAAAATATACTTGAAAGAAAAGAAGCACTGAAACAGGGGCACCAGCTCCTGGGGACTGAGCCCTTTTGGGACCCCTGAATATTTTGGGGGTGGGAGCTGCCCCTCATGTCCAAAAAGTGTGGAGGCGAAGCATGGAGCCAAGCATGGCACAGCTCTAGTAGCTGGATCTTTCTTCTCCTCCTCTTCCTCCTCCTGCCGGTGGTGGCACCAGGAGGAGAAGGAGGAGCTGTCACCCATTGAAGCCGTGTGGCCACCACTTTCAGCTCTGCCCCTGGTTTCTCCCACTGTCCTGATGTCACATGTGACATCACACACACAACGTTGTCCCCTATCGCCCTGGCAAGCTGGCGCCTCTGCACTGAAACATCTGACACCCAGAAAGATACTGACAACACAATCTTATGTATATTTACTAGGTCCCATCAGGCTTACTGCCAAGAAAGTGTTCACACAATTACACCTTTACTACTGTTAACTCTTTCCTAATAGTATCTTTGCAGGCATATGGATTAGAAGCCCATTTTCACAGTGGCTGCTTTTGCTATTTTGTCATTTTTTTAAAAAAAAGTGTCTTCTTTTTATATCATTTACATTTTCTTCTGCTGTTTTACAAGTTTTATGTAGTCTGCCTTGGATTTTGGAAAGGTGGGATGAAATGTTTTGAACGAACTAACGAATGAATAATTCAGCTCGCCCTACTCATTCAATATGAATTAAACACTAGCTCTTAAAAGGTTCTGCACATGCTCAGACCTTGCTTTTTAACATTAGTAAAAAGCCAACCTTTGTTAGTCCAAGTCCCAGGCACTAATTTCGGCTCAAACAGGGCTAGGCATTCATACCTAAGGGGGATTTTTAAGGCTCTAGGGACAGATGGGCAAGCATCAAAACATTTCTGAGACTTCAGAAAAATGAAACTGCATAGCCTCTGAATTTGTCTTACCAAGTTCTAAGAAGCTCCTCAATCAGAGCAGACAGCTGCGCCTGTAAAAGGTTTCTGTCGGCTCTGCTACAAATGTACCCCCACCCCACTGAAACTGTATTATGCATTTTCCTTCCAGGTCTGTAACTATCATCTCTGGGAATGCCGACATCAGGAAGTGATCTACAGTTTTGTTTTCCAGATATGCCACCAATGAAGGAACAGCTAATTTATCAATTGTAGCTTGCTCCTGGTAGCTTCGAATTCATCGCAACGCTGCCGGAGCATTTTATTTTCAAAGGTGAAGGTATCACCTTGCATAGACAAGGGTGAATGGGAGTCAGAAGGACTGCTTGGGTCATGTTCTGTTCCAATGCCAGATCCCAAAGTGGATGGCCTGGCAAGTTAAGAAAGTAGGGAAAGTTGGGGTGATGCTGTGTTTAGTAAATGAGCAATTAAATGCTGAAGCAAACAGCATATAAGGATCAGGACAAATATCTGCCACCCAGAAATATAATGCCCCATCAACAGCAGATCAAGAAATATTTTAGCACGGACAGGGATAGATAGATGATAGATGATAGATAGATATAGATAGATAGATGATAGATAGATAGATAGATGATAGATAGATGATAGATAGATGATATAGATAGATGGTAGATGATAGATAGATGATATAGATAGATGATAGATGATAGATAGATAGATAGATAGATAGATAGATAGATAGATAGATAGATATAGATGATAGAGATAGATAGATGGTAGATGATAGATAGATAGATGATATAGATAGATGATAGATAGATGATAGATAGATAGATATAGAAAGATAGATAGATATAGATAGATAGATAGATAGATAGATAGATAGATAGATAGATAGATGATAGATAGATAGATATAGATAGATGATAGATGATAGATAGATAGATAGATAGATAGATAGATGATAGATAGATGATAGATAGATAGATAGATAGATAGATAGATAGATGATAGATAGATAGATAGATAGATAGATAGATAGATGATAGATAGATAGATGATAGATAGATAGATAGATAGATAGATAGATAGATAGATAGATAGATGATAGATAGATAGATAGATAGATAGATAGATAGATAGATGATAGATAGATAGATAGATAGATAGATAGATAGATAGATAGATAGATGATAGATAGAGTTAGTTTCTGCTAGCACACGTTTCTGGAATCTTTGACTATCTTGGTTTACAAAAGCAACCGATCAAAGTTTTAAAACCGAAGCAAATCCAAGACAGACTGGATTTAGCTACAGGAAAAGCCTGCTTATGCAAGGCTTTGAATGAGATTGCACTCCAGTGAGATGTCTCTGATGAGAATCAGCCAGTTGCATATCTTTCCCTCATTCCCACCTGACAAGCAATACAGTAGAAGTTCATGCAGTCAGACATGTTGTCAAAGGCTTTATCCAAAGGGGTAGCACATAAACTATCCATGTGTATTGCTGCACACCAACCTGATCTCTGAACGGTGCGAGATTCCAGGGGTTCCGCTTACCTAGGGTTCATGTTTCCTTTTGGAAATGCACATCAGAGACTGTGATGTCCTTGGGAAATATGGTGTGTGTGTGTGTGTGTGTGTGTGTGTGTGTGTGTGTGTGTATACACACAACCTGAGCCTACAATGGAGGGGTTCACAAAGGGTCCTGTTTTCCCCATAGCTACAGCCTTGGATTCAAACAGAAATCAAACATTGTGCGCACTCTCTCTCGCTCTCTCTCTCCAGCTTGCTGCTTCACCTCAACACAGGAAGCTAGCTGGGCTTATATTTTAACGCCTGCTGGATCCAGGAATTAGGAGAATCTCACATGCAGCCTACTTCCCCCCCTCCTCAAACTCCTAACAGTATTTCATGTCAAGCAGTTTCAAAAGCACGCACTAACAGAGCTGACTATGGATCTTATGCCTAAAAATAATTACAGAAATCATTCTCTCTGTCATCTGATGGGCCCTGAATTAACGGAGCTGTCAGAAAACATTCAGTCACGCCTGCCACATGCCCACTTCATGCACAAAATATGGGGCAATTTGATTTGGCTTCCCTTGGGCTGCAGTCTGAGGTGGCAGTTTTCCCGAGGGGCGTGATGCTGTCACCAGGATCGCTGTGCTATTTTGAAAACAGGGAGCCCTCTCTCTTCTCCCACCCCCATAAGCAGAAAGGGGATTTGACTACACGATAGATAGAGCATTAAGGAATTTCTTGTGCACAGTGTTTTTCAATGTGAGATCTGCAGGGTGGGATTTGCTGTAACCCAAGCTTGCCACAATCTTGCATAGCACGGCTTGCTGTTTCTGAAGACGCTCAGTATTTAGCCTGTACTGGTTGCTGCTGCTTGAACAGTTTGTGTCCCAGTAGGCTAAAGACAGCCCAACAGCCATGTCTTACAGGTGTTGGGCATTGCTCCTTGTTTTTTCAGTCCTACGCAGGCAGCAAAAACAGGTGGCAAAAACATACACCATCTGCAGGTGTGTCTTCAGTTAACTGGGTCACAAAAAGGCGAAGACCTGTGCTGCTCTCATTTCAGTGGTGCCCAATTTGTGCACTAAAATACACAAACACCACAAAAGAGCAAGTCTTGAAGAAACGAAGCATGTGTCCACTACTTTATGCTACTTGGAGTTGAGGGTGGGGAAGAAATTCAGTTCTGTTTACATTTAAAGGGGAACTTGCCTAATTTGAACTTTCCAAAATAGTGCAAGACCTGAAAAACAGCAATCCTTCAATGTGAATTTTGTTATATAGTTCTTCAGCCGAGTGATCTCCATGATAGTGCATGTACTAGGACAAAGCATGCATAAAAATGTATATATTGGTGCAAAGAGCATGCAAAAATTACGTGGGGAAAATGGGAAAATTTCATATAAAATTTTGTACATTAGGAGAAATTCACATGTAAAAGCTGGTGAATTTTCATGAGCATTTTAAAAACAAAACTAAATTCACTAATGTGAAGAACAAAACTTATGATTGGAGTCAGCACACTGGGTCATCCCCAAGGGATGCTTGGGGAATCTGATCAGTGGTTGTTAGAGTGTCAGACTAGGACCATGGAGACCAGCGTTCAAATGTGCATTTGGCATTTGAAGTTTACTGGGGCCAGTCACTGCCTCCCAGTCCAACCTACCTCACAGGGTTGTTGTGGGGATTAAATGAGGAGGGGGAGAATTATAAATGCAATAAAATAAAATAAATTCTTGTGTGGGACAATAGTTGTTTTTCTGCACTTCGGTAAACCATTTGGGATTTCCATGAAAGCAGAGCGGTTTACAGTGGTACTTCTGGTTATGTACTTAATTCGTTCCGGAGGTCCGTTCTTAACCTGAAATTGTTCTTAACCTGAAGCACCACTTTAGCTAATGGGGCCTCCTGCTGCTGCCGTGCCACCGGAGCACGATTTCTGTTCTCATCCTGAAGCAAAGTTCTTAACCTGAGGTACTATTTCTGGGTTAGCAGAGTCTGTAACCTGAAGCGTATATAACCTGAACTGTATGTAACCCGAGGTACCACTGTATAAATTCTGAAGTAAAGAAAAAGGTTTGGTGATATCCAATTGAGTTACACTCAGAGTGGATTCATTGAACTCAACAAGTTTAAGTAAGTCATCCAAAGGTGCTGTTCACAGAGTCCTATTTAGTCTAATCCAACCCATTCCTTTGTTGAAATTTTGACCATAGTTACAATCAAACCTTTGCACCTGCCAATGATCTTCACATGTTGGGAAAGTTCTTTCCATGTATCCCCCCACCCCTGTGCTATTGAAATCTGAAGTGCCAGCCCAGTTTGTACCTGCTTATTTTTATACTTCAGAAGGAAAAGATTATCTATGAAGTGGATGGCCACTTGCCGGATGTTTTGAAAATGTAGAATACCCATCATTTTACTCTGGCTTTCCCTCCATTTTGTTAATAGATATAAATAGCCAGACACCTCTTTCTGTCTGTTTTATTGTCAGAGTGTGAACCATATCATTTCCAAAGCAGGTTGTGATTTATATTGAGATTAAGTCCTTTCAGATTTAAGCTTTCATTCTTTAGCAAATTTGTTTGAGGTGCTAATTTTTTTGCTACTTGATGTGAGCAACTGACATTTGGACAGTTCAGTAGCAGATACAGCCTGACATTTGTCAGCATTTGTGTTCGTGGCGATAAATTTGTTATAGCAATTCATGACCAACATTTTGCCTCGGAGGCTAACTATAAATCCCTCACGCTTTGCTAAACATTGTTCTCCGTTCAGCAAGCCCTCTAACAGGGAGGCCATTTTTCCCCCCTTGTTTCAATTTTACTGAGTCCTAATGTTGCTCACAGTCACAGACACAGTCCCATAGATGGCTTGATTCCCTTTCCTACGTTTGTAAACCAATGACTTCATATTTTATCCTCTGTGTATACCATGGACCTACTTCTGGTAGAAATGTTTTTTAGCATTTAGAAAATGTCTAGCACATCCCACCACCCTACCAATATCACATAAAGGTAAAGGTAAAGGACTCCTGGGTGGTTAAGCCCAGTCAAAGGTGGCTCTGGGGTTGTGGCGCTCATCTCACTTTCAGGCTGAGGGACCGGCGTTTGTCCACAGACAGTTTTCCGGGTCATGTGGCCAGCATAGCTAAACTGCTACTGGCGCACGGAGGACTATGACAAGTGCCAGAGCACATGGAAATGCCATTTACCTTCCTGTCATAGTGGTACCTTTAAAAAAAAAATATTGCTCATTTCCACATAACAAATTATCAAATCATATAATCACCTACATAATTCCCCCCTTTTTATTTTCCCCCTACCCTCCCTCCTCCCCCACTGAGGGACTTCCTTCAGCTCCTCTCCCTGATTTCTCTGCACATATTTTTGCTGCATATTATAAAATTGTATATATCCTTACATATCTGTCCATCATGTTATCAACAATAAATTTGTGTATGTTTATTCAAAACCTGCCAAGGAGTCCAGTTCATTCTGTTGTGTTTTTAAATAATTTGTGTAAAGTTCCCATTCCTCCTTGAAGTCACAGTTGTCCTTGTCTCGCAATTTGTATGTCAATTTAGCCAGTTCTGCAGTTAAGTCCACTCAAAGGCAAGTATGGGGGGGGTGCGGAGCTCATCTTGCTTTTCAGGCCGAGGGAGCCAGTGTTTGTCCACAGACAGCTTTCCGGGTCATGTGGCCAGCATGACTAAGCCGCTTCTGGCACAACGGATCACCATGACAGAAACCAGAGTGCATGGAAACGTCGTTTACCTTCCCACTGGAGCGGTACCTATTAATCTACTTGCACTGACATGCTTTCGAACTGCTAGGTTGGCAGGAGCTTGGACTGAGCAATGGGAGCTCACCCCATTACAGGGATTCGAATCACCGACCTTCCGATCAGCAAGCCCAAGAGGCTCAGTGGTTTAGACCACAGCACCACCCGCATCCCTTTACCTTTGCCAGTATTACATAGCACTATAAAACTGGAAAGATACTGCAGAAATCTATTTGCTTAATGCAGGAACATTTTGATCAGTTTTCTACTACAGGTCTGGGAAGAGGAGGGGTGGGGAGGCCCCTCAATCTTCAGCGTCAAGTTAGCTGATGTGTCTTAGGCTGCTAAGACATCTTCTTTTGCATTTCAAAAAACCTGCCCATTTTACAGGCTATCTCATGCTGGCTCTGGCTCCATGAATTCACGGCACTATAAGGATGGTGGAGAATTTCATTTGCCTGCATTTTGAAGTGAACCAGCCTAATCAGCACCTCCCATACTAATACATGTACTTGAAACCAATTATTCCTTGGACATTGCACTTCTCTGAATTTTGTAAATTTTGAGCTGATACATTCATCAGCTCAAAAATACACCCCCCCCAAAAAAAAACCCAACCCCAACAACTACAAAATGTGTATTTTGGGATAAAATTGGTTTAGAAAGGCATACATTGTGCTAAAAGACTTGCATTTTGTGTTAAAATTCACTTTCAAATGCATTATTTAGTATGAATTTTCACACTGCTTAATGCAGGGAATGGATTTATGAAAGAAATACAAGAGAAATTGATACAGACCGGAAATAGACTGATCTACCCAACCTCACCGACTTGAAATGTACTTTGATTAATCCGCACTTTACTATAGGAAGGTAAGTACTAGTCACCCCCTTAAGACTGTGATACGTTTGTGGTGAAGAAACTTATCACTTTCGAGTGTGCTGACTTTTCCAACAGAGAGAGTAGCAAATCCATTAAGCAAAGTTCTCTTCGTTTTCTCTAAAGCTTGATAAATCAGCATGAATAGCAGGAAGATAACATTAGCAGGTTATTACTTCCATACTTCACTGTTGCAAATTGGTCACTTACTCTTTTCTTTCAATAGCTTTACTCTTTCCATTCGATAGCTTGGCTGTAATAGCCCACATGAAGGAAACACAAGAAACACCAGCAAAATGACAGTTGCTATTAAACAAGAGAAGTACTGATATATACCAAAGTAGAATAATTGAAAATTTCAAGTGTCTTTCTCCTTTGCCAGTTAACTGTTTCAGGGCTGGTGTCCCTTTTGAATAGAAACTACCCAAACTCATTCAAGACATAGATTGAACACTTCCTCAGCAACCAATGTCAACTGGGATGTCCTGGGTTTTTTATATATATACTGCTTGGTTGTAGAATATTGCCTAGGACCGCAATACCTCAAGGACTGCCTTTCCCCATATAAACCAGGCCCTGTGTTCATCATCACAGGCCCACGTGAGGTTTGGAGGGTGACAACACAAGAACTGGCCGTTTCTATAGTGGCTCCCCATTTGTGAGACGCTCTCCTCAAGGAGGTTCGCCTGGTGCCTTCACTATATATATTTTAGGTGCCAGGTGAAATCAGCCTTTGGCTGATTAATATCCTACGACCTTTTAGATGTATCCGTAGGAAGGGGGGTATTGTTTTGCTGTTTTGGTTTAATTATTTACTATGTTTTATCTTTTATTTTATTATGTGAACCGCCCTGAGATCTTTTGATGAAGGGCGGTCTATAAATTTAATAAATAATAAAATAATAATAATAACTGTCTATTCAGTTCAAGGAGTCAAAACACATTCCTGTGCTCAGGGTTTCCCAGTTTTCAATCTATGTCTTTTGCAGCTTGCTCCAGTTGGTGGAGCTCAAGGTTGTAATAAAACACAAACCAGATCCTGCAAGTGTGAAGTTTGTCCACCCAGCAGCGTAGCTCACCGCTTGGGTGCTGGGTGCAGTGCAAGCGTCCTGCAGCCGGGGGCGGGGTGTGCCACCCATGGTGGCGGGCAGGGTGCACTGCATGGGCCTCTCCGCCACCTCCCCCTCAGTTGTAGGGTGGCTGAGGGAGAGGCGGATGGCAGACGCAAGTCCCATGCTGCCGTTTCAAGCAGCACGGAGCCTGCAGGCACCCAAGCCACCACATCATTCCCAGGAGAGATGCGTGCCTCAGGCACACTTCAGGCCCTACGGTAAGTGCCAGCCCCCACGGTGTGGCACCCAGTGCCAGCCGCATTTCGTTACATTTGATGACTGAACTAAACAGTTTTGTGAGCCCAATATTATTATTTTCAACTCATATTTTTGTCATTTTGTCATCCCCCTCATTGATGACACCTGAGGTGGTCCATGCCGCCTGCACCCCCTTCCTCCTCCGCCACTGTGTCCACCCTTTATTTGGGGGGGGGGGTTGGAATAGTAGTAATAGCAGCAGAGTGACGCAGGTGGCGCTGTGGGTTAAAGCCTCAGCGCCTAGGACTTGCCGATCGAAAGGTCGGTGGTTCGAATCCCTGTGGCGGGGTGCGCTCCCGCTGCTCGGTCCCAGCGCCTGCCAACCTAGCAGTTCAAAAGCACCTCCGGGTGCAAGTAGATAAATAGGGACCGCTTACCAGCGGGAAGATAAACAGTGTTTCCGTGTGCGGCTCTGGCTCACCAGAGCAGCGATGTCACGCTGGCCACGTGACCCGGAAGTGTCTCCGGACAGCGCTGGCCCCTGGCCTCTTAAGTGAGATGGGCGCACAACCCCAGAGTCTGTCAAGACTGGCCCGTACGGGCAGGGGTACCTTTACCTTTACTTAATAGCAGCAGAGTAGTGTCCAGTGCTTTTCCTCCACTGATGGAAGATATCTGTCAGTGAAACAAGAGAGAATTTATTGATTATCCTCCCTCTCCTTTACCCTCCTTGCATGCTAACTCCAAATCTGCTCCAAAGGACCCTCCAAAGCATCAGAGCAGATTTTGAGGAGCCATTGGGAGCTTCTGTTGCAAGGAGGAATTGTGGGAAATGGCCTCCTTCCCTTGTTCCCCTGACATCACAGAACCATTGAATACCACTCATTTAAAAATTCTATTGAGTTCAATGGCATTTACTGCCAAGTAAGTCTGCATAGAGTTGCATTCTCAATTAGCTAGTTCTTTACTACTAATGAAGGTTAATAATCAACCGATTGAGAATTTAATCTTTTTGGAGTCTGCGGGTCATTATTCCTCCCAATCTCTAAATGGCTAACGAATTTATGCAGTTAATGAATGCTGGGGACTGTTTTAAAGTGTGTTAAAAAGGGGAGAAACTGTGTCACACTCCCAGGCATCTCCTGCTTGGATTTCATCTACTGAATGCAGGGCGGGAGGGGGGGGGAACCCGTGGAAATAAGGAGAATGACTATCTGGCATTGTCATGAAGAATTGATAGGCTTCCAAAAGATGCAATCAACTGTAACCGCTACTATAGTCTTCCTTTAATTAGATTATGAATACGGGCAAACATCATTTTTAGAAATAAAATATGAGTATTATGGATAATTTATGTAAATTGACATGAAGGCTGTAGCAATCAGCTTGACATTTGAGCTGTATGTGACAGCGGAGGACTTTCTCAGCTGATCTGCTAAGCTGGAAAGCAATCACATTGAGCAGGCCTCCACGTTCAGCTTGACTGGCTCATTCTTTGATAAGAACCTTTCTGTATCATTTTCCCCTATGATGACTCTTATGATCATTTCTTAATAATATATTGAAACCCAATTTTATTCAAGGCATCTTAAAAGCTTTTTATGACTTAAGTGGGCTCCCTGTTCTACATTTTCTAACTGGAGGAGGATTTCCAGATTCCGTGGAAATCCTCATCCTAGAGTGTTTTGGGAAGTGTGCGAGTTTTTCTGATGCTGCCACTAAGGATGGAGGGAAAAAATGGTTCAGCACATGTTTTAACACAAGCTACCTAATTTGTTCTTCCCTAAATAATGCATGCACAGCTATCCTTTGGAATTCTGAGTTTTGTGAGGCAGTTCTCTAACAAAAATCTATATATTAGGGGAATGTGCAGATAAAAAAATGCATATACAAGTGAAAATAACATACAGAAATGTGTTATAACGGCAGGGAATTGCTTGCAGGAATATGTGAAATAAAATGTACAATAAGTAAAATTGTGCAATATGTACAATAAGTAAAACTGCATACAAAAATAGGTATAGGAGAAAGGCATGCTAAAGACAAATTGGTGTTATTACGTAAATATTCATTTTTATTTAGTCTTACCTACCACAGTGGTACCTCGGGTTACATACACTTCAGGTTACATACGCTTCAGGTTACAGACTCCGCTAAACCAAGAAATACTGCTTCAGGTTAAGAACTTTGCTTCAGGTTGAGAACAGAAATCGTGCTCCGACGGTGCAGCGGCAGCAGGAGGCCCCATTGGCTAAAGTGGTGCTTCAGGTTAAGAACAGTTTCAGGTTAAGAACAGACCTCCGGAACGAATTAAGTACTTAACCCGAGGTACCACTGTACTTACTTACTTCACCAAACCTTTATTATGCATTACAAGTATAAGGTAAAGGTAAAGGGACCCCTGACCATTAGGTCCAGTCGTGGCCGACTCTGGGGTTGCGGCGCTCATCTTGCTTTATTGGCTGAGGGATATAAAATCATTTTTGCTCTGTAGTCAAAATCCTATCTTTATTTTTAAAAATTCTCCTCTACTATACCTTAGTTTTGATAGTTACTTTTTCAAGGACAGCTATGGACCATAAGTCCTTATTGTACCCCAGGAAGGTGAGTATGGGATGGAGACCTCAATACACTATTCATCCCCACGTGTAAACAATCCGCAATGCAAGGCCTATCAGGGTCTGGTTCCCAATAGTTTGCCTTGTGGGGCAAAGGCACAGAGATAGCCTCTTGGCCGCAGAGTTGCTCCACTTAGCAGAGGGGCAAAGAGATGGAGGCAAGGTCAGTATTGCATTGGTGCATTGGCAAAGTCAATCCAGCAGTCCGGCTTGGGTAGACATGCAGCTGCAACCTCACCACCACCTTACACATCTCGCTGTCCATAAATGACAGCAATTCTGTGCTGCTGGGAGCCTACTGCCATGGCTCCACCCTGCCAAGCTGTTTTCAGAAGTCCTCCCAGGTGAATGTTACTCAAGTCTGAGCAGTCAACTCCATGAAACAAGGGGTCATATGTAAAGGCAAAATAGTGACTCAAATGCATATTCCCAATATAGTGTCTACACCAAGGAACTAGAAACTGAATAAAATAACTCTGGAGATTTGGAGTGCATGGCAACATATCACTGGGCCAATTGCACAGGAATTATGGCAGGGTGGGGGGCGGGAGTCAGTGACAGAAAAATTGCAGACAACTAAAAAAGGTCAGTGTTAGGATCCATTAACATAATTGCTAATGACTTGGAAGAAGGAAGATGAATTTCAGCGCACAGCCTATGTGCAAATATTGAGCCAGGCACTGTGGGAAGATGGCTATGTAATTTAGCCATGACAGGGTTTGCTTCCTCTATTGAAATAATGTATTATGCTAGTTAGTGGTAGCACAGAATTTTGTGAGTGTTTCACAAGTTAAGTGCAAGGCCAAGACCATATAACACTGGTCCTGAAAGACCTACATGGGCTCCCAGTACATTTCCAAGCACAATTCAGAATCTTGGTGCTGACCTTTAAACCCTAAAAGGCCTCGGCTCAGTATACATGAAGGAACATCTCCACCCACATGGTTCAGCCTGGTCACTGAGGTCCAGCTCCAAAGGCCTTCTGGCGGTTCCCTCCCTGCGAGAAGTGAGGTGACATGGAACCAGGCAGAGGGCCTTCTCAGTGGTGGCGCCTGCCCTGTGGAACGCCCTCCCATCAGATGTCAAGGAAATAAACAACTATCTGACTTTTAGAAGACATATGAAAGCAGCTCTGTTTAGGAAAGTTTTTAATGTTTGATCTTTTACTGTGTTTTTAATGTTCTGTTGGGAGCCGCCCAGAGTGGCTGGGAAATATTATTATTATTATTATTATTATTATTATTATTATTATTATTAGTTCTACTCAAGGATCTTGATGTGATTTTACCACTAGTGTAGTGAGCAGCAGTTAAGGAGGTGGTGGCAGGTGTTTAAAATTACCTCTGTGTTTTAAACAGAATCACATATCTCTCTGGCTCCTATCAGGAGCAGTACCTTAACAGTGCAGTACATTTGACAATGGTTTCACCGGTTGGCCAACCATGTATTTAAATAACCCACCAGCTAGAGAGAACCAGTACAGTGTAATAGATAAAATGTTGTACCTGAGCCAGTTGAGTTGAAATCGGTCCTTAGTCATGAAACTTAACTGTGGGTAGGAATGTCACAGAATTCTGCTGGAAATAGGGTTGAGAATTGCTGATGTTGCTTATTTGTCCCATATCTGGAATGGAAATAAATCCAGAAAATATAACCAGTATTCCCTGTGGGTGGTGCGGGTGACTTTGGTGCACAAACTATGGACCAAACTGATTGCTCCCTCTCCATTTGAATTGTGTTTCCTTTGAACTGAAATGAATGGAGTGGAATGGCATAATAATAAAAGGAAAACCGGTAATTACATATGCAAAATCCTGCCACAGCAGACAGCGAGACAAATAGCCCAGTTTTTGTCAGAAGCTGAACTGCAGTGGAACAGAAACAGCACTGCATACAGTGAACACAAGTTAGAATGGAAACTGATGCCTTCTGACAGCCCTAACCATGGGGGCAGCCATTGTTTCTAGCCCAAAGTAACACGCTATATGCTGCTCAAAGAAGAGGCAAAATAAAAAGTGATAAAGAAACCCAGCACTTCAATAATGAACCATTAATCTTTAATAGTTACAGGTAGGTAGCTGTGTTGGTCTGACATAGTCGAAACAAATTTTTTAAAAATGGTCTCTAAGTTGCTACTGGAAGGGATTTTTAAAATTTTATTTCATTAATCTTTAAATCAGAGATGAGGTACAACCTCACTCAGGAGCCCAATGAGACCCTCAATACCTCTCTGTGTTGACCTGTGAAAGTTCCCCCTGGCCATATCAGCTGACTTTGTCCTTGAATTCAGAGGTATTCCTTGCTTGCCTGGGCCTCCACAGAGGGGTGTTTTGTGTGTCTGCAGAAATTAGCTTACCATACAAAGGTAGCATTTCCATTCCTTGCTTCACCCGCTCAGCACTGACATGTGGCTCCCAGAGAGTTGGTCTGATGGAAATGTGGCCCTTGGTTTGAAATATATATATATATTTCTGCATTAAATCATCCTATGGATGTTTCTGGTACATGCTGGTTTCACATGTGTTCAGTCAGAAGCCCATGCCATCCTCTTTTCTGCATTTTTTAAACAAAAAAGCTTCACACACAAAAAATGCTTTTCAACTGTATGCATTTCCCCGCTAAAATATGCATTATTTTGAGCCAAAGCAGTGCATCATACAATTTAGAGAAGTATGCCATCTGAAGGGTGATAGCATATAAGTTGCAGAAGTGCAAATGAGGTTGCTTTGCTTAAAAAATGCTGACTGAACAAAACCCCCCTCCATCCCTGCAAAGGACCCAAAGGTATCTGTGAGCCAGTGCCCCTCTTTCTCATCAGTAGCTCCATTGGTCTGGGGAAGATGAACAGGCGTGCCATTTCAGGTTTCGATGAAGCAAGGATCACAGCGTGGTTCAGAAGGGATATTCTCTCGAGTGCATTCAGAACGAAATTGAAGCCGTATATTTGAAAAGAAGCTGTATATTTGGAAAAAAAGATATTTATTGTCGCCATATTTTAATATCTCATCAGGAGGTTCTGAAGTAACTATCAGGCATTAATCTAATAACAGAATTATTCTGAGTGGCTTCCCCCATCATAGTATTGTAGTCAAAGACACTGAAGCTTGCCATTATATGTTCTGAACGTTCCCAGAAAGCACCACACTCTTTTCTGCCATGCAGGAATCTTGAAGTTATAAATCAAATATAAAGCTTGTTAAAAAATAATTAGCCGAAGGAACAGTCACACTGTTGCTAAGCACAGTAATTTATGGCATGAGTGTGTGTGTGTGCGCGCGCACGCACGTGCATGTGTGTACTCATATACAGTGGTACCTCAAGTTAAGAACTTCATTCATTCTGGAGGTCCATTCTTAACCTGAAACTGTTCTTAACCTGAGGTACCACTTTGGCTAATGGGGCCACCGCACGATTTCTGTTCTCATCCTGAAGCAAAGTTCTTAACCCAAGGTACTATTTCTGGGTTAGTGGAGTCACACCCTCTCCTTCCACTGCGCACCCTAAATTTGTTCTCGGGGTTCCCTAACACTCTGAAGCAGAATTGAAGTAGGTATGAGGCACATGCAAGGGGAGTAGAGGGGGACGTCCTGTTGCATAAGCAGAAATCATTGCACTGACGTGATGCTTTTTAGATGGATGGGTTCCACCCATGGCGGTGGTGTTGAGGGTTCTTGCACCTGATTTGGGGCTGTTGGAGTTTGGTAAAAATATTGCAGCAATGTGCAGAGAGAAATAGTCTGGCAAGACTTCCAGGTGAAGGGATGAAGAAAACATAAGGTTTATTACTCATGGAACACAAAGTCCATTTTGAGTACAGGTTTCACCTGTGGCCAAGATGGAGTCAAGAAGTAAACATGCTAGCTCATACTGATACTGAGAAAAGAAGCAGGAAGGAAGGAAAGCCTGGAAGGAAGTGGTCTACTTAACAAGGAGGAACAAATGAGGAGATTCCAGACCAGCATTTCGAAAGACAAATGCTTCAAAAGTGACATAATCCAGAGTAGGCAACGGTTTTCAGCCAAGCTACACTGGATTCTCACAATTTGAAAAAAGGCTGTGCCCCATATGTTAATTTTCCTGAGGGTAAGCAGCTGTTGCAGCAGGTCACACAGGAGCTTCTGCAGCTGAAAATAGCAGGAAAATGTCACGGAAAAGTCATTGTTGATGGATGAATAGTCTTCATTTGCCAAGCAAAAATAAATGGGATATTCCCCTCTCTCTCTAGAATCAGAGCCGTATGATGCACACAGGCACAGCTCATCAACTACAATGCCAATAAAGCAGGCTGGTTATGGCTAAAGCGCTTCCTAGAGCACAGACTGAAATATCAGAACCCAACAATAAACTAACCATGCTTTTCTTTGTATGATTACTTTGTGTGATTACTAAGAACCACAGTGAAGTGTCACTCAAAGCTTCACATTGTGATGTATTGAAAGTGAGATCACATGGTGCCCTGCCTATCTAGGGGTGATTTTCCCATGCCACCAGCACCTGCCACAATAATCCACTGGAAAGTATCAGTGTCAGTAGGATGACTTCCAGATGTTTAGCCTTCCACACATTATGAACATGGGGTGCAATTGGGGTAGTGCATTTTTTCTAGCTGTGACAACCCTGCCAGCATAACCTATGAACTGCATCTCACAGTGAACCTACCAAGGTGGCAGAGTATAAGATTTTGCCAGATATCCCCTCTTTCTTCTTCATTGTGCCTGTTCTGCTGCTCCTATCAAATTTCCATTTTTATCTAGCACATTCACATCCAGCCTTTCTTCCATCATCGTATTCAAGATGGCATACATTGAGCTCCTAGATCCATCCAGGCTCTCAATAGCCCCCAACCTGTTAAGCTTCAGTATGATGGCTACCTCATGTGCTCTTAAATCATGTCTTGGAGCAGGTTTAAGAGAACCTTCGGCTCTCCAGAGGATGCTGAACTCCCATGAACCCCAGCAAATGTGGCCAATGGCCATGGTTGATCAGAGTTTTAGTCCTATACCCTCCAACATGCCACGGAAGAAAATTGAGACTCGTGGCTTTGAGGGGCATGCATCCTTTGGCGCCATGCTCTCATGGGAGCCAGGTGACTCGCACAAGAGCACCCCCCAAAAATACAAAAAGGCATCTTTTGGAGCCATGCTCCTCTGGGAGTCAAAACAGGATATCCTGGGATCCAATCAGGGGCCAGGATGGCTTCTGTAATTCCCAGATGTCCTGATCAGTTTGGGACAGTTTATGGACATGCAGTTCAGCAACATCTGGTCAAAGGTTTCTCTTGACTGTCTGAGATTGCAGGTTTGTGCAGGAAAGATTAAATTATTATTATTGTTATTGTTATTATTGTTGTTGTTGTTGTTAGTGACTTGTAAAATTTCGCACAGCTTTTGCAATGTATTTAATATTCAGTCTCACCAGAGAGGTTCTACTTAAAAACAAAGCATCCAGTCTGAAAATCTGTTTGCATACCTGCGAGTTAATGGATCAATGTCAGCTTTAGGATACCAGCCAAATAATCTTGTCCTGTTTCATCAACTGAATACATGTAATGAATAAACCTCTGCTACCAAGCCATCTATGGAAATCCAGCTGATATGTGTTCTTACAACATAAATTTCCTCCATAAAAAAAAAATTTAAACCATAGAGAAATGTGATTTCTTCCTTCTCCTTTTAAAGTCTGACGGCTGACCTTTCACTTGCAATATTTTAGCTTAAACTCCAGCTTCCTAAATAATAAAGATATGTTTTTATAATAGTGACATATCGGTCAAACAGTCTCTTTAGGCCTCTAGAAGTCTAGATGGCAATCTGGAAAAATTATTTGACTCCTGGAACAAATGCATAAATTCATGTTAGAAGCACTTAAGCAGCCACCAGGCAATGAATGCGTACTGAATAAGTCAGAACAAAAGTTGGAAATATGTGTATGTGTGTAAATTTGACCTTCCCCTTTTCTCCAATAAATGCACACACTCTCTGTATCTGGAATGTGTGTACACGCAAACCCAGACATGTATCCATGCAAAGATAAATGTAGTAATAGCTATCATTCAGCATCATCTTCAGATTATACAGTGAGAGTATGTGTCCATACTAATTTACAAAACTGTAAAATCTCACTATAGTGTATATGGAGATTTTTTAAAATCATAATATAAATAATGTTTAAAACATTAAAAATGTTGTCATAAGGGGCCCTGGGTCCAAATATAATTATGAACAATGATGAGTGCTCAGCCCAATGCAATAAATGTGGACATACATACTTATTTGCATTCAAATGGGGGTGAAAATATGCTTTCTTCTCAATACAGTGGTACGTTGGTTCTCAAACGCCTTGGTTCCCAAATGCTGCAAACGCGGAAGTAAGTGTTCCGGTTTTCGAATGTTTTTCAGAAGGCAAACGTCCAATGCAGCTGTCGACTATTGTTTTCGGGGTGCCTGCACCAATCAGAAGGTGTGCCTTGGTTTTCAAACATTTCAGAAGTCAAACGGACTTCCGGAACGGATTAAGTTTGGCGCTTTTGTTTTTGCTTTTTATTTTGAGTTGTTTGTTTTTGAGGCTTTTTAGGTTAATTTGCTTTTGTGACTGTGTGGAACCCAGTTCAGCTACTGGTTGATTGATTGTGTGACTGCGGAAATGGATAAAAGCCCCCCATCCAAACAATTACTATCATCAGTGCAGGTAAGGAAAAAATTAATTGTAATTTTTATCTACAATACTGTCTTATTTATTTTGTAGTACAGTATATTGATTATTGCTTTCATTTTATGCATCAATGGATGTTAAATTGCTGTTTTAGGGGTTGTTTTTAAAAATCTGGAACAGATAAATCTGTTTTGCATTACTTTCTATGGGAAAGCACGCCTTGGTTTTGGAATGGACTTTTGGAAAGGATTAAGTTTGAGAACCAAGGTACCACTCTATAGCAAATGAGAGGCACTGGATGCCTAACCAATAAACATTTGTCACAAGGCAGGTGCATACCTGGATCCACACCATGTAATCCCAATCCAGAATGAAAATCCATGTATGGCCACATATCAGCCTTACCACTTCAACGTGAATGTTTATTAATAAGTCAAGGTTAACATTCTAGAGAACCTAGCACTCCATCAATCAAATAACAGTTAAATACAGCATGCAGCAGCAATGCTAACATTATTAGGACAAGACACCTAGAAGTATTGTTTTCATGAAATTTATCACATTGTTGTTATAAGTTTTTGGCAGGACGCAAGTGATGCAATATTCATTATTTTCATAGTCTCTCTTTTTATGGTCGGAATTTTATTAAAAACCACATGTAATTCAAAAAGAGAAAAAGTAATCCTGTGGGGAAAATGGCTCCCCTCTTCTCCATGTGCCACCCATAGGCCCCTAAACTTGTTCCAGGTTTTCCCCCAACGCTTCAGAGCAGATTTTGGGGGCACAGAAGGCACGGGGGGTGGAGTGTTGGGATCTCTGCTTGGCCAAGCTGATAAAGCTCATCTTACGGAATCACCCTCCCGACGAATAATTAATGACCTGAGCCTTTGATAAGGCTCCAAGGCACATTCCCATTAAGCAGTGGTTCCAAAACAGCAAGTGGAAGTGATGAGATTTACGGCTACATTGCTATTCTTTATTACTAGGCTACGCAGACAGCAAAATACATCCTCTCTCTATGAGAGCAGAGAGCAACTCAACAACAAAGGAACAAAGGAACAGGAAACCACTAACGTCACATCTGTCTCTCGTCTCCCATGAGACTTCCAACAGCCTGGAAGGTCTCTGGAATGTAAACAGAGTCCTGTGACTCTAAGAAGCTGCCCAGTGGGAAACAGAAACTAACACAGAGTACAAGAGGAGGAAGTCCTGTTGTGCAAGCAGATTTCATTTTGTTCATGCAACTTAGCAACTATCCTTCCTAAATTTCAGTTCCAGTGCGATGAGACCCAGCTTCAGGTCCTCATTCATCCATGAAGTTGATTGGGTGGCCTTTGGCTGGTCACTTCATCTCCTAGTCTAGTTTGCAGAGGGTGAAAGTGGGGAAACTCCCACATGTTTGGTCTTGAGCTCCTTGGAGGAGTGTTGGATGAGAAATTTAACAAGCAAATTTTTACCTGTTGACTACTGAGAGGAAAAACTGAACTGCACTAACTTGACTTAAAATGTGCCTGCTTTGTTCATCTTTTACTCGGCAGGTAATAATTATATCAACCAGCCTGTCGAGATCTGTGGACAATGGCAACATTGCTCTGTTATGTTTGTTATATTTGGTATGTGAAGAGACTAGGACTACACGTTCCCAAACCAGCATTTGCTAAGGTAACACAAGTGCAAGAGAATGTGTGGGAGGCAATTGGTAGGCAAGTGGGACAGAGGGGTGTTTAACATCTCCCTTGTCAACCGAACCTTCTCTACAAATGCACCATAGGCCAATTTTCCCCACCCACAGATTCTCCTGCACAAATACTGCCCCCTCCCATCCTGCATTATGTAATAGGATGGAAACATGAGGTTGAATGCTCTGTGGTTACCTATTACTATGCATGTCCTGCCTCAGAGATAGATAAAGCAGCACAAAACTTTGGGTTGAGCACTTGGAGTACAGAAAGATATCACCGTCCTCTTTCCACCCTCCTCTCCCCCCCCCCACTTGTGTAAACTTAGTGATTTGCAACACTTTCCTGCAAAGACTAATGGGATGTGATCATCACAATTCTCCTTTGGTAAATTCTCAAGAGTTGGAAGCAATTGGAGTTAGAGATCCATCAGGAATTTGAAGTGATTTTTCGGCCTTCATTACAATCAGTAATAGACTCACCTATTCTGTGCTCACAAACCACTTCATCAAACACCTCTAGATTTCCTTCTTTGGATTGATTCATCCCAGGGCACTTTGTTTTCCAAAAGGAACACAGAAGAAGAAAAAATGAAATAAGATTCTCATTTCAAATCATACTAAAGTAAAAAAAAAAAAATTAAATGGCTCATTTCCCCAAGCTATTTTTTGTGATCAAGAATATCACAAGAACATAAACCCATGTTCAACATTCACTCATGCTGCAAATGGCATCTAGGCAATCTAAAAGATTTCTGAGGGTGTTGCCTTGTTTTATCTTTAAAAAAATATTTTCGTACATTTACCTACTGATTCTCCATATGTTTTCAAGAAGTATTGACATTACAGTGATGTGTTAATCATTAGTGCAAATGCATTTGCCATCGGGTTGCTGATACCTTTGGCAAATGTAACATCTGGAGCAGCTCCCCAGATGAATATAACTGACTCCCCGGGATATGTATATTGGTGGAGGTGCCAGGTCAAAATAATGTTGTGTCTGCAGTTTGATCTGTAGTGGCTCTTTTCACTAATGCAAGTCATGCCTTGATTTTGCAGTTAGCAAGCAATTACAAAAGTAAAAGAGTAGCAGCTAGGAGGCAGAGCTAAGAATCGGGAAGCCACCTGTTCAGATCTTGCCTTTGCTATAAACTCATTGGTAGACTTATTTTTCTCACCCCCACCTCATCTGCAATAGGTTGTCATAGCTGGGCAGAGGAAGAAGAGTGAGGGAGACTGCCTCCTCATCCTGACCCTTCCAGGGAGGAGGAAGACAGTATAAATTGACAACAGTGGTTTGTGGGAGGTCACAGCTCAGAGGCAGATGAGGAGGAAAGTTGGGAAATAATGGGAGAGGAGGAACAGGCAGAGTCAGAACAGCAGCTGGCTGACATGTTATCACTAGAAAGCATTCCAGACCCATCATCTCCCAGAACCTGGCAAGCCTTAGAAGTAGGAGAGCAAAGAGCTCAAAGACAGAGGGCACCTAGCAGCACCTGTAGAGGAGGTGATGAGGATGATGAATGAGGAAGGGGGAAAGATGTGGGGTGGAGATTCACTGGGGACAACGCCATTATCCAAGAGGCTGGGTTCTATAGTCTCTCTCTGTAAAATCTGGAATAAAAAAGGACTGTATTTTTTTTTTCTTGTCTTTATACTTTCCTGGGCAACCAGCCAGGGTCCACTGACAGCATCTTGACACAGGGGTATATTATGATACTGACTGACTTCACGGTGTTGTTGAAAAAAATTGTAGCAAGGCAATGTAGGTGAGGAGGTTCAAACACTCAGGAATGCCATGCTACATATTGTTAACATTTGTGGTAAGGTGTGGACTGCACCTGAGGGATTCTCTGCTAGCCGCCTTAGCATAGATTTCCCCCTGTCTTACTGAAAGGGCTAACAGGGGTCATTTCCATCTGAGGGGTGAAAGGACGGAAAGCAAATTTCAGAAAATGACAGAGGGACAATGAACACAGAGAGTTGGTTCCTTTCAGTAGTGGGGAAAGTTCTGATTGTGGAGTGTTAATTATAAAGGTTTAATTCACACAGAAATGAAAGATGTAAATGTATCAATGAAGGTTTTAAAATGCAAAATGGCTAAATGTGCCTTGCTAACACTGGGGTTTTCCCACAAGAGTTTTTCTGAAGGACTCTGAACTCTTTGAACAGTTAATGAGTAACTAACTGATTGTTGTTCTCTGGTGGCTAACACGTGAGGGTTATAAACCTGGACAGCACAAAATATTGTATGGATATTTTTGATGTTTAAATTCTGTTTTGAAGAAAGTTCTGCCAGTAAAAGTTTAAATAATATTTCATGGGTCTGGACAATGCTTCATTTGCAAAGGAGTCATTTTTTGCTACCAGTCGCTTCAAACTGCGCAATATTTAATATCTGCTGCATGGAGTGTACAGTAGGATACATAAAATCCCAGTTAATTCATAATATCCCCACTCATTCCACGTTGCTCATTATAACTGAGGGTTGCATCTAAGGACGTTGTTCCATTCATACAAAGACTTCCAGTTGTGCAACTGATTTCCCCTCCCTCTCTCCCACCCCATGTTCTAGGTTTCCTCAAAAAACAACTAGAGTAGATTGGGGTAAAAGGCTCAGGGGGCATGTAGAGAGATGAGAGGGAAGAACGGAACTACTTTGTTGGATACAAATAGGGTCTACTTGTTAGTAGTCAGAGGTCAGTATGTGGTACAGTGAGGCAAACACTGTTGCTGCCAGGCCCACTTTCATGGTATTCACCCAACGGTTTGGCTTGCCGGAATTGTAACTGGCAAGGATGAAGAACAGATGTTGACTGCAGCTCTGAGCTGGCTGCCGAAACTTGCTAGGCCTGCCTTCTTAATGGTGCTGGATCAGACCCAGCCTGCATACATACATAAAGGATGGGGTGATTAAGATGGCAGAGTCTGAGCCTGTGTGCTTGGCCTGGATCTCAAATCAGCACCAAGGGTGAGACACCAGTGCTGCTGCCTCTATGGGGCAGGTAGAGATACTGCCCACCAGCGGTGGGTAGTGGAAGTGCAGCCTGGCACTCATCAGAGCTGGGGGCTGCATGCCCAAATGTTTTAGTCCCATCATTTCAATTCTGCTATTGTTAGTAGCAGACTATGTCAGGGGTGGGGCTGCCATCATTAAGACAGCAGGGCTATCGTGCAGTTGCAATCAGCAGGCACCTTGGAGGGTCCACTGAAAGTAGCATGTCCAATTTCCACCACCCCCCATACAAAAAATACCCCCAAACCCTTGGGGACTAGGTCTGCTTGTTCAGTCTTTTGAAACTAGTGCATCATGGATGGGAGAACTTTTGCAGTGCTGGACAGTTTTATGCAAATATGATAAGCATACTGAACACTCACTTCCTTGATATATTTATTATTTTTACTTGAGTTCATATCCCTCTTTTAAAAAAATCCACATAGCAGCCTCAACTCTTTAGACAAAGAGGTGTTGTGGCAGATTTTTATTGTTTGCCAATTCATTGCTTTTGGATGTCAGCTTCAGAATTTAGGCACTGCTGAATCTTATTCCTGGTATTATTCTATTCAGTTCAGTGGTTTGCATGCTTACTTTTTAGGGCAGCTGCTTTGGCTTGGGTTTTCAGAGTGTAGTGGATGCCTTGATGAATTACAAACAAGGATCGTGGTGGGTTTTCAGCAATTTCCCATGATCCTTGGGCCCTGGAAGTAAGATGCAGGATTAATCAATATTTTTAATCAAAGGCTGTCATAGTACATTGACACACTTGTTTCTGAGAAGCGCTAGGTCTCTGGGCTGTTGAAACCTGCTTTGTTGCCATTTCATCATACTACTGCCACACAGATTAACAGGGGGCTGCTTTTTAGACAATATTCCATATATACTGCATGTCACTTCAGATATCAGGTAATATTTATCTTACTTCAGTGAAAGTACAATGAGGGTTGGGGGTTTTTTTAGGGGGGAGAATGTGTAGCAAATGCTGAAAAATAAGAAAATAAGAAAAATGCAGAAAAAAGCCAGCAAAGGTTTCCAGTGACAGAGAATTGCGTTTAAAAGGAAAAAGATCATAGGTTCAAAAAGGTCTGGAGCAGAGTTTCCCAAACTTATTTGGCCTACCACCCCCTCTTCAGAAAAAAAAACAAATACTCAGTGCCCACTTGGAAATCTACCTTCTTTAAACAAACAAACAAACAAAAAGATACAGTGACAAATTTGCATTCTTTTATGTAAAGTCGTACCTTGGAAGTCGAACGGAATCCGTTCCCAAAGTCTGTTCAACTTCCAAAACATTTGGAAACCAAGGCATGGCTCCTGCAGCCAATCAGAAGCCATGGAACCCACACTGGACGTTCGGGTTCCAAAGAATGTTCACAAACTGGAACACTCACTACAGTGGTACCTCGGGTTAAGAGCTTAATTCGTTCTGGAGGTCCGTTCTTAAGCTGAAACTGTTCTTAACCTGAAGCGCATTTTAGCTAATGGGGGCCTCCTGCTGCTGCCATGCTGCCAGAACACAATTTCTGTTCTCATCCTGAAGCAAAGTTCTTAACCCGAGGTACTATTTCTGGGTTAGCGGAGTCTGTTACTTGAAGCGTATGTAACCTGAAGTGTAGGTATCTGTAATCGTAGGTACCACTGTAAGACCCCTTGAAGCTTGAAATTATAAATAGGCACTTCCCAGGTCTGGGTGAAGCCGAAAAGGTTCACCGGAGCCCAAGGAACCCTCGCCTGCAGCACAACCTCCAGATCCAGGGGAGGTGGTGTTGCCATCCTGCAATGGTGCCCAAACTAGCGGTAAATGTCATTACACAACAGTTTTCAAAAAATTCTTCTCTTAATCACAAGCAGGAGATTAAGAACTGCGTGGAAATGAATTACTGATCAAAGAGAGGACTGGTGGGAACGTCGGATGGAAAGAAAGCTTTGTGACGCAGTTTCAAATGGAGATTTGTTAAGACAGGCCTGCCCACAGGAGGACGAGGGGGAGGAGGACCACGGTCATCGGAATGTGAATGTATGGTTATCGGAATGAGGATTTGACCTGGCAGGGCCCCCTGAGATACAGATTCGCAGGCCTGTGGAAATCAACGGACAGACTGTAGGAATGTTCTTTGCGGAGGTGTGGAAATGGCGTCTGTCCTTTATGTGATATGGCTCTTGGAGAGTGTAAAATCCACACAGGATATGTTTGTTTTCAACCCGCTTGTGAAGATTATCAGAGATCACAAAGAAAGGAATATATGATAACAACAAGAAGATGAGGAAAATAACAAAGAGACTATCTGGACAGAACTGGACAGAACTGTGTAATTAAAGCAGCAACAAGAGTGATGTTTGGATCCCTTTCGGAGCTCGAAGTATGGGTACCCCCAATAAAATTTTAAAAATTTGGAATTAATGTGATTTGATTGGCCTGTTAATAAAAAATATTTTTTTAAAAAACAAAAAATTCTTCTCTTATTTCTTCTTCCACTGCCCCCTTATTTTTATTCAATGCCCCCCAATTGTACCTGAGGCTACTACCGCCCCCTGGAATGTTCCAGCCCCCCCCCCAGGGGGTGGTATTGTCTACTTTGGGAAACACTGATCTAGAGCTAGTGGAATAGCATTCCAGTTAAGATACGAGAGGTCCCCACTATCTGGAATATATTTTTGTTTCAACAGGCTTTCTCACCTGGATAAGTGGGTTTTGCTGTGAACATCTACCTCATATGGTTTCCATTTTGTTTTTAATGTATTTGCTGGTTTTTGTGTGTGTGTGTTTTCACTGTTTTTAATTATCTTCAGTGAAGGTCAACCTGAGATGGTTGTTTAGAATGTAATAAATCATCAACAACAACTATCATGATGATAGAAAACCTGGTGATTAAAATACTCTTAGCTAGGGGAATGAGAAAGAAAGATAAATTTGACATGGGGTGGATAGACTTCATCTTAGCATGTTGCCAAATCTGATAATGATGCAACACCACCATCATGATACATGAACATTTGGATTTCCTGAATTTGTTTTGACATTTGTGACTGTTTTGAAAGCATGTAATATACACCTTTGAATGCAAAGATCATGTTAAATAATGTTCAGCCTTTGTAATAGTAGTGTTTCTTTTCTTTTCTTTGGTTCTTATATATTTAAATATAAAATCTGGGATTCTTTTTTCAACTGGAACTCACCGGAACTCAGTTCCAATGCCTCTCAGGTGGGCACCATTTCCATTATAAGAGAAAAAAGGTGTTCCTGGTGAGTTCTTGCACCTCTTTTTTAGAAAAATAGCATTGTGTAGCATATAAAAGGCAAGGCTTTTCAATGTATTTTTCTATTTTTTATTTTGGTAAGTCTGCTTACCTTTTCTGGTGGGCAATTAGGCATTGGGTAAGCCTTTGTTCAGGGACGCGGGTGGCGCTGTGGGTTAAACCACAGAGCCTAGGGCTTGCTGATCAGAAGGTCGCCGGTTCGAATCCCGGTGACAGGGTAAGCTCCCATTGCTCAGTCCCTGCTCCTGCCAACTTAGCAGTTTGAAAGCACATCAAAGTGCAAGTAGATAAATAGGTACTGCTCCAGCAGGAAGGTAAACAGCATTTCCATGTGCTGCTCTGGTTCACCAGAAGCGGCTTTGTCATGCTGGCCACATGACCTGGAAGCTGTATGGCGGCTCCCTCGGCCAGTAAAGCGAGAAGAGCGCCGCAACCCCAGAGTCAGTCACGACTGGACCAAGTGGTCAGGGTTCCCTTTACCTTTACCTAAGCCTTTGTTCAGATGGAGGGGAGGCTGTAGCCTCCGCCTGCCCCTCCTCATTAAGGGTATCCTGTTAAAGGGATCTGGGGGTGTGAATTCTGTCTGATGCCCGGACGCGGGCGAGGGCCATGCCATGACCCCAACAGGGACCCCTTGGGATGCCCCTATTTGATGTAAGTCACAGGGTTCCCCCTATTGGTGGCTTACCCTTAGTTGGACTCCTTGCAGTTGGCGGGAAGTCGAGATATAGTCTGGCTTCACCCAATGCCTAAGCCAGGGGTCAGCAAGGTTTATCTCACCTGGGCCGGTTCACTCCAGCAGAGATCACTCTGTGGGCTGGATCGCGTATGCGCAGGAGCATTCACACCTTCCATTTCCTGTGTCTGTGTCTACGCAGACGCAATTTCCTGCATCTGCGTCTGTGCAGATGCGATTTCTGGCGCCGCAGAAGCGAGTCCCCACAGCATGCTGCACCGGTTAAGTACAGCACACGGGGACTCACTGAGCAGGCCGCTCAGTTTGGGGGCGGCTTGTGGGTCAGTTAAACGACCCCCATGGGCCGCTTGTAGCCTATGGGCCTTAGGTTGCCGACCCCTGGTCTAAGCCAAACCGCTCACATCTATAACCAATAAAGTTGTGGCCTATTCAAACCCATAAAACAAAATCCATTCATCCGTGTGTTTATTTATCTAGTAGAGAACTGTGGGTCATGGGGCCTTGACATGCAACTCTGCAACCCTTGGAAGGGCACAAGTCCAAAGGGACTTACTGCCAAGGGATTGGGTATAGGATTGCAGGCTAAGCTTATTTCCCTAGCATTTTTTAATTATTTTTTTTGCCCATTAGAACTTTGATTTAGTCCAGAATAGGTCTGTCGGTAGGAAAAGAGTACATTTGTGCAAATTGCCAGTTTAAATAAGAATATAGGAGGACTTCCTGAATATTGGGTATCATTAATGCCCATTGCAGTAAGAGGGGATATCTGAATACTCACTAGACATGGCACAATATCAAGGCTGCATAATTATGCTCAGTGTGTCAGTTCTAATTTGGATGCTTTTTAGGTTTCTGTTTTCCTTTCCTGACTTGTAAGAACTTGTGGATGCACAAAAGCAAATAGTGGCTGCAAAACTGAAGGGATTCAAATTATTTTAGAGTACAGGATGCATTTGGACATGTTGAAATGGAATCATTCCAGAAGGTGCCACTAAACTAATTGATACTTCCTGAATTTTTTACAAATTGAAGGACCAGGGGAAAGGATGCATGAAATCTACAGGAAATAACATAAATAACAAAATGTACTTTACATGGATTTTCTACAAGGTCCCGTAACTGAGATACCCTGAATTCAGGTAAAGAATACCGATGGCGGAGAAGGGGTGATTCAGGGCCACTATACATGATTGCATCTAACTTGGTGGTTCATACATTGTGCAGAACTAATTTAAGCAGATGCTAACATGGGTGCCCAATCAGGCTAGAAAAACCAAAAGACTTCCCTATGAAAAGTCAGTATAGTGGTTGGAATGTTGGACTAGAAGCTGGGAGACCTGAGTTCAAATCCCCACTCAATCATGAAGCTCATGAACTGACTTTGAAACAGTCGCTGTTTCTCAGTCTAACCTACCTTGCAGGGATGCTTTGAGGATAAGGATGAGGGGGGGGGGACCATGCATGCCATCTTGAACCCCTTCGGGAGAAGGTGGGATATTAATGTAATCAAATAAAATAGATAGACATAGAACACAAGAAGGAATAGCTGGCAGGCAACGGTTAAATTCGTACACCAGAATCAGTGAAGGGCTAATCTGATGGGTAGCAGCCCATTTTGAGACAGGAAATTACCATGCCATACCCACTTCAAGGATCCTAACATTTCAAGAAACGCATAAAATTTTTAATATGTTTTAAACCTTTTAATATGTTTACAATAAATATTCCTTTTTGTGCTTATGCAACAACCGAGAAGTAAAAATATAAATTAAATAAAGTGCAAGATCAGAAAGTCTAATTTCATTACCAATACAATGCTATCATTTGGCCACAAAGAATTGCACAACAAAAACCTGCATTTTCAAAGCAATGCAAATCATTTATTGAGTAATAACAGCTGGACATAATAGCCTTTTCAGTTTTCCATAATATAGTTTAAAGCACCGTGCATATTAAAGAAAGGCATGCATAAATAGCATTGATTTAAAATATCAAAAGCATGGACTGTAGAGGAATGGACATGGTCAAATAATTGACTCCAGGGGACAGAAAAAGGCAGGTTTGTAATCTCTAACAGAACAGAAGAAGAAACAAGAAATGGTTGGTTAATGCAGGACAGAAATTAACATGATGAGAATAAATTCCATCACTATTGTTTCTAATCTACTGTTTCTTTTTGTATTGGTTCTTTGCCTCCTTTTTCTGACATCTGCACATGGCAAAAAGATGACAAAATGCTTTAAATCAATTGTTCAAAAGGTACTTTAGGACAACTCAGGTTGTCACATATTGACAACCAAAACCTGGAGCAGATAAAGATGATGATGATAATGATTTATTTTTTTGTATTCCACCCATCTGACTGGGTTGCCCCAGTCACTCTGGGCAGCTTGCAGCAGAATATACAAAAACAGAACAAAATACCACACATTAAAAGCTTTCCAATATAGGGCTGTTTTCAGATGTGTACAGAAGGTCGTATAATCATTTGTCTCTTTGATAGGTGGTATATCAAATCCAAACTCCTTCTTCTTCTTCTCAGAAGAAGCTTCTAAGCAAATTCAAGGGAAATGAAGTCAGTTTCATTGGAACACAGGATGGGCTTTAAAATCAGTCAGACCTTTCTTCAGCTGATCCTGCCCCGTACAGTGGTACCTCGGGTTACATACACTTCAGGTTACATACACTTCAGGTTACAGACTCCGCTAACCCAGAAATAGTGCTTCAGGTTAAGAACTTTGCTTCAGGATAAGAA
Organism: Podarcis gaigeae; assembly: GCF_964106915.1. NCBI lineage: Eukaryota > Metazoa > Chordata > Lepidosauria > Squamata > Lacertidae > Podarcis > Podarcis gaigeae. The sequence continues at coordinate 77,229,087 of NC_139682.1, read as the reverse complement.
CAGAAATCGTGCTCCAGCGGCGCGGCAGCAGCAGAAGGCCCCATTAGCTAAAGTGGTGCTTCAGGTTAAGAACAGTTTCAGGTTAAGAACGGACCTCTGGAACGAATTAAGTACTTAACCCAAGGTACCACTGTACTGCCAAAATTGACCAGCCATAGCTCTTCAGGGTCTCAGACAGAAATCTTTCCCAGGGACTGAATCTGTGACTTTCTCCATACAAAACATTGCTCTAAAAGGGAGCTACAGTGGTACCTCAGGTTAAGAACTTAATTTGTTCTGGAGGTCTGTTCTTAACCTGAAACTGTTCTTTAACTAATGGGGCCTCCTGCTGCTGCTGTGCCGCGATTTCTGTTCTCATCCTGAAACAAAATTCTTAACCTGAGGTAGCATTTCTGGGTTAGCGGAGTCTGTAACCTGAAGCATCTGTAAACCGAGGTACCACTGTATAGCCTCCTCCTTAATTGTACGTTGGACTTCGCTCATTGAGACTTCTTCAATCCAATCCAAGGATGGACTCTTACAAAATACCATCCAATAACAGTGTTGGGAGAGAGGAATATACACTGTGTTCTGTTTCCTGTGTCTGTCTTCATGAGCAGTTTGTCTGATGTGTCTGCCAATAAGTCTTGTGGGATAAATGTATCATATCAAAAACTTTGGGCAGTCAGCCAGCCCCAGGCAGGCAGGGAAACAGTGGCAGAGAGAGGCAGGCAGGCAGACAAGCAGGAAAAATACCCTTGCCAGGCTGGCACAAGCAGACCATATGTGGTGGTTGTGAAACAGCAAGGAGAATTGAGCTATGGAGGTCCCATCTGCACTATGTATTTAAAGCAGGATGGCACCACTTTAAATAGTCATGGCTTGCCTCAAAGAATCACGGGGTGTGTAGTTTGTTAATGACTTTAGCCTTTGTTAAGAGATTCCTATCCCCACCCCCAAGAACTACAATTCTTGGAGTCGTTGAACAATCAACCCCTCTTCCCAGGGAACTCTGGGAATTGTAGCTCTTTCTTGGAAGTCATTATTTAAAGTGGTATGATACAGCTTTAAATGTATAATGCAGATGGGGCCTTAAACACAACAGAACAGGCCAAATAGGAGCATGGGAACTGACAAGACTGATCACTCAACTTACTTTGTAAAAAGAATTCACTTTTTTGGGGTGGGTGGAGACATTTTAAAGAGAACCAACACAAACCTCCCAGGATCTACGTGTCTAAAATTTGGCATAGTTATTCTTCTCTTAGTGGCTATCATACCTCCACATTTCATGTGTCTATATGAAAAAGTAAAAACTCTGTGGTGATTTTGTTTCCCAATGCAAATGAAATGGCATACCAAAGTTTTGTGTTTCTGAATGCTTTGTGTCAGATGGTGGCTGGATCCAAATTACTGAACTGGGCCCAAAATCAGATTGAGGGATCTTGCACAGCTCTCTTGCAGATCTTTGAACACAGGTGGAAGATGCTGACATAATCTCACTCTTGTCAATCATTATGATGCAGCATCCTTCACTAACTGCATTAGTTGAACTTACAGGAAAACATATTATGCAAAGCAAAAAACAAAACAAAAAAAGACATGCAGATCATCATTTGATAATATCTCTTTTCCTATATATTGGCTGTGGCAATATATTGAAGTGAAACTTATATGACTTGTAAACAGATGTGATTACAACTGGTTTTATAGTCTTCCCCATGGGAATTATTAGTGCCATATTTTTTTAAACGTGCCATCTAACCTTCTGCTAATTTACACATGTAAAATTTTCTCACTTAATTTGTACAATGATTATAGAACAAAGCTGACACTTTCATTAGATAGCTCGTGAGAACTGCCCTGAAGAGTGCTCTTGGCACAGTAATGAATGGCATTTAAAACAAAGATTCCTAAGGTCAGCCTTGGTTTAACAGAGAAATAAATTAAGTTACATTGACAGATCTCTGAGCAGTCAGTAAAGGTAACCCCAGTGGTAATTAGAAAGAGGTCAGAATCACTGAGGTCCCCTCATTGATTTTGCATTTTGCAGAGGCTCAGCAAACCTTTGAAACAAATAATCACTATAACTGTCTTAATAAATATGTGGTTAGAATGCTTTATGTAGGAAGCTCCCTTTTGGCTCCATCCCTTAGATCTGAAGATTAAATCCTGTAATAAAACTTATAGGCAGCAAAATCCTATGCCCATCGCAGTAGAAAGTTTTCACTGACTTCAGCTGCACAGGTGAGAATCACAAGCACTTTCGTGGGGTATCAGCAGGCAGCACAGAGTTTAAATTGGAAAAGAGGAGGTTGGTTTTTTTATTTGCCTCCTTCTCTGTTATTCTGATGAAATAGTCACCACCGATAAGAAAACCCTTTCTTTGGATGTGCATACTCCAAAAAACGGCTTCTGATGATGTCAACACCGGGTGTTGTATCAGACATTCAGAGACCAAAGCTTTTCAGGACCCTGGACAGAGATCCAGACTTAAGTTCTAAAGCCCTCTTGCCTATGGCAATTGAGTTACCATTCATGTATCTTCCAAGGTGTGAAGAAGGTGTTTCTCCTTCTCACCCATCTGCTTCATCCCCAGACCTGTTTTTGTTGTTGTTGTGGCCACGGTGAGAATGCAGCTGTTGGTACATAGCGTGCTTCCCAAACAACACCAATGAAATATGGGACCAGGAGCCCAATGCTAGGGAAACATTTTGCTTGTTTAAAGGGCTAGGTTACTATGAAACAGATCTGATGAAAGGGCTCCCCCTGTCACCCAATCTCTATTTCCAGCAACGAGAGAGGAGGATATTATTTTGGCTTTCCACAGAATGATAACAAAGGTACGCCAAAATGAAATAAAAGGAAAAGAACTCAACAATAAAACCATTACACATAACATGATTTATACTGCAAAACACAAAAGTCATATCGAAAGTCAAGGTCCTTGCACAGAAGTAATGAGGTATAAAATTTATAAATCTGTTTTAACAGAAGAGCACAGTCGCCTGGCACATGCTGTCAAGGAAATAGATGGGAAGAAAGGGAAACATTGCAAATGTCGCAAATGTCAAATCCTGATAATACTACTCCACCTAATCCTAAACCAGCAAATATACACATGCAGATCCAAAGCTGATGCAGAGTGTATTATTGCTGTCCTCTCCCCAGCATGTGGACACACACACACACACACACACACGTTTCAGGTACATAAATACCTGCTCTATTTCACCACTCTTCTTTGACAAGGATACAATTATTTCAGTCAATACACCTGCAATACATTTTTTTTGTTTAGTTTTGCAGAGCTTAATTAGTTAAGTTAGCACTTTCATATTATAATTGTTGACACTAATGTCCTGCAAATCATAAGTGCCTTTCTGTATTGTCCCCCTTCTCCTCCTGAGTACTGGTTTGGGTGGAACGTGTGCCACTACAAAGCTAGGAGAGCAGGAATCTGCTTCTATGGTTTTAAACTTTTCTGTCCGTTTTACTATGGTTGTTTTATTCTTTATGTATTCTTGTTTTTGTGATTTTGAATTGTTTTAATATTCTTGGATGTCACTCAGAGAATGACAGTTTTGGGGTGACTAATAAGAAGATTAAATAAATAGGTAAAGCAAACACAACATGGCCTTTGGAGAATCTACAACCTTTCATTTAGGAGCAAGTGTCCACATTAAAACAACAGCAGCAACAATAAAAAATTCTATCCTGTAAGAATGTCTTGATGAGAGCATCACCTACAGAACATCAGTGGATGTGACATTGACAACCATTGCAACAACCCCATCCTTCAACTCCAACCTATTTACAGGCCCACCAATTGAAGTTCATCTGTGAGTTGAGTACACCAAGCAGAAACCTGCACTCATGTACAATACATCTTTGTGAGCATATTTTATGCACATTCCCACCATTTGCAACATATTTGTCTTGAGGTACAATTGCCAAAAGAGGTTGATCACATGAAATCAGGTCATACATTTCAACTGTTTTCTATCCCAGGGTCATAACTTGCTCTTTCCTTTAAGTGGGGTTTCATTGACTACATTATGTATCTGATACTTTGTTTACATTCAGAGCATGCTTTCCTCTTCCTAGTTGCAAAATATTTTTGGTTATCTCTTTGAAGAGCATCCCTTTGAATCAAAGGCAAAACTGCATTGATTTTAAAGGAGCTAGGATGCTGCTCAATTTCTAAGGAAGAACTGAGGCTTTCGGATGTCAATATACCAAAATTAAATATTCCTAAATGGATGCACCTCTGATGAAGTGAACTGCATTCTATGAAAGCTTATTTCATAATAAATGTGTTAGTCTTTAACACAGCTACTGTTAAAAGTGCAACAGCAGGGATAATTCATTGTGCACCTTAATGGTTAGCTCTGTTAATGTTAAAGTCAACTATTTTGAATGGGCAGAAATTTTAGGGACTACAACTTTATCTATTGCCACCTGCATCCATTGTGGTCCTCCAAATGTTGCTGGACTTTAACTCCACCATCCCTGCCTATTGGGCATCCTGGCTGTGGTTGATGGGAGGGTGACCTCCCTATATCTGGGGGCAGGTCACTGATTCCCCGCTCTTGACCTACAGTTTTGTTTCAAGAAAAAGATGGAGAGTTGACATTTCTTATGCTCATAACAGCCCCCAGGTGTCACCATTGACTCCTAGCATCAAGTAGGTAGGTGTGGGCAGCCTGCTTGCCACAAGTATTGAGATTGGCTTACACAACAAACTGGAATTGGGGGGTGGGAGTCAGAAACCAAACTGAAAGCAAGAAAACAATACAACTCCATCAGTGGGTTGTCTGTAAACCATGGATAACTCCAATAATTTGCTCATGAGCTCGGAACTCTCAAATGATCTAGGATGCTTTCAAGATAAGACATAGGACTTCCATTTTATCCAAACATTTATGCACCTGAATCTTTACTCTGAATCATTGAGTTTATTCTCAAGACAGATGTTTTGGATGCATACAAAATGTATTTGCCTCACCATACAGGAACCACAGGGGTAGGTGGGTGTCCCTAGAAGTGGTAGTGTTAAAGCTCAATTCCCTCTCCAATCACTGGATCTCTTTGACTTGTCTTCTGCAGAAAATCTTCAGAAGAAAGGGAACAGTCTGAGGATTTGTCCCCTGTCTGCATCATTCACTCTCATTTAAGAAGACTCAGTCTAGGATTAAAGATTTGCAAGTAACTTGAGCATCTGATTCGTGTGCTGGTTACTGGGCAACGTATGGGAAACAGGTCATTATCATCATCAACAACTCAATTAAGTAAATAATTACTCACCAGACATTGTACAAAGTAAAGCATGGAAATATGAAGCTCCAGAAGGATTCTCAGAGATAGTCACATTCTGTAACTAATTGCCTAGGCTCTGTATTGTGTTAGTTTTTTATCACCCTGCATGCAGTTTTTCATTATTTTAACTGCACCAGAAGAAATACTCTATGGATGCCTCCAGACAGTCACTATTTTCTGGGAGAAAGCTAAGCACCTCCTGGAACTTTAAGCATCTGCAGTCGAAGTGGATTAACATATAACACAAGAAACCCACTTCTTCTTTTTGAAAAAAAAAAACTTTTTGCAGTTTGGAAAGTGATGGGGAATTTCATTTTTTTAGGGAGCTTAAGTAATTTGGAGATTGTATGCACTTTCTAGCTTAAGGTCTACCTAATATTAGCTGTTCTTCCATTTTCTTTCCTCGTTATCTATAAACTTGTTTCTTCAACACTCTTTCTAATCATTGTACTTAACAACTGCTAAAAGACTTTGATCCCACCAAATTATTTGATCCCACCTCCATAACTTCTTGAAATAATTAACCAGGTCACCAATTTGCTTTATGATATTAGGTGTAAAGTCTCTCTGACTTAATTTTTAATCTGCAACTATTACATCTCCACTTCATAGCATGCTCCAATGCTATTCAAATAATTTTATCCTCCTGGGGATCAAAATTTTGCATCAAGATGAGGAACTGATTCAATTACTCCTACCAGGCCATACATTCTGCTTTCTCTGTGTGATGAATGAACTGTAAATAATCATCAGCAATCTGTTCCTTGTGAAAATGATTGCCCAAATAAGGAAAAATACTCCCTGGGAAAGATGTAAGGTTGTGTCTCCAAAAAAAGTAAAATAAAATAAAATAGAGAGAGTGTGTCCATAGAATCATAAATATGCAGTGTCAATCTCACGCCTGCATATCAGAGAACAAATTAAATGATCAGCAGTTTCTGCATTTTACTAGCTATTCTGACCTGGAAATAAACCAGGAAAACTTGAAAACCTTCAGATGCTGTTGGATTATTACTCCCATCAGCCCAATTCAATGGAATAAATAGTCAAGGATGACGTTGTTTAGTCGTTTAGTCATGTCCGATTCTTCGTGACCCCATGGACCAGAGCACGCCAGGCACTCCTGTCTTCCACTGCCCCCCACAGTTTGGTCAGACTCATGTTTGTAGCTTTGAGAACACTGTCCAACCATCTCGTCCTCTGTCACCCCCTTCTTCTTGTGCCCTCAATCTTTCCCAACATCAGGGTCTTTTCCAGGGAGTCTTCTCTTCTCACGAGGTGGCCAAAGTATTGGAGCTTCAGCTTCAGGATCTGTCCTTCCAGTGAGCACTCAGGGCTGATTTCCTTAAGAATGGATACGTTTGATCTTCTTGCAGTCCATGGGACTCTCAAGAGTCTCCTCCAGCACCATAATTCAAAAGCATCAGTTCTTCAGCGATGAGTCTTCTTTATGGTCCAGCTCTCACTTCCATACATCACTACTGGGAAAACCATAGCTTTAAGTATACGGTCAAGGATGATAGAAGTTAAGTTATATATAGTCCCGTAATATCTGGAAGGACTCAGGTTCCCCCTCCCTGAAATAGAGCATTGTTAAAGTGCACTGAGTCAACCTTGGGGGGGGGGGGGAGTGGAGTGTACTCATGTAGAACATTTCCTCACATGCAGTGCTATTTTTCTAAAAACACACTCACACACACAAAATAGGTGCCAGAATTCACAATGAATGCCTCCCTTTGTCTCTTACAATGGCAATGGCGCCCACCTGAAGGTGTCAATGAGTTCTGGCAAGTTCCAGCTGAAAAAAAGCCCTGCTCACATGTATTCTTAAGTGAATCCATCAATCAATCCATCAGCCAGAGCTACTCATACACAGGCTTGGTTAGAAACTCTGACATTAATAGCATAGGAGGGCCAGCGTGGTGTATTGACTACTGTTAGCCTAGAACCAGGAAAACCCAGATTCAAATCCTTGCTCAACCATGAAGCTCATTGGGCAACCTTGGGTCTAATTTACATCACAGGGTTGTTGTGAGGATCAAAGGAGGGGAGAATCATGGCATGCTCCCTGATTTCCTTGGAAGAAAAATGGAATACAAAAGCAGGGATGGGGGACCTGTGGTCCTCCACATGTTCTTGGACTATAGTTCTCATCTTCCCTGACTATTGGTCATGCTGGCTAAAGCTGATGTGAACTGGAGTCCAACATTATGTGAAGGTCACTAGCTTCCTGTCCTTGGTGTAGTTGTTAAGAGTTTTCAACTGGTACCAGGAAGACTTGGGCTCATATCCCCATTCAGTCATGAAGTTCACTGGCTTAACTTGGGCCACTCACCATCTCTCAAGCTACGTATCTCACAGGGCTGTTTTGAAGAAAAATGGAGGAGAGGAACCATGTCTTAGGCTGTCTATGCGATATACCTTTAAAGCACATTCAAAGCACATTTTCTCCCTCAAAGCATTCTGGGCACCATAGTTTGTTAAAAGTGCTGGGAAGTGTGAGGGGGAAACTGAAGTTTCTTTCAAGGGATGGGTGGGAAATGTTCACTGAATGTGCTTTAAAGATATCATGCGTATACAGCCAAAACCCCTTGAAGCAAGGGTAGGATTTAAATGTAATATATAAATAAGAATAATACTGAATAATACAAATAATAATAATTTACTGAATAGCCTTGTGGCCAGTAATGTGATGGCCCAACCCAATCTGATCCTCATTTCCACTTAATAAGAGAAATTTTAAGCTTCATAGCAACTTCCAAGTTTACCTTTTCAGCTTTTTTTTTTTTAAGGACCACAAAGATGACATGAGTTACAATACAATTCCAGGCTTTCCCCAAGTAGATTAGAGCTGGAAACAATCGCAAGACTGAGCCTGTCAGTTTTCAGAATAGATTGTGTCTTTCAAATTCACCTCCAAATCGTCAAGTGGATTATTGGCAACACAAGCCAGAGTATCTATTTTCACAAAGGAGAATATTTGTACAGAGTAATGGCTACTGAGAAGATAGAGGTCACAAGACCTTTAGCGGAATATATGAATTGTCGCTTTTTACCAACAGTTATCTGTGTGACATTTTATAGTATGCTACTTCAGGAAGAAATGCTTGGCTGTTTTGTTTGATTCGACCCCCACCGCTCTATCCCATCAAACATAGGTTAGATAAAGTGGCAAGGTACTACGACTCTCAGGGGAATGCTGATAACATTACAAATTTGTTTAAAAGCTTGTGAGGGTAGATGAGATAAGAACTATAAAGTGCTTTGCACACCGAAAAGAACTATGGAAATGATGAATTAGAAATGCCATTCATGGTCATAAGAAGCCGAGGCTTCCCTCATACCCCAGTTTTAAAACCAATGCTAATGATGAAATCTCTCTATATCTCCCTGTTTCTCTGTGCTAGCCATAATCTATGGTGATGCTCAGTATATAACTTGATAATTTCAGGAGAATGAAGATTTAGCAGATTAAACATTAGTGCCCCTCAATATCAAGTGGGTTGTTTTTTAATTGGATGAATATACTATAACAAGAAACATTAGTCGTATGTCAAAATAAGAAGCGAATGTAACCCTCGTAATTTTGTCTTGATTGCCATCCAAAATGAAGTATTTTGATTTCTCTAGGGTTTCCATAGAAACACTATAATGAAATCGGGGGGGAAACATGTATTTCCCCCCCAAGAAAACTTTACAAAAAATAAAATAAAAATCTCATCAGACTGTGGGCCTGAAGTTGCAACGTAATGTGACTGGTGAATTTGCAGCAGCGCAGAGGCTAACATGTTAGGATAGATGGTGAGGCTCTCCGTAGATGTTTTGACTTAATACCCTTTGCCACTGGGGATTCCTGGAGCTCAAAGTAATAGTGTCTTCTACATCAATGTGCAGTGAAGTGAATGTGGCATTAATCTTCATAGAAAGTTCAATTCTCTCAAGACTTTTGTAAAGATAATATAACCCACATTAATAGAAGGAACGAGGCAGGTAACTAGGCCTGCCTGCCTACCTATAATCACATGATTAAAGGAAGATTTAAAAGTTGGTGTCCTTGCAATTTGTCACAATGAGCTATAAGTACTTCAGTATTGTCATGATGAGCACATATAAACTGTAAAACAAAACTGTGTGTTGAAGCGCAGCTAATGAGAACCTATAGGTCGAATCCAATGAAGTAATTGAGTGAGCCGAATGACTTCTGCTCCTGCAATCAAATTCCCCACCCTTCCCCATTTGTCCCAGTTCTGCTCCAAAGTGTTGGGGGGGGGACCCCAGAGCAGAGCTGTGTGTGTTTGCGTGCGTGCACATGCATGCATGTGCATGCACTGAAGTTATGTGTACAATAACTTCACGGGATACAGGTTTTTAAGAAAACACAAAATCAACAACAAAGTGTTACCATATGTCAAAGGCTCCTTTGCCTGATGTGCAGAGCGTTCAGTCCTGTTTCTGCAGGAATTCACTGCAGGGGCAGCTGATCAAGCTGCATCTCTACCTGTTACACACATCACCCCAGGGGTGATGCTCCATATGGGTCCATACCTGACTAAGGGATCAGAGGAGGAACGGACTCAAGTCTGCTGTGCTACGAGGATGGTGCAGGGATCAGAGTTGGCCAGGGCCGAGGTGAGGGAGTCAAATACCATCTGAAAATTGACATGCATCTTTTGGTGCTGAGGGTTGCTGGTGGTGCTGTGGTCTAAACCACAGAGCCTAGGACTTGCCGATCAGAAGGTCGGCGGTTCAAATCCCCACGACGGGGTGAGCTCCCGTTGTTTGGTCCCTGTTCCTGCCAACCTAGCAGTTCGAAAGCACGTCAAAGTGCAAGTAGATAAATAGGTACCACTCTGGCGGGAAGGTAAACGGTGTTTCCATGTGCTGCTCTGGTTTTGCCAGAAGCGGCTTAGTCATGCTGGCCACATGACCCAAAAAAACTGTCTGCGGACAAACGTTGGCTCCCTCAGTAAAGTGAGATGAGCTCCACAATCCCAGAGTCATCTGTGACTGGACAACGGTCAGGGGCCCTTTACCTTTGGTGCCAGGAGCCAAAAGACAGGTATCCCAATTTTCATCAGCCAAATGTTGGAGGGTATGCACTTAGAATCATAGAATTGTAGAGCTGGAAGCAACCACAAGGTCACCTAGTTCAACCCCTTGCAATGCAGGAATCTTTTGCCCAATGTGGGACTTGAAACCACAACCCTGAGAGTCTCATGCTCTGCCAAATGAGGTATTTAAGGGTTATATGCCTAGATATTCCTGCCTGTTCTCTAAGCTCCCATTGCCTCTCTTCTCCCTTTTGGAGGCTCTTTGTAATCTCCAGGTTTCCCCAGCCTTCATTCCCTGCAGCTGTACACCTTCCCTTGGGCAAGAGGACCCTGCCCCACTCCTTCAAGCACAGGCAGAGTGTTCAGGCATTGCTCATATATGTTCCTTTTAGGAGCCACTGCCTGGTTGGTGCTTGGAAGTGACGATCAGCCTCTACTGAAAGGTCAAGTGCTAGCAAGCCCCTGCAGCACATCAAAGACAGGGCAAATGAGGCAGCCAGCCAACCTAATTTGGCCTGCAGCCTGTACATTCCCCACCCAACCCCTGATCTAAGCAAATAGTCAATTATCACTCTAGATTAAGATGAGACCTGTGAAGTACATTAGGCTGAGAGCTGGTGACTGGCTCTAAGCATGATGGGAATTGTGGTTTAGCAACATCTGGAGAGTCATAGCATACCCTCCAATATTTCTCTGATGAAAATAGGGACATCCTATTTTCAACAACAACTTTATTATTTATACCCTGCCCATCTGACAGGGTTGCCCCAGTCACTTTGGGTGGCTCCCAACATATATAAAAACTTAATAAAACATTAAACCCCATACCCTCCAACATTTCTATGATGAAAATAGGGTTGTCCTAAGGAAAAGAGGGACATTATAGGATCAAATCAGCAACCAGGATGGCTTCTGTAAATCCGGGACTATTCCTGGAAAACAGGGGCACTTGGAAGGTCTGTCATAGGTTTCCCATCCCTGTCTTAGGTGAACAGGACATTGCTTTTTAAGCAAAAATATCCTATTAAAATTCCCCAAAGTGTGGTGGTTATTGTAGGAAGCAGGTGAGAGTTTCACATTCCACTGTGCTTGGTTTACTTAGAAGCTGAGGTTACCAGAGTGCAGGGTCAGTGCACTGGCCGGCCAGGCAATATGCTTTACTGGATGTGTGTCTTAATATAAATATCCCAGCATGTATCTGGCAGGGGCTATGAACTGTCAGAAGCATTTTCTGCACAAGCAGCTAGGCCTCATGATAGGTCCTCCACTCTCCTTCTATTAAGGTCAGCCCTTCTGCACACTTTGGCGAGGCAACACTTTGGGGTGGCTGAAGGAGTTTTCACAACAAACCCTGCCAGAAATATGTGTGGTCATTGGGCTGAACATAATGAGACTGACTGTGCCTCTGCAATAATGAGGACTTTACGTCTCCCCAAATTGCCTTCCTTTCACTCCCAGGAGAGGAGTTTGCATTACTGATCACTGTGCAAAACCTTTGCGTTCCTCCTGGGAATGGTTCTATATCCAATATCATATTCCCATCAAGATTTCCTGTATTGCCTTCCTAACTGTCCTTTCCTATTTGCCAAGGGTTTTGCAGGACCAGATTTCGAGTTCATTGTAAGAAGTGGACACATAAATTACATGGCTTCTTGTTTGTGTTATGTGGCTGAACATCAATTGTGTGACCTGGGAAGACCAATTTCTTAAAAAAGCAGAAATAGGGTGAAAGTGGAGCCTGATCTCATTTGTGAAGAGGCTCAATCTAATTCACCATAATGCCAGGTCACTTCCAGGTCACTTGTTTAGTGAGCATTCATCCTGATTTCTTTGCACAGTGTTTGCTGGGAGGTTAGATGATGCCTGCTATTTACTGAGCATTCATACATCTTCATTCTCATAACACTAAACTATGGTTTAGCATTTCGTCCAAACCAGTCTCCTATCCAATAGAAGGGACACAGGTGGCACTGTGGTCTAAACCACAGAGCCTCTTGGGATTGCCAATTGCAAGTTTGGGAGTTTGTGTTTCTGCTGCTCTGTCCCAGCTCCTGCCAACCCAGCAGCTTGAAAGCATACCAGCACAAGTAGATAAATAGGTACTGCTGCAGCAGGAAGGTAAACAGCATTTTCCATGCTCTGGCTTCTGTCACAGTATCCTGTTGTGCCAGTCATGCTGGCCACATGTCCTGGAAAGCTGTTTGCAGACAAATGCCAGCTCCCTCAGCTTGAAAGAGGAGGAGAGTGCTGCACCCCATAGTTGCCTTTGACTGGACTCAGCCATCAAGGAATCCTTTACCTTTTACCCTAACCTATAGAGATGTTAGAAGTCCAAGTCCCAACAGGGCTTACATACACATTTGCAAAGACATGTTGGGATATGTATACAGATGTTTCTAAAACTCTCATGCAAAATTCAAAGCTAACTTGATTTGATCATATATGTGATATGGTTGTATCAAGATTCTTTAAATGTGGTATTTATAAAGAGTGAAGGAATGCATGCATGCACCAGTAACACTCAGCACAAAAAGTATATTGATACAAAAATGCATGCAATTACATAGACAGAATGCTTTCTTGTCCTGTTTTATCAGTGCACACATGCTCATTCCTAAACGGTGCAAATGAACTGAAAGTTGTTGCAATGTGCACATGCTCCAGATCTGGAATTAATGCGAGGAATTTCTCACAGCCTGGAATTCAGGGGGAATATAGGACAGAGTATACAAAGGGAACAAGAAACGAATGGAATAGACGTCTTCTCATGCTTAGTCCTAACCCGTGCCTGCCCATTCACACACAGTAAAAAAAAAAAAGGTAGTACGTACATGTAGTAAAAGAAATATGTGATATTATGTCACATTAGCTTTGAATTTTGCATGAGGGTTTTAGAAACATTAAGCAATTAAAAGACACCTGCTTCTTGGGAGAAAAGCAATGACAAACCTAGACAGCATCTTAAAATTAGAGACATCACCTTGCCAACAAAGGTCTGTATAGTTAAAGCTATGGTTTTCCCAGTAGTGATGTATGGAAGTGAGAGTTGGACCATAAAGAAGGCTCATCGCTGAAGAATTGATGCTTTTGAATTATGGTGCTGGAGGAGACTCTTGAGAGTCCCATGGACTGCAAGAAGATCAAACGTATCCATTCTTAAGGAAATCAGCCCTGAGTGCTCACTGGAAGGACAGATCCTGAAGCTGAGACTCCAAAACTTTAGCCACCTCATGAGAAGAGAAGACTCCCTGGAAAAGGAGAGTTTTTCCCTGTTGGGAAAGATGGAGGGCACAAGGAGAAGGGGACGACAGAGGGCGAGATGGTTGGATAGTGTTCTCGAAGCTATCAGCATGATTTTGACCAAACTGTGGGGGGCAGTGGAAGACAGGAGTGCCTGGCGTGCTCTGGTCCATGGGGTCATGAAGAGTCAGACACGACTAAACGATTAAACAACAACAACAAATGTCATGTCCAGTGCTCCTTATCGAAACTCCAGCTTTTTTTGCAAGTGTTAGGGAAATACCAAATGTCCTAGTGATGTTTGCCATGTATATCGTCTATCAGTTGTAAATATAGAGTTGTCTTCCCCAACCCGGTGCCCTGTCAGATGTTTTGGCCTACAGCACCTATCTATGCCAGCATGTACAGAGCTCGCTGTGACTGATGGGAAATGTAGCCCTGAACATCTGGAGGGTACCAAATTGGAGAAGGCTGATCTAGGGAGGAACTGCATGTGGGTGATGGAGATGGCCACACTACCTCCCTAATGTCTGGCTTGGTCCTCAGTGGTTCCTCTTGCTTAACTGGAATTCTCTTTTGCCCAATGCCGTGTTCTGTGTTTTTTATAGGTTAATTATTATTTTTTGAAAATATTAATTTTATATACCACTTTTCCTCCAATGACATCACCTACTCCTCCCCATTTTATCTTCCCAACAACCATGTGATGTACGTAGGGCTCCCCCCCCCCAGTGGAACTCAGTTCCAGCACCTCTCAGGTGGGTGCCATTGCCAATGTAAGAGAACATGGGAAGCATTCACAATGAGATCTGGCACCTCTTTTTCTAGAGAAATAGCACTGGTAGGCTGAAAGACAGTGACTAGAGAATGGCTACCCAGTGAGCTTCACTTATTGAGTGGAGATTTGAGTTTCCTGGGTCCTAGTCTGGCTTCTAACTCCTATGCCACACTTCTAAGATGGGTCTATGGAAGTCTAAGGTACAACTTAAAGTGCATGAGAGTGATATGGTGATATGGGTGTTTGAAAAAAGAAAAGTGACATATGGAACCCCAACTTCTGCCTATGAAGCTCCTAAACAACAAAAAACCAAAAGGAAAAACACACACACACAACACAACACAAAGGATCCTTTTTATATAAAAGAGATTAAGCCACAGTAGCCTTAGGCAGTGGTAATTTATATTCAGGAGTTTATGAGTGCTTTACTGACTTCATTATTCAGAAAGGAAAATCCATACTTATTATTATTTCAGCTGCTGCGTTGACACACACTCTAGGTATTTTCAAAGCTCAGAGCATCAGTGCAGTGAATTTGTATGCACTTTTTATGCGAATTACCAGAGAGAGCCTAATGGGGTTAGGCCTCGTGTATATGCAAAATACGGCTTCCCGAGACTCACTCTTTAATGCAATTTAGAAGCAGAAAACCTTAAAGGCAGACAGAAAGAGAAAGCAGCATAATATGAAAGACAGGCCACCCTTTCAAAGAGACGCAACTTTCATCTACCTCACACATCCCCACAAGAACAAAACCAAATGGTCCTGCTGTGAGACTATAATTCCCATCATCCCTCTTCACTGGCCATGCTGGCTGGGCCTTATGAGAGCTGAAGTCCAGCAACATCTGTAAGTGGTATTGATTTTTTATTATTATTTTTTTATTTTTTTAGGGAATGGTTCTTGGTGCATCCATTGCAATTGGTTGGTTTATTTATAGCAGCATTTCTATACCACTGCATCATAAAATATCAAGATGGTGGGCACTGCTAAAACATAAAACTTTGTCATCATCATTTTATTTTATTTTTTAAAAAAGAAATACATGACATTTAAAAAGTACATGTAACCGTTAGGTCATTAGCTAATCAAAATGATTTTCTCTTTTGTAGACACTGTAGACATTTTTCTTTGTTTTGTTTTACTTATTTACATGTTTTCATCCTCTATCTTTTTCTGTGAACTGCCCTAAAATCTCATGATGAAGGGCGGTATATTAATCAATCAATCAATCAAACAAACAAACAAACAAACAAAATGTCATGAGCCACTTTGAATAGCTGAATTGACAAATTGCATACAACTCTAACAAATAATGAAATATTTTCTACTTCTGAAAATCCTCCCAGCACACACAGTCCAGGGGCTCCTTTTGGGGTATGCGGGTCACACTGATGTCCAGGATTGTATGGACCACTTCTGCTTGCACAACTGGACTTCCTCCCCACCCTGCAGACCCACCTAAGTTGGCTCTGAGATCTTCATCTGGAACTGTTTTTCAGACTACAGTTCCCTTCATCCCTGACCACTGGTCTTGCTAGCTAGGGTTGATGGGAGTTGCAGTCCGAAAACAGCTGGAGACTCTGCAGTTTGGGAAACAGTGCTATGAAGAGATGAGTGGGGCTTGCCAGGGCACCTCAGGGAAGAAGATAGAGGGAGGGTCCATTGTGTGAGCTGAAGAATATAAGAATGAACCCTGGCCAACGTTGGAAGCCCACAAACAGAATCTGAGCATAGCAGCGAGCTCCCCAAAGGTTGGCTGCATGCTATCTTTGAAGGAAATATTGAAATTATGGAATACCAGTGGTGCAACCTTAGCAACAAGAGAAAAATATATATAGCATACCTGATGTTCTGAGAACCCAAGAAGAGTCTACTGGATCAGACCCAAGATCCATGTAGTCCAGTATCTTGTTCTTGCAATGCCAACCAGCTACATATGAGAAGCCTGCAACAGGACTCTCCCCAGTTGTGATTCCCAGCATTCAAAGGCATTCTTCCCCCAACAGTAGCCACTGATCCTGAGTGATGAGCATGTATGTGTGAACCAGATTCGCTGCACATTTCCTGTCCATTCATTTCCATTTGCAATGCAGGCTTTTTGCAGAATAGGAATAGGGGAAGAACTATAATGGCAATTCACAGCAGTACATTGAAAACATCTCAAGCCACAACTATCACCAAAGCCATTTACAATGTCACAGGCAATTCAGAGCCTTACAAAAGAATATGCAGACAAATAGATTTTTAAAACATATATATATAAACAGCCTGGTTTTCAGCCAAAGTGCTCGCAGGCAGGAAAATGATACTTGATCTTTCTCTGTCTCTCCTCTAGTCTCTCTCTCTCTTTCCCCTGTCAGTTTCAATTACAGTCACAAGGTGGAAAAACCTGGAATTTATAGGAAGAGTATGCAATTTTAGGAATCAGTAGTCACAAGAAATTTACATCAATGGCTGCAAGGCTAGAATAAGTTTGTTTACATGTGCTGTTGAAAACACAAAGGAGACAATACAGAAAAACAGTAGAACAGAAAAGCAGGAAAGCTTGACAAGAGAATAGCTCTGATGCGTATGATATGTAAAAGGGATCTAATCGAACTTACATGAAGTTAACCTTTAACAAGAAATATTTCATGAGCAACACAGAGGAAGCAAGGCAGTAACTTGCAATGGACAAATAAGACTTTGAAAAACCAGAAGGTGAGCTTTTGAGGAATACAGTCTTGAGGTATCTGACAGCACAATCCTTTACAAATCTACTACAAAATAAGTCCCATTTTGTTCAGTAGAGATCATGCCCAGGTAAACTAAGAAATTAAAAGAATACCTTGCCTGTTCATAATGTGGTAGATTATGTCCAATCTGGTCCAGCCCTTTTCAATATGATATTTATTAGAGATAATGAAAAGAATATAAAACCAGTCCTTTTATTTTCCTGGAAGACCTTGGTGAACAGGATGATGAATAAACTGAATTAACTGAAAGAAAGAGGGGAGCCTAGGCCAAAACATGTGAAAGAGGCCTTACTGGGCATTTGGAAAAGTACAGATCTACTGCCAGTCCAAGTCTCTTTTCTGCTCTTCATCATAACATTGGCTTATATAAACACAATGCTTGGTATGACATCATCACCCCCTGCCTTCCCTCAGCATTAGCTATCTGTTGCGTGTTGAGGTCCCCAATCCACCCCCCAAAATAACTCACAACGGACACGTAATTTTTGTTTAAGATTTTTGGCATGATTTTGGCCACAACTTTATTAAAATACAAACTGTGAGTGGTTGTTTAGGCATTGGTTAAGACTATCTGTCCCCCCGCCTGGGGACAGAACTGACTTCCGGGCACCACCGAAAGACAGTGCGGGGGAAAGCAACTCAGGGAAGAATTGGAGCTGAGACACAGACCCTCAACTCTCACCCGCCTGCTCCCCGAAGGCTTGCCGGCCCTAGTCCCATTCCAGGGATTGGACGAAAAGATGGCAAGCCCCAGGATTCCTTTAACGGAATTCCCTTTCCGCAGCAACCATGGAGGGGCAGGGCCAGCCTATCCTGAACCCCTCCATGGAGGGGTAGGCCCAGCCTATCCTAAACTCCTCCTCCACCAGATTTATAACCAATGCCTAACCACAACCTTACAAGTTGTGACGATTTGCTACACAGTAGGCAAAAACCACCCAGCCAGCCAATTTGCCAGGTGGAAAAATTCCTACCAGGCCCCTGCTCAAAGGCAGACGACCCCATGACAGGCATAGCAAGGTCAACGCAACAAACCCCTTATTCTAGGGCGGGTGGGCGGGTGATCCGTTGCAGGCAGTAAAATAGAAAGTACAAGGCTGCGTGCAGAGTATTTAAACCTTTTACCCCTCCCACCAAAATTGCAACATAACTTTTGCCCCAGCAACTCGGCAATCCAATCAATGCCCCCTGGCCATCTTGGAGAACTTACCCAGCAACAAAGGGGTGGCTCAGTAGACCCCACCACAACACGTGCTCTCCCTGAAGGAGAACACACTTTATGAGAGCAATGCACAGCAAGATAACATCATGTCATGCACTGTGAGGCCTATTAGGCTGAGGGCAAAAGGGGCAAGGAGTGGTGGTAGCTTTGTTGGGATACTGCCAGGCAGACGAAGCCATCAGGCAGGCCCCAATAATCTCCGGATGATCCCTGGTCTCCCATGGAACAGCTTCAGTCAATTAGCGACATGAGCCTCAGAGACATTCCAAGACTTGTGTGCACCCTTTCTGCAGAGTCTCCACAACGAAAGATTCAGACAGGAGAGCATATTTACAGCTTTATTCAACGTAGATCAGAACAAAGGAAAAACATGACTGCTTGCCTCCGTGTCCAGGAAAACAGCCAGAACAAAAGCTATATACAACGGAAGTTCTCAGCGAGAAGCTGGAAGTCAACAGGCATGTGATACACAACAGCCTGTTCCCTTTTTTTGAAGGTGGAATGGAACTATATCCTAACAAGCTCAACATCTCACACATTTAGGCCTAGTCCTCACTGCGTATAGCAGTGTCCTTGCAAGTGATAGGGAAACTGTGGACCTCCAGATGTTGCACTACAACTCCCATCATCCCTGACTTCTGGTGTTGATGGTTGAGGCGGTTGGAGGATGGATGGCGGCTAACAGATTGCGGTTGAATCCTGACAAGACTGAAGTACTGTTTTGGGGGGACAGGGAGCGGGCAGGTGTGGGGGACTCCCTCGTGCTGACCAGGGGTAACTGTGCCCCTGAAGGACCAGGTGCGCAGCCTGGGAGTCATTTTGGACTCACAGCTGTCCATGGAGGCGCAGGTTAATTCTGTGCCCAGGGCGGCTGTCTACCAGCTCCATCTGGTACGCAGGCTGAGACCCTACCTGCCTGCGGACTGTCTCGCCAGAGTGGTGCATGCTCTAGTTATCTCCCGCTTGGACTACTGCAATGCACTCTACATGGGGCTACCTTTGAAGGTGACCCGGAAACTGCAATTAATCCAGAATGCGGCAGCTAGACTGGTGACTGGGAGTGGCCACCGGGACCACATAACACCAGTCCTGAGAGATCTGCATTGGCTCCCAGTACGTTTCCGAGCACAATTCAAAGTGTTGGTGCTGACCTTTAAAGCCCTAAACAGCCTCGGTCCTGTATATCTGAAGGAGCGTCTCCACCCCCATCGTTCAGCTCGGACACTGAGATCCAGCACCGAGGGCCTTCTGGTGGTTCCATCATTGCGAGAAGTGAGGTTACAGGGAACCAGACAGAGGGCCTTCTTGGTAGTGGTGCCCGCCCTGCGGAACACCCTCCCTTCAGATGTGAAGGAAATAAGCAGCTATCTTCTTTTTAAAAGACATCTGAAGGCAGCCCTGTTTAGGGAAGTTTTTAATATTTAATGCTGTATTGTTTTTAACACTTGATTAGAAGCCGTCCAGAGTGCCTGGGGAAACTCAGCAAGATGGGTGGGGTATAAATAAATTATTATTATTATTATTATTAATTACTACTACTACTACTACTACTACTACTACTACTACTATTGGATTTGGAATCTAACATCTGAAGGCTCAGAGGTTCCCCATCCCTGGTATTGATAATATGACCTCAGACTGTAGGTGGGGTCTGACATGGTTCGAATTTCCCTCTGAGTACATGTAGGAGATGACTGGAGGAGGGTTCTAGCCTAGTCTAGACACTCTTTTTTCCATGTTCAAGTATTCTCCCCTCCCCACACGACCTTTGTATGGAGGCGCATGAAGCCATGGAAGTCCCCACCTGCAATGAAGTGCAGTGTTCGCTCTTCAGTGGAAACTATGCCTAAGTTAAACCCTAAATGAAGCTACTGAGAGAATGGAAGTTGCCTTTGGGTTATATACCACCTGTGAGCTAGCTTCAGCATATTTTCTCTAACCTGTACTGGACATATTTTGATACTGGGTATATTTTGACAATATATACATTTCTCTCTCTCACACACACACACACCAGGGGGGGATTAATGGAAAGCACTTTCCAACAGTCACATGTCATTCTGAGTGTCAAATGGATTACTTCCATGGTTGTCTTCCTGAACTGTGTTACATTTAGGTCATTGTCCCTGTTCAATAGTCTATTCCTTCCCCAAACCTCCTCACGTTCTTAAATGGTTGAAATAACACACAGGGCTGGTACGCAGTAGGAAACATTCCTTATTACTATTTTCAACAGCAGAAGCAAGTGGTAAATAACACTGTCATTGCAAAAGCTGGTGATGAAGCTAAAATCTCTGTGTTCAATACAAGTGTCTGTTTATTGAATGTCTCCTCTGTAGGTATCACCACTAATGGTCCATAAGTGAGAGGGAAAAGTCAATAGTCTTCAATGATAACCCAAGAAGACAAATGCTTCTTTCGTTTCACCTACTCCATTGCATCCAATTTAGAAGACCCAGAATGAAAAACCATAGAAAGTACTAAAGGATTGCAAAAGGCAGGGCTCTATGTCTCCTAATGGCTTTGCATTTTCATATTCTTTCAGCATTTTTGGGGAGGGAGGTATTTGATGTCAGTCTGCAGAACATGGCAGTTCAACATGGCAGAAATCTCCATTTCTTAAGTAGTGAAAAACTAAATAAGGAGAAAGCCATTGTCCGTCCACTTCTGACAGATTTACAGAGCTTATTAAGTGTATTTTTTGCCTTCTCTTTGCAATAGTAAACCACTTTCATATTTCGATAATGCAGCGGCGTAACGTGGGTTGCCAGTACCTAGGGCCGTACAGAGGGGGTGGTGGGAGGGAAGAAAATGGATAGAATACGCACATGCATTCAGCTGCCTAATGCTGTCCCACATCACCCGGGATATTGCAGCTGCAGAGATAAGAAAAGATGAGTTGTTCTGTTTCCTGAAGAGTTCACTTCCTGGTCCGCATAGAGAAGCAGTTTTCAATAGAGCTCAGCAACAGAAGCAAGCAGCTGCATTGTGGAAGCACTGGGTGCTAACAATTTTGTGCTGGGGCAACTGCCCCGTACACACACACACACACACACACACACACACACACACATGCTATGCCACTGGGATAGGGTAGAGATAAAAATGAAAGCTGTTAGGGACCGACACCTTGAGAAAACATTTGTGCTGGTATGACCTCTCTCGCCCTGACCTAGCCACTGTGATCCATGCGACAGTCACCTCCAGACTGGATTATTGTAACTCGCTCTACGTGGGGCTGCCCCTGAGATGACCCAGAAACTCCAGCGGGTGCAGAATGCCACGGCAAGACTCCTTACGGGGTCCTCGCTCTGAGATCACATTCACCCAGTGCTATATCAGCTTCACTGGCTCTCAGTGGGGTACAGGATCAGGTTTAAGGTACTGGTTTTAACCTTTAAAGCCCTATACAGCCTAGGGCCCTGGTACCTATGGGACCGCCTCTCCTGGTTTGTCCCACAGAGGAACTCACAGTCTTCAAACAAAAACATCCTGAAGGTCCCAGGCCACAGAGAGGTTAGGCTGGCCTCAACTAGAGCCAGGGATTTTTCGGCTGTGGCTCCAATCTGGTGGAACGCTCTGTCACAAGAGACTAGGGCCCTGCAGGACTTGACATCTTTCCACAGGGCCTGCAAGACAGAGCTGTTCCACCAGGCCTTTGGTCAGGGCACAGCCTGACTCCCTCCTTTGGCAATCTTCACAAAACTTTAGCTTAATGGTTGCCATCAATTTGAGTTGAATTAATTTTATAATGAAATGATTTTAGAATGTTGTACTATTTTATTCTTGTTAGCCGCCCTGAGCCCGGCTTCGGTTGGGGAGGGCGGGATATATATATATGTGTGTATATATATATGTGTGTGTGTGTGTGTGTGTATATATATATATGAGCAACCAGATTCTGCTTCTTTCTCAGGGTAGCTGTAAATCTCGGGGGGGGGGGATTAGAAGTGGAAGAAAAATAAACGATTGTGTTCAGAAATTGAGAGAAGACAGCATATTATTTCATTTTTTATTTTTTATTTATGTCTTGGGCAAATTCTAAGAGAAATGCTCTCAAAATGGTGGGCCGCCAGGTGGTGGGGATGGAAAGGTCATTTCATTTCAATCATAAAAGCCTTTAAAAGACAAAGCATGATTATATTAATCCATTCAGGTTGGTAATCTGGTGATTATACCATGTTCTGTATTTAATGCAGCTTTGATTAATGCTTTCTGCCTTTTCGCCACAATGCAGATGTTACAGGGAAAGAATATTTTCTTTCACTTTATTTTCCCCAGCCTTAGACTGAGATGACCCTCAGTCTGATCATAGATCTTCCATCTCACATGATGGTTTGGCAAGCAAAGAACCAGCAGGGCCATTTTCCTGACGCTGATACTTCTGGCAACAGCCTAGTCAAGTTGCCAGTAGTTATTTGGGCCTTGTTTATAGTAGTCAGACAATTTACCCTATTCTCTAAGTCTCACAGAGACCATTTTGGGTTACTGGGAGCACAGAGTCCAAGGCAAACAAAAGAGGATTGCATTTCTGAGAGTTATTTTTACAAAGATTATTCAGCTTCCTGAAAGAAATGGGCATTGTGCCGATGGCTGCTAATCCATTATAAAGCCAAATCATTTTGTATGTTCATTTAAGTGAGTTTATTCTTGTAGCTTTCTCCCTGGATATCCATGCCCATGTAGGAAGATTAGTGCATAGAACATCTGTCTCCTGTTAACTGAGTCTGTATTTTTTTAAAAAAGCTTTCATTTTTAAGAAGCCCATGATCCTTATGAACTTGAATCTTTCCATGCTAGTGATCTGCTTTATTTTTGTTTCTACTTGGGAAGAGATTTTTGGAAATTTGTACCTTGCCCATCTGACTGGTTGCCCCAGCCACTCTGGATGGCTTCCAGCATATACTAATACTATAGATATATATATATATATATATATATATATATATATATATATATATACCTTCCCTATATGGGCCTGTCTTCAGATGTCTTCTAAAGGTTGCATAGTTACTATCAGCTGTCATGTCATCAAAGAGAGAAAATGGAAAGCAGGACCGTTACATCATTTCCTTTGGTCTCGTCCTCCGCACCTTAAGTCTGCTCCATCCAGCTATTACACAATTTTTCGTAAGAATTTGTCTACACGTCTCCTTTCAATTAGTGGCACATTCAGGACATGGGACACAGAATATGCAAAGCATATTTCGATGTGAGTGAGTTGTACTGCACTTGCTAAGATCACTGAAAGAAAAATGAACATACCGTATTTTTCCGTGTATAAGACGCCCCCATGTGTAAGACGACCCCTATTTTTTTTAACCCAAATTTAAGAAATGAAGTTGTTTAGCTTTTTTGGGGGGTGGGGGAGGTCACTTCCACCAATCGCTCACCCGCCTGCCCACCACTGCCGATCGCACACCTCGCCGCAGCTGCCAATCGCCTGCCCAATTGCTGCAGCCACAGCCAATCACCAGCAGGCCTTGCCGCAGCCACCAATCACTCATCCAGTCGCCGCTGCCAATTTCCTGCTTGCTGCTGCCATTAATCACATGTCTTCCCCCACCCCGCATTCACTATCTGTCTATAGATGACACCCAATTTTTGACTTTTTTTTTTTTTTTAGCAAAAAGCATTGTCTTATACACAGGGAAATATGGTACATGACAGGAGCCCAGCAATGGGGGAGTGAGTACAGGGGGAGCTCCTTGCTTGGAGGGCACTTGCCCCCCTGCTGCTGCCACAACCATTGCTGCTCTGTCTTTTTCCCTTTCCCTTGTACTGCTTTTTCTTTTAGATAGCAAGCAGGGACTGTCTTGTTACTGGTCTTCAGCGCAAAACTAGAGGTCAGGCAAAAGAGTTCTAGTTTAGCCTTCACCTTGAAGCTAAACTGTTCTAGCGAACTTTTCTACTGTCCTTCGAATCACTCTAGTCTTCAGTATTTTTAAGTGAATTTTTATCTAATGTGTCAGGGAATCATTCTGCAAAGAAACAAGTAGAAGTTTCTGAGAAGGTTCCAGAGTTTTTTCCCTTAAATTTGGGAGTGGCACTCTGAGCTTCATTTGGATCAGCTGGAAGTGCTAATAAAAAGACCACTTGGCTCTCGTTTGCTGATGTTTGGTGGCAGATGTCTGACCAAAGGGTGCTGCCTGTGAAGGACTGCTGCTGTCATTTACAACGTGCTGGAGATATGACTTTCGTTTGATAGCGTACTCTTTATGTTAACAGTCAAAATATATTTTTTTTGCAACCTTAATGCTTGTACCCGGTCTGGGAATAAAATGTCTTGGCCAAGACTTCACAGTTTGGTGAGTCATCTTTAAAACAACTTCATCATCGCTCACCACTTCCGTGAGAGAGAAAGAAACAGTTTAGAAAGAGGTTTACCTAACCACCGGTATCTGCAAAGCAAAAGTGTGTGGCCAGTAACCTGTAGTATAATGTTCGCACATCCACCAAAATATACAGGACAATCAGTTGCCATATTCCAGACTGAGATTGTGAAAATCAAATGTAATGGAATAAATAGCAAGGCTATTGTCTTGATCTTTTTAGCAGACTGAAGACTAGAGCTTCTGTTTTTCATGCATGACAGACATTATTCGCACTTCTCAAGTCTGTGACATTTTTATTCACCATTTTCAAATCTGAGAAGTATGTTTTTGAAGGAGTTACTTAGTTTTTAATTTACCAGTTTTAGACATTCCAGGTTTGACATATATTCCACTACACAGCTTTGTTAACTCTCTAACATTGCCAGTTAAGCCAAAATGCAGCATATAAAATCTGGGTAGTATATTTTTCTATGTTGTTACATAAGTGAATGCCTTGAATTTCAAGATAAATGGTGAAAGTAAGGGCAATAGTACATATAAGTACTATACATATTAATTTTATATAAAATAAAAATAAAAATCAGTTTTGCAGTAATTTAAAGATTTTATTTATTAAGTCACACTCAACACAATTTGCTGCGCAGAAATCTCAAGCCAAAGCAGAGCTACTTAAGGCAGTTTTTGTTCCCTCTCTCTCTCTCACACACACACACACACAGAGCACTTTCAAGAAATAGAAAAAGAGACAGCTGTTCTCTATGGATCTCTCGGGAACAACAAAGTAAGCAAAAAGAAATATGACCCATAATAGTTCACTCTGTGACGCATTTTCTCTTCAGAATGTAAAACATACACAAATCCCCCATGTCTCTCATGTAGCCATTCTTCATCAGAGATATTCCCAGGGCACGGCCTCAAGGCATAGAATGCTGGGTCCTTGCAAAGGATAAGCCACGAGTACTTGATAAAGCTGAGGGTGCCAGCTAGATTAAGGCAATGGAAGGATGCAAGAGAAATTTGATTCATTCATGTGTAAAGGCAAATAAAACTATTCTGCACTTTCTGAAACAGAGGTTGGACGGCCATCTTTTCGTGGATGCTTCAGTTAAGATTCCTGCATTGTAATGCGTTTGGGTCGCTTCCAGCTCTACAGTTCTATGATCAAGGTCTTGTCAGTTTATAGATACTGCCAAATGAAATCATATTTAGGGAAGCTTTTAATATTTAATAGGTTATTGTATTTTAATATTCTGCTGAAAGCCGCCCAGAGTGGCTGGAGAAATCCAGCCAGATGGGCGGGGTATAAATAAATTATTATTATTATTATTATTATTATTATTATTATTATTATTATTATTTGAGGGGATTTGCCACATGGGTGATTGTGTTGTCATATAGCCCCCAAGCAGAGCTAAAGTAAGAAGAATCAGCATCACCCCTAGCCTTACGAAGATTATGGGTCAGTTTCTCTGAGATAGCAGTGGACATAACTTTCTTGAACCAGTTATCTAGGGTATAACATGAGTCATCTTTCCATCCTTGAAGGATTACTAATTGAGGGGCTACCAGGAGATATACAATTAGCTGTTTACCCATAACAGCCACATTACCTTGATTAAAAAGAGATGAAATACATGGTCTAGGATCCAAGATCATATTTTTACCGATAAGTATACTAGCTTTTGTAATCACTTATTTCCAGAATTTATGAACTTTGTCACAGCTCCAACACATATGCCAATAGGATCTCCACTCCCTCTAGATCCACCAGTGCAAAGGCGAACCTGATCTTGTAATATAAGCCAGACCTACTTGGGTAAAATATCACCAATGGATGACTTTTAAAGAATTATCCCTTGTGCTTGCAGAAACTGGTCTTAAAAGGGTGAGTGGACCAGAGCTTTGTCCACTGAGACACATCAGGTTGGTCCTCAAGCTCTGACCCCCATACCTACCTAAGTCAATCGTAGGATGAAAATTGCAAATGTAAAAGTAGGGAGTATATTATCAATATTATTCCCCTCTGGGCACCCTGCTTAGCAAAGGTGAACAATTTTATAACTATCTTTATAACTCTGCTTCCTTTTATTATCTGTCGAGCCCTTAACCAGTTCAATATGCCGTGCAAATGAGGCAGAGGAGCCAGAAGTCTCTCTCACAGCAGAAGAAAACTTTTGAGAAAGTTTTGTCACGTTGGAAATTGTTTCGGAATCAGAGGAGCCCAATGCAAATCTTTTTAGGATTTGCAGACACAGAAACAAATAGCTACCTAATAAGAAATAAGTCCCAGTTACAGGCAGGGAATAAAGCAGCTCCATACTTAGAAATACATTTTGTGTTGAAATACCATCTGTCTCTTAAGAGTTGTCATTTGCCCAGGTAGAATTTATTCGCGGTGTAAGAACATATTGTTTAGCTATTTTGCTCCGGGTCTGAAGCAGGCACATTCTACAGAGATCTATTTTAAACCATTGAGCCTCCTGTACCCCACTCATTCAGTCATGGATGTGACTAAGGGAGTTGTCATGCTTATTCTCTGTACCAGATGCAGAAGCTCAAATTGAACCATTGAGCTCATTAGAACACACACAAAGCAAGGGATATTATCCAACAGTCATGGCAACAAATTACTGGGATCCTGGCAGAGGAGTTAGCTGGCTGAAAATTCTAAGCAAAACAGCAACAGTCAGCCGCAAAGCAATCATTTCTAGCAAGCCCAGAAGCAAAGCAAGACACTGAGATGGGTGAAAGATGCAGAGTTGTCAGGAGGGCCAGAGAAGAGTGCCAGCTTTGCTTCTTGACAAATTGAAGATAAAAATAACTATTAATGAGAAACTGGAGGGGGGGGAATGCATGGGATAGGCAGGGGTCTGACAGTAATGCAAACTGAGGCAAATCCATCTGCAATTGCAGAGTACAGTCCCATAAGCTCCAATGTCACGTCACTCCATATATATCGAGCCCTGCAGTATATCTTCTACCTTCCTTATAAAAACTCTAATTATGCTGTCTGAAGAGGATCGGACAGCAATCTTCTCCTATCTCATCATACCCACACTTTCTCTTCCTGGAAGGGAAAAGGGGTCAAATCCCAATTCCCTGAAACGCAGAATAACTGAGTGAGAAACACACAAGTTGATTCAAATCTGTGTTCTTTTGGGTTTACACCGACATCGACTCTCACACATTTGATTGGAAGCAATCCAGTCTAGAATGAGAAGAGTAAGTCAGGCCTAGAGCCTGGGACACCAGACTTCATTTCAACATCAGATCTGTCCTCTCGCAAGACCTTTCCCTCTGAGTATCGCATCCACAAGCGTGAGACACTATACTTAATTCTCCTGCTGTACTGTACACTGTAGGAAACTGCGTTATTTGTTCACTTGGAAACCTTGCTCTGCCTTGCTTGTTTTGCAAACCGAAAGGTGATAAAGCAATATTGATTAGCCCTTGCTTTTCAACTGCAATGCTGAATGCGCCCTGAAATTTCTTGCTTTCCTGTTTTACATACACACACCATGTTAAGAGTTGGGTTTCCTCTACTATCTGCATTGCACGAATGCAGGAGGAGACCATGTTTGTTTAGGGGCAGCCTCCGATTGTGTGTTTCAGATCGCAAGTGATTATTCTTCAGGTGCACCTGTATTTCTGACAGCTCCAAGCTTTAAATGCTTAACTGGTTGGCATGATTGGCGCTGAATCTGGGCCAGCCCTACCATGAGGCAAGGGGGCACTTTAGGCAGCCAATTCTGGATGTCATGAAAGTATGACAAGATCGTTATAGGGTTGTTGTTGTTTTCTCCCAGAGAAGAGGAGAGGCCTTTGTGGGGCTCTTGTCATAGGTGCAAAATATAAAGGCTAATACACCTTGACTTTGCTGCTCCACCTCAGGCAGAAGAATAATAGAATTGTAGAGTTGGAAGGAACCCTGAGGATCATCTAGTCCAACCCCCTGCAATGCAGGAATACACAGCTGACCCATACAGGGATCAAACCTTTGACCTTGGCATTATCAGCACCGTGCTCTAACCAATTGAACCAGCCCAGCCTCCCCAATGAATTCCATTCAAAGGCCAGGTCCCTACCTAGAAATGAGCAAAAATATGTTGCTGAACCAGCATGTGTTGGACAAATACTGCCCACCCCCCCACCCCCGGTGGAAATACACAATGCTGATTTTGTTATTAAAAGGATACCCAAATCATTTATTTTATTGATCACTTTCTTTCTTTGGGCCATTTACCATTCAACCAAGTAGTCAGCAGATCAAAGGGTCCTATTTGGCTTCATTATTTTTGAGCAAGGAAATCAATGCTGACAAAAGAAAGCCTGCTGTTTCAGCAAAGAGCCAAAATATCAAGCGAGATTCCACTAATAGAAAGAAACCTATTCACCTCTGCCATCTTTAGACAATGACTGCCCTAGGATTAATCGAGAGGTCACAACAAAGAACATTGCGCAATAGTGCATGGCTTATGTGCCTTTGGAGGGTTGATTATTACAACCACCTCCAGTAAAGTCGTTTGAGGACCTCTGCACAAAGTGCATTGCAAGCCCTGCACAACTGATTCAACAGGCTCTGGTTCTCCCGTTCACCAGGCTTGCCTTTTTCAGGCATTGATTGTGTGAGTGAGTTCCCTGTGAAGAGCTCACTTGCACAGCCAATCAATTAGGCCTCAGTTTTGCCATCCATCAGCCAATGGGCAGGATGTTAAGGAATGCAGCTAATGGGTTACTTCTCCATGAGTCAGCAGAGATGACAAAAAATGCACCTGCAGGCATCTTGTGGCTCTCTTATCTGTGTTACTGGGCAGATTTGGCAAGTAACTTTGCGTATTAAAGAGTTTGGGTTCCAGCATGATGTGTGGGTCATTGTAGGAGATTGCATGAATCTTTAGAGGTCATCTGTTGGAACTGTGGATCTGAGTGAAGACTTTTTGAAAAGATTGACTGAGGAGGGAGTTGGTAAATTGCCAGAAGTCAGAGAACTCTATCAGTTGCAAGACTTTGCAAGCTACTAAACTAAGGACCTGGTTGTGGACTTTAACACAGCAAGAACTTTGAAACAAAGCCCAGCTGGTAGAACAAGAGACTCTGAGTCTCAATAGTTGTGGGTTCAAGTCCCATTATCCTAGTAGTTCCTTCCAACTCTATGATTCTACAAATCTAACCCTCTCTGGGCTCAGAGAGAGAAGACTACTTATAATATCTGTAAAATAGTGTCTGTATGTATTGTGTTGTGTGTTTGTGTTGGCCTACTAAAGACAACTCTGCTAAATGGCTGGGTTCTTTTGTGGTGAGCTCAACTGCTAGACTAAGTTTCCATGGTGCATACACCCAACAACCCAACAGAGGTGAGCCAAAGTCCCTTGGCAATACGCTATTGGGTACACACTTCAAAGCTCCCCAGTATGCATTGCCATCCACATTTCTACCTGTACTGCACCTGATGTTACATATGGCATCAGGTAAGGAGCAGAACATTTGTACGAATATTTTGTACAAAGATTACCATAATAAAAGACAAAAATGGAAAGGACCTAACAGAAGCAGAAGACATCAAGAAGAGGTGGCAAGAATACACAGAGGAACTATACCAGAAAGAAATGGATGTCTCATATACCCCAGGTAGTGTGGTTGCTGACCTTGAGCCAGACATCCTGGAGAGTGAAGTCAAATGGGCCTTAGAAAGCACTGCTAATAACAAGGCCAGTGGAAGTGATGATATTCCAGCTGAACTATTTAAAATTTTAAAAGATGATGCTGTTAAGGTGCTACACTCAATATGCCAGCAAATTTGGAAAACTCAGCAGTGGCCAGAGGATTGGAGAAAATCAGTCTACATCCCAATCCCAAAGAAGGGCAGTGCCAAAGAATGCTCCAACTACCGCACAATTGCACTCATTTCACACGCTAGCAAGGTTATGCTTAAAATTCTACAAGGAAGGCTCAGGCAGTATGTGGACCGGGAACTCCCAGAAGTGCAAGCCGGATTTCGAAGGGGCAGAGGAACCAGAGACCAAATTGCAAACATGCGCTGGATTATGGAGAAAGGCAGAGAGTTCCAGAAAGACATCTACTTCTGTTTCATTGACTATGCAAAAGCCTTTGACTGTGTCAACCACAGCAAACTATGGCAAGTTCTTAAAGAAATGGGAGTGCCTGATCACCTCATCTGTCTCCTGAGAAATCTCTATGTGGGACAAAAAGCTACAGTTAGAACTGGATATGGAACAACTGATTGGTTCAAAATTGGGAAAGGAGTACGGCAAGGCTGTATATTGTCTCCCTGCTTATTTAACTTATATGCAGAATTCATCATGCGAAAGGCTGGGCTGGATGAATCCCAAGCCGGAATTAAGATTGCCGGAAGAAATATCAACAACCTCAGATATGCAGATGACACAACCTTGATGGCAGAAAGTGAAGAGGAATTAAAGAACCTTTTAATGAGGGTGAAAGAGGAGAGTGCAAAATATGGTCTGAAGCTCAACATCAAAAAAATGAAGATCATGGCCACTGGGCCCATCACCTCCTGGCAAATAGAAGGGGAAGAAATGGAGGCAGTGAGAGATTTTACTTTCTTGGGCTCCATAATCACTGCAGATGCTGACAGCAGTCACGAAATTAAAAGACGCCTGCTCCTTGGGAGAAAGGCGATGGCAAACCTAGACAGCATCTTAAAAAGCAGAGACATCACCTTGTCAACAAAGGTCCGTATAGTTAAAGCCATGGTTTTCCCAGTAGTGATGTATGGAAGTGAGAGCTGGACCATAAAGAAGGCTGATCGCCGAAGAATTGATGCTTTTGAATTATGGTGCTGGAGGAGACTCTTGAGAGTCCCATGGACTGCAAGAAGGTCAAGCCTCTACATTCTGAAGGAAATCAGCCCTGAGTGCTCACTGGAAGGACAGATCCTGAAATCAAGACTCTAATACTTTGGCTACCTCATGAGAAGAGAAGACTCCCTGGAAAAGACCCTGATGTTGGGAAAGATGGAGGGCACAAGGAGAAGGGGACGACAGAGGACGAGATGGTTGGATAGTGTTCTCGAAGCCACAAACATGAGTCTGACCAAACTGCAGGAGACAGTGGAAGACAGGAGTGCCTGGTGTGCTCTGGTCCATGGGCTCATGAAGAGTCGGACACGACTAAACAACTAAACAACAAAGGAGCAGATGGGAGTGGTTTGGGGAAGTCAAATTATGAATCAAATTTAAGCCTCTGGTGGGCCAAATCTGGTCCTCAGACAAGAGATGCTCACCTCTTGTGTAGATTATATTGCATTGGATGGAGCATCTGTTTGACTCAGTATAGGGTAGCTTCCTATGCCTCATTGAAGGTTCCCCTCCTCTATTATAAAACCTAGTTGCCTTAAGATGACTCCAAAGTGCTCAAAATAAAGGTCCATCTGGTTCAGCATTCTGTTTCCAACAATGCCACCAAAAACTGTAACAGCAGGATGTACCAGCAATGGATTTTTCCTGCTGTTAATAATAATGATGATGATGATGATGATGATGATTTATTTATACACCATCCATCTTGGAGGGTTTCCCCAGCCACTCTGGCTGGCTCCCAACATTATCAGAATCGGAATCAGCAACAAAACATCAGACATTAAAAACTTCCCTAAACAGGGCTGCCTTCATATGTTTTCTAAAAGTCAGATAAACAACTATTTCCTTGACATCTGATGGGAGGGCATTCCATAGGACGGGTGCCACTACCAAGAAGACCCTCTCCCTGGTTCCCTGTAGCTTCACTTTTCGCAGTGAGGGTACCGCCAGAAGGCCCTCGGAGCTGGACTTCAGTGTCCAGGCTGAAAGATGGGGGTGGAGGCACTCCTTTAGATATACTAGGCCAAAGCCGTTTAGGGCTTTAAAGGTCAGCATCAACACTTTGAATTGTGCTCGGAAACGTACTGGGAGCCAATGTTAACCCCTCAACATCCGGAATCTCCATGTTCAGAAAAGGAAGCATATCTGTGGAATCCACAGATATTTTTCTTCTGAATATGGAGAATCAGAGTCTTGCTAGGAAGATTATTATTGTTCATTGGTCCACCCATAACAAAAAGATAGTGTAATAGCACTGTGAATGAGCAATTTTGCACAGGCTATTTTTATTTAGACAAAACCCATCTTTTCTTTTTTCTTTTTTTTATTAATTTTTATTAATTTTCACCACAAATTAAAAACAAGACAACACACATACAAAAAGAAAATACATACAAGAAAAAGAAAAAAAATCCAAAAAAGAAAACACAAATAAATGCATACCCATATTACAGATTACAACATTACATTAAGGACTTCCCTCCATCACGGTTCAAACTCTATTTTAACCTTATCTCCCTGCGGTTTCTTTTCCCATCTATATCAATACCTCTCAGGTTTTATATTGTACCTACTGTAATTTTAATGTTTCCTATGTTTTTTTCTATATATGTAAAGAATTTATTCTAATCGTTAATAAACTTGACATTTTTCTGATGCCTGATCTTCTGTGTCATCCTTGCTAGCTCTATATACTCAAATAACTTGGATTGCCACTCTCTAATAGTTGGGATATTGGGGGTTTTCCAATTTTGCGCTAAGAGTAGCCTGGCTGCTGCCGTTGCATATTGGAACATGGTTTGGTCTTCTCGTCTTATCTCCTCCCCTACCATTCCTAAGAGAAAAGCTTCAGGTTTTTAAGGGAAATTGTATTTCAAAATTTGTTTTATTTCATCATAGATAAGTCCCCAAAACCTTTTCACTTCTCCACAGGCCCACCACATGTGAAAGAAGTCGCCCTCTTTTGATTTGCATTTCCAGCAGGTTTTTTCCCCGGTCTTATACATTTTTTCCAATTTCACAGGGGTTATGTACCACCTGTACATCATTTTTTCTCGAAGTCCCATACATGCTGTAAATTTCATGTCCTTGTTCCAGAGTTTCTCCCACCTTTCGAATTCTAGGTTATATCCAAGGTCCCTGGCCCATTTGATCATAACTTCCTTCACTTCTTCATCCCTGGTGTCCCAATCTAATAGTTGATTATACATTTTAGATAGGAGTTTGGAGTTTCCTTCTATTATTTCCACCTGATATCTGGACTTTTTCTCACTCATTCCAATTTTTTTTATGCTCATTCCATAATGCATTAATTTGATAGTATTGCAACCATGTCGTCAATTTATCTTTTATTTCCTCATAAGGTTTAAGTCTCCACCCTTTGTCTGATCTTGTCAATAATTCCTCATAAGTCCATCTTTGACCTTCCATGTTAGTTTTTTTAATTGTGATGATATCAATTGGCGACAGCCACCATGGGGTGTCCTTTTCCAAAAATCTCTTATTTCTGTTCCATACCTCTAATAGTGGTCCCCTAAAGACATGGTTGGTAAATCCTTTATGTGTTCTCTCCTTATCCTGCCACAGATACGCATGCCAACCAAGTCTAGCATCGAATCCCTCCAAATCCAACAAATCAGTATTTTTCAGCGCAATCCAGTCCTTAATCCAACACAAACACGCGGCCTCATAGTATAATTTCAGGTTCGGGACCGCGAACCCTCCCCTATCTTTACGGTCTGTGAGTAATTTAAATTTAATTCTTGCTCTTTTACCCTGCCAGATATATCTGGATAGGGTTTTCTGCCAATCTTTAAACAGCTTCGTACCCCTAATTACCGGGATATTTTGAAATAAAAACAGCAGCCTGGGAAGGATGCTCATCTTAATTACTGCCATCCTCCCTGACCAGGAGAGTTTTAGCCGGCTCCAGGTCTCCAAATCTTTTTTTATTTCTTTCCAGGTTTTTATGTAATTATCTTCCACTAGATTTATATTTTTCGCAGTTATCCAAATACCCAAGTATTTCACCTTTTTCACCACTTTAATTCCCGTTTTTTGCTCAAGCTGGTTTCTTTGGTCTTCAGATATATTCTTTGTTAGCATCTTGGTTTTAGCCTTGTTCAGTTTAAAGCCAGCCAGTTTCCCAAATTCTTCCAAATTCTTCCAACAGCTCCATGACCTTATCCATACGCTCTACCGGGTCTCTTAATGATATTACCAAGTCGTCTGCATAGGCTTTTAGTTTGTATTCTTTCCCTCCAATATTAATTCCTTTTATTTCCGGGGTTTCCCTTATTTTATTTGTAATTGTTTCTAATTGTTTCTAACACCATAATAAACAAGAGGGGAGACAGGGGGCAACCCTGTCTTGTACCCTTCGAAATCTCAAACGAATTGGTTAAGTTGTTATTGATAATCAACTTGGCTTTCAGACCCGAGTAGATTGCCCTTATGCCTTCCATAAATGGTCCCTCCAAAACCCATCTTTTCTAAAAGGGTCAGCATCTAAGGATTAGTATGTATATATGTTGGGTTTTATGAAACTATGATATACAGATATAGATGTATACCCAGAAATGCCCAGTACAGGCTACTGTTCTTCAAAAGTGATGTGAATTGTCATCACAGATTTCTGTAAGAGGATAAAGCAATAAATTGAGGCACGTTGCTGTCAGCCCATTAAGCTTAACACAAGCATCCCAGGTTAAGTACTTTCGTAAGTCACAACTGTACAACAGAGCAGACCATAATTAGAATTTTCAACATGCTGCGTAAGAGTCTCCTGGCATTTGTTGTGTCATTAGATGAGTGGGACATATAATTTAAAAGCAAAAGTTATAAAAATTAGGCATTTGCTAATTCATAACCCATTTACATTGTGACAGGCTATAATAGTTTTTAGATTGCTATGAAGACCTCCTTCGTGCTTCTTTGCCCTATAATGGCTCTGAAATTATTAGCGCTTGACAGCTCTAAATAAAGTTAAAATAATGGGGTTTGGCATCTCAGTGCAACTTACCCCTTTCTCATCACTGTTGCTGCAATAATTGACAATGTCAGGTAAAAATAATTGCAAGTTGCAGAGATCTGTGACTTACAACTGAAGAAGTGTGAGTGCAAGGGTGAGGCGGAAGAGATGGAGATGCTGTACACAATCCATTCATATCTGACTCCCATTGAAAGATTAATCACGTTCAAAATGGCAGGTTGCCAACAGTGTTCATTTTGTACCTGTGTCCCGCTGAGGCATGCGTTGTGTTCTGATTCAGGAATCAGAAACATTTCTATATTCTTAACACAACATTGCATAGGGGATCTTTCTGGTACATCGCCATCTCAGCAAAACGATCCTGCTGAACAGAGGTGCCATTTCAGAATTGGGGACACAAACATTTCATTGGGGTGAACAAACCACACAGAAAAATGCAAAGTTCTTGGATATATTAGTCAACTTAATATTATTATTTAAATAGGAAAAGGGGTTATGTTTGTTATTCTAAAGCAGCAATGCTGCAGCAAGCAAAGGCTCTAGCAGCTCAGTCTGCTGCTTGTGGCTGGAAAGCCAAACAGGAAGTATGTGACTGTTGCCATGAAAACGAAGGGGCAGTCCATTCTCCTTATTGAGCACAAGATGTGAGCTCAGGATGTGTCATATGACCTGTACAGGATGTACGTGGGTGGAGTTTGGAGTTTCTCTCTGTTTGTTGAAGAGAGCAGACATCTTTTACTGTATGACTGCTAAAGACAGGAATAAAAGAATGTAGTAACATTTCTGTCTGTGTCTGATTCCCCTCCCTGGGGATATGCAGGGAGGAGGAGAAGGAGGAGAAGCAGTTGGTGTGTTTTTCTCACAGCCTGAGGAAAATCGCCGGAACGGACCTCGTATGTTTTTCCTGCCGGGAGTCGCCGGAGGGAGGTCTAAGGAATTCAGCCGGTGCCTGAACAGATAGGCACATACCTCTGACCGGGCTAGAATTCTAACAGTGGTATCAGAGCTGATGGTTTCTACGATCCATGGAAGTCTGCAGAAATAGTGGCAGAGCTGCTGTATTCATTGCTCCATGGAGGCCTGAGGTGTGAAAGCTGATTCTCTGCAGCCAGAAGCTGACCAGAAGAAGCTGAAAGCCAAGCTACGGAGCCCAGGTATGAGATTTTCGGGCTTAGACGTGTGAATGCAGATTGATTCATTCTCTGCTTCAAGGGAGCAACGTTTGGGAAAAACAGCTCCGAGAGAGAAGAGCTCTGCATTCCAAACATTCCTGTGGTTAATCCTGTCCAAGGAAAGGAATGCTGTTGCTTAGCAACGAAGGCCAGTTTCACGAGAGGGCTGGAAGTCAGGCCTTGCCTCAGAGAGGCAAAAACAGCCTATGTTTTGACTTAGGCCCAAAGGAACTGTTGGAAAGGGACTTTCCAAAGCGGCCAGTGTTATAGCTGCCAGGTGCACAGAGTGTAAACAAGCCAGCTTTTGGATTTTAGAGGCTTGTGTTTCAGAGTCAATGCAAGGACTCAAAATGGATGCCAAGAAGGGGGGAGGCCTGCCTTCTCCATACCTCCTGACCAGTGACAATTATGCATCTTGGTCTATTAAGATGAAGGCCTTGCTGCAGAATCAGAGACTGTTTGGGGTGATTGAGAACCCCATCCCTGCAGCACCAACGCATGCTTGGGAGTCACAGGATGTGAAGGCCAGAACAGCTATAATTCTGTGCGTGTCAGACTCGCAGCTTATTCACATACAGCATTTAGAGCACGCGAAAGATGTTTGGAACACGCTGAGAAGGACACATCAGAGAGATGCAGGTTCTTCAGCGTTGCTGTATTTTGAGAAGCTGACCAACCTGAGGCTTGCGCCTGATGGAGATGTTCAAGCGCACCTGACGGAAATGAAATTTCTGCGTCAGCAGATGGTGGAACGGAATTTCCGTCTGCAGGAAGAAGTGTTTTGCTTCATGGTGATCAACAGCCTGAATCGGACTTACAAAACAGTTGCCAGTCAGCTGGGGTCCCTCCCAGCAGCTGATCTAACGTCGGACAGGGTCTTTGCCGTCGTTCTGAATGAACATGACAGACTTGCCGCCCTGGAAGTCAAGGACAGGGGGAGACAAGAACGGAGTTCTGACACCCCCACTGCTGTAGCTACTGAAGGAGACGCTGTAGCTTTAAATGTTGTCCGATGCTACAATTGTGGGCAAACTGGGCATCTTCAGCGGTACTGTAAGAAGCCACGTCAGCAGAAAGGAGCCAAGGGAAGCTCCACAAAGTCTGAGGCGTCAGACAAAGGTCACACCAAGCCAAAGGCAAAGACTGCAAAGGCTTTGATGTCCCTAAAAGCCACACCAGAAGTGGGGAATTCTTTCGTTTTGGACACGGGAGCGACAGTTCACATGACAGGACACAGAGGACTATTTTTTACGTTTAAGAAGCAAAGCTTCGCGGTACAACAGGCCAACGGTC
Source organism: Podarcis gaigeae (assembly GCF_964106915.1). Lineage (NCBI taxonomy): Eukaryota > Metazoa > Chordata > Lepidosauria > Squamata > Lacertidae > Podarcis > Podarcis gaigeae. The sequence continues at coordinate 77,191,130 of NC_139682.1, read as the reverse complement.
AAGAGCTGGAAGCCACCGGAATTGGGACTGTGTATCTTGAAAGTCTGAACTTGACTATAAACAATGTATATTTGGTTCCAGAGGTGAAGTACAATCTGCTCAGTGTTTCGCAGATTGCCAAGAAGGGACTAAAACTGTCCTATGATGATCAACACTGCGAGATCTACAAAGATGGAGAGTTGTATCTTTCTGCCAAAGAGAAAGATGGACTGTATTTGTTGACTTTTGATCAAAGTGATTACATGGAATGTAATTCTTGTGATTCTAACATGATTTCTTTTGCAGGTGTAGCCAAGGAGAACACCAAGAAGGTGACCTCGAGGGTCAACAAGGCATTTCAGCGGGTGTATGCTGATGTGATTGGTCCTTTAGCACCATCTAGAGGCAATGCAAAGTATTACCTAATATGTGTTGATTCTTTTACAGGTTTTGTCTGGATTTATCTTTTGGAGAGACCGCAAGAAGCCTTAGAAAGGTTTAAAGAGTTTTGTGACAAGGTTAAAAATATGCATGATGCTGACATAGATTGTCTTTGCACAGATGAGAAGCCAATTTTTCTTTCACAGGATTTCCAGAGGTTCCTGAAGAAGAAAGGGATAAGACACAAAATTGCTAGTTCCGAAGAAGCTTGGAACAGATGTGTCTGTGTTAGGGTGAACAAAGAATTGCCAAAGGGAATGGAAGCGCAATTGCTTAGTTCACATCTGTCACATGAGTACTGGGCTGAGTCGCTAATGTCATTTTGTTATACGTGGTTGAGAAAGTTTTCAAAAGAGTTGGGAAGTTCTCCTTTTGAGAAACTGTTCCACAGAAAACCTTCTGTTGCCCATTTCAAGGTGTTTGGGTCTCATGTGAGGACAGAAGCTCCGGGTGGAGTAAAGAATGCCAGAGGCATTTTTGTGGGTTATGAAAAGGGTCTCTACAGAGTAATTTTGTCTGAATCTGGTAAGGTGATTCTCACAAAATTTCTAGAGAGTGCTCCTGAACAGGAGAGAGTGATTGTTCACACATTTCCCACAGGAAGTGATGATGATTCTGATGATGATGATGATGTTGATTTTATTGAGTTCAGTAGTACTGATGATGACAGCGATAGCTCAGACAGCTCAGTTGTCACAGTCATTGAGAGGAAATCTCACATAATGACTAGACCCTCAGAAGAGGAGGATGAACCACTGTTTACAATTGGTACTGGTTCTCCAAAGAGTCCAAAGGTTGAACCAGAAAGCAAAGAAGAGCAGCACCTCTTACGTAGGTCTGAGAGAGCAACGAAGGGTGTACCACCCAAAAGGTATTCACAAGAGTTTGCTAACTTAGCTGTTGCTGTTGTAAACGACCAAGGTATAATTGAAGCTGTGTCTGAGTCAGAGACAAAGGCACAACAGAGAGTTGTTAACCAAGGGAATAAAGAAGCACTCATTCCTTGGAAGTCACACAACCAGAGAGGTACATTGGTAAAACCAGTGGCGGGTAGTTCCAAGGGTGGAACTGAAACAACAGGGGGATGTTATAAGTATAACAACTGTTTGTTTTCTTCTCTGGATGACGCTTTGCTCGCAGCACGCATTGATACTTTAGGGGGAGTATTTTATTCTAAAGCAGCAATGCTGCAGCAAGCAAAGGCTCTAGCAGCTCAGTCTGCTGCTTGTGGCTGGAAAGCCAAACAGGAAGTATGTGACTGTTGCCATGAAAACGAAGGGGCAGTCCATTCTCCTTATTGAGCACAAGATGTGAGCTCAGGATGTGTCGTATGACCTGTACAGGATGTACGTGGGTGGAGTTTGGAGTTTTTCTCTGTTTGTTGAAGAGAGCAGACATCTTTTACTGTATGACTGCTAAAGACAGGAATAAAAGAATGTAGTAACATTTCTGTCTGTGTCTGATTCCCCTCCCTGGGGATATGCAGGGAGGAGGAGAAGGAGGAGAAGCAGTTGGTGTGTTTTTCTCACAGCCTGAGGAAAATCGCCGGAACGGACCTCGTATGTTTTTCCTGCCGGGAGTCGCCGGAGGGAGGTCTAAGGAATTCAGCCGGTGCCTGAACAGATAGGCACATACCTCTGACCGGGCTAGAATTCTAACAATGTTAAGAGTGCGTGCTGTTGATGCATTTTGTTTATACCTCCAGAAATATAAAAGTTCCCGCCAGATAACAAAAGTGTCTGAAACATTTCAAGAAAGGCACAAATGTTTCCATCAGCCATCCCTAAATGCTGCTGCTCTGCTGCTGAAACAAATCCATGATTGTAGATCAGTCACTCTCAGTCTATCTTACCCCCTGGGGTTGCTGTGAGATTTTTTGGAGGAAAAACAGATGATCAGAGTTATAAATAAACAAATACCACACCAACCAGTGGTACTGTATTTTAAGTTCCCCTTTTAACAATGATAGAGGGACACGGGTGGCGCTGTGGGTTAAACCACAGAGCCTAGGACTTGCCGATCAGAAGGTCAGCAGTTCAAATCCCCGCCACGGGGTGAGCTCCCATTGCTCCTGCCAAACTAGCAGTTTGAAAGCACATCAAGATGCAAGTAGATAAATAGGTACCACTGCTCTGGCTTAGTCATGCTAGCCACATGACCCAGAAGCTGTACGCTGGCTGGCTCCCTTGGCCAGTAAAATGAGATGAGCGCTGCAACCCCAGAGTCAACCACAACTGTACCTAATGGTCAGGGGTCCCTTTACCTTTACCTTTAACAATGCAATCCTATAAAAACCCACTCAGAAGAGAAAAGTATCAGTGAGTTCAATGGAGCATATGCCTGTGGCTGGGGAGGTGGGATATAAGTAAGAAATTATTATTAATAATAATAATAATAATAATAATAATAATAATAATAATAATAATAATAATTTTAATAGGTATGGGACTGCGAGACATGGGTGGCGGTGTGGTCTAAACCACAGAGCCTAGGGCTTGCCCATCAGAAGGTTGGCGGTTCGAATCCCTGCAACGGGGTAATCTCCCTTTGCTCGGTCCCAGCTCCAGCCAACCTAGCACTTTGAAAGCACATCAAAGTGCAAGTAGATAAATAGGTACCGCTCCAGCAGGAAGATAAACGGTGTTTCCATGTGCTGCTCTGGTTCACCAGAAGTGGCTTAGTCATGCTGGCCACATGACCCAGAAGCTGTACGCTGGCTCCCTCGGCCAGTAAAGTGAGATGAGCGCCGCAACCCCAGTCGTCCGAGACTGGACTTAATGGTCAGGGGTCCCTTTACCTTTAGGTATGGGACTGCAGTCTCAGGTAGAGCATGATTTTAAGCCAGAACAATATTTACCTTGCCTAAAGGTCACAAATGAGGACAAAAGGGCCTTCCTCATGAGGGAAGGGTTCACACCCAGGCAAACATGTTGTAATTTGCAGTTACTGACTCACACTTGTGTCCACGAAAGGGTTAAGCTGAGCACAGGTTGCAAGTGGCTGTGACTTAGCAGTCTCTCAGCAGCCTCTGCTCCCTCACCTTCTCAGTCTTTTTCTCTTCCTGCTTCCTGGAGTAAGCAAAGAAGGAGCCATGCGGCCAATGGCTCCCAGCTGCAAGAAAAACTAAATGAACTGAATCTGTTCTAAAAGGAGGTTTTAAAGCCTGCATCTTTGCTAACCTAAAGATGGCATGGTTCCTTTTGCAAGAAAACCAAGCTCTTCTTCTCCTTGTCTGTAATCTTCTTACATCTTTGTTTTAATGCCAATGGAAGGAGACCTGTTTGATGTAACTTCTGGAAACTCTGTGTGTAAAATCTCCACTTATTTGGAAAGCTAAGTGCCTGTGAGTTATTCTAGCCTTAGTATTTACATGAGGAACATTTGTTTAAGGGTGGATGAGGCCAGATGTAAATCTAACCAAGTTTTAATGTGCTTGGAGCAATCACCATTGTGCCAACTCTGCTACAGGAGAATAAGAATCTCTCTTCCACATTTTTTCCTACAACAGCCTGTCCATAAGAGGCAAACATTTTAAATTCAGTCTTGGGGAAAATTCAAGTTTGAAAACAGAATGGCAATTTACGTTTCAGCAATTTTCCTAGATGAACTAGGAGACTTCTATTTAATTGTCATGCAGTTAAGGCCTCATTGCATTTCTTAACAGTCATGCCCCTCCTATGTTGTTAGCATTGATCTTTTCTAATTCTTAATAGAATATACCTGCTTATTATTATCACCATGACGTCTACTAATACAACATTTCAGGCAATATTAAGTAACCTAATTCTTCTCCGTTCTCAAGAAAAGAATCCTTTTTAATCACCATAAGTCTTAAAATGCTTTTTAAAATTATGCAACTTTTCCGCCTACTAACTTTCCAGGCCTCCATTTTTTTCCTCTCATCTTCATTCCCTGAGGCTCCTTGGAATATGTATGAAATCCCATCAATTCAAGAGAATATGACAAATGCATCATCAGAGCAATAGAGATTTAATGAGCTATGTTATAATACTTCATCAAAACATCACTGATGGCCTTCAGCTGATGTATTGTATTCAGGTTGTATCAGCCAGTTGTCCTGTATGGAAGAAGTGGAGGTCAAACTGCAGGGTGGAAGCAAGGATAACGTGAACGAGGAAAAGGAGCCACTAAGCTTTCTTTACCTCAAAGGAATCTAGGGTATTTGTTCAATTTGGATTTTGCACCACTGATAAATGTCTTTTGCTGTCTCTCTGTTAACAAACATACTAGAGAATAAAAACACTCTTGCCTTTTCTTTATGTGGCAAAATGCGAATTTCTGAACAAATAAGCCACCAGGCTCACTCCCACCCAGTGCTTTTTTTCCTAAAAAAATGTTTAGGGGTACTCTCATTTTCCTACTCATATTGAAATACTGCCCTTCAGTGAGGCCAAACTTAGATTCACAAAATGTTTAGGGGTATGCATACCCCTGCGTCCCTCCCTCCCCAGAATAGAAGCACTGCTCTCACCTTTTGTACAACCATGTGTTGTGCTGTGGTGTGTGTGTGTGTGTGTGTGTGTGTGTGTGTGTGTGTGTGTGAAAAGAGAACACTGACATCAATCTCCTAAGGGGAAAAGTCCAGATACAGGTCTGTTTCAGACACTAACAGTTTGCCTGTTGCAATTGGAGGATGTAAGAGAAGACATGAGTCCACAGAGACCTCTCTTTTTTGCTCTCTGTGTTCCAACATGTGGAAGGGGACCTGGGAATCGCTTCACATTTCATCCCACAGAGTGTCAGAGAAAGAAAGCATCACATGAGAAAAAGATGGAACATACCGTGGTACCTCGGGTTACAAACACTTCGAGTTACAGACACCACTAACCTGGAAGTAGTATCTCGGGTTAAGAACTTTACCTCAGAATGAGGACAGAAATTGTGCACCGGCGGCACAGCAGCAGTGGGAGGCCCCATTAGCTAAAGTGGTACCTCAGCTTAAGAATGGTTTCAGGTTAAGAACGGACCTCCGGAATGAATTAAGTTCATAACCAGTGGTACCACTGTACTTTGAATTTAAGGCTGTGTGTTAGATTCAGGTGAATTCCAAATCCTTAGCTGAAGCTTGCTGCTCATGAAAGATTTGGGCTTGTCTGAACCAAAATGGTATCATCCTGAAAACCTCAGAGGGAAAATAATGTACCACAGAAAGAATTTGGGATGCTTAGAGATGTGGATGCTAAAAAAAACACTGCAGCCAATGTTTTTGCCAAAAGCGAATCCTTTATTCTTAAGTTTGGAAGGGTGTGGAAAGGGGTTTTGTGGTGGGGGTGGCTGGCAGGTCTCGCTTCTAATCTGAGGAAATGAATAGAATTGGGCTCTCCAGGCTCAGTGCTTTGAGGAAGGGATTCTGAAGTAGTGTATCGTGTTGTCCCTATGTGTTCTGTGCATGTGACCATTGCTAGGTCTGCTAATGGTGCTTGCTGGATATTCAAACCCTTCTGTCACTGTAACCCATGTCCACACACCCACTCCTGTCAGTTCAGCTTTGCACTTTCTGTGGCATTTGGTGCCAACTGAGCAGAAAATGAGCCTGAATAATTTCTTCATTAATTGCTATTTGCTAGTCCCTACAGCCATCCTTCTGAAATTTCTCAGGTTGCTTTCCTAGGGGCACCTCTACAATATATGTATATCTTTTCCTACTGAAATCATTGCTCATAAAACAACAGGGAGGGAATTCCTCTACCCAAAATCAGCTTTATCTAGAGCAACAACCGTCCCTGCTGCACCTATCCTTCTGGAATTTGTTATATTCAGAAGAACTCAGAAAGGAATGCCAAAACTTGACTGTGACACACCTGCGCTCTTTCGCAGCTCCAAGGAATGCCAAAACTTGACTGTGACACACCTGCGCTCTTTCGCAGCACTAACACAGCATGGAAAAAAGAGTTCAAGAACACACTCCAGAGTCTCTCCCTTTACAGTACGGTATATCATGTCCTGACTCAAGGGTCAAAACACTTCAGTCTCAATAGAATAGAATCAATAGAAGCTTAAAATAAAGAGGAAGCCAAGAGCAGTTCCCCTGAAATACTGTATTTTTCCGTGTATAAGATGATGTTTTTTTCTTTAAAAATTTTGTCAAAAATCGGGGGTCGTCTTATACACACATGCTGAATGCACAGGGGAGAAGAAGAAGAAGAAGAAGAAGAAGAAGAAGAAGAAGAAGAAGAAGAAGAAGAAGAAGAAGAGGAGGAGGAGGAGGAGGAGGAGGAGGAGGAGGAGGAGGAGGAGGAGGAGGAGGAGCTTACCTTCCTGTGGCTGCTGTGGTTCCACCAACCATTGCTGGCTGGCTGCCAGTTGTTGTTTTCCCCATTTTTTAGCAAATGTCCAGGTTTGGGGGGGATGCAGTTTGCCCATTCAACCCAAAAAAGCTTGACAATTTTGAGAGAACAATTGCCCCCCAAAAGCTCAAGAATAAAATAAAATAAGGGGTTGTCTTATACATGGAAAAATACGGTATACTCTCCCTAGGAAGCAGTCTATTTTATCCCCAAAAGTTCACACCATGGCTGTTACTATCTTGGATCACAGGGGTCTCTACACCATGGATAGCTAACCTCATTCCTTTCCTGTGTTGCTGGGTTACAATTGCCATCAACTCCAGTGATCAAGGATGATGGGAGTTGTAGTTCAACAACATTTGGAGAGCATTACATTACTTACTACTGAAGATAATGTAGATCAGGAGTGACTTCCTCAAATAAAATCATATGGATTTGCCCACCCAGAGACACAGGCATACAAGTGGCCGACTTGAAAGCTTCCTGGACATTCTTGCTCTGTGGATACTGCTACTAAAACAGGCACAAGCAAATTTAGACCAGTAGGTGGTGGGGAAACTGATAGCAGCAACAGTGAAAACTAGAGAAGTGACTCATTTAATAATAATAATAATAATAATAATAATAATAATAATAATAATTTATATACCACCCTATACCTGGAGGTCTCAGGGAAGTTCACAGAATAAAAGCAAGATATAAAACCACAAAATACATAATAAAAATAAAAACAGCAACGAGATAGCTCCCGGCCCCCCGGAAACTCATTTTAAAAGGGCATAGGATGTAAATCAGATCAACCAAAGGCCTGGTTAAAAAGGAATGTTTTTGTCTGGTGTCTAAAGGTGTATAATGAAAGTGCCAGGCGAACTTCCCTGGGGAGAACATTCCACAGACAGGGAGCCACTATAGAAAAGGCCCGTTCTTGTGTTGCCACCCTCTGCACCTCTCAAGGAGGAGGCACATGAAGGAAGGTGTCAGGGAACTGACATCGGAGCCAGAAGTGGAGGCAGGGCTCCCAAGCGATGCTGGAGAAGGGCCAAGCAGGGAGAGAGGGGACTCATCAGCTGGGGAAGGAAATCAGCGTAACACCAGGGATAAAGGGGGGCGGATGGGGGAATCAGAGAGAGGGCTCCAGGACTCTTCGCCGGAGACCAGCGGGGAGAGCACAGGTCCTCCGCTACCCACACCCACCCTGCACAGAAGACTTCCGTGCAGGGAAAGTAGGCGTAGACCTGGCGTCAAAGAACTTCTTTGCTGGAAGAAGTTCAAGAAACGCCCACTGACGGATTCTGCTAGCGACTGAACAGCCACGAAGTGAAGGGCTGTCCAGCCAGGAAAGGTTTAACCAGGCCACCTAGCCAGGAGTGGCGGCAACGTACGCACGAGCAACCCCGTATAACCATTACAGAAGGCCTCAGAAGATGATCTCAGAGTCCAGGTAGGTTCATATGGAAAGAGGCAGTCCTTGAGATATTGCAATCCTGAGCTGCTTAATAGGTCAAAACCAGCACTTTGAATTGGGCCCAGAGCCCAATCCTGAGCTGCTTAATAGGTCAAAACCAGCACTTTGAATTGGGCCCAGAGCCCAATCCTGAGCTGCTTAATAGGTCAAAACCAGCACTTTGAATTGGGCCCAGAAATTAATTGGTAGCCAGTGCATTCGATCCAGAATCAGTGTACTATGCTTAAACTGTCTTGCTCCGGTGAGCAACCTGGCTGCTGAATTCTGCACCAGCTAAAGTTTCCAAACCGTCTCCAGAGGCAGCCCTTATAAAGTCCATAATCATCACCTTGCATGCATCAGATCAGGATGCAGAGGCATATGCTTTTGTCTGAGGAAATCCACAGCCCTCACGCAGGATAATATAGAACAAGGGATAGATCTCCCAACCCCAAATCTCTATTGTGCTCAGTCTTTGGTTGCCTCATTTGGGGGCCTGGCAAGCAGAAGTCACTAATATTTCATTGTTTCTACAACCCCATTGGAGGATGGCAGTAGGGAAAAAAGAATTATTTTGTAAAATGAAGCAGAACAGTTAAAAGATCAGCTTTCCAAATGGTTTGCGTTGGCGAAACAATGCTTCCGCTTCAGAATTTGATGCCCAAATCCAACATCTCAAAAATTGGCTATAACCCCAGCTTTGATTGCTCTGATCATTGATCTCATCCAAACAAAAGCTATCTCATGAACTGTAAGAGTACTGTTGCATCCAGCCAGCAGTAAGATCAGAAAGTGTCGTCCAAAAAAAAAACCCCAAGGGTGGTGGGGTGTACTTTTCCCCCTTTTTCTTTTTGCTCACACAACTGTTGATGCTCCTGAATAATTAAAGTCGAACATCATTAAGGTTGTAACCTCCATTAAGAACCCATTGTATTTGCAAAGGAACCCTTGTCACTAATTGCTTCTCCAGCTATTCTCTCAATGTCGTTTGTGTACGAGGACCAAGGCTCTGGCACTCGCCCAGAGTTGAGTATGGGCAATTTCCTTTAAATGATGAGCTGAATCTATTTTTTACTCACGTTGCCTTTTGTATTGTACAACCTCCCCCCCCCCCATTTTTTATTGTTGTTCATGGGGGGCCGTTTATAACACTTAAGCAAGGAGCTTGTCACATTTCGCTGTAACTATCTATATGTTCAGTCATTAAAATGGCTCAGAGTGGCAACTGATTCTGAATATTTTAAACAAAGAAAACTCCCTAAAGGCACCATTATAGCTGAGGTCTGCTCAAGCATTTACCCTACACACATAGTTCAAAAATGTTCTCTGGCATGCCCAGTAATTGAATTAGGAATGGAATCATGCTTTTGGAACATTCTTCACAACACACACGGACCGTTGGAGTTCAACAATATCTGGAGGGCCACGCTACCCCATTGTGTTTAGGTTTAATCATGTAGGTGTGTGTTCCATCTCAAGAAGAAAATGTGAACTTAATGGCTGAATTTGTTTTTTTAAAAAAATAATTTTTATTAACCGACCAATCAAATCAAATCAAATCACATCACATAAATTCCAAATTACAAAGCCGAATTTTAAATTTTTGATGGGGGTACCCATATTTCAAGTTCCGAATGGGATCCAATCATCTTGCTGCTGCTTTAATGTCCACAAATCTGTCCAAATAATGTTCACAATTGTATCCAGTCCTTTCTTACTGTTTTCCACATCTCATCTTGTTATTTTCATATATTTTTCCTTTCTCTTTGTGACCTCTTCTGATAGTCTCCATAAGCGGGTCAAGACAAATTGTAATCCTGTGTGGATTTTTCCGTTCGTCCAATAGCCATATCCAGATGGTTTCCGTATATCATCGCTTCCATAAATAGAAGCACTCTTACCATCATTAATCTTCACAAATCTGTCACCTTTCTTAGTCGTCTGAGGAGGTTCACCAGCAATATGAAAACAAATCCATTCCTGCTCCCGGTCATAAATCTTTTGACAGAACTTGCCAACATGGCAACTCTGTTTTTTACTACGTCATCCCAAAAGCTCTTGTTCTTTTCTCGATCTCCATAAAACATGCTTTTGGTTAGAATTCATTTCCACACAGTCTTAAATCATCCAGCTTAGGTCATTTAAGTAACAGTTCTGACTTGTGGGAGGGGATTATTGGTTAATCACATAGAAGAAAGTAAAGGAAGTCCCCCCCATCCAGTCCCGCTGCCGACATACCGAGCCTTGAAATATCTTCTCATGATATATTCTCTGTGGAAAAAGTGGTAGTCTCTGTGGAAAAAGAAGAGATGAGGAAGGTGCTGAAGGGAATCAACCCAAGGAAGGCCACAGGGCCAGATGGGGTAGCTGGAAGGGTACTGAGAGACTGTGCAGATCAACTAGCAGGAGTTTTCACTGGGATTTTAAATCGATCCCTAGCCCAGGCTATTGTTCCATCCTGCCTAAAGTCCTCTACTATCGTTCCAATAGCAAAAAAATCTAACCCGGAAGATCTGAATGACTTTCGTCCAGTAGCACTCACACCTATAATCATGAAGTGCTTTGAAAAGCTGGTACGAAATTATGTCATTGCCTGTTTACCAGAGGGACTGGACACATTCCAATTTGCTTATAAAACGAAAAGATCGACAGAGGACGCTGTGGCGATTGCCCTCCATGCCGTTCTTGCACATTTGGAGCAGCGGGGGGGGGGGGGTATGCCAGACTGCTTTTTTTAGATTTCAGCTCGGCATTTAATACCATTCTACCACAACGTCTGGTGTCTAAACTGGAAGATCTGGGGCTCCCGTTATCACTTTGTGGGTGGATATTGGACTTTCTGTCAGACCGCACCCAGAGGGTTTGGTTGGGCCCTTATACCTCTAATACACTTAAGACTAACACAGGAACACCACAGGGATGCGTACTTAGTCCGCTCCTTTATATTCTCTACACGTACGATTGTGTCGCTGCTCACCCTAGTAATAGGGTTGTCAAATTTGCAGATGACACAACCGTGATTGGGCTCATCTCTGAAAGGGAGGGTGAAACGGACTATAGAGATGAGGTGGAGCGGCTGACAGAGTGGTGCAGAGCTAACAACTTGCTCATAAATACAAGGAAGACAAAGGAGCTTGTGGTGGACTTCAGGAGACAGAAGAGCAATGTCCAGCCACTTTTGATTGATGTGGAGAGGGTAACAACGTTCAGATTTTTGGGTATTGAATTACAAGAGGATCTGTCCTGGAGTGTCAACACAAGGGGGCTTGTGAAGAAGGCGCAGCAGAGACTGTACTTTTTAAGAATCCTAAGGAAAAACCATCTTCCGCAGAAACTGCTGCTTGCCTTCTATCACTGTGCCATTGAGAGCGTGCTCACTTATGGCTTATGTGTGTGGTACGGAAGCTGTACTACCCAGGACAGGATGGCGTTGTGCAGAGTTGTTAAGGCAGCAGAGAGCATTGTTGGCTGCCCACTCTCCACCTTAGAGCAGATTTATGCCACAAGGTGCCATAGGAAGGCACTGGACATAGTAAAAGATCCATCGCATCCTGGTCACTGTCTCTTCAAGCTCCTGCCGTCGGGACGGAGATACAGGACGATGATGGCAAGAACGAGCCGTCTCAAGAACAGCTTCTTCTCCAGAGCGATCTCGGCCCTGAATGGGAAACCTGGACTTTGAAAGTCATCTAATCTTCCTTGCTGTATTATATTATATTGTTTTAATTAGTGTTTTTATAGTTGTTCTGATTTTGAGTGGAGTGCCCTACCTGGGTGGATGGAGCAGCCAAGTAATTTCGTTGTCCCTGAGAGGGGGCAATGACAATAAAGATATTATTATTATTATTATTATTATTATTATTATTATTATTATTATTATATTCCTGTTGATCCAACCAGTCGCTCTTCTTTCACAGAGGTCCCTTCAATTAGCAGTCTTTACTCCCCATTCTTCACTTGAAATATGTGCATTTGCTTCTTTCTAATTGTTTATTTCCAATTTGCTGCAGCTAGTGTGCAATCAGAGAGTGTCCAGGAGAACCGGAGTACACACAAGGGCATTCTGCCAAGTGCCCTCACCCCCTTCTTTCGAGTCCGGGGGTGATTTATGGGCACAGCAGGCAAGGGCAGTGTTCCCCATTTCCTTGGGGCAACAAGGGAGGCTGCATACTCCCATATCAGCCTCTTAATTACCTCGTGTGGGCCGGAGAGATGTTATTGTCGGCCATCTTCCAATGCGCCCCTAGTGGCCTCCCTTAATGGCTGAATTTGATACACTGGACCCCAAATAAAGGCCCTAGAAACACCATGAAATGCTGTAGATGCAACAGCAAAGTTCATTCAGTTTGCAATGTAAGAGTTAATTCTGTTAGTGTTACGGTCAACTAGCCAAGATGTGGGCAAGCAGATGTGTTGCTTAGCAACCAAGCAAATTAGCACAATCTTCACTGAGGTGGCACATGCTTTAATTGGCTGTGTAGTTCTGAGGGAGTTTTTTCTCTGTATGTTTGGTCTTATGTCTCCTTGCTAAGCAGAAAGACAAAAGTGTTATTAGAACTTTTGTCTCTGAGCAGCATTATTTGAGTGACTTCGCTAACATGAAGGGCAACACATTCCTTCATGGAAGTCCTAAGAGACTGGCTCAATCTATTTTGCCATCCCAGTTAAAAATCAATGTTGTGTCTCTTAACCATTGTATTTTGTTTTATTTGGGAGTAGGCAGAAGAGTATTAGAAATGTTTTCCCTTCCTAAATGGTGTATTCCACAGAGGCAAATGCACTATGTTGGTCGGGAGGGAAGAGTCAGTTGCTCATTCTGTCCTCTCTTATGGTAAGGGAAGCTGAAGGATTTCAAAACAACAAATATATACAGTGTGTGTGTGTGCGTGCGCGCTTGCATATGAACATTGGACACATGGAATCAGTAATCTGTGATGGAGCAAAATGTCCTTCAGATGTTATTGAACTTCAGACCCCACCATTCCTGACCATTGGCCATTCTGACTGGGTCTGATGGACCTTGCTTAGATACTCAAGGGCAGGATCCACCAAAAATAGTGGTAATTAATTAATTAAAGACTATTGATTTCAGTGGGTCTACTCTGAATATGGCTTAGACGGATGCCACTCATTGTATAGAATATGGCAAACATTCAATGTAGGAAGTCCAAAAATGCCTCAAGTATCTGCTGTAATCCTTCTCAACTCGTATATATCCATAAGTCTCTATTAGTCTGTCAAAATTTGCTGTAATTAATAAACTAAACTCTAAAACCTTTCATGCGGTGACTGTCTATCCTTCATTATTATAATTGTAGAGGATTACATGATATATTTAATCACCGTCAGTTATATATAGAATATTTCTTAATTATATAAAGTGGTCAGCAACTTATTTGAGGGGTTTCCATCCTTATACTTCATTATTATTTGGAACACCCTACTCTCCCCACTCAGCCATTTTTGACCAGTGTGGTGACAAGATCAAGGTCTGATTCCATGGTGAATTACCACATGGCTTCCTCGCCACAAACTGCATATAGGAACGCTCTAGTTTTGGTTGGGAGTGGGGATACAAAGCAGCTCATCACGGGCAAAGTGCTCATGATCATTAGCCCTAATTTAGTCACATGGGTACTGTTCCCTCTCGGGCGCTTTTATTATCTCCTGAAGTTGATAGAACTTCAACTGACTGGGGATCATTCGCCTAATTATTAGTCTATAGATTATCATTGGCACTTAGACAGGGACAGAAGGTTCGATCTATGTAATGCATTCATTACCTCACCGCCATAGAATTACAGATCAGAAGTTCTCAGGGAAATGAACCTCTTAGCCAGAGAAATGGCAAGCTTCTTTGTGGCATTTCTGTTGCCAGTTCACACATACATGTTCATAGCTAGGGCACCACATGTAGGGCACCATACTGTTTCTTACATCTCCTTTCATTTATCAGTCCTATTCTTTTCCTGCACTAAACACCAATTACAAATATATATATATATATATATATATATATATATATATATATGCAGGTTTTGGTGTCCTCGGGTGTCTTCCCGTGTAAAAGTTGGGGTGTCTAGGCGACGTTTCGACGAGGTCTCACTCGTCATCTTCAGGCTGGTGCTTTCGGCTTCTTGTTACTGGAACAGAGCGGGATCTGAATGTTTGAGTTCCTATAAATACTGTAGAGGGGGTGTGGTGTCTAGCCTCCAATGTTCTGGGCAGAGAGGAAGTTCCCAGGCTAGTGTGCCTTTTCTTCTTTTGTTCCTTAATTACTTGAGAGATACCTTGAGTGATTTCTTGAGTGATATCCTGAGTACCACTTAGGTGGGTCATTAGGTGTGGATTAGTTGCTAAAGTCTTTGTGTCTTGACCTCTTGAACTTTGTGAAGAGTTTTCCTGAGAAGATGGCTGTATTGCACTTAGTTGTGCTTTGGCTTGGCTTCGTGTATAGGGGCGAGCTGTGGTTTTGTGGCTTGTGTCAGCCAGATCTGTGTAGGGATTGCAGGGGGGTGCAGCATCCGGAGGTGCCACCATGGATTGGCTACTGGATGGTGTCAGTAATTCATCTGTGGAGAGGGTCTGGGTTTGGGTCTGGTGTGGTTGATTGGTGTTGGCGTTCTGTGTGCCTCTGGATCTGGTGTCAGTTTTTGTGGAGAGGGCTAATTTCCAGATGTCTGGCAAGCGGGATGTGTCGTCACGCTTGTTCATGTTGTGAGGGTGTTTCTCTATCTCGATGGCTTCCATGATTATTCTCTTGTGGTGATGTTCCGTGTTAAAGAGCAATTTGGAATCTGCAAAATTAATTTCGTGTCCTGTTTCTTTCATGTGTTGGAAAAGAGAGGAAGTTTTTTCTTCTTTTTTGACGGCATTCTTGTGTTCTGCGATACGTGCATTTATTCGTCTGTTTGTTTGTCCAATGTACGTGGCTGGGCAGACTTTGCAGGGTATTTCATAGATCCCTTGGTTTTCCAACTGGATTTTATCCTTGGGGTTTCTGAGGATATTGGCTATTTTTTGGTTGGTGCAAAAGGCTGTTTTGATATTGTGTTTATGGAGGATTTTGCTAATTTTATCTGTAGTGCCCTTGATATAAGGAAGGAGGGCCATGCCATTGTTTTCTTCTGTGTTTTGGTTTTTGGGGGGTGTTTCCTTTTGGATTAGCTTCGTAATCCTGTTTTGCTGGTATCCATTGGCAATTAACACATTTGAGAGATTCTGTAACTCAGTTGTCAAGTGGTCTTTGTCAGCCAGGCGTTTGGTTCTGGAGATGAGAGTCTTGGCTACGGAGTTTATTTGTGCAGGGTGGTGGTGTGATTGTGCATGTAAGTAGCGGTTGGTGTGTGTTTTTTTTCTGGTAGATAGTGTGTCCTAGGGAGCCATCAGGTTTTTTGTAGATTAGGACGTCAAGGAAGGGAAGTTGGTTGTTGGCTTCTATTTCCATAGTGAATTGTATTTTGGGGTGTAAGTTGTTGAGATGTGTGAGGAAGCTATCCAGTTTTTCCTTCCCGTGTGGCCAAATTACAAAGGTGTCATCAACATATCTGAGCCAAAGTTTGGGTTTGTGTTCTGACTTGTCTAAAGCATTGGTTTCAAAGTGTTCCATGTACAGGTTTGCGATGACCGGTGAGAGGGGTGATCCCATAGGTGCTCCTTCTATCTGTTTGTATCTTTGTCCATTGTGGATGAAGTACGTGTTGGTTAGGCAGTGGTTGGTCAGGTCCAAGATGTATTCGGGGGGATTGTATTTGTTTTGAATAGCTGTCAAGGCTTCATTAATGGGCACTTGTGTGAAGAGAGATACAACATCGAAGCTCACAAGTAGGTCATTAGGATGTAGGTTTTGCTTCTTTATTGTTTCTATGAACTGGAAGGAGTTTGGTACGTGTGAAGAGATGGATTCTGCATAGGGCTGAAGTTGCTTGGCGAGAAATTTAGCGAGATTTTGTAGAGGTGAGCCTATGGAGCTGACTATTGGTCTGAGTGGTGTTCCTTCTTTGTGTATCTTGGGGAGGCCGTAGAGTTTGGGGCATCTGGATGATTTTTCTCTGGGGATGATTCTTAGCTGGATTTCTTCACTGATAGGAGAGGCTTTTATTTTGGATTTGGTGGTTTTTTCCAGATAGGTGGTGGGATCTGTTTTTATAGGTTTGTAGGCAGGATCTTGGAGTAGCTTTGATAGTTTTGCTTGGTAGTCCGATGTGTTCATCACCACTGTGGCATTACCTTTGTCTGCTGGGAGAATGATTATGTTGTTGTCTTTCCTCAGGTTGGTGAGTGCTTTCTGTTCTTCTTTGTGTAAATTGCTTCTGGGTGGTTTGCTGGAGCAGAGGATGTTGGTGACTTCAAGTCTGATTTTATTGGCTTCAAGTCTGATTTTATTGGCTTCACACCTAATGACCCACCTAAGTGGTACTCAGGATATCACTCAAGAAATCACTCAAGGTATCTCTCAAGTAATTAAGGAACAAAAGAAGAAAAGGCACACTAGCCTGGGAACTTCCTCTCTGCCCAGAACATTGGAGGCTAGACACCACACCCCCTCTACAGTATTTATAGGAACTCAAACATTCAGATCCCGCTCTGTTCCAGTAACAAGAAGCCGAAAGCACCAGCCTGAAGATGACGAGTGAGACCTCGTCGAAACGTCGCCTAGACACCCCAACTTTTACACGGGAAGACACCCGAGGACACCAAAACCTGCATTCCTGTACCCGTGAAAATCTACGAAAGCATATATATATATATATATATATATATATAAAATTTCTATGCATTTTTTATATTTTAATGCAAGTCAGTGCATATATTAATGTATGCCTGTGCATTTTTTCATTGTGAACCACATCACATAATGTGATATCTGACAGATTTCTGTAATAAATTCCACACCATACTTTTCAAGGGAGCAAATCAGTTTGGCCCACATCAAAATGTAGATCAAATGAAATCCTTCAGCTTCCCTTACCATAAGAGAGGACGTGTTGTGCTCCATTAGCACCTACTCAAAGTCAGTATGTGTTACCGTCTCGGCTGCCTGGTGGGAAATCAGTTTCCGCAATAGCAGACATTCCACAAATACTTCCTGGAGTCAAAGTTTCAGTTGTGAGTACTGTAAGGGTGCTTGAATGAATGAATGAATGAATGAATAAAAACCTCCAATGAAATCCCTAAGAGTGTCCAGAATTACCACCTAAGGAAATAAAGAGTGCTGCCACCAAATAGCACCAGAAATCATTCTAATCAACACATTTGACATTAAAAAAAAATCCAGCTGATGGATGGATATAGCAAATATCTTCCTATCAGCAAATATCTTCTTATCGTCAAGTTGGATCATTTGATCCAACTTGAATTGCTGTGACGAAGATGAGGACTCCATGGGTTCAGGTGAAGAACACGGCCAAAAGTAAAAGGTCAGGCAGTGGGAAAATATATTTTAAAGCTCTCATCTAGTCTGCCTGACTGACAGGGCTGGTACAGCTGCAGGTCAGCATGGAGACCCAGAGACGAGCAGTAAAGTTGATTCTTTATTCAAGGAAACAGAATACTAACAGAGGGAGCCCTGAGACCTCTGGGCTCATTGTTCTGCTACATGCAAAAGACTCTGAGTCCTTGGAGACAAGGGGAGAGGGGAGCTGAATACAGTAGGACTGCCAGGCTCCTGTGAAATCTGTTGCAGCCTCAGCCCTCACCTCCTCAGCTGCCTGGCCTTCATCTGCAGTGCTTTCTGCTGCTTCTTCCTCTCTCTCACTCAAGCCTGTTGCTTATTCAGCATCCAGCCATTCTCCCTCCTCTGACTTATCTTCCATGTCACACCACCATCTCCTGGCTCAGAGCCACCCTCTTCTGAGGCTTTCCTAGGTGGTTTCCCAGCCTCTCCGACCTGTCCCTGACATCGCCTCTCTTCTAGTTTGTCCTTCCTAGCTTATCTTCCATTTTCTCTCATGCCTCCTCATCTTTGTCCATATTTTAACATTCTGAAATGCTCTGTGAGGTGAGGCTACTTAAATGATGGAAATTCCTGATACCTTGAAATTAAGACAAACCCACCCACGAGGATGTTACCAACATTTTCTCTCCTCTTTAATAATTTCCAAACACCATTTCCAAACACAAATTATTCTCGTTATCTTTTGTAGAATAATAAAAAGGCAGAATAAATGTTTGGTACATGAAACATACTCGGAGTTGCATGTTGATTTCATGCTATTTATTTCAGCTCATGGTAAACAGTGAGTGAGTGTGTTTCCCCCCAAAACCTCTGGCTATATATACATTATTTACACAATGGGTCCCATGTGATTGGCTGATTCAACTCCCCTCCTGGAGCCTGATTGGGCTGCTCCTGCAGGCCAATCAGATTGCTGATTCATTTCCTCCTGGAGCCAGATTGGGCGGCTCCTGCAGACCAATCAGGTTGCTGCCTTCTAGGATCCTACCTGCCTATTGTTCTAGGATCCAGGCTCAGTACATAACAGTACAACAGCTTACCAGCATACCTAGTGTCATGTTGCCCTAACACTGCCCAGGGATGCATCTGTGCCCAAGGAGATCTCATGTGGCACTCACAGGGTCCCCCTACCCCTGCTGCAATTATGCCTGAAGGACAGGGGGGCCAGCTTGAAAAAAATATTGGGGGGAGGGGCAAGTAAGCCCCATCCCACGTAATCAATCACAAAACACAGTGCGCACGCACCATTTGAATAGCAATGCCCATCAATTCTGAGGAAGCCCAGATCTCTCAAATATTTGATAGGGGGGTGCGAAGGGACCTCGGCTGCTAGGAGTTGGCTCCTATGCTGACAGAGATATTCTATTGTGGCCAATAAAGTAAGTTCAGATGTGCACTTAGTTGTGGTGTTGATGGGTGTAGTATCCACAGAATTTTCACCCGTTTGCAAATGTGCCCCTGGCCTGAAAAGTTTGGCAACCGCTGTTTTAACACATTCCTGCCTGCTAAGTCCTGAGGGGCATCTGTTTGGAAACAGAATGGGCCTTCGTTCTGATCCAGAAAGACTAGTCCCAACGTATGGAACTGCAGGTGTGTTTCCTAAACACGGCAGCAGCATGCTTTGCAACTGAATTTTCTCTGAAAGGAAAGTATGCCTCTAAACCTATTCCCTTTATTTCTGGAACTGTTAATTTGCATCAGGTTGTTTTCCATGTCTCCTGACTGATTGGCTGAGAACAGTAAGATATGAGCCTTGCCCCCGCTTATTGTCCAGAGGCTGCAAAAAAGTTCATTTGTATGAAAGACTTCTTCATCCGTTGTTTTTTTAAAAAAGGACTACCTTGCAGAAGACTTTCTGTGCAAATTAGAGGCATTGTCTGAATACTGTCAAGTGCGCTCTTAATTTAATAACAGGGTGTCATGAGAAAATGCATAATGCTGAAACGGGGCAATTAGAGGAACATAATTATTTGAGGCTTTAAAATCCCTAAAGAATGGGATTGTGAACAAGCACAGAAGGGCAGTGTTCAACTGTGTGGTGGTTTTTTTGTGTGTGTGTTTTTTTTGATAGAAGCAAAGCTATGTCTATTCCACAGTTCTTCAGCCCTGCTGCACAGAGAGGGGAGTACAAGTCTGGTGTGGCGTTCAGCATCTTCAGAATCCCATCACTGGTGTAAGTTTCCAGCTTCTAAGATTGAAGAGATAAGCATGAGAGTGAGCAATACCTGGTGAAATCTCAAAAGAAGGGAAGTGTTGTGACTTCCATGGAGATGTCTTGCTAGGATCGGTCAGAGGGGGAAGAGGATTGGGATTGGGATGAGAATCTGGAAGCGGAGGATTTGATCCTGAGGAGAGACCTAGAGGCATTGAGCCAGACCCAGGGGAAAGAAAGAGCCAAGTGTCGGGGCAAAGCCTGTCTCAGTGCCACTTGAACGTTGCCTCTTGCCAGCAAAGAATCTTCGCGCACACATTCAGGAAGTTGCTTGGAGATGGATAAGACAGTGAACTGATTCCATTGACTCCATCAACTCCAACACCATGGCCTTTCCATGAGTGTTCCTCCCTTGGGCAGCTAGTAGCGGCTGTTGCAGAGTGGGAGAAGAAAAGGAGGAGCTGCAGCCCAGGCCTATGTGATGTGCCAGCTCTGAGGGGCAGGCAGAGGGCAGTGCCACCCTGAATGGGGAGAAAGGGGAAACAGAGTGGAAAACTTGATTTAAAAAAAAGCTTTGTGCATCCGCATCTAATTT
Organism: Podarcis gaigeae; assembly: GCF_964106915.1. Classification (NCBI taxonomy): domain Eukaryota; kingdom Metazoa; phylum Chordata; class Lepidosauria; order Squamata; family Lacertidae; genus Podarcis; species Podarcis gaigeae. The sequence goes on along the minus strand of NC_139682.1, from coordinate 77,170,754 downwards.
TGCTGCTTTCTAAAATTTATTTATTGTTATCTGTTTTTCTTTTTTGTAAATCTACCAAAGAATAAAATGAAATGAAATCAGGATTAATGGGTCTTCTCAGGACAGTGGAGGATATGTGTGCTGTGTCCCCTTAGAGCAGTGGCGGTGGCATTCACTGTGCTTGGGGGACACACACAAAAATGGTTTGTTTTTTTAGTGTAGGTGGGTTCCCACGAGGCAAGATGCAGTGATAACTGCAAGAACCTTTATTGAATTAACAGAACTGAACAACAGGGGCAAAGCAACTGCTTACATACATTTCTGAAGTCCTGGGCCACTCCCACTCCCAAGCTGATTGGCTGTCTAAACTTCCAAGCTGCGAATCATGACTCAGAGCTACGGGGCCCATGGCAGAGGCCCAAATCCTGAAATGTTCTGTGATTGGATATCATGCACCAAATCAGAACACAGGGGCTCAGAATCCTTGGTCCAGGCTCAAGCACAGGCCAACACAGACCACTGAATACATAATGGGGGTCAATGAGGGTCAGTTATGGGGGGAGCTGGAAATGTCCTTATTTTCATCTGAGGAATGTTGTGGGGTATATTAAAAGACTTTGGCAAAAACTGAGTCAGGAGTTGAAATACTACATCCACCTACAAAGGCCAGGACAGGGGGCAGTGACTGAGTAGCACATAACACAGGAATCTGTATTCAACTGAGTCAGACCATTCATCTATTTAACTCACTATTGCCTACTCTCTCCGGCAGCTGCTCTCAGATAGGGGTCTGCTCCAGTTTGTCCTGGAGATCCAGTGTGGTGCAGTGGTTAAGAGCAGTGGACTCATAATCTGGTGAACCGGGTTCACATCTCTGCTCCTCCACATGCAGCTGGTGGGTGACCTTGGGCCAGTCACACTTCTTTGAAGTCTCTCAGCCCCACTTAACTCGCAGAGTGTTTGTTGTGGGTGAGGAAGGGAAAGGAGAATGTTAGCTGTTTTGAGACCCCTTCAGGTAGTGATAAAGTGGGATATCAAATCCAAACTCTTCCTCCTCCTCCTCCTCCTCCTCCTCCTCCTCCTCCTCCTCTTCTTCTTCAGTTTTCACCTGGGACCTTTTCCATGAAAACACAACCCTTCCTTAGCATTTTTAGTGACTGGGGCAAGAGGTGTAGTTAACCAGCGGAGAGATCATAGCTTAGCAGTGGAGCACATTTTGCGTGCAAAGGGCCGCCAGTACAGTCCCTGGTATCTCCAGCTATGAGGTGATGTTGGACACCTTCTGCTGGAGGACCTAGAAATCTGTTCCCTGTCACAGTAGGCAGTTTTCTGCTAGAAAGACAGATCTGTTAAAAACGGTTTCTCTAGTTATTAGATTTCCAGAGTTTTCTGCACAGGAGCAAAAAGGGCAGAAAAAGATTTATGTAAGATAAGCAAATACATGCACCAAGTTTGCTTGACTGCATAATTTTTTAAAAGCGGGATTCTTGTGGGGGGTGTTGGTGTAGGATTTCGATGCACTAATTTATTTTTAGCATGGACTCTACACAGCCCCCAAATATAATGAATGCATCAAGGCTGCTGCAGGCGAGAAAATCATAAGAGCTGAGATTAGCTTAATAGACACAAGGCAGATCATGGTGATGCAAAATGCGCAGTCTTGATTCCATGGACTAGCTAAATACTTTGGGAGGAAAAGTAGACTCAGTTCCTTAATGGGATTTGGGAATATCTGTCCCTCCTTCTTATCTGTGCCAGAGAATGAGACAGGCTGCCATTCAACATTCTAGTGGAGCATTCAGTAAATAAATGAAGTAAAATCCGAGTTCTAGGAATCAAAAACCAAGCAAGCAAGTAACAAAAAACCTGGTTGACATGTCACAAACAGATTTATCTGTAAGGACACTTGTCCTGTTGTACTTGGTACTATTTAAGGTAAAGAGACCCCTGACCATTAGGTCCAGTCGTGACCGACTCTGGGGTTGCACGCTCATCTCGCTTTATTGGCTGAGGGAGCCGGCGTACAGCTTCCGGGTCATGCGGCCAGCATGACTAAGCCGCTTCTGGCGAACCAGAGCAGCGCACAGAAACGCTGTTTACCTTCCCACCAGAGTGGTACCTATTTATCTACTTGCACTTTGACGTGCTTTCGAACTGCTAGGTTGACAGGAGCAGGGACCGAGCAATGGGAGCTCACCCCGTCACGGGGATTCGAACTGCTGACCTTCTGATCGGCAAGTCCTAAGCTCTGTGGTTTAACCCACAGTGCCACCCACGTCCCTATTTACTTATGAGTAAAACATGCTCATAAGGGACGCGGGTGGCGCTGTGGGTAACACCTCAGTGCCTAGGACTTGCTGATCGTAAGGTTGGCGGTTCGAATCCCCGCGGCGGGGTAAGCTCCCGCCGTTCGGTCCCAGCTCCTGCCCACCTAGCAGTTTGAAAGCAACCCTAAGTGCAAGTAGATAAATAGGTACCGCTTTATAGTGGGAAGGTAAATGGCGTTTTGGTGTGCGGCACTGGTGCTGGCTTGCCAGTTGCAGCTTCGTCACGCTGGCCATGTGACCTGGAAGTGTCTTCGGACGGCGCCGGCTCCCGGCCTCTTGAGCGAGATGAGCACGCAACCCTACAGTCGGTCACGACTGGCCTGTACGGGCAGGGGTACCTTTACCTTTACCTTTACCTTTACTTTAAAACATGCTTGCGATTTAGCTGTAGAATGTTTTGTGGAATGTCATTGCAAAATGAAGGAAGAGGTGGGACTTGATTCTGTAATGTCTTGCCCCCTATGGGCCCATGCAAGAGCGTAGGTAAATGACATTATACTCAGAACAGTCATCGCTCGCAGATGAACCAATTGATGTTCACATCATACCTCATACAGAAACTGTCAAGAGTTTGGCATATATTGATTATCGTCAGGGAAAAAGGCAGGGTATAAAAACATGAAGTTACTTATGAAGAAATTTGTGAGGAAAGAATAGGCTGTCTTTCACCCTGACTGGTTTGTGTAACTTATTGTAAGTGTTGCTGCTTGACTCCCAACAGAAACAACATCTATACACAAGTCTTTTCCAAGACTTTACATCAAGAAAACTAGTTCAGTTTAGTGTATGGAGTGCTAAGGTTCAAGGTGGGTTGTCATCATCAGATAAAATGAGACAACCATATACCAGAGGTGAGGATATTACAGCCCTTCAGATGCTACTGGACTCCAACTCCCATCAGCTGCAGTCAGCATGGCTAACAGTCAGAGGTGATGGAAGTTGTAGTCCAACAACACCTGGAAGTATACGGTTTCTGCAATATACACAATCTTGGATGGAAGGTTGAGATGCAAATATAATAGATCCATAACTAAACCAAACCTACTCAGAGATTTAACTAATGGAAAACAGGGGAACCTCAGGTACTCAACACAGTTAACCTGAGAGAATGACGATATCTAGCTCTATAATTGTATGTAGCATAGTAAAAATGTCTTGCAGGAAATTTAAAATCAATACAGTATTGAATGCATTTAGCCAGACTACCTAATTATATCCCAGTGATTTAAAAGCAATGATCATACATTTTAAAAACACTGCTTCCATTGTATAACTCTAGACACATTTCCCCCAGTAGCTATGAATCTAGTGATGTTACAGAACTTGTCCAGACTCCCAAGGAGGTCAATGAGTCTTTCCATTGACTTCATAGCTTTAGACCGGTCCCCTAATGAACAGTGTATAATTCATGTACAGAGCATTACACAATATATTCCATCTTCCCTTGTCATATTACTGTAATGGATCATACCTTATTAATCCTGCCTGCATTCCACTTGATGATCCTAATGGATAGCCTTTTAAGTCATGTTGCCAATTTTACCTTTCTCCGCTGGGCAATGGTTCAGAACGATGCAAGCAACAACTGCGAGGGTTTTTAGTCTATACCAGGAGATTCCAAAACAGGGTGGACTTCAGGGTCCCAGGCAGGTTCTATATCTCACAGGGCTACTGTGAGAATTAAATAGGAGTTGGCAGGCCTCATTGCCCTGTACCCTTCATATTATTGGTCAGAGAAGAGAACAATATACAAGTCCTTTCAAAAAAATATCAGTGTATGCTAACCAATGAGAATATTTTAGAAAACTGTATAGTGAAATGCTCTTGGACCTGTATTATCATGCCTGAAGTCATAACTTTCTGTAGGGATGTAAGCAGCTCAATTTTTCACATGTATGAATTGTTGTGGATAATGGAACAACTCAGGGAAGCAAAGGAGGGACTTTTAGCACAGTAATATAGAAGAGCAAGAAACTGGCAGATGATGTTGAATTTGAAGCACCCAGACAAACCACAAAACAGGGGGGAAAGTGCCAACCAACCCACAGAAGAGTTCTCCCTGCAGTCCTCTACATTCCCTATTTGGGTTTGCTTAGGTCTTGTTTCTGGGAAGAAGACCAACCTGTTTACAGTTTGCTGAAACTACCAGGATGTACCACCCTGATGCGCTTTCAAGGCTGTGCCAATTTTCTTCAAGAATTTTGCAAATTTCACAGAATTCTGGAGTTGAAAGGGATCCTGAGGATCATCTCATCCAACTCCCTGCAATGCAGGAATATGCAGTTGTCCCATGAGGGGATCAAACCTGTGACCTTGGCATTATCAGCACCATGCTCTAAGCGACTGAGCTATCCAGTATTTGAAAGCTTTGGAGAAGGATCTGTTGCTTGGCATGAGTTGTGGCCAAAAATACCAAATAAATACAGCCATGATTGTGTGACATATGCAAGGAGAACCTTACTGAACTATTGGAACACACCCAATTGTTTCCTGCTACTTTCCCACTGTTACAGCACTTTCACTTCCAGCTACAACATGCATAATTGAACGGTGCTTTAGCACTTTGTACAGGGTGAAGACATGGCCCTGCTCAACAATGAACAGAGATTGATTGTCTAGCTTGTGTTTCTTGAGTGCCCGTGGAGAAAAGTTGATGGCCTATCCTATGGGGAAATTTATAAAAGACATGATTGACCGTTCAGACCAAGACCCTCAACGATTCCAGTTCTTGTTTAAAGAATGATCCACATCATACCATACTTTCCTTTATGTTACAAATAAGCAAGCATTAGCAAAAATGTCTGGCATTCACTACATACAAAGCCGATTCTGTGTAAAAGGTATGAAACCTATCCTTGAGGTTTTCTAAATTAGGTTTAGGGACCTCCAATATTGTTCAGTGGACAAATTGAAGCTGTATGTCTTTCTTGTGGTTTACTCTGTTATGGTTAAATGGGCAAATAAGACAATTTGCTAGGAGTTGGTCCTGAAAGGTGTAATCCCACATAATACAGTAAATCACAAATAGGCACAGCCCAATAACATTTCTCATTGCTTCTCATCAGCACCATGTTATGTTGTGTGCGGCTGAGTCATAGAAAGAGTAAACATGCCATAACCCTTCCATCCCACCCACCAAAATTATTTCTGCAGACACACATTGGCAGAGATAAGGGTGACAAATTGGGTGCGCTTGTTGCAGAAAGATGAGGCAGAAACAGTGGCATAGCGTGGGTTGTCAGCACCCGGGGCAAGGCAAGTAATTTGCACCGCCTAACCCATGGATTTGCACCCCCTAACCTGTGGATTTGTGCCCCCTAACCCCCAAATGTTGCGCCCGGTGCGACCGGCCCCCCCCTGCACCCCCCACGCTACGCCACTGGGCAGAAACCCATGCAATTAATTCTTTAATAAGAAAGCGGAATGGGAGAAGGGGAACGAGGTCTGAATGTGGGGAAATGTTGCACAAACATTAGGTTTCCTTTTGGTTGCAGAGCAGGGCATGGGGTGATGATTACAAGAGTCAGTCAAAGGCTTCATAGAAAGATGGGTTTTAAAGAAGAAAGAGGCAAAACAGACCAGAGGCAAAACAAATAAATCTGTGGCATTCTGGTATGTCTTTATTAGTCTTGTTAACAAGAGAGACCAGTATTTGAGACTTCTGATTCAGACGGGGAAGTCATGATTTCATATTCATAGCAGGTTTGTGTTACAAGGTTTGTTTTGCCACTCAGAACATCCGCAGGCAACATTGATCCTTGGTAAACTCTGATGAACACCTGAGAAAGAGAGAGTCAGAGAGAAAGAGAGAGAGGGAGAAACAGAGATCTGCATTGGCACAGTAATGCATTACGCACATTGTCTAACCTTTTATTCTGTGATATATCTGCATCTGCTGCTTTGTATAGCATGTTATTTTTCTTTGTGGTGGTTTCTGTCATTATTAAATAAAATAAAAGGGGAGGCAGGACCAGGTATAAAGAAAAGAGAAGAAGGAAGGGAAGGAGGGAGATGGGGGACAGGAAGACAGGGGGGGTTGGCAGAGTTATTGATGACCATGGACATAGCCAGGGGGCAGAGGGGGGGCTGCTCCTCCCCATCAAGTAAATAAATAAAAATACTTCATTAATAGTAGAAATTGTAGAAAGATTTTGACAGATTTTTCTGAGCACTTGGGGTCCAAAGAAAGTAATTTAAAACAACTGTTGCCGAGACATTTCATTCCAAATCTGCTAGACAGAGCCAGACAGAGGATGGCATTAGGTGTCCTCCCCCTCTAACATAAACCCTGGCTGCACCCATGTTTATGGCAAGAGGAGTGTAGTTAACATCCACACCCACAGACCCAATACTCTACTTGTTATTGCAATGTAATGCTAGAACAAAGACAGCACATAAAGTATAAGTATCTGGAATTGGGATAGACCTACCCCGCACCTTTACTCTAAAGATGTAATACACACATACTATGTGAGCTCTCTCTTCTTCCTCACTGTTGTTGATGAGACTGCTTCGATTCCAGTGCCGAGTATGAAATCCGCCTTGAATCCCTTAGGTCTCTGTATTTCTGCTTCTTAACAGTAGGGGGGAAAGAGGAGATGAGTGATTTTCACAAATGTTTTCGCATTTGTAGTTTGAGAGAGATTTGTTGGGGGGGGGGGAGAAGGAAGGGGAGATTGTGTGAGAGAAAATGAGAGAGAAAAGCGTAGGTATGTTCTGAGCTTTAACAAGTTTCTTTTTAGGCTGCATGTCACTTTGATATTTTTGAAATAGTAAGTGGTATACAGTCGTACCTCTTTTTGCAGACGGGATCTGTTCCAGAGCCCCGGCTGCTAGCCGAAAAGGATGCAGGGCAAAGATCCACATCTGCACATGCGCGCGGAGCGGTTTGCACTTCTGCACATGCGTGAGTGGCAAACCCGGAAGTAACCCATTCTGGTACTTTCGGGTTTGCTGTGGACATTCGCCAGAATGGACGCTAGACAAAGCGGACATTCGCAGAGGTATCACCTTATACAGAATTTTTTTTCCAGCAAGAACTCACCTGAACTCAGTTCCAGCACCTCTCAGGTGGGAGTCATTGCCATTATAAGAGAACAAGGGAGGTGTTCATGGTGAGTTCCGGCACCTCTTTCTCTAGAAAAATGGCACTGAGCATATAAATGCTTTAAAATAAAGTGATTAAGTAAACAAAAACCATTATTTTAAAATCTGGAGAGAGTGTGCATGAAATCCCAGTTCTTGCAAGAGACTTGCTTTTTGGCTATCTCTATAAATGGGATGCAGGTGGCGCTGTGGGTTAAAGCCTCAGCGCCTAGGACTTGCCGATCAAAAGGTCGGCGGTTCGAATCCCTGCGGCGGGGTGCGCTCCCGCTGCTCGGTTCCAGCGCCTGCCAACCTAGCAGTTCGAAAGCACCTCCGGGTGCAAGTAGATAAATAGGGACCGCTTACCAGCGGGAAGGTAAATGGCGTTTCCGTGTGCAGCTCTGGCTCGCCAGAGCAGCGATGTCACGCTGGCCACGTGACCCGGAAGTGTCTCCGGACAGCGCTGGCCCCTGGCCTCTTGAGTGAGATGGGCGCACAACCCCAGAGTCTGTCAAGACTGGCCCGTACGGGCAGGGGTACCTTTACCTTTACTATAAATGGGATGAGACTCATGCGCCCAGCTGTACGTTCTCATTTATGTTGTATTGCATTCCTTCTTCCAAAGAGCTTAGGGTGCCTAAATGAGGATATTCTATTTTATCCTGAGCCTTATAAAGTAGAATCAGACTTGGGTTGTCCGAGGCATCACAGCCAAGTCACATTTGATGCCCTCTCCATTATACCAGCTTTGCTATTTCACATAAGCTTGAAGAAGTGGAGTGAGATTCTCTGAGAGAAGTAAGTCTCTAGCAGCAGGGAGTCTTTCCTTTGCAATGAATTGCTTCCTTCCGTGTAGTTTGCCTGCTCCTCTAATCAACTCAGGTGTGGGAGGGTGCTCTGTGCCTTATCCCTCCCTCCTCCCTCCCCCATTCTGCCATTCTCTTGCAGGACAGAAGAAAACTAAAGCAGCACGTAGATGATCAGGTATATCCCCTAATTAAGCCTTGCAGCCACAGTGCTTTTCTGGCAGTGCTCTCATATCCATGCCTCGCTCTACATGTTGCTTGAAAGCCCACTCTGTCCTTGTCTGCGATACACTCCCTGTCTGTATTAATATATTTTCATCTTTCACCTTACACGAACTGAGGAGGACAATGTGCTCTGCTTTCTGTTTCATCCTTTCTTTTCTGAATCCTGTACACGGCTTCTTTTCTTGACAGAGGACTGAACTTTTCTAACTGTGAAACTATATCACACGCATTATTAAATTCCTTCTGGAATATTACAGAAGAGTAGCCATTTTAGGACCTGTTCTTGTGTTAGACTGGCGGAATAGTCTCTACTGACAGCAAAAACCTCTGAGTCTACTGTATGCTGGAGGCAGCAGGAGGGATGCCTAGTTGCTTTCTTGGTCTGCTTTTAGGTGTGTAACCCAGGTTCCAGAGACCTGGTATAATCCAGATGTTGGTGGACTCCCATCAGCCCATTGACTGTTGTCAGGGAACTGCCATCGGAGCCAGAGGCAGAGGCAAGGCTCCCAAGCGATGCTGGAGAAGGGCCCAGCAGGGAGAGAGGCAACTCATCAGCTGGGGAAGGAAATCAGCATAACACCAGGGATAAAGGGGGGCAGATGGGGGAATCGGCAAGGGGGCTCCAGGACTCCTCGCCGGAGACCAGTGGAGAGAGCACGGGTCCTCCGCTGCCCACACCCACCCTGCGCAGAAGACTTCCGCGCAGGGAGAGTAGGCGGAGACTTGGCGTCAAAGAACCTCTTTGCTGGAAGAGGTTCAAGAAACGCCCACTGACGGATTCTGCTAGCGACTGAAACAGCCACGAAGTGAAGGGCTGTCCAGACAGAAAAGGTTTAACCAGGCAACCTAGCCAAGAGTGGCGGCAACTTATGCACGAGCAACCCCTATAGCCATTACAACTGTGCCAAGGGTGCTAACTTGAATAAAATATTGGGGGGACCAGGTAAACCCTTCCCCACATAATCAATCACAATATGCAGTACACACACACCATTTGAATGGCACCATTTGAAGGTGCCCCCTCAAATATTTCATTGGGGTGTGTGTGAAGGGACCTCAGACCCTAGGAGTCCCAAATGCTGCCACCTTTCTTCATAGCTGAGTTGTTCCACCCTCTTGATCATGTTGGTTTCCTGGACCTTTTCCAACTCTACAATATCCTTTTCAATAGTGAATCAAAGGTCCATCTAGGCTAGCATTGTGTCCCCAGTCCTAACTAGTTACACTGGTTTGGGCAATCTGGCACCCACCAGAAATTTTTGTAGCACAAAACGCACCAGCCCCAGCTAGCACGTTCCATAGGAGCCAACTCCTAGGGGCTGAGGTCCCCACCCCCCCAATAAAATATTTGAGAGGGCCGAGCCCTGCCCCCGCCAAGTTGATGAGTATTGCCATTCAGTTGGTGTGCATGTGCCACATCTTGTGATTGATTATGCAGGGCGGGGCTTCCCTGGGCCCCCTCAATATTTTATTCAAGTTGGCACCCCTGCCTAGAACACAGCTCCCTGGATGGTTTAAAACAGGCATAGGCAAACTCGGCCCTCCAGATGTTTTGGGACTACAACTCCCATCATCCCTAGCTAACAGGACCAGTGGTCAGGGATGATGGGAGTTGTAGTCCCAAAACATCTGGATGGCTGAGTTTGCCTATGCCTGGTTTAAAATCCCATTCAATTACAATAAAAACCACAATTTAAGCAATGATAGAAAAATATATCAACCCAGCATGGGCATTGTAGCTCAACCAACGTATTCCCAGCAGAGGAATAATAAGTCTCCATGGGCATGCTGGTTGTCAAGATAAAATGAAAACGCCTTGTCTTCTGAGCAGCTTAGGTAGTTGTACCAGAAATTTTGAAGACCCTTCTTTGACACAGACAACACAATTGTTGATTTAAAAAAAAACACACACACACACAAAAAAAACTGGATAGCTGTAAATGTGTTTTCCTGTTTTCTGGCCATAAAAGAAGAAAACATGGTAATCCACAAGCAAACCAGAAGGATGGTCCTCAATGCAATAAAAGTTTTAAGAACCACTGTTCTAACCTAAATGTGAAGGCACTAAAACATAATGTGCACACAAGCTCTAAGTTTTTACAAGACATTCACAAATTACTTTTTTAACCACAGGGCATGGGGCCTTCTCTGACCCAGAAGGACCATTTTCTGAAGTACATCTTGAACAGGAGCTGATAAGATAATTACACATATTCATTACCTCGCCTGCCTGAATGCGATAATTACCTGCAAGCAACATTTTCCATTAATATGTACTGTATTCATCATATCTCAAGAATTAAAAAAGAAGAAACCTAATCATTTTACCAAACCTCCATGAATTTGTTTAAAATAAATATTATTAACGTTCACCCAGTGTCAACAGTGTGATAGCATGATTGTTACTTACTGGGCTAGATCTCAGCACATAATTACTACAATGAGTAATTCTGGGTTCTAGCCTGCCTGTCACTCATCCCCTATCCTCTGACAGATTCCTGGCCCTGGGATTGATGTTATTTCTCAGTTATCTTTTGTTTCCTTTTCTAATGAGGCCTCAAAGGTGATGTACATACGGTAAGTTCTAGGTCAGGGATAGTTAACCTGTAGTTTCTTTTCTTTAAAGAGCATCATGACCACCACCACCACCAAGTCCTACTCAACAGACTGCCCAAAATAAATGTGCGCATGATCAGGCTTTCCAAATCTTAAAATGAAGAGCAAGAGTAATTACCTGAGATGTGCTTGGGGTAGAATGAGGTGACAAAATGGACTGTACCACTTTGAGAGGAGGCCACATTTTCAAATACTTGACTATGATCACAACTCCTTGCAAATAGGAAATGTTCCCAGCCAAAAAGGGGAGTGGGATAGAGAACATCTCCCTTGTGTGCTAGATTTCTAGTTGCATGCAAGGACTTTTTAAATATGAGGGTACTTTAAAAAACAAAAAAACCCCGGTATCTCTCTCTCCACGCCAGTGGTCAGAAATGGTGCAGCCCATTCTTCTGCTTCCTTCTCCTATCTGTGTTGGCCCAACCTGAGATATTTGCTATCAGATGGGGGTGAGATTTCTGCAGCTACTTAAATCATTGGAAGCCTACCTGTCAGTATGATTAATTGGTTATCGGAATTGCATGGAAACGCTGAGACTAGCCAAAAGCTATAAGGATCCCTGCCTCCAATCTCAAAGCTCTAGCTTTCCTTTATAATTAGTTCAGCTTTCACAAAGTACCAGTTGTAAGAAGAAGAAGGGAGCTTCTCGCAGGGTTAGTCTACATCAGAAGCTGTACATTTCTCTGCCAGGGATATCAACTCATTCATCTTTTCTCCTATTGTTTGAGATTTGTGTCTGCGAGGTCAGTTCAAAATAGGATATCAGATTTTAATTAGCATCATGAGCAGCAGACAAAAGGCACTTTTCCTCATCAGGCCTGTGACTGTTACACTGATGTCATGTGAAAATTGCCCAGTGGCTTCTCATCAAGACATCAAAAGCAAAGCTTTCTCACAGAGCTCTTCACCACCGGATCATAAATCTTCATTTATTACATAAGAAACCCAGGTGAATGAATATTCTCAGACCTGGTCTTGTGGGAAAGAGTTCTGCCCACATTAAATTGTCTATGTTGTTGTTGTTGTTTATTCAATTTATACTCTGCCTATTCACTCCAAGGAGCTCAGTGTTAATTGCTTGTGTAGCCTGCATACCTACCAATGTTGTGGTTTGTTGGTGTCAGGGCTGCCTCTAGGTCCCAGCTCACAGAGGACCAACGCCAGGTTGATGTAATGTACAAAAGTCTTTATTGAAGTTTGGTTTCCATTCCAACGCCAGAGCGTGCAGCCCTACGTCTTAACCTTAGATTGGCGTAGTCCCGTCTGACTCATCACCCCTTCCGCACCAGTTTAAGATCCTAGCCCTACTCCACCTCTTCCGTTGTTCTTTCCTCCTCTGGGTCCTCCTGCCCCCTGGGGTTTCCTCCTTTCTGGACTCTTCTGACGCTGACCCCCCTGAGTCTTGCCCCTCCTTCCGGCGGGCTTTAGGACCTGGCTCCCTATCCGGGCTACCTGCTGTGCCGCTCGCCTGTATATTTGAACTTGGCGCGCGCGCCCAGCCGGTAACCTTCCTCCTGACCGTTTCCCCGCTCTCCGATGGAGGCGTGGTCAATCCTGACTCATCTCCTCTCGCTGGTAGTGAGAACAGTGGTCCTGATTCCTGGGACTCCTCCCCCCCACTGCGCTCTGGTGGGGAAGCTGGTCCTGATTTCCAACTGCTGCTCTGGGAGTCCCCGCTGGCCCCTTCCTTCTGGGGTTTCCCCCTTGGCACCCCCCTTGCCCTGGCCATCGGCGCTCCCTTCTGTGAATCTTCCGATTCGCTGGAGAGGCTCGTGGAATCCCTCTGACCGCTGTCACTGCCTCCACCCCCCTCGGATTCCTCCTCCTCGCTCTCCATCTCCGCCCACTCCTGTGCCTCTGCTCCTGAACCCCTGACAGTTGGTTTGTTTGTTTGTTGATTTGATTTGATTTGATTTCTATACTGCCCTTTATCAAAAGATCTGAGTCGGGTACAGCACTAAAAACATATTTTACAGAACGTAGTAGTCAAAACATAAAACGAAGCATAGAAAGATACTATAACATATTTTTAAAATAAAAAGAGAATGTATGTACTGTGCGATGAAAATAAGTCTCCAAGCAGTTTATATCATTTTAAAAAATAAACTATAATTAAGAAAACACTTCTTTAGACAACTTATATACCATACAATAAAAAAGTTTCCAAATAAGTACTTCACAGAGTTACAAAAAGAAGTACAGAGCGAGAGAGAGAGAGAGAGAACACACCATTTCAAAACAGCAAAGGTTTGTGCAAGCTTAAATTTCCAGATGGTTATCTATTTACGCTGCTTGGCCTTCTAAGGGTTAAGTTACAGAGACAGCGTCCTAGAGAGGTAAGGTGTTTTTGGTTGTTGTTTTTTGAGGGGGGGGGGAGGCAGCTTGGTTCTCCAGAGCAGAGGTGCCTCCCCATGTTAGCTTTATTAAATTGGAATAGACTGCTGGACTGGATGGGCATTTGGGCTGATCCAACAGGCTATTCTAACCCTCTTTAATGGTGTTTAAAAGGTAACGGTAAAGGTACCCCTGCCCGTACGGGCCAGTCTTGACAGACTCTAGGGTTGTGCGCTCATCTCACTCTAGAGGCCGGGAGCCAGGGCTGTCCGCAGACACTTCCAGGTCACGTGGCCAGCGTGACGAAGCTGCTCCGGCGAACTGGCACCAGAGCAGCACACGGAAATGCCATTTACCTTCCCGCTGTAAAGCGGTACCTATTTATCTACTTGCACTTAGAGGTGCTTTCGAACTGCTAGGTGGGCAGGAGCTGGGACTGAACGATGGGAGCTCACCCCACCAGGGTAATCGAACCGCCGACCATGCGATCGGCAAGTCCTAGGCGATGAGGTTTTACCCACAGCGCCACCTGCGTCCCTTTTCTTAATGGTGTTTACTTCCCATTAAATGTGTACAGAATTGTAGCCCAGTTCTGTTTCCTAGTCTTCTAAATCTCTACTTCATTTGATGGCAAAAGATGGACTCTGCTGTCAGCTAAGGCTGCGTTACCTGCCTCTGAAAAAGCCCAGAATGGTTTTACAAATATGGAATGGGCAGTTTGGGACTCCAGTTGTGCCATTAAAATGTACCTATGAAACTCTCAGGAAAAAGTCAATGGGGTGTATGTGTTGTGGCCAGAAGATGGATTTGATGCATTTAGGAAATGCAGCAAGGGTTAAGGACATTTCACCTTTTAATACTCAGAATAAAAAAGAGAGAATTGTGCCCAGCCTGCTGACTGAAATCTCCAGTAGCAACTGTCAGGGGTTCAGAAGGAGAGACACAGGAGGGGGAGCAAATGGAGAGTGAGGAGGAGGAGTACGAGGGGGGCGCAGGCAGTGACAGTGGCCAGAGTTATTCCACAAGCCTCTCTAGCGAATCGGAGGACTCACAGAAGGGAGCGCCGGTGGCCAGAGCAAGGGAGATTCCAAGGGAGAAACCTCAAGAGGGAGGGGCCAGCGGGGAGTCCCTGAACAGCAGCTGGAGATCAGGGCCAGCGTCTCCACCAGAGCGCAGTGGGGAGGGGGAGTCCCAGGAGTCGGGACCAGTGTCCTCACCACCAGAGGGAGGAGAGGAGTCAGGTTTGGCAACACCCACATCAGGAAGCGGGGAAACGGTCAGAAGGAAAGTCACCGGCTGGGCGCGCGCGCCAAGTTCAAATGTACAGGAGCGCGGCACAGCGGGGAGCCCGGGAAGGGAGCCAGGTCCTAAAGCCCGCCGGAGGGAGGGGCAAGACTCAGGAGGCTCCGCGTCAGAGGAGTCCAGGAAGGAGGGAACCCCAGAGGGCAGAAGGACCCAATGCAGGAAAGAGCAGCGCAAGAGGTGGAGCCGGGCTAGAATCTTAAACTGGTGTGGGTGGAGCAGTGAGTCAGAGGGGACTTAGCCGGTCTAGCGTTAAGACGTGGGCCTGCGCGCCCAGAGCTTGGAAATGGAAACTAAACTTCAATAAAGACTTTTGTATATAATATCCACTGGGCGTTGGTCCTCTGTGAGCTGGGACCTAGCGGCAGTCCTGACAGTAAGTCCCCTCACCATTTTCACCAATTTTGCAACCTCGTGGAGTGCGGGAAAGCAGCGAGGGGTGAAGATTGGTGCTTCACGAGCTCACGAAAAACAGGGAAATGACTACCGAAGAGAGGATAGCGAGTTTGCAAAACGCAGTGACGCAGTTGACTGCAGAAATTGCGGCTTCCAGAAAGAAAGAACAGGAAGCAGCTGCTGCCTGCCAGGATCTGCGAACCAGGTTAGAAGTGCTAAGTACACAGAGGCTACCCGCCACCAGACCAGAAGGGATTGGGCTGGGAAACAGAGGAGGGAGCCTGGTATCTCACTTCAATGGGGACCTGCAGGAGTATCCTAACTTCAGAGCAGATGTGATTTATGCATTGCAGCTGCTTGACCAAGACTTTAAAAATGAGGAAGAGAGAGTGGGATTTATTATTTCGCATTTACGGGGGGAGGCAAAATCGTGGCTGCGCAATCTATGGAGAGACAAGGATCCAGCCCTCCAAAATGCGACTGCCTTCATTAAAGTGATGGATGCGTGTTTTTTATCTGAGATTGATGTGGATATCGCTAGGAGGGAGATTCACGGACTAAGACAAGGTAAAGCCACTGTGAGGCAATATCATTCACGTTTTTTCGGATTGGTGAATGTACTAGCCTGGGAGAAAGAATCGCCTGCCGTCAGAGACTTGT
Organism: Podarcis gaigeae; assembly: GCF_964106915.1. Classification (NCBI taxonomy): domain Eukaryota; kingdom Metazoa; phylum Chordata; class Lepidosauria; order Squamata; family Lacertidae; genus Podarcis; species Podarcis gaigeae. The sequence continues at coordinate 77,155,024 of NC_139682.1, read as the reverse complement.
TCTGGGAGGGGTTGAGCGGAGCTGTGAAAGACGAGATCGCAAGGGGGGGAAGACCCCAAACCACCAAGGAAGTGGTGGAACGGGCACTCTCCATTGGGGTTCGGTTGGAAGGACGCCCTTGGGGCAGGGAGGAAGGGCATTTGGGACGCACGCCAGCGAGAGGACTGCCTCCCTTCCCCAAGGAGGCGGCGCGCGCTCGATCCATGCCTCCGCTGGGAGGGGGAGAGGAGCCGATGGAGATAGGTGGTGCTAAGGCTCACTCCACAGTCGGAGCCCTAACTCCGGGAGCAGTCAAGATGAAGCCTCCTAGAGGAACCAGGAAGTGCTACATCTGCGACAGTGCTCAGCATATGGCAAAAGAGTGTCCCCAGCGGTTTCACAAGCATACTGCAGCCGCAGCGACAGTAACAGACGCAATTCAGCAGAGGGAGTCGCAGCAGGAAAACTCCACTGTCTGGCTGGAGATGGCGTCTCTGGGGACCAGCCAGACAAGTCAGTGAAGCAATCCCCAGGGATCTTACAGCCCACCGACCCCCTCCCACCCAAACCAGTAGTGCAGCTCACCGCATCCCTTCAGCTCCCCAATGGGCTACTTGTGGAAATTCCCATCACCATCGACTCGGGGAGCAATGCAGATTTTATAGACATGCAGTTCCTCCAGCAACATGGCATAGCCCTTCTGCCAGCGGCGGTACCTCTGAAAGTCGTCACAGTGGACGGCAGGGAGCTACTGGGAGGGCAAGTGCTACAGCAGACGCCGCCAATGGTGATGCGCATTGGAAACCACCGTGAGGTCATCAGCTTCAACGTCACCCGCCTGTCAGACACGCCCATAGTGTTGGGAATGAGTTGGCTGGATAGGCACAGCCCGGCATTAGCTTGGTACCAGCGGCAACTGACCTTCGGCTCCTCTTACTGCGCAGAACACTGCATCCTGGCGGACTTGGAAGATGAGGGGCACGAGGATGGACCACAGCTGAACTTGGGCATGTTGCAAGCGGTGCCTAACAAATACAAGGAGTTTTTGGAGGTCTTCTGCGAGAAAGAGGCGGATAAGCTGCCACCCCACAGACCCTACGACTGCAAGATCGACCTCCTGCCCGGGGCGACGCTCCCGACGGGGAAACTGTACTCCATGTCTGAGGATGAATTGCAAGAGCTCAGGGAGTTCATAGATCACAACCTGAAGCGGGGATTCATCCGGGAGTCCAAGGCGGCAGGAGGCAGTCCAGTGTTCTTTGTAAAGAAGCGGGACACGCCCCAAAAGAGGCTGGTCGTTGATTTCCGCTTCTTGAACCTCAAGACCAAGCCCTCAGCCTTCCCTATGCCCAAGATCGATGACCTGCTGGCGACGGTGAGGAAGGGTCGCATCTTTACCAAGTTGGATCTGCGCGGAGCGTACAATCTCATTCGCGTACGGGAAGGCGACGAGTGGAAAACAACCATGTTTACGCCGCTGGGCACTTATGAATACAGATTTATGCCTTTTGGATTAAAAAATGGTTCCCACTGCTTTCAAGCCTTCATGCATCATGTCTTGGCGGGTCTCCTCTACAAGAAGTGCGTCTGCTTCCTGGATGACATCCTAATCTTCTCGGAATCGCCGGAGGCTCACGAGAGAGATGTTAGGGAAGTTCTGCAGAGGCTGCGGGAGCACAGGCTGTACGCCAAGCTGGAGAAGTGCCAGTTCGACAAGACGGAGGTGGATTTCTTGGGCTACAAACTGTCCGACAAGGGACTGGCTATGGACGGTGCCAAGGTACGTGCAGTACTGGATTGGAAGAGCCCACGCAATAGGAAGGAAGTACAGAGGTTTGTCGGTTTTGCCAACTTTTATCGCAAGTTCATCAAGGGTTTCGCCATGCAGACAGCGGCCATCACCGACACCCTCAGTTCCAAGAAGAAGAGGTTCATCTGGACGGAGCAGGCAGAGCAGTCCTTTCAGAAGCTCAAGCAGCTCTTCGCTTCCGAAGAGAACCTACTGCACGTAAATCCCAGCAGGCCCATGAGAGTGGAGACGGACGCCTCAGACAGGGCCGTGGGAGCCGTTCTGTTGCAGCAAGACCACCAGGGGGACTGGAAGCCGTGCGCTTTCTACTCCAGAAAACTCAGCAAAGCGGAGCAGAACTACACCATTTGGGACAGGGAGTTGCTGGCCATACATGCAGCCTTCAAGGCGTGGCGGCACTTCCTCGTCGGAGCCAAGCACACGGTGCAGGTCCGCACAGACCATAAGAACTTGGAGTACTGGCGCACGGCGAGGTTCCTGAACCAGCGACACATCCGCTGGGCGGAGTTCTTTGCAGATTTCGACTTCAGAATTGAGTACATCCCAGGAAACAGCAACGTCTTGGCGGACGCGCTGTCCAGAAAACCGCAGTATCTGGAGGCAGAGGCACCGGCGGCGGCCAAGCACATTTTCACACCACAGGCGTGGGCATGCGCGTCAGCCACGGTGGACCTGGACGCGGTGCGCCGCGCGCTGCAAACGGACTCGTTCGCCCGAGCCAAGATGGAGGAGGTGTGCAGTGGCAAGGCGAGGGGCGACGAATTCCAAGTGCGCGACGGTCTGCTCCTACGCAAGGGAGTCCTCTACGTACCAGGAGACAGCCTCCGCGCGAAGGTCCTGCAACAGCTGCACGACGCGCCCAGCGCGGGGCACTTCGGCAAGGAGAAGACGGTGGACTTAGTAGCCAGAGACTTTTGGTGGCCTAAGATGCGGGGGGATGTCGCGGACTATGTCAATAGGTGCGACACCTGCCAAAGGGCTAAGCCTGTGCACCAGCCGCCGGCGGGCCTGTTGGAACCGCTACAGACACCGTTCGTACCGTGGGAGAGGGTGGCCCTGGACTTTGTCACAGATCTACCCAGCTCAAGGGGCAAGACGGCAGTGCTCGTGGTAGTGGACCTGTTCACCAAGATGGCCCACTTCATTCCGTGCGCGAAGGTGGCCACGGCCGAGCAGACCGCTAAGATGTTCATAGACCACGTGTTCAAGGTGCACGGCCTACCACGGTCTATTTTGTCCGACCGGGGGCGCCAGTTCATCTCCAACTTCTGGCAAAAGCTGATGGGATTCCTGAACGTCAAGGTCAGCCTGGCGTCGGCGAGACACCCGCAAACTAACGGGCAGGCGGAAAGGGTCAACGCCATCATGCAGCAGTACCTGAGATGCTACGCGAACCAGCAGCCATCGACCTGGGTGGACTATCTACCGTTGGCCGAGTTTGCCTACAACAACACGAAGCACGGGTCCACGGGGGTGACCCCATTTTTCGCCAACTACGGGAGGCATCCCAGAACCTTCCCGGGTCTGGACACAGTGCGGGAGGGGGAGCCACAGGGAGCAGAGGAAGTGGCAGCGGAGTTGCAGGAGATCCACGAGCAGCTCAGGAGGCAGTTAGAGTTGGCAAAACAGGCTTACAAAGTGCAGGCAGATCGACACAGGAGGGTTGGGGAGGACATCCAGGTGGGAGACTGGGTCTGGTTGGCAGCACAAGCAGTTCCAGCCAGATCGTTAGCCAAGAAGAAACTAGGGCACAAGCAGCTAGGGCCTTACCAAGTAGAGGCGCAGATCAACCCAGTGGCCTTCCGGTTGACACTCCCGGAGGGTTCCAGAATGCACCCGGTCTTTCATAGATCAGTGCTCACGCCCTACAGAGAGCCCCACAGGTTTCAAGCACCGGGGAAGGCGCCAGACCCGCTCAGAGAAGCGCCCAAAAAAGGGGGGTCGCCGAAAGGGGAGCCACTTAATGAAGCCACTGAGATTTTAGACTCAAGGTGGGGGGAGGACGGGATTGAATATCTTCTCGCCACAGAGGACACCCCGGCCAGCGCCAACAGGTGGGTGCCGGATTACGCAGTGGAAGAGCAGTTGCTCAAGGAAGAATTCCACACACTTTTCCCGCACAAGCCGATGCCGGCGGGCTTTTTCGAGGATTGTTTGTTCACACCCACACTCTCGGCCAGCACTTTCCGGGGTTTCTCGTCAGCTGAGGACTCGGCTCCGGGAGGCAGCTCTCCGGAGGGATCACTTTCAGGTTTTGGCACGGGGGGATCTTATTGGTGGGAGGACCAACCCGAAGTGGGCTGGCGCAGAGACATGCCGAAGGGGCCCTGGGAGGTGGACCCCCATCAAGCAACAGGGGGAGGAGGGCTCTTGGGTGATTTGGGGTCGAGCGCAGATTTTGAGCACACCGCGCAGGAGATGGAAGCGGAGGAGGTCGTCGTCGACGAGCCCATGGGGGACTTCCCGGACTTATCTCGATGGTTGCAAGCCTCAGGGGACGAGCTGTATCCTGGACTCACCCCTACAACAATGGAGCACCCGGAACCCGCACCTGAAGAGGGGGAGGGGGGAAGGGGGGGCTTTGAGGGGGGGATGGATGTCAGGGGTTCAGAAGGAGAGACACAGGAGGGGGAGCAAATGGAGAGTGAAGAGGAGGAGTACGAGGGGGGCGCAGGCAGTGACAGTGGCCAGAGTTATTCCACAAGCCTCTCTAGCGAATCGGAGGACTCACAGAAGGGAGCGCCGGTGGCCAGAGCAAGGGAGATTCCAAGGGAGAAACCTCAAGAGGGAGGGGCCAGCGGGGAGTCCCTGAACAGCAGCTGGAGATCAGGGCCAGCGTCTCCACCAGAGCGCAGTGGGGAGGGGGAGTCCCAGGAGTCGGGACCAGTGTCCTCACCACCAGAGGGAGGAGAGGAGTCAGGTTTGGCAACACCCACATCAGGAAGCGGGGAAACGGTCAGAAGGAAAGTCACCGGCTGGGCGCGCGCGCCAAGTTCAAATGTACAGGAGCGCGGCACAGCGGGGAGCCCGGGAAGGGAGCCAGGTCCTAAAGCCCGCCGGAGGGAGGGGCAAGACTCAGGAGGCTCCGCGTCAGAGGAGTCCAGGAAGGAGGGAACCCCAGAGGGCAGAAGGACCCAACGCAGGAAAGAGCAGCGCAAGAGGTGGAGCCGGGCTAGAATCTTAAACTGGTGTGGGTGGAGCAGTGAGTCAGAGGGGACTTAGCCGGTCTAGCGTTAAGACGTGGGCCTGCGCGCCCAGAGCTTGGAAATGGAAACTAAACTTCAATAAAGACTTTTGTATATAATATCCACTGGGCGTTGGTCCTCTGTGAGCTGGGACCTAGCGGCAGTCCTGACAGCAACTATGAAAAAGTGGCTGTTTGCTAACTTTCACTGAAGCAAAGACATACACTCGCAGAAATTTAAAAGGCAACCTTCTTACTGACTCATTACTTGGTCAGATATGCAAGGACAATACAAGGTGACTGACTCCTTAACACAAGATAATGCTGCATATTGAAAGAGAGTTTACACTACACACCTGGCTCCCCTCTTTAAATTAATCCTGGAAGACGCCTTATATAATAATGGCCTGCATAACTTCAAATCTTGTAAGACAGCTAGGCAACTCCAGCTGGTCCACTGTGTAGCTCCCTGGTGATCAATTGGAATAGTACACCACAAATAAATTGTACCAGGAGGTTTAAAACAACTTCACTGGTTGTGAGCCCCAATTCAAGGAGCTGGTTTTAAGTAAGCCTGACCCACACTTTTGAACTGCCAAAATCTCCTGCCAGAAGCAGTCTGCTTTCCCCCCACTATGTCATTTTCGGAGGGGAAATGGCAATGGCATTAAAAAAAAAAAGACTGCCGGTGAGAGGCAGCCCTTTCATTCAGTAAAAAGCCATCACTGCACAAGGGGCCTTAAAGTTGGCCATCAGCACTTAAACACATCCACACCATACATTTAAAGCAATCTTATACCACTTTAATGGTCATGGCTTCTGCCAAAGGATTCTGGGAACTGTAGTTTGTTAAGGATATTGAGAGTTGTTGTGAGACTTCTCACAGGGCTACAGCTCTTAGCACACTTAGTTCCCAAGATTCCTTGGGAGGTGCCATGGCTGCTAAAATCGTATACAAGTTCTTTAAAACTATGGTGTGGATGTGACACAAGTCGCCTGTTGACGGTTTCCCAAGTAAGGTGAGATGTATTGTTTTTTACTGTTTATAGTAATTACAGTCATACCTCAGATTACAGATGCTTCAGGTTGCGTTTTATTGGGTTACGGGTCGCCAAAACCCAGAAGTACCAGAACAGGTTACTTCTGGGTTTCGGCGCTCACGCATGCGCAGAAGCGCTAAATCGCACTTTGTGCATGCGCAGAAGCGCCGAATTGCAACCCGCAGGTGCGCAGACGTGGGTTGCGAACGCTGCGGGTTGCGAACGTGGATCCCACACAGATCACGTTTGCAACCCGAGCATCCACTGTATTTCTAAATGCGTGTCTATGAATATCAATTGCTGCATGCAAATATAATGCAAATCCACTATCGTTTTTTGTCCTATTTTATCCTCTTTTTAGGGCATCAGTGACCACCTTAATTCGGGAATTTGGGTACAGTCCATCTGCATTGTCCCATTTCCTTCTACACCTTCCCAACGTTTGGTGGCTGTTTCCTTAGTGATTGGAATTTCCTTTGGAATGAATATAGGCCATGGCTCCTTTCCTTTAACCAATGCTGTGGATCAAGCCATAAGGGAAAGCATTTGGAACATCTTAGATTTAACAATAAGGGGAGAAGGGCTTGTACATCTTTGAGCAGTTGGAAGGCATGTAATCAAACAGACTTTACAGCACCAGAGGGCCACTTCCTCTGTCCTTTTTCGATGAATTATGCATCTTGCGCCTGAGAGTACTAGGAAGGGGAAGCTCACTGCATTACATGACTCTTTTAAAAGATGGGGAAAGGGGGGGGAGAGAATTGTGCCACACGCAATTTGATATTACTTCAAAGTAACCACTTGTGAAATATGGAGAGGAATTATGGCATAGATAATATTCCTTCAGTAGGAGTTCAGTAAATGTGTTGTAAAAGTCTCAGACTTGAAATCTGAGAGACAGTGTTATGTAGTGGTTAGAGTGTTGTGGGCAGGGTAGGAGTCACAAATTGAAATATAATGCTCATAGACTCAGTGAAACACTCCACTCCAACATCACTTAGAGCCAGCTGCTTGCTTCCTTTGAAAAGTTAGTTCTTACTTTCAAATACCCTCCAACATTTCTCCGATAGAAATACAGACGCCCTGTTCCATACTAATAGAAATAATAATTTTATTATTTATATGCTACCCATTAAACATTTAAAAACATCCCTATACAAGGCTGCCTTCAGATGTCTTCTAAAGGTTGTATAGTTACGTATTTCCTTGGCTCAGGACTCCATGTTGTTGTTGTTGTTTAGTCGTTTAATCATGTCCAACTCTTCGTGATCTCATGGACCAGCGAACATCAGGCACTCCTGTCTTCCACTGCCTCCCGCAGTTTGGTCAAACTCATGCTGGTAGCTTCGAGAACACTATCCAACCATCTCGTCCTCTGTCGTCCCCTTCTCCTTGTGCCCTCCATCTTTCCCAACATCAGGATCTTTTCCAGGGAATATTCTCTTCTCATGAGGTGGCCAAAGTATTGGAGCTTCAGGATCTGTCCTTCCAGTGAGCACTCAGGGCTGATTTCCTTAAGAATGGAGAGGTCTGATCTTCTTGCAGTCCATGGGACTCTCAAGAGTCTCCTCCAGCACCATAATTCAAAAGCATCAATTCTTCGGTGATCAGCCTTCTTTATGGTCCACTACTGGGAAAACCATAGCTTTTACTATACAGACCTTCGTTGTCTCTACTTTTTAAGATGCTGTAGGTTTGTGGGACGCAGGTGGAGCTGTGGGTTAAAGCCTCAGCGCCTAGGACTTGCCGATCGAAAGGTCGGCGGTTCGAATCCCTGCGGCGGGGTGCGCTCCCGCTGCTCGGTCCCAGCGCCTGCCAACCTAGCAGTTCGAAAGCACCTCCGGGTGCAAGTAGATAAATAGGGACCGCTTTCTAGCGGGAAGGTAAACGGCGTTTCCGTGTGCGGCGATGTCACGCTGGCCACGTGACCCGGAAGTGTCTCCGGACAGCGCTGGCCCCTGGCCTCTTGAGTGAGATGGGCGCACAACCCCAGAGTCTGTCAAGACTGGCCCGTACGGGCAGGGGTACCTTTACCTTTACCTTTTTACCTAGGTTTGTCATTGCTTTTCTCCCAAGAAGCAGGCATCCCAAGAAACATAACTCCATACCCTCCAACATTTCTCCAATGAAAATAGGGACTTCCTAAGGAAAAGTGGGACATTCCGGGGTCAAATCAGAAACAGGACTGGCTTCTGTAAATCTGGGACTGTCCCTGGAAAATGGAGACACTTGGAGGCAGGGTGGATTTGATTAAAATCAAACTGATTTAAATCACAATCTAAATCACTAGTCAGTAAGACTTGATTTAAATCACTAGTCAGTAAAGCTTGATTTAAATCATTAATTTACAGAAAGACACATTCTTGCTGGTATAATCCTAATATTTACAACCAGATGAAGGTTTCATTTTTGGAATAATAAATTTTCAGAGTAGTTTTTACAGTTAGATGAAAAATTACTGATTTGGTCATACTATTAGAAATACATTGACAGATAATTACGGAATTATTGTGAGGTTTAATAACTGTTGGACGCAGGTGGCGCTGTGGGTTAAAGCCTCAGCGCCTAGGACTTGCTGATCGAAAGGTCGGCGGTTCGAATCCCTGCGGCGGGGTGCGCTCCCGCTGCTCGGTCCCAGCGCCTGCCAACCTAGCAGTTCGAAAGCACCTCCGGGTGCAAGTAGATAAATAGGGACTGCTTACCAGCAGGAAGGTAAACGGCGTTTCCGTGTGCGGCTCTGGGTCGCCAGAGCAGCGATGTCACGCTGGCCACGTGACCCGGAAGTGTCTCCAGACAGCGCTGGCCCTTGACCTCTTAAGTGAGATGGGCGCACAACCCCAGAGTCTGTCAAGACTGGCCCGTACGGGCAGGGGTACCTTTACCTTTACCTTTACCTTAATAACTGTTAACTGTTTATATTTGCACAACTTTTCTGCTGTACTTTATTGGAACCAGAAAAATAATCATTTCCTTAATAACAAGTTAAACAATTTATTTAACTAAAGCAATAACATTATAGCACATGTATCCATGTTTGTTAACTCATGTGGTTAAACGATTTAAAAAAACAAAAAAACCTTAGACTGAGTTTTAGCACACATGAAAAACTTAAAACAAATCCTTATTTCCTGATGAATAGCCTTCAGACTATAATGTAACTTAAATAGAAAACTATCTTTAGAAAGAATTTCCCTACAAAAGAATTTTATTTTAAAAATCCAATTTAAATTTTAAAAAATCAGATTTAAATAAATAAAAAATCCGATTTTCTTTATTTATTTTTATTTAAATCATTGATTTTTTTCCACCTTGCTTGGAGGGTCTGCTTTCAGGGAGCTGGTTTTTATTCAGGATGAGGCAGGAACAGAATTACTTCTGTTCTTTTACAGGACTCTGTTGGGTAGCCACAACCAGTGATCCCTCCTTCTTTTGTAAGGATAGTGAAGGTCATGAGGGGAATAATATTTTTCGTACTTTCCACCAGCAAGCAGTGTGGCTGTTTCCACCACTCTGGGTAATGCTTCAGTGCAATTTTAATGTGGGAAATTCTTGAGCCTGCAGTGAAGCATGTGTGAAAAAGTGCTGTAAGATGTAATGAAGTTATCACACTCTGGCAGCAGCTTAGACATGAGAAGCAAAAAAAAAAAAAAAGTCAATTCCACATCCTAGTCAATGAGCAAAAGAAGAAGAAGAAGATAAAAGCACCAGGAGCCAGGAGGGGAAAGAATTGTACTGAGACAGTCTATATATATGAGCTTCCCTATATAGGGCAGGCTTTTCTTGTTCACAAGGTGGTTAATGAATTGCAGAACGAGACCAGGATGCAAACTAAGTCATTCGATGTTGCAAAATGAGCCATTCTGGAAAAGAGAAATATGCAAAAAAAAGTGTTTATTATTATTATTATTATTAATGTATACATTGCCTTTTCCATGTGTGTAATAATTTACTATTTATACCCTGCCCATCTGGCTGGGTTTCCCCAGCTATTCTGGGCGGTTCCCAACAGATAAAAAAAGAATAAAACATCAAACATTAAAAACTTCCCTAAACAGGGCTGCCTTCAGATGTCCTCTAAACGTGAGATAGTTGCTTATGTCTTTGACATCTGATGGGAGGGCATTCCACAGGGCAGGCACCACTACCGAGAAGGCCGTCTGCCTGGTTTCCTGTAACTTGACTTCTCAGAGTGAGGGATCCACCAGAAGGGCTTTAACGGTCAGTACCAACACTTTGAATTGTGCTCGGAAACAAACACGGACCGGTGTCATGTGGTCCCGGCGGCCAGTCCCAGTCACCAGTCTAGTTGCTGCATTCTGGATTAATTGCAGTTTCCGGGTCATCTTCAAAGGTAGCCCCACGTAGAGCGCATTGCAGTAGTCCAAGCGGGAGATAACTAGAGCAATCAGTAACCAAAATTATCCAAAACAGTCAAGCATCCATCATAAAAAACTTCCCTATATAGGGCTGCCAGTATTAAAGCTCATACAGGTACTTAAAGGTATGAAGTCAGACCAGTGTCGTCAACTACTCTAAATGGCAGGCTTGCGTCCTAGTCTCATGGCTTTAAAGGTCAGCACCAACACTGGGAGACAATGTAGGTCTTTCAGGACAAAAATAACTGAAGATGGGTTTAAAAACCATATCAAATGAACTTCTAAGGCAAAGACCTTTTCATCTAGCTGGGTGCTTCAGTTTTGGAAGGGATGAAGAAGTCAGGTCCTCCACATGTTGTTGGCCACCAGCTGCCTTCAGCCCCAGCCACCATGGCCTATGATCAAGGATGATAGGATGTGTGGTTCACCAACTGGAGGTCAAAGGTTTCCCCATTCTAAATTTGGGGTGAACAGCACTAGGGATGGAAGGAACTGCTAATTTCAGTTCTCTCTGATTCCTATTTTTCCACTCAGATAGTTGTTCATTTCCTTAACATCTGATGGGAGGGCGTTCCACATATATAACACATTATACTTGTGGAATTGTCCTGCCCTATCCAGTTTTGAAAGGAGCAAGTTCTTCTTTTGCATCTGATCACCTTGCTTTTAATTTCAACAAGGGATGCTTTGGGGTGCAATGCAAATTCCTGAATGGAACAACCTGATCTTCACCTTTCAGACTGAAGCTGATTTTCAGAGCCTACAAAAGTTTTCACTCTTCTCCAAATCTTGAGGTGCCATTCTCAGAGGTTTAAACCTTTCAAAGTATGCATGCAAATATGTGTTTTGGGGGGAGAAATGCAGCTTTAAGCCCACCTCCCACAAGGAAATGCATATATTTTAAATATGTGTTTGGGGAGGTTTTGTTTTTTGAAGTTCTCAGATGAATGCAGAAGTATGATGGACTAGGACTATAGCTAAAAACTGGTTTAGATGGCACAGATAAAGAAACAGGTCAATTCCTCCATCCCTAATCTTAACCCTGAAATTAACATGTTAAAATTCACCATCATTCCCAATGAAAAATAAGAAATCCTCATTTGGGGACTTTGTTCCATTGGCTATAAATTTTCTTCTCTTATAAACTGCCACTTCAACAGCAAGTAAAAGCAAGGTAGTTAATTGCCTCCAGACCCCCTGCCAGACTTCTTCAACACAAGCAAAAAACAGGCAATCTCCTTCCTTGATCTCAGATAGGAGTAAAGCACCCCTACCTTCTGTAGCATTTACCAGATATGCACCCCAACCAACTCTGCCTTGTTTCCTAGCTAACAAAAGGATAGTACTTTAGTCACATATATCTGTGAAAAACCAAGGGTAATTACAAAACTGTGAACAATCAAGCTGAGAGAGACATTTTAACATAGATTGGGGCTGCCAACATTGGGGCTGTCTTTCCTGACTGTCCACAAAGCCTCTGAATACACACACACACACACACACACACACACACACACTGCCTGTTGGTCATGAGATGGATCCCTTCTGCATCTTTGAAAAACACATTGAGCTGATCACATTCCAGTGGTACCTTGGGTTACAGGTGCTTTGGGTTACAGATGCTTCAGGTTACAGACTCCGCTAACCTAGAAATAGTACCTCAGGTTAAGAACTTTACTTCAGGATGAGAACAGAAATCGCGTGGTTGCAGCGGGAGGCCCCATTACCTAAAGTGGTACCTCAGGTTAAGAACAGTTTCAGGTTAAGAATGGACCTCCAGAATGAATCAAGTTCTTAACCCGAGGTACCCCTGTACTTTGGGGGGAAGTAATGACCAGAAGGGGTGTTACCCCCAAATCCAAACGTGTTTACGGGCCTAAAAAAGCTGGTGACCTCCAAACATAGATGATTCACAGACCACTGGACCCTATTTTGTTCGTTAGCTTTTTTGTCTGAGCTGTTGGGCTGCTAGAGAAAACCTAGGAAACTTACACGTAGCATATTAATCCCTATCAACCAGTTGGCAAAAGATTTTCTCCTTACTATTCAAAAAGGAAACTGTCAGAAAGAATCTCTTTCAAGAACCTTTCCCCAGGGGAATTATACAGTGAGCAATATAATACAAAAGGGCAGGTTTGTGGCCTTCATGACTAGGTGAGAGATTATCTTTAGGAATTGTGGAGCGGGGGGGGGGGGTTCTCCACAGTCTAATCAGAAGCAACCTTTTGTTCTTTGGAGGTTCTGAAATCACAAGGCAGAAATGGACATTACAGGAACATAGGAAGCTGGCTTTTACTCAATCCATCTAGCTCAATATTGCCTACACAGAGTGGTTTCAGACAGGACCTCTTCTTAATCCAACCCAGAGACACCAAGAATTGAACCTGGCACCTACTGCATGCATAGTGAAAGCTCTTGCAACCCAAGAAAAACAGCAGCCATGGGTCCATCTTTCTTGCTCCATCCACTCCTTGTAGGGTCTACCTATAACACATATGAGATGATGTCACTGCACTGCCCATGTTGTTGCTTTGCATAACTGGCTAGCAGGAGAAGGAGGATTATAGCATTTTAATGTCACATCACATGGAGAAAGGGGGGGGGGGAATATGGTGGTGCAGCTATGTTTCATGTCTTTTTTTTAGTTCACATTTTTATTAAACCATTTTTCCTACTAGTTCCTACAAGTTTCCTACAGTGTTCCCCATTTAATCTTCACAATACTGGTGAGATAGGCCAGCTGAGAGATGATTCTAGCCCAAGATCATCCCCTAAGATTTATGAGTAAGTTGGGAATCAAATCCAAGTTTAACCAAACTGAAGTTCAACACTCTATCCAAGATGCCACACTGTCTAGCTCTATCCTAAGTTTGCTCACAGGGGATCCATGACCTTGTTTAAATCAAAGCTGCCAACATTGCCTCCGGCTTGAGTACTGGGTGTAATTTTTGCATTGCAAAAAAGTTGACAGAATCAGAAAAGTTGTCTAGGGCTATATAGCTGAGAAGTCATGAGGTTTTCCAGCTTCTTCTTTCAAACCCATTTTTACACAAGTTTATCTAAAAGTATATCCACTGCCCAGTGATCTTCGGTTGAAAGGTGGTATCTAAATTTAATCAACAACAACAATATCAAGGTGCTCAGGTAGGTGGCAGAAGAGGGGACAACACTCTTGTATCATTATAAGTTGTGTCCTGCTGAAATCCTCTCTTCTGTCCAACTATTGACGGTACAGGAGCCCTGCCCAATTTTGAATCTGGCCATGTTGTGGGAAAGATGCCCCCACCTCATTGCCTCAGCCCACTGAGAGCCTATGCTGCTGTAAGGTAGCTTTGTATCAGATGAACGTCAACAGAGGGGAAAGAGCTGGTTGGTACATGGAACTGGGTAGACCTTGCTTTTTAAGAGTTGAGGCCAACTTCAGGGGGCCCTGGGTGCCTGGGCATCCACAATTTTTCACTGTGGGTGCCTGGCCTCCACACGCCACCTTTGCCTCTGCCCGCTGCCTTACCACAACACATGGCAACGTGATGTCATGATGTCATGTCGTGTGAACGTGCCACCGAGCAGCCACAGTCTGGGGCTGAAGTCGGTGCCTCTGGTTGAAGGTTGCAGTCTAGAACAGAGCCACCTGTGCCCATGGTGTATGAGTGTGGGGTGAGCGGGTGTAGCACAAAAGGTGATGGCTCTGTCAAGCTCTTGTTGTCTCTAGTCTCAGACTCAGTTTTATTGTAGCTGCAACAGAAAATGTCAGTGCTAATACCCAACCATTGTGATGCGTTTGCCAACCAACCTGTAAGGAAAACATAGCCCATGCTTCTGTTGTTCCTCCATCTGTATTAATCAGTAGGTTGACATTTTCACAGCACAGAGAAAAGCATGATCAGTTGATAATGGGACGTGGGTGACGCTGTAGTCTAAACCACTGAGCCTCTTGGGCTTGCTGAACAGAAGGTGGTTCGAATACCTGCAATGAAGTGAGCTCCCATTGCTCTGTCCCAGCTTCTGCCAACCTAGCAGTTCAAAAGCACACCAGTGCAAGTAGATAAATAGGTACCACTGTGATGGGAAGGTAAACAACATTTCTGTGCACTCTGGTTTCCATCACAGTGTCCCGTTGTGCCAGAAGCAATTTAGTCATGTTGGCCATGTGACCTGGAAAAGCTGTCTGTGGACAAACACCAGCGAGATGACTGCCACAACCCCATGGTCGCCTTTGACTGGACTTAACCATCCAGGGGTCCTTTACCTTTACCTTTACCTTTACCTTTACCTTTACCTTTACCTTAATGTTTGCAGCTCAAGTGACTGTTAAAGGCACAGGTGCAGGGACTGCTGACCAGTAAAAAGAAAGGTTGGCAATCCTGCACAGAGATGGTGCTTACTGGTTGCTGTCCAGTCATTCATAGCTGTAAATAGTTTTGCTAAGTTTTTTTTCCCTACACAGTCAGGCAGAGATGAGCAGAATGTGAGCTTCCGCCTCTTCAATTACAGATCGTAAAAACCAACTCTTCTGTTCAATTGTCTTTCACTTCCCACATAGCGCTTGAAAACAGTTTTCTTAAATTAAACATTGCTTCCTCCTCCACACAGTTGTCTGCTTCCTGCTCACATTATTCTCTCTCTCTTTTCTGCTTTATGGATTCAAATTGGCTACTTTGTCTACCTCATTATCATCGTTCCCTGCACCCCTCTGCACAGTCAACCAGGGTAAGTTTCCGTCAGAAGCATGAGGCTCCTTGGATTTGCCATCTGTCTCTCTCCATCTGACATTATGCTCTTTTTTATGCGACTAATATTTTTCGAAAGGTCACCGCACAGGGATGAATCCGGGGGACATTTAGTGTTACAGTGAAAGATATTTGGGAGTCCAGTTTAAAGATTCAAACTCAAGTCTCTCTCCTCTGAGAAGGCCACATGCAGAAAGAAAGAACGAATCCTTATCCTATGACTGGAGATGCTGTTGAAATTCTATGTAGTTCTTCAAGATTCAGGAACATACGTTATACTGCGTCAGACTACGAGTCTAGTCCAACCTCCTGCAATGTATTAATCTTTTGTTCAGCGTGGGACTTGAACTCATTACCCTGAGATTGAGAGTCTCCTGCTCTACTAATTTTAAACTACAGAAAAGTTATTACTGAAGCAATACTGTGGCAGCTTTCAAAAGTTTAAGGCATTACTGTGGCAGCTTTGACACAACTGATCTGGTTAGATCTGAATTGCTTTATGCAAAACTTAGGTAGCCAATCCAGAGTTTACCTCTTTCTTCTGTTTATCCCAATGGTCTTATATTTAACAACATTTTTTTCTCTCTTTTAGATTTACTGAGGGGAAGAGGAGGAAAAAACACACCACCGTTGCAATATATCATCACGACATTAAGATATGAAGATGCCACACAATAGCATCCCTGTCGAATCAGTTTATTTTTCCTCCAGAATGATAAAGTTGCTAAAAACAGCATTGGCTTGAAAACATTCTTGGGTCAATCTAATCAGCTGAAGTGGTTTTTGGAAGAAGCCAAGATAGAGCTGATCCTATTGGAAGTTAACACATTCACTTCCGTGATCCCGTAACAATGTGTCTCTTTCCCATATGCCCACTCATATTTATATGGATTCAGGAGAAGTATGGCTTCCAATCAAAGTGACATCCAAACAAATCTTTCATCGCAAGTGGGAACAAAATGTTTCTTACCAGTGCTTGTGATTTCCCCCTGCAGCATCAGGCAGCCAAAGACAGAGCGACAGGCTACGGAGATCATTATTACAACACAGGAATGGAAAATTTGGCAGTGGTTGTGACCCACAAAGTAATGCTACCTGGGACTACCACATTTTTTAATCAAGGTGATGATGATGATTTAAAATTGTATGCCACCCTACACTCGCTGGTCTCGGGGTGGTTCACAACATAAAAACACAATATAAAAACACAAAATGCGTAATAAAAATAAGGACAAGAACAACCAACTAACCCCCCCCCCCTCCTCAACACATTTTAAAAGGGCATTGGGTGTCAATCAGCCAAAGGCCTAGTTAAAGGGGAATGTTTCTGCCTGGTGCCTAAAGGTGTATAATGAGGGCACCTGGTGAACTTCCCTGGGGAAATGGGGAGCCACTACGGAAAAGCCCCAGTCTCATTTTGCCACCCGCTGGACCTCTCATGAAAAAGCCACACGAGGAGGGCCTCAGAAGATGATCTCAGGGTCCAGGTAGGTTCATATGGAAAGAGGCAGTCCTTGAGGTATTGCAGTCCTGAAACTAAAATGAAAGAACCACACAGTAATTGTGGTGAGCTTCAAGTCTTACTATTATGCTCTTGACCTATGAGCTATATCCCCATTTGAGAAGACTTATCCCACATGTTGATTTTATATGTAATGCCTTAGTTACAACTGATGACCCAAACCTCTTTTTTATATATCGGGAGTTGTAGCCAAATAAATTAAAGGGACCTACTGAAATGAATGGACCTAAGTTAGTCATAGGGACATGGGTGGTGCTGTGGTCTAAACCACAGAGCCTAGGGCTTGCTGATCAGAAGGTCGCGGTTCGAATCCCCGCAATGGGGTGAGCTCCTGTTGTTTGGTCCCAGCTCCTGCCCACCTAGCAATTCAAAAGCACGTCAAACGCAAGTAGATAAATAGGTACCACTCCGGCAGGAAGGTAAACAGTGTTTCGGTGCGCTGCTCTGGTTCGCCAGAAGTGGCTTAGTCATGCTGGCCACGTGACCCAGAAGCTGTCTGAGGACAAACGCCAGCTCCCTCGGCCTATAGAGTGAAATGAGCATGCAACCCCAGTGTCGTCCGCGACTGGACCTAACAGTCAGGGGTACCTTTGCCTTTAAGTTAGTCATGTTGATTAATCTGAGAGAGTATATTCTGGCTAAGACTAACATTGGATGCATACAGCCCTACTTTTGTACCCCACCTTTCTTCCAAGGAGCTCAAGGTGGTATGCATGGTTCTACCCCTCGCCATTTTATACTCACAACAACCCTGTGAGGTAGGTTAGGCTGAGAGAGACAGCATGCTGGCCCAAAGTCACCCATCAAGCTTCACAGATGAGTGGGGATTTCAACCCTGGTTTCCCAGGACCTGGTCCAACACCACTGTGGCTTCCATATTTGTGAACCCCTTTCTGTTGGATGGAGCCATCTTATTCAGATTGTGCACCTCACCAGGTGTGCTTGCTGCCTGTTCTGAATCCCATGAAGGTATTGTTTTATGGGAAGGCACTTTTGCATGGTTGATGCTCCCAGTTCATACACACCAGGGTCCTCCTCAAAATGCCAGCTAAACACCTGGTTGATTTGTTCATTCTTTATTGGCTGAATTTCTGTACCACATCATGAGAAAAGTTCACCCATATCTAATGTGGCGCGGGTGGTGCTCTGAGCCACTGAGCCTCTTGGGCTTGCCGATCAGAAGGTCGGCAGTTTGAATCCCTGTGATGGAGTGAGCTCCCGTTGCTCTGTCCCAGCTCCTGCCATCCTAGCAGTTCAAAAGCACACCAGTGCAAGTAGATAAATAGGTACTGCTACGGCGGGAAGGTAAACGGCATTTCTGTGCACTCTGGCTTCGTCACGGTGTTCTGTTGCACCAGAAGTGGTTTAGTCATGCTGGCCACATGACCCAGAAAGCTGTCTGTGGACAAACGCCAGCTCCCTCAGCCTGAAAGCGAGATGAGTGCAGCAACCCCATAGTCACCTTTGACTAGACTTAACTGTCCAGGGGTCCTTTACCCCCCTTTTTTTTTTAACCTTACTCATGAGATTGGCCAGGAGTGGGGAAAATGTTGCATGTCATGACCGCACAATGTGGCATTCATTATTCAGGACACTGTAAACCCATTTGAGGTCTGATGTCTAGTTTGATAGACACAACTATTGAGAAATATAAAAACATTGTTACATTGAAACGAGAGTTTGGCTGGGGATCCTGAGAGATCAACATTCAGAAACTTCCTCAGGCAAAAATTGGGTATTCCTGTGAAAATTGCTGTTGGCAAAGTGCAGCCTTATCTCACAGGATGGTTGTTGCACACACAATGTAAAGCGCCCTGTGGTCTTGTAGGTACAGAAGGGGCTGGTTTTGAATCTGAGGGAAAATAAAGAATATGTGATGGGCACCGCAAGATAACAGAACCCATCAAATAGTGCGCTGTATGGCTCTTCTGATTATGTGTTTCCATAAAAACTATAACAGCAACAAAAGTTTGAGGTGTTGAATCACCGAAGCCATTACATATTATCTGGGATTGTGTGACAAGATTAAATATTTCTGGGAAGAGAAAACTGAAGGAATCCACTTAGTGCTAGGATTTACTCCTCTTCATGACCCGGCACCATTTATCCAAGCAAGTCACTCTCAACACAAAGCTATCTGAACACGGATGATGAAAGATGGATGATGAGATGTTACTGAGGTGGCCAAGAAGCTAATTTTACACAAATGAAAATCCTTGCAGCCATAAAACAGACATAAAACATAAGTGTGTTGGCTTCTGTGGGAAGCTTCTCTCTTCACCTAAATGATTACCATAGGGATGTGTGGTTTGCTTTCATGGGCATCCCTGATTAACAATTTCTAGTCTCAAAAACATACGCTTGGGCAGTATGTTTCCTTCAGGAGTGGGAAGCCCTTTTCAGCCGAAGGGCAACATTTCTTCATGGGGAACCTTCCAGGGGCCACAAACCAGTGGCCATTGGGGGCCCAAGCAAATATGGTCAGCACAAAATCATTGTGACTCTTGCCTCAGTACATAAGGCAACATCACATCCACACAAAGGCAGGAATTCAACACTGTGATCCTTGCTGTTGTGGCCTGACTGGATGCTGAGGAGGGGTGGGAGACACTAGCTGGGGAAGAAGGGCAGAAGGCCCACAGGCTGCAGACTGGTGGTTGAATGATGATGAGTGGTCAGCAGTAGAAGACTGAGCGGAGGAGGTGTTAGAAGCTGAAGAGGCAACCGGGTTTAGTGAGTAGGAAGAGTCTGTGGCAGAGAGCAGTTCAGAATCTGAGGCAGAAGTGGAGGCTGGAGAGGAGCGGGGCCAAGAAACAGTGATGAGATAGGCTGCTGAGGAAGCCAGGGTGTCTCCCCATCCTGCTGTGACCAGCTCCCCTGGTCTCTCAGAACCAGAAGACGAATGAAGAGAGAAGAGCAAAGACAGGCATGGTGACGAAGTCTCAGATTGCTTGTGAAGGACCATGGGGAGGAGGAGACTTATACAACCTTGGAAAGGCTGGGGACCTTCAGTCCCCACAACTGCTTCACATGGGCAAGATCTACCAGGACTAGTTGCTGTGCTCACCAGGCCTGGCCTCCTGAGTTGACCTTGTTTCCTTGAATAAAGAGTTAACTTCACTGACCCCATGTGAGTCTTTGCTGACCTGTACCTGACACCTTTTCCTGACATTGTTCTGTCATTGCAAGCGTTTCCACTTGCCAGATGGAGCAACCTCCTTCTCCTCCCTTGTGTATTTTTGTGGTGGTCTACCATGTGCTCCCTGCAAGATATTGTACTTTTTTAAAAGCAAAACTTTCAAAACCTATTTTCGAATGTATCTCCATAAGTATGGGAACTAGAAATATTCTTTTTTATAAAAAAATACTCCCACTAACAACACAATTCTGTGCATGTCTACTCAGAAGTAAGGCCCACTGAGTTACAGGAGACTTGCTGCCAAGCAGCCTGAAGCTCTGAAGAGCTGCATTCTTTAAATGCCTTTAGAACCGACATGGATCTCTGAGCCGGCGAACAAAACGTTAAAATCAAATACGTATTAACGTGGAGCATAAAATACAAAAGTGCAAACAACCGAGAAATCAATTAAAGAGCTGAAAAAAAGAAATTGTCAGAGAACAAATAGTCAGCATCCAAGAAAGATGCAGAAGCAATTAAGGTGCTCTCCGCTGCCCTCTGAAACAGCAGAGCCTTTAGCCAACACCAAAGGGTGATTTGGGGGATGGAGGGGATGGAGAACTGATTCTCTGACAAGTTTCAAACATTTGGAACCATCTTCTTCTTAGGCTCCAGCAGTGAACAATGTGCTATTCCACATGCAGTGCTGTGTACAGATAGCCTTGCTGCATCTCCATTTCCTACACATCGGTGTCATTTTTGAGCTTTGCAGAATTCTCTTGGCTTTATTATTCCCCACATGATTGACTAGATAATAAGATGTCATGCATTCTCCTCTAGAGTGACACAAGCAAAAATGAACCTTCATTAAAAGAAAGAGAGAGGGAGAAAGGGAGTTAGAGAGTTCACGCTATGTTTCATGTGGGTATAATACTCTCTTATTTACAAATTATTAACTTTCTTTTCTTTCTTTTTTAGTTACACATCAGCCCCTGACTCATGAACCATGCGTTCGTTCCATTAGCACAACAATGGGATTTTTAAAAAGGCTGTCACTCTGAAAAACCTCCATTGTACCCGGTAGTTACTGACAACAGTAATTGTGTCATATTTAGGTTGACATGAGTCAGCAATTTGAAAGTCAATTCATGCAGAGGTTGTTGAAGGGAAAGAAAATGGGATTATGCTATTATACCTCTACAAAGCGATGGTGATGATATAGGAAGCTAAGTTATACCAAATCATGCCATTGTTGGCACATCCCCATGGAGGATAAGGCTTTCAGGGGCAACTAGTCATTATGGTTATATATTGCTTTCAGTATAAAAGGCAGTGTGCCTACTGTGCTCCTGTCCTACTTATGGACAACCCATAGCCCAGGGGCAGATCCACTATGAAACTAATGAAACTTAAGCTTCGGGGCCTGTAATACTGGAGGGTTATGTGCTGCTTGGAGAAGTGCTTTCTTTTGTCAATCATCTCTATCCTGTGTGTGTGTGTGTGTGTGTGTGTGTGTGTGTGTGTGTTTGCAATGCATAATTTTATAAACATGTATCTCAAACCCTTAGCCACTACAGTGATCCATGCAACGGTCACCTCCAGGCTTGACTACTGTAATTCGCTCTATGCGGGGCTGCCCTTGAAGCTGACCCAGAAACTCCAGCGGGTGCAGAATGCTGCAGCGAGGCTCCTCACAGGGTCTCTGCCATGGGAGCATATTCGCCCAGTGCTTTTCCAGCTGCACTGGCTCCTGGTGGAGTACAGGGTCAGGTTCAAGGTGCTGCTTTTGACCTTTAAAGTCCTTCACGGCCTAGGACCCTTGTACCTACGGGACCGCCTCTCCCGGTATGCCCCACGGAGAGCCTCAAGGTCCATAAATAGCAACACCCTAGTGGTCCCGGGCCCTAAGGAAGTTAGATTAGCTTCAACCAGAGCCAGGACCTTTTCAACACTGGTGGGACGCTCTGCCTCATGAGACCAGGGCCCTGCAGGATCTGATTTCTTTCTGCAGGGCCTGTAAGACAGAGTTGTTCCGCCTGGCCTTTGGCTTGGAGCCAATTTGATTCCCTCCCCCTCTTTCTTTTTTCTCTTTCCTTTTTCCTCCTGTGATGAGGCTGCATTTTAATATTTTAATGTTTCAATATTTTAATTGCTGTATTTTAATCTTGTTTTTAAGTTGTATTCATTCAACTTGTTTTTATTATTGCTTGTTAGCCGCCCTGAGCCCGGCCTTGGTTGGAGAGGGCGCGGTATAAATAAAAATTATTATTATAATTACAGAAGATGAAGGACCAGGCTGAAGACCTTCATTGAACATCCTGCTTCTTTATTTGCCACATTTATATTCCACCTTTCTACCCAGTGGTGCTCAATGCACCTAACATCCATGTAAAAGCCCTCTTTAGTTGTCCAAGTGTATAGGAGACATGGGTCAAGGCATGCTGGTAAGTTCTGAATAGGGCTTGTAGGTTGGAAAACAGTTTGTCTCATGTGCTTATGAGCTGCCCTGTTATCAAGAACCCAGCATGATTGGAGAAATTCTGTGAAATTGTCCCATCCTCCCCACCATTTTATCTGCCCACAACTAGGGCTGGGCCACATATCAATATATAATCCAAAACAGGTTTGAAGTCCACATTGTGATATCAGTTTCATAGCTTTTGACCTGGCAATATATCAGAAATCATGATGTGTGATAGGGCTGGGTGGTATATCGTCCAAAACTGGTTTCAAGTCCAAATCATGATTTTGGCTTCATAATTTTTGACCTGGCAATATACTGTGAATCGTGATGTTTTTGTTTGTGTGCGTGCTGTGCAAAAATCACAATGCGGGGAAAAACCATGAAGCCAGCCAATGCCTCTGCACAGCTCCATTCTCATTTCAGACATTGTGACAAGTTGAATGATATCACCTTGAAACTGCATGTAAACAAAGGCTCTGGATTGCCTAAGGCCACCTGGTGACCTTCATGGTTCAGCAGGGATTTGAACCTTGAGCTTCTTTGCCACACAAGTTCTACTCCTATAAAATTCACCCATATTTTAATGGATACAAAGCACTATAAGAAATTGATGCTGAAGACCTTCGGTGCATTATTTCCAGATAGCACATTTAAACCACAGTTGATGGTTATATTTTCAGGGCAATGCAAAAACTGTACATTTCCAGGAGGAACGCTCAAGAGTGTGACAAGGACAAAGCAGACAATGCGGCAGTCACTGAGGTCAAACTGCCAAGTGCATATCGTAAGGCATACATCATCTGTAGCAAACGAAAGCACACAGAATATTGGAAAAGTTCACCAAGAGCATTGACCTTCTAAACATGCCCCTTCTTTCATAATAAGTGATGAAATGAAGCCACTTTTCTGTCATATGGATCATTTTTAAGGCTGGTAATTCCCCCCCCCCCCCGTACCCAAGGTAATTAAATAAAACATCATTGCCACCATAAAAAGCATAACCCACATATTTAAAGACACTACAGGTAGACACTAATGTGAGGTCTAAAGCCAAAATGCATGGGCACACACACAAGTCACACATTATTATACAGGCCAATTTCATAGCTCGGGCACATATAGAGATGCCTACCTCAGTGTGATTAAATTCAGGCCAAATGCAGCAGAGTGAATCCCTGCTCAGGATTTGGCCAGGCATTTCCGGAACTGACCAGACGAGGAGGTTTTCATTTGCCCCAGGCTAATCTGGAAACTTTCTAGTCTCCCCAAAAAACACATGTCCAAAGACTGTTAATATTGCTCTGTTTTGTTTGGGAAGTAGAAATTAGGGGCATATCTTCTCACTGACATTGACAGTCGTGGTGGGATCTCTGGACCCACCCTATATATAGTAAGCCTGCAACTTACACAGGGGTTACATTCCAGGGATCACACCTAAAGCCAAAATCCTGTATAGTCAAAACATATTGTGTTCAATTGTGCATGGAATTGCCAGCATCTTTTTTTCTCTGACACCTGCCCCCTTTCCGCTCTAATTTTAATTTTTAAAAAATGTTTTGCCGAGCACATAAAACTGAATGCACGCAAGTTAAATGTGCGCAAGTTGTGGGCTTACTGTATACACTGGGCTGCTCAAATCTATCACTTTGTCTTTTTTCAAATTTTAATTAGTTCTTACATTATTACAATACTTCAATCAAAAGAAAAACATATTTTAACGTTTTACAAAGCTTTCTACATACATGTATCCAAATATCATTGTTCATTTTCACCCTTTTGTGTCCCTGTGACCTCCCTCCACTTGTGTTTGGCATCATTAAATTATTTACATTATCCTTTACTCTGTGATTAATCAATATTCTTTGCATGTTAACCAAAAAAAGGGGGGCTCACCGTAAATTTCAGTCTAAACATATCAATAAATTACTTTTGGAAGCTCGTTTTACCATCTATTCATCTACACATTCCCATTAAAAATCAAATCTGTCACTTTCAGTTTCTCTCAGTTTCTCATTTTTCCAATCTGAAGTTCTTCACATTTACATACCAGGTTTTCTTTTAAGTCCTCATGTGAAAACTCGTCAGCGTTTTAGTGCCAATTTCTCCGAATGTTCGTGTGCAATTTTTCCTACAATGAACATTTTTGCCTCTACATGCACAATTAACCCTAGCACGTGCATTTTTGTATACAGTGGCACCTCGGGTTACATACGCTTCAGGTTACAGACTCCACTAACCCAGAAATAATACCTCAGGTTAAGAACTTTGCTTCAGGATGAGAACAGAAATCATGCTCCGGTGGCATGGCGGCAGTGGGAGGCCCCATTAGTTAAAGTGGTGCTTCAAGTTAAGAACAGTTTCAGGTTAAGAACAGACCTCTGGAATGAATTAAGTACTTAACCAGAGGTACCACTGTACATTACATGGCTGGAGAACTGCATTGCAAAATTCAGAGAAGTGCAAATATGAAAGGATGGCTGTGTTTCAGTTCTCAAATTGTATCAAAAAGTGAGAATTAGGTAGGTTCACCTTTAAAGATGATCTGGCTCTAATTTCTTCCCCATCTCTAACGTACTTGGAGGCACTCCAATTGTTTAGACTGGTTTTCATTTGAAAGTTTTACAATTCCCCCCCCCCCATTTTTGCTTTGGGGGACATCTGCACTCCATTCCTGATGTAGCTTACTAACTTCAGCATGCAATCTACCTCTATGACTTCAAGGATCGTAATCCAAAAGGGGGGCTTCAAAAAGTCCAGCAGTGAATGGCTCAGTATGGCACAAGCAATAACTTATTGTAGCCTGCCCTAAGATTTACTCCATTGATCAAGATCCAAACCTCTTCCAAGATTACTTAGACGGTGACATTGATTTGTAGTTCACTGGCTTCACAAAATTGCTGACCTCTTAAGTACCTGTGCCCGCACCTATAAAATTGGAAACCGCCATTCAAAATATGGTCCTCTCCTACATCTTCTTCTGTCTTCGCAATTCATGGCATGGCATGTGTATGAGACACAACTGATGGGATCTGTCATAATCCTATCTTAATAAGTAGGAATAAGTTCAGACGGAACAGCTGATGTATGGCATAGTCACTGCCAGTTCTCTAAGGGGCATTTGATCTTTCCCCCTTGATATTAAATATATGCCAAAGGTTTGCGATTTTGAGAATAATATATGTGATGCATAATCATGGATATAAGGAATGAACTTCTCCAGTAGCGTATTTGAGTACAAAATGGCCATAAATCAAGATTTCTGTTTTCCTGTTTGTCATAGTTTTGCTGATATATGCCTGTTAGAATTACAGCCTCCTGCATTTTCAATGCAAAGTAGAGAACAGGCTGGAAAATCTGCAATGGCCTCAGCTTCCATTGAAGATCTAGAATTTTGAGATCCCCGGCACTTATAATCAGCTATGCAAGCTGTCCATTTCAAACCGCATTTGCTCATTTAAATTTTATGCCTTTGTCTCATGTTCAGTCTGGCCAGAACAATTGAACTCAAGTAGTCTTCTGGCTTAAGTCATTTCAGTCTTGTGGACTGAGGATTTGTCATATAATTTGACTACAGGGGAGATTCCCTGCCCCACTCTTGTTGACATAGGTCAGCGTAGTTCAAGGGGACAGCCAATCACAGTAGTAGCAGATTAAGGCATTGTAGAATGGAGAGGTTTGCAAGTGAGATTGTTTGTATGGAAAAACCTCACCTCAAAAAGTAAATTGCAGAGCTTGAAGTACCTTCAGAAAAGGGTAGCTAAAACGATCAGCCCACAGAGTGGTGCATGCTCTAGTTATCTCCTGCTTGGACTACTGCAATGTGCTCTATGTGGGGCTACTTTTGAAGGTGACCCAGAAACTACAACTAATCCAGAATACGACAGCTAGACTGGTGACCGGGAGTGGCCGCCGAGACCATATAACACTGGTCCTGAAAGACTTCTGGGACATTTCCGAGCACAATTCAAAGTGTTGGTTCTGATCTTTAAAGCCCTAAACAGCCTCAGCCCAGTATACCTGAAGGAGCATCTCCACCCCCATTGTTTAGCCCGGACACTGAGATCCAGCTCCGAGGGCCTTCTGGTGGTTCCTTCCCTGCGAGAAGTGAGGTTACAGGGAACTGGGCAGAGGGCCTTCTCAGTAGTGGCACCCACCCTGTGGAATGCCCTCACATCCGATGTCAAGGAAATAAACAATTACCTGACTTTTAGAAGACATCTGAAGTCAACCCTGTTTAGGGATTCCCCCCCCCCCCATTCTTAATGTTTTACCATTTTTAATGTGCTGTAAGCCACCCAGAGTGGCTGGGGAAACCCACTAATAAAATTGTTGTTGTTATTTTATCAAGGAGCTGGAATAAATCCCTTATGGGGCAAAGTTCCAATGTTTTGCGCTTCTTAGTTTAGCGGTAAATGAATACAAAGGGGGACATGATAGAAGCAGAGGTCTGATGGCCATCTGTCATGGATGCTTTAGCTGAAAATCTTGTGTTGGACTAGATGACCCTTGGGTCCCTTCCAACACTAAGATTCTAAGATTATATGATTTTATGATTATGTATGGTGTTTAGAACATGGATGTCTTTTTTCCCCTATATGATTTTATGATTATGTATGGTGTTTAGAACATGGATGTCTTTTTTTCCCATCACTCATAATACATGAAGATGTCCAGTGGAGCAGAACAACCGAAGAGTCAAGAAAGACAAAAGGGAGTAATTCTTCACACGGTGCATGTTAGAGATAAGCTGGATGAGGAGGAGTGGTCAGAGCCCATGAGCCCCCCAGAGAGGGCTCAGAAGATAACAACTTAGAGTTTGGATCCTGGTGGTGGGACACTGAGAAGCAGTCAGCAGAAGGCATGAGCTTGGAGCTGATAGAAGCAGGAGACTGGACTGATCAAAGGGGTGTTCAGGAGACAGAGGGCCTTCTAGGACAGGATTAGAAGCTGAGAGTCACAACATGTGCACAGACAGTATCAGTCCTGCTGACTCTCCTCCCCCTCTGACTCCCCGCTTGAGGAGGATCCTGCACATTGCTGAGCAATGCACCAGACATGCCCAGAGAAGAAGACCACCCACACCCACCCTAATGCAACCTTTGTCTGCTTGGGAAGGATCCAGAGTGAGAGGTTAGAAGGGGAAGGGCATGCCTAGAGCTCCGTTTCTGCAATGCCTTTGTTGAGTTAAGACGGACCAATGACATTGCTATATTGTTGTGGTTTTCCGCTAATGAAAAGCTAATTGCCTTCTGTGCCTTCTGTGTGTGTGCCTGCCCTGTGGATGACCTGGCTCGTTGACAGCTCCTTGACAGTGCATCCTTAAACTATGGAACACACTCCGATAGGGGGCTGTGATGGGTATCAACTTAGATGGCTTTGAAATGGGATTAGACAAATTCATGGAGGAGAAGGCTATCAATGACTACTAGCCTCTGAATACCAATTTATGGGGATCACAAGTGTCTTGAATACTGCTCCACGCAGGTTCTACTTATGGGGTTCCGATACACATTTGGCTGACCACTGTGGGAACAGAATGCTGAACTAGTTGGGCTTTGTCTTGATCTAGCAAGGCTCTTTTTGTGTTCTTATAAAAGTAGTAAATTTGGATGACTTTTTTATCATCTCTGACATATTCTGGATATAACGATTGTTGAAGAGGCTGAAGCTTTCACTTCACTACTATGAGAACTGCAGGTGAAAAGTTCAAGCTTCTGATGAACGCTCCAGTCAATTGGTCATTGTTCAGGTTCCGTAAAAAGGAAAGGAAGAGAGTTCAACCCTAAATGGACTTTGGGCTGATGCCAGGGCCAGAAGCTCTTCTGCAACAGGCCTTTCGAACCCCTGCAACTTTCTACAGAGGTTCTGGACTGCTCTGGGACAGGACTGAATGGTGCCCAGGCTGTCCCTCAGCCACAATGTGCTCATTCTCTATACCCAGAGGTCTCCAGCACAGTGAGAATGTGATGTTAACTCTTCCGCTTTCTGGTACTTTGTCATATGCTTCCATTTCTCAACAACAGTAACAAAATGAAAACAGAGCTAAATAAATTATTTTTACTCAGTTCTGAAGCACATTTTATTAAAGTCAGCCAAGTTAAAAAGCGTCAGTGACATTTCCACACTTGTGCAAACACAGTAAAACTATACGGTTTCCTGCCATTTGTTTGTTTCCTGACTTTCTCTTCTGAGTCAGAAAAGGGTCTGTAGCTCAGTGGTAGAGCCCATGTTCTATGTGGGAATGTTCAGGGATGCAGGAGATGATATATTGTCTGATTATATCCTTAACCAACTTGTGTTAACAAGTTCCACAATTTCAGCAGAGTAACATTCCCCTTAATTTTAAACTTTGCAACGGATTTGTTTGCTCAGGCTCGCTAAAGCCTCTATAATAACTGTTCTGGTATTTTCCCCTTATTCCCTCATAAAATATATGAGAGGACACAGTCTTTTACAAAAGTATAAAAAGAGTTTATTCACATTCTGTTCACAATCAGATCCCAGAAGGCAGACTTAGCTTAATGAAGTAACATACACTTGGAATCTATCTCATAAGAAGACAGTCCCTCTGTCCTCTCTTGGCTGGAAGCCAAGAGGGCATCTTTGGCTCAGTAGATGTTGTTTCTTCGATGCATGTGGTGAAAGAGAGAGAGATGGCTGCCCTGCCCTGTGCTTTTGTCATTACCTGCACAGGTGAGGCCACACCCACCTCCAGTCACATGCAGAGGAAGTCTGTCCCAGCCCAGAAGGAAACAGGAAGTTTACCTGCTGGCTGGACAAACATTCCTCCCCATGTGTAAACATGTTCACTCTAGGAATGTTGTACTTGACTGCTCTTGTGTTTCACATCCCACATTCTGCACGCAGAACGTCCCAGGTTCAGTCTCCACATTTTCCAGATAGGGCTGCAAATATCGCCTAGGGAGCTTCTGCTGGTCAGTGTCTACCGTTCTGAATGAGATAGACCCATGGTCTGCCTTGAGAAAAGGCAGCTTCCTATATTTCTTTTTTTAAAAACCCAGCTTCACCTTCTGTCACTTCAGATTCAAATTAAAATAAGACCACATACAAGGGATAAATGGGAAGACCTGGGAATTATGCCAACCCCAATCAATTTTACCATAAGAGTTTCTGCATCAGTAATAACTTTCAGAGCCTCCAGAGTACCCTCCCTTCATCCCAGGCTTCAAAGTGCTTTACCAGGCAATCCTAAACTTTAATTACATGGGGGGGGAGCAGAGCTATGCCACCACTGCAAGACAGAAACAGCTGCTGTATCTTAGAGGTGCTCATCTCAGAGGAAAAGGGAAAACACACTACTTGCGGTGGGGGGGGGGATCCAAAAATGGTGCAACAATGGCAGCCAAACCCTCACTTCCATGGAAACACAGGCAAAACCCACATATCAGGGCTTGGCCAGCAGTGACACCCATGTGCTGCCTGCATATGGAGGAAGCCAGCAAAGCAAAGTCAAATGGGGACATCCCTCCCCCCATCACAGTCTATCTCCCTGCCATCAACACACACACAACAGACAAAATGAAAATGTCAGTGTACCTCCTACTCAATGAGCTACAGTGGCAAAGCCAGCAACAGCTCCACTATCTCCGGTCCTCAGAGAAGGGTTCCAATTTCCACATGCAACCCTCAAGCACTATTTCGATCACAGAATGGAAGAAGGGCCCTTACAGGAGACAGAAAACAGGTACAAATCAAATGATCTTCCAAACCATGATTTGGAGAACTGAGGACAAGCTATGGGCTATATATACCCTAACTTTTTTTTTTTTAACTATCCAACTTAAAACTAAATCAATTTGCCACATGTTGTATTTGAATATCTTTTTTCCTTTAGTTCTTGTTCAGCTTCGTTAGTAGGCATATTAGGGAGCAAGACAACTATATAACTTTCCTAGTGCCGAGCAGAGGATAAACAGCAGTGGCAAGACTATTTTATTTAAGCTGGTGCTCACAACGATTTCTAGGAACAGCAATTAACTGACCTTCACTTTTTAAAAAGCTGCAATCCACAGTTCATTTACTCTGTAGAGAAGTCCCATTAAAATCAGCGGTACAGCTTCGATTAGGTGGATTTTGAATTAGAGCCAAATACATTTCCCATGTACATCTCTGTAGCTAACATTTTTTAAAATAATTGACATCATAAAAACACAAAATTGGTACAAAGACCCCGTGGTTTTCAACAGTTTCTCTCAGAACAACACTTTGAGGAGTTGTGTAACAGAACTGATGTTTGAAAACAAAGGTTCCTGAATAGTATTTGTATATCTTAAATCTTTGATGGGTCAAGGTTCGTTTTCAGCTGCCTGAAAACATGTTAGTTTTCTTCATTACCTGTTTTGTTAAAATCTAATTTTCTGTATTCACCAGATTTGTATCTCACTGTATGTATAAGCCCTAAAATGCATTTTAACTGAGGAATAATATAAAAGCGATCTAAAGAAATAATGTTAGCAATGTAGAAAGGCTGCAGGGTGAGTTCAAGGCTGAATCCATAGTTAGCTGGGAGCGGCATAAGGAGATTTCATGTGGGTTCTTCTCATGGGCCCAGGGGCACTCTGGGAAAAGAAGATGGCAGGCATGAACCTTGAAAGCTTTGCTCCATAGCAGTGTGCCCACTCTGTAAACAGGCAAACAGTTTAAGAAGAAAGATATGGCAACAGCTTTGAAGACCACCTGGTATGTGGAGGGAGAAGATTGAAGACCAAAGACTGACCTGTCAGTGGAAAGAGTTTTCTTTCATCAAAATATTTTACAGAGGTTAGAGGAAAGGGAATAAACAGAAACCTTTTCCCTTCCCCTGCTGGTAACACAGGGGGAGCGGAGCAAGTGATGAGGCCGAGTGGCTGTAATGGCAGGTTCCTTCAAATTTGGTAGTGCCACTGTTGTTGTCCTAAAATTTTTGCAATATCTGGCAGGCAGTACGAACGAGATTTGAGGGGTTTGTGTGTTTGTGTGTGTGTGTGTGTGTGTGTGTGTGTCTGTCTGTGTGTTTTGAGCCTCCATTCCACATGGAGTCCATAACCGAGCACATGAATCATGGACCACATTCAGTTTGGCAGATTACAAGTTGTACATGGCTATTCCAGAAGTTGCACCATTGTCTACTGTCCTGTTCACCTTTTGCCTCATTATGCAACAGATCACAATAAGGTCCTGAGAAGTTTTTAACTATACAGTGGTACCTCGGGTTACATACGCTTCAGGTTACAGACTCCGCTAACCCAGAAATAGTGCTTCAGGTTAAGAACTTTGCTTCAGGATGAGAACAGAAATCGTGCTCCGGCGGGGCGGCAGCAGCAGGAGGCCCCATTAGCTAAAGTGGTGCTTCAGGTTAAGAACAGTTTCAGGTTAAGAACGGACCTCCAGAACGAATTAAGTACTTAACCTGAGGTACCACTGTACAATTAAGAGCCAATTCAAATATGGAGTTTTGGGAGTGGTACTGTTCTTCCATGTGACTGCACCATTTCTGATGTTACAGAATATCAATACAGTACAGGGGTCAGCAAACTTTTTCAGCAGGGGGCCAGTCCACTGTCCCTCAGTGTAAACTATATGCTGATCTCCACCAGCAATTTGTAGATCAACTCTGTACCCCAAATGGAAACCAGAGTCAGTGTATTTGTCGTCGAAATACACTGCAGACGTCTGGTCTCCCTGGAGACCAAGAGATGTGATGATAGACTGCTCTGCCGCCTTTCTTTTAGCAAATGTTTTTTATGCCACTGGGGAAGTGGTAATTCTGTATTGATTTGTTTTGGATGTTGTATGTGATGCCAATAAAAGGTTTACTACTACTACTACTACTACTGTCCCTCAGACCTTCTGGGGGGCCGGACTATTTTTTTTGGGGGGGGGATGAACGAATTCCTATGTCCCACAAATAACCCAGAGATACATTTTAAATAAAAGGCCATATTCGACTCATATAAAAACACTCTGATTCCCAGACCATGCACGGGCCAGATTTAGAAGGCGATTGGGCCGGATCCGGCCCCCGGGCCTTAGTTTGCCTACCCATGATATAGTAGTCAAAAAGAGAAGAAACAGCAAAGTGGTAAATAGAGGGAGGGACATTCTGATAGTGATAGCAAAGGACATTATCATTTAACTTTTTGTGATTTCCAGCAATAGGTTTTTTTAAAATCTTCAGACTTTGCAGTTCAATGCCCAGATAAATGGAAGAAGTCCCTTTGAAGCAGTATTAAAAGGGAGGCCTAGTGCAGTGTGATCACTGTTAAAAGAAATCAAAACTGTGATATTGTCAGTAGAAATATTGGAACTGCAGGAGATGGACTAATTTGAAGGTTTCATTAGCCATAAAGCCTAAGGTTATAGTGTTACATCTCTGCAACAGAAGAATGCCATTTTAGTTGTTTCTGAATGAGTTCAAAGGGGTCCTGAATATCCAAAGCCTATGGCAGCAATTTGTGCATCTTTGATAGGCTATTATGTGCCACTCACTTTGCAGAAGATGTGGCATGAAACCGCTGTAACTGATATGTGCTCAGGTTGAATCTCTGGCCACTATGGCGGAACTCTGCATTACAAGGAACATGGGGCTGCCGCTAAAATTAACACCCCTGTGTCAAGTTGTCCCCTTCTAGTAAAGCTTATCCTGTGTCCTCGTGTTGTCATCACATTAGTGATTTCTCCACTCTTGCCAATCCTTCTTACAATTTCAGGGTCTCCCTACCATTAGGCAGAACAGGGGGCAGTCATCCCAGGCAGTAGATGCTGCGAAGATGAGGGTAGTCGTGAGATGTTGGATGAAAGGTAAATTTAAATGAGGATTAGACACATTCATGCATAGCCTCCAACATTTCTCTGATGAAAATGGGGACGTTCTATTCCATCCCCTCCAACACTTCTCCCATGAAAATAGGGCTGTCCTGTTCCATTCCCGCCAACATTTCTTTGATGAAAATGGGGATGCCCTATTCCATCCCCTCCAACATTTCTCCCATGAAAATAGGGGTGTCCTCTTTATGGAAGACGGCTGCTAACACCAATGGCTGTGTTCTAGCT
Source organism: Podarcis gaigeae (assembly GCF_964106915.1). NCBI lineage: Eukaryota > Metazoa > Chordata > Lepidosauria > Squamata > Lacertidae > Podarcis > Podarcis gaigeae. Next base: position 77,121,749 of record NC_139682.1, on the reverse strand, counting down.
CCACCATTGGAGGCAATGTACTTCTGAATACCAGTGGCTATAAACTGCAGGAAGTGGGAGTGCTGTTGTGCCCAGTTCCTGCTTATGGACTTCCCAGAAACATCCGCTTGGCCACTGCGAGAGCAGGATGCTGGCGTGGATGAGCCAGGGGTCTGGTGCAGCAGGCTCTTCTTATGTTCTGACATAGGCCTGTGTCCACCACACATCTGTAAGCCTACCTGCTGCTCTTGGATGTGGTGGAAAGCATTGCCCTGTTGCCTGTGATAAAGCAAGATTTATTTGCGAGTCTAGACACCACAACCACCCCCTCGTTGGAAAATAAAACACACTAGGACATAGATATTAGGTTAATCGTTATTGGGCAAATTTTGGCCACAACTTTATTGATTACAGAATGTGAGCGGTATTGACTTAGGCATTGAATGGACCTGACTATATATGACTCCTGCCCGTTGCGCAGGGTAAACCACCAGAAGGGGGTGCCCCGTTGATGCAGACCAACTCAAGCTCCCCCAGAGGAAGCCCTCCGGCTTGCGCCACAGATTTAAACGGTCCTGGCCACGCCCCCCACCAGCTAGCAGATTGGCTGGTGCAGCCAGGATCCCCTGGGCAACGCGGGACTTCGTCCCCGCCCCTGGAGGGGAGTGGGTGGCCATGCGGTCTACCGCAACTCCTCCCCATGGTGAAGTGGAGCGGATTTACCAGCCCAGTCAGCTTTGAATGTGAAATGTGGACTGAGGGGGGCGCCATCTTATCTTTCCCCACAGGCAGCAAAATGACTTGGGCTGGCTGTGTGCACTTTGAATTTAAATCAGATTACCACACTGTGGAGTTTTTTGTGTGTGGTGTGTTTTTTTATATAGCAAATATTATTCCTATTAGTGTTCCAACCATATTGAATGTTGTACTTATGAAATCTCTTAAATTCAATATATAATGCCCAGAATGTAAATGCTGGAGAGCAAGAGAGGAGGTTTTAGCTGCATTGTATATGTAGCAGTCCTGCTATTATCAAAGATTCTTCTTTTTTTCTTTCCAGTGGCCTCGCTCCCTATGAATTTTAATCAGAATGCATCCCCTCTAGAGCATGTCGTCCAGGAGGGTTCCTGCCTCCCCCGCAAACAATGTTAACTATGAATTATACTTAAAGTTTACTTTCTGAATCCAATATTTGGTTTCTAGGCCAAAGCAATCTTTAATAGACATAACTGTTTGATTATTTCATTAATAAATGGGAGTGTTGCCAGTTCGTAAAGGCACAGGCCTCCCAGGAACCAATCCATCTCGTAGTCATTCTTACAATTGCTTATTCACGTGAAACCTGTCTAAAGTCAATTAAATGGCACCAGATTTGTAATACCCTTTGTAGAGATATATTTAGATTCAGATTTACAACTTTGTCTGCAAGGCAGTTGAATATATATATACACCCTGTGTGCGTTTGTGTGTGTGTAGAATCATAGGGTTTAATTCCTCCTGTGAAATATGCTCCAATTTGGAATTCTTAGTAACTTTTCAACTTTATGTGAGAATATCATAATATCCCTATATTTATAAATAAAACATTTTTTTTAAAAAAAAAAAGTTACTGCCCTCCTAACACCGATAATATCCCGCTCCTCAGGATTCTGAATGACGCTACACAAATTTGCATTTTGCATTTAATTTCCATTTCCATTCAGTTCTGTTGTCTTCCTCATTCTTTATGCTGGTATGTTATTGAAGTACATGTTCTTGCTTAAATAAATAAGAAATATTTCAAAATTGTTTAAAAGGATTAGTGACTGCTTAACCGTGAATGCTATGAAAGGGAAAAGGTGGTCAGTTTTCCAAGTTCTTTTACACAGAAAGTTGCCCGCAGAAATAACATTTTAAGATGTTAATGACTATTTTGATCTTCTCACCTCTAGATGTAGACTAACTCAGGTTGCCCTACGCTAGAGGGCAAGACGGCAATCGATGTTTCTGCACAGCGAAATTCAGCCAAACACCAGCAGGAAGTCCCCTCACAATCTGTATTCTCTCTGCACTAGGCCGCAGCTTTGCATTTCATACATTATTCACCACCCACTGCAGTCATTCAGCAAGGTCACTACATATATATGCCTAACAGATATGAGAGAGAGCGAGAGAGAGAGAGAGAGAGAGAGAGAGAGAGAGAGAGAGAGAGAGAGAGAGAGGTGGAATAAAGCAACACAACATCCATTAGTTCCCCATTTGGCTTGCGGCACTCCAAAATCTTGTTGTCCCACAGCCTCTTCTCTTATACACTGTGAATGGCCTGTGTGTAGAATTATCATTTGTATGCCTTCCTAAATCCAGGCAGTTCACTAATAAGAGTGTTACGGTGGGAGCCACGATTCAGCTTTAAAGTCATTATCTTCATCAAAAGCAATAACATATGGGAGCATGTTAGGTTACTTCAAGGCACAATTTGTCTTAATATGATTCTCTGGTTTCCATTCACTCGTTTTGTTCACCTAAGTGCCATAAATTTCTTCCAAAGGAAGAGTTTGCACTTTATACCATCTATGTGACCGTTGTAGCTGAGGGCTGATTATGAGGATCGGTAGGCAACTGCTAAAATTCCCTACGAGGAAATTTGCTCCTTCTTGAGCAGCCTGAGATGCAAAAAAAACAACAAAAAACATTTGACCCTTTATTTAGATTCTAGGAAAGAGTTCACTGTTTAAAATTCTGTTTGGAAGCCACTGTTAAAAGCACAGGAAAAAGGCCAGAAATGTGGCAAACTTGTTGTGTTATCATGTGCCTTACATTATCTCTTATGTCATGCAAGTTGCCAAATGCAGAGGAAAGAAGCGTGTGACAAGAAGTATTGCAGGTATTGATATTGTGCAGTTTGAAGTGACTAGATGCATGAGAAGTGACTCCTTTTGGAAGAAAACATTGTCCAGACCTATAAAAATATTATTCAAAGTTTACTTGCAGAACTTTCTTTGCAACAAAACAGAAACATCAAATGATACATCCCAAACATCTATACAATGTCTTGAGCTGTCCAGCACAGGCTCGGCATCTTAGAAATAAAAGGTAACTCCAAAATTCAAGGCTTCTTGGAGAGCCATCATCACATCCTTTTGTTCTCTGTGGCATCCAGAGAAAGACGAACAGCCACCACCCTTTCAAGATGGTGAATTTGCAACTCAATAGCCTCATCACATGATCAAAGGTTACATTCCATTTAGAGTAGCAGAAAACAATCAACATTTAACCAACTTAGGAGCTCAGAGACCCTTAGAAAACTACTGTGGGGAAAAACCCATGTTAGCAATACATATTTAGCCCCCCCCCCCCCATTTTAAACCTTCATTCATACGCAGGCATTTTCCCATTTCTGGATGAATCAAACCAACTATACTTAACAGGAAATCTAGCTGGTGTTAGCTTTCACCAAGACTGATAGATGATGGACCACAGCTCACTGAATGAGCATCTGATCTGCATATGTGTGAGAAACCTTTGGAAGCCACTGACAGTACCAAGTTAGATAGACCAATGACCTGACTCAATATTGTTAAGTATAATTGATTTAATTCACACAGAAATGAAAAATGTATATGTATTATGAAGGTTTAAAATGGAAAGTGGCTAAATGCTAACATTGGGGTTTTTACGTAGTAGTTTTCTAAGAGTCTCTGAGCTCTTACTGAGTTAATGATTATCTCTTTGTTGTTCTCTGGTAGCTAACATGTGAGTGTTGTAACCAGTGATATTTTTCTGGGGGGAAAGGTGCTGTAACTCACCATGAGCACCTCCCTTGTTCTGTTATAATGGCAATAGTGCCCACCTGAGGAGTTCCAGCTGAAAAAAAGCCCTGGTTGTAATCTTAGATCTTGTGATGAAGGTATTGAGTTGCAAACCTCCATTTTGAAAGGGAGCTGCCTTTAGTCTTTTGTTTCCCGAACTCCATGAAGTAAAGATGTAAATGAAGCTCTCCTGAAGGGAGACTAAAGAGCCTAAAGCCAATGGAAAGCAGACTGTGGGAAGAGACATACCTCTGCTTCTAAGTCTCTTTGGATTATTTCATATTTTGTAAGATGCTGAGCCTGTGTGGGACAGAACAAGACATTGTATGGATATTTTTGGATGTATCATTTGATGTTTCTGTTTTATTTTGAAGCATTCTGCCAGTGAAACTTTGAATAATACTTTTATGGGCCTGGACTCCAAAAGGAGTCTGTTCCTATGCTTTCAGTTGCTTCAAACTGCACAGTATTAATATCTGCAACAAATATAAGGCAGATTTCTCCACTCCTATGGCTGTGTCTGCGTGTTCATATTTTAAAACAAACAAATTGCTGACTCAATTTCTCTTCATCAGCCTTTTCTACCTTCGCCTGAAACGTCCACTGCAACTGCAGTGTCTCCTTGCTGCGACCACCCAGCCCTGTGAAACGGCCAACTTCAGAGGCTTCTTAACTCATTTTCCTGTGTGGACAAGTATTTTGAAGTATTTTTAATATAAAGAACGCTGGTAGTACCTCATTAATTATAATGTCAGTTGCAAAGTTGCGATCAACTTTTTTTAAAAAAATGGTTTTTTGTCTTTGGGATTCAGTTCTCTGTGGATTTTAATCCTCATCGTTATCCAAACTCCTGCACATACAGGTCTTGAAATAACTTTTATAAAAGAGTACTGTACAGCCCTTCAGAGATGTAGTTTGCTGCACATTTTGACCATTTTAAATTTAGACTTAGCTGAACATGAATTGCCTGAGGTTATATATGGACACACACACATATATATAAACATATATATAAACATATTTGTATGTGGCGTGTGTACGCGCGCGTGCACCCAGGAGGGTGTAGAGAGAGGGAGGGGGAGAGAGAAAGAGACACACACACACACACAAACAAACAAACAAACAAACAAACACACACATACTGTACATATGGAACAAAGAATTACTTAATGCCACAAAGACTAGTGTGACACACACACACAATATGTGTGTTTGGTGTATGCGGCCAGTCCTTGAGACATTATGTAATTCTTCCATTTGCTCATATTCTCTTCTGAGGTACATCATTTTTACATTGTGGGTAAAGTTACTGAGTGGAATACCATTCGCAGTGGACTTACACCTGTGCAAATAAGAACAGAAGGCCTGTCCCCCTTTGATACCTGCATGTTGCTTCTGGATGATGAATGCAAGATTCCGATTTAATGATACCTCTGAACTTTGATTAATGAAGCTTTTATTACCTAATTCTCTTGCATATTTACCAAGTGACAGCAATTTGGCAAGGCCTGGTGGATAATGTTGCTATTAATGTTTCCACTTTCCCCCACTCTCAAGAGAGGAATAAAGCAATTTTCTTGAGGCGACGATTGTTCATTACCTGTGTCTTGCTTTTGTATACTAGAGCATCTGGTGCTGTGCATTATGATGCTACAGCTCGGCAGATTTTGCACCAGGAGATAAAAGACCCCATTTGGAACAAGGCAGGCTGAGTAGAAACTGTTCTCCCATTTTTCCAGACTGATCCTTCCCAAATATTCACCAACCAGTCTCTGTTGCTTCTACTTGCAAGTATAATGATCAGGTCCCTGTGAACATTCATGCTTTAACTGCAACAAAATCTGGGCTGGAAGACTTATGCATATTTATTTAGTTCCCAGGGCCAAGGAAACATGAACAGGATTGATCTATAAATCTGTAGAAACTTGTTTATTTAACTCTACTTCCCATCAGTACAAAAACAAAATGTGTGCTTCAGTATGGTGGTCTTTAGTTGTATCAATCCTGTGTGTGTGTGTGTGTGTGTGTGTGTGTGTGTGAGTAGACTTTTGAGTGACAAACTCAGTACAGTGGTACCTCTAGTTATGAATTTAATTCGTTCTGGATGTCCATTCTTAACCTGAAACTGTTCTTAACTAGAGGCATGCTTTGTTGCTGCTGCTGCTGCGCCACTGGCACACAATTTCCGTTTTCATCCTGGGACAAAGTTCTCAACTCGAAGTAACTCTTCCAGGTTAGCAGAGTTTGTAACCTGAGGCGTTTGTAACTCGATGTACCACTGTATTAGCAGAAAAGACGACTGGGAGCCAAAGGACTGGGAGCTGTAATTGTAGAATGAGCAGCTATGATCTCAGTGTTGCCATTTTCCCACATGTTGGCCACTGTGAGAACAGGTTGCTGGACTAGATAGACCATTGGCCTGATCCAGCATATTATGTTCTTAAGTCCAGTACCTATCACAGCAGTTTTATATTAAAATTTTTTAAAAAATGTTTGCACGCTCATTGAGGTTCCTCTAGCTAATGAGCAAACTTGGCCCTCTGATGCAAACACATACATACCTAAAGGGTTAAACACTGGATTCGATGCAGAATTAAACATGTTTCATGTAGATCCATTGAAATTATTTGGACTTAAGTTAATTGTAACACACACACACACACATATTTCTGTGGGGGGGTGGCTCTGTCGGCAGAGGGGCTATTAGCCGATTGTCCTAAAAAAGCTCAGCAACTTTTTGTGTCTGGATTTTTACCTCTTGAAATATGGCAACCCTACTTTAAACCATCATGGTTTTCCCCAAATGAATCCTGGGAAACTGCTGGGGGTTTTTTAAGGGTGTTGAGAACTCTTAAAATACCTCTTTTTTCTCACAGAGCTACAGTTCTCAGCGCATCCAACCTATCGTTTACATAATGTTGTCAAACATGTTAAAATAACAGTACAGTATGCATCAATGTGCTTCCTAGAAAAGCTTCCCTTCTAATGCAAGGCCATTTAATCCTGTGACAACATTCTCTTCTAATTATTTGATCCCTGCTAGACAAAGTTGGGGGTGTAAGTCTAACAGACGTTTAGGGGCAGGAAAATGACAGCTCCTCAGAGTTCCATTTTGTGCTCTGAGTAGCCTGGAGAACGCAGAGTCCTATTAAGTGATTCAGGCTTTGAAGATGTCTATTCAAATAGAGCTTTCATAAGTCACTTGCATGTCTCCCCTGCCCCCCTCCATCTTTGTCTGAATACTATTTTAATATGGCATCACTGAACAGTGAAAAATGATCCACTACTTGATAGCTTGTGTGGTCTAGACCGAACTAAAATATGCAGTACAATCTATAGTGTGGTACCTGTGCTTTAATTTGTGTTTTAATTTGTTGGAAGCTGTCCAGAGTGGCTGGGGGAACCCAGTCAGATAGGTGGCATATAAATATATTATTATTATTATTATTATTATTATTATTATTATTATTATTATTATTATTCCCATCTGACTGAGTTGCCCCAGCCATTCTGGGCAGCTAACAACATATATAAAAATATAATAAAACATTAAACATTAAAAAACTTCCCTATACACAGCTACCTTCAGGTGTCTTCTAAAGGTTGTATAATTACTTATCTCCTTGGCTTGGGGGTCACATAAGTCCATACCCTCCAACATTTCTCCAGTGAAAATAGGGATGTCCTGAGGAAAAGTCAGGCATTCTGGGATCAAATCAGAAACCAGGACAGCTTCTGCAAATCCTGAATTGTCCCTGGAAAATAGGGACACTTGGAGGGTCTGGCAGTGTAAGGAGTATTCACTAGCCTAGAGGCTGAGAAGATGCCTGTCCACAGCGTCATAAAGGAGATTTGTGGTGAAATCCAAGCACACAGTGTTCATAGCACATGAACACTGGGATGATCTGTCCCTTCAGCCTGAAGAAATGGGCATTCCTGTCTCAGAGGGAGAATAGACTTTTAACATACAGGTGCATATTTACTTTTTCATTCCCTATTGCACCCTGTGGTAACATGGTCGCCTCCAAATGTTTTGGACAACTTCCATCACCCTGTCTAACACAGCATTGACTGATGGGAGTTGTAGTAAAGAATATCTGGAGGGCAATGGCTGTTCTATTATGTTAACAAAAGAACCTTAAATTAACAAGTTATGACCCAAGCAATGGAAATGGGACTCTGCTGATTAATTGACTCAAGATTTAGTTAACCTACCAATTAAAACTCACATCCCTGTCATGCAGTTCGGGACAGGCAGCTTAAATATGTTCCTCAAATAAAGGTAATATCTGCTACTGATGAACAATGTGGTGTGATTTCTCCCCCTCTTAATTGCTAATGCAATAGATATATGCAGTAAACACACTACAGTAAACACACTACAGTAGTGTCCATTAATTAAACCGCATTTGTCAGATTACCCATAGTATGCCCCATACAGCCCTTTAATTCTATGGAAACCGCCCTTTAGTTCATCAGGGCTTGGGATTTTTCTGCCAATTTCAATCTCTTCCCTAAATGAAGCCATTACTGTAATATGCATACTTTTCAGAGAGGCTGGAATTCGATCTAGGTTTTGCTCAATTAAGCAGGGAAAGCTCCATTCTGAATAATGGAACTGTGACTCTTGCCCAGAATATGCCGCCTGTAAATGTCAGTTGGGTTCCAGAGAACTTCCAAAGGCCTTCTTGCAAACAGCAGGTCCATGATACACTATATGCCTTTTGAACTTCTCAACCTCAAGGCTTGGATTCAAAGAAATCAATTTCTTAGGGGCCCATGCATCCTGCAAGCCTGTAGTGCAAGGAGAGGGATCATGTGGACCTCCCAATGTTATTAGACTGCAGCTCCCATCAGCCCTAGTCAGCATAGCCAATGGTCAGGGATGACAGGAGTTGTAGTCCAGCCACATCTTGACTGCCACAGGTTACCATCCTGTGTTTTAATTGAGTTTTAATTTGTTGGAAGCTGCCCAGAGTAGCTGGGGAAAACCAGTCAGATGGGTGGCATATAAATATCTTATTCTTATTCTTATTCCTGCTGTAGTGGATCAGCATATTTGTTGATGAATCAGCATCAGTAGTCCTGGCTCAGTGAATAGGCCACACACATAGCTTCTAATATATGTGCAGGTATGTGCGCTGTGGGTTAAACCACAGAGCCTAGGACTTGCCGATCAGAAGGTTGGCGGTTCGAATCCCCGCGATGGGGTGAGCTCCCGTTGCTCGGTCCCTGCTCCTGCCAACCTAGCAGTTCGAAAGCACCTCAGAGTGCAAGTAGATAAATAGGTACCGCTCCGGTGGGAAGGTAAACGGCGTTTCCATGCGCTGCTCTGGTTCGCCAGAAGCGGCTTAGTCATGCTGGCCACATGTCCCGGAAGCTGTACGCCGGCTCCCTTGACCAATAAAGCAAGATGAGCGTCACAACCCCAGAGTCGGCCACAACTGGACCTAATGGTCAGGGGTCGCTTTACCTTTACCTATGTGTCCATAGACCATAGTAGCCCTCTCCAGTTTGATGCCTTCCACATGTTTTGGACCACTACCAGGATTTGCTTTGGTTTTCTGCCAGAATTCGCCAGAACTCAGTTACAGAACCTCTCAGGTGGCCTTCACAAGGCAGATGTTATTGGTGAGTTCCAGCATCTATTTTTCTAGGAAAATAGCACTGACTACAACCAACAGCCCACAGCCAGCGTGGGCAATGTTCATGAATGATTTTGAGACTCACATCTGGGCTGAGTACCAAATTAGCTAACCCTGGATCAGTGTGTTATTTAACAGCTTAACATTTTAATAATATTGGTGTGTTATTTTTAAGAAAGCTTTTTCTCAGGAAATTATTTCTGGCAATGCATTTGAGGCACTGTCACGCACCATGCCTAATAAGATCTATCTGTTTACCTACTGGGTTTTAGTGGTGTTTGTTGTATCATGCAAGAAGCGATGCATGATTAAAGCTAGTCCTGTAAATTAGCCACTTTAATTGCATACATTCAAATGATGCAAAGTGTGGGATCCTGGTTATGATAGTCTGTGTTGTACTGAAATATATTTTATGAGGCACTTCACTTTCCGCAAGTAACGTTTCTTCTAGCTGCTACAGGATAGGAGACAGCCAATGGCTTGTTACTCTTGAACAAGCTGGTCAGGGCCAGCCCTGTATTGAGGCATGGTGCAATACATGCCTCAGGTGGTGGATCACAAGTGGTGACGGCTGGCCACAGATCTATCTGCCACTGTAGCCAGCAGCCAGCCCATCATCCACCAACCCACTGCAGCTGCTGTTATTATGGCTGCTGGGATGGCAGCTTCCACCACAGGCCATGGATTGCTTCTGTGGCTGCTGAAGGAAAGAAACTGCAGACGAAGAGAGTTGTTCAGGCCACCACTGCTCACTCTGAAGCAGGGGTCCTCCCTCAGTGCAAGACATTGTGTTTGAGGTGACCACAAAGGGTTCCTTGCACCACTATCACTTTGCTGCAGTCGTGGCAAAAACCCTTGACAGTGTAACAATCTGTAACTCATTCATTTTCAAAATCTACATTTTCTACCCAGACCATCTTGTGAGATGATGATAACAAACATTTAGTTCAGCCCAGAGGACATCACACATTTGTTTGGTTGTTTCCTTAATTCCAACCTGTCTGGGGGGGGGGACCCAAACAATTTCCTAGCCAGGTATATAGTACAGTGGCTTCAATTTTCAGGGGAAATATAGTTGACCCTTAAAGAAATGTGCATTCCCCATCCTCTGACTTCCTCCAATTTTAACCAACCCCCCCCCCATAGATTTATAAAAGCAGAAGCTAAGAAGGCTGTCACAAATAGTCAGGATTCTAGGTCCATTCTCTCTCTCTCTCTCTCTCTCTCTCTCTCTCTCTCTCTCTCTCTCTCTTTCCCTTCCTCTGCTGCAATAATTTGAGTTCTGCTGATGTGTAGTACAACCTCTTCAGAATGGAATGCACTAATAATTAAACCAAGGTAAAATCTAAACATAAACTCACCAGAGAGCAATACATTAAAATAAAATTAATATCAGTAATAAGCATAAAATGGGCAATAAATATAAATAGTCCAGTTAGGGGAAGCTTGGGAGATGTCAGAAACTAACTAGAAGTGCCAAGAAAACTGGGGGAGATAAAAACCAAGGCAATGTATGATGCTTAAGACTGGGAGCATTATAAAATTTTCAGACTAAGCCCTTATGCAATTTAATGCTCGTTTCACAGTCTGTTATTTAGTGGTGTGCAGTGGCCCTGTCTGTCAGAAAATGAGATAAATTGGGATGATTTGAGGTGCTCTCCTCAGAAAGGAAAGCACTCCAAACCATCCCACTTTGTTTCATAATTTTGCCAATACATAAAGCTGCAAGAAGATCAGACCTCTCCATTCTTAAGGAAATCAGCCCTGAGTGCTCACTGGAAGGACAGATCGTGAAGCTGAGGCTCCAATACTTTGGCCACCTCATGAGAAGAGAAGACTCCCTGGAAAAGACCCTGATTTTGGGAAAGATGGAGGGCACAAGGAGAAGGGGATGACAGAGGACGGTTGGATAGTGTTCGCGAAGCTACCAGCATGAGTTTGACCAAACTGCGGGAGGCAGTGGGAGACAGGAGTGCCTGGCGTGCTCTGGTCCATGGGGTCACAAAGAGTCGGACACGACTAAACGACTAAATGACAAACAACAACAAAAGCAGCTGTAAATCCCCAGCAAATACTAGTAATGAAAATGAGGCAAAGTGCCTTGTCAACACTCCACTTGTGTTGCTCTCTTGCTTCTGTGCCTTAAAGCTAAATGTGTTGCTTATACAGGGGCATCTGTCCCATTCCACACCTTCCCCACCCCTTTTTGGCTCTGAAAACAGTGTGCATTTCAGTGGCCGCATGTGTACTGATCACACACTAGTGGGGAGCTGCCAGTATTTTTTTGTTTCTCTAGTTCCATGGGTTCTACAAAAACAGGGGCTGTCTAAATTGTGTGATGGCCTGGGATTTGGACTTGGAGGCTGAACTTGAGGAATCCCAGCCTGCACAGGATCCCCCACCTCCAGAACCAGCTGAGCCGGGTCTGGGGCTTGAGCCTGAAGGGTCCTCACCTGTGCTGGATCCTCAGGTGTAGGCACCAGCTGAGTCTGCTCTGGCTCCTGAGGGGATGGAGGACCCATTGCCTGCAGGTGCTCCACTCTCAGCCCCGTCAGGGGAAGCTGAGGTTGCCTCTGGGTCTGGTAACCCTCCAGCCTCTCCTGAGCTGCAGAGGCTCAGGGCAGAGAGGCAGAGGGAACTAAGTTCCTGCAGGAGGAGTGCTCACCTCCAGGCCAGGAGAGGCGAGTCACCTGTGGACCGGAGCCACCCAGTGTGAAGTTGCAAAGTTTTTAAAAAATGTATAAGCAAAAAATGTGTCGTGTACAACAATATCTGGAATGACCTGTGTGCAATTTGGATGGCTGAATTCACTCTGCATGGGCTCCTGTGCCTGCAAATTTCATCCACTTTGGCCAAAGGTTATAGTCATTTTTAGATTCCTCATTATAGTAAATGGGGAGCGCAGAGATTCATTTCATACAGAGTGGTTTGAAACTCAAATCATGGACTGATGTAGAGAGAGCACCGTGTGACTCAGAAACAGATCAGACTTTTAAAAATGTACAGATACAAAGTGAATATTGAGGCTAGCATGCACCACGAGTGGTTGTTAAAACTTCATAAGGAATACTCTTGGGTTTGGGCATACCTAGTGACATGTGTTTCTCTCTTTTCCTTTGAGCAGGAGACTCATATCAAAAGAACAACAGCTTTTGAAAGTCTTCTTAGTTTCAAATGTAGGTTACTGTTCGACATGGAGGAGGTGTTCAAAGAGTTCGAGTCCAAAGCCCTCTTGGAATTAATCTAATTGTGCCAGCTTTTTTGGATTTCTGCCACAGCCCTGACACAGTAAAGATGAACTTCCTAAATGTGTGCTGGGCTTAATTGGAGCCAGAATCCATGGAGATTTGGTCCAATAACCTATTTTGACTGTGCCCCAATCTACAAAGCCAGCTGAACAAGTTGTAGAATCCTTAAATTCTACCGTGGACAATACTAGTTTGGATGGCAGGTGAGGCACACTCAAAAGCCCTCTGTGCAACTCATTTTACATCTTCAGTCTGAGACAGCATCATCTATTCTTCCCCATCCCAGAATGTAATCACATCATTTCTACCTCACTCTGCTGCACATGTAAATCCAACCTGTAACTACTTAGCTGCAGCATATGTAAATTTCAAATACTGTGAGCAGTGACAAAGGTAATGCCACAAATAATCATTATCATTTGACCATTACCGCCAGGTCCCACAGGAGGGGGGTGCAGGGGATATATTGCACAGGGTCAAAAGGGGGGCCTGGGAGCCAGAAATTTTGTGGGACCTCAGAAAACATTTGCATATATTGTGTGAAGACTAGCATTTACATCTTGTGCAAGCCTACTTAAAATGCCATGGCAGAATGTTTAGGGAAGCTTTTAATGTTTGATGCATTACTGTATTTTAATATTTTGTTGGAAGCCGCCCAGAGTGGCTGGGGAAGCCCAGCCAGATGGGCGGGGTATAAATAAATTATTATTATTATTATTATTATTATTATTATTATTATTATTATTATTAAGACAAGGAGCCCCAAAGAAGCTTTGTAGCCCCAATCAAATTCATCTTGGAGGCCCTGATTCCAGAGAGCTACATATCCAAAGTTAGGAGCAGAGTCTTCATATCCAAGGCTGTGGGTCTCAGTTGCATTTTAACCCCCACCCCCCTCAACAATTTCTTTGAAAACTTACCACAGGGAATTCATCACATTAGAGGAGTTAAAATAACAGGAAGGCCTTACAAAATGTCCCTGATGCGCATGGCAGTTTGGATGGGGAGGAATAAATTGCCACAAAACTCCTGCCTCAGCCAAGATTACATTGAAGGCAAAACCATTTCATCTCTTTCTGTATGGATCTCACCGCATGGAGACCACAGAAATGGCCCGTGTGAATAGTTTTCTCTATCTCCACTTTTTTAGCTGGAGAATTTTACGGAGTAATTACTTCGCAACTTCTTGTTCAGGAAATTGCTACTTGTCTTTAAGACAGACAATACCTGTCAGGAGAAAGCTGGGCTTCAGAATTCCCAGGATAAAAAGGCCAGAATAATACAGAACCGGCCATTTCCACTTCAGCATTATACTGTTGCCTTCACAAAGAAAAGAAGGGGGACAAATGGACCCTGGCTCCTCGGAGCTGAACTATGCAAATCATGTCATTTATGGACCCCACTTCTTATTTAAACAGAGCATTGGTAATGAAGAATGAAAGATTTACCGGTATATTAAATTCGTGAGGGAAGCCCATGGAATGGAAGAAGGCAGAAGGGGGTTATTGCCTAGATAATAGTATGTTAATTAATTGTAAAAGGTTAAGCCTGTAGGGTAATCTCAGCTCCCCTACAAGAATTTGCTTTCTTATGGAATTGCTAATAAATGTCTCCTGTCTTTTTAAAAAAGAGAGAGCTCTGAAATGGGAGCTCCCTTTGTACTTTCTTCAGAGGATACTTGTCAGGACTGCCGCTAGGTCCCAGCTCACAGAGGACCAACGCCCAGTGGATGTTATATACAAAAGTCTTTATTAAAGTTTAGTTTCCATTTCCAAGCTCTGGGCGCGCAGACCCACGTCTCGACGCTAGACCGGCTAAGTCCCCTCTGACTCACTGCTCCACCCACATCAGTTTAAGATTCTAGCCCGGCTCCACCTCTTGCGCTGCTCTTTCCTGCGCTGGGTCCTTCTGCCCTCTGGGGTTCCCTCCTTCCTGGACTCCTCTGACGCTGAGCCTCCTGAGTCTTGCCCCTCCCTCCGGCGGGCTTTAGGACCTGGCTCCCTTCCCAGGCTCCCCGCTGTGCCGCGCTCCTGTACATTTGAACTTGGCGCGCGCGCCCAGCCGGTGACTTTCCTTCTGACCGTTTCCCCGCTTCCTGATGTGGGTGTTGCCAAACCTGACTCCTCTCCTCCCTCTGGTGGTGAGGACACTGGTCCCGACTCCTGGGACTCCCCCTCCCCACTGCGCTCTGGTGGAGACGCTGGTCCTGATCTCCAGCTGCTGCTCAGGGACTCCCCGCTGGCCCCTTCCTCCTGGGGCTTCCCCCCTGGACCCCCCTTCGCTCTGGCCACCGGCGCTCCCTTCTGTGAGTCCTCCGATTCGCTAGAGAGGCTTGTGGAATAACTCTGGCCACTGTCACTGCCTGCGCCCCCCTCGTACTCCTCCTCCTCACTCTCCATTTGCTCCCCCTCCTGTGTCTCTCCTTCTGAACCCCTGACAATACTTCAAACACATTTCAATTTGCTTGCAGTGGAAGGTTGTGGTGATACAACTACATCCTGAAGGAGTGGCCTCAGGAT
This sequence comes from Podarcis gaigeae, assembly GCF_964106915.1. Taxonomy (NCBI): domain Eukaryota; kingdom Metazoa; phylum Chordata; class Lepidosauria; order Squamata; family Lacertidae; genus Podarcis; species Podarcis gaigeae. Next base: position 77,106,570 of record NC_139682.1, on the reverse strand, counting down.
TGCTGCAATGGGGGAGGGAGGAGAGAAATGTAGGCAAAACTGTAAACTTCCAGGGCAGGATCTTTGCCATTGTTGACACAATCCAATGGTAAGTTTGAACCTTATATAGCCAATCAGTGTTAACAGACTTTAGAAGCCAATTCCATACAGTTAGGTGGCACCACATCAAAAACCCCTTGGTCCCGAAGGCAGAAGGAGAATGAGATATAAATGTAACACAACAAACAAGTCTCCCTATAATTTACATGTAAACAGCAGCAGACCTTGAAATAACTACCTTTGCAATGGCCGTCAGTGATGCCGACCTCTGACACCAGCCCTGAGCCATTGTTACACTGACATAAAAAGAAGAAGAGTTTGGATTTGATATCCTGCTTTATCACTACCCTAAGGAGTCTCAAAGCGGCTAACAATCTCCTTTCCCTTCCTCCCCCACAACAAACACTCTGTGAGGTGTGTGGGGCTGAGAGACTTTAGAGAAGTGTGACTAGCCCGAGGTCACCCAGCAGCTGCATGTGGAGGAGCGGAGAAGCGAACCCGGTTCACCAGATTACGAGTCTACCACTCTTAACCACTACACCACACTGGCTCTCAATGAATACATAATGTTCATTCATCTAAGCTAGTGCTTGGGAGCCAAGCCAGTATCGCAGCCATGTTTTGTGGAGTGGGTTGGGGGTTATTGGGTTGTTCTTGTTTTGTTTTTATTATGCAATTTGTGTTTTTCTGTTGTGATTTTCTGTTGTTAACCACCCTGAGACCTGCTGGGGTCTAGGGCAGTATATAAATTTAATAAATAATAAAAATAATAATGTTTTCTGAAATTCCAGCCATTTTGTTTTCTGCTGCTTTATGGTAAACAGCTACTGTATTCTGAAAAGCTCTGATAAAGTGAACAGAGGTCTGGAGGACAGAATCATAACATCACAACATATGCAAGTATAAAACTAATTAGAGTGTTCTCAAACCAGAGAGTCACTGTAGCTGCATTGTGTGCTTCCTTCATAAATACAATTCCATTTGGAGCAATTTGGGTCTGCTCATATTTTATTTTAACCATCAAATATTAGAGCATGCAATATTTCTCTTTTATATTTCTGTTACTTCTCTTAAATGGCTATTCCCCAATCCCATTGCATTTAAACAGCTTTGCGTTGAGCTGGAAAAGCTTTAAATTGCCTGGAATCAACGTTTACCAGTACCTGTGTTGCTATTTATTTTTCTTTGAATTTCCAGGCCACACCATTCCAAACATTTGTGCAGTATTCAGTTCAGGTTTATTGGCTTCAAACCACAGGCTATCGCAAATTTTACAGCACAATTTAGCCAGTGCCTATAGCTCAAAGGGCGATTCTCAACCTCAACAAGTACACACATGGAGCTTCATTTCGATAGACAAAATGCAAGACGTATACAATGCTACTTACCAAGCCCTCATCCATGATCAGGAGCCCTTGTCTTAGCAGGGTCCCCTAATGCAGAGAACATTTCTCAGCATCTTCAATCAAATGCACCTAAAGCTCTCTAACAGGCCTTCACACTAATTGTGCAAATGTCAAAAAGGCAACCTGGCATATATGTGGATGCAGGACTCGCAGGTGCACTCCTGCCCCCACTCCCAATCTACAATACAGTACAGTGGTACCTTGATTCTCAAATGCCTTGGTACTCAAGCAACTTGGAACCCAAACACTGCAAACCCAGGAGTCAGTGTTCCGCTTTGCAAACTTATTTCGGAAGCCTAACATGCTCCATTTTGAGTGTTACACTTCCAATCTGAGTGCCACACTTCTGTTTTGAGTGCCACACTTCCATTTTGAATGCTACACTGAGGTCTGTTTGTTTTTGATATTTCTTTTTCGTTTTTATGGCTCTTTTTGTTTTGTTTTTGTGACAGTGTGCAACCCAGTTCAGCTACTGATTGAATGATTGATTGATTGTGTAACTGCAGTACATTGTTTATTGCTTTCATTTTATGAATCAATGGTCTTGTTGGATAGTAAAATTCATGTTAAATTGCTGTTTTAGGGGTTGTTTTTAAAAGTCTGGAATGGATTGATCCATTTTGCATTACTTTCTACGGGAAAGCATGCCTTGGTTTTGGAACGCTTTGGTTTTGGAACGGACTTCCAGAGCAGATTATGTATGAGAACCAAGGTACCACTGTACAACTCAAAATGGTAACCGAAATCAAAATGTCATTTCCAGTGTGCTCCTAGCAGAATTGCCAACTTTCCCACTGAATTATCCAAAGTACACAAGGCCAAAAAAAATTGCAGGGCGTACTTGCTGACCTCTATTTACTTTAATCAGCAGGTGGGACTCTTGCCAGTTTTCCATAATAGTATGCAAATGCCTTCAGCCTTGCCTGGCCTCAAACTTAATGAAGCCATCCAAGGTACACCCTGATTTGACCTGATTAGAGTCCTTTCAGGGGCACCAGTAAATGCAACATGGGTACTTGAATTGCATCCATCTGGTTGAAGAATCTCCACCCAAATTGTGCACATGGGGCCCCTCTTTCACCCCCACAGTTTTTGCACTCAACTGCTTAGTACTTTAGGCCCTTCCGCTCCTTTTTCTCTGTCCACCCCCACTTTTGTCTCCTTCAGGGAACCAAAGCTACAAGAATTGTTGAATCCAATTCTCAACTTTGAGAAGTGCTAGGGACAACCGCTCGATTTCAGTTCAAAAGATCATAGTTTTCCAGGGCTTTTTTTCCAGCCGGAACTCACTGGAACTCAGTTCCAGCACCTCCAAGTGGGCGCCATTGCCATTGTAAGAGAATGAAGGAGGTGTTTGTGGTGAGTTCTGGCACCTCTTTTTCTAGAAAAATAGCACTGGTTTTTGAATTGTGCTTGTAGAACTCAGAAGGGAGGAGGAGGACAACAAAAATAGAGTTATTTGACTCTGCCAATCCTTGCTCTACCTACTGTCTGCCCTACCAGGTAGCACAGTGGCAGAAAAGTGAAAAAGGTATTGGTGGTGGATATCTGCAGTAAAGCTCAATAGATGGCTCTTTAGATGTATGTACGGTTGTTAGTAAACCTGTGCATTCCAAGTGCGTTGATTATGTCTTCCTTCTTATGCCTCACAATAAAGGAATGACTTCTTTGGAATAACAGCGAATGGCAGGGACGGATTTAGGGCTGTGTGAGTGGTATGGGCCAAGCCAAGCAGACGCCATCTCAAATCCCAGTAAGCAAAGCGCTGGGTCCTAGAGTCCTCCTACCTCGTTCCCAAAGCCTAGTTAGTGCTATCCCAGCTTTGGGAAGGAGGTAGGAGCCCTCTTCAGGGAAGTTTTTAATGTGTGACATTTTAATGTATTTTTAATCTTTGTTAGAAGGGCTGGGGAAACCCAGCCAGATGGGTGGGGTACAAATAAATTATCATTGTTGTTATTGTTATTGTTATTTAGGACCCTGCCAGAGCCTTTGCACCTCCTTCCCAAAGCCTGGTGTCTCCTTACCCACCTTTCGGAAGTAAGTGTGAGATAGGGCTGGGAATAGCCCCTATTTGAAACCAGTCAGTGGGGGCCATACTGAGCTAGTTAAACCAATGTTCTGATTCAGTATAGGGAGGCAGCTACCTATGTTCCCATTGCCAGAAGAAAAACCCAACTGCTTTGGTACGAGCTGACAGAGGGAAGGCAGCTCACCTTCCTCTCCCAAAACAACACTCCTGATGCATGCTGGGTAGAACTGATGAGCCAGCTCAGGTGTCTCCTGATAGGCTTACAGACCCTCCAAGTGTCCCTATTTTCCAGATTTACAGAAGCCATCCCAGTTTCTGATTTGATCCTGGAATGTCCCACTTTTCCTTAGGACTCCCTAAGGATTTTCATTGGAGAAATGTTGGCGGGTATTGTTATTATTATTTATTAAATTTCTATAACTGCTCAGGGCAGTTCACAGGATCTCAGGGTGGTTCACAGGGTTTGGAGTTATCTGACTCTCAAACCATCTGAAGGCAGTCCTGTATATGAAAATTTTAAAATGTTTAATGTTTTATTATGTTTTTATATATGTTGGAGGCCACCCAGAGCGGCTGGGGCAACCAAATAAAATTATTATTATGGAAATAGGACATCCCAATTTTCATCGGAGAAATGTTAGAGGGCATGGGCCTATAGTGGAAGGAAAGGAATAAGCCATGCTTACCACAGATAATACCTTTAGCAAATACAACTCATGTAGGCTAACAACTGCCAAGAAAGTTGCAGGGGTGGGGAGAGAGAGCATTGTGAGATTATCATACTATTTTTAGAGGTGAAAAAATGTATAGCATATGACATGCTGGTGTTGGCATTGCTAGCACAGCCGAGGACGATTTTCAGTAACGTTTGCCCCCCTTTGGCAATGACAAGTTCAGCAAAAGTTAACAAAATGGTCACTTTGTATTTTATTTTTAAAAAATAACACCACAACCAGACAAGAGAAAATTATTTTTTTAAGTGTGTGGTGGGGGGGAGGGATAAAGATATTTCAAGCAACTTGACACGTTTCCATGTGGAGAAAGACCACCTTTGTACGCAATAATCGCCTAAGGACATAATAACTGAACTGAGTGCTCCAGAGGTCCCAACGGAAGACCTGAAATTACTCCGCCGGCCAGCTTCCAGAGGATGTGATGCAAGCTACAAAATGAGCCTTCTTCACAGAAGATGCTGCACAGGGTTAGGCACAATTATGCGCTCGGTCAGCTTCAGAGTGTGACTTGCCCCACTTGAACAAATAAAAATATTTTTAGAAACAGATAAAATAAAGGTAGTCGTGTTGACCCACAACTGGGGGTGGGGAACCAAAATCCACATTAGGGAAATACTTTAGCTGCATCATCATCATCAAAAATATCATAAAACCTATGGCTGCCATAGTCTGAAGAGGAGAAAGGACACATTTGCAGACTTCTACTTCGAACTACGCCTGCTTCTTGGGAGAAAAGCAATGACAAACCTAGACAGCATCTTAAAAAGCAGAGACATCACCTTGCCAACAAAGGTCCGTATAGTTAAAGCTATGGTTTTCCCAGTAGTGATGTATGGAAGTGAGAGCTGGACCATAAAGAAGGCTGATCGCCGAAGAATTGATGCTTTTGAATTATGGTGCTGGAGGAGACTCTTGAGAGTCCCATGGACTGCAAGAAGAACAAACCTATCCATTCTTAAGGACATCAGCCCTGAGTGCTCACTCTCACTGGAAGGACAGATCCTGAAGCTGAGACTCCAATACTTTGGCCACTTCATGAGAAGAGAAGACTCCCTGGAAAAGACCCTGATGTTGGGAAAGATGGAGGGCACAAGGAGATGGGGACAACAGAGGACGAGATGGTTGGACAGTGTTCTCGAAGCTACCAGCATGAGTTTGACCAAACTGCGGGAGGCAGCGGAAGACAGGAGTGCCTGGAGTGCTCTGCTGCATGAGGTCACGAAGAGTCAGACACGACTAAACCACTGAACAACAACAACTACTAACTATGGATCGCTATGACAACTCTCAGTTTAAATACCCCTACTATATGTAGGCTATAGAAGCTGTGATATATTGCCAGGAGCAATGTTCTTAACTTTCCACAACAAAAGAATAATACATATTGCTCCCTCACTTGCCACATGAAAGTATTTGGGCTCATGTTCACAATTTCGTGAACATAAGTGTGCACAGAACAGTTTATTAAACTTCATAAATTTACAAAAGGTTTAAATTGATTATACCTTAAGGTCAGGTGGGTGTTAACTCTTGCCCTTCCAGACTCCTTCTCCAAGATCTTGGAGCCGACCAGTGTCCTTTTAATTCTGTCACAAGAAAACTATAATTCCCATCATCCCTGACCATTGATTATACCAGCTGGGGCTGATGGGAGCTGGAGTTCAGCCACATCTGAAGGGCATACAGGTTCTCCACCCTTGGCCTCCATCATCTAGATTTTATTCTTTGTCAATAATAATAATAATAATAATAATAATAATAATAATAATAATTTATTTGTATCCCGTCCATCTGGCTGGGTTTCCCCAGCCACTCTGGGCGGCTTCCACAGAGACAAAAAATACACTAAAATGTCGTAAGATGTCTTCTGAATGTCAGGTAGTTGTTTATCACTTTGACATCTGATGGGAGGGCGTTCCACAGGGCGGGTGCCACTACCAAGAAGGCGCTCTGCCTGGTTCCCTTTAGCTTTGCTTCTCACAATGAGGGAACCACCAGAAGGCCCTCGGCGCTGGACCTCAGCATCCGGGCAGAACGATGGGGGTGGAGATGCTCCTTCAGGTATACTGAATGCCACCAGGCTGAAGCATCTGCCCCAGCTGAAGTTTGGACAGATTGGAAAAGTAGACATCAAAGGTCAGTGATACATTGCCAGTTTATCCCACCTCAATGTAGTGTGGTATCCCACTTCAATGTAGTGTGTTCCAGACTTGCCATGAGTCAAAACCAGACCAAAAAACCACAACCCTATACTAATGTCACAACTACCTGACATTCAGAAGACATCTTAAGGCAGCCCTGTTCAGGAAAGGATTTAACGTGTGATATTTTACTGTATTTTTGGTTTCTATGGAAGCCGCCCAGAGTGGCTGGAGAGGCCCAGCCAGATGGGCGGGGTATAAATAATAAATTATTATTATTATTATTATTATTATTATTATTATTATTACCCTATACTAACGGAAAATAAAAGCGGCTTCTAAAGAAATAGACACACACACTAGATATATCCCCACACACACATACACACACTGTTAAGATCCTTTAAAGGGACACTTTTCTCAGACAAGTACATTCATATTGTCTCACTGTGGAGCAGATGTAGTATTTACTGTTATTGCATGCAGCACTTACAAAAATTTTCATAGCATCTAATAACACAGGAGTCCGCAGCTTCCCATGCAATCCCATAAAGTCTAACAAGGAAGCTGGGGTAGTTTCTGTCTTCTTTTATGAGTGCACAAATACATGATTTACCAGCCATTGGTGGTGCTTGTGAAAAGAACTTTATTCAGTTGACCTTTCCAGTACGGCACATGAAAGGTAAATTTCCTGCCACGTCCGCACTCAGGTAATTATTCCAAAGGTAGGTTTCAGCCCAGTGCAGTTCAATGGGGCTTACTCTCAGGTTAGTGTGTGTAGGGCTGAAACTCAAGCAAATCTATTTAAACAGTGTGATCTTTTACTAATACTTTACTCATAAAATACTAATAAAATATTTTTCTTCCAAACAGACTTGTCGTGACTTTGTCGGCACTAAGTCTTTCCCCTCTTACAAATAACTGCTTTCCTTCGTTTGTGGGCTTGTGGGGGGGGTGATTCAAAATTGAGCACATTTCTCAGGAAAGAAAAAGACTAATGAGACAGTTTATTGCAGCCCCTAGCACAACACGACTCTTCTGCTAGATAGGGAATAACTCTTTTATATTGTTAATGTGTGAAACGTGAGTTATTACTCGCTTATTTACTTGCGACTTTAAGTACACCTTCCCATGGGTAAGAAAATAAGAAAGTAACATGCTGCCTGGTCCTTCTGGATTTATCAGCTGAACGCCACAGCTTACTGAAATATCAGCTGCCTCACACTGGGATCTAGATAAAGGCCAGACTAAACTTAGCATTAATTGTGTGAAAGCAATTGATGCTGTGTTTTGGTTTTGGGCTTTTTGATAACATAAACCGTCACCATAGGAGGGGTGTGCGCATTCAGTATTTAGTTGATGGAGAGAAGTTAATCCTTTCCTTAGCACACACCATGATCTCAATGAAATCACACCCTCAGCTTCTCTGGTTAAGAGAAGGTGAGGATGGGAGCAGGAGATAATTTTCATTGGGATCGTGGTGTGGAGGGGAAATGGTTAACCCCCCTCCCTGCCCACTGTAGTTTTTATCCTGCTTCCTCCATCTTCCATTTACCCTTCAGTCCCATCCACTGCATTGTGCCATTGCCAAAATCAGCCACATCAGCCACACCTTTGCAAACAAGCCCTCAGTAGCTAAATTAATAAATGCTCCCTTCAAAATGCCTATGCCCTCAAAACTGACACACACACATACCTACCTGGAATGAGAAAGAGGGAAGGCAGTTCCCTCTCCCTCTTCTTTTTACTTTTCTCATTTATTTATAATTTTCAAGTTTATACATTTCAATAGTTTTATACATTTCACTAATTTTACATTCATTTTGACATTTCAAAACTTGACTTCCACCCCCCTCTTTCTGCGCTTCCTTAAATTTGTTTTTAATATCTTCTGCATATCCAAATTAACTTAATTTGCTCATTTATTCATCTTCTTTAAATATATACTCTTATAAAACTGCACATTGTTACAATAATCCTGACAATGTTTTTATCTGTTTATAATTTATCTGTAAATATTCAATAAACCGTTTCCATTCTTTTATTTTAAGAAATGGTAATCTTTGATTTCTTATTCTGCTGGGAATTTTTGCCATTTCTTCATATTCCATAAGTTTTTGTATCCATTCTTCCTTTACCGGGACTTCTGTTTCTTTCCATTTTGGGGCAAGTAACATTCTTGCCACTGTAGTAGCATACATGAATAAATTTCTGTACATTTTATGTAGTTCTGTCCCTATAATTCCCAAAAGCAACGCTTCTGTTTTTGTTTTTGTTTTTTTACAAAGGTTATTTTAAACAACCTTTTCATTTCATTATATATCCTTTTCCACTTCCCTCTCCCTCTTTTGGTGCAGGGCTCCCTATAATTATGAGTCAAGCTTTTGAGAGTTCCAAAGTTTGTTCCCAGCTGTTTATGCAACATTGAGCCCTGTGGTTGGTAGCCTGTATGAAGCCTCTGGATTTGTTAGGGCTTGCTTAAAATTTAAAAGCTCTGAATATCGGCTCTTCGAGTTACTGGAACAGATCCAGGCTCTAGCTTTTGGCCCTACCCTCAAGTGCCAGCAACGAACCTCAGGACCCCAGAGTTGGACAGTACAGACTTCTAGTCTTTATAGTCTCAGGCTGGTTCTGAGAAGAACCAACAAAATCTTCAGTCACATTGAAACCTCAGCTGGGCTGGGCTGACCACTTTTTAGGTAAAGGTAAAGGGACCCCTGACCATTAGGTCCAGTTGTGGATGACTTTGGGGTTGCGGCACTCATCTCACTTTATTGGCCGAGGGAGCTGGCATGCAGCTTCCGGGTGATCTGGCCAGCATGACTAAGCCACTTCTGGCGAACCAGAGCAGCGCACATAAATGCCGTTTACCTTCCCGCTGGAGTGGTACCTATTTATCTACTTGCACTTCGACAGGCTTTCAAACTGCTAGGTTGGCAGGAGCAGGGACCGAGCAATGTGAGTTCACTCCGTCTCGGGGATTCGAACCGCCGACCTTCTGATTGGCAAGTCCCAGGCTCTGTGGTTCAACCCACAGTGCCACCCGCATCCCTGAACACTTTTTACTCAAGTATAAAACAGGCAGGAAGGAGCCGCTTGCAGAGCTTGTCTCTGAAAGTATACGAACGGTGTTGTTGACATGTAATTGCTTTGCCACATGTTCAAGAGCCACTTTGCATACATCAGTTCCCATCACTTAGTAGGTGGTTATGAGATGTGCAAACTGACTCACTTGAAAAGGCATTGTGTTGGAGGTCAGGTGGTGCTTGATCCATGATGGTTTATTCACACATGCAAACCATTGCTCAAGGTGACTGGCATCGTAGTGAACATGCCCTTGTAAGCTAACCCTACATCCAAATTCTGACGCCTGCTAATTTTTTTTGCCCTTCTACTAGCAACAAGAGTTGGCCAATAGTTACAGCAAAGAAGCACTCCACAATCACAGACCCGCCAAGTGTCCCTATTTTCCAGGGACAGTCCCAAAAGCCATTCTGGTTTCTGATTTGATCCCGGAATGTCCCTTTTCCTTAGGACATCCCTTTTATCATTAGAGAAATGTTGGAGGGTATTGAGTTATGCAACTCCCAAGCCAAGGATATAAGTAACTACACAACCTTTAGAAGACATCTGAAAGCAGCCCTGTATAGGGAAGATTTTTAATGTTCAATGTTTTATTATGCTTTATATATGATGGAAGCCGCCCAAAGTGGCTGGGGCAACCCAGTCAGATGGGTGGGGTATAAATAAACTATTATTATTATTATTATTATTATTATTATTATTATTATTATTATTATTATTATGGAATAGGACGTCCCAGTTTTCATTAGAGAAATTCTGGAAGGTATGCATTCAAGAGAAAACGGAAGAGCACAGTGAAGTTACGTTATCTCAAACATGCCACATTTATTCATCATTATTCCTTCATATTTCAGCCCACTTGCAGAGCTGTATGAATTAGCAATTAATCTGCTCAAAATAAGTTGTGACTTCTCCCTGTAACAGCATACGCCAAAAGTGTTTTTCCTTTCCAGGAGAGCCGGCTAGTATAGTGGCTGTGAGATCTAAATCTCGGAAACAGGCGTAGGCTATGGCAAGCGGTGACTTGAAATATCTTGTATACCATCAGGCAAAGGGAAAAGCCACAAATTATATTGTCACGGTGATAGCTGCCACCTGATTGGCAAGCTGGAGAGAGAAGAGGGGCAGCTGTATCTCACAGCACCAGTTTGAGCTAAACAGCCAACTAGGCTCCCCAGCTTGCTGTAGCCAGCCAATTTGTATGTTACGGACAAGACACAAAGAGGACACTTAGCATCCCAACCTCATATTGGATTGCACTACATTTGACACGGTGCTAAAAGCAATGTGTAATTTTCAGACTAAAAGATATAAAGCTTAATTTCCTCCCCACCCCCCACCCCCAAGGGAGGAAACAGAAAGGCTGCCTCAATCCGATTCAAAATGGCTTTCAATCACAGGCTCTTGTGGCAGAGCAGTAGGAAGCCATTTTAAAATGGCGAAATTGAAATATGCAGCATTGACCCTTCCCAGATTGCCTTGGAAATAGCTCAGCCACCCATGGAGCTACTCCATGGAGGGAAGCCTACAAAGCAAAAGTGACTGGATGTTAGAAGCTCCTTTATGCCAGGTCAGAGAATTTGTCAACCCAGTCCATTATCGCTGACTCTCACGGGTAGTGGATAGCAGTGTCCTAGGCAGATAATTTTTCACATCACCTGCTACCTGATACAGTGGTACTTTGGTTCTCAAACTTAATCTGTCCCGGAAGTCCGTTCCGAAACCAAAGCATTCCAAAACCAAGGTGCACTTTCCCATAGAAAGTAATGCAAAATGGATCAATCCGTTCCAGACTTCTAAAAACAACCCCTAAAACAGCCATTTAACATGAATTTTACTATCTAACGAGACCATTGATCCATAAAATGAAAGCAATAATCAATGTACTGTACTATGAAATAAATAAGACAGTATTGTAGATGATAAAAATAAAAAAATAATAAATTCTTACCTGCGCTGATGATAGTCATTGTTTGGAAGGGGGGCTTTTATCCATTTCTGCAGTCACACAGTCAATCAGTAGCTGAACTGGGTTCCACACAGTCACAAAAACAAATTAACCGAAAAAGCCTCAAAAACAAAAACGCAAAATAAATAGCAAAAACAAAAGCATCAAACTTAATCCATTCAGGAAGTCCGTTTGACTTCTGAAATGTTCAAAAACCAAGGCGCAGCTTCTGATTGGTGCAGGCGCCCTGGAAACAATAGCCAACAGCCACATCGGACATTTGGCTTCTGAAAAACGTTCAAAAACTGGAACACTTATTTCTGGGTTTTCGGTGTTTGGGAACCAAGGCGTTTGAGAACCGAGGCATTTGAGAATCACGGTACCACTGTACTTAAAAAACAACAACACCTGCATCTACCAGGGATTGAATCCAAGAACTTCTGTATGAAAAACATATGCTATATTACTGTACCATGGACCCTCCTTTAGTTATTTCCAGGACATTCTCAGGCTGCAACATTACACATGTCGCAGGCATGCTGCCAAAATGTCATCTCATCCCCCCCCCATTGCATGACATCATCCTATGATAAGCTTCTCCTGCTACTGAGCCACATGTCAGGCTTTTCATGGGTGAAAAACCTCACACCTTTATTACATCACAGTCCTTTTTCAGGGACATTTCCATGTCACACGCTTTGTGTAACTTTCACCTCTCCGAAGAAGGATGGCTTGTGCCCATCAAGTCTAATTTTTCAGTTTTACAGTGTAATTTAATTACATTTTCAGTGATTCCATTCACTTGGAAGCAAAAAAACCCCAAATTGTCTTATTCCTCCCAGATATTCCTCTTACTCCTCTGAGATCACTACAATTACTCTCTAAGACAGTGGATTACAAATGTCTTTAATCAAATGAGGAAAATGCTTAGCCTTCCTATATTACCAACCCTCCATAGTTTCCACTTCTCACTTGAGTGTGACAGAATTCCTTTTGTCTGCTGAATGGAGGGGAAAGGATAGCCTGTGACAATGAAGTGAAAAATGTATTTCTACACATCCTTTCAGAGTCATCAAAGAGTAGCAGGGGCACATGAACAAGATCCTTGTAAGGAATAAGGATTTGATTTATTTTAACATTTACAGTATATCCCACCTTTCTTCCAAGTAACCAGGGCATCAGTCAACAAGGGCACAATAATACACCAACCACCACCTTATCTTCACAAGAACCCTGTAAAGTAGGTTTGACTGAGAGATAGAGATTGACCCAAGGATGGACGAGGGTTTGAACTTGGGTTTCTCTAGGCCTTGTCTGACACCCAATCCATCATACCACACAGGTAATAAAGTTTCCTACACCATATCTTTAGGCAACAATCTCCCCTTTAACCTTCACTGGTGTTTCTGCATAGCCTTTAAAGCAATCCCCTCAAAAAAAAAAATGTTAAAATTTCAACTTTGAGCCCTGAAGTCTCACATCTTAGGAAACCACTAGTGGGAAGCAGGTTGTGTTGTGGTCTAAATCACAGAGACTAGGGCTTGCTGATCAGAAGGTTGGTGGTTCGAATCCCCGCCACGGGGTGAGCTCCCGTTGCTCAGTTCCTGCTCTTGCCAACCTAGCAGTTCGAAAGCATGTCAAAGTGCAAGTAGATAAATAGGTACCGCTCCGGCGGGAAGGTAAACGGCATTTCTGTGTGCTGCTCTGGTTCGCCAGAAGCGGCTTAGTCATGCTGGCCACATGACCCAGAAGCTGTACGCCGGCTCCCTCGGCCAATAAAGCGAGATGAGCTCCGCAACCCCAGAGTCATCTGCGACTGGACCTAACAGTCAGGGGTCCCTTTACCTTTATAAACCACTAGTATCCAATGCATACAACCTCACCATGTGCATTCAGAGAAACACATCTGGTTGACCACTGTGAGAACACAATGCTGGACTAGATGGGCCATTCCCTGATCCAATAGGTTCTTCTTAGGTTCTTAAGAAAGTCCCATGGACTTCAGATGCCCTTGCTCCCAAACAGCTGTGCATAGAACATGGGTAACCAGCTTGATGCCTTCCAGAAATTGTGAGACTACAACTCCCATCATCGTAGGTCAGCCAAGGATGATGGGAATTGTAGTCCAGCAACATTTTTAAAGCACCATGTTGGCTACCCAGGTGTAGAACAGAGATACTGTTGTTGTTGTTTAGTCGTTTAGTCGTGTCTGACTCTTTGTGACCCCATGGACCAGAGCACACCAGGCACTCCTGTCTTCCACTGCCTCCCACAGTTTGGTCAAACTCATGCTGGTAGTGTCAAGAACACTATCCAACTATGCCGTCCTCTGTCGTCCCCTTCTCCTTGTGCCCTCCAACATCAGAGTCTTTTCCAGGGAGTCTTCTCTTCTCATGCGGTGGTCAACATATTGGAGCCTCAGCTTCAGGATCTGTCCTTCCAGTGAGCACTCAGGGCTGATTTCCTTCAGAATGGAGAGGTTTGATCTTCTTGCAGTCCATGGGACTCTCAAGAGTCTCCTCCATAATTCAAAAGCATCAATTCTTCGGCGATCAGCCTTCTTTATGGTCCCGCTCTCACTTGCATAAATCACTACTTGGAAAAAGATACTGGGGAAAAGAAACAGAGATACTGTCTTACACCAAATCAGATCATTGCTTCATTCCAACTCCAAATTGTTGACATGGACTAGCAGTGACTCCTCAGGGTTGCACCTGAGAGATTTTGAATATGAGGAAGAGGCTCTCACACAGAGCCATGTACTCAAAACAGTGGTTTTGAAAAAGTAAAGCAATTAAAATCATGAAAAAGCAAGAGAAATAAAGCAAGGCTCTAGCCAACTAATTCCTACTCAGAGTAGACTCATTGAGAGCAATGGATTTTAGTTAATCATTGATTTCAATGAGTCTACTCGGAGTATGAGTACCTTTACCCTAGCCTTTAACATTTGGACATATATTTTTACAACCTACCCAATTCTCTTGACTGTAATTTATTTTGAAGAGATTTTTTTTAAAAAAAAAACTATTTAAATTGATGTAAACCATCCTGGGATCTTTTGGTGTAGGATGAGTAAGAAATTGAAATAATAGTAGCAGCAGCAGCAACAAAAAATGACTTAGTGGGATGCAATGCACAGCAACAGCAAATTTCAAGATATTATGTATTAATTTCGAGATTTTTAAACAAATGTTGAAATGTTTCTTTCCCTCTTAAAATGCACGTTGAAATGTGCATTTTGATGCATTTAAACTGTGTCACAACATTTGGATCAGCACAAAACTGAGTGGGTAGGTAGGTTTTGATCTGCACGTGAATCCGGGAGGTCATTTTTGCACAGGGATTCTCTAAGATCAAATTCCTCAAGCATCCCTACTGGATGGCTGCCAGGAAATTCATCAGCACCGACCGAACACACACACCAGACATCCTTCAAACCTGGCTTACTTATCTTAAGCTTGCATAGATCTTCTACATGATTAAAGCTATTCCTTGAAGTCATTAATTGTAAGCACTGAGGATTCCATGGCATCTGTCACAACTGTCAAGTCCACCATGCAATTTAAACAGAACCACTCGGAGAGCTGATATTCAAAGAGACGTGAGCATATATCTTGGACAAAGTTGATTTGGCTTGGTACCTGACGTTTAAATTGTCCCTGTTTTGACTCGTACCACAACCTGTTCCGAGGACTCAGAACAAGCAATAGTGTAATGTGACTGTCAAATACAGTTTTTTTGGCCCTAAATGAACCATGTGGTACACTTGGGGAATGAGTCAGTCTTCATACCACCTCGGTTCCAGGGTTCCCTGTAAATTTGTGAGAGCCATATTTTCTTTTAACCATGTGCAGAACCTCCAAGTGTCCCCATTTTCCAGGGACAGTCCCCGATTTAGAGAAACTATCCCTGTTTCTGGTTTGATCCCAGAACATCCCACTTTTCCTTAAAGGTAAAGGGTAAAGGGACCCCTGACCATTAGGTCCAGTCGTGACTGACTCTGGGGTTGCAGCACTCATCTCGCTTTATTGGCCGAGGGAGTCGGCATACAGCTATGGCCAGCATGACTAAGCCGCTTCTGGTGAACCAGAGCAGCACACAGAAACGCCGTTTACCTTCCCACCAGAGTGGTACCTATTTATCTACTTGCACTTTGACGTGCTTTCGAACTGCTACTTTGGCAGGAGCAGGGACCGAGCAACGGGAGCTCACCCTGTTGCGGGGATTCGAACTGCTGACCTTCTGACCGGCAAGTCCTAGGCTCTGTGGTTTAACCCACAGCGCCACCTGCATCCCTTTCCCTTTTCCTTAGGATGTCCTTATTTTCATCAGAGAAATATTGGAGCGTGTGGTAGGATGTCCCTATTTTTATCGGAGAAATGTTACGGAGTAGAAGAGGTACGGAGTTATCCATCACCTGAACTGTCTGAAGACAGCCCTGTATAGGGAAGGTTTTTTTTAATGTTTAATGTTTTATTATGTTTTTATATATGTTGGAAGCTGCCCAGATTGGCTGGGGCAACCCAGTCAGATGGGTGACGTATAAATAGTAAACTATTCTTATGGAATGGGAAATCCCTATTTTCATCAGAGAAATGTTGGAAGGTATGCATGTCTACCTTGCACCGTGACCTACAGTCATTTGTGACTGTATAGTCCCCTAGTCTTTTAAGAGATGGGGAGAGGGATGCGTATGATTCTCAGTCCCTATAAGAAATACTGGGGGAGAGGGTACATGAAGAATGCAAGTGAGCACTTATTATTTTATGGCATATCAAATTTCTCTAATCCAAGGAACGATTGTACAAATAAATATAAATCAACTCCTTAATACAGGATCCAAACCTGGGATGGGGTTTCTATTAAGGTTATTTCAGTTAAAAGAAATAAAGTGATAACAGAAAAAAGAAGGAAAAGTGAGAGGGTGAAAAACAACAACAAAGATACATATAAAAACAAAAATATACAAAAGAAAAGCGATATACAGTATTTCCATACATTCATGTATAAATTTGTATAGTGTTATTGTCCTAGTGCTTATGTAAATATTAATGGCCTACCAAATTTTGTATAAACTCATTCCAAATGTTATCATCTCTTTCCATGCAGAATCTGTGCCTGTAAGCAGTCAATTTATAAATTGCCAATGATGTCATATCATCAGTCCATTGATTGAAGGGTACCATATCTTTATTTTTCCAATAAAATCTTTGTTTTTCCAACCTGGGGTATGTGTTAAATGTCAGGGTGTGGCTCTGGAACCTGTGAAATGAAAGACACATTTCAATTTGACTGTGTGTGTAATGAATTCACCCCCAAACCAAGTAACCGTGGCATGCAAATGCATGTAAACCCATCCAGGTTTAGGGAGATAGAGCTTCCAGGTGAAGGGAATGTTATCACTAGAAGGCCTAAGTCTTTTATTCTTTAAAAAATAATCCTCTAGAATAGTGTTTCCCAAACTTGGGTCTGCAACTGATTTTGGACTACAACTCCCATCATCCCTAGCTAGCAGGACCAGTGGGCAGGGATCATGGGAACTGTAGTCCAAAAACAACTGGAGACCCAAATTTTGGAAACACTGCTCTCGATCAGGGATGGTGACCCTCCAGATGTAGCTGTAACACAACTTCCATCCTTCCTGATTTAGCTATGCTGGCTAGAGCTGATGGGAGTTGTAGTCCAACACTCCTGCAAGCCCTCAGGTTCCCCATTCCTGCTCTAGTTAAGTTTTTATTTCGGAACCAGCAGTAAGATAAAAATGTCCATTCCTTGTGTATAGCAATGATGGTGATCTAATTAAATCCAGCGCCTATTTCCAGGTCTGTTTCTGATTAAGGTGAGGTTCAATACCTTTGCTCATTATAATCTTTGCATTTTTCATATAGGATAATATTACAAAAGTTTAATCTCTCTTCAGTAATGAGATGTGTACTGGATGCAAATCCATTCATTTGGTAAAGGTAAAGGTACCCCTGCCCATACGGGCCAGTCTTGACAGACTCTAGGGTTGTGCGCTCATCTCACTCTAGAGGCCAGGAGCCAGCGCTGTCCGCAGACACTTCCGGGTCACGTGGCCAGTGTGACGAAGCTGCTCTGACGAACCAGCACTAGAGCAGCACACGGAACGCCGTTTACCTTCCCGCTATAAAGCAGTACCTATTTATCTACTTGCACTTAAGGGTGCTTTCAAACTGCTAGGTGGGCAGGAGCTGGGACCGAACAACAGGAGCTCACCCCGCCGCAGGGATTCGAACAGCCGACCATGCGATCGGCAAGTCCTAGGCGCTGAGGTTTTACCCACAGCGCCACCCGCGTCCCTTCCATTCATTTGGGGACAAGATTAATAAGATTTTCAAAATGATGCTTCTTGTGATCCAATCTCATTCCCCAAACTTTTCACAAAGAACAATATTTGGTAGAGGGTAAAGGGAGAGAGACGAGTTTTAAAAAAATTTAAGGCTAAGGAACTAAGTATTTGTCATTACAAAAGACTGGCCAGGCTCCCCAGGGTATCCAATCAAGTGACCATTAACAGGTAAACTGCTGGACAGGAGACAAACAACGCACTCAGATTTCTGTTGTAGACCGCCTTTTCTGTGATGTAGGTATGATGTATCTGGGGGGTGGTCTTGGACTCCAGGGTGTGCAATTTAAAATGGCTATATAAGGGTGGGGACACCCTTGTTCGGGGTCCTCCTCCTTTCCTGCATGTGAGGGGAGCACCCTGTTGCAACAGTTTAATAAAGTTCAGGCTTATGAGCTGCTTTGCTTCTCAATATTCTCTGTTATTTTCTCTGACCGATGGAGAACCTACAAAGGACTCTATAAGGGCTCTTGTGTTCCCCGTAAAGGAATAAGGGCAGATTTTTGTTTATTACACTAAATCACAGTATTACTATTCCATTAGAAAAGGAAGTTTTAGAGTCTAGTAAAATTTATTATTATTATTATTATTATTATTATTATTATTATTATTATTATTAGTCCTAACTGGCCTTCCACACCTCATGTCAATGGGTGGTGTTGAGGATGGTGCACGGATTAAAAAATTGTAAAATCAGATAATCGCAGAGTTGGAAGGGACCTTGAGGGTCATCTAGTCCAACCCCCTGCAATGCAGGAATCTCAACTAAAGCATCCATGACACAAGACCATCCAATCTCTGCATTAAAACCTTAAGGAAGGAGAGTCTACCACCTCCCGAGGGAGTCTGTTCCACTGCAGATTGATCAGCTCTTATGGTCAGAAGGTTCTTCCTGATTTACTCAGGAATATGTTTACTCAGAATATTTTTTTCTTCTAACCTGAAGCCATTGGTTCAGGGCCTACCCTCCAGAGCAGCAGAAAACAAGCTTGCTCCATCTTCCATGTGACAGCCCTTTACATATCAGAAGATGGCTCTCAGCCTCCTCTTTTCAGACTAAACATACCCAGCTCCCTTAACCATGGCTGGATCTAGACACTTCAAAGAAGCGTTTCAGTATAAAAGCGCTGTAAATTTAAACAGGGAAAACAGGTAGAGAAAAACGGGAGTCCATGTCGCCATCTGGTGGCACAATGCTATATCGCACATACAATGCATATACAGTCGTACCTTGGTTCTCGAACGGAATCCATTCTGGAAGTCTGTTCAACTTCCGAAAACGTTTGAAAACCAAGGCGCTGCTTCCGATTGGCTGCAGGAGCTTCCTGCACTCAATTGGAAGCTGCGAAAGCCACACCAGACGTTTGGCTTCCAAAAAAAGTTCGCAAACCGGAACACTTGTGGCGTTCGGGAGCCAAAACGTTTGAGTCACAAGGCGTTTGAGAACCAAGGTACGACTGTAAATCGCTTTTTCTTTATCAGTCTAGCTGAGTCCCATTCCTCCTGAAGCTTGGTTTCCAGGCCCACGATCACCTTGGTCACCCTCCTCTACACACGTTCCAGTTTGTCAATATCCTTCTTAAATTGTGGCACCCAGAGTTGGGCGCAGTACTCCAGGTGTGGTCTGACCAAGGCCAGGTGGGGATGGAGTGCGCCTGCTTGTGGCGGGGACTTGTGCGCCAGGCAGGGACAGCACATGAAGGGTGTTCCTGATTGTCCACCCTCACCAAGCCCCCGCCATCAGAGCCATTATTTTTTTTATTTCCAAAATAAAAACAACAATACAAAAACGAACTAAAACGAATTGACTTCCCTCTAATCCCTTCCTTGGTTCTATTATTTATCAACATACTGCATGTCTATTGTTAAATTTTTAACCTATTTAAATCCCTATTATCCATTCATAACAAAATTACAAGTAATCTTAAAAACTCTGCTAATCTATTTACCTGTGTACATTGCTTCTGTATGTATGCAATAAACATCTGCCATTCTTCCTTAAAAAGTCATGTTCAGTTCTCAGAGGAGGGTGCGTAGGGGCCTTACGATGTTACCAATTTTAAATCACCATAACTGGAATTAAAATCAAAGAGATCTGTGCTCAACGTTCCTCAGAGCTCTTACTGTAACCTCTCTGCACCAGGAAGGAATTTTTTCTGAAAATAATTGAACATGCCTAATTAAATAGTGGGCAAGATAAACCTTTTTTTGAAAATAAATGAGCAGATTAGTCAATTATCTTGTGGCATTTGCGTGCTCAAGGCTGTTGGCCCATAATCATTTTTCTGGGAGTAAGTCCCAGTGAACTCATTTGGGCTTACTTCTAAGTGTATACATATAGAAATGCACTGTTAGTCAACCCTTACACTTCATCACGGTGGTATGTAATAATTTAGTATTTTATGTGACAGTACTCCATTTTGTTGATTTCTCACACCATTCCCATCATGTGTCAAATATGAAATGCCGTATGGTTGAATCAATAATGATGTGAACAAATATTGAATTGCCAATTAAGAAACAGCCAGCAACGTTGAGGAAGCTTATTGCTTTTTCAGCTTGGATGAAGGATTCATTCTGAATCTGGCTGCTTAAATATATATGACTACTTTATACAAATGGAAATGTGCCTCAGAATATTTGTCTGCCTGTAGTAATTTTTGCGGCGCTTTTTTTTTTAAGGACACAGAGGAAGAACATCATGAATTTATGAAGAAAAGAGAGCAATGTATTCAGAAGGAAAAGGAAGCAGTGGTTTATTCATTACTTGGTTCAAAATACAACATGGCTACTCTGTCCATTATTAACTTTCAAAATGAACTGAAATATTTATTCCAGGAGCAGCAGAAAATATGTTGACCATTGCGAAAAACAGAGATGGGGACTCTTTTCCAGCTAGCTAGAAAGACAAATTCTGGACAGCCTTTTGGGGGCCACAGGCAAATAGTGAGTGGAGTCAGAAACAGAAGTGAGAAGAAGAAGAAGAAGAAGAAGAAGAAGAAGAAGAAGAAGAAGAAGAAGAAGAAGAAGAAGGAGAGGAGGAGGAGGAGGAGGAGGAGGAGGAGGAGGAGCAGCTTGGATTTGATATCCCGCTTTATCACTACCGGAAGGAGTCTCAAAGTGGCTAACATTCTCCTTTCCCTTCCTCCCCCACAACAAACACTCTGTGAGGTGAGTGGGGCTAAGAGACTTCAGAGAAGTGTGACTAGCCCAAGGTCACCCAGCAGCTGCATGTGGAGGAGCGGAGACGCGAACCTGGTTCCCCAGATTACGAGTCTATCGCTCTAAACCACTACACCACACTGGTGGATGTTAATTTTACCTTTGTACAACAAGCCTGTTTCTACACACACACACAAAATCCTCTTTCCTCTCTCCAGGTAAGCAAGAGGCATTATCAAATTTCAAAGACACATTCCAGTCAGGCACAAACACTCAGGATACAATACAGGGCCAGGGAGGACTGTGGCCTAAGGAAGGCCAGATAGAGGGACGTTGTCAGGGACTCGGCAAAGGAGGAATGGTGGAGACCGCCTCTCCATCCTGAGCCTTCCAGGGAGGAGGAAGAGGAAGACAGTATAGATTTACAACAGGGGTCTGAGGGAGGTCGCAACTCAGAGGCAGATGAGGGGGAAAGCTGGGAAATCATGGGAGAGCCAGAGCAACACCCAGCCGACAATGTCATTAGAAAGCATTCTGGACCCTCCATCTCCCAGAACCCGGCGAGCCTTAGAAGTAGGAGAGCAAAGAGCTCAAAGACAGAGGGCATGGAGCAGCACCTGTAGAGGAGATGATGAGAATGATGAATGAGACGGGGAGGTGGAGATTCACTGGGGACAACGCCATTATCCAAGAGGCTGGGTTCTACAGCCTCTCTCTGTAAAGCTTGAAATGAAAAAGGACAGTAAGAAACTTTTCCTTGTCTTTATACTTCCCTGGGCCACCAGCTGGGAGCTGTTGACAGCATCCTGACAGGCACTGAGGGCCACATTTGGCCCCCAGACCTGAGGTTCCCCACCACTGATTGGTCGCTGTGAGAACAGGATGGTGGATGAGTCTTTTTCCTGATCCACCTTATGCTCTTAGATTGTGTTCTTACATTATGCTCTGGCCACTTGTGTTTATTCTCACTTTACACAAGGAGATTTCAACCGCACTGGCAAGTAAATAAGTTTGCTTAATTTTGTATTCCACCCTATACCCATAGATCTCAGGGTGGTTCAACAGCACTAAATTACAATAGAAAAAAAAACAGGATACACAACAAAAACAAAGACAACCCAACAATCCCTCCTTCCACAGCAACCAAAGGCCTGGTTGAAGAGGATTGTTTTTGCTGGGTGCTTAAAGGTGTATAATGAAGGCGCCAGGCAGACCTCCCAGGAGTGGATATTCCACAAATTGAGAGTCTCCACAGAAAAGGCCCGTGCTTGTGTTGCTACCCTCTGGACTTCTCATGGAGGAGGCACATGAAGAAGGGCCTCTGAAGATGATTGCTGGGTCCGGGTAGGTTCACATGGAAAGAGGCAGTCCCTGAAATACTGCAGGCTCGATTAAGGAGTGATCTGCTGGGCTTTCACAAACAAACCAAATGATTAATAAAACAAGGGTTCTTCAACAGGCTTTGTTTAAAGATAGGGTTACTTGCTGAAACCTTACAGGAGTAAGACAATTGAAACTACTGTAGAAAAAAGGCACCCTCCATGTTTGATGGGTTCAATTGGCAGATTCAGCAAGTGAGATTAAAATATTGGGGTCTACCAGCAGATTTCCCTAGGTGTGAGAAGAAGCCTGTTGGTATGTAAATGCGCTCAGAATTTGAGGGACTTTCTAGTGCACAGTAACTTAAGAAAAACTAAGGTTGTAACAACCCATTTGGCTCTGCTCAGGAAAGCCAAAGGTAATTTTCACTGTAATCAATGTACAGTAATGTGTGTATGAATTGCGCGAAGCTTAAGGACTTGGTCAGTCAGGTTGGTAAAAGGGAAGTATGTCCTGGAAATTGTTTATAACAGCAATACCAAAGGAGGAATATATGTGGCACATTGCCCAAGTAATCTCATGTGTGTTGGCATGACTACTAGAAAAATTAAAGAAGAGAATATGCAAACATAAAAAGAAACAAGAGACTTCCTGCCCCTGTAGTGAAACCTTTGTGAATTCTGGGCATACATAAAAGGATTTTAAATTGTGGGCTGTTGAGGAAATAATGGGATCTGGAAAACAACCGGAAGCAAAGTTGAGAAGAGGACTCTTCTAGATCCCCTCCCCTCCCCTGAAGACTTTGGTGCCTCGTGGACTAAATGAGGAATTAAATTAGATTTCTGGATTATACAGGGGAAGGCAGATGCAGAAAGGAAATCCCCCCCCCCTCCAGTGGGAGAGACCCTTTACAGAATTTGCACTGCCCTTGCAGGGGGCGGCAGTGGAGCATTTCACCTCAGGTGCTGAAGTGCCTCAGGTCACCCTTGCTATGTGGGGCTGCCCTTGAAGATGACTTGAAAATGTCAATGGATCCAAAATGAAACTGGGTTTCCACTGGGTTGTCATACAACACTTATTTCTGTGATTGCACGTTGTTTTTAATATTGTGTTTTAATTGTATAACCCACCCTGGGACATTGGGATGAACAGTGGGTAATTATTAATTATAATACTCAAGTCTTTTTAAAATTATTATTTTTTGTGATGATATAATCTAGAATGAGAAGTTCAGAGTTCTGTAAGAGATTGGGACATGTAAAGGAAGGTACAGTGGTACTTCGGGTTACAGACGCTTCAGGTTACAGACTCCACTAACCCAGAAATAGTACCTCAGGTTAATAACTTTGCTTCAGGATGAGAACAGAAATCGTGTGGTGACGGCGTGGTGGCAGCAGGAGGCCCTATTAGCTAAAGTGGTGCTTCAGGTTAAGAACAGTTACAGGATAAGAACGGACCTCCAGAACGATTTAAGTTCTTAATCCGAGGTACCCCTGTACATCCTTGCACACATTTCCTGAAAAAGTTCTACATTTATATTTTTGCTTTTTTGTGTTTTGTGGAGGATTCAAACAAATATCCTGTTCATTGACAAAGTTCCTCCTCATTCTAGAAATAAAGCTTCTTCTTTCTTTCTTTCTTTCTTTCTTTTTTTAAAAATCAGAGCCTCGGGGTGTAGGGATATCGTGGAGTGGACAGTGGGGTCCGGAAGGAGCACACTTTCCACCAGCAGGCAGTCACAGCCTGCCTGCACACGTGACCCTGGGGTGCAGGAAAAACTCCCCCTCAGACAAATTATAGCTGTCTGGAACATCGTCCCCTATGTCTGACCTTTTGCGGTCTCAGTAGTCTGTGGTGTCCTGTCTGTAACCTTTTCCCCTGAGACCTTTTGTCTCCTTCGTCATACACTGTGCAAGGGGAAAATGATACTGTGGAACAGGTGCCAAAATAGCTTTGTACCACCCCACGATCTCGGGACGGAAGATGTGTAAAGGTCACAGCACAAAATGTATCTGCCTAGCTTGCATATCTGTCTTAATAAAAGGAAGCTCCACAGGGCTAGCCAGCAGCTTGCATGCAGCTCATCTGTGCACAACTCACCTGATGACCAACCCCCAGTCTTGTGCCTTCACTTCATCGGGGTGAGTGGCAGAATAATAACTTAACCACAATATAGCTATGTATACTTTTGATACACTAACATAATGATATGAGTTTATTTTAATTCTTTTTCAGTATTATCTGGTCATAATTGTGTTTGTTTGAACTCCTATGGATCTTTGGAATGAAGCCTCTAAGTTGGTGGTTTTTAAAATGGCTCTATGCTTCATTTTGTCAGCCTTCTTGGTTTTGCCACTATTACAGTTATTTTTTGCCTTACTATAATAGAGCATGTGCTGTTTGAAAAAACTGCCTACTGCTTCTGCCCCTGTCTTATACTATATTTATTTCAGTTGCCTTAATAGCACATCGTCATGTTTATTTTAAACCTGATGGGAATATTTAGATTTCAGGCACATTCAAAATTTCTTAAATTATAATCTCTCTCTCTCATGTTTAAACAGGAAGAAAAGTGTTAAGTTGTGGGTGAACATATCAGACGACGCAGCAATTCTTCAAACAGCTCTTGTTTATTCACAGGCCAGAACAGAACTGAACTGAAGTGTTCAGTCAGCCTGCTTATATAGAGCTCCAGTACAACGTAACTGTAACAACTTTCTAAAACTATCCAATCACTGAACGTCACTTTCGATCCCTTATTTGCATAACTATCTACAGTATCCCCCTGCTGGCCCAGGGTGAGAACTTCAGTAGATAACAAAAAGTATAATTGAGGGGTCAGCAAACTTTTTCAGGCATCGGCCAGTCCACCGTCCCTCAGACCATGTGGTGGGCTGGTCTATACTTTTTTTTTTGGGGGGGGGGAATGAACAAATGCCTATGCCCCACAGATAACCCAGAGATACATTTTAAATAAAAGCACACATTCTACTCACATAAAACGACCAGGCGGGCCCCAAAAATAACCCAGAGATGCAATTTAAATAAAAGCACACATTCTACTCATGTAAAAACATGCTGATTCCCAGACTGTCCATGGGCCGGATTGAGAAGGCCTTAGGTTGCCTACCCCTGGTATAATCCCTCCTTCCTGTTGTTTGTGGAGACTTCATTAAATAGGATGCAGCAGGATGTCAACTTTTTCACCTCTCCTTTGCTCCTCTGATTCTAACAGGAGCTTGATCTTCAGACATTAGGAGATGATGTTTACCTCTATGCTGTGCGAAGTCTCACAGAGAGAAGCTGCTACTCTGTAGCAAAGCATAGGCTTTAAATATTGATATCAGGTTCGGTCGCTGACATTGCTGCCTAAAAGGAACACAAGGAGACATGCTGGGGGGAAAATCCCTGCCTGAACCCTTAGACAGCCACTGTCAGTCATAGTGGGGAGGAAATCTCGTGCCTCATAGACCAGTGATCTGACTTAATGTAACATTGCTTCATATACCGCAGATTTCTGCCAATCAAGCTGTGGTCAAAAATCACCAAAAGAGGATGAGCCTGATTTTTTTCTGGTCAATTGGCAGAGCTAGGATAAAGCCACACGTTACTGCATTGTTTCTTCAATCAAATGAGTCTGGTGTGGAACACAAATCACAGAGAAATCCACTTTCCCTGTCAATGTATCCTCGTTTTCTTTTTATGATGTCATAGTAAAAGGCAATGCCTAACATCCATAAACATGCATCGATTACCCCTGCTCAACAATGTATTGGCAATTTGAGCAAGATGTGTTGTCTCAGATGATGAATATTCCATTTATTGTGTTTCCTTTTTGGCATTATTGAAGAACTTTTCTCTTTGTTTGCTGAGCAGCTTACAAGAAGCTGCAGTGTGGCTGCAGCCCTGGAATTTGACATGCAGCTGGATCTTATGCCTGGGAAATGGACCCATTTCACAGAATCATAGAATTGGAAGGGACGCCAGGGGTCATCTAATCCAAGCCCCTGCAATGCAGGAATCTCAGCTGAAGCAGCCATGGCAGATGGCCTTCAGCAGAATCGCTGATCTGGATCTTGTGTAGAAATAAAAGAGTTTCATACCAGAAGAATGAGTTTCAAAGCTTTACTGCAGAACAGTCTTAAATGCTGGTTAGAAAAAATAAATGTTACGAAGAAACAAAGTAACACATTGCACTCAAGTAGCAGGCAATGCAGTTCAGACCTTAAAAGGCACTATGCAGTTCAACAAACTTTCGTCTTTCTGGTCCCAGAAAGAGAGAGATCCTAAGCTTGTTCATCATGGTAGAGCTTAGCTTCATCTGATGCTCCTACTACTACTAGCCAATTGCTGACTTCTCAAGTTTCCTCTCCTGTTGGTGTGGGCTCCAAATGCCCATCCTGGATTGGAGCCCATAGCTTCTTTTTCTTCAAAATAATGGTCTACACTGTTTAAGTGCAGGGTGTTTTTAAAAAAACACAGCTTGCTAATTGTGACATGTAATTTGACCTTTGGTGTTTCTCAGCAATCTGGCGCACAACTTCACAGGCTGCCACATGCTAGCCAATCTTCAATGCTAGCACAACTCCCCAATCCTACTCTGCCAGCAGCTGGCTTCAGTCAGACTGGTGTGCTTCAGATTTACTGATCAAAACTTGATTCTCTCCCACCTCATCCCACCGCCATATCTTTATTCTCATCAGTTGGCGAAAATATCACTTACTGTCCTGTCTTCTTCACTTCAACAATGAGAGAGCATAGGGGTTAGCTCAGTTGGTTAGATAACATCAAGGTTGCAGGTTCGATGCCCATAAGGGACAGCTGCATATTCCTGCATTGCTGGGGGGGGGGGGACTAATTAACCCTCAGGGTTCCTTCCAACTCCTTGATTCTTTGATTCTGTTTCTAAGCAGTATTGTGATTTAAGTAAGCCAAACACTTGATGCAGATCCTTCCTCAGGGCACAAGTCCCACACTGGTAGGGTTTTGCAGAATGATTGCATCTGCAATCTGTCAGTTCATGGTGGCAGAAGGTTTCATGGTGATTGGGCCCAATCACTGCACCAGCCTGGATTGGGCCTGATGCTGCTACCCAAAGGCAACAAGATTGGCTGAAGATCCAGCAGATCCCAGGCCAGCTCAGCCCTACCTAAGCCTTGGAATGCTGCATTTGGGAGCTTTCTGCTGACCTCTGCAGAAAGCTCCAAACGTTCAGCCGCTGGGCAGCAGAACTGAGCAAAGGGACACCGTTGCTCAATCCAAACACTCTAACTATGCAATAAACACACACACACCACCCTTCATCCATAAATCTCAAGTCAATTTACAAGATAAAAACACAAAATACATAGGAGTGTGTTATGTACTGAGTTGAATAGGATCCAAACTGCAGCAGTCTGATTGGTCCTAGAACAATAGGATCCAAAATGCAGCAGTCTGGTTGGTCCTAGAACAATAGGATTCAGAATGCAGCAGTCTGATTGGTCCTAGACACCCAATCCAGCTCCAGATAGAAGTGAATCCACAACCTGTTTGGCCTACAGGAGAATTCCGGAATTAGCCAATCATGTGCAGCCCATTGTGTAAATAATGTATATAAAGCAGATACTTTGGGGGGACTTTCATTCCCTCCTCACCACTATGAGCTGAATAAAGAGCATGAAATCCACTCTCGACTCTGAATATATTTCAGAGTGGAAACTCTTTGTAGAGTACTTAAAGAGGTAGTAGAATCTGATCTGTGAGCTGCAGTCATTAACAATTAGGATGTTGCATTGAGTGAAAGGCAATGACAAACCTAGACAGCATCTTAAAAAGCAGAGACATCACCTTGCCAACAAAGGTCCGTATAGTTAAAGCTATGGTTTTCCCAGTAGTGATGTAGAGAGCTGGACCATAAAGAAGGCTGATCGCTGAAGAATTGATGCTTTTGAATTATGGTGCTGGAGGAGACTCTTGAGAGTCCCACGGACTGCAAGAAGATCAAACCTCTCCATACTGAAGGAAATCAGCCCTGAGTGCTCACTGGAAGGACAAATCCTGAAGCTGAGGCTCCAATACTTTGGCCACCTCATGAGAAGAGAAGACTCCCTGGAAAAGACCCTGATGGGAGAGATGGAGGGCACAAGGAGAAGGGGACGACAGAGGACAAGATGGTTGGACAGTGTTCTCAAAGCTACCAGCATGAGTCTGACCAAACTGCGGGAGGCAGTGGAAGACAGAAGTGCCTGGCGTGCTCTGGTCCATGAGGTCACAAAGAGAAGGACACGACTAAACGACTAAACAAAAAATAGAGTGAAAGTGAGTGGTTTAAGAGAATATGCAGCACAACAAGGAAGAAACAGGAAGCCATGGAGGGATGGGATGGGATGTCTAGAGGCATTAGACTAAGGTTACCAGATTTTTTTCAATGAATCCGGGGACACACTTCAACTTCAATTGATTTTGTATGTGGACTTACTTGTAAGTCCGGGGACTGTCCCTGGGAAACGGGGATGTCTAGTAACCTTACATTAGACAGACAAAGGTATTTAAATTTGTATGCATTAAAATTTTGGAAAGTTTTTAAATAAGAATAAATGCATAATGCATAATACACAATAAAACAAGAACAAAACAATAACCCTCTCCCGCTACCCCCTCTGATGGCTTTCATTAATGAGCATGGGGATTGTGACTTCTTTGTAGTTTAGGGTAGCAGTGATCCTCTGACAAAGGAAAACAGAAGCATATATGAAAGCTATCACTTTTTAAGCTGCTTGCCAGGATATGGGAGGGGTGTGTGTGTGTTCAGCATCCAATCAAAAGGAAAGGATGTGTGAAAATTTGCAAGTGTGCTGAAGCCCCGGGGGATGGTCTCTAATTGCTTCACCTCTATAGGACGTTTACTGGACCAAGTCCTACATGAAGAAGAAGAAGAAGAGTTTGGATTTGATATCCCACTTTATCACTACCCAAAGGAGTCTCAAAGCAGCTAACATTCTCCTTTCCCTTCCTCCCCCACAACAAACACTCTGTGAGGTGAGTGGGGCTGAGAGACTTTAGAGAAGTGTGACTAGCCCAAGGTCACCCAGCAGCTGCATGTGGAGGAGCGGGGAAGCGAACCCGGTTCACCAGATTACGAGTCCACTGCTCTTAACCACTACACCACACTGGCTCTCATGCTTTGTCCCTTCTCTTTGATGGAGATGGGAGGGTGTTTGAGGAGGGATGGCTTAAGAGCAGGTGTGGACAACCTCTGGCCCTCCAAACGTTGCTGAACACCCATGAGCCCCAGCAAAGGGAGTTGTAATTCTGGGGGGCCACAGATTTCTCACACCTGCTGAAAGGGATAGGAGAGGGGGAAAGCTGCCCCACACCCATTCCTGCAAGCATGGAGAACTCAGGTGTTGCGCTCCATCTTCAGCCAGCATGGGATGATTGGACTTGCCACTAGTAGCAGCTGCAGAGACATGAGGTTCTCCATGCAGAATTTTACTTGCAGAACGCTTACTACAGCCAATATGTCCATTAGGTTCAGTTATCTGCTGGTGTTCTCCAGAAATGGTTCCCTGCTTACAGAACAAAAGTTCCTTCTCATGTCCCCTTGCTTACATTGATTTTAGAAAGTATACTTTCACATGAGACTTGACAGCTGTAATCTCACATCAGCATTCAGAATTCCACACAATGCACCCATCTATCAAGGGGGCAAAAGAATAAGCATCTGCCATGCCAATTTTTTCTCTCCAGATTAGCTATTTACTGACACTGAAATGCTAATAATGTCTGAGATACATTATCATCACAATAGTTTAGTTTATCTCTAGGAGTATATACTCCAGCTGTAAAATATCAACCATTATGGCTTAAACAGTGTGCTTTATGCAATGCTAACCAATTTGAGAACTGAAAGAATTGATTTATGTGCTGTTTCAAAGGAGTTATTCCCGTTTACTAGGGTTGCCATCTCCTGGCCTGTAGGGAAGTTTGCTTTCTTCCCTCTTCTTAATAACAGCAGCTCAACTATCAAATGAAGCTTTGCCCATCACAGCACTGCATTGTTGTGGGGAAAATAACCACTCCTGCGTATGATTGTAATAATTGTGCAGAATCTAATAGGTGCCTCTGCACTCATGAAAGGGCTTCTGAGCTGACAGAAGAGGAGTGGAGTGGAGTTTTGCCTATTCCTCCTTTCTACTGCATACCCCCAGGCCACCTTCCACCCTTTTCTGGATTATTTCCCAAACTCTCATGAGCTGAGTTTTGGAGGGCACTAGTTGCTGCAGGGAGGAGTAGAAAATCAGCGAAAGTTGCTTCCCCACTCTACCATTACCAGAGGAATCTGCTGGATCAAATGTCATTCTGCAGCCACTAAGTGGATTCCATGCATGGTGCAACTGAGTAAAGAATTGGGTCCATTTAGTTCAGCTTTGTACTTCCAGCAGTGGCAAATCACATGAGTCAGGTGCAGTCAGGGTGGTGACCTCAATGTTCTTGAGATGTTCTTGGACTCTTGTCTTGACCCCATCTGTGTAAACCCATCCAGGTAAGCTGCAGTGATTTCAGGAGAACAGCTCCACAGCTCCATCCTGCCACATGGGCTGCTAGTGGTATTTTTTCCCGTAAGAAAATATGGCTACCTCTCTGGAAAGTCTTCCTTTTCTGCCCCTTGCCCATTATTTGCCCCTTCCTTCAGAAGAACATCTTTGTTCACAGCCTATCTTTTTGGGAATAGCAGTTATTCTCCACTTTAAGATTCCAAAGGCACACTAGATCTCCCACTTGTATTTTATAATACAACATCTTGACCCCTGTTCCTTTGTCAGTTTTATTATTTTTCCAGGGATTGATCATTATGGCCCTATTTGACTAGGAAGGTAAAAACGTGAGTTCATGAAACAAATCACAAGATTTTGCTGCCTAAATAATATTCTCATTTTAAAGAATCATTTCATTCATATTTAATAATAATAAACAATGTTTTTATTATTTATATGCTGCCCATCGGACTTGGTTTCCCCAGCCACTCTGGGCTGCTCTCTGCAAAATAATAAGTGCATAATAAAATCTCAAACATTAAAAAAAACTTCCCTGTATTTAACTCACTGTATTTCTTTTACTTAATATGCCCATGCAATTTAAACAAGTTGGTTTCTTCAATGGTAGATATTTGGGCACATATCCCAAACACTAACAGAGTTTTGAAGCTTTAAAAACAAATTTTGAAAACTAGCCATGAGTTGATAATTTGTTTTCTGTGTTTTACTTGTCCTGCTGACAGCACCTTAAAATTGGCCAGGAGATGTTGTCATATCCAATTTTTTGAAAAGTGCTGTTTCTGAACAATAGAACAAAACCAATATTCCAACTAGATCAATGTTTTTCACATTTGTTGGGTGGCAGTGGGGGGGGGGATTGAGAGGACACACAGTGACAGACTAGCATTCAAGAGAAACAGTTTTTCCACACCAAATGAATAGCCCCTAAAATGCAGAGAGTCAGCAAATAGTTGTGTGCGCTTAGGAAACAACAGCAAGTTTTGGACCATTGGCCATGGAGATGATAGCAGTTGTAGTCCAAAACATCTGGAGGGCAGCAGGTTGGGCAAGAGAACTGAGTGTTGTGCCCTAAAACACTTCCCAGAATCCTTTGCAACTTGCTGGGAAGCAGAGGCTCATCAGCCAGCAATGTCATGTGAAAATCCACCCAGGACAGCACTTTGTAGGGCACAGTGCTTTTGCTGAAATCACAAGTGGGAAGAGATTTTTTTTCTTCATACAGCAATAATACACACGATTCTTCTGCATGGTACAACCTCACCATGAGGGTCAGCACTAGGACGGATCCCAAAAAAAACTTTTGTACCCATTGAAATTTCACCACTTGGCAGAATGCTATGGATAACCAACTTATCTAAGCAATTCTTTGCATGGCAAATTGTGACACCAGTGGTCTCTCTCTTGTGCCCCCATCTTACATTCAATGAATTCATTTCAGAAGACAACATAAATAACCTTACCCCACACTGATAATATACCTTAGTTCCATCTCTTCCTTTTCAACTGGTTCAGCTTGTACCTAAGGGCCTAGTTCTCACTGAGGTGAAAGATATGTTTCTTGACTGTACAATTTCAGAGCATAGCTGAATGACTGAATGCTCCTCAAGAAAGAAAGAATCTTCCCACAAAGAAAATGTGGGTACCTCACCCCAAACCATCCAGATATTTGTTTGGAGATATTTGTTTCCTCTCCCTATGGAACTTCATTCAGCCAAGAAAGCACATGTGGTCTGAGATGTTACACCTGAGACTAAAGTTGACCACCTCAGGGCCAAACAAGGCCAAACAAAGCAATGAATACCTCAGATTTTGTTCTTGTTACAGTTGTGGAGTGAGAAATCCATATGGCAAACATAGTGCATGAGGAAACTTATCTCTCGGGGGCAGCACTTTGTGGGGCCCAGCACTTTTGCTGAAATCACAAGTGTGATTGAAACTGATCCCTTTCCCCTCACATGATGAAAAGATCCTACACATGTCCCCATTTTCCAGGGACACTCCCAGATCTACAGAAGCAGTCCAGTTTTCTGAAATGTCCCGCTTTTCCTGAGAATGTCCATATTTTCATCAGAGAAATGTTGGAGGGTATAGCAGGATGTCCCTGTGTTCATTGGAGAAATACTGGGGGGTATGGAGTTATGTGACCCCTCAGCCAAGGAGAGAGGTAAATATACAAACTTTACAATACATTTGAAGGCAGCCCTGTATAGGGATCCCCCCCCCAAATGTTTAATGTTTTGTTGTGTTTTTATATATGTTGGAAGCTGCCTGGCGTGGCTGGGGCAACCCAGTCAAAGGGGTGGGGTAAGAATAAAACTGCAGCAGAAGCAACAGCATAGGACGTCCCTATTTTCATTGGAGAAATCTTGGAGGATATGGAATAGAACGTCCCTATTTTCATAGGATAAATATTGGAGAGAATGGAAAATCATCAGGAAAATATTGGAGGGTATGGAATAGGACATTCCTATTTTCTTCGGAGATGAGGGCACAAAGAGAAGGGGACTACAGAGGACGATGCGGTTGGACAGTGTTCTCGAAGCTACCAGCATGAGTTTGACCAAACTGCGGGAGGCAGTGGACCTGGCGTGCTCTGGTCCATAGGGACACGAAGAGTCGCACACCACTAAACGACTAAACAACAACAATTTTCATCGGGGAAATGTTGGAGGGTAGGGGATAGACCATCCCTATTTTCATGGGATAAATAATGGAGGGAATGGAATGGAACGTCCCTACTTTCATTGGGAAAATGTTGGAGGGTATGGACCCTCCAAGGATCCCTATTTTCTAGGGAGTTCTGGATCCGCAGAAGCCACCCCGTTTTCTGACTTGATCCCAGAACGTCCCACTTTTCCTTAGGATATCCCTATCTGCATGGAAGAAATGTTGGAAGGCACCTCGAGGTCTCCAGAGGGATTGTGGGTGGGCTAAGAAGTCAGGACTGACCCCTCAGCGCCCACCCCACACCGTCCCTTTGCGCGCACCCCCCCCCCCCACTAACCACGGCCTCAGGCGCTGACCGGCTGCCTCCCTGACCCCCACCCCCGCCCCCAGGGCTCGGTGATGTCACATCCGCCGGTCAGCCCTGCGCAGCGCCCGCCTGGCTCCGCGCTCTTCGGAGTCAGGAGGGGACCGGCAAACTTTTCTTCTCCCTCCTTTCTCCCCCTGGCAGGGTGGGCTGGCCGCTGTGACGGCGGAGGGAGGAGGGGGCGGAGAGGCGGCTGTGGCGGGGCGTGCGCGACGCGGCCCGCCCGCTTCCCTCTGCCCTCTCGCCGGCTGGCTCTCTCCATCTCTCTCCCTCCGCCTGGACTGGGCGCCCCCTCCCGCCGCCGCGCTCCCTCCTCGCTCCGAGAAGGATGCCTGCGGAATGAATGAGCGTCCCCCGGGCTGCTGCTGCTGCTGCCGCCGCCGCCTCCCGCTGCCGCCTTCTCCTGGCTGTGGCAGGCGGGCGTGCAGAAAGTGGCACTGACGAGAGGGGTCCCTGCAGTGACTGATGAAGGAGAGGCTGAGCAGGGAGGAGGAGGAGGAGAAGAAGAAGAGGAAGAAGAGGAAGAGCAGCAGCAGCAGCAGCCCAGCAGCCCCGGGAGCAGCATGCAGCCCTCCGCCAGCATCCTCAACCTCTTGCTCGTGGCTCTCTTGGCCGGCTTGGACCCTTCCAAGGTAGGAGATGCAGGAGGAAGGACCCTCCGCAAACATTGCCCGTTCTCTTTCTCGCCTCTGGAACTACTAGTTGACCCCCTTTCCCTGCGATATTTCCTTAAGTTCTTAAAATCATACCCCCACTGTTTTCATGGGGCAGGCAATGGGGGATTTGGGGGAGGAAGGGGATTGTATATACTGTATATCTTCCTGCTTCTTTGCTTCCCAGCGCATCCTTCTTGTCTTCCTAGCCATGGGTGCGCTGTAGTTTTTGCCAGAAGGGGAGGGGAGTGGATGGAGTGGGGCTTTCCGCAAACACAGCCTGAGCTGCTTTTTTCCGTCTTGTTTGAAGAGGCAGTGTGTGTGTGCGCGTTCACCTTGCAATGTTGGAAAGTGGTCAATAAGGCAAACAGCAGAGGGGCACTGCAGGCTGCCTTCCCCCAAACAGTTGAAAGGATGAGGATGCGCTCTCTCTCTCTCTCTCTCTCTCACACACACACACACACACACACACAGACAAACATCCTATCCAGTCTAATAACAAAGCGGACACTGGGTGGTACCCAGCTAAATCCTGCTCAGAGGAGACCCCTTGAAGGAAGCCCCTTGAATTCAGGGGGTCTCCTGCGAATACGGCTAATGTTGGCTTGCACCCTTTCTTCCTGGATGACTTGCTCTGGTTGTGTTGTTGGGTATCCCTCCCTCTCCCTCCCCCCTCCCCCAAATCTTACTATACAAGTTTTGTTGACGATCACCCACATGGGAAGGAGACGGGTGATGGATATAGCTCAGAACACCAGGAATGCTGCGATTGGCTTTCCCCATGGACAATGTCTTATCTGTTGAACTCTGGAAGCTGTCCCAGCCTTAGCTGGAAATGACACCAGAACAGCCTAGCTGTGGACAAGGGATGGATTTATTCATAGCGATCAGGGGATGCATAAAATCTGTAGCCCTTTGGAATCACGGGGAGAAGCATCCCTCCAGAGGAAGAATAAAGGCACGTGCCTTTATGTTGCAGAAGAGGAAGGGGGAGGAAGGTTGGGCTTCTCCCTTCCACTAGTCATGTGCAATTGCAATTGCCCTCAGGTTGCAGAGAAGCATCATCATCAGCATTATTTCCCCCCAGTTACATTTGTGAGAGCAAATAAGCTTTGCTCTGCAGTTGAATGACAGCCCCTTAAAAACACACACAAAACGATGCTGCCTGGCTTGGGCTGGGAATTTGAAAAACCATCTTATCAGACCTTGAAAATGAGACTTGTCGAAAGCCATTAGTAAGAGATGAGTGAAGTCCAGTAGGCCGGGCGACTGTATGTGCTGTTCAGCACAAACCTGAAGCCTTGGAGTGGAAGATTTGCATTGTGTGCCGCCTCTGGATGACTTGATGTCTATCTGCTGATATAAAATACCCATTGTGGGCCTTCCGTGGTGTGTGTGGTCTCCACACTGCATACCGGTGAATGCTTTACAGAAGCATTGAAGTGCCAAACAAGGAGTGTGGACTATTTTCGGGGCTTGTAAACAGCATTTTGTGTTTTGATGGATGTCAGAATTGCTCACATCAAAAGCATGTAATCTAGGGTGTTCAGCTTAAATATAGAAACAATCTTCAAACTGGCAATTGAGCTGAAACTTCAGATTGGTTTACTGGGGGAAGCACGATTTAGGTATGGGGGCATGGGAAAAGCCATGAATTGTAAATACCGCACAAACATTTCTTGTAGAAAATGTGTGTTTGCAGTAGTGCTGATTTTAT
The DNA here is from genome assembly GCF_964106915.1 of Podarcis gaigeae. NCBI lineage: Eukaryota > Metazoa > Chordata > Lepidosauria > Squamata > Lacertidae > Podarcis > Podarcis gaigeae. The sequence continues at coordinate 77,070,399 of NC_139682.1, read as the reverse complement.
GAAAGCATGGAGTCCTTTTGCAGACCAGCAATTTGTAGAAACAGTTTTGATAAAAGTGACCATTGATGCATTCTATGTTTAAGGTTAAAAAGGAAAGCAGCTCAGGATTGTCTTGATTGTAGTCTCTCTAGTTATACTTTTAGGATCTCTTCATGTGTGTTGAGTCTTGTATACTGAAAAAGAGTTTAGGGATTCCAACCTGGCGAGCATTTTATCAATAGCCTTAGCCGCTGGGTGAATGGACAGAAATTGTGCTCACAGCTTCTCAGATGCCTGTGTTGAGTTACATCTCTGTATGATATATATATATGGAAGAAAGCCTTCCTATTTTCCTTCCAATCAATGTGTTCCTTTAAAAGAAGAGTTAGAGGAAGAACTGGACTGCCCCCCCCCTTTTAGAAGATTAGTCGTTGGGCCACAAACATAAATTTCTTTTCTTTGGAGAAGTTCCACAGTGAGCTGGTGTGTTTGTCTTGTCTTGTTTTTAAAGTTATCTTTAGGTTTTTTCCTGAACTGTTTGAAAAACTTTTTTTATTTTTGCTGTTGATAGCGACATACGTAAAAGGTGAAATGCTAATGATCCTGATGATGATATTAATAATGTCAAGTGTGTTTCTGATCAGGGGCCCCTCCCCCTCAAAAAAAAAAGGAAAGGAAAGGAAAGGAGGGGAAGAGCTTAAATGCCCAGTACAACTGGTTGTCCTCACTTTCCTCACCTGTAAAATGCATAGCTGTCAACTTTTCCCTTTTTAAAAGGGAAATTCCCTTATTCCGAATAGGATTCCTCGCAAGAAAAGGGAAAAGTTGACAGCTATGGTAAAATGGTACTTAATGTTCTGTATTTCACACAGTTCTTCAGGCGGCAAATCAATATTTTCTAAAAGTGTTGTGAATAAGAATAACAACAAAGTACAGGATTGCTGCAGCATAAGAGGTTTGAGAGTTACAGCAGAACCAAATGTTCCAAAGTTACCTCTAGAAAGTGTGCTGAGTCTGTGTTAGTAAACAACAACAAGACCCCAACCTCAAGAGTTCTGTGGCACCTTGAAATTGATACAGTTATTTTAGCATGAGCTTTCAGGAGCTGCTGCCCATTTCATCAAACAAATTAGGTGGCCAGAAAGTCTTTTGATCCCCCTTCCCCACCCCCATATATATATAATGAAGAGGGAAAGGAGAGGGAGGGAGATGAGGCCGAAAAACAAAGGAACTGCAATAAGTTAGAAGCAGGAGTGACCTGATCTGTGCAGAACACCAGTGGATTCAAGATGCAGTCAGGTCAGGTTTGCTTGTTTGTTTCAGCAAAACTCAAGGTCAATATCGACATGCATGGAACAGTCTCCTAATGTTTCATTTCTAACTGAAAACCAGTTACTATTGCAGGTTTCAAGCTTATGCAGAGGAATGGTGGAGGGAGAGATTGCTTCACTGCATGTTTTTTTTGGGGGGGGGTACTAAAAATTGCCTCCTCTCTGCTACTTCTGCACCCACAGGGGAAAAGAGACTGGAATGCAGCTCTGCCCCCTCCCCACAAGTGAAAAACCAGCTTTTGCCATTTTGAGCAGAAAAGCCGGAGGATAAGTGCTAGATCCTGTCCACCTGCCACATCTGCATCCCAAGGGCAGCTTCCTGCAGCTGCGTGTATTTGTTTATTTAACATTTCTCTTACAATGTCTAGTGTGGCCATTGGCAAAAACTCTCCACGCCTATGTTAGTAAGCCACCTGTTTCGATGAGCCAAAATGAGACTGGAAGTGGGAGGTCAGGACAAACTTTTCGGACAGTTTCGAACCTTTGTGGTAGCATTTTCTTGCTACGCGGAGGTGATGGCAATGACTTTCCATTCTGTACACAGGGGCTTTAAGGGGGTATCCAAAGAAGAAGAAGAAGAAGAAGAAGAAGAAGAAGAAGAAGAAGAAGACGACGACGACTTAGGTGAAAACTATTTTTACATGCCAGAAAGGGAATCTCAGTCTGAACATCGTGCCTTGAGGATCCTTCTGGATGCAAATGGTGAAATGGAATTCTAATACATAAATAAGATTCTCGAAGATTAAAGTTTTCACTTTAACATAGCTCTCCTGGAATTTTCTGAACCGAAGTAGAGAAAATACATAGAATCATAGAAGTGTAGATTGGAAGGGACCCTGAGGATCATCCAGTCCACCCCCTGCAATGCAGGAAACCTAGATTTTTTGTAATTTGCAAGCTTCTTGAAGCAAAATGCCTTTCTCAAGTTTCTTACTGAATTCGTGAATGCAAGTTTTCCAGTGAGTTTCCAAGAGAGACATCTCAGGCGTCAAATGGACAGAGTTGAGAAAGAGTTTGCTTTTCTTTCTTTCTTTCTTTCTTTCTTTCTTTCTTTCTTTCTTTCTTTCAAGTCAGCAATGCTTCTCACTTTCTTTTCTTGGGTGCAACTCTTCTCCCTTTAGAGTTATTAAACTGTTGCATGCCGCCCCAATCTCTGAGCAGTGCGAGATTCCAGGCTCTAAACCAGAGTTTGTGTTTCCTTTTGCAATGAGACACAGCGGAGACTGTGGTGTCCTTATGATACATGGTTTATTTACACATATATACAATGGGAGTCAAAGAGAAATCAAACTGGCCTCAGATGTTGCTCTGACTCTCTCACATCACTGTAAACTCTCAACTCTCAACTCAGACTTTGTCCTTCTAACTCTCTCTGAGCTGAGGGGGGGCCACACCCATTTCCGCTCTCGCACAGAGCCCTCTTTACTTTGTTCTCTCAATTGCCCTTTATTTCAGAATAGGAGTATAGTATAGTGCAACCAAGTGAAGATACCCGGGAGCTAGAATGGCACCTGACATCTCCACCATTTGAAGGTGCATGCCTGGAGATTGTTGGATCTGGACCGTTTTTGTACACTAATGCCCCATCCTGTGTAATTCTATCAATTGTATTTTATCTGGAAAACCAGAATGGATTTCTGGAACCAAAATGCTTTCTTTCTTTGCAGTCTGAGCAGGAGCAGTCACCATTAAGAAAAAGAGGTTGGAATGGGCCAATATTCCAACTGCCCCTGGATCAAGAGACTTTTCTCCTTTAAGTCCTCAAAGCTCTCTACCTAGCTCAAGGTTGTAATCTGGAATATTTATTAAGGTTTTCAATAATAATACAATAAAAATCAAAAAGTACAAAAACAAAAATAATAACAAAAATACAAAAATAAAAATAATTAAAAAACACATAAAGTTTCCATTACTTATTTTTCATTAACTTATTTCCCAGACCTCCTCATACCTCCCTTTTTTGTATTCCAATTCAAATTATTAGTTCAGCAAATCCTTATTAATAAATTTTAACCTATTTCTAAATCTTTTTTCCCTATATTCTCTTAAAGCATTACAGCTGGAAACCACTTAATTTCTATCCGACATCATTCTAACATTCATTAATTTTGCAATATTTCTGTAAATAGTCTTTAAATTTCTTCCAATCTTCTTCCGCCGACTCTTCTCCCTGGTCTCGGATTCTGCCAGTCATTTCTGCCAATCCCATATAGTCCATCACCTTCGTCTGCCATTCTTCCAGAGTGGGTAAATCCTGTGTCTTCCAGTACTTTGCAATGAGTATTCTTGCTGCTGTTGTGGCATACATAAAGAAAGTTCTATCCTTCTTTGGCACAAATTGGCCGACCATGCCCAGGAGAAAGGCTCAAGGTTGTAATCTGAACTAAGCATACATTGAACTGAGAATCAATCACAGTCATCATTTGAAAAATAAGACTTTAGAGCCATTTTGTCTCAAAATGGCAGCTAGACATTCCATTTTGGTGACTGTAACCTGGGTTTAAGGAGGTCTTTGGCACCTATCTTCTATATCTGAATTTCTAACACTGTCTGGTTTACATTTTGACACTTAAGGGTTAGAAGGATTTCACATACAGCTTCTCTCAAGCCCCACCCCCTGCCTCCTATACTCATAACAATACTTTACAGCACCATGGGGAGATAAGGGAAAGTAGTGACAGTGATACACAAATCCCCCAAAGACAGTGTCAGATCATCAGATAAACTTGCACTTATCTGCAAATAGTATCTATGCCTAACTCACTGTCTGACATAATCCACTTGCAGCCTTACCCAGATGCGTGTCACATCAGAGAATGTTGGGTGGCATTGCTCTTTGAAGGTGCATCAAAAAGGTACACAGAATCATCACTCTGAATCCATCGTTGTTCTTCATCAAGAGGCATCGGCTGGATTCTTAGAATCCTGCAATAATTTCCAAGAAGTCAGCAGAATAAGGCGTCTAAATGCTTCAGTGCTGGCAAAGTTTTAGGTCCTTTAAGGTTAAACAGTAGGAAAGTGTTTGTGTATCGCCACCTCATGGTGATCTATGTTACTGGGGCGGGTGGGGGGGGGACACCCTAATTAAGGTCTTTGCACACTAGCTCCATTTTTATTGAGTTAACTTATTTTCTAGAGAGGTGTGATTTCAGGGCTAGGTTAAATCACCTATTTCAGCACAGCAAACTATTGACTGCACTTAGACATTAATGAAAAAGAAGCACTAATTAATTCTGCAGGTTTTTTTAATGCTGATGAATGCGCACCAGTTTTATTTCGATACTCCGGCTGAAATGCAGTGTGTATTAATTAGCCACTGATTAGAATTTCCATTTTTAGAATAATATATATGGAAGTATATATATTTCTCATTTGATGATGCACTTCAGGGACTCTTTCCCCTCCTCTACGTGCTGTTGAGATACTGGAAGGGGTAGGATACTGAGATTGGAGGTGGGGATGCTAGTCTTTTACACAATGATTTGATATATAGTGAAGGAAGGAAATGTTCAAGATCTGGAAATTCCTAAGTGTCACTGCTAGATGGCATCTCTGTGCTATTTTTTGGAAAGCAGAATGCTACTTCTGACCTTGGTACAGTACGTAGGCTCGAGCTACGGAGATCACTCAAGGCAAGCCATCATTCAATCATAACCAATTCGTCACTCTGGGCAAACAGAAGGAAACGTTTCTAAGTTGAGTAACACCAACCTGCAAAGGGAAATATTGCCATGTAGAAGGGTTATTACAGTCTTCCCAGCCCTTGCGAGTGAGGAGTTTTCTAGTACTTACATAGAATTCTTCTGCCTGCAGGAGGTTTTCCATGCATTTCAGTCGAAGGGTTGCTGCATGTACACAAGTGGATGTGTGTGTACAGAGACACTGCTTTCTTTGAAGTGAATGAACGAGGCCTGCACCTCTTCAGTATGTAACGCTGTAACACCACCAAAGTTCCTGGACTAGGTGGTAGTCTTCTTTGCAAAATATTAATCTGGGCACTAGTAGCTAGGGACTTCCGAGGCACATGGCAAAACTCTGTCCTGGAAACCGGACCAGCTCCATGTTTTAGAGGGAGCCTTGCAAGAGATCCTTAGTGGGCAGGCACCTCTCCCCATCTTTACAGTCACACTCATTTTTCTCTGGGTTCAGTCCATACCTTTTCTCAGAGAGAAAGGGGAAACAAATGAGCGTACAAAGGCCCATTCCATAGTGGTGAGTGCATGGGCATGTGAAATCTGTAGGATGTGAAACACAAGAGCAGTCAAGTACAACATTCCTAGAGTGAACATGTTTACACATGGGGAGGAATGTTTGTCCAGCCAGCAGGTAAACTTCCTGTTTCCTTCTGGGCTGGGACAGACTTCCTCTGCATGTGACTGGAGGTGGGTGTGGCCTCACCTGTGCAGGTAATGACAAAAGCACAGGGCAGGGCAGCCATCTCTCTCTCTTTCAACACACGCATCAAAGAAACAACATCTACTGAGCCAAAGATGCCCTCTCGGCTTCCAGCCAAGAGAGGGCAAAGGGACTGTCTTCTTATGAGATAGATTCCAAGTGTATGTTACTTCATAAAGCTAAGTCTGCCTTCTGGGATCCGATTGTGAACAGAATGTGAGTAAACTCTTTTAATACTTTTGTAAAAGACTGTGTCCTCTCTTATATTTTATGAGGGAATAGTTATTATAGAGGCTTTAGCAAGCCTGAGCAAACGCATCCATTGCAAAGTTTAAAATAAGTGGAATGTTACTCTGCTGAAATTGTGGAACTTGTTAACACAAGTTGGATAAGGATATAATCAAACAATATATCCTCTCCTGCATCCCTGAACATTCCCACAAAATCTACTCCATGTCTTCAGTTTTTATGAGTAGTGCCACTTCAAGTTTTATTTATGGCTCAATGAATGTACAGGGTGGACCCACCTGGTATCATGGGCCTCAACCAAGAGAAGAGGAGGAGAAGGAGGAGGAGGAAGAGTTTGGACTTGATATCTCACCTTTCACTCTCCTTAAGGAGTCTCAAAGCGGCTAACAATCTCCCTTCCCTTCCTCTCCCACAACAAACACTCTGTGAGGCGAGTGAGGCTGAGAGACTTCAGAGAAGTGTGACTGGCCCAAGGTCACCCAGCAGCTGCATGTGGAGGAGTGGGGAAGCGAACCTGGTTCGCCAGATTACAAGTCCACCACTCTTAACCACTACACCACACTGGCTCCATTTGGAGACCCTTTGGAGGTGGAGCCCCCAAAGCTACTGCTTTCCAAGGAAAAGTTCAACTCACTCTCCGGTCTTTTCTGAATAGGGAAGCTCACCCTAGATTCTACACCCTGCCCCCTGAATCTCAGGGAAGTACTGCTACCCCTCAGACTCTTGAGGAACATACTTTAGACTTCTGCAAGGAATGGGAAGGCCCTGAGGAATGTTCCTTAATGAAGTCACCACAACTCCAAACTTTACCGTTTTTCTAAAATGTTACTGGCCCCTTAAGATGGGCAGATGCAGAACTTGAATTAATGGAGTTTTGAGACTGACTCTCCAGGCCAGCCTATAAACCCTGGCAGTTGCTCCAGGCCAGTGTTGGTATATCTTCTATGTATTCCTGCATTAACTGCTAGGTGCAGTTAAGAACCCAAGTGCATAGTATCTGGATTAGCATGGCCCAATGTCCTAAATCAGAGCTAGCCACCAGCTTTGCCTCTTTCAATCTCACCTGACCCATCAGCTTCCCATGTTGGTGGAACGCATGAGAAAGACCCACAGTTGAAGACCCTGAAAGGTTTAATTTTACCTTTCTGTTTCTATCACAGCTGGCTTTCTAAATCTGATTTGATTGCCTGCATCCTCCTCGGCTCATGAATAGTGAGTGAGGAGAGACCGGGACCCTCAGCAAGTTTCAAAACAGTTGAGATTACATTGTAAAAAGCCTTTGAGTGACTTGGATATGGTCTTAGATATGGACAGGATTGCATTACGAAAAGCTTTGGATCACCTTGGATCCAGACTAAGTTATTTGAACTGGGATCCCACTAAACATCAATGGGATATGAGTCATACCAAGCAGGTCCCAATGGAACCTAAATTTAATTGACCTAGTGTGAAACCAACCCCATTCATTTAAGATACTTTGCTGTGGTTTTTTGTATGCTTCATAAGGATCTGGTGTTAGGTTCTTAGGAATAATCACACCATGGTCTTAAACACAGTGAATGGGAGCTGACCTCTCTCTTCTCCCTAAATGGTGCCACTATGGGACTTCCCTTACTTACATTAGTAAGACTGGCAACCATTTGTACACACAGAAATAAATAGGAGCTATGCAAGAGTTCTACTAGTTATCTGAGTTAACTGAACTTGCATAAGCCTCCATAGGCTTGTTTAACATGAGCGAGTCAACTCAGATAACTAGTAGATCTTGTATAGCTCCTATTTATTTCAGTATGTGAACTTCTTGCTTACAGGGAGGGTGTGGGGGATTCCCTGGTCCTGAATGGGGTAACTGTGCCCCTGAAGGACCAGGTGTGCAGCCTTGGAGTCATTTTGGACTCACAGCTGTCTATGGAGGTGCAGGTTAACTCTGTGTCCAGGGCAGCTGTCTACCAGCTCCACCTGGTACCCAAGCTAAGACCCTACCTGCCCGCAGACTCTCTCGCCAGAGTGGTGCATGCTGTAGTTATCTCCCACTTGGACTACTGCAACGCGCTCTACGTGGGGCTGCCTTTGAAGGTGACCTGGAAACTGCAATTAATCCAGAATGTGGCAGCTAGACTGGTGACTGGGAATGGCCACCGGAACCACATAACACCAGTTCTGAGAGATCTGCATTGGCTCCCAGTACATTTCCGAGCATGATTCAAAGTGTTGGTGCTGACCTTTAAAGCCCTAAATGGCCTCGATCCTGTATACCTGAAGGAGTGTCTCCACCCCCATCATTAAGCCCGGACACTGAGATCCAGCACCGAGGGCCTTCTGGCGGTTCCCTCATTGCGAGAAGTGAAGGTACAGGGAACCAGACAGAGGGCCTTCTCGGTAGTGGCGCCCGCCATGCAGAACGCCCTCCCTTCAGATGTCAAAGAGATAAACAACTACCTGACATTCAGAAGACATCTGAAGGCAGCTCTGTTCAGGGAAGTTTTTAATATCTAATGCTGTACTGTTTTTAATACTTGATTGGGAGCCGCCCAGAGTAGCTGGAGAAACTCAGCCAGATGGGCGGGGTATAAATAATAAATTATTATTATTATTATTATTATTATTACTACTACTACTACTACTATTACATCTTTGCATCTTTGAGCACATCTAGTACTGTTCCTTTAAAACAAGGGTGGGAAACGTTGAATCCCCAGATGTTATTGGACTGCATCTTCCATCATCCCTGACCATCGGCCATGTTCTTTCAGCCTGATGGAAGCTGTAGTCCAACAACAACAACAACATGCAAATAGAGTGTTTCAGGGGTATGTGCGTCATTAGCTTCTTTGAGTAAGGGAAAATGAGGAGCAGCCTTGTACTGAGTCAGGCTATTGGTCTATCTATCTCAGTTTTGTCCACACTGACTGGTAGAGGGTCTCCAGAGCTTCAAATCAAGAGTTTTAATCTTAGCTGCACCTGCCAGGTGTCAGGGACCATGCTGAGAAGGGCTGCACTGAGGAGGAATAGTGGAAGCCACCCCCTCCCCCTGATCCTGAATCTTCCCAGGAACAGGAAGACAGTGTAGATATGGGACAGTAGTTTGCAGAGGGGCATAATTCAGAGGGCAGAAGCTGGGGTATACTGGATGGGGAACAGCTAGAAAAAGAAGCACTGGGAGAGAGAGGGTTAACAGATTCACAGTCATTTGACAGCATTCCTCAACCGCTCTCCCCAAGGTCGAGAAGAGCTCAGGAAGTCTCAGAACAGAAAGCACAGACGGTATAAGCTCAGATGACAAGACGTAGTTTAATGGGGGGGGGGTAAGCCTTAATTGGGACACGGGTGTGCTGTGGGTTAAACCACAGAGCCCAGGACTTGTCGATCAGAAGGTCGGTGGTTCGAATCCCCGTGACGGGGTGAGCTCCCGTTGCTCAGTCCTTCTCCTGCCAACCTAGCAGTTTGAAAGCACGTCAAAGTGCAAGTAGATAAATAGGTACCGCTCTGGCAGGAAGGTAAACGGTGTTTCTGTGCGCTGCTCTGGTTCGCCAGAAGCGGCTTAGTCATGCTGGCCACATGAACCAGAAGCTGTATGCTGGCTCCCTCGGCCAATAAAGTGAGATGAGTGCCACAACCCCAGAGTCGGCCACAACTGGACCTAATAGTCAGGAGTCCCTTTACCTTTACCTTTAAGCCTTAATTGGGAGCATCACCATTCTGGGTAGTTGCTTTCTTTTGTCTCTCACTGTGTTTATTAAAGAAACTAACTGACAAGACTTTCCTTTTGTTTGATCTGTTTATCTACTGCCATGGGGCGGGGGGAGAAGCTGATTCCCTGAATCCTGACACCAGAGATTGAACCTGGAACCCTCTGAACTACAGCTTTTCCCCTAGCAGTGTACAAGAACACTAAATCAATAAATGGCTTTTGGACAGCATTTGGCCTGGTGAGTCATAAAGTGTACAGGTCTGGAATAAACCATGACACGCAGGGCAATCCTGTGCACTTTTATGCAAACCTACTCTGCACAGTGAATCATTCTCTCGGTTACCCATTTACCTGGAATAAAACCCATTGCATTTCATAGAACTTGCTTCTGAGTACAGAACTGCACTGTTAGTATACTAAGTGTAATCAAATAGAGCAGATCTATGAGCAAACTGATATAAAATGTGTGACAATGTGATTTGGGGGTTTTAAGGCCAGAAAATAACAAAGTAAGATTTGTCTTTGGGGAAATAAAAGTCTCATTTCCCTTAAACCAAGCAATGATGGTGTGTGACACTAGATTGTTCCAGCTTCCTATCGTAGTGATTAAGTGAGGCTGTTATCTTGCAGTTTGTTTGTAGGGATGAATATTAATGCTGAGGAATGGTACACATGCTTTTCCCCCTTTACTCAGAACTACTTAGCAGGCTCCCTGCTCAGATCTTGAGTAGCAGAACTTGAATGTTGGGACCTATAGGTAAACATACCATGATAAACATATGGGTAGATGCTTGACAAAACCTGTGCCCATTTAACACCATGGAGTGGGATTCAACATTGCGCTATAATAATAATAATAATAATAATAATAATAATAATAATAATAATAATAATAATTTATTATTTATACCCCGCCCATCTGGCTGAGTTTCCCCAGCCACTCTGGACGGCTCCCAATCGAGTGTTAAAAACAATACAGCATTAAATATTAAAAACTTCCCTAAACAGGGCTGCCTTCAGATGTCTTTTAAAAATAGGTTAGCTGCTTATTTCCTTGACATCTGATGGGAGGGCATTCCACAGGGCGGGCGCCACTACCGAGAAGGCCCTCTGTCTGGTTCCCTGTACCTTCACTTCTCGCAGTGAGGGAACCGCCAGAAGGCCCTCGGCACTGGATCTCAGTGTCTGGGCTTAACGATGGGGGTGGAGACGCTCCTTCAGGTATACAGGACCGAGGCTGTTTAGGGCTTTAAAGGTCAGCACCAACCTTTGAATCGTGCTCGGAAACATACTGGGAGCCAATGAAGATCTTTCAGGACCAGTATTATGTGGTCCCAGTGGCACTCCCAGTAACCAGTCTAGCTGCCGCATTCTGGATTAATTTCAGTTTCCGGGTCACCTTCAAAGGTAGCCCCACGTAGAGCGTATTGCAGTAGTCCAAGTGGGAGATAACTAGAGCAAACAGTAACCAAAAATATCCAAAACAGTCAAACATCCATCATAAAAAATTCTCAATATAGGGCTGCCAATATTAAAGCTCATACAGGTACTTAAAGGTACGAAGTCACACCAGTGTCATTAACTACTCTAAATGGCAGGCTTGCGTCCTAGTCTCATGCAAGAACCTTTCATTCATTCATTTTAATTGTATGCCGCCGCCCCCCCCCCCCCGGCAGAAAAAAATAATCCTGCTCAAAACGGCTTACAACAAAGAAACAGGGATGTGTTTGAAACAAACACGACAAAAGCAATTCCATAATAGCATGGCAACACAGTAAGCTAGTGACAATTTCATAATAACTTGGCAAAACGATAGTCATTTAGTAACAGTGTCAGTATAACTTAGCAAAACAATAGTAACGTAGTAACAATTTCATAGCAGCGTGGCAAAACAGTAAAATTGTAACATTTCATGATAACATGGCAAAACAAAACTATAATAACATACCAAAAAAAACCCCACACACTTCAATATTATAAATATAACTAGTTTAAACATGTAAAGGTAAAGGCAAAGGGACCCCTGACCATTAGGTCCAGTCGTGGCCAACTCTGGGGTTGTGGTGCTCATCTCGCTTTATTGGCCGAGGGAGCTTCCGGGTCATGTGGCCAGCATGACTAAGCCGCTTCTGGCGAACCAGAGCAGCACACGGAAACGCCGCTTACCTTCCCGCCGGAGCTGTACCTATTGATATACTTGCCCTTTGAGGTGCTTTCGAACTGCTAGGTTGGCAGGGGCTGGGACTGAGCAACGGGAGCTCACCCCGTGGCGGGGATTCGAACCGCCAACCTTCTGATCAGCAAGTACTAGGTTCTGTGGTTTAACCCACAGCGCCACCCGCATCCATAGTTTAAACATGTAGCAATAGCAAAAAAAACAAGAGAGCTTCACAGTTTCACCCTAGTCTTAGAAACACCCCTTCCCTGTTGCTGAGCTTTCCCATCCTTCCTTCTAGGGATTGTAGCACGGAGACCTGAGACTTTCTGCATTCAAAGCACATACTCTAAAACCATTTCAGCTTTGTGCCTCAGTTTGAACCTAGTATAACGAAAGTGATGGGGTGCCAGAGATTGCTAATGCCTTTTTCCTTTTCTTGGGCCAAATGTTTTGTTTAACTTGCATCCAGCCCTCCCCTATGATGGCTGTGAAACAATTACCTTTGTTAAGCAAAGTTGAACTGAAAACTGATGTGGTGTCTAAGAGCCTGAACTATTGACTGGGAAGTTGCTGGTTTAAATCTGCCATCAATAGGTACCATATTTTTTGCTCTATAAGACTCACTTTTTCCCTCCTAAAATGTAAGGGGAAATGTGTGTACGTCTTATGGAGCGAATGCAGGCTGCGCAGCTATCCCAGAAGCCAGAATAGCAAAAGGGATTGCTGCTTTCACTGCGCAGCGATCCCTCTTGCTGTTCTGGCTTCTGAGATTCAGAATATTTTTTTTCTTGTTTTCCTCCTCCAAAAACTAGGTGTGTCTTATAGAGCGAAAAATACGGTACTTCTCTCTCATCCTCAGCCCTTCCATCTGCAGCATGGGCAACAATGATGAAGATCTCAGGGTGGTTCACAGCATATAAATACAAAATAAAAATACACAATAAGAACAATAACAGAAACAAACCACCCATAACCCCTCACTTTTACATCTCTTAAAAATGCACATGAAGCTCTTTGAACACTTGGAAAATACTGCATAAAGCATTATTATTGGTATTATTAGAAACATGGCAGCCACACACCAAAATTGGCACTTGGGTTATTATTATTATTTTTTAATAATAATATTTATTGAGTTTTACAAAAAAGGTTTACAGAAACAGAAAAAACACAAGAAAACCCCACAAGAAAACAGAAAGAAAAATTTAAAAAGAAAAATTAAAAATCATTTTTTCAAATATCATACCATTCATTAACTTATTTTCATGACTTCCTCACATCTCCCTTTTTTGTATTCCATTTAGAAGTTTAATCAGCAAATTCATATCCTCTTATTTTACCCTTAATTATTTATCCTCTCAAATTATAACTTCTAATCATATTGCTAGAACCACTTCGTTTCATTTCAACATCATTTGCATTCAAAAATTTTGCAGTGTTTCTGTAAATACATTTTAAATTTCTTCCAGACTTCTTCCACCGACTCTTCTCCCTGGTCTCGGATTCTGCCAGTCATTTCCGCCATCTCCATGTACTCCATCACTTGCATCTGCCAATCTTCCAGAGTGGGTACATCCTGTGTCTTCCAATGCTTTGCAATAAGGATTCTCGCTGCTGCACTTGGGTTATTTTTACCTATTTCTCACTACTTACATGGAGGCATTGAGCCTAGGTGCCCAGAAGTAGTAAGACTGGAGGGTGTATTTTAATTTGGCTCGCTTGCCTTACATTCCCAATGGGGTGCTAGGGAGGCCACAGCGCTGCTGGCTACTGAACATTTTGTGCCGTGCTGCAGGAGCGTGTGTGTTGAGCGATATGAGATAATGTCTGGTTAGGTTGTCAGTGCACAACGTATGAGACCATTCTATTTGCGAGTCAGGTGGCTCCTTGCTAAGATAGGCTTACAGAGTTGCACTGGACGGTTTTTCAAAATAGGTGTCTTCAATTCATCTTGTCAGAATATTGTGCCCCCATCAGCCACTGAATAACTTAACTATGACAAACAGACACAACAGTACAAGCATCTTTTAATACAGAAGCCCGAGAAACATTTCCTCCACCCCAATAAGTTTAAAATGTTACCTTTCTATTCTTTTTTTTTAATGGATGTTGCCTATGCAGTGGATGTATGTGGCTATGTTTATAATGCAGCAATTGCAACTGTCACACATTACCTTGAAGATTAAAAAACCTCATAAGTCAGCTATTACAACATATGCATGGGGGTAATTCTGCAACTGCAATGCAAACAACAGATGAATCTACCAGTTGCATTAATTCTCCTTCCCTGGCCCCACCCTGTGCCTTCTTCCTGAGAGTAGCAGTTGCAGACAATTGGGGATCACATTGTGTGTGTGTGATAAATTCAGGATACCATGTAACCAATCAGATCTGGCTATAGTGACCACACTGTAATGCCAGTTCGGAGTGAGGGCAACACTTTTTGCAACACGGTGCCCTTACTCTGAGTGAGAGTCAGGCTGTCTGCACATTACCAACTTAAATAATAGTAGTAGTAGTAGTAGTAGTAGTAGTAGTAATGTTTATTTATACCCCGCCCGTCTGGCTGGGTTTCCCCAGCCACTCTGGGCGGCTTCCAACAGAAAACTAAAATACAATAACCTATTAAACATTAAAAGCTTCACTAAACAGGGCTGCCTTCAGATGCCTTCTAAAAGTTTGGTAGTTGTTTTTCTCTTTGACATCTGGTGGGAGGGCGTTCTACAGGGTGGGTGCCACTGCCAAGAAGGCCCTCTGCCTGGTTCCCTGTAACTTGGCTTCTCGCAGTGAGGAAACTGCTAGAAGGCCCTCAGCACTGGACCTCAGTGTCCAGGCAGAACGATGGGGGTGGAGATGCTCCTTCAGGTATACTGGACCGAGGCCATTTAGGGCTTTAAAGGTCAGCACCAACACTTTGAATTGTGCTCAGAAACGTACTGGGAGCCAGTGTAGGTCTTTCAAGACCGGTGTTATATGGTCCTGGCAGCTGCTCCCAGTCACCAGTCTAACTGCCGCATTCTGGATTAGTTGTAGTTTCTGGGTCACCTTCAAAGATAGCCCCACATAGAGTGAATTGCAGTAGTCCAAGCAGGAGATAACTAGAGCGTGCACCACTCTGGTGAGACAGTCTGCGGGTAGGTAGGGAGCTGATAAACAGCTGCCCTAGACACAGAATTGACCTGTGCCTCCATGGACAGCTGTGAGTCCAGAATGACTCCCAGTCTGTCCACCTGGTTCTTCAGGGGCACAGTTACCCCATTCAGGACAAGCGAGTCCTCCACACCCGCCCGCCTCCTGTCCCCCCAAAACAGTACTTCAATCTGTTAGCCGCCATCCATCCTCCAACCACCTCTCCATGCCCCATCTGTGTTTCAGATTGTATATGTGACCGTGTTTCCAAGCAGCCTGCTTTCCAAAAATATGCATTTTTGTGTGCATTTTTAGAACTGGAGCTTCAGAATTTGGAGATGTGTGTAATCTGAATTATAACTGTGTTCTGATCCATGTATGAGTCCAGGATCCGTAAAATAGGCCAGTTTCCTCTAAAATGCAGACTGAATATATTTATCCTCCATCGCTATCTAGATGAAGTCGTTCTAAGGCTGCTTTGTATGCTTGTGGTTGTCTCATGCAGATATGGAGGGCCATGAAAAGTTTAACACAGAGAATCGCTAGCAGTGGCATGGAACCAGGTTACTTTTACTTAAAACATTGGCTAGGCTTCATTCTGCTTTGCTGGAGGAACCCTGGGCATCAGAGCAGTTGCTTCATTGGTGACTATTTACTTATATGTCACCCATCTGACTGGGTTGCCCCAGCCATTCTGGGCTGTATCCATGCCCAAAGCTGTAAAATGTTTTAAAGGTTAAGACCAGCTGTTTGAATTGTGTGCTGAGATGAACAAGAAAGAAGTGAAGCTGTTTCAAAACTAACAACATGTCCTCCCACAGAAACCTGTAGCATCCTTTGACTTAAGGTGTTTTGTTTAAGCTGTATCTCTAACTTAGATTTAGTTCCATGACAGCTCCGGAGTCACAGGATGTGAATTCTCGTGATCTTTCCTGTTAACTATGCACTGCTGTGCTTCTCTTAGAGAAGCCAGGCTGATCTGTAGAAAGACTAAATAGGAACGGGCCAAAGCTCAGTGGTGGAGTCTGTGGAGTGGTAGAAGGCTGTTGCTTGTTGACTTGGCATAGGGAAGTGATCCTAATACTGATGTAACAAGCAGCCACGTCATTGGCCACACACACACACAAACACACACACACACACACACACACACACACACACTTAAAATGCATCCATTACTAGGTGGTGGTAGGCAAATACCATAAAATGACTATCGCCAATGTGTTGCAACACATGAGAGTGTTTTATTATGGGTAGGCAAACTAAGGCCCAGGGGCCAGATCCGGCCCAATCGCCATCTAAATCCAGCCCACAGACGGTCCGGGAATCAGCGTGTTTTTACATGAGTAGAATGTGTCCTTTTATTTAAAATGCATCTCTGGGTTATTTGTGGGGCATAGGAATTCGTTCATTTTTCTTCTTCTTCTGAAGGAGCGTCTCCACCCCCATCGTTCAGCCTGGACACTGAGATCCAGCACCGAGGGCCTTCTGGCGGTTCCCTCATTGTGAGAAGTGAGGTTACAGGGAACCAGGCAGAGTGGCGCCCTCCCTGTGGAACACCCTCCCTTCAGATGTGAAGGAAATAAGCAGCTATCTTATCTTTAAAAGACATCTGAAGGCAGCAGGGTTAGGGAAGTTTTTAATATTTAATGCTGTATTGTTTTTAATACTCGATTGGAAGCCGCCCAGAATGGCCGGGGAAACTCAGCCAGATGTGTGGGGTATAAATAATAAATTATTTAATAATAATTTATTATTATTATTATTATTATTATTATTATTATTATTATTATTATTCAAAATATAGTCCAGCCCCCCACAAGGTCTGAGGGACAGTGGACCGGCCCCCTGCTGAAAAAGTTTGCTGACCTCTGATTTTATTCATGCACAGTAGTACTATAGTGAGAGAAAGAGTATTCTAGGCTTCTCCATATCACATGGCTGACTTTGAGAGGTCACTGGAAGACATGAGAAAATAATTCACTGTCTGTGTCTATTCAGTCTCTGCCAGGACAGCCAACCAAGGTGTCAGAAAAGATGACAGATTTTGTGAAAATGATGCATGTCTGGAGACGCATCTATGCTCATTCAATGAAAAAGGGATTTTGAGCACCATGTGATTCCTTCCTGTCACTGGCAAAACAAGGATCAGACTATACACTTCCGAACTTATTATGCACTTGTTGGTGTTGACTTTCTTTTGAATTGTTTCCATAAGTTCCAAAAGAGCTAACGCAGAGCACATCTCATGAATTATAGGTAAAGGTACCCCTGCCCGTACGGGCCAGTCTTGACAGACTCTGGGGTTGTGCGCCCATCTCACTCAAGAGGCCAGGGGCCAGCGCTGTCCGGAGACACTTCCGGGTCACGTGGCCAGCGTGACAAAGCTGCATCTGGCGAGCCAGAGCCGCACACGGAAACGCCGTTTACCTTCCCGCTGGTAAGCGGTCCCTATTTATCTACTTGCACCCGGAGGTGCTTTCGAACTGCTAGGTTGGCAGGCGCTGGGACCGAGCAGCGGGAGCGCACCCCGCCGCAGGGATTCGAACCGCTGACCTTTCGATCAGCAAGTCCTAGGCGCTGAGGCTTTAACCCACAGCACCACCTGCGTCCCTTCTCATGAATTATACTTGGTTTCATATTTGGATAGGTATAGTTTTCAAGCAGAAACGAAGTATCTTGTTCTATGTTCATTTTAATTTTGCCATATTTCTAACTGGCGCCATCCTGAAGGTTTGGGGAGAGTGACAGCACTAAAATGACATTTATATGTTCAGTGAGGAGAAACAAACTGAATTGACATGACAGGATGGGTAGTCAGCAGATCTGGCCATTTGAGGATAGTGGGGTTGCTTGTTTGGAATGGGATCACATTGTCCTTGACGGATAAACTTTGCACCTTGGGCGTGTACTTTTTGTACAGAAATCCTTGCTGATCTACTTCAAATAACCCAGAGATTTATCAATAGGAAACTGCCTTATATTGAGTCAGACCCGTAGTCCATCTAGCACCATATTGTCTACAGTGAACAGCAGCAGCCCTCCAGTGTTTCAGACACCCTTGCCTTAGATCTCACCCTTGCTCACCCTTGCCTTAGATCTTTGGTATCTTCTGCTGCCTGTGGGACTGATGTGGTGAAGAAGGTCAGAAACCCAGAGCTGCAATATTTTCTGAGCAGAAAATCTGTGCAAATCCTGGCAGCAAGGTTGTCCCAGGAGTTGCTTGCTGAGATGGCTCACATCCACACCATGTATCCCAAGCTCTCCTAGCCTCCTCCCAGAGAATCCTGGGAATTGTAGTTCATTAAGGTGGCTGGGAATTATAGATCTGCGAGGGGGTCTCTTGACAACAGTTCCCATGATTATTTAAGGGATGCTGCGGCTGTTAAAGTGGTATAAAAGTGTTTTCAAGAGTGACTGTCTTGCAGCCTCATTACTCCAGGACTCTACTGATGTATAAATGTCCAGATCTGGGGCCATGATGGTAGAAAAATGACTAGTACATTTTGCAGATAAATAAAAACATCTCCACATAAAAATTCATGAGGATGCTTTTTAAAAGCACTTGAAAGGGAGGCCCTTTGCATTTAGGTCCACAGCAATCGAGGACAGCTCTTCAGATATATACTTGCTCTTGGCATCTCTTCAAGTGCTGTCCTTGGTAATGACTTTTTCTTGAATCATGGCTGGCTAGGCTCATTCAGGGGCATTTAGCACCGTAATTTTACAACCAATGTTTTAATTTCAAAAGGCTTTTATGGTGCATTTGGGAATTCTTTTTTATAAAAAAGTGTCCCCCCCCCCCTTGGCATAAATAATAAAAAAGATTTAATAGCAAATTATTATTTAATATTGCATCAACGGCTGTGGGGCATTTGTTTTAGTTTCTGTCAACTCTCTGGAAACAGTTCTTTATAGTTTGCTCATTTTACAGTTACTTACACCAATGCTTGCTCATTCATGTAGTATCATGTGATTCTCTTAAGGAGAACTCCTCTGTATCTTCAGACTACTATATATGACACTTTTTCATGTGTGATGATTTACTAGCCAGGTGTCCATCAAATGCCAGGGATATGTATGAAAATGTGGCCATAAAAATGATTGAAACTAACTGGCTGACTCTCTCAGATTTCCTGTTTTGCTCCTCCCCTCTTCCCAAATTAGAGTGGTACCTCCAGTTGTGGACAGGATCTGTTCCAGAGGTCCAGTCAGATCCCGAGGTTTCCACAACCTGAGGACCGCTTCTGTGCATGCGTTGGTTCGACTGTGTATCCATTCATGGGAAATGAGCAAATGTCTGTAATAAGATGCAAGTTGGTTTAATAAGATGCAAGGTATCAGCAATTCTGTTCAAAATAGTGGTTTTAATTGATTTATTTATGGGGGGGGGGGTGCTCTGTGATTTTCTGGATGCAAAGTTAACCATGCAACCAGTTCCCCATGCCCATGGCATCTTAGAAGTTGTGTTTCTTGAACAGCAGCCTTTCCATGCTTCAGAACAATCTACGTTTGAAACTTTGGGGCATTTCAGAAGCAAGGAGTGATGTAGCTTGAGGGAGAGAAAGATGCTATGGGTTGTCGTGTGCTTGTCAGAATTTGGCTTGAGCATGCCAACAACGACACTAACACAGAATCAACAGACTTTTTTTTCTCACTCAGAAATGTATTGAAGCTTTTGTTTCAGCATCAATAACAATACATAATAATATTAGAAATCAAGGAACTCTCACTGTTCAAATTAGGATAATTATTTTGCTTGATTATTTGAACTATTTCTAGACAGCTTTATGGGCAATGTCCTCTCTGCGTGGCTTACAAAAGTAAAAAACATCTAAAAACCTACAGATTTTGCAGCCAAAGAGCATTAACCACAAATTGAAACAATATGTAAACCAGCATAAAATCTAAAACCGGTGGATTGAAACTAATTTTCTAAAACAGCAATGACTTGAACATCATGCTGACTAAAAGTCAGCTAGAACATGTGGAGTTTCAAGGTTTATTTATTTATTTTAAAAGACTGCTGTAATTCATATAACCCTAGTGAAAGAGTTCCATACTGTTAAGAGCCAACACTGAGAAGATCCCATCCCTTGTGCTCACCAAGCTAGCTGACCTTCATAGCAAGCAACACGTAGGGCCTTCAGAGAGCCAGTGTGGTGTAGTGGTTAAGAGCAGTGGACTTGTAATCTGGGGAACCAGGTTCGCTTCCCCATTCCTCCACATGCAGCTGCTGGGTGACCTTGGGCTAGTCACACTTCTTTGAAGTCTCTCAGCCCCACTCACCTCACAGAGTGTTTGTTGTGGGGGAGGAAGGGAAAGGAGAATGTTAGCCGCTTTGAGACTCCTTCGGGTAGTGATAAAGCGGGATATCAAATCCAAACAAGCTTGTATGGGTGAAGGAAATCCTTTAAATAATGTGACCAGATATTATGTTTCACTCACTGGGAATGTAGTCCAACTATGCCCTTTCAAATAAGCTGGAGCAATTTTTTTAAAAGGATTAGAATGCCATTGGTAGAAGCCAATGTGAAAACTAAAAAACAACAACTGAATGTTTTCTAGCACATTTCATGGTTTGTTCTAACGTCCTACTATTCTCTGCATATTTGCCTTTATGTTGTCCTATAATACACAGGTTCTGCTCCTATCCTTGACATATCACTAATGGACATGGACATGGAGACAGATACACACACACACAGTATGTGTGTATGTGTGTAATTAACATCTACTTAAAAATAAGGTGGACACGGGTGGCGCTGTGGGTTAAACCACAGAGCCTAGGACTTGCTGATCAGAAGGTTGGCGGTTCGAATCCCCGCCATGGGCTGAGCTCCCGTTGCTTGGTCCCTGCTCCTGCCAACCTAGCAGTTCGAAAGCACATCAAAGTGCAAGTAGATAAATAGGTACCGCTCCGGCAGGAAGGTAAACGTCATTTCCATGCGCTGCTCTGGTTCACCAGAAGTGGCTTAGTCATGCTGGCCACATGACCCGGAAGCTGTACGCTGGCTCCCTCGGCCAGTAAAGCGAGATGAGCGCCGCAACCCCAGAATCGGTCACGACTGGACCTAATAGTCCCTGGTCCCTTTACCTTTACCTTTAAGAATAAGGTATATGCTTCTAAAGAGATTTTGCTAGGTGTACTGCAACCGCTAATGGATTAATACCAACATCCTCCATCTCAGATGAATGAGAGGTTGAAATAAATGGCTCTTACTCTTCAGAAAGCAACCATAAAATGACAATCTTTTAAAAAGATAAAATGCCGCTTTTGATACCATAAACCTTTTGAAAACTCAAGAGACACACACACAAAAGCTCTTGGGGGGAGGATGTGAAATTATTGATTAATACTATTGAAATGCACCAAAGATGGTGAGAAGTATATTTGCTTTGAAACAAGAAATTTATTTTGGGTTTTGGGTTGACTGTACCCCATGTTATATTAATGGGTTCTGCCTGGATTTAATTGGCTGATCACAAATGAGCATTAGCAGCACAATCCACAGCCCAGTTAAGATGGAGTACTTTGATTCATGATTTATTTTTGCTCAACAACCTTCATCTTTTAAAAAGCCCAAACCACTTCATTTCAACTGTTATTTACTAAGCTGAGTGTCATCAAACATTATAATCAGCCAGCTATTCAATCAAACTTCAGACAGTGATGCTGTTTCATAATGTGGAAAGTTGCCTTTCTACCGTGGTAGTAGATCCTTAATTATTTTGCTGCAGCAGTTCCTAACTCATTGAAAATCTTCCTGAATCCTTAACTGCTTTTGCAGGAGCCCACTAGCAGCAGCCAAGGCTCTGTCCATGGTGCTGAATGCTGACTACAGACAACATCACACCTGAACACTGTATATTTTTATTTTGACACATGTTAATGTTTTTAATGGGGATTTTAAATTTCAATAATAATAATAATAATAATAATAATAATAATTATTATTATTATTTACTTGTACCCTGTCCATCTGGCTGGGCTTCCCCAGCCACTCTGGGCGGCTTCCAACAAAGATTAAAAATACATTAAAATGTCACACATTAAAAAGCTTCCGATGTCTTCTAAATGTCAGGTAGTTGTTTATCTCTTTGACATCTGATGGGAGGGCGTTCCACAGGGCAGGTGCCACTACCAAAAAGGCCCTCTGCCTGGTTCCCTGTAGACATCAAATCAAATCAAATATCTTTAATACGGTCAATGACCAGAAAGCACCCTGTAGACATCTAACACAGCCAAGATTAGGCTGGGCTAGAATCTTTCCTCCTAATGTGCTACTGTTGTTTCATCTAATTTACACGGAGTCGTTTCAGAACGTGGAACATTTAAAAAATGCCATCCTTCTAATGGTGGTGCAGTCCCTTCCACTATATTAGGGTCATGTTACTTCAGTCTGCGGCATTTGCAGTAAATTGATTATCATGAGTTCCCAACCTTTTCTGTGTCCCTGCAACACATTTGGAAACCTAAGAATCCATAGTGGGCATCACAATGTACCCATTTCACAGGCGGGGGGGGGGCACGACTGATGGTGCTCTCCCCATAAATACATACACCACAAACCAGCTAAACACTCATACTCCCCAAATGCAAAAACTCAAGAAATGCTCACCACCAAAAGAGACAACCCCAAACCAAATAACAATTTTGAAAAGCCAATTGCAACTTCAATTTTTTTAATTAAAAAAAACTGAACAGGGCAGGGGGTATCAAGGAGGTGCCTGGGGGTGATATGGTCCCATGGATGCCATGCTGGAAAATAAAGGTTAAAAAAAAAAAAGGTGAAGGACCCCTGGACGGTTAAGTCCAGTCAAAGACGACTATGGGGTTGCGGCGCTCAGCTTGTTTCAGGCCAAGAAAGCTGACGTTTGTCCACAGACAGCTTTCTGGGTCATGTGGCCAGCATGACTAAACCGCTTCTGGTGCAACAGGGCACCATGACGGAAGCCAGAGTGCGCAGAAACACTGTTTTCTTCCCTCTGCAGTGGTACCTATTTATCTACTTGCACTGGTGTTCTTTCAAACTGCTAGGTTGGCAGGAGCTGGGACAGAGCAACAGGAACTCACCCCGTTGCGGGGATTTGAACCGCCGACCTTCTGATCACCAAGCCCAAGAGGCTCAGTGGTTTAGACCACAGCACCACCTGCTCCTAATCCCAGGATTAGGGCTTTTGACTGAGGCCTTGGAATAGGCACTAAAAGGACATTTATGACAAAAGAGGATATATTAACATTAGACTCTCACTAGTAACTAACACATTTTTTGCTGGGTTTGGAAATACTTTCAACTTTGTTCTCATAATTCCTTCAGATATGCCTTAAACATTCAGAAATAATAGGCAATTGACTTCTCTGTGAAGAAATATTATGAAGTTTTCGGTATGGAAATATAAGCACTTAAAAGTCATTTTCTGAATTTTCTACATGTCAGCGCAGTGCCACGCTGTTGTGAATAACAGCAGACAGCTGAGACTTGGGAGACATAATCTTATTATTTGTTTCATTATCAGAGCCTTGAAGTGCTCCCATTGATTTTTCTACTTTAGAAACTCTTATCCTATAGCCATTAGGAGATTAATTTGTATTTCCCAATTTGCTCTGCACTATTGAGAGTGCTAATCACAAGATATTATCATGAGATTGAGCACTTGGGATGATTAAGGGTTATGCCACAATACTAGATACCTTTACTAGGAGCAAGGTTCCATTGGAAACAATGGAATTCGTTCATTCATTCATTCCAGTATTTCTAGGCCGCCTTTCAGAGTTAACTCTTGCAAGGTGGCTCACAAATATTTAAAAGCATTGCATTCATTCTTAACCTATTTCAGACCATAAAACTACAATCTATGAACATCTTTAAAAGATTATGACAGCAGCCATTAAACAACATCCATGAAACAAAATGGTATAAAGATTAAAACAAACAACAAGGAATAAAAAAATTTAAAGAGATAAGTCTGAGGGCTTTTAAACTTTGCACTGCCAGTGTACAGTACTAGTAATTGAGGGTACAGATTGAAAGAATGGAAGTATAGTCTTCTTGGATCAGACCAAACTAATAGCTAGTCCAACAGGTCTCTTTCCAAAAGCTGCCCACCAGATGCATCTGATGCTCACAACATCCCTGATGTTTGTTCCCACATCTAAAAAGTGCACAACACTTCTGACAGTTCTGATTCAATGGGCAAAATTAGTTAATACCATTTGGGATAGTTATTAGTTCTCCATTCTCTCTCTCTTTATAGCAGGGCATGATGCAGCCAAGCAGGTTTGGGTCTCGTCAGTGCTTGGTTGTGGAGATGGTCTAGGAACCATATCTACACCAGCTTTTATTTCCATGGTGGATGAAAGGCAGGAAAAAAATCTTGTTTCTATTTTTGCTTCTTTTTGCTGTTATGGCGGTCTAAATTACTTTATTGCTGCCTTGCGCTTGCATTGCAGAGAAAAGCGGGATAGACATTTTATTATAAATAAATAATGGATCCACAAAATGAATAGTATTTTCTGATGGATACTGAAAGCCATCCTTCCGTATTTCCTGCATGCATTCTGGGTCCACATTTATGTTCCTAAGGCACAATTCTTTGCTGATGTATTTCCCGTCACCAGACCATGCACATATTCCATTACATGTACAGATAGCGCATTTGAAGATACATATCTATATAGCTATTAATGGGGAAAAAATGCAACGGGATAGATTCCAATTACCAGGCTTATATCCCACTATGGCACCCCAGTGGCCTCTCAAGAATTGCTCCCCCCTCCTTCTTCAAAGGATTATAGATACCACTAAATTTTTCAGAGTTCTCTTTTGAGGTTTCTTCAGCTCTTAAACAGCTTCCCATGGTTCATGAGCCACACACATTCAAGTCACCAGTGCCAACTAATATTTGAGCAAATATATTTTCCATGTACATTTCTCTGTTGGATGCAACCTTCAACAAATGGCCGGCACAAGTACATCAGGTTCCCTCAAGCTGCATGTGGCTTGGACAGATTCCCACATGTGGCTTGCCCAATTCTGCAGAGAGTGGCTAGGAAGGGAAGCCAGACTGGAAAAGGTTGTTCCAGCCACATGATTGATGCTAGAGTAAAGGCATATGGTTAAAGCCAACACTGTGTGCACAGAGCTCCACTTGTGCAGAGGGGCTTCCCTTCCTCTCCCAACATATCCCCAAGCTCTGCTCTGAAGGGTCCCTCCAACCCCCTGGAACAGATTTTGAGGGTGTGTGTGTGAGGGAGTTACAGGAGAGAGGATAGGGAAGCTCCATTGCTCAAATGGAAGTCTGTTCTGCGCAAGCAGAACAACAACAGCATTGGGTATAACCCACAGTCAGCAACAGAGTATGAATATGAGTTCTGCTATCAGAAATAATACCTCTCAGGAGTAAGCATGGACCAATGGTACCAAATAGTATGGGCAACAGCCCTACTAGAAAAATTAACCAATAAACTGAAACTGACACGGGGACAAATAGAAGAAGACACCTTCACCCTGGTATGGTTCTCCTTTATTACATACACAGCCCAATAAGACAATGACAAAAATACAAATCAATATGGCTAACCTGATCCAAAAGACCCACTCACCTCACTCACACATGAACACAAAGACCATCGCAGCCAACCACAAATGAATAACCACACCCTAGGCCAACACAAGCCTCTCTTACCACCAAAGGAACACAAATGAACAGCAAAGAACATGCACAAGCAACGTTGACACCAAACCCTACATATAGTAAGTACAGTGGTACCTCGGGTTAAGTACTTAATTTGTTCCGGAGGTCCGT
Source organism: Podarcis gaigeae (assembly GCF_964106915.1). NCBI lineage: Eukaryota > Metazoa > Chordata > Lepidosauria > Squamata > Lacertidae > Podarcis > Podarcis gaigeae. The sequence goes on along the minus strand of NC_139682.1, from coordinate 77,044,658 downwards.
TCTTAACCTGAAACTGTTCTTAACCTGAAGCACCACTTTAGCTAATGCGGCCTCCTGCTGCCGCCGCGCTGCCGGAGCATGATTTCTGTTCTTATTCTGAAGCAAAGTTCTTAACCTGAAGCGCTGTTTCTGGGTTAGCGGAGTGTGTAACCTGAAGCGTATGTAACCTGAAGTGTATGTAACCCGATGTACCACTGTAAAATAGAAACATTGGCACCCAACCCCAACCCCATCCATCTTCCCCCCACTCCACCTCTTCCCCCCTTTTCTTCCTAATGTCTCAACAAGTGAAACTGATTTGTAAAAATGTTACATGGGGGGGGGGAGATACGAGAGAGAGACATTGCACACACCTTTGTAAATTAAGAAAATCAATAATAATAATAATAATAATGATGATGATGATGATGATGAAATAATGGTCCTAATCCAGCTAAAATGAGTCTTTCTGAAGCCCCACTGAAATCATTGAAATAAGGGAAGTTGCTTTATACTGAGTCTGACCATTGATCCATCTAACTCAATACCACCAGCAGCTGTCCAGGACGGGGGTCTCTCCCAACCATTCCCACAGGTGCCAGGTATTGAACCTGGAACCCGCATAAAAAGCTGATGCTCTATCAGTGAGCTATGGTCCTTCCAGTGGTTGGTTGTGCCTAATTTGTCCCAGAGGTTTCTCTAGAACTGAAGTGTGGCCACCTCTAATTGAACCAAAGCTTGCATCATGGAAACCCAACCTATTTCAGGTTATATACATATTGCTGTTCAGCCCAGAGAATGGATGTTGGTACAAAAGCATCAGCCCATCAGGCAATGCAATGGCAGATGACTGAACTGCTCTTAAATCCAGTAGCTGAATAGCTTCATCTATCTGCCATCCCGGTTCCAAGACAGGCAAATCCATGACAATGAGGATTCTCTCCATGCTGACTACTTCCAGTATGGCACTTAAGGAGCATGTTTAGATTAACAGATGGTCCCCAGGCAGTGTTATGCTTCCCCCAAATGCTCTCCATTCACCATAACTTCATCCCTTTTGTGATTTGTTTCCCTGCACATCTTTCAGAGGGGTAGCAGAAGGTACAATGAAATAGCAAGGAACCACACACATACAGAGAGAGAACAGTGGGTTTACTCTGAAGATACCACCCATTTTCATGGTGGCATAGGATGAACTCATACCACTGCAGTAATAATAATAATAATAATAATAATAATAATAATAATAATAATAATTTATTTGTACCCCAGCCAGAGCCAGGCTCAGGGCGGCTAACATCATAAAACTAACACAGCATATGAAGAACATAAAAACATAAAAACAGGCAATCAATTAATTGAAATACATCTTAAAATTAGTTCAGAGCAAATTAAAATCTGGACAGATGGCAGTCCAACGGTAAAATTGAGAGTGGTTAATACATACAAAGATGATTTCTTCATCTTTCCAGCAATCATTAACAACTGGGGTTTCTCCACTTTGATTTCCCTTCATTGCTGATAAATCCTGCATATTTAAAGTCTGTGTTAACAAAAATGGTAAAATGTTAGTAACTCATGACTTTTCTTTTTTAAAAAACAACAACAACCCCAAACCCACCCCTATTCATTCTGAATTTTTCTTATGTGCAAATCTTGCCTCCCCACTACATTGCAAAGTAGGCTTAATTACAAGTATAGATGAAAAATATCTGACTGCAGCCATTTAATTCTCCTTGCCAAGAAAGAGAGTGTACATCAGTGTGTTTTCAATGGTCCACATGGATAATTTTCTGGACTTTGTTGTTCTTGAACAGCTTCCTAATGAATACTAAGTGGCCAGCCATTTTAGTTCATAGAAACGTTTTGCTGCCCCCCCCCCTTCTCCCCAACTCTCCATCACACACACAGACACACACAGAGAGAGGATTGGCAGTCAAGAAGCTATCGGCAAATCTTTTCTCTCTACCTTCCCTTAGCTGTGATATGTGTGCTATTGGAACCTGGTGATTTGTCAGTTTTAATGGTCTGTAACGTTTAAAGAACCAAAAGATGTTATCCATTCACTTCCTAATTACCCAGCTACATTCCCTTGAGACTGCAGCTTATTCAAATGCCATTTTCCCATTTTTTAAAGGCAGATATGGGCAAATCCAATCTCTTTAAACTCCAGCCCTGCAAAGTTTGAAAGTATTCATCTGGCATATACTTGTGCTTCTGCAATCCAAACTTTTCTAGTTTAGGTGTTATTTGATTTATTTGTCTATTTTTTTTAACGACCATGACAATTTAATTTAGCACCAAATTCTTTTTTATTTTGGCCCCCCTCAATATTTTGTTGCTTTACAGAGACTCTTCTTTCTTTAACAGGGTTTTCTTGCTTTAGGGTCATAGGTTCCTCTTCTTCAGAAGGGCTCTCAAACTTAGCTATGGCTGGAATTAGGGTGGGTATTTAGCCGTTGCCCAAAAAAGAGGAGAAAGGAGGATGTAGAGTTGCATGCAGTTGTGTGTGATAATATGTGCAGAACCTTTGGCTCTCTAGATGTTGCTGAACTACAGCTCCCATCAGCCGCAGCAAGCATGGTCAATGACAAGGGATGATGGGAGTTGTAGTTTAGCAATAACTGGAGGGTCAAAGGTTCCTCCACATCTCAGACAGACACACAGAGATTATTCAGAAATACAGTAGATTTCACTACATTGAGGAAGACTGACCAGTTGAACTGCATGGGTCTCTCTCCCTTATTAGAGTTATTGTATCTTTAAACAGGACTTGGACCACCCCTTGAAATATAGGGCTTTCTTCTGCAAAGTTACAGGGAACCAGACAGAGGGCCTTCTCGGTAGTGGCGCCTTGCCTGTGGAATGCCCTCCCACCAGACGTCAAAGAGAACAACAACTACCATACTTTTAGAAGACATCTGAAGGCAGCCCTGTTTAGGGAAGCTTTTAATGTTTGATGTATTAAGGCATTTTAATATTTTGTTGGAAGCCACCCAGAGTCACATTTTGAATGTGAAGTCACATTTTGAATGGGAGCTACTTCACCATGGTGAAATTCCCTGTTACCCTACAGGTGTGTCTGTGTGTGTGTGTGCATGCAGTAGGCCAGGTTCATATCTGGTTTTCAACATCGCAAGGTATCACCAGCCAAATATATGTGCAGGTATGTGCGCTGTGGGTTAAACCACAGAGCCTAGGACTTGCCGATCGGAAGGTCAGCGGTTTGAATCCCCGCGACGGGGTGAGCTCCTGTTGCTCGGTCCCTGCTCCTGCCAACCTAGCAGTTCGAAAGCACGTCAAAGTGCAGGTAGATAAATAGGTACCGCTCCAGCGGGAAGGTAAACAGCGTTTCCGTGCGCTGCTCTGGTTCGCCAGAAGCGGCTTAGTCATGCTGGCCACATGACCCGGAAGCTGTATGCCGGCTCCCTTGGCCAATAAAGCGAGATGAGCTCCGCAACCCCAGAGTCGGCCACGACTGGACCTAATGGCCAGGAGTCCCTTTATCTTTACCTAGGAGGTGGCAAGTGAAGGGAGGTAATCGGCCAGCGGACCTTCTGCCAAAGAGTTTCCCAGCAGATTTCAGGGGCAGGGAGTGGAGGAAAAGGCAAAGAGACGGTGACAAATTTGCTTTTGCGACGTGTACCTGAGAAGCATGTCAGCGGGTAAAATAAGCCATTGTGCTACTTTGCTTAATTTGGAAGTATAGCTATTTGAAAGCTGCAGGGCTCCCCACAGGGCTGCCATTCACTCCACATTTTTTTTTTTTTTTTTTTGCAGCTAAGAATTAACAAAATAAGCTACTTCTGCTGCTTACACTGTAGGATGCCAGCCCGCTGTGCACAGTTGCTGTTTACATGTTGCACATCCCATTCTTCCTTCAAGCAGCTCAGTACGGTACTGCTCCGTGTTTGCCTCACTTTAGAAATGGACCAAGAGGTGCCATGAGAAACTGGTCAGGCCCAAAGGACTGTTTCAACATACCTGAAGGCTATGTGTGTGTGTGTGTGTACACACACAGACACACTTGGGGTGTAAGTGGGAAAGTTGCCTGGTGCTCAAGAACATCAAGCACCAGCATTTCAGGCATGGACCTAGATAAAGCAAGGTCTGGATTGCTAGCAACTCACAGGGTCCTTCTGTACAACCACTCCACTCTATTGTGTGAGAAGCCTTTAGGGTTCGTATGCATCCTACTTTACATAGGACAGGCTTCTATTTGTCCAGTTTAAAAGAAAAGCATCCCAAGAAGGGGAAGTGGGGGGGCCTTGAGGTTGACCCCCAGTAGGTAGCAGCACTTGGGCAGCAGACTGAGAAGACACATAGGTTGTCAGGTCACACCCAATATACTGAGTATCTTATGCAATGAGTCTTCCTTCTGAAATGTATACCGTAGGTCTTACCCTGGATACCCTCATTGAGATCATCTGGGTGACAGGAGCACTATTAGTAGTTCCCTATGGGTCAGTAAAACCTCAGTGCCTAGGACTTGCCGATCGTATGGTCGGCGGTTCGAATCCCCACGGCGGTTCGAATCCCCACGGCGGGGTGAGCTCCCATCTTTCGGTCCCAGCTCCTGCCCACCTAGCAGTTCGAAAGCATGTCAAAGATAAATAGGTACCACTTTATAGCGGGGAAGTAAATGGCATTTCTGTGTGCTGCGCTGGTGCAGGCTCGCCAGAGCAGCTTCGTCACGCTTGTCACGTGACCCGGAAGTGTCTCCGGACAGCGCTGGCTCCCGGCCTCTTAAATGAGATGAGCGCACAACCCTAGAGTCGGACACGACTGGCCTGTACGGGCAGGGGTATCTTTACCTTTACCTTTTATGGGTCAGAAGCACAACTCATGCCAATGAGCAATTGTTCCTTCACCATTGTGGGGCCAACTCTTTGGAACTCCTTCCCACAAGAAATTAGACAGGCACTGTCCCTGCTGAGATGCTTGGCCAAAAGTGTTTTATTTCAGGAGGTCCTTGCACCCTGGACGCTTTCCCCATGTTCTTCTTTTCTTTTCTTGAGATTTTCAATTTTGGAGGTGTAACAGATACACTTTGATAAGGGTGTTGAAAGTTGTCATGATGTCTCTATATTTCTTGCAGAGCTGCAATCCTCAGCCAATCCTTTTTCACAGGAACTCTGAGATTGTAGCTCTGTTGGGGGAGGGGGAATAGGGGTCTCCTAACAATTCTTGGCACCCTTAACAAACTACAGCTCCCATAAATCTTTGGAGGAAGCAATGGTGGTTTAAAGTGGTATCATGGTGCTTTAAAAGGAACTTGTTAATGTGGCCTCAGTCCTTGCTCATAAGCAGTGACACTGATCACAGGTGGAATCCTGATGACTTTTTTGTGTTTGTGTGCTTTTAGTCCTTATGGGGGTAATGATAAAGTTGAGAGCATGGTCCACCACCCCCCCAAAAAAAAGGAGTCAAAGGAGCAAGTTTAAAGAAGTCTCTTTGTTCCTCAGATTTCTCATGGGCTGATCTGAGGGTGGCATTTCCAGAAGACTGTGAGATAAGCGCAGCATACCTGCCGGCTGTCACTTCCCTGCTGAGAGATCTCAGGCCTGACACTGATAACATGGCAGGATCAAGCCGCTTGATGGTTGACATCAGAAGGAGTCGAGAAGTTGTGAAATGAATAAGAGCAGCAATGATGTACCGAATTGGCAGGAGGGCATATGGAAACTAGAAGGAAGCAGAAGTTCAGGAGTGTGTTCCCTTGAATGCTAAATGGCCTCTGAATTAGCCTGGCTGGATTGCCTGTTAAGAAGAAGATGATTAATATCCTTCCTGTATGCCTCCTGCCTCCTCACAGGCTTTACTGAAATTGCCTTTCACGGCACTGCAGAAGCGAGAGTAAATAAATGAAAACAATCATCTATGTATGAAAGCCAGTCGCTGGCCGTCTATGTCACCCTCCTGACATTCTGGCACAATGCAGAGTGACCATGAAACATAATGCAAGATGGAGCTGTGCAGATAGGGGCCATTTTTGATACAGTGGTACCTCAGGTCACAATCGCTTCAGGTTACAAACTCCACTAATCCAGAAATAGTGCCTCGGGTTAAGAACTTCAGGATGAGAACAGAAATCGTGTGGCAGCAGCAGGAGGCCCCATTAGCTAAAGTGGTACCTCAAGTTAAGAACAGTTTCAGGTTAAGAACAGACCTCCAGAACGAATTAAGTTCTTAACCCGAAGTACCACTGTATTAACGGTTGGGGTTGCCAGGAGCAGATAGCACATGAAAGCCATTGCTCCCGTGATGCTCTCTAAGCGCACTACTGCACCTTCTCCCATATAAGTGAAAGGCTGGAATTCACATCTGTGGAGAAAATCAATGTGCTCCACTTGTGGGGAAAGGTGCGCCTTCTACCCAGGTACTCAGAGAAAAATATCTTTGGGCACACAGGGCCAAACTAGACATGATGTCAATTGGATGGTTGCAATCAACATATCTCAATATATTTTTTTAAGGGTGGTCATGACTGTGGTGTGTGGCTTTGGTACTTCTGTGCCATGGGCCTGAGGAGAATTGTCCCTGACTTAAACTATTAATCACCCTAAGGTAGAATCTTCCATTGGCACCAACAGAAGCTTCCCATCCTGGGTGGGGTAGTGCCAAGGTGGGGAGGGGGTAGTATTACTGGAGGAAAGAGTTAACCCTCTCCCTGTGTGTCACAGTCCAAGTTTTATTCAGGCTCCCCTTGTGCCTGCTATTTAATTAACCCAAAACCAAGTCACATAACTGCAATCACATAATTAATTCCATGTCTTGCTTAGCTTGCAGAGAGGCACCGCCACATACATCCTGCTCAGTATTCTTGCAATATACAGAACCTTCCTTCCATATAGATGCATGTGTACCAGCCATTGTGGTGGCGATGAGCATTCAACTAAAGCTTTGAAGAAACCTTTGCAAACACTCTTGACCTTCTGCAGAAAGGAACGTCCCTGTGCCGTCTCCTGCTCCAATTATTTTTTCTTTCAATAAATACAGCTCACTGATGACTACGGAAACAGATTCCCTGCCACAGAAGCAATAAAAACACAGCAATCCTCATCACACGCATACCCTTTAAGGTCACGACCGATGTCTTTGACTTGGGGCAAAGGGGCCGTTTTCTTCAGCACTATTGTGTGATGAAGGCAAATTAAACAATTACACAGTCTAAAAATCTCTCTTTTCTTAGCTCAACACAGTTATCGCTCAGTTGTTTTCAACACAGCAGCACAGGCAGAGCAAGGCAGCAGGAGAGTCTTAGTAGGATGATCAGCCTCTATCACAAATGAATGTGTTCTTAAAAGAGCAATCAGCCCGAGGGGAGTGAGAGCCTCAGCTATTTTGCCCCTTTTATTTATTCATGCTGCCAAGTAACAAGGCCATATTCATTTTCTGTCTGAAAAATCTGCATTGAACTTCCAAAAAGCTCCCAGAGAGAATACAGCAATTTATATTAAATGCATACATTTGAAAACATTTTCCTTTTCATAAAAACAAAACAAAACCCCACCTGTCAAAATTGGCTTGGTGGCGGGGAGGTAAGGATCCAGCCCTCTCAACCAGAACCAGTTCCCCAATCCCTGATGGAGCTACAAACCAAGTACTAATCTCCTAATCTTGATACGAGCTACCATAGTTCCATTTTTTATTAAACAAATATGCCTGTAAATACCACCCAAGATCTTTCTTTCATTTGTCCCATCTATTACAACACTGTTGTACAAAGAGATCAGGCGGTATTCTGATGCCATTGGTGTACAGGATTGCAAACCAACTGGAGAGTCGAGAGGACCTCCCCCCCCCCAAAAAAAATAGCACATTGGGAAAGGAGGAGAGGGGAGATTATTCCAATTTGCAAACAATAATGCTTGCACTGATAGAACAGTTATAACAGCACACTGTTGAATTGCACTCATAGCGTTTTGTGGGGTTTTCTTGTTTTGGGGCCTGTGGCTAGCACAGCAAAGGGCAACTATATCTGACTCCTCTCACTTTTTAAAAAGCTGCACACTTTCTTCTTCTTCTTTCTTCTTTGGCGATCACTTGTAGCCATATAAGATTGTCTTCCATAATCAGGGTTTTAAAAGTGAGTCCGTAAGTGACTGTGGAGGCCAGTTCTGGTTCCACAGTGGGGACATTGGGAGTTGATCACGGTGTGGGTTTGCCAAACGTGCCTTCCTGTTAGCATGTTTCTCCCTTTCATCCTGAGTTTGAGCGTCTTCAAAGCCCATGACACCTTTGGTAATGCTGTTCTCCAATTGGAGCGCTCACAGGCCAGTGTTTCCTAGTTGTCAGTGTTTATACTACATTTTTCTAAGATTGGCCTTGAGACAGTCTTTAAACCTCTTTTGTTGACCACCAGCATGACGCTTTCCATTTTTAAGTTCGGAATAGAGTAGTTGCTTTGGAAGACGATCATCAGGCATCCGCACAACATGACCATTCCAACAAGTTGATGTTGAAGAATCATCACTTTGACACTGGTGATCTTTGCTTCTTCCAGTACCCTGGCATTAGTGTAGATGATGTGTAGAATTTTTCAGAGACACCATTGATGGCATCTTTCAAGGAGCTGGTGTTTGTAAGTGGTTCATGTTTCACAAGCATACAGTAAGGTTGGTAGTGCAATACAGTGGTACCAAGTACGTTAGAGATGGGGAAGAAATTAGAGCCAGATCATCTTTAAAGGTGAACCTACCTAATTCACACTTTTTGATACAATTTGAGAACTGAAACACAGCCATCCTTTCATATTTGCACTTCTCTGAATTTTGCAATGCAGTTCTCCAGCCATGTAATGTACAGTGGTACCTCTGGTTAAGTACTTAATTCGTTCCAGAGGTCTGTTCTTAACCTGAAACTGTTCTTAACCTGAAGCACCACTTTAGCTAATGGGGCCTCCTGCTGCCGCCGCGCTACTGGAGCATGATTTCTGTTCTCATCCTGAAGCAAAGTTCTTAACCTGAAGCACTATTTCTGGGTTAGCAGAGTCTGTAACCTGAAGCGTATGTAACCTGAGGTACCACTGTACATCAGGGGTGGCTAACCTATAGCCCTCTAGGTGTTGCTGGACTCCAACTCCCATGAGCCCACACCAACTGTGAGAGATGGTAGGAGGTGCCAGAAGGTCGCAGGATCCCAACGCCTGCATTTAGATGGATAACTTTTATGCTGGGTCCATTTCCTACACTTGCTCCAAACTGCTGTGCTCCCAGAGAGTTCTGCCCCAAATCCTAATACTGAAGAGCTTCCCAGGTGAGCCTCCAACAGGAGGATCAAGGGAGATCACGTCTCTTTTCTGCCTGAGAGATCTTTAAGAAAGGCGACCGTGTTGCTGTTTATACCCCATTCATCATCAGTTAAATAAAAACGCCACATAAATATTTCATTACAGCAGGCCCTTCATACTGGAATAAAATCAACATACTCTGACAAACACTTGTCCATTATTATGATTTGCTCTGAGGTGACCAAGCTTGTAAAATGTTTTCCTTTCCCTGAAACAATAAACAGAGCTGTTATAATTCAGCAAGGATAAACTGCCACCATGAGGTTATATTTTATCAATTTACAGCGCAACCCTGACTGCATGTACTCAGAAGTCAGCCCTGTTGAATTCAGTGGGGCTTGCTGCCAGGCAAGGCGTGGATCAGATTGCAGCCTTCGTGAGCTGCTCAGCAAGCTGAAGATACCCAAGTGACTGTCACTGTGTACCCACGTGGCCTTTGAAATGTGGAAGAGTTGCCTTTTCACAGTGTGCAGTTGTTTGCAATTGTACACACCTTAGCAATACTGTCATCTAATGTGGCAGCTATGACACAAACAGGTGAGCATGTTTTCAAACAAGTGCCCAATGGTTTCCTCTGTTGCCCGCTTCTCAATTCATGTTTCCACAGACCCCAACATCGGCTCCCAAAGCTACTGTACAGTCATATATCAGAAGCTGTACGGAATCCATTCTGGAAGTCCGTTCAACTTCCAAAATGTTTGGAAACCAAAGCGTGGCTTTCAATTGGCCGCAGGAAGCTCCTGCAGCCATTCAGAAGCTGTAGATGCCCCGTCGGACATTCGGGTCCCTAAGAACGTTCGCAGACTGGAACAATCACTTCCGGGTTTGCGGCATTCGGGAGCCAAAATGTTCGACTCACAAGGCGTTCAACTTCCGAGGTACAACTGTACATGAGGCCACCACCTTGCTGAAGGGCCTTATTCCTCCATAGGCAACTTTCCAGGGGATGCATGCCAGTGATTTTGTGGGGCCAGAGTGAATATAGCTAGGCCAAAAAGTGGGCACTCAAAGAGTTTCCAGGCCACTGATTTATTTAGAAATAATGATAATGATAATAAAGAAGCCGTAATGACCAGCATCCCCACCTTCTGAGAGAAGCCCAGCTGAGGATGTCATGAAGATTTCAGGATATGTGGGCACCCAGGAGGAGTGCAGATTGCATATTGCCAAAGAGATGATTCATTGAATGAAAGAAAGGACATCCACAAACATCTCTTGGTCCCCTCAAAAGTAAGCTAAGCACAATAAAAACCATGCACACCAGCCATGAATTTCTCTGAAACTCTTCTCTTCATTATTTTTTTTAAAGCAATCTCATTTCTCATTAATTGACAGTGAATGTTTACACAGGGGAAATGAGGGAGCAATTTTCAGCCCTGCACTAGCATGGGTAGGGCTCAACATGTGTGAAGCTTTCAGAGTCCTCATCAGACAGAGAAGGGAATAGGGGTGTGCTACACCAGTCCCTATTATTGGCAAGCAATATGAATCTCGTGGGTTGGCTGGTTGACATTATAAATGGTAGGGTGGTTGTTGTTGTTGTTTAGTCATTTAGTCACGTCCGACTCTTCGTGACCCCATGGACCAGAGCACCCCAGGCACTCCTGTCTTCCACTGCCTCCCGCAGTTTGGTCAAACTCATGCTGGTAACTTCGAGAACACTGTCCAACCATCTCGTCCTCTGTTGTCCCCTTCTCCTTGTGCCCTCCATCTTTCCCAACATCAGGGTCTTTTCCAGGCAGTCTTCTATTCTCATTAGGTGGCCAAAGTATTAGAGCCTCGGCTTCAGGATCTGTCCTTCCAGTGAGCACTCAGGGCTGATTTCCTTCAGAATGGATAGGTTTGATCTTCTTGCAGTCCATGGGACTCAAGAGTCTCTTCCAGCACCATAATTCAAAAGCATCGATTCTTCGGCGATCAGCCTTCTTTATGGTCCAGCTCTCACTTCCATACATCACTACTGGGAAAACCATAGCTTTAACTATACAAACCTTTGTCAGCAAGGTGATGTCTCTGCTTTTTAAGATGCTGTCTAGGTTTGTCATCGCTTTTCTCCCAAGAAGCAGGCGTCTTTTAATTTCATGACTGCTGTCACCATTTGCAGTGATCATGGAGCCCAAGAAATTAAAATCTCCCACTGCCTCCATTTCTTCCCCTTCTATTTGCCAGGAGGTGATGGAACCAGTGGCCATGATCTTAGTTTTTCTTATGTTGAGCTTCAGACCATATTTTGCGCTCTCCTCTTTCACTCTCATTAAAAGGTTATTTCATTCCTCTTCATTTTCTGCGTAGGGCAGTACCTTCTCTTTAATGCATTCTGACCCCCTACCTGACTGTAAAGACCATAAGCTAGAGAGCACACGCCACAGTTTTGGATTTTATTACACTGACTCCTGGCCTGTTCTTAACAGGAATCCTTATATTATACCCAGGAAGGTACGTGCATAATATGAAGTTTTCATTTCTTGTTCAGCATTTGTGGTGTTAAACTTCAGCAGCCCAAACTGTTGCTAGAAATGTATCTCAATTTTTAAAACATTGGGAATGCTAGATGCCCCCTCCTTTCTTGTTACTTGGCACTTGCATGCAATATATTTCATTTCAGCATGTCAAGCTATTTCTCAAGACCTTTTGGAAGTCTGATTTAGCCTGCCCTGAACTCTGCACAGAATATTTTAGAAGTGATTTTTTGTTGAAACTGCAGCGCTTCAGTGTGTTATTTCTAATTCATGTGAATTACCTCAATCTCAGAGCTCCATTAACTTTCACTTTACCGTTCGCTGCATGGCAATGTTCCAGTTTTTCACATCTTTGTAGTTGCAGTAGAGAAGGGAAAGAAGCAGGTGTGGGGGGGGGGCAAGTCAAATCAAGTATTGGACTCATTAACTAGTCTGCACTATAAAGGGGACTATGAACTTTCATTTACATTTTAAGGAGAAGAAGCCTTCTATAAGAGAGTCCTTAACCAGAGGGCTGAATTTCAACAGAGCTTCAGCATGCTCAACACAAAGCCTGCATGCAGCTGTTGTGCTCAGACTGCCTCATTTATTTCAGTAGAGGCTGCAGGTATGTGTGCATGGACCTTTACCCCAATAAGAAAAAGGCAAGCCACATACAGATCAAGGCCCACTGGGGGCTCAGTACACCTGCCTCTGCTAGCTACCTGGGATTGCAAAAGGGACATGCATATCAATTCCAAAACAGGTACTACTGAATTCAGCTCTGAAGCTGCAAGCCTGGACGAACTTGTAATTGCATGTGGTTTCCTTCTGAGTAAACATTCTGTACAGCCCATTGATTTCAATGGGACTAAGCCACTCCAATGTATTTATTTGTTTACTGCTCTGTGTGTACACATCTATAAAAATCAATGAGATGTTTGAAATGCACTTCAACAGACTGCAGAGTGCACTCTTAACTTGAAGAGTGCATTAAGGCTAAAACCCACAGCTGTGTATGCCAACCTTCGTTCAAAGTACTCCAAGACTACTCAAGGTTAATGAGTCATCTATTGCAGCCTTTCTCCAACCTGACTCCATTCAGTTGTTTTGGGCTACAACTCGCATCGTCCCTGACCATGCTGGATGGGGCTTATGGGAGTCCAAAAGCTCTGGAGGGCACCAGCTTGGGAAAGACATACTCTCAAAACGAAATTGGTGGTGGGGGTCTCTGCTAGATGAGAGATGCCTCATCCAGCAGGGACTCCGTCCCACATTCTACTTCCCTCCAAACCTAATTGTAGTGTGGGTTGGTGTTTTTGGTAGGGTGGTCACAACTGAGGAAGGAGAGTTACATTTTTCCCCTCCCCAGCTTTAAGCTCCCTGAAGTGGGGACTGGATCCTATGGGCAGCAGGGGTGACATCTGCGATACATGTGTACCCACAGGCAATGCCTTGTTGACCCATAGCATACATTTCCCTTCTTCAGTGCAGTTCACCCTCTATAATGAAAATGCAATGTTTGGCAGTGCCTAGAGCAGTTCCCAGATGTTTTCAAATGCTTGAGGCCAGCTGTTGCTTAAACTCCAACTCAGCACAGTGACCTGCAGTCAACTTCTAATGGAGGAAGAAGGCCGTGGTTGTTGTTTTTCCTAATACTGTGTCATTAATATGCAATCAAGTTATGTGCTTATATTGTAGCACCACATCAATGCCAGTTGGAAGCTCTCTACTACATGTTTAAGTGTAAAAATATGAAAATGGCACCAGGTACATTATAAATTACACTGTGAATGCCAGTTCCCGCAGGTAATGTTTTAGGCATAAATACAATATGCTTTGCATTAAGGACAAGCTGTAATTGAGGACAGATTGTTTTGGACTTCAAACTAAATGTAAATTAAACCTGATTCCTGTGTGGGGAAGGTTTGAATTCAAGAAGATGGAACACTTTCAAAATGAGGTGTGGGTGTGTGGATGTTCATGATTGTCTACACTGGCTCCCCTTTGTCTTGAACTCCGTATGCCACTGATCAATCTCTACTGCACAGAGCCTATTCATGTAGAAGCTGAATATGTGGCGGTCCCCTATGCATGATCTCTTACTGTGCATTTACATGTGGACAATTTGTAGACATGTAAGCTTTATGCAGGGATGCGGGTGGCGCTGTGGGTTAAACCACAGAGCCTAGGACTTGCCGATCAGAAGGTCGGCGGTTCGAATCCCCACGACGGGCTGAGCTCCCGTTGCTCGGTCCCTGCTCCTGCCAACCTAGCAATTCAAAAGCACTTCAAAGTACAAGAAGATCAATCTGGCAGGAAGGTAAACGGTGTTTCCATGCACTGCTCCCTCGGCCAGTAAAGCAAGATGAGCGCCGCAACCCCAGAGTTGTCCACGACTGGACCTAATGGTCAGAGGTCCCTTTACCTTTACCTAAGCTTTATGCAGAAGAGCTGAAACTATGGACAGAGATCAGTGAGATGTAAAACCCTGATGTTTTTTCAAAGAGGGCCAGATTTGATGGTGTGAACATGTGTGAGGGCCAACCAAGTTGTTGAGCTTTTTGAAATAATAAATCTTTATTGCGGTCCAAAGACCCATAGAACAATTTCAGAACAATGTACAGTTAAGACAGCCAGAAGAGAAAGAAACCGAGGCGGTCATTTTGTTTTGTCTTGAGCTTGATGATCTTTGTTTCTTTTGACTTCCGAAAGAAACTTTTGCCACGGGCATTGTAATATCACTAGACCTGTCATCCAAAAGAGATGACTGAGATACAAAAATACAATCTCAATAATGAAGTTATAAAATAATACTAAAGTTACAAAAAAATATAGTTATAAAATAATAATAATAAGGAAGTCACACTCGGGTGGAGGGAAGACACAGGGCGAGAAATAAGAAATGGATAAATGTTGGTACATAATGAAATGTGAAAATGTGAATTTACAAATATAATGTATATGTATCATTATGTAAAGATTTCATATATGTATTGCAACATACATAAATAAATAAATAAATAAATAAATAAATAAATAAATGGTATTTAATATGGGAGGCTTCAGATTTTCCTGCCAGATTTGCCAGTAGGGGGTTGATCAGTTGAACTTTTTTTAGGATTGAAGTTGAAATTGCTGAGCTTTTTAAAAGGATTTTACCCCAGAACATGTACTGCCATGGGGGCCAGATTAAATCGACCGGAGAGCTGGATTAGGCCCCCAAAATGGACTTTGAACATGCCTGATGTAGGACCTCTTAAGAACATAAGAATAAGCCTGATGAATAAAGGTCCCTGGTGATGTGAAGACCCAACACACATGCAGCTGTGTGTGGGGGGGGGCAGGTAGAGATCTCTGCAGAAAGCAGAACTGAGCTCCCCACACATGACTGGGGACTTCAGTCCTGCTGGGTGTGGCCATGCCAGCCAGTTCCCGCTGGTCCCAAAGTTAGGGGAGATAAAGATCTTGCCCACTGGATCAAAAAAGGTCCCCCACCCCTGCCTTAGAGGTACAGATGGCACATACTCATTTTCTGTTCTTTTTTTCATTTCAGCACCATGGGAAATCCTGCTTGTCTCCCCATGCATTAGGAGGAGATGAGCTTTAGTTACTTATTCCTGGAGGTTGTAGCCTACTCCGTAATTTGAGGATGTGTATATTATGGATTGTTCATTTTAATCATATTTGTCTTACTTGCTCTTGCTAATAATCAAGATTTTTAACGTCTCTTAGAAAAAGATTGAATGGGTTTTAATGGAATTTCACTCTATCCTGAGGTTGCTGATGATGAAGGAATGGTTAGAAATATTCTAAATAACTGTATTCATTCATACATACTTCACTGAAATGCCTGAAGGGTTGGTATTCTTTGAGGGTTATTCCTACACTTTGAACACCCTCTGCTTTGTGTGTGTTTTTTATCATTGATATAGGCCAGCCTTTGCCTGTGTTATCCTTGGTACAGGCATTGGTAGAAGGTGTCTGGCACAAAGATATTGATTGAATCCATAGACTCAGCTGTAAAGATCAGACAACACCAAAGATAAAATAATATGAAAGAGAGCATCATTGGGCATGTAGCTGTGATACAGATTCCATGGAGGTCAAGAAAAAGTCACGAAACTTATTTTCTTTGTTGTGAAGACAGTGTTTGGTTCTTCAAAAGCCATACTTCGCTGCAGAATATCATATTTCTGATTCTCTCTGCACAAACTTCCCACCACTAATATTCAAACTGGAATTTGAAAACACTATTTCCAGATGTCTGTTTGTTTATTTTGCAACTCATTCTTCATTTTAACTAATATGATAGTCCCCTCCTCCATGTCTTTTCTATTTGCAAAGTTAACAAAGAAAATAAAAGAGAGAAGAGGGGGGAAATGAAGCCAATAAAATTCAATAAAGGGAGGGGGAGTACATAAATAGTCCTGATAGTAACAAAAAAGTCATTATCCGTTTGCAATGTGAATGCAATAACCATTTTCACATACATCTTAAGGTAGACCTATCTATCATTTAATAGAAGCCCTCCAGATATCCATATAATTATCCACACAAAATTATCAGAGGTGGGATGGCCATCTGTCAAGGATGCTTTAGTTGAGATTCCTGCATTGCAAGTGGTTGGACTAGATCAGTGTTTCCTGACCAGGGGCCATAATAATAATAATAATAATAATAATAATAATAATAATAATTTATTTGTACCCCGCCCATCTGGCTGGGTTTCCCCAGCCACTCTGGGCGGCTTCCACAAAGACCAAAAATACACTAAGATGTCATACATTAAAAACTTCCCTGAACAGGGCTGCCTTAAGATGTCTTCTGAATGTCAGGTAGTTGTTTATCTCTTTGACATCTGAAGGGAGGGCGTTCCACAGGGCAGGCGCCACTACCAAGGAGACTCTCTGCCTGGTTCCCTGTAGCTTTGCTTCATGCAATGAGGGAACCACCAGAAAGCCCTCGGCACTGGACCTCAGCGTCCATATGCCCTGCCAGGATATTCCAAGGGGGCCACAAGTGAAAAATGCATAAATGGGGGCCACAACATGAGACTAGGGGGCCACAAAGGGAAATGAGAAGTGAAGAAAAAAATCCTGATTGGCTTGCTATTCATTTGGCCAATCACAAGCGGGTAAGGGGGCGGCCCACTAGGACCTATTGCTCCTTTTTGCCACGTGCATTTTCTTTTGAGCAATCCTGGTTTGTTTCCGGTGGTAGAGGGCGATCGCTGAGGCTCCTGTTTTGACCAGGAGAGCCTGTGATCCAGAACCCCCAGGTCAGTTAAGTGTAGTGGTGGGTGGCAATGAGTAAGACTGGGTGAGCTGGAGCTGCTTGTCGCTGCCGCCAGTGCTGGGCCCGGTGGCAGCCTGGGCCTGACTCTGCAAGGCGCAAGGCGCACTCCACCCCAGCACCTAGTGGATCAGATGCTGACTTGCATCTATCAAAAAACTGGAGTGTTTACTCAGAAGTAAGCTGCACTGAGTTTAGTGGGCCTTACTCCCAGGGAAGGGGAGGGAGCTATAGTGTTTTATCTAGGCAGCCAGAGCTCTTCTGGATGACAATATTTTGTTGCACCAGGTCAGTGAAGACCACTTGCTTTTTAAAACTCTCCCATATATACAGAACTACCTGTGCACCTTTGGGACTGTATCTGTAGGTTTCTCCCTCTGTGTCAAATAACTAGCATCAAATAAGTGTCGTTTACTTTTTATGGAAGATGGATCTCTCTCAGAAGGTTCTGGACGTTCCTTCCTTGGTGGTTTCTAAGCAGAGGTTGGGTGGCCACCTGTCATTGATACTTTAGCTGAGATTCCTACGTTTCCTATTAGAAAGATGGCCCTTGGGGTCCCTTCCAGCTCTCTGATCCTCTGTTTTTCTGCTTCAACCATATTTCATTATGTTCCTATCATTTTATGTAATTGTATTTTGTATAAATTATAAAAAAAATATAAATAAAACATGTTCTATTTACGAAAAACAACAACATTTAAATAGCTACCTTTCTGCCGGTAGGATGGGGGAGAGGCATGGGAGTATCTAGGGGGGCAAAATCTAAGATTTGTATTGATTTTCAATTATTTGGGGGGCAGCTGCCCCCTTGCCCCCGTGGCCATGCCTGGGGGTGGGCCACAGGCAGGAAAGAAGCTTGGAAGGGGGCCATGGTTGGAAAAAAAGTTGGGAAACACTGGGCCCTTGGTGTCCCTTCCAATTCTTCAATTCTATGTGGAGTCAGACCACTGATCTATCTAACTCAATGTTGTCTTCACTGAAGGGTGGCCATTCCCCATGGTTCCAATCAGAGCTCTTTCCCAGGCATACCTCGAAAGGCTGGGGACTGAATACATGACATAGTATATTCCTTGTCTCCTACCATCATCTTATCTACCTTACTCTCTGTCAGTTGTGCATACAGGAGACAGGCCTCATGACCAGTAGGGATTCGCAGGACTGGGGCCTTCCTAAGTTTTTTTTCTGGAGAGCCAAGGCGCAGCCGCACAGGTGAGGCTGCTTGGTAACTCACTGCAGCTGGTGGCAAGAGCCGGGAAGGGATATAAGGTCAGCATTTCCCTTCGGCTCTTTACCACAGCAACTCGTTTTCTGCCTTGCTGCGTTTGGCTTCTTGCTTCCTGTTCCTTGGACCTTTACTTCGTGACTCCTCGCTTCTTGACCTCGGACCCTTGACTTCGTGACTCCTTGCTTCCTGACCCTCGGACCCCTGATTTCTGGACTCTCGTTCCTGCTCCCACCCCGCCATCTTGTCCCCGGTCCCGACGTCCTCAGCTGGGACTTCGATCACCCGTAGACCAGACCATGGCACTTTCACCCAGTAGAAAGCACACAGGATGCAGTCATCTTGGTGTACTATGTGTACATTTTAATCACTAGCCTTAAAACTAACCACTGCCAAACATTAAGCATGTAGATCTGAGAACCAGTGTGGTGAAATGGATGAAGCATCCGACAAAGGTTCAAATCTCCCCTGTACCCTGAAACCATATGGTGGCCTTGGGCAAATCAGTATCTCTTGACCTAATCTACATGCAGGCTTGTGGGATAAAATGAGGGGTAGCTCCTATGCTTGTCACATTGGTCCTCATTTCTATTCTCACCAGAACGGCAAGAGAAAAAGAAAGTTTGACAAACTCTGACCTGGTACTCGAGACGCACTGATGGAATCGAAAGGGCTGAGCGTATGAAATGTTGCAGCGCTAGCAGAGAAAGGTGAAAAGGCATCTCTATAAATCAGATAGCGAAACTTGAAAGAGTAGCTGGTGGAGAGTAGCCAATCCTTCTTTTTTATCTCCCCTTGTCAAAATACTGAGCACATCACAGCACATAAACTTAAAGGCGTCCCAGGAGTAAAGAAACATGACAGCTTTAAAGGGTATCGTGGAATGCCAAGAACGAACTGATGCCCTTATGATTAATTTTTTGGGGGAAAATAATTTAGTGTGATTTAGGGATCCATTTTAAAAAGGGCCATTGCTCATTCATTCGCATACATTAACGTTACTGCAAGGTGAAGTCTATATCAAGCTATTTGTGGGTCTTCCCCTGTAATATGAAACATGGCTTAATTAACAGTGTGCTTGAGCCTTCTGCATTCATTTCTTATTTCCTGTCTCCCAGGCACCATTGAAATAATGCACCTTTCAGTCTTGTGCATCTTGTGAATCAAGCTTATGGCTCAGTTTAATGGGTCTAATATGAAGCAATCTGTTAAGAGGTGGAGGAAACCCAGGAGGCGACTATATAAATGCTCTTGAGACCCGAGGCAGGAAGTACAGAAACTGGCTTGCTTAGGTCACTTCCCACAGTGATTGTGGCTCTTTTTCCCCAGGGCATCTATTTACTAGAGCATAACCAGCAGGCTCTTCCTGAGATGTAATTATTATTGTAAGGAATATATGTGCTTGCTACCTAGGGATCTGCCGGTAGGAATGAAGAAAGAATTGATCTGGTCTCCTTTTCACAGCAGACCAACCAGGCCTGACGCTTTTGAACTTGCTTATGGATCAGAACAGAGGGCTCCATTTCCTTGGATTTTGAAGTGTGGTTTTGATGCAAAAAGGCGGTGCACAAAAATACTTATTTTACACAGACAGGCATGCAAAATACTTATGAGGAAAATATTTGGAAAAGCATTGGAGGGAAAAGTGTGCTTTTCCTTTAAAAAAATATATGAAAAATGCGTTGCGCAGCATTGGAAAATGTGTGATTTACATTAAAATGTATATTTTAGGAATAGCATGAAAGGCATTAAAAAAAGCAAGTAAAAATGTGTACAGCTTAAGGCACCGCTGACCTCACATCCTCAAAAGTTCATCTTTTCCTGGCTAGTTCACTTGCATTACTTACTGATGGCATCAGACAGGTGAATGATCAGTCTCCCTATAGTCTTACAGGCTTGTTTGTTTTTGTTGCTGTTGTTTAGTCGTTTAGTCGTGTCCGACTCTTCGTGAGCCCATGAGCACGCCAGGCACTTCTGTCTTCCACTGCCTCCCGCAGTTTAGTCAAACTCATGCTGGTAGCTTCGAGAACACTGTCCAACAATCTCGTCCTCTGTCATCCCCTTCTCCTTGTGCCCTCCATCTTTCCCAACATCAGGGTCTTTTCCAAAGTATTGGAGCCTCAGCTTCAGCATCTGTCCTTCCAGTGAGCACTCAGGGTTGATTTCCTTCAGTATGGAGAGGTTTGATCTTCTTGCAGTCCATGAGACTCTCAAGAGTCTCCTCCAGCACCAGAATTCAAAAGCATCGATTATTCGGCGATCAGCCTTCTTTATGGTCCAGCTCTCACTTCCATACATCACTACTGGGAAAACCATAGCTTTAACTATACGGACCTTTGTTGGCAAGGTGATGTCTCTGCTTTTTAAGATGCTGTTGTTTTTACTAACTGAAAATCAGTCATGGGGTGGTGCCTGTTTGAGTGGAGGACTGAGGTGAAAGAGGCTGCTTAGCCCATTTTCCTCTATAACGTAGAACACATGGACACCTATATCATACGGTTTTGGTTTCATGGCACTGAGGTGTTTTTCTTGTCATCTGATTTGGCTCGTGAAGGTGGGTAAGTGACCCAAGACTTACACATTCCTATCCCTATAGCTATAATTAAGAACAACTGAGTAATTAAAAGATTGTTCAGATATGACCGTATTATGCCAAAAGATTAGCAATCAGGGCAGAGCGGAAGGAGCTGAGATGGGAATAATAAGATTTTCCCCGAATTCCTCCAACAGTATGATTGTATTGAATATTCTTAATGGTCTTCGATTCGCAGGCATTGCCAAGCTGAAATGAGATATGGAGGAGAATCATATCTTTATGTTCAAACGCATCCCTTGCTTTCTTACTTCGATTCATGCCTTCGACTTCTAGCAGCCATGAATGAGACAATAGGATGCTCTTGCCTGACTTCTTTCCCCCATCCACTGGCTGTCACATTGGGGTGATGGTAGACACAATACCTTTCCACACAAAGCCACAAAGAAGCCACTCCATTATTGAGACAAGATCAGAAGATACTTTCCTAGCACAATAGGGAGACAACACTGCCTTGTATGCTTCGAGAGGTTGGCAAATCTCCATTCAGCTTAATCTTCCTACCTTTCTTTTTTTAATCAAGCATTTTCTTTTCTTTCCTTTGTTTTCTCTGAAGATGCTCCAAAAAGATTCGTAAAACAATGCACTCCCTCGCCATCTCTCTGCTTGGGGTAAGGCCTCAGGGAGAGTTGGGTGAATATGAAATAAGAAGGCCTAATTAATTTCCCCAGATAACTCAGCAGTGTGGCTATAACAAACAGATTCTTTTCTATGCCACTTTCAGCCAGCTGAGATCTCCTTCAAAACAACAGCAATGCCTTGCTGGATCAATCCATCAATAGTCTAGGGATCCTCTCAGTTTTGGGCCAAAAGTTAGCTTTCCAACAGTGGCCTAGCCAGATGTTTCAGAATTTCGCCTTCCAACCCCACCTCACCCCAAAAGCTTTTATATTTTCTCAAGGTTAACCCAACCCATTTTGCTGCCTGATGTGAAGGATCCTGCCCCTCCACACTTGAGTTCCACAGTCTGGCATTCAACACTGGCAATGCCATTGCATCCTCATCTGCTTCTGAGGACGTCAGATTTAAAACAGTGCAAACAGTACAGTCTTTAACATGTCTTCTCAGAAGTCCTGTCACATTCAGTTCACAGGTAAATGGGTTTCTATAGGATGGTGTTCCAAGTATCCCATCTTCAAAATGTAATGAGGATATCATAGGCCATGCTGTCTCCACATTCACACCATACTTTTAAAGCACTAAAATACCACTTTAAAGAACCCCTGGCTCCCCCCCCCCAAAAAAATTCTGGGAGCTGAGAGTCGTTAGGAGACCCCTCTTCCCATCCTAGATTTACAATTCTATGGGAACTGTAGCTTTGGGAGGGGAATAGTGTGTCTCCTAACAATTCTCAGCACCCTTGGCAAACTATAGCTCCCAGAATTCTCTGGGGGAAGCCATGACTGTATGATATTACATTAAATGTATTGTGTGAACATGGCCTGTGAATGGTAAATACAGTGGTACCTCGGGTTAAGTACTTAATTCGTTCCGGAGGTCCGTTCTTGAAGCGTATGTAACCTGAAATGTATGTAACCCGAGGTACCACTGTAAAACTATCCTTCTGTCTTTACTTGATGCATACTAACTCTGATTTGTGATTTGACACTTTCAAAAAATTGTTTGGCTTGCATATTGTTTTTAAATGTTTGTTGTGAGCCACCTCAGCATTCCATGGGGAACTGAAAGGCAGAACAGAAATATTTCAAGTACTGCAGCTCCGTTATAAGAATCTCTTAACTATCCAAGCTATTGTTTAGAGGAAGAAAAAAGTCAGCTCTACAGGAGCATATAATGTCTGGTAGGCTTTGAGGGCTTGATCAATACTTTTTTTGACCAACTGAGAATGGAAATGTACAGGAGAGGAAATAATTTTAGTTGATAGCATTGCTGAAAGGTGGAAGAAAAGCAGAAATAGCTCTTAATTGATTGTCAATACCACTCAGGAAAAATCAAATTGCTTTAATAGCTAAGAGAAGGACAGCTTCTGAATGAGTCATATTTCCCAGATACGTGTGTTTATTTTTTTTTAAGAAAAAGAAAAATCCATCCACACATTTAATGGAAATTGACATTAGTTTTTCAACCCACCATGCTTGGGCTTCAGTGATCTTCAGGATATGTAGTTTTGATTTATGTAGGTGACAAACATTTGATTTGTTTTGAAAGTGTGAGGGCTACAAAGGAACAGACAGCTATCTGTAGTCCAGCTTGTAAGCAAATGATTCAGAAATGCCCACAGCAAAGGAAATCACACCAAATCAGCCAAGATTGCAGCGATGTTCCCCAGAAAGACAGTGGGAGCAAACAAATTCTACCCCGATTCTTAGGTATATAGCACCTCCAGCCAGCAGATGGCAACATTCTGTTCTTTTACTGCTTAGACAGAAGGATACTAATAGAAGCAATGAGTGAATACATTGGATTACCATTGCATATGAGGCTCTGTTGAATACTAAGGCCTTGCATGGTTGATTCACTGAGATCCACAGTTTTCAGGAGGGACACGTTCACTATAACTTGGTGTACTATGATGGCATTCTGCTAACAGTCACCAGTGAATAATAATAAATAAATAAAATTTTATTTATATCCCGCCCTCCCCAGCCAAAGCTGGGCTCAGAGCGGCTAACAACAGTAAAAATAACACAGTTTACATAAAATCACAATCAATTAATTGAAATACATTCTCAAATCAATTCTCAAATCAATTCAGAGTTAAATTAATGGCAACGATTGGGCTAGAGTTCCATGAGGATTACAGAAGGAGGGGGTCAGACTGTGCCTTGGCCAAAGGCCTGGTGGAACAGCTCTGTCTTGCAAGAAAAATATCAAGTCCCGCAGGGCCCTAGTTTCTTGTGACAGAGCGTTCCACCAGATCGGGGCCATGGCCGAAAAAGCCCTGGCTCTGGTTGAGGCACATTGTTTGTGCATATGGGACAGGGATAGCTCCTGCCTCCAAGGAGCCTATAGTCTACATTTTGGCAGTGGGTAAGGCAACATTGAGAAGAGCGAGGAGGAAGACACAAAAGAGGAATTCACAAGTGCCCTTCACCTCTCCATTGCGTGTGTCAAGGGTGTGGGGGGTGACAGTACCCCACATGCCCACGAGTTCTTCTTCCACATGATCAGGAAAGCTGCATGTTTGAGGCTCCCAGTTTGCATGGTGGAAACCAGAGCTTGTATGAGTACTGGCTTGCTGTCCAGACCTTGGGCCAAACACTCAGAAGGCATTCAGTTTCACTAGGAGGCACAGCCATGCTCCCCTTCCACATGTTCGTAAAACGAGTGGAGGCAATTCTGAATGGCCCTAAGGTGGGATAACCAAATACGGTGGTTATTGTTTGTGTATATAGGTTAAGGGCTGAACCAAAAGCTTCACAGAGAAGAGATGTTTACAGGAGAGTTAGTGCACTGTTCTGGGCAGATATGCTTACTGGTCGAAACTGTTATGTACTGAAGTTCTCACCTTGGGCCAGCAGGGGGATACTGTAGATAGTTCAGGTCCACATATGCATATAAGGGATCGAAAGTGGCGTTCAGTGATTGGATAGTTACAGAAAGTTGTTACAGTTATGTTGTACTGGAGCTCTATATAAGCAGGCTGGCTGAACCCTTCAGTTCAGTTCTATTCTGACCTGTGAATAAACAAGAGCTGTTTGGAGAATCGCTGTGTTGTCCGATATGTTCACTCACAACTTAACAGAAACAACCTCTAGCCGTCTCTCACACAGACACAATCAGGGAAAGAGAGGCATACCAAATCTCTTGTCTGCCTTTCTTTACTACTTTCTGAAATAGAGATCTGTAAAACTACAGCGAGCTGCAATTACTTTATATTGGCTGATTGCTTCCAGAGTCAAATACAGGCAGCTACTCTCATGTGCTAAGTCAATCTGTTTTAGCTGCTAGGAAGTCCAAAAGCAATCCATTATGGCTATTGATGCTTATTTTGACTTCCCCTGTTTTTATTTGCATCCTGATGTGTTTGTGTGAGGAAGTTCCTGCCTTCCTATTATACAGAACAGCCTTGAGCAAGGTAATCTTGAATTTGTCACCTGCTCATCAGCGTCTTGACGTGCCACTTCCCCCCACAGGGGTATTTGCTGTTTTCCGAGATAGCATCCTTCTCATTCACTGTCAGAGGGCAGTTTCATCCCATCTAATTTCCTTCTGAGCCATTTGTAATGCCTTGTAAAATAAACGTCAGGCTGGACCAGTGAACACGCATGGAACTCCTTCTTATCAAGTCAGGCCTTCTCAAGGGGGAAGTCAGGGAGAGGAGAAAAATGGCGGACATTTCAACTGCAGCCCCTGATCGCGTTTGACAGTCTCCTCCTCTGGGTGCCTCTGTAACTTCATCCCAGTCAATGAGAGATGAGGAAAAGTTCCTTCAAGCCTACAGCCTGCTCGTGCACATGATCAATTCCTCACATCTTGGGAATCAGGAGCAAGTCAAGGACTTTCATACGCTTTCTCTTTTGTGGAACATGGTGTGCAATCAGATGCAAACACTCTTACATTGCTACACGGGAACACCCCACCCACATGATCAATACATCCGCTGAGGTGTGTGTGGCTACCTATGTACACATGCACCACACATAGTGCCCCCAAGCTAATTTGTTATCTCCTCACCACTCCTCAAATGGCTGTTTTAAAGAGCTCAGGTGGGGAATGATTTGCATCAGGTCTAAACCTTTCTGGCCACCCAACACCCATCTACATTATTATTTATTTTCCTTTCGGCCACAGTCACCAAAAATTGGTAGGGTTTTGGAGGAGCAGGAAAATTTGCACTTGGGGCTGGATGTTAATAGGGAGATCCCTTGTTGCCTTATCACATTGAGTTATTTATTGGGGGGCCTATGTTTGGGAAATATCCTGAAGCAACATGAAACAATGTGCTGATCTTCACAAGGCTGGGGGGGGGGGTTCAGGTATTTGACAATAGACATGGTGACCAAGCGAGAGATCAGAATACAGTGGTACCTCGGGTTAAGTACTTAATTTGTTCCAGAGGTCCGTTCTTAACCTGAAGCACCACTTTAGCTAATGGGGCCTGTTCTCATCCTGAAGCAAAGTTCTTAACCCGAGGTACTATTTCTGGGTTAGCGGAATCATAACCTGAAGCGTATGTAACCCGAGGTACCACTGTATACTAGATAATGTTATTCTAGGCTGTATCAACGGAAGTAATAGCAATACTGCTGCTGTATTCTGCCTTGGTCAAACCACACCTGGAATACTGTGTCTAGTTCTGGCACCACAGTTTAGGAAGGGCATTGACAAGCTGGAACGTGTGCAGAGGAAGGTGGCCAAAATTATCAAGGATCTGGACACCAAGCCTTATGAGGAACTGTTGAAAGACTTGGATATGTTTAGCCTGGAAAACAGGAGACTGAGAGGAGATATGATTTTTGTTGTTGTTGTTGTTTAGTAGTTTAGTCGTGTCTGACTCTTCGTGACCCCATGGACCAGAGCACGCCAGGCACTCCTGTCTTCCACTGACTCCCGCAGTTTGGTCAAACTCATGCTGGTAGCTTCGAGAACACTGTCCAACCATCTCATCCTCTGTTGTCCCCTTCTCCTTGTGCCCTCCATCTTTCCCAACATCAGGCTCTTTTCCAGGGACCCAGCTTCAAATATCTAAAGGGCTGTCACATAGGAAATAGGTCTAGCTTGTTTTCTTCTGTTCTGGAGAGCTGGAACTGAACCAATGGCTTCAAGTTACAAGAAAGGAGATTCTGGCAGAACATCAGGAAGAACTTTCTGACACTAAGAGCCATTTGACCGTGGAACAGACTTCCACGAGAGGTGGTGGACTCTCCTTCCTTGGAGGTTTTTAAGCAGAGGTTGGATGGCCATCTGTCATGAATGCTTTAGCTGAGATTCCTGCATTGCAGGAGGTTGGACTAGATGACCCTCGGGGCCCCTTCCAACTCTACAGTTCTATGATTCTATGATCTAATAAAATTGCTTCTCATTTCCCCATTTGACCGCAGCTTTTATAGCCTGGACACTTGAGATCCTAAATCAGTTTGCTATCGATTCCTGTCTGTTCTCAAAGCCTGGAAGCATCCAAGACTCAGCACATTGGTTAGCAATTAGCTAAGCTTGTTCCAAGTCATTAAAAAATTCACCACAAACAATTAAGATGTCTGGACAAACAGGTTTTTATCCTAAAACCTATGAATGGAAAATCAGCTTTGCAGCCCCAAAGATCCATTCTGATTACTGTCACGCTCTGACTTGCAGCCCTTCTGAACATCAAACTGCAATGATTGCCTCTTCAAAGTGTGTATTAACAATGAAAAGGTAGCTTTTTGGAAACATATTTTTTATATATTAAATCTGCCTTAAACAATATATTTAGCAATAGTCTTCAGTGAAAAGAAATACTCATTCCTCTTCTTTGTGATCAGAATCCACTCTCAGAACATGCTCTGGCAATATGCTATTTTATCTTGGCTGGATTCAGTCAAAATCACAGCTGGTGCTTGTCCTCTCATTGGAAGATTATTTAGCTAGTTAATGCGATGCTTTGTCCACTTCCACATCTGTATCTCTGACATTTGCAAGATGTACATTTACGACACTTTTATTTTAATTGGATTTTCCTTCTGCAATACAAATCCCCCGTATAAAATGGTGCTGGTATCTGTGTCTCCTTTGAAAAGTAGTACGTCTATTCCCAGTCCTCACCCTTGATTGTAAGAAGGGCTTATTAAAACATAGTTTGCATATCCTTGGAAGTTAAGCCTGTGAAATAGTCCTTCTAAAGTTTCATTTTCATATCTCCGTTGTTAATTTGGAATGCAATTCCACTTCAAATGCTATGTAGAATGGTCAATTACAGAGACTCGATTTGAATGAGGATTCCCCCTTTTATATTGCCACCAAATTGGCTGGCCTATATTTCTCCCAGTAGCTGCAAAGTGACTCCTGAGATGGTTTAATTCATCCGAAATCATTATTTATATTTGCTATTTACGTGCAATCGTAATTAATATATTAATTAATACATACACATTTTGAATTGACATTATTACACCTGCTGAATACACACCTCTTTACCAGGCCTTTGAAACCTGAGATCATAGAATTGTAGAATTGTAGAGTCGAAAATGACCCTTTTTCAGCAGGGGGCCAGTCCACTGTCCCTCAGACCTTGTGGGGGGCCAGACTATTTTTTTTTGGGGGGGGGGGAATGAACAAATTCCTTTGCCCCACAAATAACCCAGAGATGCATCTTAAATAAAAGCACACATTCTACTCATGTAAAAACACACTGATTTCCGGACCATCCATGGGCCAGATTTGGAAGGCGATTGGGCCGGATTAGGCCCCCAGGCCTTAGTTTGCCTCCCCATGATCTAGTCCAATGCAGGAATATGCAGCTGTCCTATAGGGGAACAAACCAGTAACCTTGGTGTTAATAGCACCGTGTTCTAACCAGCTGAGCTATCATTGGATATTTTTAAAGATTTGACCTACTCCCTTTATAATAAATTTTTTTGAGTGATTTCAATTTGTATTTTTAATTTATGCGTGGTGTAGTAGTTAGAGTGCTGGACTAGGACCTAGGAAACCAGAATTCCAGTTTCTTGCTGGGTGAACTCACTCTCTTTCAGTCTAACCTACCTCACTAGAGAAGACTAAAGTAAAAATGCAATGGGCTTCTGTTAATAACTTGTGAATCAAAACTGTTCATAAGGTTGTGGGTTTAGTTTACATTTTGTCAATACACACTGTCGCCCTTCATATATTTTTGAAACAATTTAGTGCATTTTTATAATTATAGTATATGATAGATGCCATATTGGTGATGTTCTATTACGTATCTGTTATTTATTGTTTGTAAACCACTTTGGGATTTGTCTGAATGGAAATGAATTGCAGGGGTTGGCATCCAACTCAACAATTCTATGATCCTAGGAAAAGTGGCATAGAAATATAATAAATCAAATCAAATCTTTTTAAAAAATTGTTTTAGATTCCATGTAAAACTTATTTATCTATCTGATCAGTTTACATCAGTTTGTAATAGCCAACTTTTTGATCCCAATTTATCTTCTTTTTCTTTATCACGTCTGCAGATGGTCGGGATTTATTTCCTTCTTTGTTGTTGTTCCGCCTAAGCCACTGAGCATTACAAAACGCCATGGCGGTGCGCGACACCACTAAAAATCCGACAAGTAACATCAGATAAAAAAAACCAAAACAGTTCTCCAAAGAGAAATCTGATACTGCTTACTGTGTTACTGCTGGTTTGTGTTTATGGCTTTTTATTTTACAATCTGTCACTCTTGTTTTATCTCAGGCTGTCTCTGAGTACACTTTGGGTAGGCAGGCAGGGCAGATATTGCCTAAAATAAATATATTAATACATGACCGTTCCTCAAACATCAAACAAGGTTATGTATTTTTAATGCAAATCAACATCTAACCTGGGGGGAAAGCCCTGAATGGCTTCAGGCCCTGAAATTTGAAGGACCACCTTTTCCTGCAAGATGCTGCCTATCTGGTGTGGTTACTCTGGCTCTGCACCAGATTCAGCTGAAGCATGGATACCAAACTGAATTGGGTCGATTTGGTGGAGGGGAGGACATGGGGTATGCCTGGCAGACACACCGATGGTGACAGGTTACCAGGTAGATAGTACTGCTGAAGCATTTTCTGACACCACACTGTACAGGTGCATTCAAGGCAAGCTGAATTTCATTGCTAGATGTGCTTTCATTGCTAGATGTGCTAGATGTTCAAGACCTGACATAGCTGTAAGCACTAACCTGCTTAGCAGACATGCCAACAATCCTACTGTTCAGGATTGGAAAGCTCTGAAGCGCATAGCCCACTATTTGAAAGGGACTTTGCACTACAGGTCAGTAGACTGGAGGTCTTGAAATCTTTGCAGATGCTAGTTTTGGAAGTGACACCACGGATGGTACAAGCACTTCTGGAGTATGCTACATGTACAACCACTGTCTGTTTGACTGGCTATGCAAGAAGCAGACGACAGTACACCTAAGTTCCTGTGAAGCAGAACTCAATGCTCTGTCATTTTCACTCATGGATTGTGAATGGTTGTTGCAACTGTTTCAGGACATCAGAGTTTCTGTGTACTGTCCTATACAAGTGTATCAAGACAATAGATCCTGCTTGGCTTTGCTGAACTCAGAGAGTTGCAAGCAAAGAACCAAGTACTTGCAGATTAAGCTACATCGTGCAAGAGAGTGTATTCAGAAAGGACTCATTCAGGTGTCCTACATGCCAGGAAATGAAATTCCTGTTGATCTGTTGTGTAAGGTTGTTAACAGAGAACAACTTATGGTTTATGTACAGAGGTTGCCATTGGGTTGAACCACAGGTACTACAGGTTACACGGAAAGGGGGAGGATGTTAGGATATTTCCGTTCCTCCTTAAAAAGGGAGTAGGCTGTTGTGTGTCACAAGCCTGCATACTTCCTCCTCACAGGGAGTTTCTGTTTTGTATATAGCTTTTGTTTCTGTCTGTTGCCTCGACACAAAGGCAGGCAGTCATGTGTTTCTTCTGTTCTGACCAACGTTGAATAAAGCTGTAATTATGCTCTTCTGGGTGCATCTTCTGTTGCGAAGTTTGCTGAAAAGGGCATGCCTGAGTCTTGGAATGTGTCTGAGGCTCGGGTCGCTAATTGACTGGTGCTGTTCTATGGGAGATCAATGGAACGTCTGGAGACGGCATGTTGGCTGCATGATGGCCTATGTCTCCCTGGCAATAGCCCAACACTGAGTTGGGTCAAGACAGCCCTGAGTCAGGTCCAGACACCCAGGGGTGAATCACTGGGCAGGAAGGAGAGGCAAGAGACCCATTTTGGAAGGGGGGGTTCAGTCCTAGGTGTTACTTGGGTTGTAGGACAAGGCCTTTTCAAGAGTCCCAACTGTGGAACTCCCTGCCTCTTCGGTGTCCTGTAGAAAAGCAGTTAGACGTTTTTGTTCCCCTGCACTTTTTAATGCTCTTTCATTTTACCTCATTATGGTTTTTATTTATCTGTTTTTGGCTTTGAAAACTCTTTTTAATTGCTTTGATATTTGATTCTTATTTGACATTTGGAATTATATCGGGAGCTCTTTTTGGAACCAAAAGGCAGCGTGAAAATATTTTAAGATTAAAAGAGAGAAGTCAGCTTAAAAAGAAAAAACCCTCCCAAACTAACAGTTACATTGAACAACTAAAATAAGTATTTGACAGTCTGTAGACCCAAAATGACTTGTACTGATGGTGTTGTTTGACAAAGCCATTCCAGGCACTAGAGCAGAGTTCTGCAACATTTGGGAAGCCTGGGATATGTTTGGAAGTCTGTCATGAACACTTCAAAATGCCCATTTCACGGAAGAAAAACCGGTGAGGCCCCGTCAATCAGGCAATCACCTACCCCCCCCCCCCAGAAATAAAACAGAGGGGAAAAACCAATCCCCTATCAAAGAAGGGGAAAAAACAGTCAACCCTCCCAACCAAAAATCACCAAAATACACAACTAAAGAAAATGGGAAAAGGGCTACAATTTATTTGTTTGTTTCATAAAATGTGTACACTGTTTGATTGTTAAGAAGAAAAGCCTCAAAGCTGTTTACAGGGGGGGAAACCCTATAAAATTATCAATAGTACGATATGATATGATAATCTTTATTGTCATTGTCCCATACAGAACAACAAAATTGAAAAAAAAATCTACATAAGACATTCAAAACCAACAAGCCTGCTATCCCAGCTATCCCAACCTGGTTAGCCCTCTAAAAACTCTGATACCCCATAATTAAATACAATATATTCCCATAGAGACTCCTTACACTGCGTTTAAAACCAAAATTGCATTTGGATAGAAACTGTTTCTCAGACGGCTAGTCCTAGTCTTTATAACCCTGTACCTTCTTCCAGAAGGCAGAAGCTGAAAGAGATCATTTCCGGGGTGCGCACTATCCTGCGCTATCTCTGCAGCTTTCTTATGGCACCTGGAAGCATAGATTTGATCCAAGGTGGGAAGAGTGCACCCAATTATTCTCTCCGCAGTCTTTTCAACCCTGGACAGCATTGTATTTTCCCTGACCGTGCAGCTCCCAAACCACACACAGAGACCATAAGTTAATACACTCTCAACAGTACAATGGTAAAATGCCATCAACAGGTCCTTTGAGAGATTGTTTTTCCGGAGGATTCCCAGAAAATATAACCTCTGCTGTGCTCTCTTCATCAGGTCTTTGCTGTTTTCTCCCCAGATTAGGTCATGTCTCAACTCCATTCCCAGAAATCGAAACTAAAAACAGATTAAAACTTGCATCAACTTTCTAAACATCTGGATAGTCTTGTCTCAGCAAACATGCTTTTAGGATGCCTGCCTCATATCAGTAGGCAGGGAGTTTCAAAGTGAAGGTAAGGTAAAGGTAAAGGGATCCCTGACCATTAGGTCCAGTTGTGGCTGACTCTGGGGTCGTGGCGCTCATCTCGCTTTATTGGCCAAGGGAGCCGGCATACAGCTTCCGGGTCATGGGGCCAGCATCACTAAGCCGCTTCTGGCGAACCAGAGCTGCGCACGGAAATGCCGTTTACCTTCCTGCTGGAGCGATATCTATTTATCTACTTGAACTTTGACATGCTTTCGAACTGCTAGGTTGGCAGGAGCAGGGACCGAGCAACGGGAGCTCACCCCGTCAAGGGGATTCAAACCGCTCACCTTCTGATTGGCAAGCCCTAGGCTATGTGGTTTAACCCACAGCGCCACCCGCGTCCCACACTAAAAGCTTGAGTTCTATGTGGCACCGGATACAGTGCCAGTATATGGAGGGGGTTGTTTGAGGGATCTCTGGTGCTCACAGTCACTCGTCTGAGGACTCCAGCACTCGAGTCTTTGTAGTAAAACCCTTAACTTTACCTTGCCTATGTTACATTGCAAGGTGACATCAATCATAAGGTAGGAAGCTTAATGCGTGGGAGGGGCAATTTACCACGTGATGCCAATTGTTTATTTATGCATGTTTAAAATTGTTGCCCACTTCAAACCTTCAGCATCCTACAAATTTGCTTAAATGGCAGTGTGTTCTGCATGTGAATGCCAATTAGATATGAACGAAGGTTTCTGTGGTCCACAGCGAATGTTCTCTTCTCTCTCTTTTCTTTTTGCTCATCAGCGGAGGGAGGGGAAGCAGAGTCGTTCAGCTGACACAACCGAAAATCTGCTAATTTCTCCTTTGACGCAAGTCTCTGCTTGCATACCAATGGAATCTGATTATTTAAATATAAATAACCACGTTTCCCCCGGACTCAGTTCTGTTGAAGTTAACGGGCGACTCTGAAGGGATTTGCGTCGCCGACAAATTTGGCCCATTAACTTAACATTCAGGCAACATCTTTCCGAAAAGAAATAAGTGCTGCACAGATGTGACGGCTTGAGCTTTGTCGAAGCCTTCTGCAGCAAGAGAAACACCATATGCAGGAGAGGGGGGTGGAAATAGGCTTGTGTGGGTGGAGGAGCAAAAGGGTCTCTCAGTGGGAGAAATTTGAGAACAACACAATGAACAGTCCTTCTTGGGAAAGGGGGGGGGGAGTTAGCTTGTATTACAACTTGCCTGCTTTAACTTGGCGGCTCAATTGTTACTCTGCCAATTTCCCATTAGTTTCCCACTTGTCAAGTTTGAAAATCTTCAAGGCTTATGAAAAATCCATAGCCATGGGAAAAAGGCAAGGCACCGATAATGTATGCAATCTAATTTAACGTTCTTGCAGAATATTGAGGAGCAGTGCTTTGCTCAAATTTCAGAAGTGCAGAACGTGTGTGTGTGTGTGTGTGTGTGAGAGAGAGAGAGAGAGAGAGAGAGAGAGAGAGAGAGAGAGATTCCCTTTGACTAGAACTTATCTCTTTGGCACAAACAGTGGGTGGCATTCCATTTTACACAGAGTAGGCCCACTGAAATTAGGGGTCATGGCTAAGTTAGGCCCATTCATTTCAGTGGGCCTACCTTGAACAAAACTTAGTTGAAGACCACCCTATATCTTTGCATTTAATGTGCCAGGGATGTCTTGTTTAATGAAAATGGGATTGTGTGTGTGTGTGTGAATTTAACCCTTTCCTCCTCCATGCCTGCTGTGATCAAAATCATCGGTGGTGGTGCGATGGTGGGTAAGCAAGGGAGAAACAGGTTGTGGTGTTTGGGGGAAATGGGGGCCTTTGGATGACTGAGGGTGGTAGAGCTGAATGCAGAAAAGTCACAAGGGGAAATGGGATGGGATATAGGAGTGAAGCGTTAAGGGGGATCAAGACTATGGAAAGTTTCAAAGTTAAATATGAGAAACAACCAGGAGTGGACAGGAGGGTACTTCAGGAGTATACAGTGGTACCTCTGGTTAAGAACTTAATTCGTTCCGGAGATCCATTCTTAACCTGAAACCGTTCTTAACCTGAGGTACCACTTTAGCTAATGGGGCCTCCTGCTGCCACTGCACGATTTCTGCTCTCAGCCTGAGGTAAAGTTCTTAACCCGAGGTACTACTTCCAGGTCAGTGTAGTCTGTAACCTGAAGTCTTTGAAACCTGAGGTGTTTGTAACCCAAGGTACCACTGTAATATAATACAATCCTACTCAAGTGGAATTCTGCTCATGCATTGGGACTTCCCCTTCCTCTCCTTCCCCTGTGGGCCCCACACACCTGCTCTGGAGGGTTTCCTAGCCTTCTGGAGCAGATTACCTCTGTAGAATTCCTTCCTTCCTTCCTTTCCTTCTCAAAGCATACGTTTTCCAACACCCAACTTCAAGTAAGTCAATGTACATGTAACTGAAATGATCACACATTCTCCCTTGGGATAGGCTGTGGCTCAGTGCTAAGACCTTTTCATGAGCTTTTTGTGTAGAAGATCCTAGGTTCAACCTTTGGGATCTCCAGGCAGGAAAATAATGATAATAATACTCGGCTAAATGAGAAAGCGACCTTAGTGAAGAATTGATCAAATCAAAAACGAAGTAGAGAAAAGTTAGCTCATAGTTTTAAAGTATAGAATATCAAAACTGTCCATGAAAATGTATTTATTGAATGCACTCCCCCCAAAAATGCGGCTTTCATTCCTTTTGATACACAGTAGTCAAGCTCTGTCCAGCTTCCTGACTCAAGCATTGTATTTCTCAACAGTGAAGCAAGTCACATTTATGTTTTCCTGTCAGCAGCAGCAGAGAAAAGCAGGAGAATAAATTACTCTGAAAATATTTTCACTTTTGAACTCTGCATTATTTTCTTGAGTTCTTAGTATTTCAGACCACCTGGCCTTCTGCAGCTTTACACCAAAACATCTCCATATCTTCATATCCTCAAACTGATCTCCATCCTTGATGAGGTAACAATGATAATTATTGTTTTATATGATGGGAAACACTCAACCAGCCCCTTCAGTGGAAGCCCTGCTCAATAACTTCTGCTTGCACAATGGGGCTTTCCTCACCTCCCTCATGCCCCCCACCTCTCCAACATTGGTCCAAAGGGGCAGGAAAACCCCCAGAACAGTGCATGGCATTAGGAGAGTAAGGATCTTCCATTTGGCAATGTTTTCACAGATTGAATGATTGGAGGGTTGTTAAATTTCACCCCGTGATTTTTTAATGGCCCTAACAATCTTCAGCTCATAGATCAAGTGGCTATGTATTTTTTTTGACTTCCTGATGCAAGCAATTACAAGGGATGAGTGCATCTGTTCTGCACCCCCATCATACCAGGGTGAATTTGTGGATGCCAGAATCGCTTCTGTAGTTCAACTTGGATATAAGCACATGCCCTGTTTGCATATCACCTGCTTGCGCATGACCACTCTATAAGTCCACCTGGCATTATCCAGCCTCTGGTGCAGCCAATGGTAGTGGACACACCCTCTTCTCATTTTATTGTATGCAACTGGATCATGCAAGGTGACATCCTATGGAATTGAAGGGCATCCCAAAGGTAATATTGGAGGCTGTCTCGCAAGCCCTGAGCATCATGGTCCCTAGATGATGTGATCATCTTGTCCCACTTTCTGAAATGGCTTCCAGGTCTTCTTGGGATGTCATGCCTGGTGACCATCTCACATGTGTCAAGCTTTCAGTGTAATGAATGGACCGTGTTATTCCAACCTCCTGGCTGTAGTGGATGTGATCAGGGAACATGAGGCAGCCTTCCAGAGTATCCCTGGGATGTGCTGGGAAGCTGTAGGATCTAGGCAAATTAACGGCCGGCATTGACTGCTCACAGTGCTTGATATCCCAGGCATTTTCAGAAGGGGTTAGAATCCATGTATGTGTGTAAGGAGATGGGTCCTGTTCTCACTGCAAAATCTAAGCAGCACATGGCATTTCATTTTGGGTTCTACCTGATGTGAAATTCAAGGGCACTCCTGGTGTTTCCTAACTTTCCTAACTTACATTGCTCTGGACTTGCTGGCACCAGTTTGACACAAGATGGACAGCAGTGATTTAGGTAGAATTGCCACCTCTTAACCTGCCCAATTGTCAATGCTTCAGCCATTGCCCATGAGATTAGGGCAAAATAAGGAGGGCCATGGTATAACTGCAGTTACCCCAAAATTTCAACTTTACTTTTTGAAGTAAAGTTTCAAAGCAAATGCAGAGATTTAAAAAAGAGTTTGAAAGAAACTTTGGAGAAGGAGGTGCAGTCTGTTCATTCCTACATGTTTCTCAAAGAAAACATCAATGTGCATTAGTAATCAAAATAGACGGAGGGTGTCTTTTGCTAGATGATGGTTATAGCACATTATTTTATTTTTTCCTGCCCTTCACCCTAAGCCCCCAGGTGCTCCACTATGCATGGATTACAAATGGATTACTCATGAGGAATTCAGTTTATGTGTACTCATATGCACAAAAAAATTAGATAGCCCTCTTCTATTATCTCAGCAGAAATAAATTATCTCTCGGCTTGTGTCAGTAACTCATCTGAAGCAAGCAGTGAGTTTCCACTCCTTTCAAAGCACAGCATGATTTTTGACAGCAGGAACCCCTCACCCTGCCTTTTAGATACTGAGTTTAGATCCTTTCAGGAGATTTCTGCCTAACATTTATATCTAAAATGGCATCTGACAGTCCTCAGAGTCATTCTCTTTTCTGTGCCACTGGATTAGTTGAGAAACCAAAATAAACCACACAGGATTTGTAGAATTTTAGAGGGATAAATTTCCTTCTCCATTTTCTAATGGTGCCATAGCAAATTGTTATTGTAAAACCTGAACTCATGCAGGAAAGCCTGGTAAAAAGATCCTTTGCTCTAGTAAACGACTTCAGGGCTTATCATATAACAATAACGGCTTTAACATTAAGTCTGGAAGACCACATTACAAATTGACTATAGGAAGCTGTGAATTCCATTATTTGCAATCAAATCAGGTTTCAATCCATTTAAAGTCCCACTGCCTTTTGTAGTTAAGTCTGGAAATTTAGGTTGCCTGTGTAGAAGTGGGCTAAGCTACATATTACACACAAACCTAGGCCCTGTGGGCCATATGATGTGTAGTTTGGTGCCACTTACATTTTTAGACTATCTGCGTTTCCTAATAACCCTTTTTAAAAAAACACGAAAAGCTGCTTTGTAATGGAGAGATTAGGAACTGAGCTGCTTAACCCTTGGAATTTTGGGAACTTGAAAAATACATTTCTGTTTAAGCAAGTTATACTTTGCCTATTTACTGAACTTACTTTGTGGCACTGTTTGCCTTAAAGACTGCATTATTTTGGTTTATGAACTCTTTTTCTTGATGGCTGTGTAAACTTCTTTCTGACCATCCCTGGAGCATAGCTGTCTATCCATATTGGAAATAGATAAATAATAAATAAGTATTGCAGTCCTTCATCTATTTGAGAACTTGCTTAAAGGACGTAATAATGTTACAATCTGTACATATCATTGGACCTTCAGCCTTCAAAAGATTAGCGAAGGACTATAGGTCAGTCTGCTGCAAGTCTGCATTGGATTATAAGCTTTTTCTAGGCTTACCAAAGTCTTCCAAAAGCAACCCTCTCTGTAAGAAGAAAATAGCTTTTTTCCTTCCCTTGGTTATAAGATGTTACTTCGGATGAATACTTCTAATATGACATAATGTGCACCAAGGTTTCTAGACTCGTTTGCATTTGAAAGCTGTGAGCCCCTTTGCAGAGAGGGGGGAGAATGATCCATCAGCTTGATGTCAGAACTGTTTACTGTGATATAAAAGGCTTGCTCTGCTCCATTACAATAGCTTAAAATATTGGAGACCTAGCCAAAGCTCGGCTGAGCAACACAAAGCCTAATCACATCATTTCAGTGTGCCTGTACAACTTCTGCAGTAGCCTGGATTCTGGTAATCATTGAAGAATCACTTATTATCCATTGGAGGTCCAAGGTCTTACGCTATTGTCTCGTATTGTCTGGGAGATGTATAAAGGGGTGATAATGCATTTATGCAGTTGGGGAATCACAGTTGTTGGTAATGATTAACATCTCTGGGGAATGCTTGTTATTCTTAATGAAGAGCTGTCTCAATAGTGGTTGTGCTTTCCTTTGGACAAAGCAAGACTCCCAAGATGACAATTTTTGAAATTCAGGATCAAAAAAGAATGGTTGCATTTCCACCTCACCTTGCTTCTTTTTTTTCCAATAATTTTTTATTAATTTTCATCCAGTTATACATTTTAACCCGAATACAACAAATTGTGTCTGTTTTGAACTTCCTTCAGCGTCTCTGAGAGTCATCCATTTTTATATCTTTAATATGCATTCCCTTTTTTTATATTGCCATTATTTCTCCTTAATCCCATTATTTTTAATAAACAATACTTATTTGATTTTTTACAGTGCCTCTTGAAATCCCACTAACGTTGTGTTTATACCACATATATTTTTCAGATAATCCACCAATTTTCCCCAGTCCTCGATGAACTTTTGGTCTTTAGTATATCTGATTTTTCCAGTTAATTTGTCCAGTTCCGCATAGTCTATCAGTTTTAGTCTCCATTCTTCTATCGTCGGTATCTCCTCTTGTTTCCACTTCTGGGCCAACAGGATTCTGGCTGCCGTTACAGCATATTGGAAAAGTTTAGAGTCCTTTCTTCTTATGTCCTTTCCTATCATCCCTAAAAGAAAAGCTTCTGGTTTATTCACAAAAGTATATCTTAACATTTTTTTCATCTCATTGTATATCATTTCCCAGAAACTTTTTACTTTTTTACATTCCCACCACTGATGAAAGAACGTCCCTTCTTTATCTTTACATTTCCAACATTTGTTATCAACCTTATACATCTTTGCTAATTTTACAGGAGTCATATACCATCTGTAAAACATTTTCATTACATTCTCTTTCAGCAGCGTACATGCCGTAAATTTTATATTCTCTTTCCACAATTTTTCCCATTCCTCAAATTGAATATTATACCCAAAATCCTTTGCCCACTGTATCATCCACCTCACCTTGCTTCATCCAGGAAGACTGTTTCATTGGGAGCTGACTTTGCAGTCAGTCATAGGTTTATGCCATTAGGTGTGGATCCAGAGAAAATTTGGCAAAGCTGCAATGTTTAACCGATTAATCAAATGAAATTGTTCATTAAAGATCTTCCAAACAATTAAAAATGCTGTTCCTCCCCTCAGTTAACTGAGTGCCATTTTAGAGGATCATCTCATCTTCTTCACTTTCGGTTGGGTCTCCCATTATCTCCCCTTACTCTTCCCCAACACATTTGGGTGAAAAGGAAAGTAAGATTGATGAAGGCACAGAAGGTCAGAGTTCTCTCACATGTTTTTTCTGTGACCAGTCCTTACCACAACTCTTACAGAAGTTAATTTAGCAAGGGGAAATTAAGTTTATCTCCCCATGGCCACAAAGCCAAGATTTTGCACAGGGTATTTCCAAACAGAGTGTGAGGCTCCGCTCTTTAGCAGTTTTATTTGGGGTTAGGCCCCTTTGAAATCAGTAGGATTTCCATCACAGAACCATGATGCAGAAATGATATTTTCCCCAGGCCAATTTAGAACTGCTGGTTGTCAATATATGTTGAGATAAGCAGATTTAACATGAATCACCCAACCGGCCGACTAAAACTCACACAATTAATCAGCTCAGATTTCTTCAGCTGGGTGACAGATCTATAATAAAGATATCATGTCTTCCCCAAGCAAGGGTATTTCATATGCAACAATCCTTTGTGAATAAACAAGGCATGTGTTTGTTTTGGTTCATACTATTTGGAATGCAGGACACATTGCAACGCTTCCTTCATTCAAACTAAATATCATGGTTCAGAATGAAGCTCAATCCAATGGAACAATGGAAAAAATTCAAGTAGATCATGGGGGGAACATTCTCCCCATTGCCTAGCCCAATATCTGGTATTTACAGGTATTTTCATCTTAAGATGAAAGTTCCATTTAGCCATCCTGTCTAATAAGTCATTTATAGAGCCATTCAAATTCACTGCTATCACCACAACATGAGTCCTGTCTGGGTAGTTCTTATGAAATACCATTACTTATTCAAGAGATAGCTTGGACTTGACTTCTTCTATCAGTAAACTCTACACTTGAGTAAATATTTATATATGTTAGATGAACTGTTAATTATTGATAATTACTATTTTTAGTGCTATGCTGCACTGATATCATACATCTTATTATGTCTAGATTTTGATTTTTCTGTGAACTGTTTTGAGCACTAATTTACTTGTGGGAAATGTGGTATGTTGTTGTTGTTGTTGTGTTTATACCCCACCCATCTGGCTGAGTTGCCCCATAATAAAATGACAATGGCAATATGATAAATTTGTAATGGTAGTTCTTCTGCGTGCAGTAACCCACAGTAAGATAACTGTGAAATTACGGTACATTTATGCTGTTGAAGTGGAGTGGAGAACATATGCCCCACCATCCCAATGTTGCTGGATTACAATTCCCATCATTCCTGACCAATGGTAATGCTGATTGAGGCTGATGGGAGCTGAAGTCAAACAACATCTGGAGGGCCCTTTTGAACAAGTCTAGTTTAAAGCAAAAGAACCCTATGAAGTGAGAGCAGGGGTCCTTCTGCAGTGGCCCCTCTGCATTTGACACCTGGGCAACAGACCAAGCAGACACACACATCACCTGGTCATAGTCGGGGGATCAGTGGGTGCATTTCCTCCCTGTTTTGACAATGCATCAATTGCCACCCTTATGGAAAAACATGTCTCGTACACCCTGGTTCTGTGACTGCTGAATTCACATGCCATGCATTATTAGTTTTGAATGACGCAGTGAACCTTCAAGCAATCCATGATCCGGTGCTTGTTCATAAACGGGGCCATTCTTGTTGTGAAACAGCAGGTCATGCCCAGTTACGAGTCAGCCTGGTTAAAAGAATTCACAGGCTATATTGGACT
Organism: Podarcis gaigeae; assembly: GCF_964106915.1. NCBI lineage: Eukaryota > Metazoa > Chordata > Lepidosauria > Squamata > Lacertidae > Podarcis > Podarcis gaigeae. The sequence continues at coordinate 77,003,443 of NC_139682.1, read as the reverse complement.
AGGTGGAAATGACCAAGTGCACCCCTTTTATATTCCAGTCCGCGTTCTATGTAGTATAGCAGAAAAACCGACTGGGAGCACCTCGCTCCGAGGCGACCTTTTGGCAAACCTGACAAGTTTGCATTGACTTGGCCGAGGTTTTTTTTTTATAACGTAAGCTTTAAAAAGCTCGTAAATGACATCCAGCTTTTATAAGGCACGCATCTTGCTTCAGTGAAATAACATTATTAAGACAGGTTGAGCTGACTGTAAATTTTGTCAAGGAAAGACAGCTTTGGTGGTAGAAATAGGATACGTCTGCTAAATGGAATTTCTCCAATTAGGAGGATTAGTAGGTCATTTTGCGCATTGATTTAAACGGACCTGCTAGAATAGGAAATAGAGTTGGGGAGTTCATTGAGACTCTGATGTAGCATGTAATGAGAAAGGGAAGCTACAGGACCTAATGGAAAACAAAAGCTTTTTCCTTTGGCTCGTTGCAGCTCCGGTTCCCCTTTGAATTATGCTTCCATTAGCTTCAAGCAGTTCCTGGAGTAGCGAAGCCCTTGCTTCCAATTCATTCATAAGCTGATCCATTGTGGGCCTAATGGCCACAGAGGATGCTCTGTGCAAGATTTGCTGCAGCAGCCTTTTTATTTTATTTATTTTATTTTTTATATATAATTTATATTAGTTTTTTTAACATATCATTTTCAACAGTAATTAAACATACTTTTACTTCTTATTCAAATTTTTGACTTCCATCAATCCTGTCTGAAAATTTCCCAAACTAATCTCTCAGTATGCATTTCCTATCTTCCCTATTACATTTCAAACTCATAACCCATATCTCTATCTTTTTCTACTTTGTAACACTTCGTATCTTTCTCCTTGCAAAACTTCTTGTAGTCCTACTAGCGTAATTTGTTGATTACAGTTACTCTTCAAATAATTCATATACTTCTTCCAATCTTCTGTAAATCTCTGTTCCCGCAGGTTTCGAATCCTTCCTGTCATTTTGTCCAATTCTGCATAGTCCTTTAATTTTGTCTGCCATTCTTCTTTCGTCGGAATTTCTTCTTGTTTCCATTTCTGGGCTAACAATACTTTATTTTATTTTTATTTTTTGATGATTCCACGGGAGACCAAAGTGTCGAGCAAACAAACTCTACTTAACATTGTGCGGCTTGGGCTGTGGCTGCTGACGTCAGTATGGCTACTGCCACGTTAGGTTTCAGATCTCCCTTGGGAAGGTTCCCTTGGGACTGCTTCCATCCATACACCTACTCAACAAACATTTCCCTTCCTGCTATCATGGCCTTCTTTATTTAAAAGGTGTTTTGAGTTTCAACAAAAAGGCTGGGATGCAAGTAGCCTATACATGCACACTGGGCTGTATCCAGTGTTATTACTTAAAAGGAGGAGATGAGTTAGTCACACCCATCAATTCTAATGGGTCAGCTTAGAGTTTTGCGATGGTAGTACCATTTTTGCTGCAGAAACATTGATCAGAAATAGAATGATTTGTGCCAACGATTCTGGAAGGGTGCGGCACATCACTCCGGTGTGGCAGGAGAGGGTGGCAAGTGGGGTGGGAAGATTCAAGGACAATCAAAGAAACATTTAAACATTATTGTCAGGGAACTGCCATCGGAGCCAGAGGCGGAGGGAAGGCTCCAGAGGGATGCCGGAGAGGGTCCCAGTAGGGAGAGAGGCAGCCCATCTGCTGGGGAAGGAAATCAGCGTAGCACCAGTGGAGAAGGGGGGCAGATGGGGGAATCGGCGAGGTGGCTCCATGACTCCTCGCCGGAGACCAGCAGGGAGAGCACGGGTCCTCCACTGCCCACACCCTCCCTGCGCAGAAGAGTTCCGCGCAGGGAGAGTAGAAGGAGACTAGGCGTCAAAGAACTTCTTTGCTGGAAGAAGTTCAAGAAACGCCCACTGACGGATTCTGCCAGCGATTGAGACAGCCACGGATGGGTGGCTGTCCGGACAGAAAGGGTTCACCCAGGTAACCCAGCCAGGTGTGGCGATGACTTACGCACGAGCAACCCCTAGAACCATTACAATTATATATACACACACAACCAGATACAACATCCCTGCCTCCTTTCAAGAGCATTGGCCATTCTTCTATGGTTCTCCATGACATATTGTTGTGAACTGGGATTTCCAACTCTGACAAATATGAAAGATCAAAAAAGAGAAGGGATTCTTTGCATCGACGAGGAGATGAGAGTTTGTCTCAGATTCGATCTACTTACAATAGCTTACCCAGCTATTGTGCCCACACCTCTTATTAAGGTTGTATACATACTTAAGGTACATATGTAAGAGGCTCATTTATAAATATATTTTGGGAATGATTCATGTTCTCATGTAGCTGCATTTTTTATACTTCCTGGATGGTCTCATGATCATATTATAAAGTAGTCGTGTTCTGTGTTATAAATCAAGCACTTCCAGGAGTAGTTTCTTTTTGTTTTCCGATGTATTTCTTATTGATAAAAAAATTGGTGTGGCGCAAGCAAATTTTTATTCTGAAAGTGTGGCCCAGAGAAAAAAGTTTGAGAACCACTGATTTATGCCTTTCTTTTGCTATGACTTTATCGTAAAAGAAGTTTTACAAATTATTGTTATTTACCCTGAATCTAAAGATTTTGCAAGTGTATGACCTACCTAGATAATCACTTACAAACCATTGACTTGGTTAAAAATTGACGCAGTCAGTTTGTTGATAGACATGCCCTTTTCTCCCATCAATTTCATTGAGGCTTCTGTCATTCAACACAGGAGAAAATCACTTGCATATAAAGTCTTGTTGAAATCCTTAATAACATTGTGTCTTCCTCCCCTAGCCCCTAGCTCAAATTCGATTCTTAGTTCTATCTCAAGGGAATGGGAAGCAAAACATTAAAATAATACGGGAGAGGTGAGCAATCACTCCCTTTCCCCTGTCCAATTCCTCATTATGCATGACCCAGATTATTTTACAAGGGATAGCAAGCCAGGAAGAGATGTCAGATTGCTTCTGTTCTAATCAGTTCACCAAGTCTCTTTCTTATACATTACTTAGTTGTGGGCTGCAGAAGAAGGCAGCCATCATGCCTACATTGGCTGGCATGGCCTCTTTCCATGTACACAATTAAAGGTATTTGGCAGCCCAGCAAAATGCTGAAAATACATACCTTCTGGTGGTTTTCAGAGCCAGCATTAATTAGGGAGGGTAACCTATCGTTTTACTATGCAAAAGTTAAGTTACAAAGCATTATTAGGAGCTTAGTAAGCTGCTTTATGGGACGTGGGTGGCGCTGTGGGTTAAACCACAGAGCCTAGGACTTGCTGATCAGAAGGTCGGTAGTTTGAATCCCCGCAACGCGGTGAGCTCCCATTGTTCGGTCCCAGCTCCTGCCCACCTAGCAGTTCAAAAGCACAAAGTGCAAGTAGATAAATAGGCGGGAAGGTAAACGGTGTTTCCGTGCGCTGCTCTGGTTTGCCAGAAGTGGCTTAGTCATGCTGGCCACATGACCCAGAAGCTGTATGCCGGCTCCCTCGGCCAATAAAGCGAGATAAGCGCTGCAACCCCAGTGTCAGTCATGACTGGACCCTTTACCTCTACCTAAGCTGCTTTATACTGAGTAAGATCCTTGGGTCTATCTAGCTGTCTACACTGACCGTCAGGATTTGAGGCATAGAGTCTCTCCCCAGCTCTACTTGGAGATGCTGGGGATTAAACCTAGGACCTTCTGCATTCAAAGCAGATGTCCTGCCAGTGAGCCACAGCTCTAAGGAGACAGTTTACATACCTTCTCTGAGAACAGGGCTACCAGCTTGCACTGACCTGCCATGCAGCTTTGAGTCTGGGACTCACTCCATCACGTGGAAGAGGTGGTAATTCTCTCTCCCAACTAGAAGAGTTTGGATTTGATATCCCGCTTTATCACTACCCAAAGGAGTCTCAAAGCGGCTAACATTCTCCTTTCCCTTCCTCCCCCACAACAAACACTCTGTGAGGTGAGTGAGGCTGAGAGGCTTCACAGAGGTGTGAGTGGCCCAAGGTCACCCAGTGGAGGAGCGGAGATGCGAACCCAGTTCCCCAGATTACGAGACTACCATTCTTAACCACTGCACCACACTGGCTAGACACAAAGATCACACTGGCTAGACACAAAGATATGCAGCAGGCATATATTTCTGCAATAGAAAATGTGAGTGGGACGTGCAAGAAAATGTTGCAGTACATCCTCAGTTCCTAAAAGGAGTGTTTCTGTTCAGGGTGTCTGCCTGCCTGCCAACAAGCCATTTCAGCTGTTGCCGGGTTTTCCATCAACCACGCCACCCAGCAGTCAGCATTCTGAGGCAACTGAGCATGCTCAGTCCTCAGTGGGCTCTTTTGGTGTCCTCCAGAATATGATAAACTGGGAGGAAATCAGGCCATTCCATTCCCCAACCAACTTGAGTTCTCCCTGTGTGTTTTTCTTTTCCAGCGGATAGTCAACATTGCACTGCCACCAAGCGCACAACTGGACATAGGAGAATTAGAAAAGGTTCAGAAATGGGCAACAAAGGTTACAAAATTAGAGCCTTTTTATTTTAGAGCAAAGGCCAGTGGGAGACAAAATGATAGAAGCATATAAAATTAGGCCTGGCATGGAGAAAGTGAGCTATTTTGAGGGGACAGTTGCTCCCTTAAGTTAAAAAAACAAACAAGTTTTGTTGTAATTCTGTAACCTTGGAATTTGCCCAGCATGCTGACAGGAGTAGAGGAAGCTGTCTTATACAGAGTCAGACCATTGGGCTATCTCTCTCAGTATTGACCTACCCCGACTGACAGGAGCTGTCCAAGATTTCAGGCAGGGTTCGCTCCCTGCCCTACCTGGAGATACCAACAGATTGAACCTGGGATGTTTTGCATGCAAGGCAAATAATCTAAAAGGTAAAGGTAAAGGACCCCTGGATGGTTAAGTCCAGTCAAAGGCGACGATGGGGTGTGGCGCTCATCTCGCTTTCAGGCCAAGGGAACCGGTGTTTGTCCGCAGACAGCTTTCCGGGTCATGTGGCCAGCATAACCAAACTGCTTCTGGCACAACGGGACACCATGACAGAAACCAGAGTGCACGGAAACACCATTTACCTTCCCGCCGCAGTGGTACCTATTTATCTACTTGCACTGGTGTGCTTTCGATCTGCTAGGTTGGCAGGAGCTGGGACAGAGCAATGGGAGCTCACCCCATCACGGGGATTCGAACCGCCAACCTTCTGATCAGCAAGCCCAAGAGGCTAGTGGTTTAGACCACAGCACCACCCACATCCCTGCAGATAATCTACCTAAAGCAAATAAGATGTTAAAATGGTTCCTGAACAGTATCACTGGAGGCTGCAGGTCTTAGTCTTAATTGCTGAATGCTTCCCCATTTGGGAGGTGGGGGAGCATTACATGTACATACAAAGCTGGCATATCGGGGAGAAAGCAATACTATGTTTATTCTCATTGGCACCCAGTTTTCTATGTGCAAGGAGGTATGCATTATGCACTGAGCTATGAGATCCTCACCTGCAGCCTACAGTTATACAGCAGAAGAGCAGCTGACAATGACCAGGGAGGCATTAACATTTCAGAGCTATGGAAAGTATAACTTAAAATGGAATGGCCTGCTAGATGCTTGAGTAGCACTCAGTCCAGTTAGGTGATCAATCCCTGACCAGGTCTTCTCCTTTCAACAGGCCAGTTTGAGAGACCTAAGATTAAAGAATGGTCCGTGTTGAGCTCTGGGGGTTTTAAAGATCCTTTAAAGCTTGGCAAGTGCATCTTTGACCTGCTGTTTCAGCCCCATAAAAAAAGCTTTAAATAATTGACCCAATCTTTTAAAATAGACTGGAAAGATGGATGGAGGTAGATTGTGAAGGAGATAAATGGCCATGGTAGAACATTCATTTTTTATAACACTGATATGTTCGTGCTCTGAAAGATTTATCCGTGTCTAGGATGATTTGAAGCAGGAGATCATCGATTACTCTTAACCACAGATTTAGTTTTCAAAGAAACCTACATACCAAGATGGACAATTTGTAAGGCTGCCAACCAAATAAAGAAACTTTGGGTGGTTAAGCATCATTCTAACTGATTGATTCTATTTAAATAAATTTGCATAGCTTCAACTCCTCAATACAAGTGTCTTGCTGAGAAGTAAAACTGCCACACATGGTTGGAAAGGAAGATTATCTATTACAGTGACATCGGGAGAGCCATAGTAGCCCCCGAAAAATTCACAACTGTGCCGTTCTATTTCAGTCTTAACAATTAATCAAAGTGCCAGTTACGGAATGAATTAGTTAAAGCCCTAGGAATTTGGAATGGTTGACAGTAAAAATGCCATGTTTAGAATCAGTGCTATTTTTCTAGAAAAAAAAGGTGATGGAACTGAGTTTGAGTGAACACCAGGGAGGAATCTGTGGTCCTCCAGATGTTGCTGGAGTGAGGCTCATTTGTGTCCGAGCCAGCACAGTCCAGTGGTCAGAATAGTAGGAGTTGGTAGGCCAACCAATGGCTGGGCATCCCTTTTACATCACATTCTAAAAGGACCTGCACTGTTTGATAAATGTAAGTAGTTTAGAAGTGGGTATCTTTGTTCAAGTCTGGGGAAATGATGCAGCAGCATCTACGTATAGTAGGAACTTAAAATACTTCTTGTTGAACTTAATACGCTGGACGTCTGCATCAGAGTTTCAGCCGATGTGCTGGGCTATGCCAAATATTCTCCAGTTTTGATTTTGGGGTAGAAACTGTTGGGAAACTGTACGTGCAGCTACTCACACAGAGTCAATTAAGGTTTGGCAGACAGCCAGAAGGCAATCTGAAGAAGTAAGTCTACCTGGAGATAACAGAGACACGGAGACCGCTCCCTGATTGGTCAAGCTCTCTCAAGGGAGTGATAATTAATGGCCTACTAACTGTTGGTTCAGTGTTCAGAGTTTGAGTTCAGAGTTCTGTGTCAGTGTGGGAGTTGAGAGTCGTGTCAGAGAGAGCTAGTATAAGATCCGTGTTCTGTTCCTGTAAATAGTCCACTGTATATAATAAACACCTAACTACAAGTTCCTGGTTCCTGCTTCGTCTATCCTGTCTGCAGCCAAGTCGCCAATTGCTTCCGTGGATTCTGCTTGTACTCTGCTAGGTCTGGCTAAGGTTCTGCAACTAGTCAAAAAGTTGCGAAACACCAATAGGTTTTGCCAATAGAAACTTGCAATATTTAGTGAGTGGGCATTTTTTGCCCCCCAAAAGACTCTCCGAAAGAACTACCCACACACTTAAACTGTGCAAATATTCATCTTTAACCTGTAAGGTGCTAGTTTTCCTTTGGCTGCTGCATCCAGTCTGATTAAGCCACATGATGACAGCACTGTAGGCAAGTGGGGACATTTGAGAGAGAGCGCAAATGACGGCAATGGAAGGGGACCTCCAAGCTGAAGGATTGGCTATGAATCTGACAATACAATAATAAAAGAAGAAAAGGAAAACATAACTCAGAGTGCTGAAAACTGCCCAAAAGTGAATTAATATCTGGCTGTGCTGAAATGTTTCTAAATTAACAGTGAGTTGCTTTTGATATTTTTATTTTCCTGGGGAAGATTGAGGAGATGGAAGAGAAGAGATACCGTTTGAACTTAAGCTGTTAGAGAATCTTCATACACCACCCTCCTATTTAGACCTTTCTTTGAAATAAATTCAACGGAACAATTCTCTGCTGTGTTGGATTCTGATAGATTTGGTTTCTGCCTGTGTGAAATGCAGTCATTTATGCAAATGCCTTATAGAGTGGTTGATGAATTGTGCTTCAAACCAAGCTAAATCATTTTGCTATGCAAATAAAATCAATTTTGCAGCACTTACCCAAATTACGGCAATGAATTTGGTTTTGCTGGTGTAATTCTGAAAGCTGGCAAAGGGATAGGATTCTGCTAATTCGTCGGTGTACTGTTTACATGCAAATGGGCAGGTTAAGAAGCCAGCGCTTAAATTTAGGGCTGTTGCAGTTGGACTTAAAAATTATTATTTTCCCCTCTAGTCAGCACCATTCATTTGGCCATCCATCACGGCCGAATGTTTGGAGGAGCAGGTGGGAACTGCCTTTGATTTGTCCTTCTCTGGAGGGCCAGAGAAGGGGGCAAAGCCATAAAATAAGGTGCAGGCAATCCTGATTTGGCAGGGACAATCCATAGCTCTGGATCCTGGCAGAGTTGTTCCAGGTCATTCTGCTGGCCAAGGCAAAGCAGCAAATGGTTCTCGTCCCCTGAGTCAGAATAGTCTTCAGTAGGCACCTAAAAGACAACAGAGAGCCAGTGTGGTGCAGTGGTTAAGAGCGGTAGTCTCGTAATCTGGTGAACCAGGTTCGATTCCCCGCTCCTCCACATGCAGCTGCTGGGTGACCTTGGGCCAGTCACACTTCTTTGAAGTCTCTCAGCCCCACTCACCTCACAGAGTGTTTGTTGTGGGGGAGGAAGGGAAAGGAGAACGTTAGCCGCTTTGAGACTCCTTAAAGGGAGTGAAAGGCGGGATATCAAATCCAAACTCTTCCTCTTCTTCTTCAGTGATGATCCCTGTCTAATATTTAATGGGAACTCCAAAGGGTTCCACAAGATTAAACCCCTGATTGACATTTGCGTACTTGCAACATGAAATGGTAGCTTCAGTTGCGTAGACTCCATGTGTCCATTTCAGTGACCGGACAAATCTGGGACCACTCTGCCACTGACTGTCATGAAGCTCCAATGTATTCTTTTATTTGTACTTACTAAATTTAAATCCTGGCCTTCATCTCAAGGGAAGCCCAGGGTGTCAAAGGCATAAAGAACAACTAAAAACGTCTTTAAAGCAATTCCCAATCAAGTGCAGACTTGGGAAGATCTCTGCTTAAAAGGCTTGTTGGAAGAGGAAGATTTTCAGTAAGTGCCGAAAAGACAACAGAGACAGCCCCTATCTTATATTTAACAGGGGGGAATTCGGTAGGTGCCATGACATGAAAGGGCTGATTACTTTATTCTGTGGAATGCACTTGCCGATAAGATGGTATCTGCAAGAGGCCCTTGAAAGTGCTCCTTGGGCAAGCCAGAGGGGAAGAGGGGCAATGAAGATATTGTTATGCTACTCAGAGCAGGATGTAGAGCAAAATGGCTCTGTCTAGCCCTGTTTGCTGATGGGATCTTGAACCTGAAGTGGATCTGAATATGGGATTTCTTCCATACCTCTTCCATTAGATTGAGATGAATATAAGATCATAAGAAGAATTGTGCTGGATCAGAATAAAGGCTCATCTATTCCAGCATTTCATTTTCACCATCGTCAATCAGATGTCTCTAGGAAGCCCACTAACAGCACATGAGCATAATAGCACTCTTCCACTCATGATCACCAGAAATTGATATTCAGAGGTATGCTGCATCTGATATTGGCAGTAAAGGTAAAGGACCCCAGATGGTTAAGTCCCGTCAATGGCGACTATGGGGTGCAGCACTCATCTTGCTTTTCAGGCCAAGGGAGCCGGTGTTTGTCCACAAACAGCTTTCCGGGTCATGTGGCCAGCATGACTAAACCGCTTCTGGTGCAACAGGACACCATGAGGAGTGCCAGAGAGCACAGAAACACCGTTTACCTTCCCTCTGCAGCAATACCTATTTATCTACTTGCACTGGCATGCTTTCAAACTGTTAGGTTGGCAGGAGCCAGGATAGAGCAACAGGAGCTGACCCGCTGCACAGATTTGAACCACTGATATTCTGATCACCAAGTCCAAGAGGCTCAGTAGTTTAGATCACAGCACCACCTGTTCCCTTATTGGCAGTAAATGTAGTCACCAAGTAATCACTGAAAGCTAATCCTCCAAAAATTTACCTAAAATGAAATCCTGAGGAATTTGGCTTTCCTTTTCAAATTCATGGATATATGTTTGGTGAAAGACCATAGCTCAGTGAGAATATGCTTCGTATGACAGGATTCAATGCTTGTTCAGTTCTTGTTCAGTCATAATGCAGCTGCGACCACACTTGGAATACTGTGGGAATTGTAGCTCAGTGCGCAGAATTGGAGATCTAACTGTTTGAAATGAAACAATATTGCTTTAAATGTGGCTTTAAATGCAAGGTGTATATGAGACCTGGTAGTATTCAAAAAGCCAAAGAAATTGGTTTGGTTGGCTGCTGTTTTTTTAAGCAATTTTGACTATTTAAAAATACTTTCACAAGCAACTTTGATGTGGATATGAGAGAGAAAATAAATTCCAATCCTCATGACATTATGTTTATAGTCAAGCTTTCGATTTCAATGAGATATAATCAGAAGCTGAAGTGGGCTATTAGGGGCATGAAACATTTATTATTTTTGACACTTTCAGAGAGAACAAAAGAAAAATAAATTTAAAATGTTTCTTTTCCCTGGTTTATTCAGACTGCTACACGTTTCAGCCAATGAAGGTTGGCAGCTTTGAAGTAAACTTATAGGCACGCTGTATATTTGCAGAGAAATGTCATATCCATCAGCTTTTGCCGATTCAAATGTCAAATGGTGTTCTTTTGCAAAAGAAAAGCCAGGGCAAAAGCTACCTTGTTTTCAACAATTGAAAGTTGAAAATGCTGTTTCCCCCATCAGGGTCCTGGGATTCTCCTGATTCTTGCTGCAAAGAAGGGGAAGGTAGGCTAAGGCTCCTTATCACCACTGCCACTTGAACAGGTGAGCAGGTAGCAGGAGCCCAGATGCTAAAGAGGACAGGGCTCCTCTTCTGTGTAGCTATTAAAACTTCAGGATTTGGAGAAAAGCAAATACATTTCCTTTTCCTGAACTTGAATTAATGCATGTGTTACTTTAAACCACATGAGGGCACTATTTGTCTAGCAATCTAGGTAAAGGTAAAGGTACCCCTGCCCGTACGGGCCAGTCTTGACAGACTCTGGGATTGTGCGCCCATCTCACTCAAGAGGCCAGGGGCCAGCGCTGTCCGGAGACACTTCCAGGTCATGTGGCCAGCGTGACATCGCTGCTCTGGCGAGCCAGAGCCGCACACGGAAACGCCGTTTACCTTCCCGCTGGTAAGCGGTCCCTATTTATCTACTTGCACCCGGAGGTGCTTTCGAACTGCTAGGTTGGCAGGCGCTGGGACATGCAGCGGGAGCGCACCCCGCTGCAGGGATTCGAACCGCTGACCTTTCGATCGGCAAGTCCTAGGCGCTGAGGCTTTAACCCACAGCGCCACCTGCGTCCCCTAGCAATCTAGCCACCACTTGTTTATAATCTTTGCTTTTCTAAGGTAACTCCACCCCTAAAAGCTGAGTCATTTTGTTTATTGTTCTCTCCCAACTTGTTGAGACACAATGTTCTTTCTCTCATAACCACTCATCCTGTAAATAATTCCTGCATGAATAAAGCCTTTGAACTCCAGAAAATGTAAGTGATTTTTTCACTCTAATTCCCACAAGCTGCGATGTCTGCTAGCACAGGAGTGCTGTCCTCTTCTGCATGTGGCCAGTTTGTTCTCACTGTTGCCTCTCTTTTGCTCACAGAAAAGCAACCAAGTGGGAATGGTAGTGCTAAGGAGAAAGAGCTGCCACCAGCAGCTGTCATCTGAATGTGTTCAGAAGCTAGAAAGGAGTTCCTTCTGCAAGAATCAGCACAGTGCAATGCAGGGATGGGGGTGGAGAGGATCTTCCCCAGGGACCCAAACCAGAAAGAGAGCAGGCAGGTGGCAGTGAAAGTGACTGATCTCTTAATTTCAGCAGTTCAGTGGTGGGCTGCTCCAAGACATAACGCCTGATTCCAGACCTGTTCGTGACATAGCTTTGACTTGTCTTCAGGAAGCTGAAGCCCAATTAATGTTTGGCCAGTTAAATGACATATTTAGTCTTCCTTGATCTAGCTACAATTCCCAGTTCACTGAAAGATGGATTGATCATTAAATCCTCTGAAAATTGTAGCTTGGGGGGGCAGAGATTTCCTAACAACTTTCAGCACTCTTAACAACCACAGTTCCCAGGATTCTTTGCAGTGGGAAGCCATGACTGCTTAAAGTGGTATGATCATGCTTTAAAGGGAGTTATTGGTTTGAAATTCCGGTAGGCGGTTTTCCAATCAGGGAGCTAGCAGGACCAAATTCCAGCCTGAGTTAGAAATCGTTTCTGTCATCTCGTTTGGTGGCTTCCAGCACTTCTAAATAATTTCATTCATTCATTGTTAAGATTTTGGAAGGGCTTAACGAACGATGTGAAAGGTGCCAGGGTTTGTAAAAAACAACAACTAAGGGTACTATGGTGCATAATAAAAAAAAATCATTCCAGTAGCACCTTAGAGACCAACTAAGTTTGTTATTGGGTTGAGCTTTCTTGTGCATGCACACTTCTTCAGATACCTGGCTACCTACTTGTAACTAGAACTATGGAGCATAAGTAAGCAGTGCTTGCAAGCTTATTGTATATTCAGCTTTCCACAGTCGTATGTTGTTTTACCCTGTCTTGTATTACTTGGTTAATGTTTTGTTGGTTATACCTATATATATCTCTACCTTTCCAGATCATTACCAGGACAAATTACTGTACTAGAAAACACACCATAAAATAACTAATACACAGAAGCAATAGGTGGGAAGGAGCAATAGTACTTACATCCCAGCACCAGTATTGCTGCAGCTTACCGGAAGGAAGAGGGAGAAGGGGGCAAGGAGGTCAGTATGGTGCAGAGGCCAACCCACTTTGCTGCGGCTCCAGGGCGGAGGCGAGGGGAGGAGGCGCATTTTCTGGGCGGAAACACGCAAAAAGCCGCTTATGATTGGATCACTCCCTTATCTACTGGGGGCGCCTTGATCGCGCCGAAAACCTCTCCGTTTGGATTGCTTGCTGCCTATCCAAGTCGATTCGCTGCTGGAAGCCCAGCGCGCTACGCAAGCTCATCGCCGCATTTTACCTTTCCTGGGGAGGACTTGGCGCGCCTGGCGGATCAGGTTGTGGGCGGATCAAGTCGCGGTCGCGTGGAATTTGTGCTTTGTGACCGTTTGAAGTGGGGTTTTTTTTCTTGGGAGGCTGGGCGGTGGGAAGAGAGGGAGGCTTGTGGTAGCGTCAGGGGGTTGTCTCTAGCAAAGTAAGTCCTTGCTATTTGGTCACATGCGCAGCATTCTCCTTGTGGGGGTGAGGTGGCTTCGGCGCTCCAACGCTTGCTTTGCTGGCTGCTTTTAAAAGCGTCGGAAGCAGCTGTGCTGTTGCTGGGTAACCGGATCGCCCCAGCAGCCATCTTATCTGCCCATGTGGTCTTCTGAGGCGGCCGCCATCTTACTATAGGCAATTCCACGTGGGAGTTAGTTGCCTGAAGCCCCTTTTTAGTTGCTTGAAGCCCCTTTTTAAACTTAAGCAGGGGAAAGTTTGGTGAATAGCTAACGCTTTCCTTGGGGAACGTTATGCAACAGCTTATTGCTGGTCTTTGTCGTCCCGCCTTTGTAAGCAGGCTGCATTGAAAGGGGGCATATACACTGGTCACTGTTTTGAAGGGGAGTGAAGAACACACACTCAAAAAAAGGTAACTTGTTAATGTAATGTTTATTTCTATGAGGAGGAGTAATTCTGAGGGGTCAAACAAAGAAATAATAAAAAGTGTCAAAAAAGGTATTTTTATAATGATGAGGATGACATTGGGCCCTCATTATTAATTATTATTTACATCAGGCACTGATTATGATTTATGGTACACTGGGGCCCTGATTAATTTTCTATGGCATTTTGGGGCATTGATTATTGGGTGTAATGGGTATGAGTTACTCGTGCGTAAACTGCCGCCTCTCTAGGCTTAATTGCCTTGTTAAACCGTTCTGACTGCACAGCCCATCTCCGCGTAGCTGTCTCAGTTGCTAGCAGAATCCGTCTGTGGGCGTTTCTTAAACCTCTTCCAGCATAGAAGCTGTCTGACTCCCAGTCGCCTCCTCCTCTCACTGCGCAGGAGTCTTCTGTGCAGGGAGGGCGTGGGTAGTGGAGGACCTGTGCTCTACTCACTGATGTCCAGAGAAGAATCCTGGAGCTCTCTCTCCGCTTCCCCCATCTGCCCCCCTTTATCCCTGGTGTTGTGCTGATTTCCTTCCCCCTCTACCGAGCTGCTTCTCCCCCCCCCCCCCCCGGTGCTGGGTCTTTCGCCAGCATAATCTGGGAGCCTCCCCTTCGCCTCTCGCTCTGATGTCAGTTCCCTGACATCGGGCATAGCAAATTTTGCTATGGAGCCCTCTGATTTCTAATTACGTCCCTGTTTTGGACCCCCGTAGGCCAGCCATGGATACAGGCAAGAAAAGAAAAATTTCTGAAGAAAACAGAATGTTTAATGATACATGGACAGAATCATTTGCATTCTCTACTGACAAGACTGGTTTACCAGTATGCTTAATATGTGGTGAGAAATTTGCAAACAACAAAAAGTCAAATATTGCAAGACATTTCCAGAATAAACACGCAGCCTTTGCTGAAAAATATCCAGATGGAGATGAGAGACGAAAAGCCGTTGCAGAACTTATGAGGAAGGTTGATAGGAGCAAAAATAATTTCAAGAATTGGGTGAAGTCTGCAAATTCCACAACGTATGCTAGTTTTGTAGCCGCTCAGGAAATAGTCAAGCACGGGAAGCCGTTCACAGATGGAGAGTATATAAAAGATGTATAGATTGCAAGCCTGTGTGAAAATGAAGGTGACGTCTTACAGCCCTGATGTGCAGACACTGAGCACTGAGGTTCAGGAGCAAAAGTCCCATTAACCTGGTTACCTGGTTGTAAATTAAATATTTTAATTAGCTATTAATTTGTCCTTTTTTCTTGAGATTGACAGCTGACTGCACAATCCTGTATATATAGCATTAAGGCAAGAAACAATATATACAGTGTTATATTTGTTTTAAATGTTGCAATGTTTTTGCGGCTCCCAGTTGTTGTTTTTCTTCGGATATGGGTTCAAGTGGCTCTTTTTGTCTTAAAGGTTGCAGACCCCTGCAGTCTAGCCGATGCATCCATGCTGTGGCAAGCTCCCAGCCACCTCACCTCTCCCTCCCCATAAGCCATAGGGTCACTGCTGCCAGGTGGTGTCCAAATGAGTGTCGCCACCCTGCCCCTCTGGCTGTCCCTGCTAATCCATAAAAATAAGTTTTAGAAACAGCATGTCAATAAAAACAGCACAGAAATAATATCAACAATCATCGGAAGAAAACATATCAATCAAAGACTGAAGACCTAGGAAAATGCTTGTAGCATCTCTCACCAGTTTCTGTGTGTTCTAAGCTTCAGCTTTCCTGACACTGTCTGAGCTTCTCAACTCTACTTGTCCATAGGGACCTGCCCTGCCTTCCATTTCTTTTATACACCCTTAAAAAAAATAAATCAGCTCCTTTTTAAGAGTTCCCTGAGGCAAGGGCTTGGCAGTTAAACCAGCTAGACACTGCATCTCTGTGCAGGAAATAGAGGTCTCCTAAGTGGCGCTGTGGGTTAAACCACAGAGCCTAGGACTTGCCAGAAGGTCGGTGGTTCAAATCCCTGCGACGGGGTGAGCTCCCGTTGCTCTGTCCATGCTCCTGCCAACCTAGCAGTTCAAAATCATGTCAAAGTGCAAGTAGATAAATAGGTACTACTCTGGTGGGAAGGTAAACGGTGTTTCTGTGTTCTGCTCTGGTTCACCAGAAGTGGCTTAGTCATGCTGGCCTCATGACCCGGAAGCTGTACGCCGGCTCCCTCGGCCAATAAAGCGAGATGAGCGCCACAACCCCAGAGTCAGTCACAACTGGACCTAATGGTCAGGGGTCCCTTTACCTTTATCTTTAACAACTCTCGGTACAAACTACAACTTCCAGAATTCTTTGAAGATGACCTGGGAGGCCAAGGCTCAAATCCCCATGAAGCCATGATGCTCACTGCTAACCTTGGACATAGGTTATTTCACAGCCTCTCAGCCCAACGTACCTCACAGGGTTGTTGTGAGGACAAAACAGGAAGGAAGGGGATTGTGTAAGCCCCCCTTGAATTTCTTGGAGGAAAGGTGGGGTACAGATGCCATAAGAAAAATGAATCAGAAAGCTTCACAAATAGTGAGATGACTCAGAACTGAACCAAGGGTGTGGGTGGAGGTTCAGCTATTTCTATAACAAAGCATTGCTTGAAAAAGAAGTCACAGTTTTGTTTTCCTTTCCTTTTTGAAAAGTCAATTCTATTTGAAGTTAGATTGATGGTAACAGAACACACACAAAGCAATAACTTTTGAGGCGGGTTACATGCTTCTAAAAAAAAAAACCCCAAGAAGCATCTGGTAACCACAAGCAGTGGTTATTGCAAGTCTCTCACAACCTAATAGGAGATGGGAAGAAATAAGAAAAAAATCAGTTTATTGTCTCGGGAGGCTTGTCAAATTGCTTCACTGCCCCTTTCTCTGAAATTTCCAGGTGCATCACTTGGGGACCATCTTGGTTCAGTAAAATAATTGTTTGTAGACAGGTTTAAAAGACTCACTACATTCATTTCTTTCTTTCTCTCCCAGAACAGTGGGTTCTACTTTGTAGGGATCGAAGAATATATATATATATATATATATATATATATATATATATGCAGGTTTTGGTGTCCTCGGGTGTCTTCCCGTGTAAAAGTTGGGGTGTCTAGGCGACGTTTCGACGAGGTCTCACTCGTCATCTTCAGGCTGGTGCTTTCGGCTTCTTGTTACTGGAACAGAGCGGGATCTCAATGTTTGAGTTCCTATAAATACTGTAGAGGGGGTGTGGTGTCTAGCCTCCAATGTTCTGGGCAGAGAGGAAGTTCCCAGGCTAGTGTGCCTTTTCTTCTTTTGTTCCTTAATTACTTGAGAGATACCTTGAGTGATTTCTTGAGTGATATCCTGAGTACCACTTAGGTGGGTCATTAGGTGTGGATTAGTTGCTAAAGTCTTTGTGTCTTGACCTCTTGAACTTTGTGAAGAGTTTTCCTGAGAAGATGGCTGTATTGCACTTAGTTGTGCTTTGGCTTGGCTTCGTGTATAGGGGCGAGCTGTGGTTTTGTGGCTTGTGTCAGCCAGATCTGTGTAGGGATTGCAGGGGGGTGCAGCATCCGGAGGTGCCACCATGGATTGGCTACTGGATGGTGTCAGTAATTCATCTGTGGAGAGGGTCTGGGTTTGGGTCTGGTGTGGTTGATTGGTGTTGGCGTTCAGACCACACCAGACCCAAACCCAGACCCTCTCCACAGATGAATTACTGACACCATCCAGTAGCCAATCCATGGTGGCACCTCCGGATGCTGCACCCCCCTGCAATCCCTACACAGATCTGGCTGACACAAGCCACAAAACCACAGCTCGCCCCTATACACGAAGCCAAGCCAAAGCACAACTAAGTGCAATACAGCCATCTTCTCAGGAAAACTCTTCACAAAGTTCAAGAGGTCAAGACACAAAGACTTTAGCAACTAATCCACACCTAATGACCCACCTAAGTGGTACTCAGGATATCACTCAAGAAATCACTCAAGGTATCTCTCAAGTAATTAAGGAACAAAAGAAGAAAAGGCACACTAGCCTGGGAACTTCCTCTCTGCCCAGAACATTGGAGGCTAGACACCACACCCCCTCTACAGTATTTATAGGAACTCAAACATTGAGATCCCGCTCTGTTCCAGTAACAAGAAGCCGAAAGCACCAGCCTGAAGATGACGAGTGAGACCTCGTCGAAACGTCGCCTAGACACCCCAACTTTTACACGGGAAGACACCCGAGGACACCAAAACCTGCATTCCTGTACCCGTGAAAATCTACGAAAGCAAATATATATATATATATATATATATATTTCTTTTTTCACCTTCACAAACCTAACCCTCCCATCACCCTAGAAGCCAGCATACAGAAACCTCACCATCTCGTTAAAACGTTTTACAGCTTCTCTCTTGTACATAATGTCATGGTTCGACTCGCTAATTGAAATAGACTTGGCATCATGTCAGACAAATGGTAATGCAACACAGAGAGGGTCACATTTCAAAGACAGAAGACCCTCTCGTCAGTCTGCATCACAACAACAGCAACAACAACTGCCTTGTGTATAGCATGCCAGCAGGGTTGTTTTCCTCTGAGAATACTCTACCCAGACACACACTCCAGGTTCTAAGTAATCTGATCCCTAGCACAATGGATGTGTATTCTGTAGAACAAGAGTGGCTAATCTTTGGGAGGCAAGGATCACATTAGTCAACACTTGGGGGGTGCATATGAAAATAGGTGTGGGAGAGAGAGATTTTGGGGGAGCGGGGTTGTTTAGCTTTGGAGCTGACCTTCCACTAGTTAAGCAAAAGGTTATATGTTTGAACATATGGAAGCTGCATATGGACTACCTAATCACTATGATGGCCCAGCATGCTGGGTGCCTGTGTAATGGGGAGAGGGGAAAAACAGGGCCCTCTCTGGATATATGGTCTGCACTAGGGCTGGGAGATACAGTGGTACCTCGGGTTACCAAACGCTTCAGGTTACAGACTGTTAACCCAGAAATAGTACCTCAGATTAAGAACTTTGCTTCAGGATGAGAACAGAAATCGTGCAGTGGCAGTGCGGCAGCAGCGGGAGGCCCCATTAGCTAAAGTGGTACCTCAGGTTAAGAACCATTTCAGGTTAAGAATGGACCTCCAGAACAAATTAAGTTCTTAACCCAAAGTACCACTGTATATCAATACAGTGGTACCTCAGGTTACAGATGTTTCAGGTTACAGACGCTTCAGGTTACAGACTCCGCTAACCCAGAAATAGTACCTCGGGTTAAGAACTTTGCTTCAGGATGAGAACAGAAATCGCATGGTGGCGGTGTGGCGGCAGCAGGAGGCCCCATTAGCTAAAGTGGTACCTCAGGTTAAGAACAGCTTCAGGTCAAGAACAGACCTCCGGAACGAATTAAGTTCTTAACCCAAGGTACCACTGTATATCAATATATCGGCCCAAACCGGTTTGTGGTTCCTATTGTGGTATCAGTTTCATAATTTTTGACCTGGCAATATATCATGAATCACGGTGTGTGTGTGCATGTGTGCATGTGCTATGCAAAAATCTAAATGTGGGGAAAACCATGAAGACAGCCAATGCTTCTCTTGATTCCTGCAGCCCCTGTTATCTCTGCTGGCTCAGCTCTCCCCCCTGCCTCCTGCAAGGGGCAGTGAATCACGAACAGACGCCAGCAAAAATCACAATGTGGGAAAAACCATGAAGCCAGCCAGTTGCCTCTACACAGCCCTATCCTTATTTCAGATATCGTGATATATTGGTATATCGTGATATTTAGCTGGTGATATGTCATGATGTTGAAAACAAGACGTCGCCTATCCCTATGTTGGGCACAATACTACTACCTGGATGGGTTGTGTCCCGTAAGAATACTGTAGCTCTGATATTATTTTAACTGTCCTGGCTCACTCCAACAATACTAAGAAATGTAATTTTGTGCTGCGTGTTCACTGGTAAAGATCCCTCGCACACCCAACTACAGTTCCCAGGAATTCCTAGAGATAGTGCAGAATATTTTATTGACTAACTAAGCAGGCCTATACATGTCTACTTAGAAATCAGTCCCAGCAATTGCAATGGGACTTAGTCTTGGGAGAATGTGTATAGAGTTGCTCAATCTTATTCTCTAGCTCAAGACCATCCCCACTGACCTCTTATCTTATTGAGATTCCTAAAATTACTTGTAAATGTATCAGGGATAATTCAGTACTGGACTCCCATTAGTCAAGCACAATCCTTGCAGCAGTTAGATATGCACTCAGTAGCAACCCCTTGGGTGATTCCTTCAGTGAGCGGGGGGGGGGGGACCTGTGCTGCTATTGCAAATGTACCAGTTCTCTCATTGTTTCTGGACATCCATTCAGTCACACAGCACTGTGTTTTCTACCAACATTCAATGAGAGAGTTGGGGGCGGGTGTTGTCGTTTGCTCAATCCTGAGAAAAGTCCACAGAGAAGGAAATGTATAGGTCCATAATTGAAGCCAGATTCTAATTTCCATGCATATTGTTTCTGTTGGAAGTGCTCTCTAGTGGTGGAATATTAATATGTCTACATAATGAATGAATGCATTAAAGGAAGTTCATTACGCGAGTGTGGCACGGTCTACGTAAGAGCAGTTCACAAGGACTGCTCGTTTTGCAAAGGAAGGCACAAATTATCATTTGCCCATTGAATTATTTAAATGGTAATATAGATCTGAAATTTATGTAACCCAGATAAATTTCCTAGCAGACTGAAGTGAAGAACAAATTGAATGTAGTGTTTGCAGAATGAATTATGTACTTTATTTAAATGCCTGAAAGTACAGTTTCTTGCCAGTGACCCCAACACAGTGTAAACACAAGATCTGAAGAAGAAAAAAATAGCTTAGCTATCCAGCTGAAGTTTTCAAAACCAGCAGAACGAAAAGTCTAGTAGTTGGATTGAGTTCAAAAAGACATTTAGGCTGCAATCCTAGACCCACTTATCTGGTAGTAGGCCTCATTGAAATCAATGGGACTTATATCCCAGTAGGCAAGTACAGGATTGCGCTGTGAAAATACGATTTCTAAAACATTCAGGTGATGTCACAGAAGGGAGCACAGAAAAGAGGCTTTGTTCATGATTAGCTGCCATCAGTAATAAGGCGGCATATTTCTAACGTGTCCAAATCAGTTCACATGCATTATCTTGGCTGTTATTCTGTCTTGATGGCATCAATTGACAACTGGGTACGTGCAATGTGAAATGGTAGCCTCTGTTGCAAGATAGCTTCAATTCTGTAGACTCAGTATATCCATTTGATTTGACCATACAAATCTGGGACCATTCTGCCACCTGTGGCCATCAAACTCCAATGCATTATTGTATTATTTAATAATTTTATATCCTTCCCTTCCTTCCGAAGGAGCCCAGGGTGGCAAACGCACAAACAAGAAGCAGCTAAAAAAATCATAAAAGCCATTTCAATGCAGATGCAGACTGGGGAAATCTGTCCCTAAAAGGCTTGTTAGAAGAGGAAAGTAAGTTCCAGTAAGGCAAAAGAGTCTTAATATTTAGCTGGGCACTACAGGCCCTATTCTGTGGAACAGACCTCCTCATAAAATGGTATCTGCAGGAGGCCTTCAACTGCCAAGTGCAGGCATCTTGTTCACAGAATGTGTAGGGCTTTTATACAACAAAAACAGCAGCTTGATGCAACATGTTATAATGAAAGGTTTTTTCATTAATGCACTTTGATTACTTTTAGAGAAGTCTATGCTTTCAGTTGAAAGTGAGAAACTCAACAGAAGAAGAAAGGAAGATATATCATTAAGAAGAAACCATGTACCATTTAGAAGGGCAAGAATTCACATAAGAATTATCTTAACCTTATTAAGTGGCTAATTTATTAAGTGAAATGAGTCTAGAAATAAGGGCTCCCATTCCCCCCCCCAACTCATGAGACTTTAAAAGGGTTGCAACATTTTACTAGCTTTCTACTTCTCTGCCTATAACCATTGGTTCTTTTGGCAATTTGGAGAGGGGCACGTTGGTTCCCATGCTTGACAATTGCCCTGACTTAGTTTTGCACACTGCATGATTTTGAAAGGCACAAAAAAAGGCCAAACAGGGGCTTTTCAGGTCAACTGGCAAGTCTAGCCATTAAAGGTTGCAACAGAAAACGAGGGAAATTGGCAGATGAACCACACAGTTGCCCCCTAAATATCTCCGCTTTTCTGAAGGCTCTCCTGTACCTTCAGAAGTTACCCATGAGAAATCCAACCACTGTCCCCCTCAGAGATTGCACAAGAAGTTTGTACTGGTCAAGGAACACCTTTATGAAATCCCATTGGCCACAAAAATGTAGTTTAGTGTAGGCAGCGGAGGTTTAGGATCAAGAGCTCTCCTTCTCCTAGATGGGCGACCTTCCCAGGTTGATGAATCCCATCTGCTCCTCACTTGCCTCTACAGGAAATGCAGAAACACCTTCTTGACTTTTGGACCCACTATAGGTCTCACCCACTCAATCTGCTAGAGCCTCTCCTTTCATGCAGGGAAAGTCCCTATTGAGATACGCTGGCTACCCTCACCTGGTTTAGCTGGCCAATCGAAGCCCTTCCCACTGTTGCAGCTTCTTGGAGCCACAGGTGAGAGCTAAGTGCAGGTGGGGATCAAAGGTGGAAAAACTATCCCAGAAGGAGCGTGACATGCCCCCCACCAGAGGTACTACCCATCCCCTAACACCCCACATGGCCAAATAATATATCCCTGAATGCATACATAAAGTGTGCATAAGGATGCATACATTGGTTAAATAACATACAGAAATGCATTATACTAGGAGCAATGACCACTGCAATCAACACAAGATAATATCACCAAGGCAACGATTTGTAAACAAACAATAAACATCCATAAAAATGAACTCTGTATTTACTGTGTTTGCTATTGTTTAAGATAAAAACTCTCCTTCATGGATCACTGTATGTAAGTGAGAGCTGGACCACAAAGAAGGCTGATCGCTGAAGAATTGATGCTTTTGAATTATGGTGCTGGAGGAGACTCTTGAGAGTCCCACGGACTGCAAGAAGATCAAACCTATTCATTCTGAAGGAAATCAGCCCTGAGTGATCACTGGAAGGACAGATCCTGAAGCTGAGGCTCCAATACTTTGGCCACCTCATGAGAAGAGAAGACTCCCTGGAAAAGACCCTGATGCTGGGAAAGATGGAGGGCACAAGGAGAAGGGGACGACAGAGGACGAGATGGTTGGACAGTGTTTTCAAAGCTACCAGCATGAGTTTGACCAAACTGTGGGAGGCAGTGGAAGACAGACGTGCTCTGGTCCATGGGGTCACGAAGAGTCGGACACGCCTAAACGACTAAACAACAACACCAAGGAGCAATTGTGAAGATTAAGATCAATCAGCACAAAATGCTTGTGATTTTCATCAGGACTTTTTTTTAAAAAAAATGTGGAAAACAGAATGTCACACTGGAAAAATAAGGAACCCAAAAGTACCCGAATCAACAGATTTCCCCCATTCCTAGTTACAGGTATTCTTGGCAAGAAGGCTTCCATTTCTCAGGGCTCTAGATCAAAGCTACCACCCCCCTTGCCATTACATAGACATTGCATATAATACTGGAATGTGAATCAGAGCTGCTGTATATAATTTGAAAACTGAGACCCAGTTTAA
The DNA here is from genome assembly GCF_964106915.1 of Podarcis gaigeae. Classification (NCBI taxonomy): domain Eukaryota; kingdom Metazoa; phylum Chordata; class Lepidosauria; order Squamata; family Lacertidae; genus Podarcis; species Podarcis gaigeae. Next base: position 76,980,276 of record NC_139682.1, on the reverse strand, counting down.
ATCTCAAGCTAGGCAGGTATACAAAGCTTCCTGGTGTGGGGATCATGACATCTAAATTTGGATGCCATGTCTACTTGTTTAATAGCAGCATGCAAGGGACAGGGTACTCGTGGGCCACAGATACGTGGTGTGCAAATGCATCTGGGTGCCAGCAACTTGGATTAGACGTGACAGTGTCCATATGGAACCCCTGTATAGGTAACGATTTATTTTTAAATGCTATCACATTTAAATTGGACCTGCGATGCATTTGAAGCCAGCAGAGCTCTATGTAAAAATGAGGACTGCAGCCAAAAGGGTCTGGAAGGAAGGTGGGGGGACAAATTAACCCAAAGTGCAATTAAGGGAAGGACTGTGGCTCAGTGGTAGAGTGTCTGCCTTGCAAGCAAAAGGTCTGAAGTTCAACTCCCTGCATCTCCCTGCTTGAATTCCTAGACAGCTGCTGCCAGTCAGTGTAGACCATATTGAGCAAGATGGACCTAAGGTCTGACTCAATATAAGGCAGCTTCCTGTGTTCCTGTGCAATGAATAATTCGGGCTGAACTGGTAATACTGTCAACTACTGAAGTAACGACTGGCTAAGATAAGGTTAAAAACACACAGAGTAAGATATTGGATCGGAAATTGGATATTAAATAGAGCATGGGAGAGAAACCATTATTCTATACGTGGCTGCGTTCGCACGGCATTTTATTCCCTTTCCTCAACGCTCCCCGGACACTTAATTTCTGAATTATATTTCAGCTTTCATGTGACGTAAAAGCCAGTTCATGAAAACTAATGGAATATAGCACATGTTCAGTGTTCATTTCCATTCTATTTTATTCCGGGGGGGGGGGGGATTTGTTTGCAGACCACGTGACCCTGAAAATTGATTAAATTTGGGGCGGTATCCCGGCTTAGAGTTTCTTCGTGCTGTTTTTGTGGGGGAATTGTGGGGGTACAAAAGCACGCATGTGCGAAATGGCAGGTAGGAGGGGATAGCAACATTGTTCAATGGCATTCTTTCTTTTTTCTTTTTTCTTTTTCCTTTCTCCTCCTGTGATGAGGCTGCATTTTAATATTTTAATGTTTCAGTATTTTAATGTTGTATTTTAATCTTGTTTTTAAGTTGTATTCATTCAACTTGTTTTTATTATTGCTTGTTAGCCACCCTGAGCCCAGCCTTGGCTGGGGAGGGCGGGGTATAAATAAAAATTATTATTATTATTATTCCTTGTTGGCACCATGCTCACTGGTATGAAAGAAAGTTAGCATGAACTGCCGGTCATAAAGCCACAGTTCTATAATGCCCCAGTGTGAAAGGAGTATTAGAAAACAGAACAGAAGTGCTAGCAGAAAGCCCAGTGTGATATTCCCCATGCCTGAATGCAATTACACCTTGCTGAGTACCAGACAGTCCTAGGTAAGTTTAGTTGAAAGGGGGTGTGGAGAGACAGCATCCCCAAAGCGCTGTCAGAATCAGGCTTGGGTTGGCAACTGAAGGAGGCAGCAAAAAGAGAGGGGCATATGATTGGCAGGAACTGGAGTTGGGGAAGGGAGGTTCTCCTCATTGTCCCTCAAGCTGCTTTTGAAAGGGGAGCAAGAACCCTAGCTCCTTCCCCCAGCTCAGACATAGGAGGACACCTGCTTTGCATGAAGAAGGTCCAGGACTCAAAATCTCCTGAGATGGATCTGTGCCAGAGAGTTCTTGCCAATCAAAGCAGGCCCGACTCCTGGGCTAGATGAACCAATGGTCTGATTCGCTTTACGATAGCGTTGTATGTTCTTCTGTATGATTACTCTTCACCATGGATAGGCAAACTAAGGCCCGGGGGCCAGATTCAAACCAATCGCCTTCCAAATCTGGCCCGTGGACGGTCCAGGAATCAGGGTGTTTTTACATGAGAAGAATGTGCCCTTTTATTTAAAATGCATCTGGGTTATTTGTGGACCCTCCTGGTGTTTTGTCATGAGTAGATTGTGTGCTTTTATTTAAAATGCATCTCTGGGTTATTTGTGGGGCATAGGAATTCATTCATTTCCCCCCCCCCAAAGGTCTGAGGGACAGTGGACTGGCCCCCTGCTGAAAAAGTTTGCTGACCCCTGCTCTTCACAATCCCAGCAATGGCCACATGTAATCCGGAGCTGATCTCATAGAGACCATAGTATGCATGAACTTGCCCTTTATTTGTTTCCTATTTCTTTTGTGGGGGACTTACGGTTAACAATTCTGCCTTTTTCATTTCAAGCGTCAACAAATTTATATAGTAGTAAATCCCATTGATTTCAGCCTGAGCCTCAGAAACACAGAGCTAGCCTCCAAATATGTTTTCCAGGTATTGAAATAATAATAAAAAAAGCAGCTCAAGTTGGGAATGAATTGGGGAAAGTCTTACTGGCTGATTGATGGAATGCCCTTAAAGTTTGTGGTTTTGCTGTTTTATGTTGGTAACTTATTGTCCAGTTTGCTTTTCACTTCGTGCCCAATAAAGCTGTAGTAAATGCTATCTTACTCATTGTTATTTGGTTCAACTGGACCTTTTTCTAAATGATCTGTCCTTTGTTAATTTTAGATAGTTTTTAGATTGTCTATGGTTCAGGGTACCGTTTTGGGTAGGCTATGTCCCAGATAATAAGTAATAAAATATTGAAACTTTTTATGTCAAAGGATTGAGTACCTCAGCCTGGGGGGGAAATGTGGCCCTCCAGGCCTGTCTATCTGGCCCTTGAGACTCTCCAGAGCCCACACTCTCTCCCCCAGGCCAAATCCCTTACCAGCCATACCTCACACCCTCCTGCAGTGCTTTCTGCCCGGCTGGAATTTGCCCCTGAACTCTTCCTTACCTAGTCAGGTGCAGAGTAAACCCTATCACTATCACACATAAATTCACATTTTGTAAATATATGCCATCTGGTACTTGACAAGGGCAATAAATATGGCCTTTGTTGGGTTTGTTCAAGACCTACCCCCTTGGAAAGGACTTCTCTTCGATCGTTCTACATTTATTTATCAAGGGGGAATTGGCTCACTATGTTTTTGAGCAGGGAGCTGAGTCAAAAAGCCAAGCCCTGACTTAAAACACATGTTGCTGCACTCCTCCTCCAAGTTCTGATGTGAGATAAGCCATAGCGTGCCTTAGTGTGTTGTCTGAATCTGGAGTTTGTCTCCACTAGACAAAATATGCAATGAAAACTGAAGACCAACATGGATCACAGCTTGTGGTTTGTCTGGAATGAGACAAACCATGGGCCTGGGTTTGGCCAGCATTCTAGGTGTGGCTCATAGCAGCAGCAGAAGGATCAGGAGAGGATGACAGTGCCCACAATCTCCTCTTCGATACCCTGCCTGCTCATTCATTTGCACTAAGCCATATTTGGGCTTACTGTTGCATGCAAGCCAGTTCTTGGTCTCTCTCAACTTATAAACCAGGGTCCTGTTGCCAATTGAAACTAAAAATGGCAATGGAATCTTTCCTCTCAGTGCAAATACCAGCTGTGAGGACCCAACAGAGATCAGATCTGCTGAGGGGGCAAAGGGTTCACTGCCACCATGGCTTTTAAAAATCCATTCATGCAGTCACTTAATTGCATGGTTAATGTCACGTCTTGCTGAGCACTCCATCAAGGCGCCTCCAAACATTTGAAGCAGATGTGGTTGTTAGAGCACTCTGTACACTGACCTTCCACTTGCACACTGTTTTCACAACTCCAGACTGTGCCAATTACTGAAGGCTGCAGCGTGTTGCTCCATCTGATTCTGAGCTCCTCAGTCACCACAAATGTTTGGAAGTGGCCCTGCAGGGGAGAAACATCCCTTTGCTTAATGGGCAGAGGAGATCAAGAAGCTTTTCACCAAGACTGCTTCCTTCCAGCTGCTGAAATGGGAGTTAATCCTGACAAGCCTTCACAGAGCAGAGTCGCACTGTTGGGCTGCTTGTACACTTAAGAAGGTCTCCCTCCTTTCCTGAAACAAGCCTCCATGTATGTAGGAGTCTTTCTCACTTTAATTATATTTCTAAAAATGAAGAAAAACTTAATTGGCCAGGATCCATGGAACGACTCAGATTCACATGAAAGACATGAGCTAGCTAGCCCAATGGAATGACTGGCTTTGTTTTCTTCTTGGAGCACCTTGCAGCCACCTCCAGGTTTTGAGGGACCCAGACAAGGAATGAGCTCCCACTCCAGTGCCAACCCTCACCCTTTCTTCTCCTCCTCTACGCCAGTGTGGTGTAGTGGTTAAGAGCGGTGGACTTGTAATATGGTGAACCGGGTTCCCATCCCCGCTCCTCCACATGCCGCTGCTGGGTGACCTTGGGCTAGTCACACATCTCTGAAGTCTCTCAGCCCCACTCACCTCACAGAGTGTTTGTTGTGGGGGAGGAAGGGAAAGGAGAACGTTAGCCGCTTGGAAACTCCTTCAGGTAGTGATAAAGCGGGATATCAAATCCAAACTCTTCTTCTTCTCCTTGCCATGGAGTAGCAGCACTGGTGGAGTCTCCAGTCAGCAGCAGGGGGACCATCTGAGGCGCTGAGGCTACCCAGGTTTGCTAATCGGTCCTGCCGATGGTTTACTTGGTCTTGCCAATGGTTTTCCCACAAGGATTTGGCTGGCCACTGTGATAACAGAATGCCAGACTAGATGGACCATTGAGCTGATACAGCACGACACTTCGTATGTTCTTAAGGCTACTGTTCAAGGAAAACAAATCTAAAACTGCCTTGTGCTCACAGAACCACATCCATGGTTCTCTCAATCCTTCCCTCCCCGTTCCTGGCCATTATCTTTAGACTTTCATCATTTTAAGAGCACAATCAGTGTTACCATCTCACCCTTTATTTCTTCTTCTGCCAAGTTTAGAATGGCCCTGCTTTGCAATAAGGCATGCAAAGCTTTCTAGCAGCATAGCCTACATCTTTATTACATCAAAACATACAGATTGTAGAAGGTGCTCAAAATAGCTTTGCAAAACCCAGTTACTTCTTTAAGCATCACCCTGTAAGATTATTAGTTCTGGGAATCTAGAGACCCAAGACTCCTCCAAAGTTTATGTTTCCCCCAAACCATAGCAATATCCAATAGCGATGAGAACTCAGTACTTTCTCTCCCCATTACAGCTTTGTTAGAACTTGTCCAGATTCAGGGTTCATATATGCAATAAGGCTGCAGTTCTACACACTTGCCTGGGAGTCAACCTCAATAAACTTAGATGGTCCAGTTTTTTAGTAGATATGCAAAGGATTGCTCTGCAGCTGAGAAAATCTGTCCATTTCTGTTTCTTATTTGTTCCAACCCAAACTTTTTTTTTTATTTCTCATGTAAATTTGTCAGCATTTATATGCACATTTCTCCTAACATGAACATTTTTATATGTGATTTTTTTCTTAGTACACACCTTTTTTTGCAAGCAATTCTCCCTGACACAATGCCTTTTTTTAATGCTACTTTCGCTAATGAATGCATTTTGTATGCATGGCCGTCACAAAATTCAGAGAAGTGTGAATTTCATAGAATAACTGTATTTCGGTTTGCTTATTGTTTCTAGAAGTGCCTGTCAGGTAGGTTTGCAGCAAAATGTGTCCCAAGAAACATTTCCCCACCCCCACCCCCCACTTACCTAGCTGTAACACTCTCTCCTTTTGTTGGCATGTCTTTCATAGAACAATCTTTTATAAAGTTTTATAATTAGTTTTGTGCACATGCTTTTGCAACTGGTCTCCTGGATAATTAGCGGTGTGTGTTCATGCAGAATACTCTAGGGGATACTGTATAGCTCCTCTAGCCCATTTGCATAGCACTGAAGTCTTCAGCTCTGTCTTTAGCAAAGTCCAAAGATTGTCTGTCTGAGGCTTCTTAGTTTCCAATTAACCTGGGAAGCACCTTCCCTTGCTTTAGCTAGTGAACTAAGCATTTTAATTGTTAAGCCCCTTCTTTCCTTCCTTCCTTCCTTCCTTCCTTCCTTCCTTCCTTCCTTCCCTCTTTTCCTTCCTTCTCTTCATGACACAATGCAAGTAGACACACCAATGTAAACCAAAAAGCAAAAGCAAAAGAATATTCAAACCATGTGAACCAAAGAACCTTTGCACTTGAGCCTTGAACCCCAGGTTTATATCTGGTGTGAGGTCAGATGAGTGTTTTATGCTTCCTTGCTCCTCCACCGCCCCAGATAAAAGTCAGTGAAAGTCAGATTTGTCTGCAAAGCTCACCTAAAGCAACATGGAAAGCTAATCCAGGCAAAACAGAGAATGTCAATGTGCTTGTGTCACTATCTTCCAGCAGCCAACTCAACAATCTTTTACCATGCATCTCTACCTTTGGCCGCAGCGGGATACATCTGAGCACGACGCCATTCGGGAACATCCATAGGCTGTAAGTTGAGCTCCAAGTGCAGTAAGGGGAGAATGCCTTGGAAGGTGAGGAGTGAGGAGCAAATCCTTGACTGTGTCATTGGAGTGGAGGGAGGGATACAAAGAGGGTCAAGTGAGACTCAAATTGAGGAGGAGATCACATGTGAATCAAGAAGCATCTCCATATATTGAGATTGGAGACTCTTCAGAGGTAGACACTCCCCTTTTAGACACTCCAAAATACATCTGCTGGTGGATCCTTCACTCAGGGCAGCAACCTGAAGGAAACACCTCAAGGGCACAGAGAGAGTTAACTGAGAGAGGTGAGGCCAGAAGGTTGTTGGAATGGGATATTTTGCCCAGTCTGGTGTCTCAACTAAGTCTGACTGCATAATATATAATGAGATGCTCAAGGCTTCAGTCATGTCTTATCTCATGAACATGGAGATGGGTCCACTCATACTTTCTGCTACAATAGTGGCTCAAGTAGAGGTCCCAGACTGGCCCGGATGATGCGGAACTTGTTTGCCTTTCATCTGAACAAAAGAGCTGGGTGATTTATGCCTGTCGCTCGCATGGATATGATTTGCTTATGCTCTCGCATGGTTCTGCAGCACATCCTTTGGTTATTGTCCCTGGTGGTTTAGGAAACTGTTGTTTTTCTCAAGAAAGCAAAACCCCAGTTGCCTGCTTTGTCTGCAGGAGAATCAATCCACCAGGCCTAGGCGAACTCTCTTTATTCTGCAGCACATCAGACTCTGCCTGTGTGGAAATTTCCATCTGTAACACTGAGCAGACACACTGACAGGTTAGAAAAGAAAAGGTGGATGCATGTCAGCAACAGTAGCGAGTTATTAAAGCTCACTTTGTGTATTGCACCAACGGCTCCCGGTTATTTATTTTGCTTCAGCTGCGAATGAGATATATATATAAATGTAATATAGTTTTACATGTTGAGGCATTTTTTTCTCATTTTACTGCTGCCAGCTTCCCCATTTCCCCTCAGAGCAAGGCTCTGGCTCACCATAAATCCTTTGTCAGAGGGAGTGAGCAGAGACACCGATCTTTTTTTTCTCTTTTAAAATAAGTTACAGCAACTTTTTAAACCTCTCCAACTCAAACAAATGCCTGACAAAAGAGGCCCAAATTCTAATTTGGCTTCATACCACTCATATAGCCCCAGGTTAGTACAGATATATGGCTCTTTTCATCTTCAATAGTCTTTACAAACACTGACTAATTAATCCTCCTGGCATTCAGACTGAGTTGGATGTGCTGCTTCTACCACGTTTTATAAGGTTAGCTCTCCTACAGAGATCACTGAGGGAGTCGGTGGCAGGGCAGAATTTAAAGCATTCCATCTCCCAGTAACATCGAAATAGCTGCTTGCTCCTGGGAGCTACCAGAACACACCCTTGGGTAATATATCTTGAGCTAATCACCACAGAGGCTTCCAGGCCAGATCACACCATTTGCCCATGGCTTTTTAGATTTCAAATTACGTTCCAACGCCTTTTTTTGTACTTCCTCCACCTCAGATTTTTTGTTTGTGTGCCGTTGTTGTTTTTCCCCAGCCATTTCCAGAATAATAATAATAATAATAATAATAATAATAATAATAATAATAATTTATTTGTACCGCGCCCATCTGGCTGGGTTTCCCCAGCCACTCTGGGCGGCTTCCAACAGAGATGAAAAATACACTAAAATGTCACATATTAAAAACTTCCCTGAACAGGGCTGCCTTCAGATGTCTTCTGAATGTCAGGTAGTTGTTTATCGCTTTGACATCTGATGGGAGGGCATTCCACAGGGCGGGCGCCACTACCGAGAAGGCCCTCTGCCTGGTTCCCTGTAACTTGGCCTCTCGCAGTGAGGGAACCGCCAGAAGGCCCTCGGAACTGGACCTCAGTGTCCGGGCAGAACGATGGGGGTGGAGACGCTCCTTCAGATATATGCAGAATATGCAGCCTGGTTGTTAAATGAGGCTATGTCCAGCCAGGAAACGTTCTTCCAGTATCTAAAGAATTCCAGTTGGTCCCCAGTTCATTTCTTAGTAGATTAAAAGATGCTGTCTACTAGGATCTAGAAAGCTATAAGTTACTTGAGGCTGCAGTGTCTGAAGGAAGACTGCCTACTGCCATGGGGACTTGTCCGTTCCTTCATCATCTCCTTCTCCAGGTTTCCCTACCCACCACCATTTTAGGGATAGGGCTGTTCTGATGGCATTGTTCTGCTTGTGGCAATACCCTCCTTGAGAGATAGATTTCCTCTCATCTTCTCAGCACTGAGTTGATGGCCTTAAAGTGTTGATAGCCTTTAAAGTGTTGGTGCTGACCTTTAAAGCCCTAAACGGCCTTGGTCCAGTATGTCTGAAGGAGCGTCTCCACCCCCATCGTTCTACCTGGACACTGAGGTCCAGCGCTGAGGGCCTTCTGGCGGTTTCCTCACTGAGAGAAGCCAAGTTACAGGGAACCAGGCAGAGGGCCTTCTCGGTAGTGGCACCTGCCCTGTGGAACGCCCTCCCACCAGATATCAAAGAGAACAACAACTACCAGACTTTTAGAAGACATCTGAAGGCAGCCATGTTTAGGGAAGCTTTTAATGTTTGATGCATTACTGTATTTTAATATTTTGTTGGAAGCGGCCCAGAGTGGCTGGGGAAGCCCAGCCAGATAGGCGGGGTATAAATTATTATTATTATTATTATTATTATTATTATGCCTCTGAATACCAGTTGCTGAGAGGTGCAGGATGTTGCACTCATATTCTGCTTGTGGATTTCGCATGGGTACTTGGTAGGCTGTGAGAAAAGTGTGAAGGAAAACATGCTTTACCCTTTGTTGCTCCCCAACTTACCTTAAAAGCTCCTAGGATAGTGTACACATGAAACACAAGCAACGAAAAGTATTGGATTGACCTTGCTCAGGACAAAGTCTGAGGATGTTTGCTTTTTTTCTTTTGCTCTTATGCTGATGCACTGATGGGTAAAGAGTTGTTGATTCAGTTCCCTGCATACTGCAGATACAACGTGATGGGCAAATGGTAGTGAATGAGCTAATAAGGTAGTGAATAGGCCTAGCAATAAAAGTCATTAAGGGATGTTGATATTTCAGGTACAATGCACGAACATATATTCTTGTTGCTTGAAATACTTTCATTCGTACAGTGCTATTTTTCTAGAAAAAGAGGTACTGAAACTCACCCCTGTTCTCTTAGAATGGCAATGGCGCCTACTTGAGAGGTGTCAGAACTGAGTTCTGTTGAGTTCCAGCAAAAATAAAAAGCTCTGCATTGATATTTGCTAAGTATTAGTTAGCTTGAACCTGATTATAGAAGAGGTATAGAGGCCTTCACTAATTTTGTACTATGCATATTAGAGGCTAGGAAGTTGAAGGCTCTGTATGTTTAAGTTTAATGATTAACCTTTGTGCTTTTCTTTGTTGTTACTGTTACTATTGTTAATTTATTGTACTGGAATGACTTGTAATGTTGTTGGCTGACATGGAATGAACAATGTGAAAGTAGTTGTGTAATTAGCCTGAATTTATGCTGTTTGTAGGGACGCGGGTGGCGCTGTGGTCTAGGGCTTGCTGATCAGAAGGTCTGCAGTTCAAATCCCCGCGACAGGGTGAGCTCCCATTACTCTGTCCCTGCCCCTGCCAACCTAGCAGTTTGAAAGCACATCAAAGTGCAAGTAGATAGATAGGTACCACTCTAGCGGGAAGGTAAGTGGCATTTCCGTGCGCTGCTCTGGTTCACCAGAAGTGGCTTAGTCATGCTGGCCAGATGATTCGGAGGCCAGTAAAGCGAGATGAGCACCACAACCCCAGAGTCATCCATGACTGGACCTAACAGTCAGGGGTCCCTTTACCTTTTATGCTGTTTGTAAAAGGTACATAAACTGTGTGAAACCTGTGATCGTTGCAGTACCCATCACTTATGGGACTGTCCTTTACTGCAGTGAAGTTAGTTAAAGGTATTGTCTTTCTGGAATCTTGGTTGCGTTTCTTATTGTATTCCCTGCCTGAGAGGAATGGTTTTGGCCACTTCCTTGACTACGGGATGCTGAACTAGAGGGGTCATTGTCCTGTTCCAGAAAGCTCTTCTTAGGTTCTTAAGTGGTTTGAGGACAACACTGGAGGAGGAGTTTAGTTATATCTCAAAGCATCATAGTATTTCTTCACCTGTTCCTTTGTGTGGCTTGAGATTATTAGATGAAATGAAGCACAAAACACAGGGAGGGCTAAACCAGGGCTTCTGGAAAGAGAGAAGTTTCAATTAAGGCAGCTTGTGGCCATTGGATGTAGCACACAGTACCACTTTACTTTTAAAGAAACAAATTTCTAGCCCCTCTAGGCTTGAAAAGAAGCAGACCATTTTCTGGTGACATCTCCAGAGCTTAGAGGCTCACTGGCAGAGCTAATCTGGTGCTCCTGCCACAATATCTTCACCAGGCCAACCTCCCTGCGACTTTGCTTCTCCATTCTGGCAAGAGGCAGTGACTCAACTCCCTGGAGCCCGGGTGAGCCCTGCTGCCCCCACCGTGCCACCTGCAACCAGTACCAAGTTATCACTTCAATAATAGCCACATGTTTTTATCCACATAAAGCTGGATGGCTGGAAAGTTGGTTTCAGGGTTGCCTCCAGTCTGCGAGGGTCCTGAGCACACTGTCCACCTGCTGATGGGGCCCTTCCTCTAGTGGGCTTCCTGGAAGCAGTACAGGAAGGAACAGGCAGTAGAAGGTGGCTGGGTATCACCAATGTCCAGGAATGATGCCACTCTAGCGGCATTGTTTGAAATCAGAATGGCAGCTAGACTCAGCCACCTGGTGTGGCTTGGAATGCTGGGCTGGGGGAGGGGCTAGAATCAAGGAGGAGCCAAAACAGGCATCAGTTTTGGCAACTGGCATCAACTGGCAACTGCCCAAGGCTGGCAACTGCTGGTGATGGTTCTGGTTTAGTGGACCTGAAAAACTGTTTTCTCACACTTCTGCACCAGCAAATAATAATAATAATAATAATAATAATAATAATAATAATAATAATAATAATAATAATTTATTTTATTTATATCCTGCCCTCCCCAGCCAAAGCCAGGCTCAGAGCGGCTAACAACAGTAAAAATAACACAATTTACATAAAATCACACTCAATTAATTGAAATACATTCTAAAATAAGTTCAGAATCAAATTAATGGCAACCATTGGGCTAGAGTTCTATGAAGATTACAGAAGGAGAGAGTGGGTCAGACTGTGCCTTGGCCAGAGGCCTGGTGGAACAGCTCTGTCTTGCAGGCCCTGTGGAAAGATGTCAAGTCCCGCAGATGTCAAGTCTCTTGTGACAGAGCCTTCCACCAGATCAGGGCCACGGCCGAAAAAGCCCTGGCTCTGGTTGAGGCCAGCCCAACCTCCCTGTAGCCCGGGATCTCCAAGATGCTTTTATTTGAAGACCGTTAGGTCCTCAGTGGGACATACTAGGAGAGGCGGTCCCATAGGTATGAAGGTCCTACTTGACCCTTGGCAAGATGATACAGAAAGCCAGCTTATCAAGCCATTCCATGCTCACCACAGTAAGTCTGAAGAGAAACTTCTGCAATGGAAATCAGAGGACAGATATGGGAAGAGCACCTTACTCCACATTTTAATTAGACATCTGCATCTGATGAGAGGTAAAATTCTCCTTATCCTTGGCAGGAGGGCTGAAGAAGACTCATTTACACAAAGCACAGATGAGGCAGTGAAATTGTGCCTGGACTGTAGCGTTGCGGACAGCACTTGTGGAGCTCATGTGATTGATGTTTCCCTCCATGTTATAAATAAACTAAATTAAAATTCCTGCTGCACATACAAAAGTTACCTGTCAGTGAGAAGGCTAGGCTTGTAGATTTGGGGAGAACTTGTTAAACGTGGAAATGCAAAATCTGGGGTGGGGAACCTGTGGCTCGGTACCTGTTGTTGAACTCCAATTCCCATCATCCCTGACTATTGGCCATGCTGTATGGGGATGATGGGAGTTGCAGTACAGCAACACCAAGAGGGCCAACGATTCCCCGTCCTTGTATTCAATAATGTGATTTGCCCCACTTGCAGTCTGAAGTGATGCAGTCCAGGAACAGTCTAGCTATGTCTTCTGCTGCTGCTTCAAACTAAACCAGGAATATATCTTAGAAAGAGGCCACATGCACCCTGTGATAAATTACTATTTGATAAATGGATATCTGCATCCACCTATAATCAATTGGAAATGCACTGTTTCCATATATTGACTACAGCAAATTTTACTGTGTGGCAGTGCCAGCCTTTCCAGTGCCATTCTTTGTGTAGTAAGGTAGCTACGAGGCATATTCTAGTTCATATATTTTATATTAACTGCTAGCTGGTGATTTTCCATGGAGCAGAGAGCTACAAATTTCAAATGGAATTTTGGTTTCCCTCATTTGCCTGTGGACTAAAACTTAGCCAATTTTCAAGGGCATACTTCACAAGAATACTTTCTGCAAAATAATATTCCGTCAAACTCAGTATTTCCAAGAAAGAATTCAATATTTAGAAGCGAGGGATCTCTTTTGTATATATGTGGCCAAGCCTCCGAGTCCCTCATAAAATTATACAGCAGATCACACTGTGTTTTGAAATAGGCATTGATTGATTTTTCTGTACATCTTGGCTAAATCAAAGAGGCTGAAATAATTTGAAATGCATAAGGGGAAAGAGGAGCTTTGGTTTGCATTTGGAACACAGATTCAGGGGGATGCGTAGGATGGTTGTGCCAAATATTCTCTCATTTTTATATTCACTTTGAAAGTAGCATATTTGATGCGCGCACACACACACACAATCTTACTTTGTCAACTCATCCCATTTATTTAGCATTGTGTGATATCCAATCTCCCACCTTCAGACCTCATTGCTCTCAGTAACAAATGTCTCACTCGTAACAAATGATGGAGGCTAGTCCCTGAGGGCAATTGGGCACTTCCCTACCAACCTCATTCTGTCTTCAGCCAACTCCTGCCTGCCTGTCCCCACACAACCAGCCAGGGGATGTCTCTGCCTGCCAGTGGCACTGGCTCAACATATTGTTGGTCTTCCTGCCTCCTGCCCTACCAGTTCCAGTGGGCTCTACTTGCCAGCAAGAAAGATCTGCATGCATAAGCAGCCATGTGATGCTTGTAGATGGCCTTCCACACACATTGGATGCTTCAGATGTTCATCACATGGACATCCCTGCCCAAGTCGTAGTAATGTTCACCTGAGCCTTGGTGCACAGGTTGGATGATGGCTGCAGCGAATTGGAGCCAGAAGCAAGCTTTTTGTGTTTTATCTTTTACTTTCTCTAAAGTAAATAGAGCATATGGAAAAGTTACTTGAATTTCATACACAGTTTCACAGAAGCAACTTACATCCAATCCGTTATTAAAATGGAACTCCTTGCCAATTAAGGGCATTCAAGATCCAAGCCCATACATACTGTTGGTTACTAAGGCATTTCATGTGGTGATAATATTCTGGGATACCAAAGAGATAGAGAAGGTCATAGGCAGCTGCTTTATTTTTATTTGTTCCTCACGCCATTGCATGGTTCCCTGGGCAATGTCCAATTAATAGCTTAACACGCTTTATAAAAGGCAGAGATACACAAATAAAATAACATCATACAATCCAAAAACAGCACAGATAAACAAGCTGACTGCAACCACCCTCAAATTCATGTGGTCATGTGGGCAGCTGAAAAAATCTCATAGGAGCTGAAAACCTATTAGCAAAGAGCAGCACAGCCAAAATAAAAGCAGAGACAAAATACCAAGTCAAACCATTGGTCTTCCTTGCTTAGCTCTCTCAGCACTGAATGGCAGAAGTTCTCCAGGGTTTCAGACAGGAGGCTTACCTGGAGACACATGGGGTTGAACCCAAGGCCTTTGGAACATGCTTTGCTACTGAGCTCAATGGAAGTTTCAGTTGTAGATATTTCAAAACCTTTACCTGCCAACAGCATCTTTTTATAGGGTTGTTCTAGCCCAGGTGGCCTCAGGTGAGCCTTCATTCTAAGACTGAGGAAAAGTGAGTCCTGACTTTCTCAGGAAAGACTTTCTCATGCGCAGGGACCAACCTTTTACACCCTTAGGAAATAAGAAATCTATAATATTGTTCTCAGGTAACTTCTTTATTTGTACAATAGTTTCCTTAGATAAATTGCGATATCATGAGTCACAACAGAAAATTGTGGAAATCATGGAAAACTGGTTGATTATGGGGTTGTTGTTGCCAATGATGATGTGTTTTATTTGTACGTTGCCATTGGATACACAATATTTTACAGACAAATGTAACTAAATAGCATCTCTGCCCCAGGGAGATAACAATCTAAACCATCTAAATATCAATAGAAGAGGCAAGGAAAGAGTATTGAGAAAGCAGATACATATAACTAGACTTCATTGCTATCTGTGAGGACTAAAGATACAAGTATTTATGACTGTCCTAGATAGCAATGAAGTTACAACACTTATTCCGCCACATCACAAACAGAAGTTTTGGTAGCCGGTTTTACAGTAATCCCTTTGTCCTCATTTGAAATTATGTACATTTCCCATCCTGTATTTAAAGCCAACATAAAGAGTCCAACTTGCTCAATGTCAACTGCCAACAAGTGTTGCAGGTGTGTGATTCATTGCACCCTAAGTGTACAGGTCTTCCTCCTTCCATCCCTTCTTCTCCATCGTGGGTTTGTATATGCAGATCATTCATTTGTGCACATATGACATCTGCCATCATTGGCAGAGCCAAATATGCCAATGTTTATTCCTGTTTATTTGGAAATCAGACCCACAGAACCCAGCACCCTTAAATGATTACACAAGATCTGCTGGCAAGCATTCAGGACCACTTTCGACCATAAGTTCAGTTTCTCCAGTGGTTATATGCCCACCCAAATAATAGTCTGTGAATCAGAAGAGGCTTTCTTGCATATCCATCAGCTAGCTGTATCGGGTTATTTTTCTGGTGCCTGTCCTGAGCGCGGCAGCTTTATTAGCCACCGTTAGTCATCTCCCACTGGTTGAGCTAACTAGATTTTAACAGATTCCTTAGAACCTTCCACTCTCATCCCCCACTCCCTCTCCCTTTCCTTCGCTCCACAGGGAAGCTGTAATAATTACAGGCATATAAAAAGGATTGTGTGTCTGTGGCCAGCCTGCTTTAGTGTGTGGTGATATAAGAAAGGAGACTAGGAGCTGCACTGGAGGGGGGAAGAGAGGGGGGGGGAGAGGCTGCCTGGATGTGTGTTTTAGTGGATGATTAAATCTGGGGAGGCTGATCCCCTTTCATGCTGAGGATGTTGTGAGCTGCAGGAACGCCTCTCCCTGCCAGCCTGCACTAGGATGATAATCAGTCACTATGAAAACTCATTAGCCTCCACAGCAATGAGTCCTCCACTGCTCAAGCTTGGTGCTGTCCTTAGTACCATGGCAATGATTTCTAACTGGATGTCCCAAACGCTCCCATCACTGGTAGGACTAAACACCACGAGGCTGTCCACTTCTAATACTCTAGTAAGTAACTGCAATCTCTTGAAAGGCTTCGTTTGGAGGAGGGCTAGGGTGGGGGGAGAGACCTTCAGCAATTTCTTTTTCTTTTTTAAGAGACTGGGAAGTCCTTCTTCGTAAAGTTTTTCATCTCCTTTTTAAATCTGTTTTAAGTAGGACCCCCCCCCCGACTCTTAATTGATGTATGTTGCGAGCTGGACCCTAGAACCTCAGAACATCTGGAAAGGATCTTTGCAGGAGAAGGTTTTGAAGTGGGCTTGTTGAATACTTGTTTAAAACCCTGGGTATTGTATGCAATATGCAAGATGTTTCTAGATGTTGAGTTTTGGATTCTTTTCATATGCAGGATTATTATTATTCCAAAAACAAACAAAAATCTTGTCATGGTTATGTGGAGTAAAATAGATTAGACTGTCAGAGTTGTTTATTTTTATGTTTATTTTATTGTAAAAACTATCATATGCAGCAGAGCAGAATAATTTCTCCCTCCTCACCCCCTTCTTGCTTCTGCCAGGTTTCAATGCAGCATGTAAATATCACAAAATAATATTTTAAAAGTAGGAGTTTTACCGGTTGGCCAGAAAACAAACACATACTTGCAAGCAATTCGGTGAGGAAAGAATGCCAATTCTTATTCCCAGTTTACCAGCTATTGATGTTCTGCTACTTTTCCTTATGGATTTAATCTCCCGTTTATGACTACTTTCAGTTCATATATGATGCATGCCAGGAAATTTTGTTCCAGCATAAGAGCAGCCAGTTCAAAATTGCTTTTATCTGTCTCGTTCTGTGGCCTTAATATTGGCTTAATAGCTTGGTGGAAGGGGTGAACCCTGGGTTCTTTGCCATCTCATTTGATGAGAGAGGAGCTAATGAAAGTTTGAAGAGAGGGCACTTAAACTAAATATCTGTGAGGAATCATTCCTCCATACCTGTGCTAACATGCAGTGTAATTGCAATCAAATATCAGGGCAAGAACAGCTTGGGGCTAAATTTCACTTAAAAACTAAAAGATGTGATTAATTTACTGATCGATGTTGAATTTGCCAAAAGCCTGTGAACAGAGGAAGATAATTATAGTAGTTAGCTTCCAGTGCTGTTCATTTAGGCTCCTTGTTTTGCTATTTTTAAAGACCTTCTAATGTAGCCCTATTGATTTCAGGGAGACTGTGGGTAGAAGGGAGACAATTCTGATTATTTTCAAGAAATACAACTGAATTATTGCCCACCTTTGTACGTACTGGGGCTCTGGGAAGATGTGAGTTTATCTGAACCATGCACCCAGTTTGACTTACTAAATTTGATGGATCAGCTCTTCACCTAAGGTAAACTAGTGTATGTAGCTCTTTAGACCTCAAATGAGCTGTATCGAGTTAAGGATTGAGGCTATACATTGTGTGTGTGTGTGTGTGTCCTTATGTTTGACTGCAGTAAGATGAAAAAAACTAATTGGGTTTAGTTAAGGTTACAGCTAGAAGGACAGGGACGAAGTGTCACTGTTTCTCTCAGTTATATGTTGAATAATTAAGATTAAGATTAAGATTATTAATTTTTGCAAATTTGGAAAACCTGTGTGGTGTAAAGGATACGTTGGAAGACAGAGGGTATCTGAGTTTCTTAGCCACAAAAGTAACTGACTGGCCTTGAACCAATCTCAGCCCAACCAGCCTTGCAAAGTTGATGTGATATGCGTTGTCCAAACATGTTTGAGGAAGGGTGTTAGATAGATTAATAGATCCAGATGATTTATCAGGGTCCCCCCCCCCAAAAAAAAAAAGAAACTGGGAGACATATGAAGCCAGGAAGAGGGTAGAACCTACAATAAATTAGCTTTGATATATGATTTTTCTTCATTTCAAAATTTACAATTTTTGGAATTTGATCCAAGGGCAGGCCTTCAAGTATAATTGCCTTGTTGCCAGACCCTATAAGCAGTGGTAGCATCAGGAAAGGAGTTGGGGGCAGAAATTCAACAGAATGAGCACAGAGGGCCACAGAGCACAGCAGGTTGGCTTTTGAAGTAAGTCTAGCAAAACTCCTTCCTCTTTAAAGAGAGGGTGGCTGTGTGAGATCATGTAAAGGAAGCAAAGTGATATACTTTGCCATCTAAAGGGACCATTAAGTTGAGTCTAAAATGTCCTACTGTGTACCACTGTGTGAGAGGACTCCTGGGATGAATCTAAGAGACAAATGTAGAGATAGAAGTCAGGACAACCTGATCAGAACCTGGGCCAATATACTTTAGAGTAGGCTGGTGAGTTTCCATTCCCCAGATAGAAACAAAGTTTGGACCCTACCCCTTAGTCACTCTTTTTTCACTCTCTTCTTTTTTTTCTTTCCTTCTTTCTTCAGCGGCTTGTATTTGATTGTGTGTCTGTGTAGGGTGTCCGGCACACAATATCTCCAGATATCACACATCCTGCGAATTATTTGTACCGCTCTGTCCTAAACCTTATGACCCAAGAAATAATCTGTGCTCACAACTAGCATTTGTTCGGCACATTCCAACACACTTCACCTCCATCCTTTCAGCAATCCCTGCAGAAGCAGCCCCTACAACAGTAATGTAATCCTCATACTTAAGGCGAATGATAAGGAAATAATAGCATGTCTGTCTTACTGTGGACCAGTTAGCAATATGTTCTCTGTATGTAGAAGGCACTGGGTGGTGATTATGAATCCGCCATAGATAAACTCGAAGTAAACTATCAAATGTGAAGCGGAGAGTTGTCTTTTTATTAAGCTTGGTACCTTTTCAGATATTTTGCTGCACATACTGTATCATAAAGGAAGAGCAGTAAATCCAATTTCCTTTATTATTTCCCCAACTGGGCTGGAGAAATATTCTCTTTTTCCCTTTTTTCAGTTGCTGCTTTTATTGAACTTGATGGAATTTGATGCCCATCCCCACCCCCAAAAAACCTGGCCAGTATATATTGAGTATATATATTCTTCTATTGAAACAAATGAGGCTGTTTCAATAGAAATTTTGCATTCATTGTTGTCATCCCTCCTGCTTTCAATTCAGTGGAATCTGTGCAGGAAATTCTTCCACTTAGAGATCTGAACTCCAGCAATTGCAACTAAAAACATGTTACCGTGTTATCATCAGACAATGAGAAACATAAACAGCTTGGCTGGAGTACAGCTATTCCGCAACTATGTATTTATATCTACATACACACACACACACACACACACACACACACACTCAACACACGTACATTGGCATCTATATTACAAACATGCAACATATAGAATGTACTCACATATTCACTATTTGAATAGATCAACGTATAACCCTTCACCATTGCATCTATGAATCATAACTTGTGAAATGCTCTCCCCAGGGAAGTTCGCCTGGCGCCTTCATTATACACACACAGCTTTATTACGGTCCATAGGCCCATTATAAATCTTTAGGCACCAGGCAAAAATTTTCCTCTTTAACCAGGCCTTGGGTTGATTCAATGCCCTTTTTAAAATGTGTTGCAGGAGGTTATTGGGTTGTTCTTGTTTTTATTTTGATTGTGTGTTTTGTGTTTTTATATTGCGATTTTATCCTGTGAGTATAGGGCAGTATACAAATTTTAATTAAATAACCATGACAACAACTTGATATATAATTAGCAGCAAGATTGCTTTACATGCATTCTGAATCGTACTCGTGTTTCAGATAAATAATAAAGCTCTCAAATTGTTCTCGGCTTCTTGTCCTTCTCACTTATATTTCAGTGAGTTTTGATACTGCATTCTGCTTTATTAATCCATTGTACCAGCAACCCCAAACCCCTTCAAACAAAGGCAAAGTAACTTCATTCACCCCCATTCATCTCATGTTGCCCTCGTCTCAACTCTCTTTCCCTCCGTCTGCTAGTTTGTTTCCCTTGCCTCTCTTCCCCCACTCCCCTCTGAAGTTTATCTTTCATGCCCCACTTCTCAGCCTTCCTTTAGTTCCTGGCAAAGCATCAAGGGCATGGGCAGCACTGCAGAGATAAACATAACAGTCATCACCATAATATCTACATATACATGGCAGTCTTTCTGTCTTCTTTCAGATCTTTCTTCAAAACCTGCCTGTTTTGGTGTAACCCCTTCATTTTATGTCAGCTCTAAAGATAATGCCACAGTTTGTCATATCTGGGACCTGCAGTTTCATAAATATCATCTCAAAAGAGAAGTGAGATTGCAAGCTCCAGATCTGGCTGAAATCTAAGCCTGAGAAGAATACCCAGCCCTGATCTCCATCCTCCTCCACCTTACCCTGAAAACCAAACACTCTTTCCCCATCCTCCCTTGGCAGCAGCATAACATCACATGAAGAGAGGAGGGAAAGGGAGACAAGTTCCTCCATCCTTTCCCTGATGTCCTGGCACTTTCCCTGATGTCCACAAGTCCTACAACTAGCTGTTAATATAAGGGGAAGGAATAAGTTGTTTGGAAGGTCTCAGCTAGCAGGGAGGGCCTTTCTGGAGATTTGAGAGGGAATGGTATTCTGCTTTTCGAAATGTTGGATTTGCTCAGGAAATCAGCCTAGTTCAGAAATAATTTGGCTCTAATAATAATTAGTCCAACATGAACTTGCATGGAGACTTGCATTTGTTCTCATTCATCACTTACTACCTTTAGCAGTTCTTACTCTACCTCTGTAGTTTTTCCAGCTGCTAATTTTTAGAATGTAAAAATTTGGGGGCCCTAAAGATTTGCAGGCATCCTTTTTCCTTTGCATGAAGAGAGATTTTCCCCAGCTTCCTTGATTTTTCTCAGACCACCAAGCAGCAAACCTGCATTTGCAGGAGACACACCTGTATTTTTTGTTAGGTGTGGTGATGAGGGCAGCTAGCTCAGTATTGTCTACCCAGACTGGCAGAAGTTCTGCAGGGTTTCAGGCATTCCCACCTGGACATGCCAGGTATTCAACCTGAATATCTTCTGCATGCAAACAAGATCCTCTGCCATTGAGCCATGGCTCTTTGATGCAAAACAAGTGTGTCAACGCTTTTCGAAAATGAAAATCCAGCTTTACCTGTTTGTTGCTGTGCCATTTCTCCTAGGAACGACAGCCTTTCTAAAATCACAAAAGATGCCGGAAATAATAAAGGAAAAACAGAAGGCACAAGAGCACTGTGGCCTAAATATAGCCTAATATCATCAATCATTTAAGCCTGGGTAGCCAATCACAATGTCCTTCCACTGTGCCTAAGGAATTTTCTTTGTGCTAAATATGCATCAGATGAACAGGAAGTCATTTTAAAAGAATGTCTTGTAGTGATTACTTTTAGAATAGCACTAGTTCAGCATGCAACATGCTGAGGACTCTTCCAGCACATCATATCTCATACATAATATGCTTGATGTCCTTCGGGTTTAGGGAAGGTTTTGAGAATCCATCCTTCTTCTCGTCCTATTTATTGTCTCCCTCACTGTCTAAATGTAGATTGTCATACCTTCAGGGAAAGGAACTTTCCCATTCTGCTTATGCTATCCTGTTCAGCATTACTACTACTACTACTACTACTACTACTACTACTACTACTACTACTATGCCACCCTTCTGACTGTTGCCCCAGCCACTCTGGGCAGCTTCCAACAAATTAACACACAGCAAGACATCAAAATATTGAAAACTTCCTTCTACAGGGCTGTCTTCAGATGTCTTCTAAAAGTTGTTTATTTCCTTAACATATGATAGGAGGGTGTTCCACAGGGCAGACACTGCTGCTGAGAAGGCCCTCTTCCTGGTTCCCTGTCACCTCACTTTTTGCAGTGAGGAAACTGCCAGAAGGCCCCCAGAGCTGGATCTCAGTATCTGGGCTGAACGATGGGGGGTTCACTCCATTAGCTACATAGATTACCCTGTATAAATTAATAAGAAAGCTGCAATCCTATACACACTTAGGAGGCAATCCAAACCCAAGGTTCTCTGAGGAATAAGTGAGTTAGGATGTAGTGAATCTCTGGTTCAGTGTAAGACTGACCCCCCCCCCAACCCTGGCTCATCTGAAGCTAGCTCAGCTGAGGCTTGTATTAGTCTCCCTCCCCCCCCCAAAAAAAAGGCATTCTACAGTGTGACAGGTGTCAAACTGGGGGCAGGGATACACTTATGCTGGATCCTAATTCCTAGCTCAATCTCATGACCTGATAATCCAGCAAAATGGGTGGCGTACGTCAAATTCTATTTTAGCTTTCCCTCTGCTGGGCTTACACCAGCTCAGTTAGCAATAGCCTCATATCTGAATGGAGTTTGGATCTGGTATACTTTATGCTGTCGTATCTTAAGCCACTTTAAATTATGCTGGCTTCCCAGAGTTCGGATTGCTCCATAAACTGGGAATAAGTCTCTCTGACCTCCGTGGAACTTACTTCTGAATAGACTTGTATAGGATTGTGATATTAGTTTTGGAGCGAATAAACATCATCACAGTATGTTCTTTGATTTGTATATGATATGTAGCTGTCCTAGCTCTTAGCCTCATCTGTACAATAATGGTGACCCAGTTTCCAAATGTGGAACTGAGGCCAAAAGATGCCCAACTGAGTCTAATGCTGAGGAAGAATTTTTACCCATAGTTCCTGGGCCCAAAGCTGTTGCTCAGCAAGAATAAGTCTAGCTTAGACCTGTGAGAATGCTTTCACCCTCGTTAGCTTTTCAGTAACTTTACATCTGCAGTTAAGTTTGTTACTCACCCTCAAACTGTTTGCTTATTCGTTCTGTGCGGGAGCCAGCACCACAGCTCCCCATCCCGTGCCTCAGATGTGCCAATGCCACAGCAAGCTTGTCATCCATTACTGAGTCATTATTATAAAATATAAACTGCCTTAAGTGCTTTGGCAGCAAGGTGGTAGATAAGTGTCATAAATAAATAAGCAACCCACATTTTAATAGCTCGGAGAATGGCGCAAATGTGAATGAGACATGGATACAACATGAGCATATGTTGGGATTGGTCACAAATTTGTGTTTATCACCTGATTGATCATCCCTTGATTACTCAGCAGTGGAGCTGGGGAGGAGGCAGAGCCCAGTTGCAGAACACAAGCTCTGCCTGAAGAAGGTCCACATATCAATATCTGGCACCTCCAGTTTTTTATTATTATTATTATTATTATTATTATTATTATTATTATTATACGCTGCCCATCTGGCTGGGTTTCCCCAGCCACTCTGGGTGGCTTGAGGCAGCTGAGTGGCACAGCCCCCCTTTCTGCTGCTGCTAGTCAGAGTACAGGGGTCTTGCAGCCGATTCCTTTCTCTACGGTGATATTTCATACATGACATGGCAGCAAACCCAGGGTTGCCACCAAACATGCACTCAACAGGCACCTGCAGCCAAACAAGGCTCCCTGATTGACGCGCCTGCATGTTGCAAACAGTTTTTTTATTGCATTCACACATTACTTTTGTGGATGTACATATCAAACAACAATGTCTTCCGTGCACCTTTTGAAAATGTCACACGTGAGGTGGCTTTGAGGGTGGGGTAGGGGCTCTTCTTACCTGCTTAACTGCTGTGTATGAGCACACTTCCAAAACAGCGCTTCCTCAGAATTTGTTTTCTTGCTGATGTGACTGTAAAGTACAGACAAGGTTCCTGGCAGAACTTCAGAAGCTAAAAGGGTGCTGAGCAGGAAACCCAGCTTCTAGTGGCCAGGGGTGGCAACCTGTGTGTTCCTTCTCTCTGTGGCTAGCAGAAGCATAATCAGTTCTGCAAAATAGTATTCATCACCACCATTATTTACACCACCACATCGGGACTTTTGGATGACTTAAATATAACACCGCTGAATACAAAATGGAGGCAGGCCCCGAATATTGTATCATACCCCAAATCACAGTCTTCCCACAGCACCATTTGGCTACTAACTTATATATTTGTGTAACCTGCACCATTTGCAATTCCCAAATGTGAACACACATCACTGTACATTTATGGTGGCCTTCCGCTGGCTTGAGAAAGTTCCTGCCTTTACTGCTTGCCTATAGTTAAAGCTAAGGTTTTCCCAGTAGTGATGTATGGAATTGAGAGCTGGACCATAAAGAAGGCTGATCGCCGAAGAATTGATGCTTTGAATTATGGTGCTGGAGGAGACTCTTGAGAGTCCCATGGACTGCAAGAAGATCAAACCTATCCATTCTTAAGGAAATCAGCCCTGAGTGCTCACTGGAAGGACAGATCCTGAAGCTGAGGCTCCAGTACTTTGGCCACCTCATGAGAAGAGAAGACTCCCTGGAAAAGACCCTGATGTTGGGAAAGATTGAGGGCACAAGGAGAAGGGGACAACAGAGGACGAGATGGTTGGACAGTGTTCTCGAAGCTACCAACATGAGTTTGACCAAATTGTGGGAGACAACAGAAGACAGGAGTGCCTGGTGTGCTCTGGTCCATGGGCTCACAAAGAGTCTAAACGACTAAACAACTAAACAACAACAGCAAAGGACTACAAAATCCTAGCAGGGAGGAGGAGCTGTGGGATTGTCAAGTATTTGATAGGCAGTAGCAGCCCAAGGTGTTTTACTACCCTAGGCAAAGATGTTGCCTCTCTTCCATTCCATGTGCAAAAGCCAACCATACTGGCAGCTGAGTCCTTTCAATGCTATAAATGGGAAAACATATTCTCCTGCACCTGATGGCACCAAGCTAGCTTAGTGGGAAAGCCGCATGGCTCATACACCTCAGTAGTACAACCTGTGCTCTGCTGCTCTATACACCTCTGCATCTTCCACCTGAGGCAGCTACCTCATTCTGCCTAATGATAGGGCCGGTTGCCCAGCCACCATAGATGACCACTGGGCTGCATGTGACTTGGTAGGTTGTACAGACCAGCAACAGTGTCTTCTTACTGCAAGACGTCAGCTTTAATATACCAGGAGGTAACAGAATGGAGATGTCACTGGCCCACATTTTATTTATGTTACAAACAGTTGTAGCTTTGATAAGCTGGGCTTATTCCAGCTTCCAATGCTTCTAGCTATTCAAAACCCATCAAAATTGGTCCCTTTGTCTCTGTTTTGCTTTGCTTTTATTGTTCTTGTTATACCACATGCCCTCCACCATAACAATAATAAACACAATGGATAAAAGAGCATTGTGGACTTCATATAATTCAGCACTAAACCTTTTTTCCAGAAAGCCCTAAGGCAAGTCTTTCCACAGACCTTTCCAAATAATAAATACACCTTTCTTATTCCTTTTTTATGGAGGATCCAGACATCTTTCTTTGAGGCTGCACTTTTCTGCGGTGGGAGTGTTGCACTTTCCCAGCCTTTGTGCTGAAGTATTTTGTTACTGGGAAACTCCAGAAAATGCATTTTGAGTTAACGTGATTGTCGTGCGTGCTATGGTTTAAATCCCCCTTTGCAATGTGTATTTTTTTAAAAAAATGTGACAAAATAGATTGTATTTGTTACCTTTTCAACATTTGAATTATTTTAGAAAATTATAAGTCAATCTTATTTTTTAATGTCTTAGGTAAAGCCCTGAAACAAAATGTTGTTTCTGTTCCGGGTTCCAGGCACTTCAATCCAGTCTGCCTCAGAGGAATTGGGTGGGGTAGACATGTTAGTACTCAGTCATTACTACTACAGATTTAATAAGGCAGCATTATCCATTCTGACCTGTGTTTGTCACAATTAGCACCGTTTCCATTCCACTGCAGTTTGGTTTCTACCAAACACTATGTTATAGGTCTCAATGTCTGCTATTCAATGTAAGTTACATAACTATTTACATGACTTATGTGACTTACATTCATTTCAATGTAAAAAAAGTGTCAGGACACCATAAAAAAAAAGTTACTAATTATGCACTATTTGCAGACTTGAAACAACAGTGTGAATGAATACCCACTGTATTCATTTGACAGTTTTCTGTTCCTGACTATTGCTGTAAGTTGCAGCCATTTCGGCTTCCTTTTCCATTTTTGGCAGAATTTTCCGACATCTGTAATAACTAAATTAAAATCTTAGATTTCTCCATTGATTTAATCTTTGGCAGGTCTCACTTCCCTTCCCTGGGGACCTATAAAAATAGCTTTACATAGTGACCAGGAAATGACCAATTCAGACAATGAGATTGTTCTCTCCACCTTTAAATATCTATATCCTCCTTTTCTAAGCAGCCCATTCCATTTCCCTTCCACATAGTTTTCTGTTTTTCCTCTCTCAGCAGTATGGCAGAATTCCATGGACAGTGAGGGGGCTCGTGGGGCTGTTTTGGGGGATCCCCAATCCCAAGGGTAGTTTTTTTTTCTTAAAAAGAAAAAAAGTACTTCTGCAAACAAGGTTAACCCAAGTCTGATGATACCTCCCTTCTGTGTATGGTTCTTGCCATTTTGGCTACATAAGCAATAGCTTAAGGACAGAATGACAATAAATGAAAATTATGCTGTGTATAAAGCTGTTCTTTCAATCAAAAGGTCGGCAGTTTGAATCCGTGCAACGCAGTGAGCTCCAGTTGCTCTGTCCCAGCTCCTGCCAAGCTAGCAGTTCGAAAGCACACCAGTGCAAGTTGATAAATAGGTACCACAGTGGCAGGAAAGTAAACAGAGTTTCTGTGTGCTCTGGTTTCCGTCACAGTGTTCTGTTGCGCCAGAAGCGGTTTAGTCATGCTGGCCACATGACTCGAAAAGCTGTCTGTGGACAAACGCCATCTTCCTCGACCTGAAAGTGAGATGAGCACTGCACCCCAAAGTCACCTTTCACTGGACTTAACCATCCAGGGGTCCTTTACCTTTTACCTTACTTTCCGTTATTCTGATGTTTTAAGTTAGTAGTGTAGATGGTTATGTGTATGTATAAGATTGTTCTGAAAGGATGCTGATATATTCATTCTATTAATTTCCCAGCTTTTTTCCAAGGAGTCCATAGTCCTACACCCCTCTTCCACTTTTAGGTCACACAGTGGGCTTCAGGGCTGAATGGGAAGAGCACTCTATGCAGGTCTGTGCTGTGGAAGCACCAGTTCATTCATTCATTCATTCATTCATTCATTCATTCATTCATTATATATTGCCTTTCTGCCAAGGCAGTTTAGAATTTTAAAGAACTTAGACAAATGCTTTAACTTGTAAAGCTGACCAGGTGGGGAGGGATGTTTGGATGTTTTCAGCTGCCTTCCTCACTCTCTTCATCCTCCTCACAGGGCAGATGGTGTTGGTTGGCCCTCAAATATATTTGTTGTCAGTTTGACCATTCTCATTAATATGTACCTGGTACAATGTACAGGAAATGCTGAAGTGTGTGTGTTTGTGTGTAGTTTAGTAGGCCCATCCATGCCATATACATGAATCTGGGAAGGAGTGGACTAACATGGCACATTGCAAGCTGTTGGGTTTGTGTTCAGGGTGGAGCAATTCATAACCAGGACTTCAAAATCCTTCCTTTATTGTAACTGAAGGAAAAGTTCCACCTGAAAGCTACAAGCAGAAGAGAAGTACAGGAAACCAGTTAGGTTATCTATATATATAAAAACACTAACTTAACCCATTGATTCATACACACCTGTTCTCGAAGTAGGCACAGGTCTCTAATTTGTGGAATTCATTCTGCACAGAGATGTACAGTGGTACCTCAGGTTACATACGCTTCAGGTTACAGACTCCACTAACCCAGAAATAGTACCTCAGGTTAAGAACTTTGCTTCAGGATGAGAACAGAAATCATGCTCCAGCAGCACAGCAGCAGGGGGAGGCCCTCAGGTTAAGAACAGTTTCAGGTTAAGAACGGACCTCCGGAACGAATTAAGTACTTAACCCAAGGTACCACTGTATATGGCACCTTCATTAGAGGTATGCTGAAGATGCACCTTTTAAGATTGGCTGTTGACACCTGAGATATGTATTTTAGGAGCCACCCTATTTCCTTGGTTGTAATTGTCAGTATGTATAGTCTCGATTTGTGTCATATGTCCAGTACCATGGATATCCACAAAGCATAGGGCTTGAAAGTGTTGCCTGCTCCTCTTACTCCCCTCCACCTATAAAGTAAAGACAGAGCACATCCTTAAAGGACCTACTGGCTTTGCATATGGGTAGGAATTGGGTGGTAAAGCCCAACGGTGGTGTAATGGGCTGTGGCATTTCAGACTGGAGGTGAAGGGTGCAGGTTTTGCATGTTCCCTCATGTAAAAGCTCCCTGCAAGTAGATAACTAGCACATCAGGAAGGATGAGCTTGCCTCTCCCTCCAACTACTGTGCTAGTTTTCTGCTTGCAGTGAGAGAGTTTGGTTTTAATTGTAGAGGAACATTAAAAGATGTTGTTGTCACCACACTCCAGAGTCGTTCCATCTGTTCCACTGCCACTAGGATTCTACCCTCACTTTCTGCTGCTTCTGTATATCCAGTCTAGGTGAGACATTTTAATTTGACACTGACTTTTTCGAAACCAGCGTGCTTCCCAGATCTATTTTCAGCTCTGTTAATGACTACTCTGCTTTGCAATATCTACTCTCTCCCTCACAAAGTCCTCTGAGGCTTGAAAGGTTTTGGAGGTAGAAAAATGCCTTGCAGTCTTGTTTCTTCATATTTCTGCGATGATTTTTAAAAAATTATTAACTCTCCTGCATCTCATTCAAAGCCTTTGCTGCCTTGTGTCTGCGAAGGGCTGTGTGAGATTAACCCTAGAGAAAAGCCAAGCAGTGTGCAATCCAATAATTGTAGACATGTAAACCTTTCTTCTTCGTTTTTTTTTTTAAAAAAAGATGTCAATCTTTTTCCAAAAACAATTAAAACATAACTGCATATCTGTGCTAGAAATACTGTACTGTGTCACTTAAAAGCTAACTTCTAGCCCAATGCATGCTTTCTCTGTTGTGTCTTGGGTGTGTTGAATGGTTTTGTCTAATGCTTTTTTAGGCAATTTGTTTTGGGTCTGGGTTGTGCTCTCACTTTTGTGTCTGTGGACAGTTGGTAGTTGTGAAGGCTACAACTTAGTCTGCATTTCTTATATGTCCAGTAGTGATGCCAAAGTTACCAAAGTATAATTATCCATCAGTAGTTAACGTGGTAACATCATAGAAGAAGACGCTTGTGAGGTTGTGGTTCCTCTTCTGCAGTTAGAAAAACATCACACCTTGCATCTTGTGTGGGCATGAGTGTCAATCATAGGTCAAAGTCAGGATTAGCTTTGCATGACATGCATGGCCTGCCATTTATTTTATTTCACTTTATTCTTTATTTATTATCAGCTTTGCACTGTGCCTTTCAGCAGATAAGCTCCTTTGGCCAAGTTGAAGTAAAGTGCTGATCCAGCCATCATTCCACTTGGGGTAAATTGTGCTCTGCAAACGTATCCAGCAAAACAGGGTTTAGTGTCCAAATCCTTGCACAGATATTCACATAGTGGAATATCCAATCCCATCCAATGAAAAACTGCCCTGTTCACCATGGCTCTATCCCCAGGGTCGAAATCAGGGTGAAGCATGATTACTAACACAATTAAAGTAAGATCTGCTTTGGCCCTTAATGAGCAGTGAGAGGAGAAACAGTAACCTCTCATATCTTAGCCCACATAAACAGGCTATAAGTAAGCCTTGTGCATTCGGATATCCTTGCTGGATCAGGACCTCTGCCCTTTCTGAAAAGAAATTAAAAAGGCACAAAGGGTGGATTGTTTCATTTTGTTTTTATAGCTGTTGGGGTGTAGAGATTTTAGAGATTTCCATTCCATGTGAAAGCTTCGTAGCTCTGCTCTTCTAGGTCATCTATGGTCATCTGGTTCCTCTGATAGAAGTAAGGAGACACCACAGCTTGGTGGGAGAATAAATGCTTTGCAAACGCAAGGTCCCAGCTTCAGCCCTGCCAGGCACAGCACTAATGAGGCACAAGAAGCACAACTGGTGCCTCTTTGCCATGCCTCTGACATCAGAACATCCTCTTGCGGTCTTCAGCTGAATGTAGCAAAGTACCCACTAAGTCAGGGCTGTCCAATAGGTTAATACAACTTTGGGTCTTCCTCCCCCTCCCCCCAAAAGCTCAACAACTTTGGTCAATCTAATGGGTAGATCACTACCAGTTTTTTTATAGTGGGAGTAGATCGCAGTCTCTTGGGAACTGGACATGCCTGCTCTAAGTGAATGTAGCTGAAGAGCCAATGGGTGTACTAACATAAGCCTGAGGCATCATCTGTTCCCTCCATACATATTCACCGGCCACATGGAGGGATTGATCTGAAAAGGGACATAGAGACGGCACCAACTGCAACTGTAATATATCATTGGCACACATCTTTCCTAGCGTAAATTGCCATTTCTGGAAAAGATGAGATTAGGCTATACTTTGCTGTACGTTTTTCAATGCTTGCTGGAAACCTTTTTGTTCAAGCAAGCCTACCCTGCTGTGTTAAAGCTGGCATGTATTTTGATATAATTTATAATGTATATATTTTAAACCACTGGCTTTACTTTTTTGAAATTTTTAGGTCAACCTGTTTTTAAACTGCTGATTTTTGTCTATAATTTTATGCAAACTACTTAAGAGATTTTGTGCAATGGAACACTGTACAGATTCGATTTAATAAATAAATACCATATTTTTCGCTCTATAAGACGCACTTTTTCCCTCCTAAAAAGTAAGGGGAAATGTGTGTGCGTCTTATGGAGTGAATGCAGACTGCGCAGCTATCCCAGAAACCAGAACAGCAAGAGGGATCTCTGAGCTCCCTCTCGCTGTTCTAGTTTCTGGCTTAGCCGTGCACAGCCTCTTCAGGGCAATGGGGGAGCCTTCATCCCGCTGCCCTGAAGTGGCTGTACAGCTATCCCAGAAGCCAGAACAGCGAGAGGGATCACTGAGCTCCCTCTCACTGTTCTAGCTTCTGGCTTAGCCACGCTCTGTCCCTTCCCCTACCTCCCGCAAAAGCCAGCAAGAGCCACTCTCCCTGTAAAGAGCTGCGCGGATGGGCTGCCCTTCTCCCTCCTCGGGGAAAAGCCTACAAGCATTGTGCACACACTCCACGCGGCTCATGAAAGGGAGCACTGAGCAGACCCTGGGATGCATACAGGCTCTGCTAAGCACTCCCTTTAAAGAATATGTTTTTTCTTGCATTCCCCCTCTAAAAACTAGGTGCATCTTATGGAGCAAAAAATACAGTAAATGGTCATCTGCAAATGAAACCCCATTTCTCTTTCTCTCCGTTCTGTGCTTGTTTATTATAGTGTCCCATTGTTTCTTGTTCACAGACTCAAATCAGCCCCAAAGAAGGCTGGCAAGTCTATAGTTCCGCCCAAGACCCAGATGGAAGATGTATTTGCACTGTGGTTGCTCCAGAACAAAACCTTTGCTCCAGAGATGCCAAAAGCAAGCAGCTTAGACAACTACTGGAAAAGGTGAGTATGGTCACCAGATAACCTTCATTTTGCCTATTAAGATGCTCATGGAAATATGTTCTTTCCCTCGCTTTTAAATAATATTTTTATTTTCCATTTTAAAAGTTATCGACATCCACTTTCTCTTCTTAATGTTAAACAACACAGGGCAATGAGCACCTGACACAGAGGGTGACAATATGTAGCAAACATACCACAGACAGTCTGCCCATAATTTCTGCATAAGCAGCATTTGTGTTTCACCACAAATTGCAATTAGTGGTGCTTACAATGTCCCAAATAAGTGTTTTGTGAAAAAGAGCTTCTGTGGGCAACAAAAAAAGAACTTTTTAATAATCACCGTAATCTCTTCTGTAGATTTTCAATTTATATTGTAATTTTGTGTGCCATGCTGAAAACAGAAATTGTTGCGCTAGATAATAAAGAGTTCTAAAGATAATCAGGCATTAGTGGCCGGTTTTCCAATTTTAGCTTTTAATAATCTAAAGACAAATGGTGATACTCAGTGCTACATAATTGCCACAGCCAACTTAGTAATTCCCAAACTGAGTGCCATGAAAGAACTGCTGTGAGAAATGAATTTATAATGAAGCACCCATTCAACTTCATAGTGACATCTTGCCTGCCATATCTTTGACTGATTCACTAGACCTTGTTTGCTTCCAGTCAACTACATCTCTGCCTATGGTGGTGTTTGGGGTCATTCAATCCTTACTGGTGTGGAAAGAACTCAACCCCGGACACCACTGTTGTTTGGCTCAGATGCCTGCCTTATTACTGATGACAGGGAGCTGTCCAGCAGATCTAAAGGATCTCTAATTGCTGAGGAGAAGTAGATGTTGCACCTGTGACTGCTAAGCACAAATTGTGCCATTTCATTACTCACTCTGCTGCCTATCCCCCCCCCTTTTTTTTGAGTGTTAACCTTGCTCTGGAGCATGTGGCTCTGTCTTCCTCCCTCCAAACAGTCTCCGGAATATGACGCTTCCTGCTGCTACATTATCCCTTTGGCTCTGGGCTTCTGCACAGAGTAATTTTTTAGGGGAGATATTAGAGGGTATGGAGGTGGTGTTGAGGACCAGTCAAGGGTACACTGCCCCCCAGATTGGCAATCAACACAAGGTAATATCACCAAGCCAACTATCTGTAAACAAACAATAAAGTCCATAAAAATGGCAAAGTAGTTTATTTCCCAACTAGTTTTTAGCTTTGTTGTTGTTTAGTCGTTTAGTCATGTCTGACTCTTCGTGACCCCATGGACCAGAGAACACCAGGCACTCCTGTCTTCCACTGCCTCCCAGAGTTTCGTCAAATTCATGTTGGTAGCTTCTGTAACACTGTCCAACCATCTCATCCTCTGTCGTCCCCTTCTCCTTGTGCCCTCCATCTTTCCCAACATCAGGGTCTTTTCCAGGGAGTCTTCTCTTCTCACGAGGTGGCCAAAGTATAGGAGCCTCAGCTTCACAATCTGTCCTTCCAGTGAGCACTCAGGGCTGATTTCCTTCAGAATGAATAGGTTTGATCTTCTTGCAGTCCGTGGGACTCTCAAGAGTCTCCTCCAGCACCATAATTTAAAAGCATCAATTCTTTGGCGATCAGCCTTCTTTATGGTCCAGCATTCACTTCCATACAGTGATCCATGAAGGAGAGTTTTTATCTTAAACAATAGCAAACACAGTAAATAAAGAGTTCATCCATTTTTATGGATGTTTATTGTTTGTTTACAGTTAGTTGCCTTGGTGATATTATCTTGTGTTGATTGCAGTGGTCATTGTATCACCACCCTGTTCATTGTTTTATTGTTATACCCCAGATTGGCAGCCAGCTCTGATGGGCCATCATTTCCTGGACTATTTTTTAAATTAGTTTTTATTTTAAAATTTCCTGGGCTTGTGGTCTCAGGCTCAGTTGTCCATAACCAATGGCCCTAGGTGAGAGTCAGTGATACTGTCAGAGGAAGTGGTCTCTCATTCTGAGTTAGTCCTGACAGAATGAAATGTTGGGGCATGGCAGAGAGAAAAATAACCTGTAGAGGAGGCTACATATTGTATCTCTTCATGAGCCACTGCTTCCAGGCAGCAAGAGCACCCCACCCCTTTGCAGGCAGGTATTTTAGATGTTTCGTCAACTCTGTACTTCTGTTATTATAATACATGCTGATAAATAATAAGCCCCTTGATGTTCTTCTTGTTGTGCTGACTGACATGGTTCCTGACAGACTTACACATAAGTGCTCAGTAGTAAGTCCCAGAGTTTTCAGTGGGACTTACTCCCAGGTAAGTGAGCTTACGGCTGCAGTCAGAATTGTCCACAATTTGCCACGTGAAAAGGTAGCAACCCTATGACCTTTCTGTAATACCCTTTTACAAGTCAAAAGTCCTTGTTTTGGTGGCTAGTGTCTACACTCAGGAAATGAGAAACCCTCGTCAATTCAGCTTAAATAAATGCTCTTGAAATAGCCTACACGCGGGTGGCGCTGTGGGTTAAACCACAGAGCCTAGGACTTGCTGATCAGAAGGTTGGCGGTTCGAATCCCCGCGACGGGGTGAGCTCCCGTTGCTCGGTCCCTGCTCCTGCCAACCTAGCAGTTCGAAAGCACATCCAAGTGCAAGTAGATAAATAGGTACCGCTCCGGCGGGAAGGTAAACGGCATTTCCGTGCGCTGCTCTGATTCACCAGAAGTGGCTTAGTCATGCTGGCCACATGACCTGGAAGCTGTACGCCGGCTCCCTCGGCCCATAGAGCGAGATGAGCACCGCAACCCCAGAGTCGGTCACGACTGGACCTAATGGTCAGGGGTACCTTTACCTTTACCTAACGTAGTAGGCTATCCCTGTTGAAGATCTGGAATCTGATATTATTGAACTGTTTCTGCAGGTTTTTTAAGGTTTCTCTTTCATACACCAAATTAATAAGATTATGGGTAGGAGTGGCTGTAAATTTATGCAGAATAAAGAGAGTGGCCTACTACCAACAAACAAACGATCAAATGAATGAATGAATGCAGTGTTTGTTTTCATGTGATACATCAAAGCATGGAATCCTTCTCTCCACAGTAGAGTTTCTCCACAGAGAAACCCACAACTGGCTCCAGAGATAAGGTGTGATTCAAGGCTAGTCATCAATTGTGCAGTAATCAAGTGCAGAAAAGTAGGCAAGGGATCCATATGTGTGGACCAGTTCTAAGAAATCACAACATGAGGGCAAACCAGGAGAAAGGCAATATTCCACATCAATAGGCACACATAGCCACAAGGCTTTTAAAAACAGCTGGGTTGTCGTGCTGCTGTTCCTCGAAGTTTCAGATGTTACATTGGCTCAGGCATTGTGAAATAAAAGCAAACTGTCTTCCAGAATAAAAGAATTCATGAGCACGGTGGTGGAGGGTGAGGTTATAGACTTCAGTTTTAAAATAATAAGGGAATATTTGTGTAGCTGCTCCTGTTCCGGGTTTGTTTGTTAACAAAGGGACCATGCCATTTACACTCTTGCACTAAAATGCTCTCAAGGCTTTCCGGCAATTTCGCAGCACTGATGTTTTCCATATCCGTAGCTATAAACCGCATCCTTGATAGACAACCTATTGAACTAAAGTAGATCACTTCCAGAATAACAAAAGCATAATATAGGGCCTTCTGAATCTACCTCACCCAGTATTTCCTGTTGGTAGAGTAGCCAGTCAGACATCTCTAGGCTGCTTCTCTGGAAAGGCAGAAAGGCAACAGTGCTTCGCCATTATTTGTCTCCCAGAAACTAGTTCTCAGAGCTGTTCAGCCTCTGGCCATGTAGTTTTTCTTGGCTCTGCCCTCCAGTTCAGTAAGACTCTTCTTGGTGAGTGACTTCATCTTTGTGAAATCGGAAAGACACTGCAATTTGTATATGGAGCCCAAAGAGCCTGTGCCTCCACCCCCTTTATTAAGAACTCAACAATAAGATCCACTGAAACTGTGATATCTTTTTGCGTAATCGTCAATTCTATTTATGTTACGTATAAGGTAGCTAAATTCCTTTTTAATATAAATGTGGAAGCAGATGGTAAAGTGAGAACTTCTTTTTTTGGTTCTTCGGTAAATTCATCCATATCTTTTTAATGCATGTTATCCAAGTGTAACAAATTATATTGGTCTGTGACTGTAATCAATACAGTTTTTAAAAGATTAACTGCCCATTAGTTAAAACCTGACCTTTTCTCCATGAATTTGTCGAGTCCAGACATTAAATCAAATTGCAGTGTGTTTTGTGATTTTTACCATAAGCCCCACACTTGCCACAGGTCTTGCTTAAAAACCCCAAAATATTCTGCACAAACTCAGACTGCTCCTGTATTTTTATGAATGTGTACAGCAGTGGCAAAAAAAACCCAACCCAACCCTTTTCAACAGTATATTTTGGCACTCCTCACAAAAAACATACTAGCTTGCTCTCACTCTTCATTGACTTTGCTTGCTCTCAGTGACAACATCATGTAGGCAAATCTGATTGGTTACTTAGCCATGTGACATTATCCTATTCACTGTATGATCCCAGATTGTGAGGAATCAATCATGTGACTAATCTAGGAAGTAGGCAGAAGGAACGGCCTGGGAAACAAAATGGCGCCAAAGTAGTGGCAGCAATGATGGGAAACAGTGGGTTGTATTCAACTAAATTTTACTCAAAGTAGGCCCATTGGAATTAATGCTCCTTAAGCTCAGGGGGGTAAAATAATGACTACTACTCCGTTTTTCTGAACAATATTCAGAAAAAATACTATTCACACAATCAGTGTTTCTGGAACTATTTCTTCCCCATAGTATTTTCAACCACAAAAGCAAATCTGAATGATATTGAGTACAGCCATAATAAAATTATTTTAATTTAATCACATTGAGTATGCAAGGAATTTCCCTTTTATGTCGCATTGAATCTTCTTACAGATTCAGATTAACAGCAACTCTAGCAAAACAAACAGCCCTAGTTTTGTCACAGTTCTAAGGGGTGTTTTATTTGCTTGACTTGCATAGCGACAAGGATAATAAAAGTTGTGGATTTGCTATTATCACTGGCAGTTTCTCAAAAAGCGCTAAGAGCTAGATAAGTAGCAAATCTGCATTTTGATGAAATACCAGCTTTGCAGTCTTTTTAAACTAGGAGCAGAGTTACAGAAGATTAAGTAATCACAAATCCATAGCATTGTTTTCTCTGCATCTGTGGGAACTTCTGACCCAACCTATCCCTCAGGGCTGAGTTGGTTTACAAATTTAAAAGTTTAAAGTACGCCTTGCTGGATCAGGTCAGAGGTCCTCCTACTCTAGGCTGGTCATTTAAGCCGCACCAAAAATGAGGAAATGCATTACCAAAGAAGAAGGCACCCACCTGCATACAATTTGCACATGGATTCATTGCTATAACTTAAACAGAAATAACATATACCTTACCCCAATGGAGAAGACTGTGACTGGGTGAGCTGTGTGCTTGCTCAGTCCTGCTGTTCTATCGGGCATGGGTGGTGCTATGGTCTAAACCACCCAGCCCCTTGGGCTTGCTGATCAGAAGGTCGG
Source organism: Podarcis gaigeae (assembly GCF_964106915.1). Classification (NCBI taxonomy): domain Eukaryota; kingdom Metazoa; phylum Chordata; class Lepidosauria; order Squamata; family Lacertidae; genus Podarcis; species Podarcis gaigeae. The sequence goes on along the minus strand of NC_139682.1, from coordinate 76,943,538 downwards.
TGGTTCGAATCCCCGTAACAGGGTAAGCTCCTGTCACCCTGGTCCCAGCTCCTGCCAACCTCGCAGATCGAAAGCACACCGGTGCAAGTAGATAAATAGGTACCACTGCAGCGGGAACATAAACAGCATTTCCATGCGCTCTGGTTTCTGCCATGGAGTTCCTTTGCACCAGAAGCAGTTAAGTCATGCTGGCCACATGACTCATAAAGCTGTCTGTGGACAAACATTGGCTCCCTCAGCCTGAAAGTGTGATGAGCACCACAACCCCATAGTCGCCTTTGACTGGACTTAACCGTCCAGGGGTCCTTTTGTGGGATGTAATCCACTGGGAGCAGTCAAGTACAACATTACCTGTTTTGCTAGAGTGGTCATGCAGGGAATGTTAGTCCAGCCAGTCGCAACTTCCTGTTCCTCCTGACCTGGAGCATCCTTCCTTGCATGTGACTAGTAGGTGGGTGTGACCTTTCCAGACCTTGGGAAAGGCCAAGTCACTCAGCCACCTCCCTCTCTTCGGTCTTTTTCATCCTGCCAAATTCCTGATTCACCTGGACTGGACTGCTGCAAGCCAGCAGTCCCCTAGGTTATCTCCCATATGGGGTAAACCTGTTTGTACAGCCTAAAGTTTGCCTTCAGGGATCACACTATGTTCTGCCTGATCGTGAGTAAAACTACTTTTTGTTACTTATGAATAAGACTGTTATTTCTTTATTCTTTTAGGAGGGATCAAAGGGGTCTTACCAAGAATAATAGACAATATCTCAATCTGGGCAAGCCAGATTGAATTGTTTGTTGTCTTAAAAGGCTCACACAAGTCTACAACCGGTTTTCTGCTGCATAAGGGGGGGGGGGAGTGAAGAAACTTCCTAGCGCAAGTTAGGAAGGATATTAATAATCAATATATCCTCTCTTGCCACCCTCAACCTTCCCACACCTTTACCTTTCTTTACCTCTACCTGCTGTCCAGCTTCTAATTGCTGGTGGCCTTCTGCATCTTGTTCTAGCACTGAAAGATGCCACTGGAAGCTCACAAGCAGACTATGAAAGTATTAATAGAATGCATTTCAATAGGGAGCTTCCTCCATTTGTGAAGATGAAGCCAGGGAGTCAGTTGGCAAAGGTTGGAACTAAAGCACCATGGACAGACTTCAATGTGGGCACCTTGGCTCTCCACTCTGCAGTTTATACCACAACAATTCACTCTTGAATACGATACAATACGATACGATAATCTTTATTGTCATTGTCCCATACAGAACAACGAAATTGAAAAAATCTACGTCGGGCATTCAGAAACCAACAAGCCTACTATCCCAGCTATCCCAGACTGGTTAACCCCCTAAAAACTCTGATACCCCATAATTAAATACAATATACTCCCATAGAGACTACCTTACACTGCGTTTAAAACCAAAATTGCATTTGGATCGAAACTGTTTCTCAGGCGGCTAGTCCTAGTCTTTATAACCCTGTACCTTCTTCCAGAAGGCAGAAGCTGAAAGAGATCATTTCCGGGGTGCGCACTATCCTGCGCTATCTCTGCAGCTTTCTTATGGCACCTGGAAGCATAGATTTGATCCAAGATGGGAAGAGTGCACCCAATCTCAAGGGACTGGAGGAAGCTGCTTCCAGTACAGTGTGAGGAAGGCTGATTGCAAAAGGAAATGTTGAGGCATTTGTGGGTATATGTCTGGACACCAGGGCTGCTTTCTTCTTCTTCTTCTTCTTCTTCTTCTTCTTCTTCTTCTTCTTCTTCTTCTTCTTCTTCTCCTCCTCCTCCTCCTCCTCCTCCTCCTCTTCCTCCTCCTCCTCCTCCTCCTCCTCCTCCTCCTCCTCCTCCTTCTTCTTCTTCTTCTTCTTCTTCTTCTTCTAGCTTCTCCTTTTATTTCAGTGAGAAGGAGATCCAACGTGCAGGTTGCACTTCCAAGTACTTGCAGAAGAAAACACTAGCATAGTTCGGGCGAGGAGGGGGATGAGACGCTTTGTACTTGAACAAATATCACTGTCTCACATCTTCCAAGGCACAGACACATCAAAAAGGAAAGTATCAGGAAAGTATAGAATTCGGGGACTTTGAAAGAAAAATAAATAAATGCACTCCAATGTATCAAGAGTCAGGGCTGAACTAAAACCATGACCCCATATCAAAGACCCTGATCCCAGTGTTTCAACAAATCTGGCAGTGACTCAGAGGGGGAGTGGGGAAGTACGTGATGTGGTGATGTCACACCAGCACTAAGATTGCCCAGAATCGATAGGGTAGGTGGGGGTGAACCTGACACGGAATAGCCATTTATGTCAGCAGTTCTGCTCCTCAGCTCAGAAGGTGGTTACACTTCTGGTCGTTTTTGTTGTTGTTGTTTTTAGTGGTTCTAAGGCCGCTGAGGTCTGAATATTGGTGGAATCACTCTCACAATACATCCTTTCAAAGAATGGTGGCAACGCCCCATCAAGGAGATGCCATACTTCTGAGAAGCCACATAATATGGTTCACAGTACCTGAAACATTAGCAGAAGCATGCTATATTTTATTCCCCCCCCCAACCCCCCAACCCCACATTTCTGGTCTTTTCAGCCTCCCTACTTCGTTTTATTTTCTCCCCTATTGAAAATCCCATCTAGACATTTCTTTTGCACAGTATTTTGGGATTATGAATTGAGAAGTAATGAAATCAAATTTGCCAATTCCTGAACTAGAATACTTAACATTTTTGTGTCATCTGATATATACTCTCTTTTAAAACAGTGGCAGCTGAATAGCGAAGCCTGTTTCTGTTCCATGTCATTTTCTCTCAATCATAGGTCCCTTCCATCCCATTATTTTGGATTTTTTTAATGCACAAAAATGTGCTATTATTATTATTAGAATTTATTATGCACATCTTATGCATTTTGGTACACATTCCAGCCTTAAAATGCATGTTTTGGGTTTCAATACATTTCCCTTTAAACTACCGTATTTTTCGCCCCATAAGACGCACTTTTTCCCCTCCAAAAACGAAGGGGAAATCTGGGTGCGTCTTATGGGGCGAATGCAGGCTTTCGCTGAAGCTTGGAGAGCGAGAGGGGTGGGTGCGCACTGACCCCTCTCGCTCTCCAGGCTTCAGGAAGACATCCGCAGCCTGGGCAGCCCTGCAGGAGGCCAGGCAGGGATGTCTAGGCTGTGGATAGCAGCCTGCTTCCTGGAGCGTCGGGCGCCCTGAAAGCAGAGCGCCCGGCGCTTCGGGAGCACATCCGCAGCCTGGGCAGCCCTGCAGGAGGTCCAGCAGGGCTGTCTAGGCTGCGAATAACAGCCTGCTTCCTGGAGCGTCGGGCGCCCTGAAAGCAGAGCGCCCGGTGCTTCGGGAGCGCATCCGCAGCCCGGGCAGCCCTGCAGGAGGTCCGGCAGGGATGTCTAGGCTGCGGATAGCAGCCTGCTTCCCGGAGCGTCGGGCGCCCTGAAAGCAGAGCGCCCGGCACTTCGGGAGCGCATCTGCAGCCCGGGCAGCCCTGCAGGAGGTCCAGCAGGGCTGTCTAGGCTGCGGATAGCAGCCTGCTTCCCGGAACGTCGGGCACCCTGAAGCAGAGCGCCCCGTGCGCCGGACAGACATCCGCAGCGTGGGGAGCCCTGCAGGGGTTCCCTGCAGGGCTCCCCACGCTGCGGATAGCAGCCTGCCTCCCGGCGGGTGGGGCGCCCTGAAGCAGAGCGCCCCGCGCGCCGGACAGACATCCGCAGCGTGGGGAGCCCTGCAGGGGTTCCCCGCAGGGCTCCCCACGCTGCGGATAGCAGCCTGCCTCCCGGCGGGTGGGGCGCCCTGAAGCAGAGCGCCCCGTGCGCCGGACAGACATCCGCAGCGTGGGGAGCCCTGCAGGGGTTCCCCGCAGGGCTCCCCACGCTGCGGATAGCAGCCTGCCTCCCGGCGGGTGGGGCGCCCTGAAGCAGAGCGCCCCGCGCGCCGGACAGACATCCGCAGCGTGGGGAGCCCTGCAGGGGTTCCCCGCAGGGCTCCCCACGCTGCGGATAGCAGCCTGCCTCCCGGCGGGTGGGGCGCCCTGAAGCAGAGCGCCCCGTGCGCCGGACAGACATCCGCAGCGTGGGGAGCCCTGCAGGGGTTCCCCGCAGGGCTCCCCACGCTGCGGATAGCAGCCTGCCGCCTGAGGCAGACATCGGCCAGCCCCACAAGCTCAGGGAGGTGCAGCGCCCTTCCTCGACCTGGTTTGGTTTCCCCGACCTGCTTTTGGGGGGGAAATAAAGGGGAAAAAAATTTCCTTTATTTCCCCCCAAAAAAAATAGGTGCGTCCTATGGGATGAAAAATACGGTATTCATTTTGTGTGCACATTTCCCCCATAGAATAGTGCATTTTTGTTTGAACCAAGACTGTGTCACAGAATTTGAAGTGTACAATCCAATTGATTCCCTAGGCTAAAGAGTTCTTGGATGAGCAAAGGCCCAGTGTCCTAATGCAATCAAGAAAGCACACTGAAAGTGATGAATTGGTCACTGAGAGCCCTGAGTTCTTGAGTGACTTCAAATTAGCACGAGAAAACATCCATCCAAAGTCAAGTGTTGTACTCAAAAAAGAAGTCACTCTCCTCTTTGGTGCACCTGAAAATTCCCCATTCAGATGCCACCCTGATTTATTTTGTTTTTGTATTTCTGAGGCTGTATTTGGTCCTAGACCCCTGAACTCTTTGGTCTTTATTCCTCAGTTAACCACTATAGATGATGCCCAAAGGCTGCCCAGCAAGCTCTGTGAGAACAGCAGGGGCTCTGCCTTCCCCCCCATCCTTCTGAAACCAGTCTCCTGCATTCCTCAACAACCAACGTGTATCTGAAGCTCAAGAAAAGGGGAACTTTTAGCAGCTTTACAGTGGGGAAGAGGCAGGAGCTAAAACATGAAAAGCTTGAGGCACACGCAAAAGATGCGTATGACAGCAGTGGCACTCACCTAAACACTTCTGCTTACTGGGAAGGGGAGGTTGACAGGGTGCAAACACAGGGGCAGAGGCAAGGCAATGCTCCTGCAGGTGCGTTTGCACTGTGGCAACCACTGTACCGCCTGGTGTGCAGCAATGCAACCAACTGGAGGTCAGGAGAGTGGCAGAGCCATACCACTGATGACAGCAAACAAACTTTGCCAGGTGCTTATTTGACCAGGAACAGAGATGGATGGTTCAGTCTATAGTGGTACCTCAGGTTACATATGCTTCAGGTTACATACGCTTCAGGTTACAGATTCCGCTAACCCAGAAATAGTGCTTCAGGTTAAGTACGGACCTCCAGAATGAATTAAGTACTTAACCTGAGGTACCACTGTATTTTTGATCTGCGTTGCTTTCACATCTGTTCTTAAACCCATTCCATTTTGTTTCTGTATCAGCCTGGGAACTTGTAAAAAGTGCATTATTTTTGTACATGTTTTTCATGAAATATGCATTACTTTAGCATTTTACACTAAAGTATGGCTTTTATATGCATTTTGATATGACTTCTAAGTATCAATACCAAAGGTAACTGCATTTGGATATCCCTATCAGTCTGGGAAATGTGAGTCCAGTCGTTTTATTTAAAAATACAGACTGTATGTAATCCTCAAGCATCCCTAAGCAGGAGCTTAAGCCAATGTGTGTGTGTGAGAGAGAGAGAGAGAGAGAGAGAGAGAGAGAGAGAGAGAAACACACACACATACCATATTTTTCGCTATATAGGACGCACTTTTTCCCTTCCAAAAATTAAGGGGAAATGTGTGTGCATCCTATGGAGCGAATGCAGGCTCCTTGGCTTCAGCGATAGCAACGCGAAGCCTCCGAAGCGCAGAAGGAGCTCTCCCTCCGCGCTCCCCAAGCTTCGCGTTGCTTTCGCTGAAGCCTGGAGAGCGAGGGGGTCGGTGCGCACCGACCCCTCTCACTCTCCAGGCTTCAGGGATAGCCGCCTGAAGCCTTTGGAGTGCAGCGGGAACTCGCGCTGCGCTCCGGAGGCTTCGGGTTCCTTTTGCTGAAGCCAGGAGAGCAAGAGAGGGAGAGCTGCGCAGCGCCCCTTCAGCCAAGCGGGAGGAGAAATGGAAGGGGCTCCGTTTCTCCTGCCGCTTCGCTGAAGGGGCGCTGAGCAGAGAGGGGGAGAATTTTTTTTCCTTGTTCTCCCCCTCTAAAACAAGGTGCGTCCTATAGTGCATCCTATAGAGCGAAAAATACGGTATATATTTGTGGGTGGGTGGGTGTGGTGGGTGGGTGTCTGTGTGTGTGTGTGTGTGTGTGTGTGTGTGTTCACAGCATTTACATCTTTTAGCCATACACTCACACCTACTTAGGTGTGCACTTTAAACTATGTCATGTATGAAGCAGCCATAAGAGACTGCTTCCATACCAGCCTGTGGTTGTTACTGATCCGCAGCACTGTCCTGAACTGACCTAAAAGCAACACACACACCTTGCTTCAGGCTACTACAGTATTTAACATATATATTTGTGCAAAAATATGCAGCTCTGCCTCAGCATCGATGTTCCTCTTTTGCTGAGTTGCCACAATATGTTCTTTTTTGCAGGCATTGTTTGATGGGGTAAAGGGACAGGTTCAAATTCTGTACCTCCACAGTCTCATTAATTTTAGAAGGGGTCGTACCTGTACAAAACGAGACTGTGTTTCCAATTCGCTGTTCTTGTGAATTTCAGAGCTCAGCAAAATGCCTAGCAAATCTGAATGCTGACACATGCCAGCGTATCATTCAGCGTTTGATATAACAGCATTTTTATGTGTGAGAACAGAAACTTAAGTATATAGATAGATAGACAGTATATTCTGAGAGCATAATTGATGTTCTTCCTTAACAGGTTCAGAATATGTCCCAGTCCATTGAAGTTTTAAACCTACGGACTCAGAGAGATTTCCAGTACGTTTTAAGGATGGAAACACAAATGAAAGGGCTGAAGGCCAAGTTTCGGCAAATTGAAGATGACCGGAAGACACTAATGACAAAGCATTTTCAAGTATGTTTGACTTTTCTCTTCTTTTAATGATCATTTGAATGACTGCCAGAAGTGATGCGCTTGTAAGAAACAATGTGCAGCCGGCAAAGCTGTCGACTTGAAATACTTGTCGGTAAGCGCATAATGAAGCCCCTTGTTTCTGCCGCGATCATCCCTCTCGCTGCAGCGTTTCACTGTGATGGGAAGTGACCATTAATTACTGACACAATAGTGGGGGGGGAAATGTCACCACTGCAGAACAGAATCCTATTTTCGCGGCATCCATGATGGGGTTCCCACCAGGAGATTTAGATGCAAAACAGCCTCTACTTGTGATAAATGAAGCACACCCAGCAGAATTAATAAGAAAAGAGCAAGGAGCCAAAGTGTCCCTTTAAACTCTGACATTCTGTACTTTCCAGGGTGGGAAAGTTTATAAGAAGAGAAGTTCATGTTGGTTTAATTCAGGCATAGGCAAACTCCGGTCCGCCAGATGTTTGGGACTACAATTCCCATCATCCCTAGCTAACAGGACCAGTGGTCAGGGATGATGGGAATTGTAGTCCCAAACATTGGGAGGGCCGGAGTTTGCCTATGCCTGCTTTAAGTAGTAGCACTGTGGGTTTTTCAGTTGTTGTGTCTGGGTTAGTTGTTGTGGGTTTTTTTTTAAAAAAGGCATGATAGGTTGTTGGCTCTTGTTAGACATGAAGTAATGTAGTTTGTTTTATTTTATTTTTATTAATGTTTTTAAGTTTTACAATGTACCAGCAACAAAAGTTCCAAATAATAACATTACAACAGGTTGAAAACTGCATAAGGCTGCATGTCGTCCCTGTGCTTCTTATTCCAAGCATCTAGAAGAACTCCTATTTCTCCATCAATTTATCGGGTTGAGTTATTTGTAACTGCCTTTAGTCAGTTACTGTAGTTTAATCATTGTCACAATAGACCAGATCTTTTCAATCCATTCAAAAACAGGAAGAATTGAGCGCCTCTTTTTCTATTTTTTCCACAGTCACTACCTTTGCCGCAGCAACATAATTGGGATGGTTCCTTACATAATTATCCTCGTCTGATTTTTTTAATCCATTTTTTTCCTGAAAGTGGAACCAACTGCCTTTTTTTCCTCCCTCCCCCTTCCTTAATCAGAATTTTATTTTGAGACAAAGTTAAAAATACAAGCAAGGAAAGGAACTTGCAGTGGAACAAGATCAGTAAAGAAAAAAACAAACTTACTGATAATCATCAATCCTTTGATTATTATGCATGTTGAACAACTAGCTCACTGACTATGCTATATGTAGAATGTACATTGTAGCCAGACACTTGTATTTGGCTGGAATTTGATCACACTTTTGAATGGCTTCCACATAGGAAATAAATGAACACCCCCATGCCACAATACATAATACTGGTAGACAGAGGATATTGAAGTCCTGTTACACCAGCAAAGCTGCTCTGGCACAACACTGGATACAAACAGGGCCGTCTTTACCAGAGGGTGCAAGGGGAGTGGGGCACCCAGGTGCTGAATTCTGGGGGGCACCAGGCACAAGCCGCTGAAGCTCTTAACGATCTACCTGTTATGAAATAATAAATAATATAAATAATAAATAATTTTGATCAAGCTAGGAAAACAAAATACATATATACCTAGGTATTACCGAAATGTATACCTACTGCTTCACTAAAGGACTTTCAACTTTGTGTGCTCATTTACCAAAGACGCGCCGCACCAGCGGCAGCGCTTGTCATTCACAATGGCGGCGCTTGTCATTCACAACTGTGCCATGCACACGAAATTAACTCTTACATCAAAATATTATGTTACGTATCATGTTGAGCTGCTATGCGGCAGCAGGATCAATGACACTTTTGACACGACTGATGTTTCTCCTAAGTAGGCGCCTAAACAATACTTACAAGTTTAAGTGTGGTGGTGTTATGTATAAATAAATAATAATAATAATAATTTATTATTTGTACCCCGCCCATCTGGCTGGGTTTCCCCAGCCACTCTGGGCGGCTTCCAACAGAGATGAAAAATACACTAAAATGTCACATATTAAAAACTTCCCTGAACAGGGCTGCCTTCAGATGTCTTCTGAATGTCAGGTAGTTGTTTATCGCTTTGACATCTGATGGGAGGGTGTTCCACAGGGTGGGCGCCACTACCGAGAAGGCCCTCTGCCTGGTTCCCTGTAACTTGGCCTCTCGCAGTGGGGGAACTGCCAGAAGGCCCTCGGAGCTGGACCTCAGTGTCCGGGCAGAACAATGGGGGAGGAGACGCTCCTTCAGATATACTGGACCGAGGCCATTTAGCAAATAAAAAAGTTTGTTTCTTTTCCCTCCCTTATTTTGTAAACAAGAGATAAGGCATAAGCATGGTGTCTGACATAAGCATAATAAAAGTTAATTTGGGGGCGCTGGGCGGATCTTTGCACCCTGGCAGCACATATGCTAAAGACAGCGCTGAATACAAACCATTATGATTGCTTTGGAGACTTCAAATTACATACTACACACAACTTTGTCACTATATACAATTTCTGAAGAAGATAATTGTGCAGGAATGAAAGATCTTTACATTTCAAATCCATTTTTCCCCCCCTGAGGTTTGTACGGAGTGCTGCTATCTGTATCTGTCTTCTCTCCCTCCCTTGTCTAGTTTACATGCATGTGCACAGTGGAAAAGACACCAAAACCCTCTGCAAAAAAGTGTTTTGATATGCTTGTAATTTGTGGTTCCACCTTTTGATTCTTTTTGTGTGGTGTTCTAATGTAGAGGAACGAAAGCGAGCAATAAGTAACAATCCAAGCTGGCTTCTGATTTCTTTCTGGAAGAGTTAAAACAAACAAACAGCAATGTAGTTGTGCACTTTGCCAAGGCAGGGGAGTCAGAGAAGCTACAAATGAACCAAAGAAATGGGAAACTAGGACAAACTGCACATGCTCCAGTTCTGAAATCTAGTCTGGAACCGATTTTAGAGATTCTACAGGTTTCACCAGAACAGAGTGAGGCTATAGATCACTAGAGGAGACAACTAGCTCATCCCTAACCAGGGCCATTAGACCCCAGCTCCTTTCTCACTGCACCAATATGGTAACTTGGCAGAAGCGGGATCTTCTGGCCTACTCTCTGTAGTGCATTGTGCCAGTACTGCAGAGGGCCAGAAAAGGGATCAAATGACACAACGGAGCCAATAGCATTTTACGTGGTGGCACTGTGGGTTAAACCACAGAACCTAGGACTTGTCGATCAGAAGGTTGGCGGTTCGAATCCCCACGATGGGGTGAGCTCCCGTTGCTCGGTCCCTGCTCCTGCCAACCTAGCAGTTCAAAAGCACGTCAAAGTGCAAGTAGATAAATAGGTACTGCTCCAGCGGGAAGGTAAACGGCATTTCCGTGCGCTGCTCTGGTTCACCAGAATCAGCTTAGTCATGCTGGCCACATGACCCGGAAGCTGTACGCCGGCTCCCTTGGCCAATAAAGCGAGATGAGCACCGCAACCCCAGAGTTGGTCACGACTGGACCTAATGGTTAGGGGTTCCTTTACCTTTACCTTTACCTTTACCTTTACCTTTACAATGAGTCTAGCTCCTGCTGAGTCAGAGCAACTTGACTTTCCAGCAAAAGCCAAGTTGCCGTTCTTCCAGCCTCTCTGTCTCTTAGCTGCCCTGCTCAACAGTGTGTTGCATTACTAGCTTGCCGGCTCCCCATTCTGTCGACAAGTCAGCTCACCTTTCTTCTAGACTCCTCTGGCTGCCTTGCTTCACCTCCTCTCACCCGCCTGCTCTGACAGGTAGCTTTCAGAAATGCTCCCCACTATCTAATTTAAAGGGACGCAGGTGGTGCTGTGGGTAAAACCTCAGCGCCTAGGACTTGCCGATCGTATGGTCGGTGGTTCGAATCCCCGCAGCGGGGTGCGCTCCCGTCGTTCGGTCCCAGCGCCTGCCAACCTAGCAGTTTGAAAGCACCCTTAAGTGCAAGTAGATAAATAGGGACTTCTTACCAGCGGGAAGGTAAACAGCGTTCCGTGTGCTGCTCTGGTGCCGGTTTGCCGGAGCAGCTTCATCACGCTGGCCACGTGACCCGGAAGTGTCTGCGGACAGCGCTGGCTCCCTGCCTCTAGAATGAGATGAGCGCACAACCCTAGAGTCTTGCAAGACTGGCCCTTACGGGCAGGGGTACCTTTACCTTTTTTATCTAACTTAAGGACGAGTGCAATTCAAAAACAAAACCAGGTTGTCTCGGTTGGAGAAACGCTTCCTTTAAGATGTTCTTTTCCTGCCCAAGAAAGGTTCAGAAAGGTGTAACTAGAGGATATGTCCATAGGCGTACAAGACTCAACGGCGATTCCTATCATCATTGGCAATAATGGGAAGCTTGTATTGTGCCATTCAAGTATTTTGTATTGTCATTACACTTTTCGTGGCCCTAGCGTTAAGGTCAGCATCCAGCAGTTCCAATGAGAGCTGTCAAGGCAACATCATGTTCTGAACACTGTAACCTTTTAAAAGACCCGATATTTGGATTGGCTGGACCTTCAGCTTTGATTGGGTCCTTTGACTGGCATTTTAAAAGGAGTGCAAAGCAATCATATTACTCAGTAATTTTAAAAGGTCAGAATAACAGGCCGTGCTTCTTTCTTTTGGAAGAGCAATCTGTGAGATTGCTCAGTGCACTTCATGCTTAAACTGGGGACTGAGCACAATGGTACAGAGCAGACTTTCTATGCACAATGACCAAAGTGCAATTTATATGCTTCCTAGTTGTGTTAGAATGCAATGAACACATTTCTTATCTGTAACCAATATGGCCCACTTTTGAAAACTTGTAAAATAGAGGTTCAGTTTTCCTTTTACTGGCATATGCTTGATTAGACATCTTAAGCAACTGAATTAGCTCAAACAAATTTCAATCAAGAGGTGGGTTTTTTTTTATATATATATAAAAAGCCTATTTCACTTGTGGAGAAAAAGAAGCAATCTGTCGCCCTGTGGATATCATAGTCACATTACGGTGTTTTTATCTCGTTCACATTCTGAAAAGGCTGATCTGCCTCTTAGAGTGTGTGCAGGAAATGGGAGGATCGTTTAGAAAATGCATTTCTACCCATTGATTATTACAGACAATCTGAGCACTCATGTGTTCCCTACTTATGAAGCTTTCCCTGCTAAGTGATGTCAGCTTTGCCAGAGAGTCTGTGCATCCAGCTGAGAATTGCAGTTCCTGAACTAGTGCCTGGAGAGCAGAATCGAGTACACTGGGTAGACATTCCTCATCTGTAGGGGTGCCCACAAAAGTTAAAGGTAAAGGTAAAGGGACCCCTGACCATTAGGTCCAGTCGTGACCGACTCTGGGGTTGCGGCGCTCATCTCACTTTACTGGCCGAGGGAGCCGGCGTACAGCTTCTGGGTCATGTGGCCAGCATGACTAAGCGACTTCTGGAGAACCAGAGCAGCGCACGGAAACGCCGTTTACCTTCCCGCCGGAGCAGTACCTATTTATCTACTTGCACTTTGATGTGCTTTTGAACTGCTAGGTTGGCAGGAGCAGGGACCGAGCAACGGGAGCTCACCCCGTCACTAGGATTTGAACCGCTAACCTTCTGATCAACAAGTCCTAGGCTCTGTAGTTTAACCCACAGTGCCACCCACGTCCACGAAAGTTATTAGTGCCACGAAAGTTATTAGCTGCAAAAAAACAACAACAACAACAACCCAACACCAACCTGCTGTGAGCTGACAGCAGAGGGTTGAAGAGTGCTGCCCGTTCTTCAATAGCCTGCTGAATGCAGATATTTTCATTTCTTCTGGCAGCCTACATGGTTCTGTTTGGGGCACAAAGGAGGGAGAGATTGCTCCATTCCTCCTTTGCCAGCCCACTCACTCAACTGCACAGGATCCCATTCGCTTGGCTTTGGCCACCAGGATTAAATACAGGCTGCATTTGGATCATTTTGGATCCTTTGTAAAAAAAAAATTCTCAGGCATAAAAATGTACCAGTCCATTTGGTTCCTTTTCTTTTCTTTTCTTTAAAAAATACAATCTTCAGATCTTAAACCACAGCCTTCATGCTCATCTAACTGCAGGCAATAAGTACCACTTTGGCCCAGGTGCCAAATCATAGCTTGGTGCAAAATTCACAGCCACAGCACTCCTCCCGAGTCTGGTTGCTGCCGCACTATGCTGTAAAAGACCCTGGACCAGAGTTGTTGTTGTTTAGTCGTTTAGTCGTGTCCGACTCTTCGTGACCCCATGGACCAGAGCACCTATCTGCATGTACACAAATGTTTAAAGATGAGTGTTCATGCATATGTTAAGAGGATTATAAATTGAGCAGTTAGTGTGCATATCAGCCAGCCATTGTAAACATTCATCGGACTTCATGGAGAATCCTTCCAAGACATGGGTAGGCAACCTAAGGCCTGGGGGCCAGATCCGGCCCAATCACCTTCTAAATCCAGCCCGCAGACAGTCCGGGAATCAGCGTGTTTTTACATGAGTAGAATATGTCCTTTTATTTAAAATGGGTCTCTGGGTTATTTGTGGAGCCTGCCTGATGTTTTTACATGAGTAGAATGTGTGCTTTTATTTGTGGGGCATAGGAATTTGTGGGGTTATTTATGGGGTATAGGAATTTGTTCATATATTTTTTCAAAATAGTTCAACACCCCACAAGGTCTGAGGGACAGTGGACTGGTCCCCTGCTGAAAAAGTTTGCTGACACCTGTTCCAAGAGGCCAGGTGAATTATGCACAATGGCTGCCCATCTTATGTCTCCCTTGACATATATATTGTTCAAGTTTGTTAAAGGAAGAACAACCATGAACAAATTAAGCACATTTGCCTCATAGAGTAACAGACTGCTGTAAGTTGCTTCAGGAAATGGAGTCTATAGTTCTTTCCTTTTACCCATATTGAAACCACTATTGAAACGAAGCCCAACGATGTACATAGTTATGTCACTGTGTTCATAAATTAAGATCTCTGGAACAGAAAGAGGATTTAATGTCCCATTTGTGAAGGTCTGTGTGAGTTTATGGTTCTGTATCTAACAAAACACTCCCTCGATTCATCTTTTCCAAGCAGATATCATTTCAATATTTCTGGGCATCAACAAAAGGTGGAATCTTTCTCATGAGTATAACATTATATAAGAGAACTGCAAAGGGGGATCTAGTTACTCTAATGCATTTATGCTAATAACATTTCCGCATGTAATTTAAAAATGCAATTTACATCTATTTAAATTAGCTATATGTAAAACATGCCTTTTGACATTGCCTGTGGATTTTTACCCCACCTCATCACCGGAATTAATATTTCCCAGGTGATATATCCCCCCCCATTAAAAAAAATTCATTAAATTGAAATGGTTGATACAATTAATTTAAATGTACTTTTCTCGAAACACTGGAACCACTATCATCATTATTATGCAGCATGGTGCAGTGCTAACAAAAACACCTCAAGGGATAAACCCATTCACTGAGCTGAAGACTGATTTTACAATATCAGCTCATTTCTCTCAACATCATGAGGGCATTTCTCAACCATCATAGGCAAAGCTTTCTTATTAGAGCCACTTTAGTAATGTATCATGAAATGTAGCGATTCTCTTTATTCCAAATGAGCAAATGCCAAAACCCAATGCAGGCAGGCAGGCAGGCAGGCCATGATTTCTGCTTGAGTCAGTGGAACCAAGTCATGTCCTATCCAGATTATCCTTTTTTTGTGAGCTTGCTTGCTCAGTAGTTGCCGCCAACCAAGTTTCACTTCGAGTAAAATCATTGAAATTAATAGACCTAAGGCAAAGGGTAAAGGGACCCCTGACCATTAGGTCCAGTCACGGACGACTCTGGGGTTGCAGCAGTCATCTCACTTTATTGGTCAAGGGAGCCGGCGTACAGTTTCCAGGTCATGTGGCCAGCATGACTAAGCTGCTTCTGGCAAACCAGAGCAGAGCATGGAAATGCCGTTTACCTTCCCACCAGAGTGGTATCTATTTATCTACTTGCACTTGGATGTGCTTTCGAACTGCTAGGTTGGCAGGAGCAAGGACCAAGCAATGGGAGCTCACCCAGTCGCAGGGATTCGAACCACCGACCTTCTGATCACCAAGCCCTAGGCTCTGTGATTTAACCCACAACGCCACCCGCATCCCTAGACCTAAGTTAGTTGTGTTCATTAATTTCAATGGGTCTCTCCTGAGGAGGACTGGCATTGGATACAACCCCAATAATATTGTTCGCTTAGGACCCACCTACCATTTTTATACTTCCGTGTTATCTTTCCATTCTTCTGCATTTGCCTCCTACGGAGATAAACTGGCCAGTCCATTTTTGTTGTTGCAGATTTAGAAGCTGAGACCTTTTCTTAATAGATTGGAGAAGGGGTGCATGTGTTTCCAAATCACCTTTCAAAACCAGGTGATAGGCAAAATGATTGATGGAACTCGTTTAACGCAAGGTTAAAGTATTGACCAAAGTAGTACAGTGGGCTAAGGAAACTGTTTCGGAATCAGTTTGGGGTCTGGGGAGGCCTGTACTTAACAGAAATCTAGAAGAAGCAAACTATCTGTGGGTGAAGAATCCAAATGTTTTAGCATAAAGGTGAAACCACATACTTAGGCGTAATCAAAAGCCTTTCCTCTGGGAAACTGCTTTGGGAGCCGTTTTAGAGGATCAATCATTTTATTGATACTTGTCTTGATTGGCCAAATGGCAGGTAAAACCAGTTTTGTACATGGTTAAAATATTGGCGAAAGAATCAGTCAGGTAGGAGGGGTTGTTTATCAACACACCAGCCTAGATTCAGGGGTCTATATGTGGATGAGGATCTCCTTTAGAGCTGTCACCTTTGACAGTGTTGAACACTTATTGAAGTGCCCAGGATGCTCTTAGTGGATGAGGCAGTTCTTTACAGATCAACCAATCTCCTCTTCTAAATAGAAAAATCAAATCAATTCACTGGCTTTCTCACACACCACAATGATAATAGTGGAATGCATGTATATAGCTAAGCGTTCTGTCATTATTTGGACTGAATGGATGTATGTTTCTGATCAAACTAGCGTTAAAAATAATATTCCTGTTCTTCTTAGTTCTATACTGGGAAAGGTTTGATTTAAAAGAAAACGATTTCTCTTTAAGAACATTATTTAAGAACATACAATTTATCCAAAGCTTTAAAACCATTCATCTCGGGGCTTCTAAACCTCTCATGGGACACTAATTTTGATACTACGATCAATAGGAATTTCAGGCATAGATTTGATAAGAAGCATAAAAGAATTTTATTAAAGAACTTAGAGGACGTAACATTTTTAGACTTCCCTAATGCATACTTCACTGCTTTTTTCGCAGGAGCTGAAAGAAAAGATGGATGAGCTCCTGCCACTGATACCAGTCCTGGAACAGTACAAAACTGATGCTAAGTTAATCACCCAGTTCAAAGAGGAAATTAGAAATCTGTCTTCAGTCCTCACCGGGATCCAGGAGGAAATTGGCGCCTATGATTATGAGGAACTCCACCAGCGAGTGCTCAGTTTGGAAACCAGGCTTCGAGACTGCATGAAAAAGCTTAGTAAGTTCACAATTTCATGGCCCATTTCGTCCCGCTGCATGTGGGTGTGAATGCGGATTCAAGCCATCTGGAATTGTAGAGTTGTAATCCGACACATCAGGGAAGGGACGCAGGTTGGCATCCTGCTGCACACCCCTGTGGCAATAGATGAACATGCACTGATCACAGTGCTTTCCCACAGGCTAGAAGTGGGAAGGGCATGGAGCTCAGCTCAGGAAAAGCAATAGACTGCTTGCCCAATTTCCTTTGTAGCTTACCTCTGGCATTTTTATTTTTCATTTACTTTCCAAGAGTGAATCAGATGCTAAAATGTACTTTGACTCAGTAGATCCCCTCGCGAAATCCAAAAGTCTTGGCTCTTCCTCTTTCAGCCAAAGACAATTTTTCATGTAAATATACATACTCGGAATACCACCTGCTTGGTGGGTAAGCACAATTTCAAAGAGTAATGGCCCATCTATGCACCTCTGTTTTATTGCATGTGCATACAGCAAAATCCCACTGACACATTAAGCATGCATTTGAAATACTTTATTGTCACTTGTCCAACTTGTATACAGTGAGATTACACGAGCACCCCCCACTCAGCTCTCTCAGACTTAATTCCCCTCGTTTACTGACGCACACCCACCAAACCCAAAAGTCAGTTGCCCTGTTGTTATCTTTTCATTCAGCAGCCTAACAGACCACAAATAGAAGCTGTTCTTTACCCTGTTGGTGCGACTAGTCATGCTTCTATATGTTCTGCCTGAGGGCAGGAGATCAAGAAAGTGCCGGCCAGGGTGTGAATCATCCCTGAGAATTTTCCTCACTCTCCTGAGGCAACGTTCTTCTGCTATTTCATCCAGTGGATTCATGGGACAGACCATAATATCTTGTGCTGTATTCACCACCCTCTGTAGGCACTTCCTATCAGATGATGTCAAACCAGCATACCACACCGTGATGCAGTATGAAAGGACACTTTCTATTGTGGACCAATAGAAGGAGATAATCAAACATTGATTGACATTGTTCTTTCGCAATACTCTGAGGAGATGGAGTAGAATTGTAGAGTTGGGAGGGACCACGAGGATCATCTAGTCCAACCCCCAGCAATGCTGGAATCTTTTGCCCAACATGGGGTTCAAACCCATAACCCTGAGATTAAGAGTCTCATGCTCTACTGCTATGCTATGCTGCCTTTTGAAGTGGGAATATACAGGACTGCTCACGTATCAGTCCTCTATATCAGCTGTTCCTCAATACTTGTCCTTTGTTCCCATCAGCTCCAGTCCCACATTTTATCTCCCAAGTGCAAATTATTTGCTCTCTGATACCAAGCCTTCATACATTTTTACATTTTAAGTTTTTGTGTCCGGATTGCTGTAGGAAACCATTGCTCATTTACACACACATACACACACACACAAATGCACTGGAAAAGGTAGCTCATCCATCTTGAATTCCAATACAGTAAGGCTTCTGGGCCCGTTAAATGATTCCGCTACTTGGGAGGTGAAAGCTGAATGCTGAAGTGTGGGACACAGCAGTTCCACTTATAGGTGCATCTTTTAATGCCTGAAGCTTCCTCAAAATGGCTTAAATCCAGGTATTTCTAGATTCTGATTTGTGGCATAGTTTCTGTTTCCTTTACTTTCATTTACAGTGGTACCTTGGTTTACAACCATAATCCGTTCCGGACACTTTCACCCCCAAAAAATTGTTTGTAATAAAAAAATGGGGGGTGTAATCCAAAAAAAGTTCACAAACCAGGACACATCACTTCCGGGTTTGACGTGTTTGTAATCCAAAACGTATGCAAACCAGACTGTTTGCAAACCAAGGTACCACTGTACTTAAGGAATTGATATGCCAAATTTCCACAATTTAAAACTACGACACCCTTATGTACTAGGGTAGTTCTATTAAATTCAGCAGGATTGCTCCTGCAAATAGGCTGCAAGTTATGGCTCTAACCCCAAACACCATTTTCTTGTAAGTCTCACTGATTGCTGTGGAACTTAATTACAAGTAAGCATCATCTTGGGACTGCTGCCTGAGCAGTTTCCATGTTTGCCACTTCTCTTATAAGGCTCACCCCTTATTTCAGCCTGGCTGGGGCTGGTGGGAGTTATAGCCCCAAACATCTGGGTGATATCAGGTTGGTGAAGTCTGCCTTGTTTCCTAAAAGGGAGCCTCTCTCACATTCATGCAAGCACTCCATTGCATCATATTGATCAGTCCTATCCAAGATAAAAGGCAGCATGAATTTTAAAAGTTCGGTAAACTTAGTAAGTTAATGAAAGGGGGGAAGGAAGATCACTTGAACTAACTTCACAAGAACTGCAAGTGCATAAGAATTAACTTACAAAGTTTCTGAAGAAGAACATTCACCCTTCATTTCTGTCAACTGTGCATCTTTAGAAAGAGCCCAATTAACTGAAAGAAAATAATTAGTCAAAGATGGGGAACAGCAGGATTATCCACATCACTGTCTTCTAGATTGTGTCACTCTCCTACTAAGTAGGATCTGCTGCAGTAAACTCTGTGCAGTAACTGAAAAACTGTATAGATATTTCTCAGTATCATGAAGGGTGGTATATAAATCTTATAGATGAAGATGATGATGATAACCACCTACCTCACAGAGCTGTGAGGATAAAATGAGGAAAGGGAAGACCTGGAAGAAAAGTGAGATATAAATGTACAGTGGTACCTCTACTTATGTTCACCTCTGGTTACGTATCCTTCGGGATACATGTGCGGCAAACCTGGAAGTATTTTTCCGGGTTTCGCCTTGTGCGCATGCGCAGAAGCGCTCTATGTGCCATGCACACGCACAGAAGCAGCACCTCCAGATACAAAAACCTCCAGATACAAAAACCAGTCTGAGCTCCGGAATGGATCCTGAGGTACCACTGTAATCATAAGTAATATCTCTTTAGGGCTTCTGCTCCATTTTGGTGTTTGCCTGAATGCAAATGGGGAGAGGACAGGGGTGAATATGCAAGCATCACTTCCTTTTTTTAAAAAAGTAATTTTTATTAACCGACCAATCAAATCAAATCAAATCAAATCACATAAATTCTGAATTACAAAGCCGAATTTTAAATTTTTTGTTGGGGGTACCCATATTTCAAGTTCCGAAGGGGATTCCAATCTTCTTCTTGCTGCTGCGTTAATATCCACAAATCTGTCCAAATAATGTTCATAATCCTATCCAGTCCTATCTTGCTGTTCTCACATCTCATTTTGTTCGTATATTTTTCTTTTTTTCTTTATGATCTCTTCTGATAATCTCCTTAAGCAGGTAAACACCAGTTATAATCCTGTGTGAATTTTCCGTTCGTCCAATCATCATGTCGAGATGGTTTCCATATATCATCACTTTCATAAATAAAAGCACTCTTTCCATCATCAGTCTCACAGATCTGTCGCCTTCTTTAGTCCCTCTGAGGAGGCTCACCCACAATATGAAAACAGATCTATTCCTCCTCCCAGACATAAGTCTTTTGACAGAACTTGCCAAAATGGCGACGCTATTTTTTTGCTGCGTCATTCCAAAGCTCTTATACTTTCCACGGTCTCCTTAAAACATGCTTTGGTTAGAAAATTATCTCCACACAGTCTTAAATCCTCAGCTTAAGTCATTTAAATGGCATTTCTGACTTGTGACTTGTGGGGGGGGGATTCTT
Source organism: Podarcis gaigeae (assembly GCF_964106915.1). Classification (NCBI taxonomy): domain Eukaryota; kingdom Metazoa; phylum Chordata; class Lepidosauria; order Squamata; family Lacertidae; genus Podarcis; species Podarcis gaigeae. The sequence continues at coordinate 76,923,330 of NC_139682.1, read as the reverse complement.
GGTTAATCACATAGAGAAAAGAAAGGAAAGTTTCCTCCCCCCATCCAGTCCCGTTGCCGAACATACCGAGCCTTGGTGTGTCTTCTCATGATTTATTCCTGTTCCTCCAACCCATCTTATTTCTCAGAGATCTCTTTGGTTAGCAATCTTTACTCCCCATTCTTCCTTGAAATATGTGCATTCGCTTCCTCCTAATTGTTTCTTTTGAGGTTCTTGCAGCTAGAGGCACGAATCAGAGACAGCGTCCAGGAGCGCCGAAGTCCGCACAAGGGCTTTTTGCCTAGTGCCCCACCCCCTCAAATTCGGGGGTGTTATAGGGCACAGCAGGCAAGGGCAGTCCCCACCCACCCACTCGGGGGGGGGGGCGGAAGGCTGTTTACTCCCATCACAGCCTCTTAATTACCTCGTGTGGGTCGGAGAGATGTTATTGTCAGCCATCTTCCGATGCGCCCCTAGTGGCCCCCTTGCAAGCCTCACTTCCAACACCCAATAGGCCAGCTCCACTTCAGACTTGTCCGCATCAACAGGGAAGGCCTGAAGCAGGGTTAGTCGATTGTATTTGAGTAAGGTAAAGGGACCCCAGACCATTAGGTCCAGTCGTGGCCGACTCTGGGGTTGCGGCGCTCATCTAGCTTTATTGGGCGAGGGAGCCAGCCTACAGCTTCCGGGTCATGTGGCCAACATGACTAAGCTGCTTCTGGCAAACCAGAGCAGCGCACAGAAATGCTGTTTACCTTCCCGCCAGAGCGGTACCTATTTATCTTCTTGCACTTTGACGTGCTTTCGAACTGCTAGGTTGGCAGGAGCAGGGACCGAGCAACAGGAGCTCACCCCATCACAGGGATTCGAACCGCCAACCTTCTGATCAGCAAGTCCTAAGCTCTGTGGTTTAACCCACAGCGCCACCTGTGTGTAAATGCACATAAAAACCTCATCATGAATGGGGACTCCATCAGAACAGGAAGATATGAAGTGTAGCTAGTCCTTGAATGCTTGCTCCTGCCCCATTTTTAAATTCAGCACCAAATGCAATCCCCCCTGGTATCAGCTGCATTTAGGATTTCCCAGTCAGAGCTAGCATGTTCTTACAGTGTTCTCGAGCGCCATCCATCCCTGGCGCAACTGGGTATTGCTTTTGGTACTGAATTCAGCATCAAAAGCAAGCCCCGCTTTTGCCAGGGAAAGCGGCACCACCATACAGCTGCTTTTTCCTTTGAGGTGTGATCACCTGACATCATATTATGTCAGGTGAGCCCAACCCCACCTGTCAAATATGCCCACAGAGGGTGGGCCAGCGTTTTCTCTGCTGCAAGATGTGGGGCTCAGCTCTTGTTTCCAATTAAAGTCTGACCATCTCTGCTCTTGTAGAAAATGTACTGGGCAGATGGCTTTTACAGCCCACACTGCTCTCCCTCAAAACTATAGCTGCACATCCCAAATTATGTCCCTAATAGACACAGGCAGCAAAGGCATTTGTCTTCCTGACAGTCCTTTGCTACCCAAACATTGGTATGAGTCACATATTAGTGATGTTAAAGGATTCCCTTTCAGCTAGCAGGAGAGTCAGAAGAAAGCCGACCTGTTCCTAATGCATTCAGAATTGCTAATATTTGCCGTTCATTTCAGAGGTGACAGAAGGGCATAGCAGGGGAGGATTCCTTCATTTCCTCTACTGCCTTCACCCCTGCTAGCATGGCAGCCTTGTGCAGCTTTTAAAAATGATCTCTTTCTATCTGTTTTCCAGAGGAATTGTGTTAGCAACAGGAACAGTAGTATTACTTTAGCAACTAAATATCTCTAAAGAGGTACCTCAGCAACATTCTCTCTGCTGGGACCCTTCCTCTTTCAGTGAGCCTTGGGCTTACCTGCCTGTGATGGCCATCTTTGTAATTCCCTGCAAAGCCCTAAAGTGAGGCTCGATCAGGGATATTGTGGGAAATAACAGCATGGCTAGATCCAGCCCCCAGGTGCTGCTCAAGAGTTTGAAGCTTGGGGAAAAGTTAAGAGGGCCTAGGGCAAGTACAGTGGTACCTTGATCTCAAACGCCTTGGTACTCAAAGAACTTGGAACCCAAACACTACAAACCTGGAAGTAAGTGTTCCGGTTTGTAAACTTTTTTCGGAAGCCGAACATGCTCCGGTTTGAGTGGCACACTTCCGTTTTGAGTGTTACGCTGAGGTCTGTCTGGTTTTTTGCTATTTATTTGGTGTTTTTGCTTTTGAGGCTCTTTTTGTTTTGTTTTTGTGACTGTGTGGAACCCAGTTCAGCTACTGATTGGTTGTTTGTGTGACTGCAGTACATTGTTTATTGTTTTCATTTTATGGATCGGTGGTCTTGTTAGAGAGTAAAATTCATGTTTGATTGCTGTTTTAGGAGTTGTTTTTAAAAGTCTGAAACAGATTATCCATTTTGCATTACTTGCTATGGGAAATCGCACCTTGGTTTTGGAATGCTTTGGTTTTGGAACGGACTTCCAGAACGGATTAAGTTTGAGAACCAAGGTACCACTGCATTAAATATCTTCAAATATCCCAAGGGCTGTCACAAGAGGGTACAAGCTTGTTTTCTCCTGCTCTGGACGGTTGGACTTGAACCAGTGTTACAAGAAAGGAGATTCCGACTAAATGCGAGAAAAAAACTTTCTGACAGTAGCAGCTGTTTGACAGTGGAACAGTCTCCCTCGGGAGGTTGTAGGCTCTCCTTCCTTGTGGGTTTTTAAACAGAGGTTGGGTGGCCATCTGTCATGGAGGCTTTAGTCGAGATTCCTGCATTACAGGGGGTGGGACTAGATGACCCCTGGGGTCGCTTCCAATTCTTATTAGTAGTGGGACGCACGACAGTGCTGGTGCTCTGGCATCTGCCCACGTATGCCAGATGCCAATGAGTTCATGGCTGAGGTGCAATTTCAAGACCCAATAATTCACAGCTCATGTTTGACCACTCTGGTATAATGCCGTTCAGAAAGGTTCCACACACAGAACAGTTTGAAGACTGGGTTCCTTTTCCACAGAGGAATCATTTGCACTGTGCGGCTTGTTTTTAAGTACGTCTCGTTCTAAAAAGCCATTGTAGAACTGGCACTTGTGGAGAAATTAATGAAACAGCTAAAGGCAACGGAGAACAACACAGGATCCAAGGACTTTGTTGGAAGACAACACTAATTGGTTCAGTTTATTTGAAACGGTTAAAGAATTAAGGTCCTACCAGTACCACATGGGCAATTATGAGTGGCTTGGCTAAGATAACTATAGGATCAGTCATGCTACACTTTGTGAACATCCATACAAACACACTTGTACTTGTCGTTGTTGTTTAGTCGTTTAGTCGTGTCCGACTCTTCGTGACCCCATGGACCAGAGCACCCCAGGCACTCCTGTCTTCCACTGCCTCCCGCAGTTTGGTCAAACTCATGCTGGTAGCTTCGAGAACACTGTCCAACCATCTCGTCCTCTGTCGTCCCCTTCTCTTTGTGCCCTCCATCTTTCCCAGCATCAGGGTCTTTTCCAGGGAGTCTTCTCTTCTCATGAGGTGGCCAAAGTATTGGAGTCTCAGCTTCAGGATCTGTCCTTCCAGTGAGCACTCAGGGCTGATTTCCTTCAGAATGGATAGGTTTGATCTTCTTGCAGTCCGTGGGACTCTCAAGAGTCTCCTCCAGCACTATAATTCAAAGGCATCAATTCTTCGGCGATCAGCCTTCTTTATGGTCCAGCTCTCACTTCCATACATCACTACTGGGAAAGCCATAGCTTTAACTATACGGACCGTTAATTTGTACTTACCTTGGTGCAAATAGTAAGAGATCTAGACAGTCAGGGACAGGGGAAGAATTGTGTGCACATTATTACTGTTATAAACTGGAGAGGAGGATTGCTAGGGTTTCTCTGTAAGAAGTGATTGACTTAGTTTTAATTTCCCCTTAAGTCACGTTGATCAGCTTCTTGGTGAATGGAATAGTGAGCGAAGAAGACATTTGACGTGGAATACTGGGTGGGTAGACTCTGAGGAAGAAGTCAATCATCGGGGAGGATTTCAGCAAGAATCAAATGGGACCCTGCATTTCCTCCGTTGCTTTCCTGCCCTGAACTTACAGTTCCTGCCTGATTCATCCATCCGTGCCGATCCATCCCTTGATATGTTCCCAAGGTCAAGTATTTCGTGGGTCAATCACTGGGTGTTCTTCTCCAAGTCATTTTCTCTCCCAGCAGTTTCCAGTGTAGGCCTTAAGCGGCTCAAAATAGTACAGGCTGATCCATCATTCTCACCACTCACACGAAGACGTGCTTCAGGGCCTACCCTGTCATCCTGATCCGTTCCCTGCATGCAAATGCAGGGTTCGCAGCTGCCGAAACTCAGAGTGCTGTGAAGGCTCATTAATCAATCTCACTTTCTTTTCTGTGATTTCCCCCCCCCCCCCTCCTTGATTATCAACCCAAGCAGTTTGGAAGAATTGGCTCCTGACAAAGTTTTTTGGTTTTTTTTTAAAGACTTGGTTCTTTTCAAAGCCTTTGTTGTGGGAGAAGCATCATAGCCACTTCAGAAGATGGCTTTGCGGGGGTTTTGGTGCTTGTATCTGTGTGTAACTGGAAGTGCAGTGTATTTAAATTAAATACAGTGGTACCTCAGGTTGAGTACTTAATTCGTTCCGGAGGTCTGTACTTAACCTAAAACTGTGCTTAACCTGAAGCACCACTTTAGCTAATGGGGCCTCCTGCTGCAGCTGCGTCACCAGAGCACGATTTCTGTTCTCATTCTGAAGCAAAATACGTAACCTGAAGCACTATTTCTGGGTTAGCAGAGTCTGTAACCTGAAGCGTATGTAACCTGAAGCGTATGTAACCTGAGGTACCACTGTAAATAAAATTTGAAACCATTTCATGCAGGCCATCAGGAGCCGTTTATAACAAAGTAGTAATGTCCACCCACAAACACACTGGCGCCAGCACCAGGAGGTCCTAGGGGCCTCAGCCCCTGCACCATGGGGCCTTGGACATGACTTCTAGGGCTCCCAGGCACCACAACAGCATGCGCAATGTGTTTCAGCAAATGCCTGCTTGACTACCTACCCTCCTACTTGCAACAAGTCCAGGGGGTGGCGCGGCCTGTCACCTTCCTCCTTCGTTCTTCTTCTTTTGTTCTTTTTTTTTTTGAGTTTGACAAAGAGTGTTTTATTTTATTTTTTTAAACCACCACATTTATCTTAAACTGCATGCTTTGCAAATGCAAGCTGACATTTGTATGAGGACATTGGTTTGAGGATATTGAAGATAAGGAAAACAGGATTTCCAGACCTATAGTCCTCCTGCTTTATTCTCCCCTTTTTTAAATTAAATAATTAAATTAAATTATCCCCCCCTTTTTAAATTGGTTTTCACATATTACTTTACAATACATATATACCGAAGCCAACACTATTTCCTCCCCACCCACCCATACATTTACATTTCTATTTCCTCAATCCATCATATTATTCTTTTCTCCTTCTTCCCACTTCCCTCCACCTCCACTCGATTTCCTCCACATTATACAATTTACAATAATCTTTGCATTCTACAACCTTCTCAAATCATCTATATTTTCTTATTATCTTTCCTTACTAAGAAGCTTCCTCCTTCTTAGTCTCAGTGTTGCACCTTGTAAAACTCAGACAGGAAGAGGAAGGAGATAGAATTAGAATGAGTTGGTGCTGCCTCTCATTGCCTCTGGCTCCACCTACTGTTGGCCTCCCTGCCTTTCCACCCTACCGTTGGCAAGAGCAAAGCTGCAATTAAAATAATATATGTGGTTGAATATTATCTTGCTATTTCATATTCTACTGATTTTTTTTTATAAAAAAACTTCACTTTTCAATGAACTATTATTCCAAACAGTCTTCTTTAAACCTCACATAATACGCCAATTTTGGTTAGAGTCAGTCAAAATTTGCTCAGTCCAGGAGGATATTAAAGAAGTTCTTATCGCTGCCATCACTTATGTATTGCTACTTTAAGTAAACTGTTCACCTTTTCTAAGTCCCCCTGCAAGATGCGATCCTTCAGATAACCCCAAAGCAATATTTCAGGATTTAACATTATACCAAGTCTGTTCATCTTTTTTATTACTTCCATAACTTCTTTCCAAAATGGTTTGACAGGAGGGCAGAACCCAAAATATATGTATTAAAGCTCCCCGTTGGGTTTAACACTTCCAGTACTTTTCCTTCTGTAATCCCCACCCCCTGCAGAGAGAGAGAGAGAGAGAGAGAGAGAGAGAGAGAGAGAATAGGTACCCTCAAGATCTCATTTTATGAAAGATTTAAGAATGGCAGATACAGTATTTTTGCTATGTTCTGATACATCCAAGTCCTCTCTGTTGTAGAGATTGTGATGCTGAAATCAATTCCCTATTTACATTGAAAGTTACATTCCCCCCCCCATATTTTGTGCAGCTGTTGATTCTCGAAAAAACCTATATTTCTACGCAAGCCTACCTACTTGCTCTGAAATGGAGGAAAACAGGACTATTTGATTTAATTTTACAAACAGCTTCCGATTAAGTAAAATGTTGTTATTACGCCATATATATTTTAACTCGATCTAATCCAAGAAAATAGTCATAAAGAAACATCTCCCAAAAGATGGATTGAGGGGAACATCTAGATAAAAAGAACTCCACAAATGGAGTGTTGTGACTGAGAACTCCCTCTCCTTTCTCACTACTGGCCTAGCTACAGATGGGGAGGAGAGAAAATCCAGCTACATCTGGAGTGCCACAGATTCCCCATCCCTATACTAGATGTTTCCAGGGAGAAGGGAGACACACACACACACACACACACACAGGACGGATGCTCCTGCAACATCTCCTTTCATCCAATGTAGTTGATTGACTTGAGTGCCTATTCACTTTGTACATATTTCCATTATATCCATTTAGCCCAGCAATGGATTCAGTGCCTCAAGGCAGCTTATCAAAGCACTTGCCCCATTATTACAGAATGAGAATAGGCTCGGATGATATAGCGCATTCATTTCCAGTAACTTAAGTGTAGGAAATGAAGTCATAACTTGGCCGGTGCAGTCAGAACACACAGCCTGTTCTGCTCATCTCCAATCTGACCTACTTAGTTATATGCAGATTGAACAAAGCATTCCTACAACTAACTTACATTTAAGCATTTTCATTCACGTGGAAGTGCAACTTGTCGTCTACAAGTCACTCAACCTTGTTCAAATTCGCCCAACCGAATCCTAGTCACTTTGATGAAAAGAAGGTGCATTTTTTACATGCCCCCCCCCAAAAAAAAGAAATCCATGAATGCTAGGGCTGTAGATGGCTCCCTGATCCAAGGACTGATCTAGCATGTTAGAGCAAAAACCCTGTGTGATAGCATCTTGCAGTGTGGGTTAAGAGCGATAGACTCGTAATCTGGTGAACCGGGTTCGCATCTCTGCTCCTCCACATGCAGCTGCTGGGTGACCTTGGGCCAGTCACACTTCTCTGAAGTCTCTCAGCCCCACTCACCTCACAGAGTGTTTGTTGTGGGGGAGGAAGGGAAAGGAGAATGTTAGCCGCTTTGAGACTCCTGAAGGGGAGTGATAAAGCGGGATATCAAATCCAAACTCTTCTTCTTGCAGTGCCCTCAGAGGAGGACCGCACTTGTTTCTTTCCATTTAATAAATAAATACAAAACAATAAAAATAAGATCTCACCCAGGATGATCTAGAGTCAGCCTTCATCTGGCCCCTGAGAAAGAGGCCTTGCATTGTTTCTTAATTAGGATGTAAAACTGTAATTAGGATTTAGGCATGTAATTAGGGTATAAACATGTGATCAGGAGGCAGGGGGAAGAAGGAGATGCATGCTATTCTCCAGCCAATGGTCCAAAGGCCAGAACCTTATTTCTGGGTGGAAGCAAAGTCTCTTACAAGTAGAAAAACCCAATGATAGGCTTCCTGGGTATGGGCCCATGCATTCAGGCATGATACCACATACAAATGTATACACACATCCAGTCATACCTCATGTTATGTTTGCTTCATGATACGTTTTTTCAGGTTGCGTCCTACGGCGACCCAGAAGTACCGGAAAGGGTTACTTCCGGGTTTCGCCGCTTGCGCATGCACAGATGTGCAAAATGGCGTCATACGCATGCGCAGAAGTGGCGGATTACAACTGTGCATGCGCAGACGCGCCACTGTGGGTTGCATTCCTTTCATGTTGCGAACGGGCCTCCAGAACGGATGCCATTCACAACCAGAGCTACCACTGTATATATGTGTATATCATATATTTGTATCCTTTCTTTTGAGCCATATAGATCACTAGCAGTAAGGTAAAACCTCAATACGTAATAAAACACCAATCTAATAAGACAATGCATTAAAAAGTCACAACACAACAACAGCGAAGAACCAGCAACATTATATGCTACTTTTTAAAGGTAAAGGTAACAGGACACGGGTGGCGCTGTGGGTTAAACCACAGGGCCTAGGACTTGCTGATCAGAAGCTTGGCGGTTCGAATCCCTGCGATGGGGTGAGCTCCCGTTGCTCGGTTCCTGCTCCTGCCAACCTAGCAGTTTCAAAGCACATCAAAGTGCAAGTAGATAAATGGGTACCACTCCGGAGGGAAAGTAAACGGCATTTCTGTGTGCTGCTCTGGTTCGCCAGAAGCGGCTTAGTCATGCTGGCCACATGACCCGGAAGCTGTATGCCGGCTCCCTCAGCCAATAAAGTGAGATGAGCACCGCAACCCCGAGTTGGCTACGACTGGACCTAATGGTCAGGGGTCCCTTCCAGTCGCAGACGGCTCTGGGGTTGTGGTGCTCATCTCACTTTACTGACCGAGGGAGCTGACATTTGTCTGCAGACAGTTTTTCTGGGTCATGTGGCCAGCATGACTAAGCCGCATCTGGCGAAACCAGATCAGCGGACGGAAACGCTGTTTACCTTCCCCTGGAGCGGTACCTATTTATCTACTTGCACTTTGACGTGCTTTCGAACTGCTAGGTTGGCAGGAGCTGGGACCAAGTAATGGGAGCTCACCCCGTCGCAGGGATTCGAACCACCGACCTTCTGATCAGCAAGCCCAAGAGGCTCAATGGTTTAGCCCACAGCACCACCTGCATCCCATATGCTACTTTTTGATCAACCTAAATGTTCCCTGAAAAAGCAGTGTTTCATTTGTTGGTTTTATTACATGCGTGCTGCATAAAACGATAAGAAAGAATGATATACCACTGAAGTGCTATTTATTTCAAATCCTTACACCATGTCTTGTTTGCATCCTTCAAATAACCTATCTCTTCATTTAAAGAACTTGAACAAAGTATCCTTTTTTGGACAGCACCAAAAGCACTCGGGCATCACCAGCGTTTGTTTGTTTTTATTTCTTACTCGGTCTCCTTTCACAGCACTTATATCTGGAAGAAGAGCACAGTCAGCCAACCTTGTGGTTTGGAAGGGATTTTCATAGAGTCATTTTGGTTTCTTATCATTTCAGCATGCGGCAAATTGATGAAGATCACTGGCCCTATTACAGTCAAGACATCGGGAACCCGGTTTGGCGCTTGGATGACGGATCCATTAGCACCCGAGAAAAATAACAGAGTACGTAACTTTTATTATTTCTTGCTGGGAGCCGGGCAGGAATTCTACCAGTTGGTCAATGAAAGATGTGAAGCTCCCTTATATTTGGGTCACGGCGTAGGTCCATTCAGCCCAGTTGTCAGCTCTCTCCAAGGCCTCAGGCAGAAGCCTTTCTGAGCACCTACTACCTGAGAATGTTTTGGCTGGAGATGTTGGGGAATAAACTTAGGGTCTTCTAAATGCAATACATCTGCTGTACAACTCGGCCCAATATACCTGAAGGAGCGTTTCCACCCCCATCATTCTACCCAGACGCTGAGGTCCAGTGCTGAGGGCCTTCTGGCAGTTCCTCATTGCGAGAAGCTAAGCTACAGGGAACTGGGCAGGGGCCTTCTCGATAGTGGCGCCCGCCCTGTGGAACGCCCTCCCATCAGATGTCAAAGAGATAAACAACTACCTGACATATAGAGAACATCTGAAGGCAGCCCTGTTTAGGGAAGTTTTTAATGTGTGACATTTTGATGTATTTTTAATCTTTGTTGGAAGCCGCCCAGAGTGTCTGGGGAAACCCAGCCAGATGGGCAGGGTACAAATAATAAATTATTATTATTATTATTATTATTATTATTATTATTATTATTATTATTATCTGCTTACAAGTGGGAGGACTGGATCCTGAAAGGTGCTTCTGCCCCAAGGGAAGGAATAGCAACCAGCATAATGCAGAATCAAATCTTTTGCTTAGGATTCAATCCTGCTTCAGGAGGCAGGAAGGAGAGATCAGGCCAGAACAGCATTTACTCACACCCACCCCTACTTTTTGCCACAAAGGTGCAGCCAGTTGTTCGGTCCCACCTTTCTACAGTTTCTCCTTCCCACCTATGCTTGCCTCTACTTCCCATGCCTGCCCCATGACAGCCCTGGATCTCTCTGGCCTGCCCCGCCCTATCCAGGGCTGGCTCAACCTGACTTAGCTATGTCCAGATCCCCCCCCAAATCAGCCCAATTTAGTTTGGGGTCTATCTGAAAGCAGTGCACAACCCTTCCCTTTTAATAAACATGAAAACAGGGCGAACCACATGGGGTGGATCAACATGGAGACATGATAGCCGTGTCAGTGAAGGGTCTAATATTGCCATGACCTACACATCATTCTCCTTATTGTCCAAAGCAGTGGTTCTCAATCTTTTTGCTTGCGGTGGAACCCTTTACTTTAAAGAAAACTTCAGCAGAACACTTACGGTAGAATATATTTAAATGAATTAAAAGGGGGTAGAGTTGATTATGAGGAGAGCTCACAACAGAGGAGAAACTTTTAAAAGCGGCAAGTTTGAGACCAGGGTGGATTTGATATAAATCAATTTAAATCATGATTTAAATCACTAGTCAAGAAGACTTGATTTAAATCACTAGTCAGTAAGACTTGATTTAAATCATATTTTTTTTACAGAAAGACTCATTCTTTCTGGTATGATCTTAATATTTACAACCAGATGAAGGTTTCATTTTTGGAATAATAAATTTTCAGAGTAGTTTTTACAGTTATATCAAAAATTACCGCTTTGGTTATACTATTGGAAATACAAAGACAGGTAATTATGAAATTATTGTTTATATTTTGAAAAGTTTTCTGCTGTACTTTATTGGAAGGGGGAAAATAATCATTCCTTAATAACAATTTAAACAATTTATTTAACTAAAACAATAACATTGTAGCATATGTATCCATGTTTGTTAACTGATGTGGTTAAATGGTGGATAGATAGATAGATAGATAGATAGATAGATAGATAGATAGATAGATATAGATATAGATATAGATATAGATATAGATATAGATATAGATATAGATATAGATATAGATATAGATCCTTAGACTGAGTTTTAGCCCACATGATAAACTTAAAACAAATCCTTATTTTTCCTGATGAATAGCCTTTGGAATATAATGTTAACTTAAATAGAAAACTATCTTTAGAAAGATTTTTCCTCCAAAAGCATTTTATTTTAAAAATCCGATTTAAATTTTTAAAAACTCTCATTTAAAATTAAAAAAAACCTGATTCAACTGTTTTTTTTTTTTTAAAAAAAAGCATTGATTTTTATCTACCCTATTTAAGACTTTAAAAATATTTGCTGTCAGTCTCCTGTACTCCTCTGCCAGGAGAAGCCCGTGTTCTGTGTTGTGATCCTTAAGCCTTCTGCTCCTGTTAGTTCTTATCTCCTCACCAGCATTAAGAGCTCTTTCTAGCAAGTGCTAGAAGGGGACAAAGGATTCCCACTGCAAGTGCTTGAACACACTAACAGCGCAGGGCACTGTTGGCTTCTCAACACTTAAGAGGAGAAGATGGGCGAGGCAGTGGAGGTCTGGGAGGGTCAGATTGACTCTGCTGCTGAGCCTGCACGACACCCAGCTCCACACTGCCTCGTCCCTCTCTCACTTGGCAATTGGCAGCAAGGCACAGCACTGGGGAGGCAGGCAAGCAATGCCACCTTGCCAGAGGTGCCAGCTTGCAAAGGCGATTGGGGGTGTCAACATCACAGTGTGATGTCAGGATGTTGGGAGGAGCCAGGGCGGAGCCAAACATGGCAGCCAATCAGCTCAGTGGCCGGTGGCTCATCCTCCACCTCCTCTTGGCACCACCGCTGGTGCTTCAACCCTCCTTCCCCTCTACAGCACTCTTCTTGAGCTCCACTCTTTGGCTCCGAAATTTTGGGGGATGGTGGGGCCAGCCCTACTCCAAAAATATAGTGGGGACGCAACAGGACTCAGTCCCTAAAAGCTGGCACCCCTTCGCATTAGCCAGTGTGGTGTAGTGGTTAAGAGCGGTGGACTCATAATCTGGTGAACCGGGTTCGCTTCCCCATTCCTCCACATGCAGCTGCTGGGTGACCTTGGGCCAGTCACACTTCTCTGAAGTCTTTCAGTCCCACTCACCTCACAGAGTGTTTGTTGTGGGGGAGGAAGGGAAAGGAGATTGTTAGCCGCTTTGAGACTCCTTTGGGTAGTGATAAAGTGGGATATCAAATCCAAACTCTTCTACTGACTTAAACCTTAGAGAACCCAGCAAGGGAAGGGGGGAAAGGGAAGGAAATCCCAGGGGAATTGCTTGAATGGTGCATTTAATTCCCATGGCAACAGCTCAACAGAAATCACACATTGTGTGTGCTTGTCTACCAATACAGTTCTTTTCTCAGAGGAACCCCTTGGACTGCTTCACGGAACCTCGGGGTTCTGAGGAACATAGTCTGAGAAATGGCAGACTGAGAAATTCAGAGCCCTGCTGTGTGCAGATGGGCCGCTCCCCTTTTTCTAAACCCAGCAATCAACAAAACCCGATCAGATCTGGTTTTCCTTTGCTCGATTTGCGTGGCAAATGGAAAGACTCCAGTGAAAGAGTAAATAGCAAATGTACTGTATTTTTTGCCCTATAGGATGCACTTTTTCCACTCCAAAAATGAAGGGGAAATCTTTGTGCGTCCTATGGGGCGAATGCAGGCTTTCGCTGAAGCTTGGAGAGCGAGAGGGGTCGGTGCGCACGGACCCCTCTCGCTCTCCAGGCTTCAGGAAGCTATCAGCAAGCCTGGGGAGCCCGCGGGAGTTCCCACAGGGCTCCCTAGGCTGCGGATAGCAGCCTTCTCCATGTAGCGCGGCGAGCGCTGAAGCAGAGCGCCCCACGCTTCGGGCAGACATTGGGCAGCCCCACAAGCTCAGGGGACAACATCCAGCTGTTCCCTGACCTGGTTTGGAGGCTGGCGCTAGGGAGAAGAGTGCTTCTCCTCAGCGTCAGCCCCACAAGCTCAGGGGACAGCGGGGAGGCAGAGCTCTGCCATACCGCTGTTCCCCAACCTGGTTTGGATTCCCAGACCTGGTTTTGGTGGGGAAATAAAGGGGGGATTTCCTTTATTTCTCCCCAAAAAAACTAGGTGCGTCCTATAGGCCGGTGCATCCTATGGGATGAAAAATACGGTATTTAAAATGATAGGCCAACTTGCAAATTATGCTTCTGTCTAAGGTTCACAGCTTATCCTTCCTTCCTTCCTTCCGTCCTTTCTATCTTTCTTTTTTGCTTTAAGGTCTGGTATATGGACAGTTACACCAACAACAAAATAGTCCGTGAATACAAATCGATAGCAGACTTTGTGAGCGGAGCCGAGTCGAGGACATACAACCTCCCTTTCAAGTGGGCAGGAACCAACCATGTTGTCTACAACGGCTCCCTCTTCTTCAACAAATACCAGAGCAACATAATCATCAAGTACAGCTTCGATACGGGCCGGGTGCTGGCTCAGCGTAGCCTGGAGTACGCCGGCTTCCACAATGTCTACCCATACACTTGGGGCGGCTTCTCGGATATCGACCTGATGGCGGACGAAATTGGCTTGTGGGCCATCTACGCAACCAATCAGAACGCGGGCAACATCGTCATCAGCCAGCTGAACCAGGACACATTGGAAGTGATGAAAAGCTGGAGCACGGGCTACCCAAAAAGAAGTGCTGGCGAATCCTTCATGATCTGTGGCACCTTGTATGTCACCAATTCTCACTTAACTGGAGCCAAGGTGTACTACTCCTATTCCACGAAAACCTCCACGTATGAATACACGGATATCCCCTTTCATAATCAATATTTTCATATATCCATGCTTGACTACAATGCCAGAGATCGAGCTCTGTATGCCTGGAATAATGGGCACCAAGTCCTGTTCAATGTCACTCTTTTCCACATAATTAAGACTGAGGATGACACATAAACTCAACCTTGATATTCCGGCCACCTGAAAGCAGTGTCATTTGTGCTGAACTCAAAAGCATTCTGCTGGGTTTCTCCTAAGTTCTCTTTTTTCCAGTAAGAATTAAGAAAAGGAAATGGGGGGGGGGAGCTTTTTCTACAGTATAATGTATTCCAAATATGGCGGAGCCTTTATTTAAAATGATCTGGATGGGATTAGAGGTAACTTTCTTAACTCTACACCAGGCCTGCCATGACTTTGTCATGGAAAGCACTAAAGTTTATTTCAGTGGCTAAAGACATTGTTTTAAAAAATAAAATAAAAAAGATTAATGATCTGCCTTATATTAGAGTCAGAGACTAATGGTGGCTTAACTGCATGAATGTCTTTTTCTACCATATATCATTTTTTTAAACAAAAGCAATCTGTCTAATTGCTCAACATCAAAATATATTTGGACAGTAATCTGAAATAGAATGTGCATCAATATTATTTGGGTTTCTCTTTAAAACAACAACAACCACACTCTCTTCTAAAGTCAAATACTTAAGAATCAGATTTCTTTAGAGGTGAAAAGAAGTAAAATTCTATTGGCTGTTACACAATTTCTGATGCGGTGCTGTACAGTCTGTTTTTAAACTTCTTGCAAGCAATTTCTCAGTGATATGTATTTATACCATTGTGTCCACCATTGTGCAATTGTATCTCTTCACTTCTGTGAAAGTCAACTATTTTTTATAAAATATATTGAAGTTTGATGGTCTGATGGGTCCATTTTGGAATGGTGTGGATATGAAAATTCTGCAGTCAACAAGGTCCTCAATTCCGAACTACATACATGAATTTATTTGTTTGCCCGTTTTAAAAATGTAAATACTGCTTAACTGGCAAAACCATGGTCTACATAAAACATAAAATATACTTCAGAATTGCCCATTGAAGTTAGAAGGTAAAAACAAGACCTAAGAAAAAATTCAAAGTACACATAAAACCAGTAGTTAAAAATATGCATCATTTGAAAACAAGAAAATTACCGTATTTTTCACTCTATAAGACGCACTTTTCCCCTCCTAAAAAGTAAGGGGAAATGTGTGTGCCTCTTATGGAGCGAATGCAGGCAGGAGGCTCTGCTCAGCACTCCCTTTAAAGAGCCGCGCGCACACTCCGCACGCTCTTTAAAGGGAGTGCGGCTCTTCAGGGAGCCTTAGCCGTGCACAGCCTCTCACGGGCAGGGAATGAAGGCTCCCCTTGCCCAGGAGAGGCTGTGTTCCATATTGCTATTCCTGGCTATCCCATAAGCCAGGACAGACAGCACGATCCTGCTGTTAACCAAGCTGTGGCTTTCCCATGGGCATGTCCAACACGACTGGTCGATCACGGGGGTGTCTCAGGCCGATTGCGGTATTAAGTAAGTGATTGCCTTTGTGTTCCACCCCCCACTTTGGTCAATCGTCCCCTAGCAATGACAATGGGTAGATCACAGTCAGTCTTTTTATACTGTGAGTAGATTGCAGTCTCTTGGGAGTTGGACGTGCCTGGTCTATACCTCCCTTACGCTTTCAAGTATGGCAAAAGAAATGCTAACGCAGGCAGAAAGCTGCTGCATTCCCTAGTCGGAGGGTATGAGACCCTGTCTTGGCTTATCTGTAACAGATCACAAGCCTTTGATCCTTTTTAGAGCCTTAAGCATTTCTACTGAAGGAATGCTGAGTACAAAGAAATCATATTAACTCTCATCGTGTTGATGAGAGGTACGGGTAGCAGGCCATGATAAATGCAGACTTGGTAAGCCAGGGGTGTTAGAAGGGGGAAACTGCTGGACATCAATCTAACTCCTCGTCGTGCAATTCTCTTCTGTGTATTCCAATACAGCTGTATTGGACTGCAGCTCCCATCATCCCTGGTTGGCCAAACTGACTTGGGATGATGGGAGTTGTAGCTCAACAACCTTTGGAGAACACCATGTTTGCAGTCCCTGGAAAATACAGTAGATTTGAAATACAGAGATTCTCATCTATGGTTCCTAGACACTTCAAGTGTCCTTATTTTCCAGGGACAGTCCCAGATTTATAGAAGCCATCCTGGGTTATGATTTGACCCTGGAATGTCCCACTTTTCCTTAGGACGTCCCTGTTTTAATCAGAGAAATATTGGAGGGCATGGAATAGGACATACCTATTTTCATTGGAGAAATACTGAAGGATATGAAAGAGGACCTCCCTATTTTCATCGGAGGAAAGTTGGAGGGAATTAACGGTTCTGTGTTGCACTCATGAATGTTGGTGGAAGCAGCCATCTGCATTGCTAGTCAATGGGAGTCAGGGCACATATTTAGTCGCCAGTCTGCAAGTGTACATAACCCAAAAGTAAAGATATCATGTGATAAGCCAGCCCTAAGGCACATCTGTGCATACTTCACCTGTCTCTGACGTTACCGTTATAAAGATGCCCTATTGCACCTTTGAACCCAAAATGTGTCTATTGCATATAATGAGCACAAAGGAAACCTCGGTAATAATGTCCCAGATGATTGTCTATAAGCACATGAGTGTTAGGGAGGGCTGCTTCCATCTCCTGAACTGTTTCATCAAAACAGCAACATGGTGATAACACAAGAAAAGCAAATGGGGAAGGCAAATTGAGACACTGCCCCACCAACCTTAGTCTGCCCTCAATAACCCCACACCTGAACCTGCTTTCTGACAGCCAGTCCAGAGGGTGGCAGGGCCTCCTCCTTAGTCTCAGCACTGCCCCTTGTATAATTCAGCTGGGAGCAGGGTGGACACAAAAGTAGAATTTTTTTTGTTTTGCCTGTCATTGACTATAGCTCCACCACCCTACAATTTCCTCTTGGCACCATTGGTGGGAAAGGAATCTGTTTGGGAAATCTGCTATTTTGCTTGGGAGGGAGGCTTTCAAATGCTATTTCCCTCTAGACCAGCCTTTCTCAACCTGTGGGTCCTCAGATGTTGTTGAACTACAACTCCTATCCACCCCTAGCTAGCAAGGCCAGAGCTCAGGGATTATGGGAGTTGTAGTCCAAGAGCATCTGGGGACCCATAGGTTGAGAACTGCTGCTCTAGACCCAGAAGGACTCTGTAAATACAGAAAGAAGGGCTTCTGTGACATTGGCAGCCAGAAGACCAAACATCTGCCTATTTGCCTGTTTGGAACTCTAAAGCTCTAAATGACCATCTTCTGAAACATTCTCAGCGTTTGGGGGGGGGGGTTATTCTCAATAATGGAATACTAATGTGTCATGGTCTTTCTATCTTATTTATTTTCAAAGGCTCAGAGAATATTTCCAAGAACACATAGACAAGAGCCGGGGGAGAGGGCGGGAAAGAGAGAGAGGTGGGGTCTTTTACCATTGACTTCAGCAAAGAATGGCCAGATATCCGTCCTCTATTACTTCCTTTTCTGGTTAGCAAAACATCCAAAGCCTTACATTATTCACAATCCTTGAACACAAAGAATCCATGGTTAGTCTGAAATGATGGGTGTTGTAGTCCACAATATCTCGAGAGCACCACAATGGTGTACTAGGGATGGCTGATTATATTGATTTTATTTTCTCCCTGCTTCTTATTTTTCCAATCTGAAATTCAAATCTCTACATCTCCATCCACATCAATATGTGATTTAAAAGAGAGAGAGAGAGAGAGACCACATGAAAATTTATCAGCATCTTAGCCTGAACTTCTCCTTATATACACCGCTGTAAGCAATTTTGCCTATACATTTTTGCAAAACTTTTTTTTAAAAAACAACAACACATTTGTGTATATAACCATGCATTTCTATGCACACTTTACCCTAATACACGCATTTTTAACCCATTACTTGACCAGAGAACTGCATTACAAAATTCGGGTAAGTGCAGATTGCAAAGGAGGGTTTGCGTCTCAGTTCATATCTTGACTCAGAAAGTGTTGATTAGGTAAGTACACCTTGAAACATGAACTGAATCAAATATCACCTCCATCTCTTCAACTGTAGCATGGAAAGGGTGTGTGTGTGTGCATGTGTGCACATGGACACATGCATGAGTGCACATGCATGCACATCTATACACATAAGGAAGCTTCTCAACAGGATTCCTAATAATATAAACAGATCTCCAGCTGTTTGTGGTAATCCAAAGCCACATAACCATATCAGGGATCACGATGTCTGCAGATTCTGTTTGTGAACTCAAAATGCTTTCTTCTCCCCCCATCCTTTTAGCATAACTCCTTTTTGGCAGTTCTTGCTCGAGACACTTAAGATTATGATTGTTGCTCCACAGATGTCATCTGTCACAGCATGCCAAGCCAACCATGGGAAGAGCAGCCTGCTTGAGTGTCTTCTTGGCACTGAAGTGACTCCAAGCTGAAGACAATAATCAATTCCCCCAAGAGATGAGTGTGGCAGGATAATGCAGCAGCTTAATCCCCGAGTCGCTTCACTCTCTCCCGGATAATATTTATTTCCAGGCCAGCCTGGTGGTGCTAAATGCTTTTCAGCTCACTAGGCCAGATCCACTAAGTTCATGCGGCAATCACTAGCTAAAACAGAACACTGGATAACAGATGCTCACAAGTCCAAAGAAGAATTGGGGGAAATAGATGCAGATGAATGGTTCATAGAAGGTTTTTAGTTCACACGATGTTGCCTTTGCCATCTTATAGCTGTAAACCCATTCAGTCCAGCCGTGGAAGAGCTGCAGGTGGAAGCAGTCGTCCACATGCACAACAAACACAGGATGGATGTGTCAGGACTGGTCGTTGTCCTCTTCAGATCACCACACAAATGCTTCTTGTTCTTTTATAACTTTTTATTGTGTATTAACAAACTTATAAATGGTTCTTATCTTTAGCTTCTATTCCTCAGAGTCACTTATTTCAGATACCTTCTGAGCTCTGCTTCTCCATGACCAGCCACTCTCAAAATGGTGAACGTGCCCTTCCTTTCGCTTTCCCGCTCTTTTTTCTAACCTCCTCACTAGAGCTGGCTTGTATCTCCCCTCCTCCGAATCTGAGCTAGAACTTAACCCTTGCCTTTCCTGGGAACATCCTGTCCCTCCCTGTTGTTCCTGTTGCTCCCTTCTATTAGATTCACTGCTCTCCTCCCCCCCTTGGGGAAAGCTTTCTCCCTCTGAGAAACTGGAAACTTCTAACCTGACAGGATGCATTCATTTTTTGATGCTGATGAGGAAGCACACCACAAACCTGGAACCACCAGGTCCCACAAACACATTGCCTGTGACTAGAGATAGAGGAAGGCTTTTTCCGATCAATTTAATGCCAATGACAGGCAGAGCCAATTGATTATCGTCTTGTCTCCATCTTGCTCTCTGAGAATCCTACAAGAGGCAACACAGATACTATGGAGGAAAAGCCTAAGGTGACTATGTCATTGGCTCTGGTTCAACTCATACCCTCCAACATTCCTCAGGTGAAAATAGGGACATAGAATAGCTCCCTCCCCTACCCAACTGACCCTCCTCAATCCCCCCTTTTTGGTCATTGTCCCCCCCCCCACAGAGCATTTCCAATCAGAAGAAGGGCAAGGGCCACCACTACTTCACCAATGGGGCACAGCACACACAACATCCACCACCCTGAGAAAACCCCTTAATCCGAATTTTATTTTATTATTTGGTAGATTTGCAAAAAGGAAAATACACACCGATAAATAAATTTTAGAAAGGGGCGAGATTAGATGTGGACACACATTCTCCTCCCCGAGCTCAGTTGCGGTGGTGCTGATGGGGGAAATAAGGACATGGCAGGCTCAAATCAGAAGCTGGGGTAGCTTTTGAAATTCCAGGAGTGTCCCTGGAAAATAGGGACACTTGGCAGGTATGTCAACCTACTGTTAGTCTCATTCACTTTGCTCTACCAGTCACCAATGGGTACCAAGTACCACTGCCCACAAACTCAATGAAATGTCAAAAACTAAAATGGAACCCCCCAGCAAGAGGGAAAAGGCTGGAATTTAGATAGCTAGCAAATTGCAATAAGTAATCATATAATCTTCAAGCTGGACTTAATTGCATCACTTTCTTGGGAACACCTTTTGTATTTTATCTGCAATTTATGAATGACTGTTGAGTCCCTACTTAAGCAACATGATACACAGTTCTAGGTTCCATATAGATAGGCACAAACTCCAACAAATAATTCTCCAACAAATAGCTATAATTCAATTTAATGATTTATTAGCATCTTAAATTAAGGAATTGAATTGCTTTCGATTGAATTAAACTGCTTTGAACCAATGAATTGAATCACTTCATCATAAACAGTCCCAATTAATGTTTGATTAGGTGTTCCTCTGCAAGAACTGTAGCTTCGCTAATGAATATGATAGGATCTTTTATTTACTCGAGTTACTCAATTCATTTATATAATCACTGGGGAGAAATTGTTGGCACTAATTGAGTCATCAAAGATTTAGGATTGTTCCTTTTTGGTACTGAATTGTTCGTATACTTGTGCAGAGGAGGGTGACCAAGAAGATCAAGGGTCTGGAATGGGGGGGGGGAGCTTATGCACTCTCTGCCAATGTGCACTGGGAGCAGGAATGAGACCCCCATGCAAAATGGTTTCCACCTGTCATGTTTGTGCTGTGTTACACACACACACACACACACACACACACACACACACACAAACTTTTATTTGGTTTTCAAATCAGAGTTTTACAATCACATATCCAATATATAACATAAAAACAAGATTCAAAGGAATCTCCTGGACTTCCCTTCTCACCTTTGTGGGTCCTACTGTTAATCATTTCCTCCTGCATCTTTTATAATAATCCAATCTTTTACATCACCTTTATGTCTCCAAAATTCACCATTAAACTGTAAGTGTTATTCCAGTCCAGCTAACAGTTTTAACTGTTTACAATGGTTTTTAAGATAAATTATAAATTTTCCCCTTCCTTATTAAAGTTAGATCTTCCTGGTTTCTGATTCTTCCAATTGTTTTTGACATTTCGGCATAGTCCATCAACTGCCATTCTAGGATTTAAATAAACATTCACATTATTAGCATCAGAAAATGTTTGGAAGATAGTGAAATAAGATGATGTATTTAATTTTATTTTTATGTTTTTAAGGTTTGATGTTATGTTATTAATAACTTTTTCTGTTGAGAGACAGCAAAGCGGGTGAAAATAGAAGCAAACCAGAAACGCAAGTTGGGGGAAGTCTTGGAGGGGAGGGAGGGAGGAATATACAGCAAATGTTAAGAATTTGAGATGTATGTAATGAACGAAAATGAAAAATGAATAAATATATATATATATATATATATTTGCTTTCGTAGATTTTCACGGGTACAGGAATGCAGGTTTTGGTGTCCTCGGGTGTCTTCCCGTGTAAAAGTTGGGGTGTCTAGGCGACGTTTCGACGAGGTCTCACTCGTCATCTTCAGGCTGGTGCTTTCGGCTTCTTGTTACTGGAACAGAGCGGGATCTCAATGTTTGAGTTCCTATAAATACTGTAGAGGGGGTGTGGTGTCTAGCCTCCAATGTTCTGGGCAGAGAGGAAGTTCCCAGGCTAGTGTGCCTTTTCTTCTTTTGTTCCTTAATTACTTGAGAGATACCTTGAGTGATTTCTTGAGTGATATCCTGAGTACCACTTAGGTGGGTCATTAGGTGTGGATTAGTTGCTAAAGTCTTTGTGTCTTGACCTCTTGAACTTTGTGAAGAGTTTTCCTGAGAAGATGGCTGTATTGCACTTAGTTGTGCTTTGGCTTGGCTTCGTGTATAGGGGCGAGCTGTGGTTTTGTGGCTTGTGTCAGCCAGATCTGTGTAGGGATTGCAGGGGGGTGCAGCATCCGGAGGTGCCACCATGGATTGGCTACTGGATGGTGTCAGTAATTCATCTGTGGAGAGGGTCTGGGTTTGGGTCTGGTGTGGTTGATTGGTGTTGGCGTTCTGTGTGCCTCTGGATCTGGTGTCAGTTTTTGTGGAGAGGGCTAATTTCCAGATGTCTGGCAAGACAGGATCCTCACCACAACTGAAACCAAAGTACTCTCCAAAGGTTTCAACTTTGCAGTCGCCCCGAGACGCATCCCCACGGAAAACATCATATGCGGAGTCGAAGCTAGCCTAACCAAATTCAACCCAGATGAAGCCAATAAAATCAGACTTGAAGTCACCAACATCCTCTGCTCCAGCAAACCACCCAGAAGCAATTTACACAAAGAAGAACAGAAAGCACTCACCAACCTGAGGAAAGACAACAACATAATCATTCTCCCAGCAGACAAAGGTAATGCCACAGTGGTGATGAACACATCGGACTACCAAGCAAAACTATCAAAGCTACTCCAAGATCCTGCCTACAAACCTATAAAAACAGATCCCACCACCTATCTGGAAAAAACCACCAAATCCAAAATAAAAGCCTCTCCTATCAGTGAAGAAATCCAGCTAAGAATCATCCCCAGAGAAAAATCATCCAGATGCCCCAAACTCTACGGCCTCCCCAAGATACACAAAGAAGGAACACCACTCAGACCAATAGTCAGCTCCATAGGCTCACCTCTACAAAATCTCGCTAAATTTCTCGCCAAGCAACTTCAGCCCTATGCAGAATCCATCTCTTCACACGTACCAAACTCCTTCCAGTTCATAGAAACAATAAAGAAGCAAAACCTACATCCTAATGACCTACTTGTGAGCTTCGATGTTGTATCTCTCTTCACACAAGTGCCCATTAATGAAGCCTTGACAGCTATTCAAAACAAATACAATCCCCCCGAATACATCTTGGACCTGACCAACCACTGCCTAACCAACACGTACTTCATCCACAATGGACAAAGATACAAACAGATAGAAGGAGCACCTATGGGATCACCCCTCTCACCGGTCATCGCAAACCTGTACATGGAACACTTTGAAACCAATGCTTTAGACAAGTCAGAACACAAACCCAAACTTTGGCTCAGATATGTTGACGACACCTTTGTAATTTGGCCACACGGGAAGGAAAAACTGGATAGCTTCCTCACACATCTCAACAACTTACACCCCAAAATACAATTCACTATGGAAATAGAAACCAACAACCAACTTCCCTTCCTTGACGTCCTAATCTACAAAAAACCTGATGGCTCCCTAGGACACACTATCTACCAGAAAAAAACACACACCAACCGCTACTTACATGCACAATCACACCACCACCCTGCACAAATAAACTCCGTAGCCAAGACTCTCATCTCCAGAACCAAACGCCTGGCTGACAAAGACCACTTGACAACTGAGTTACAGAATCTCTCAAATGTGTTAATTGCCAATGGATACCAGCAAAACAGGATTACGAAGCTAATCCAAAAGGAAACACCCCCCAAAAACCAAGACACAGAAGAAAACAATGGCATGGCCCTCCTTCCTTATATCAAGGGCACTACAGATAAAATTAGCAAAATCCTCCATAAACACAATATCAAAACAGCCTTTTGCACCAACCAAAAAATAGCCAATATCCTCAGAAACCCCAAGGATAAAATCCAGTTGGAAAACCAAGGGATCTATGAAATACCCTGCAAAGTCTGCCCAGCCACGTACATTGGACAAACAAACAGACGAATAAATGCACGTATCGCAGAACACAAGAATGCCGTCAAAAAAGAAGAAAAAACTTCCTCTCTTTTCCAACACATGAAAGAAACAGGACACGAAATTAATTTTGCAGATTCCAAATTGCTCTTTAACACGGAACATCACCACAAGAGAATAATCATGGAAGCCATCGAGATAGAGAAACACCGTCACAACATGAACAAGCGTGACGACACATCCCGCTTGCCAGACATCTGGAAATTAGCCCTCTCCACAAAAACTGACACCAGATCCAGAGGCACACAGAACGCCAACACCAATCAACCACACCAGACCCAAACCCAGACCCTCTCCACAGATGAATTACCGACACCATCCAGTAGCCAATCCATGGTGGCACCTCCGGATGCTGCACCCCCCTGCAATCCCTACACAGATCTGGCTGACACAAGCCACAAAACCACAGCTCGCCCCTATACACGAAGCCAAGCCAAAGCACAACTAAGTGCAATACAGCCATCTTCTCAGGAAAACTCTTCACAAAGTTCAAGAGGTCAAGACACAAAGACTTTAGCAACTAATCCACACCTAATGACCCACCTAAGTGGTACTCAGGATATCACTCAAGAAATCACTCAAGGTATCTCTCAAGTAATTAAGGAACAAAAGAAGAAAAGGCATACTAGCCTGGGAACTTCCTCTCTGCCCAGAACATTGGAGGCTAGACACCACACCCCCTCTACAGTATTTATAGGAACTCAAACATTGAGATCCCGCTCTGTTCCAGTAACAAGAAGCCGAAAGCACCAGCCTGAAGATGACGAGTGAGACCTCGTCGAAACGTCGCCTAGACACCCCAACTTTTACACGGGAAGACACCCGAGGACACCAAAACCTGCATTCCTGTACCCGTGAAAATCTACGAAAGCATATATATATATATATATATATATATATATATATATATATATATAACTTAAACTACCATTCTGCTCTGGTAGGGACCTAATCTTCTTCCCATTTCTGGGCTAGTAGTATCCGTGCGGACATGGTCACGTACATAAATAGTATTTTCTGCTCCGTTGGGATTTTAGCACCTAGAATTCCTAAAAGAAAGGCTGTGGGGTTTTAAAGAAAAAGTTATTTTATACTTTTTTCAGTTCATTGTATATCATTTACCAAAATTCTTTTGCTACCTTACATGTCCACCACATATGATAAAAGGTGCCTTCTTTTTCCTTACATTTCCAACATATATTTGACCCTGTTTTATACATGTTTGCTAATTTACTGGTATGTGCTGCATCACTTCTTGGTAGCCTTCTCTCTGGTCAATAAGTTTGCCAGTGTGGTGTAGTGGTTAAGAGCGGTAGTCTCGTAATCTGGGGAACCGGGTTCATGTCTCCGCTCCTCGACATGCAGCCGCTGGGTGACCTTGGCCCAGTTGCACTTCTTTGAAGTTTCTCAGCCCCACTCACCTCACAGAGTGTTTGTTGTGGGGGAGGAAGGGAAAGGAGAATGTTAGCCGCTTTGAGACTCCTGAAGGGGAGTGAAAGGCGGGATATCAAATCCAAACTCTTCTTCTTCTTCTTCTTCTTCTTCTTCTTCTTCTTCTTCTTCTCCCTGTCTGCTGCCCTAACCCTCTAACCCTTGAGATGGTACACCTTCTGCATGTTTATCTCCTTGACCCTAATCCTAAGAAAGGGTGTGGATGCTAACCCCCATTTTAGTTTAAGGACCCAAAGAGCCTAAACATTGTTTTAGAGTTGGGTTGTGCCTGCTCTACTTGATCATTTTGTCACCCTCAATCATACAAAGGGGTTTTTGAGTCCTACTTCCCCAAGGTCTGTGTGGTTCCTAAATCCTAGTGTTGGTCCACTGAACATAAGTTTATTTCAGGGCATCATGTGCAACTAGCTCAATGCCTTCCGTGCCTAGGAAGCTCACTGTTGGAATGCTTTCAATTGTTTTTATATTAAATTAGTGTTGCCAGCCCCCCCTCCCCCATCCCTGCTGAGCTACTCACAGGATTCCAGGGGTCTTTTTAAAATAATAATAATAAATTTTTATTTGGTTTTCAAAAACATAAACATACAACAAAACCAATTCCAAATCTAATTATCGAGATTACTCTGAATCTCCTGACTCCCCCCCACACACACACACACATCCCTTCCATGGGTCTTATTTTCAACTGCATATCAATACTTCTCCAATTTTTAATCTTCCTAGGTAATCTATACATTGGGATTCCAGGGGTCTTCACCCTCACCTAGGGTCTGTGTTCCTTTGGAGAATTGAAGACATAGCAGAGACTGTCAAAGCTTTAAGCAATGTGGTTTATTCACATATTTATGCCTAATTTAGATGGAGGGAGTCCAGATCTTATAGCTTGGTTATCACAAGAGGGTCTTGTTCTCCATAGCAGTGCAGTGCTGGAGTCCAAGGCATCTCTCCCTACCTGCCTTCAGCCACTCTGCCCAAGATGGACCTCCCTTCCTCTTTCCAGAACACCTTGCTAAATACACTCTTTCTTGTCACCTCACACCCAGCTCCCCTGGCAACCTTCCAAATCCCTTCCCTCTGTTCACCCCCAAAGGCAGAGGGAAGGACCATTCTCTTGCACTGCCAATGGTTCTCAATGTCCCTGTATTGTCCTTCAAGGCCCTAGCTTGGCCAAGTCATTCTGCATAGACTAGCCTAGGAATTCCTCTGCAGCTTGCATTTCTCCCTTCTCATTCCGAATAATCAAAATCCTACCAATTATTAATTTATAGGGATTATACACCCAAAACACCACGTTCATTTCATATTAAAGTAATTATATATTTTCCTCCCCACAGAACTGCAATTCCCGGGATAAATAGCAGAACTGGCCTGAGTCGTTTGGGTGCCTGAAATGAAACACAAGATGGAGCCTTTCTCCATTCCATGTACAAAAGTTGACCAGATTGGCAGCTGAGTCTTACATAAACACTGCCAACAGGACAGCATCCTCTATTTCACCTGAGTATCTCAGGCTAGCCTAGGGGGCAAAAGCGGTGCAAGTTGTGTGGCTCCCACTGCTCTTTTTTTGTTGGGTTCCTCCTCATCTGCCGCCTGAGGCACGCACCTCACTCTGCCTAATGGTAGGGCAGTTCCCGGTGAGAGAAGAGGGAACAACTGCTGAGTCCATTTCAAGCCCGTAGTGCGGATCTGACCTTCAACGTTTTTCCCAAAGAAATGTGCGCTTAAGTGACCTGGAACCAAAACGCGCCCTGCTGTACCATCAGCACTTTTTCGTAACTCCTTCCGATTCACTTAACTCTTTGAATAAATCATGGCCCTCTTTCTCCCACACTGCGTCTCCTGCAAAGAGGCACCAATACTTCCTTCTGATTTTCATTAGTTTTTGCTTTCCTTCCTTTCTTCCCGTGTTAATCTTCCTGATCACCGCTTACACCTGCTCTTGCCCGGCTTATCTTGCCAAATGAATTTTAACGCGGGGCTTCTCTGGGTAGAATTAGAAATCACAAAGGAGATTTATAACACAAGGGAGCGTGGCTCAGAGGAGGACTTAATTTATTTTCCCAGTTATGTAAAATTTAGCTCTCGCGTGCCTGTAAAACTGCCTGGAAGCAACAATGGATGTATTTCACTGCCTGCTCCATTGGAATGATTTAAGGCAGGTTTGAGAGGCTCCCCCACCCCACTCTCTTGTATTTAATTTTTTTTTAAGGAAATATTTTGTTCCACTGGCAGCACAAAATTAGATTAGGATCATCTTTCACTGGAGCTGGTGTGGCTGCCATTAATCTCCCACTTCTGGAATCATGCCACCCACCCAGCAATGTCACGGAATGGTCTACAGCAGCTCCTTGTTGATGACAACGGCAAGTGGAAATCCCAGTCTGGCAAAGGCTGTTTGGGATTGAAATTCAGGAGTCTACTGCTGCAGTTGAGTTGGTGGGGAACCTTCCTTTAGCCCAAAGGCCACATTATTTTTCTGAGCATCCGTCTGGGGTGTTAAATATAATTGATTTAATTCACTCAGAAGTGCCTGTGTGTATTAATGAAAATGGCTACATGTGTATTACTGACACTGGGGGGTTTTCCACAGCAGTTTTCTGAGTGCTCACTGAGCTCTTGCTGAGTTGATAAATAACTAATTGTTACATGTGAGTCTTGTAACCTTAGATCAGGTGACGAAGATATTGAGTTGCAAATTCGCCAGCTTGAAAGGGTGGTGGCTGTTAGTTTTTCTTAGATGGCCACAGGGAACAAACTCATGTAAAAGTCTCTCTGGAAGGGAGGGAAACAGCTTCAGGGGAAACCGATGCTGTGGGAAGAGACAGACCTCCGCTTCTAGGGCTGTTGGGATTATTTTGTATTTTGTAAGCTGCTGTATCTTTGCTTTTGCATAGATTTTGGATCTTTTGCATCTTTTGGGTGTATTGTTACCGTTCCTGTTTTATTTTTGAAGAGTTCTGCAAGTAAAACTTTGATTAATATTTTTATGGGTCTGGACAATGCTTTATTTCCAAAAGGAACAGTCTTTTATGCATCCAGTTGCTTCAAACTGCACAATATTAATATCTGCAATATCTCATGCAAGTGGAAAGCAAGGCCAAAGATAAAAGTGAAGGTAAATTTTGTCCTTCTGCAATAGGCTAGTTTCTATACATACATTTACTCCCCCCCCCCTTCCTCCAGGCCAGCAAATGGCATCCTCAGGGTTTAACAACATGATCCAGCCAGCCAAAAGCACTCAAGGGGGGTGTAGATGAGGCAGGGGCCTGGTGTGGGGAGAGACTCAAGGGTCATGGATAGACATGCCACCCATGTCTGAGGTTTCCCAGCCCTGCTGTACCCACTTACCTGGAAATAAGCCCCACTGAACTCAATGGGACATACATCTGACCAGTCATTTATAGGATTGCACTGCTTGAGAGTAAACAGGCACAGCACCAGGTTGCTTGCGCATTGCAAGGGGTTGCTGCATTGCGGGGGACTGAAGCATTTGGCCCTTGGGCATTTGGCCCTTCCAACTCTACAATTCTAATATTCCGAAAGCAATTATTCCTAGCAAAAGGTAAGCTCCATACTAGAACCATTGCATTTTTTATTGTTTATTAGCTCACAAAGTCCACTGCTTCACACAAAGTCAAAGTAATATTTGCATAATTATCAGACAACGTGCATGATGTGGAAATCGGGCTGCCCAGATTTGATATCCCAGCATGGGACCTGATTAGTGCGGTTCACTGAAATTAGAAGCGCAATGCTACAAAATGCAGTTCTTAAATGTGTGAAATTGACATCCTGGTATTGTGATGGAATTCTGCCATGATCTCATCTGTCCTTCAAGGCATTCAAAGTGGCATACATAGTGGGTGGGTGCCCCGTCCCCCGTCCCCCGTCCCCCATTTTATCCTCACAACAATTCTGTGAAGTAGATTTGACTGAGACATGGTGACTGGCTCACAGTCGTGCACTGAGCCTTGTGACCAAGAGAGACTTTGGGTGTGGATGTCTACACTTAGTCTAACACTTAGAGTGGCTGGGGAAACACAGCCAGATGGGTGGAGTATTATTATTATTATTATTATTATTATTATTATTATTATTATACCACAGTTCTAAATTATTTCATTCAGAACCTATTGAGCATTCCGTTAGCATTTGTGCACTGATATTCCTTCAGTTCCAGCCGATGAACTATTGGGCAAACCAGGAAAAAAGCTGATCATTATTATTGCCACAACAAGAGTATGTTTAAATGTTTTAACTGCACATGTGATATATTGTTTGGATGATTAATTCTGATATATTTTATGGCTCTTTGCACTATATTTGTGGCATACGTGCCTTGTTAGAATTATGACTCTATTGCGATCCATATGATTGCTCCACAAATAAACTCCATCAGTCATTCACTTGTCACAATGAACTTTACTGGACTGCAGCCTGGGTGTCCTGTCAAGAGTCTTTCTCTCTAGTTAAGTCACCGCTGTGTGTCAGGCCACGCAGACAAGCCAATTATTCAGGCGTGCCTCATCCAAGCAAGCGGGACTTATCGTAACCTTGAAGAACATTATTGATTAGCAGTTGCTTGGAAGCATCACTGTTGCACAGCCCCACTTGAAAGGCCAGGAAACATTTCGGAGGAAACAAGTGTTAATTCATTCTGTGATGCTAAAAGGAAGATGGAGAGAAAACAACAACAGCAATACAGACTCCTGGGCAGAGTCTGCCACCTAAGGACATCAAATTGTTTTTGCAAACCCTGTTGAACCAAGTCTTTGGGGAAGCTGGCATCGTCATTTTCATTGGATGCTTCTGTGCAAGAGCTTAAAAGCGTTCCAAGGTTCTTCCAATGCTTTTATACATATTAGGTAAAGGTAAGCTAAAGGACTCCTGGATGGTTAAGTCCTGTCAAAGAAGACTAAGGGTGCGGTGCTCATCTTGCTTCAGGCCAAGGGAGCAGGCATTTGTCCACAGACAGCTTTCTGGGTCATGTGGCCGACATGACTAAACTGCTTCTGGTGCAACAGGACACTGTGACAGAAACCAGAGTGCACAGAAACGCAATTTACCTTCCCGCCACAGTGGTACCTAGTTATCTACTTGCACTGGTGTGCTTTCGAACTGCTAGGTTGGCAGGAGCTGGGGCAGAGCAATGGGAGCTCACCCCATCACGGGGATTTGAACTGCCAACCTTCTGGTTGGCAGGCACAAGGGGCTCAGTGGTTTAGGTCACAGCGCCACCCACATCCCGGGTGTATACATACTACAATAAACCAGAGGTACACCACAGCATTCATGCAGTAAATGGCTGAAATTCATGGTCTCACCACATGAAGGCACATGTATTCAATAATTAACAACGAACAAATTACAATATTTTATTTTTGCTTTGTCTGGGATTTAATAAAATTGTGTGTTTTAAAATGTGGGGAAAGTAAGCTATGGCTCCTTTCCAACAAGCTCCTTAGAAAACTCAGTCAATTTATTCATTTACTGGTATATTTTTATCCGTCTTGTGTACCACTTTTTGACCTCAAAGCAGTGCACATAAACATAACAATAAGATTTATAGAAAATGATAAATTACAAATTAAAGCCAAGAGTAAAACACTAATGACATACTAATCTAAACATAACCTTCTAAACATGGCCTCCAAAAGCACTGGGGAATCAGGTGAGACTTCCCCACGTGCCATAAATCTTTCAGTGTCAGAGCCATCCTCCAAGGAGAGAGGGTTCTACAGGTGGGGGGCCACCACAAAGAAAGCCCTGCTCGTTTCCCACATGATGGGTCACACCTGTCCGATGGGACAAGGAGGACCCCCTGCCCTGCAGGTAATCTTTTGTTAGGAAGGATTTTGTCTCCTGAAAGGGGGAGGGATAGTGTTCACTGCCTTTTTTTAGAAAGTGGGTTGCTGTACAGTGGAACTGGGCAAACAGAAATGACGACATGGCTGGGTTTAATGACATAAAATTGACACAAAGCTAATTTTCACCTTTTTGTGCCAGGCTGCGCATAGCAAAGTAAAAACAAATAACAAAAAACATATGGTAATGAAAAACTGTATGGAGAATCCATCAATTGCTAAGAAAGCACATTTAGGTTTGGGAAATTCCTGGTTGTTGTTTTTAACACAATGGTTTTTCTTCCTTTCTCCTGAGGAACAAATAACGAGGGAGGCTTGGTTTGGAGTGTTTTGCCCTGCCCCTATGCTAGAAGGAACTTGGAGCTCATCCACAGGTCTATTATTATTATTATTCCATATAATTATATTCTATTATAATGGCATGCAACTACCTACCTAACTGCACAAAATTATATACAATTATGTTCTTGTGAACTTAACCAATAAACAAAAAAGAAAAGCAGAATAATTGCTGAGCGCGGTTAGCTGCTTTGAGCACTAACTCAGTCCACTAAGGGGGGTAGCGAATGACTGCCTCTCACCTCAAATGAACAGGAGTCCAAGTATTCCCAAACTATCTTCAGTCACAAAACCTTACACTGGTAATAGTTTCCTTAATGCAGCAATCAAT
Source organism: Podarcis gaigeae (assembly GCF_964106915.1). Taxonomy (NCBI): domain Eukaryota; kingdom Metazoa; phylum Chordata; class Lepidosauria; order Squamata; family Lacertidae; genus Podarcis; species Podarcis gaigeae. The sequence goes on along the minus strand of NC_139682.1, from coordinate 76,891,423 downwards.
AAATGTGCCAATATTACGCATAACATGATATAAGGGGAACGTCCCAACATGTACCTTATTTTTTGCTCTATAAGACTCACTTTTTCCCTCCTAAAAAGTAAGGGGAAATGTGTGTGCGTCTTATGGAGCGAATGCAGGCGGGAGGCTCTGCTCAGCGCTCCCTTTAAAGAGCCACATGGAGCATGCGTGTGGCTCTTGGGGGCTTGCTGCTTTCACTGCGCAGCGATCCCTCTTGCTGTTCTGGCTTCTGAGATTCAGATTTTTTTTTTCTTGTTTTCCTCCTCCAAAAACTAGGTGCGTCTTGTGGTCTGGTGCATCTTATAGAGTGAAAAACATGGTAACTGAAACATCTCATGTAAGAATGGTTCTGACAGCAGCAAGAATTCTTCTGGCAAAGTATTGGAAGATGCAAGAACTACCTACTCTGGAAGAATGGCAGACAAAGGTGATTGACTTCATGGGACTGGCAGAGATGACCGGCAGAATTCGTGACCAGGGGAAAGAGGCAGTGGAAGAAGATTGGAAGAAATTTAAAATATATCTTAAAAACTGTTGTAAAATTGAGGAGTGTTAAGATGTCAAGGGGTAAGAAGCAGAGAACTACAGCTGTAACTAATAAATTTATGGGAATTTAATGAAAAGGAACTAAATGGATAAATTGATTAAAGGGTTGCTAAAAATTATTTTCTAAAATAAGGATGCAGCGAAAGGGAGGTATGGGGAAGTCGATTGAAAGAAGTTACAAGAAAATAAGATTATGAATTTATTTTTGTTTGATTTGTTTATGTTTGTTTGTGTTTTGTGATGTGTTTGTCTTTTAATTATGTGTTTTAAAAATTGAATAAAAATTATTTTTTTAAAAAAATGTAAGAATGGTTCTGTCAGAAAAGACCAAAGGCCTTTTTGGCCCATCCTCTTTCACACAGTGGTCAGCCAGATGTTTTTAGAAAGCCTCCCCTGTCCTCAAGTAGTAGATGCTGCAATGTATACCTTCAACTATGTTTTACAAATGTCAGTTTGCACAGTTATATGTAGCAAGGGATTTTGGGTTGTATTACTCTGATTCTGGTCTGGAGCCACAAAAATGTCTTGCAAAAAAAATATCTTGGTCCAGTAATGTTCCCTGCTTTCTCTCCACATGAGGCTGGAAAAGGCGTGCCTATCTTCTTCCCTTTCCTTTCATTCCCTTTCCTTTTTCATGTCTTCTTGTTGGTCCTTCACAACAGTTGGTAAGTCACACATTTGTAACATCTTGCCAAGCATTTTATTACCACCATCCTTCTCCCTGAAGTTTCTAGTTGAAAAAATCTCAAGCATCAGAGTCGAGGGAAGCCTTTGTCTGAGACCCCATCTGCAACCTTCATTTAAAGCAGTATCTTACCACTTTAAACAGTTACGGCTTCCCCGCAAAATATATATATATATATCTCAGAACTGTATATTGTTCAGGGTGTTGAGAGTAGTATACTGAGGTTAAAAAAGGTAAAGGGACCTTGACCATTAGGTCCAGTCATGGCCGACTCTGGGGTTGCGGCGCCAGCGTACAGTTTCCGGGTCATGTAGCCAGCATGACTAAGCCTCTTCTGGCGAACCAGAGCAGCGCACAGAAATGCCATTTACCTTCCCACCGTAGTGGTACCTATTTATCTACTTGTACTTCGACGTGCTTTCGAACTGCTAGGTTGGCAGGAGCAGGGACCGAGCAACGGGAGCTCACCCCATCGCAGGGATTCGAACCACCGACCTTCTGATCAGCAAGTCCTAGGCTCTGTGGTTTAACCCACAGCGCCACCTGCGTCATACTGAGGTAGATAGACCAATAAATAGGCTAAGTCGGTATTGCAGCTTCCTGTCATTCTAGAGTGTCAGTTTGTCCATTGCTCTTCTATTAAGGCAACTTCATAGGTTCTCATCATTATCAGAGATTATTTCTAGAGCACTTAAAACCATAAAGCTATAATATAGCAATAATTAACAGGGTCCTGCTCAGAAGTGTCTAATCCAGGCCAGGCCTTTTTTTTTCAGCTGGAACTCACTGGAACTCAGTTCCAGCACCTCTCAGGTGACAGACCCTTCAAGTGTCCCTATTTTCCAGGGACGTCCCTGATTTAGAGAAGCAGTCCTAGTTTCTGATTTGATCCCAGAATGTCCTGCTTTTCCTTAGGATGTCCCTGTTTTCATTGGAGGATATGGAGTTATCCAAACCCCCCCCCCCCAAGCCGTCTGAAGGCATTCCTGTTTAGGGAAGTATTTTTTGAATGTTTAATGTTTTCTTATGATTTATATATGTTGGAAGCTGCCCAGAGTAGCTGGGCAACCCAGTAAGATGTGTGGGGGGGGGTATAAATAGTAAAATGATAATTATAGAATGGGATGTCCCTATTTTCAATGGAGAAATGTTGGAGGGCATGTGGTGGGCAGCTTGACATATAGGAGAACAAGGGAGGCATTCACGGTGAGTTCTGACATCTCTTTTTCTAGAAAAATAGCACTGATCCAGGCAGACATAAAACTGGACAGCAAAGTAAAGCTTTGCTCCAATTTACCACTTAAAAAAAAAATACCTTGTCCTCCCTCCAGGATGTGTAATTTCTGAAAATCGGAGAGGGGGGATGCGATTGTTTTGCTTTCTCAAATTCCATTACCACTGCTGAAATTTTGCAACAAAGATGTCCTACTCTTCTCTCACCATTAGTTAACTCAGACTTTTAATGAATTTTGTCTTTCCAGATGATGGTATGTGGCAGGGGTGGCCAACTTCCAAGAGACTGTGATCTACGCACAGAATTAAAAACTGGCAGTGATTTACCCCCATTTTTTAGGGGTTCAGGTTGTTGAGTTGTTGAGCATTTTTTAGGGAGGGGGAAAGCCCCGTTTTAAGGGGCTTCGGGAAGCATAAGTAGCTTAGCTTTGTGAGGGGGGGGCACAAAGTTTTTACATTATTTGGGGGTCAAAGAGGAACAGCAACTCACCGAAGGATTGCTGGGGGGGAAACAGCCTCGGTTTGTAAACTCCGTCTTCCGTTCTCCAACAATGGAGGGTGGGGTGGGGTGAGGGGGTAGGGCCAGAAGGGAGCCAGTGATCAACCACGATTAACCAAAACCTTGCAGGGATCAACCAGTAGATCGCAATCGACCTGTTGGACATCCCTGGTATATGGGGTTTTTAACAGCAGGCAGTTTTTGAGCAGCTGAACATGCTCAAACAAAGAGTATGAAATATCATCATTGTTTTATTTGTATGGTGCCTTTCCATAGTTAAAACAATGCTCAAGGCAGCTTACAACATGACAAGATTTGTTGTTGTTTAGTCGTTTAGTCATGTCTGACTCTTCGTGACCTCCTGGACCAGAGCATGCCAGGCACTCCTGACTTCTACTGCCTCCCGCAGTTTGATGAAACTCATGCTAGTAGCTTCAAGAACACCATCCAACCATCTCGTCCTCTGTCGTCCCCTTCTCCTTGTGCCCTCCATCTTTCCCAACATCAGGATCTTTTCCAGGGAGTCTTCTCTTCTCATGAGGTGGCCAAAGTACTGGAGCCTCAGCTTCAGGATCTGTCCTTCCAGTGAGCACTCAGGGCTGATTTCCTTAAGAATGGAGAGGTTTGATCTTCTTGCAGTCCATGGGACTCTCAAGAGTCTCCTCCAGCACCATAATTCAAAAGCATCAATTCTTCGGCGATCAGCCTTCTTTATGGTCCAGCTCTCACTTCCATACATTTACGGTACATAATTAGCAACGTAACAAAAGTCATAAGCAATAAATAAAAAAACACACAACCAAATGGAAAACAATTTCCACATAAATCATAAGAATCACTAAGAATACCGCATTAATATCAATTTCAATTTAAAATGACATAGATAAAACACAAAAGCAATTTTAAAAAAAACAGAGCCCTCACTGCCCAGATAGAAGGAGGCAGGCAAGGCCCTTCCGGCCCTCAGCAGCTGGTGGGTCCCTCGCTGGGCAGCAGCAAAGAGCCACAGTCCTTATAGAGCCCTCCATATTGCACATATTGACTCAGAAGTGTGTCTACAGTGTTCAGTGGGCTTTACTTCCCAGTGAGCATGTTTAAGAGGACAGCCTAAGTGGTGTGTCAGGAATTACTTAGCGATCTAGCCATGAAAAAATTATGAATGTCACTTCCTGCATTTGAAACAGGAAGGGAAATCATAAGAAGTCTTTAAAAAAAAAAAAGATTTCCAGCATCATATTTTTAGGGAACATTTTACAAAATAGCCAGATGTGTTTCAGCCCATTAAGTATGCCTGAACCGGCTATGGATTTCTCCCTGCTCATTAAAGACTTGCTACACAGTCCCCATTAATTGGTGCTCTGAAAATATAGAAGGATGGGGGAATGGCAAGCCTTCATCTCGCGCACTGCAGTCATGCGCCACTAACAGACTTTATAAACAAGGAGCTGTATCATTGTCCTCCTCTCCAATTCAATCAAGAAACATCATGCTCTTCCCACCCCCAGCCGCCCTAGCACTTTCCACTTTGCCTGCGGTTTTCCTTCTCTTCCTTCACGTTTCAGCAATTGGCGCTGCATACTGAGCAGGTGTGGGAGACTCCCAGCACCTTGCTCTCATCATTTGTGCCTTGTGCCGATTTGGCTTGAGGAAGAAGGGTGTTGCATGGCAAAACACAGTTGCTTAATAAGCAGGTGGTATCTGGCCATGATTCACATTTCAGGATCTCATCTGTGATGCCAGGAACACAGAGCCAGTTCATTGGCTATTGGAGAAGGCACACTGTGCCCTCGGGACCCTCCTCAATAACTCACAAGGTGCCTGTGAAGCTATATTTTTTTTATTCAAAGAAACAAAACAGCTCAGGCCTAGTGAGCACAGCAACTTTTCGTGGTAGGTCTTACCCCAATGAGGCAGTTGCAATGTCTGAAGGTCTCTGTCAGTTTGCATTTCTTAGTACAGTGGTACCTCGGGTTAAGAACTTAATTCGTTCTGGAGGTCCATTCTTAACCTGAAACTGTTCTTAACCTCAGGTACCACTTTAGCTAATGGGGCCTCCCACTGCCGCCGCACGATTTCCGTTCTCATCCTGAAGCAAAGTTCTTAACCCGAGGTACTATTTCTGGGTTAGCGGAGTCTGTAACCTGAAGCATCTGTAACCCGAGGTACCACTGTACAGAAAGTATTGATCTGATGTGTAAAGATCTTTTCTATCCTACTTAAGAGAGTTCTGGAAGCTTCTCCGTGTGAAAGAAGCTTTATGATGTTTGGGTTATTCCTTCTGAGAAGCTGAGTAGAACTGGTTTAAACTGGTTCTGTTATCTCTTTCTGTCAAGATCATGCTGACTATAATAGTGAGGTCAAAAGGAGCCTGGTTCTCACTCTCTCTTTCTGTCTCTCTTTCTTTCTGGTGCGGTGTTCTGTATGTAGTGTTAAGGTTTAGTCTTATTATAAGTTGTAAGTTTAAGTTAAGCCTGCTGGAACTGAATTTTTATGGACAGTGCCAATCCTGAATGTATTGGATTTGTTGTATCTGAAGAAGTGTGCATGCACACGAAAGCTCATACCAATAACAAACTTATTTGGTCTCTAAGGTGCTACTTGAAGGGGGGGAATTATATTGTATTGGATTTGTGACCATTATGCTCATTTGCCTTCAGTAGCAATAAAACTCTGCTGGATGAAATGCCTCTGGTCTGTTTTTAGGGAATCCTGCAATGTTTTTAAGTTACCGTATTTTCCGCTCTATAAGACGCACCAGACCATAAGAAGCACCTAGTTTTTGGAGGAGGAAAACAAGAAAAAAAATATTCTGAATCTCAGAAGCCAGAACAACAAGAGGGATCGCTGCGCAGCAAAAGCAGTGATCCCTCTTGCTGTTCTGGCTCTTGGGATAGCTGCGCAGCCTGCATTCACTCCATAAGATGCACACATTTCCCCTTACTTTTTAGGAGGGAAAAAGTGAGTCTTATAGAGCAAAAAATATGGCATTAGTCTGCTAACTAAACATTGAAATCTACTCTGGATCAATTTTGAGTAGAATTTCAATGACAGTCTCTGCCTTCCCACAACTCTCTAAGTCTCCTCTTCCTCTAGGTCCTTCCCGAGCAACCTGAGGCTCTTTCTGCTTGTCTGTCTTTGCTCCGCCCTCTTCATACCTCTCTGAGTTCTGGTAGACCAGTGGGGAGGGGAGCTGATCACAGCAGGAGGGGGAGACTCTCTAGCTTCTCCAGCCTCCACTCCTGCCTCTGATTCTGAACTGCTCTCTGCCAGATTCTTCCCGCTCACGAAAACCTGTTGCCTATTCAGCTTCTGATGCTTCTTCCCCCCAGTCTGCCCCCTCTTCTCCCTCATTGTCATTCCACCACTAGTCCCCGGGCTCTGAACCTCCTTCTCTTGTGGGTTTCCCAGCCTCCCACTACCCCTCTGCATCCAGGAAGTCCAGGACACCAGGCCAAGCTAAGGATCACCATCTGGCCCCTCTGTAGCCCAGCCTTATGGGAGGCAGCAGGGCAGACAGGCAGCAGTGCTCAGCCTAGTAATGAGAAGAGATGCATTGGGCAAAGCAGCTGCAGCCACTTTCAGTACTTTCAGTACTCTCTTTACCCTGGGGGTGGACTTAGAGGGCATTGCATTCTAGCATAGTAAAGGGAGGGTGGAGACTGTATCTCTTCTCTGCTGGAAAAAGAAACAAAAATGGGATGGCAGCATCAGCCCCATGCTCATGGGCTCTGACATTTGCCCTACCATGTTAGGTGCTGACACCAAACCTAGGTACTGGTAGCTCATTGTTGCCACTTCCTGAAAACTGAATCATAGAGTGAATGGTGCAAGAAACGTTCACATCGCCAGCCGTCTAGCAATACGGTATAGACATGGGAACTTTGCCGGTCACCCAGGCATGGATTATTCAGTTAGCCAAGCATTGGCAAGAAGGATCCATAACTGGTTAAGGAACAGGAAGCAGAGAGCAATAATAAATCAGTGGTGGGGAACCTCTGGTTCGTGGGCCTAATTAAGCCCACCAGGCTTCAGAGGTGAGTCAGCCAGAACGTGATGCCAAACCATGCCCACCTTTCCTTGTCCTGACAATACATAATATATTGGACACAGGAAGGTTTGAGCTACAGATTGAAATTTCAAGCTGCAGCTAAAAGGAGGAAGAGGGGGAAGCACAATCAAAGTGCAGTTCTGTTCTGAGCTGAGCCAAAAATTGATGCTTTCTTTTTTTCCATTTCCTTTTGGCCTCTTTTTTGTTGCCCTGCACAGTTAACAGAAAAAGGTGCCAATTGCAGGCGCCAACTTTTGGCAGCAAAGGAAATACCTGGAGCACACTTAGAATGCAATCCTGATTCCTCCTTTGCATCCCTGACTTGATTTCAAGCCAAGGATGCAAAAGAACACACACACACACACACACACACACACACACACACACATTATGGCTTGAATTCAAGCTGGGAGCCTCATTGTTTTTCTTTCTTTTTTTCTGAAGTGTTTTTTCTTGACTTTGTGTGTGAATAACCTGTTTGCTACTGTAGTCAGCCCATAGGCACCAATCCTAATTGTGTCTACTCAGTTCAGTGGGGCTGTGATAGTAGACATAATGCACTTCCCACTGTGAATTGTAAAAACCAGTGGAACACATTGTTTATTATTGTTCTTTTCACATGGAATGTCTTCATCCGTGCTCCTCACTTGAAGGTCTGAGGAATTCAAGCTGTCAAACATGATAACACATTTACTACAAATGTTTAAAAACATACATTAGATTGAACGTGATGTTTCAGCAAATGCACATGCATAACCATTCTCTGTATAAAATATGCATTTGGGAAATAAAACACTGCATTACAAAAATGCCTTTTATGAGTGGCATTAGGCTGCCTACAAAATGTTTAATATGACCACAGGAATTCATAGACCACAGGACACAAAGAGCAAAATATAGAGAGAGTGTTAAGCCGTCCTTCCTTCCCTGATGCCTAAGTGAGAGAAATGAGACAGGATGGATGGCAAGTTCATACTGAACTGCAAAATCAAACCAGTGAGATTGACGGCCATCCTCACTCCACTTACTTGGGTAAAAAAAGGTAAAGGGACGCCTGACCATTAGGTCCAGTTGTGACCGACTCTGGGGTTGCGGCGCTAATCTCACTTTATTGGCCGAGGGAGCCGGCGTACAGCTTCCGGGTCATGTGGCCAACATGACTAAGCCGCTTCTGGCGAACCAGAACAGCGCACAGAAATGCCATTTACCTTCCCGCCGGAGTGGTACCTATTTATCTACTTGCACTTTGATGTACTTTTGAACTGCCAGGTTGGCAGGAGCAGGGACCAAGCAACGGGAGTTCACCCCGTCGCGGTGATTTGAACTGCCGACCTTCTGATCGGCAAGTCCTAGGCTCTGTGGTTTAACCCACAGCGCCACCCGCGTCCCCCATTTACTTGGGAGTACGCCCAATTGAATTTAACAAAACTAACCCCTGAATGGACATGGTCAGTATGACAGCCATATATAGCTATTGTTTTGTGATGGACCATTAATCACTTCATTAACTTTCTTCAAGCTGTGTATCCACTGCACTGACCAGAGGAGAAATGACCACTGGGAGGAACACAGAGAGAAGAAGAAATGCCATGGTGCATCTCATCTGCCCCGGCTGCAAGAAAACATGTCTCTCCCGCATCGGTCTCTACAGCCACAGCAAGTGCTGCAACCTTCTAACAGCTTGAACTCACCCCCAAAGGCCCACTCCTTCTTTGTTTCCAGACACAGATGGATGCCAGCAAGGTGCCACAAGGCTGTGTTGGTTTTACTGCAAAAGAATAATAGGGCTGCCCTTCTAGAAATGCACTAACTTAGGGAAGGCAATTGATTTGTAGATATACGTTGGCGGCTGAGATATGCATGCCTATCACATGCTACCATGTACATAAAAATAGATATGTTTCCATATTAGCAGACCAAAAAACAGAAGACTGATTCGGGGAAAAGAAGCCAACTGCAGTGAAAAGGAAAATAGCAGATGAAAGGGCCAATGAATGTTGAAAGATTTTGAGACATGATCGTACATCCCTGCCGGCAAGTCTCTTCTTATGTTCTTGTGATCCAGCCACAAGAAACCAGCAATTGAGTGACAGCCATGTACTGCATTAATTGACCAGTTAGCAGTGCCCAGGAAAAGGGTCCTCCACAGAACACGTGTTGAAGCGCTCAAGGCGCTAATCTTTCTTCAATAGGATTCCGAGATGTTCTTTTTTTAAAAAAAAATGATATTTATTAAAGTTTCCAGAATAAAAAAGGAAAGATAGAAAAAAGAAAAGAATAAAGTTTACACTTAGTTTCGTTGACATCTTTCCCGGACTTCCCCCCCCCTCCCCCTCTCATATTCCCATTCCATAAAATTAATTCCACAAATTCTTACCCCAAATTTTAAAACCTTATTATAATTATAAATAACCCATTTATTCAAAATTAATTTATCTTATTTAACCATTTCTCCTTATGATTTTTATGCTTCCCTAAGCTCGACCCCAATTCCCTTCCACGAATTCCCCTATTTTCATAGAACCAGAAGAAATAAGAAAAAAGAAAAGAAAGAAAAAATATGTAATTTTACAGCCTTTGGATTCCAAATCTCCCTCCCGCTTTTCCCGGTTCCAATCCCCAAAGTTCATCCATCTGTCTACTGCCAAACTGGAGAACCCACGTCCATGTCTCAGTTCTACTTTGCCGTCTTTTGATAGCTTTTGATTTCAAAAAGTCCAATCTCGGAGAAACTCTCAGAAAAGATCATTCTTCTTCCATCCAGACCTCTATGTTTAAGAGTATACCTCAAATTCTGTTTCTTGATCCTTTTAAAGTCTAGATGTCCCAAATGTTCCAACTTCGAGTTTGGTCCAGCTCTTATTCCTCAGGTTTCTTTTCCTGTTCTGCTGCAAAAACCTTCTAATTCAGAAACTTCTTGTTCTCCATAGAGGCTTTATTTATTCAGGAACATAAACTTACGTCAAGTCCCTTCCTTTCTTCAATAGATAAATCCATTGTCTCCTTTAGTGTAGAAACCTCTGTAGACAAAATAATGCTTCATTTTTGCAGCTTTCCCAAGAGATAACAAATCCTGCTCAATTTCATAGTATTTTTCCACTTGCTGCTACTGTTGCAATGTCCCAACCTCCCTCTAGAGGGAATATGGTAACTTAATTTCTTTCCAGATCAGACCCAAAAGTCAAATAACTTGTTGCCTTTATTTCCAATAATTTATGTCCAAATTGTAACAAATCTAACCAGCAAAGCCATCGTAACAAAGTTCTCTTTTATTTTCCTGCTTTGACAGCTACTTTGACAGCTGTCAAAGTTTCTGTGTCTCTTCACCAGTCTCTCATAACGGATTGCTCCCGGTTCCCGGGGGAGTTGCATTTTAGTTCTCACAAACCAATCTTCTCCTCCAGCACAATTATTGTAATTTCCCTTCGTGAAATTAATTTTTTTCAAAAAAAAAGTTCATCTCTCGATCTTAGTTGTCAAATCCTTGCGTTAAAACATCTACAACGGGGGGGGGAGACTTCCTTTTTGCACCTCCCCCGCTCGCTCCAAATTCATAAATCAAATTTTTCCTTTTAAGTCCGATAAATTTACTCATGGATTGTTCTTTTTAATCCAAATCCAAAATTTTCCAAAGAAGAAGTCGTTGCTCTCCGCCGAATGGCATGCGGCTTCGCTGGGCAGGGGAAGCAGTGGACTCATAGCACCACCACCACCACCCCGTCGCCCGCTCCGCAGCCTTTAAAAAGGCTCCTTCGTGGGTGGGGGGGCGCAAACGGTGCCCGCCGAGTCACCAAGTCCATGGGCATCACCGCCCATGGTTTTTGAGGGTCCCCGCGTCGCCGGCGCGGCAGGACCCAACCCCTACCCAGCAGGCTCCCTCCGGAGCTCGGAGGGAGTCCGCCATTCGGCGATGGCGCCGACCCGGAAGTGGATTCCGAGATGTTCTTATTCCTGATCAACACTTTCAGAAAAATTACATGGTGCAGTGACTGTGCCACTTCAAATGCAAGTAAGGTCATTACATATTTGAATACCTAAAAAAAAAAAACCACCATAAACACCCACATTCTCACATCACAAGTATAAAGCTTAGGAACTCAACTGGAACAGCTCCCTACAGTATGTTAACTTGTCACAGAGAGGTAATTGAGTTGTGTTTTGTTTTGTTTTTACATAGAGGAGCATTCAAATGTGCAATCACCCGCTTGCACTCTCGAGTGATGCCATTCAAGAGGAGCAGAACAATATGCTTCTTGTCTCCTGTTGGAGATCCACATTAAGATAAGCCATCAACCTTTCAGATAAGAATGGGGCTGCCCACTGCTTTGGTAAAGGAAAGGGTAGAAGCTCAGTGACAAGTCATCTGCTTTGCATTTAAAAGTCCTGGGTTCATTTACCCAGCCTAGTTAAGGAATTTCGCGCTGTACATTTTTTTGAAATGTTTGACTTCTTTATTGATTTCATTTGCTATATTTTATCTCGTTAAGTCATTTTGAGGCTGTCTTTGAGTAAGGCATCTAACAAATGTAAATAATGCTAATACAAATACTAATAAAAATAGGTAGGGATGCGAGTGGCGCTGTGGTCTTAACCACTGAGCTTCTTGGGCTTCCCAATTGGAAGGTCAGCAGTTCGAATCCCTTTGACGGAGTGAGCTCCCATTGCTCTGTCCCAGCTCCTACCAACCTAGCAGTTCGAAAGCACGTCAAAGTGCAAGTAGATAAATAGGTACCACTGAGGTGGGAAGGTAAATGTGTTTCTGTGTGCTCTGGTTTCTGTCACAGTGTCCCATTGCACCAGAAGCAGTTTAGTCATGCCAGCCACATGACCCAAAAAACTGTCTGTGAACAAACGCCGGCTCCCTCGGCTTGAAAGCGAGATGAGCACCACAACCCCATAGTTGCCTTTGATTGTACAGAAGAAGAAGGAGAAGAAGTGGAGGAGGAGGAGTAGTTCAGATTTGATATCCTTCTTTATCACTACCCTAAGGAGTCTCAAAGCGGCTAACAATCTCCTTTCCCTTCCTCCCCCACAACAAACACTCTGTGAGGTGAGTGGGGCTGAGAGACTTCAGAGAAGTGTGACTAGCCCAAGGTCACCCAGCAGCTGCATGTGGAGGAGCGGGGACACGAACCTGGTTCCCCAGATTACGAGTCCACTGCTCTTAACCACATACCACACTGACTCTCCGTCAAGGGGTCCTTTACCTTTTTACCTTTAATAATAGCAGCAAGAGCAATCCTGCAATCTCCAGGTAGGGCTGAGAATGTGCCCTATCTGAAACCCTGGAGAATTACTGCCAGTCATATAGACCAATAGTCTGACTTGGTATAAGGAACTTCCCATGCTTCTAAACCCTACATCCTATTTTCAGAAAAATTGTGGCAAATTATTTCCAGATTTTGTTCGATATAGACAACTGCTCGCTGAACTCTCATGGATTGCGCCAATATCGGGACTCTTGTCTACATTATTTCAAGATCCTTCTTAGCCTCAGGATTTGCAACTATACCCAGTGAGGTTGTACTGGAGTAAGTAGTAAGAAGCCTGCTCACCTGAATGATATAGCCGTATGTATAGAATCCACCGATTTGGTTTCTGCACGAGCAATTCATTTTGCAGCAAAGAACACTGCAGCTGCACTCAGAGTGAAGGGCTTTACAAAAATCAATGCATAACACCTGCCATTTCAGTGCTGTCGATGCAGCCCCAGGGAAATCGATATCTAGAGGAGTTTGGTGGGGTGGGGAAAACGATCGGATCGATAACAGACTTAAAATTGAAAGCACTGTGAGATCTATGAACGATCCTATTGATAGTCGCTGGTAGGTTCCGATTACCATTGTACTCTAAGAAAATGAGTCATGCCAATTAGGACAGTTAATACATCACCAACATTTTAAATAGGGGAACCTATGTTGGCATTCACCTGAATACCCATCTGCAGGAGATCGTGGAAAAACACGGAGGCTGCTTGAAATCTGTATCGACCATAACATTTGTGGGTGAGGAAGGAGTACAGCTCAGGGGCTGTATACATGCCTTGAATACAGAAGGCACAGGTTAGAGTCCCAGCATATCCACTGCTTTTATTCTAGAAAAAAAGGTACCAGTACTGCATACCCTTGAGTACCCCCAGAAAATGTGGCTGATATTTATTTAAATGTGGCTGAAATTGTTATGTTTGTGGGGTGCCTAGACTCCCCTTCTAATTTATGGACCCCCCTTCTAATTCCTGGGTGCCAGATGCTAAATTTAGCAGTGTCAAAATACTGGCCGAACCAGTTTGTTGGAGCCTAGGAGACCGTCTGGGAGAAGAACCATCATGTAGAAGAAAGGAAAAGTAACAGGTGATTAACTAAGCAGTTCCTCTGCACCAGACAGCAGAGTGGTGTGAGCCCCTCCTTCCACTAGGAGAGACAAAAGCAGAGCAGAGTTTTTGGCTTTCACTTGGAGATGATCCAAGCCAAGGAAAAAGGTGTCAGTCAGTTAAACGCGGCAAACTGGAGAAAGGGGATCATAGCATGATGTGGGCTGGGGAAAAATAATTTCCATCTGTAAGTGGTAAGTAGGAGGGAGAGACTCAGAGCCATGGCTGAGGTTGCTTTAGATCCAAGGCTGCAGCTACGGGAGAAGCAAGAATCGTCTGGAGTGTAATGTTGTGGACTCTTCCATTGTAGGCTCAGGTTGTATATATGTGTAAATAAACCATATATCCTAAAGAATGTCTCCACTGTGCCCCATTTCCAAAGGAAACGTGAATCCCAAGTAGGCCCCTGGAACTTCTGGAATTTCACACCGCTTGGAGATTAAAGTTCTCTCTCTGCCTAAGACTCAGGAAAGTTGCTGCAGGTCAAATACTGAATTAGAAGGGCCAATAATCTGGCCTTGTATGAGTAAGCTTCCTAAAAAGCAAAAGACTCTGCCCTTGATACTTTACCCATTGGCTCATGAGGGCAATAGTGTTGTTCCCCTGGGACTTTCTGCTTTTAATTATAAAGAGAATTGTGATTGCCTGCTAGGGGACAGCAAAGCTGTTGTTTGAAGCTGTGGCAAAACTTTCTTTAAAAAAAAACTACACCCCCTAAAAACAAACAAACAAAAACCCTCTCACATCTAGCCTTCATACAGACAGCACTTTATTCTATTTCCCCAATGCTTCCTTACCTTATAATTTCTGTGTTTTATGTGATATTTCGCACAATGTAAAAGCCACTTCTGGGACTCTAGTGTAATCTAGCAGGAGTTTAGTGTTCATTCCATGTTAATTGCTTGCAGGCAGGCAGGCAGGAAGGAAGGAAGATGACGCCATGTGGAGGGTGGTGACACGCCCAATGACATCTGCTGTTGTGTCACACCACGCCCATTGGTGTGAATGCAATTTAGCACAACATGGTGGTGTGTTGATGGGGGAGAAACACTTTTCCATAACACTACAGGTAATTAGAAACCAGGACAGAAGCATTAGCCTTCCAACCACCCAAAAGTATCTACATTTTGCTCACCCATGAAGATTAATCTAATGTTCAAGGGGCGGTTTTCTCTCTCCCCATCCCACCAAAAGTAACAAAGTCCAGGTTAAAGTATTTAGCCCCTTAGGAAAATTAAGTGGCTTTGTAAGGGGCAGGATGTAGCCCACAAGGAAGCTATTGACATGCCAGTTTGATAGCCCTCACAGGTCATAGAACTGGGAAATGGCCAAGAAAATTCATAGATGGATTAAAAAAACTAGATCTGGCATGCACCCACTCCCAATTTCTTACCACATTTGGAAAGCATGGTCAGTTTTCAGGGGTGAGGCAAACATTTGTGAGGGGGCTAAATACAGCAGTTTTCATTCTTCCAATATGCCCCCCATTCCTTTTTATAAACTGTAAACAACACTAAAAACGGGGGGGGGGGGGAGAAATACAGTTTACAAAATGTGTTGTTGTTTTTAATTATTTTTTTTCAAACCACTTGAAATTTTTGCCCACACCCCATATCCAAAATAGGCCCCTTCCAGTTTCAGGATCTCAAAATCAACCCCTGGAAGAATTTTAGGCCTAACATTTTAATAACTCCACTTTGTTCTGGCACTACACTCTAATTTGGTTCAGTCTGGCAAAGCTGTTGCCGCTGCAGCACTGATACAGCTTTATTAATATGCTCCTATATATACATTTACCTGGGGTTTGGGAGGAAATGGAGGCTTGTTATATTACTGAATAAGAGGAGTCCATTTGGAACTATTAACATGGCTTTATGGTTAACTTAATTCCTCCCTCTCGATATTATGTTAAATAAATCTTCACTTGTTAGCTCTTTATGAACCCCACATTACTTATTACCGAGTGCATGATATGCAGAAAGGGGAATCTTAGAAGGATCTGAAGAAAAGGAAGAAAAAAGAGGAACACAGAAAAACATGCAAAGAGCTGAGCTAATCAATGCCATTGAACACGGGATGAAATGTAAATGCTGGCCAAGGGACAGCCAAAAAAGAAGGTTTGAAATCATCTTTTTCAGCACTGCAAGGCTGCATTTGCATGTCAAAATGCAAGTAGATAAATAGGTACCGCTCCGGCGGGAAGGTAAACAGAGTTTCCGTGCGCTGCTCTGGTTCACCAGAAGCGGCTTAGTCATGCTGGCCACATGACCCGGAAGCTGTACGCTGGCTCCCTCAGCCAATAAAGCGAAATGAGCACCGCAACCCCAGAGTCGTCCGCGACTGGACTTAACGGTCAGGGGTCCCTTTACGTTTACCTTTAGCCTAGTCCCCCTAGCCTACTGACTGCACATCACTGTATAATTTTCACATGAGAAAATGGGAAAAAAATATAAAGCTGGCAGCTGTAGACATTATGGTGATGGGGGGACAGAAGAGCCAGGAGGGTCAATTCACTATTTATTGTAGGAAAGACTGGGTCTGTAAGACTGTATTTAGATCCTTTGTAATATAAAATAAATAGTGCATTAAAAACTTCCCAGTTGCTGCGACAAAAGAGATCTTTAAAGATGTGGCAGAAGCCAGATTCTTTTCAACTTTTGATGCCTGTTCAGGGTCCTGGGAAGTTAACTCAGAGCAGAATAGTATAAAGGGATGCACCTTCAACACATATCATTGGGAAGGCAATACTCCCAAAGGCCTTCCTTTGGTTTGCAGAATGCATTTGAAGTCTTTCACAGGAAAGTTCAGCAAATATGTGACTGCATGTTTCCATGGGCTACGGCATACATCGAAGATAAACTGGCCTGAGGAAAGACCATTGAAGAACATGATCAGAAATGGGGTGGGGGGGGAGCACCAGGAAGAGACAGAATAAAAGGGAGAAAACGGAACAGGCAAAAGGGTAAGCTCAGAACGAGAGAAATAATTCAGGTGAAAATATTGGGAAAAGTGGTGCAGATCAATCCTGGTGTGGTCAAAACTATAATCGCCCTAGAAACAAAAAGGGTGCAAAAATCCTGAGTCGATTCTTCAAGGCTTATAGCAAGGCTTATAGGAAAAAATTGGCAGATGTGTTAGAATACTTTTTTAAAAATGCACAAGGCAAACAAGGTAACAGACCCATAATACTGAATTTACAGAGGGCCTTCTCGGTAGTTGTGCCTGCCCTATGGAACGCCCTCCCATCAGATGTCAAGGAAATAAAAAACTATCTGACTTTTAGAAGACGTCTGAATAGTGTTTGATGTCGTATTGTGTTTTAATTTGTTGGAAGCTTCCCAGAGTAGCCAAGGCAACCCAGTCAGATGGGTGGGGTACTATTACTACTACTACTACTACTACCCACCCCTAAAGGTAAAGGACCTCTGGACAGTTAAGTCTAGTCAAATGCAACTATGGGGTTGGGGTGCTCATCTCGCTTTCAGGCCGAGGGGGCTGGCATTTGTCCACAGACAGCTTTCCAGGTCATGTGGCCAGCAGGTCTAAACTGCTTCTGGTACAACGGGACACCATGACAGAAACCAGAGTGCACAGGAACGCCGTTTACCTTCCCGCTGCAGCAGTACCTATTTATCTACTCACACTGGTGTGCTTTTGAACTGCTAGGTTGGCAGGAGCTGGGACACAGCAAAGGGAGCTCACCCCATTGCGGGGATTCGAACCGCCAACCTTCTGATCAGCAAGCCCAAGAGGCTCAGTGGTTTAGACCACAGCATCACCTGCGTCCCTTATCCATCCCTACTCACAGCTAGTAACCTCAATTCTCTTCTGTATCAGCTCCTGCTCAGGTGAACCACCACACATACCAAAGATTCAGTTCATTTCTCTATTGGAATGCTCTAGTGTAGTTGTCCTCCTGGCTAAGACCGCAAATGCTTGTCATAAGGCATATCAGCAGGTTAGGAGGATGAGGAGCAAGACAACTGATCCCAATAACAAGTGAGATAAACAAGCAAGTGGCCATGGCAAGCCTACTTGGGGGGGGGGGGGAAGCAGGCAGTTGTGTAATTTTATCCAAGTTTGTATGCATGGGAGTCATTGCTCATTTACTGCTAAACCGGTTTTCCTGTGGCCTGCCAAGCCACTCTTTTCAAATTAGGATACGTTGACATACATTGACACACAAATTGGTCACACTGGCAGGCTGGCGTAGGATCTTCTCCAACTCCAGTGAGCAGCAGGAGCAGCTCGCTTTGGTCTTCCTTGACACCAGAGCAAGGCAAATATCCAAGGCTAATGAATCAAAAGGCTTAAGCACTCCAATTCTCTAGGCTGAATTCACTACTTAACCATCTGAATTCTCATTCCTAAACAACTGTTTTAGGAAGGATTAATTATTCCCACTAAATGAGGTTCCCATAATTCTTTGAGGGAAGCTATGACTGTTTACAGTAGCATGGTACTGCTTTAAATGTATAGCGGAGATGGAACCTACAAAAATTATGAACTATATCAAGCATCTGTAGCTCTGTAAGCCTTGGTTAGCAGATTCTCTCCTGAGATAATTTGCTGCATTTTTATCAATATTGGGGTAGAATCATAGAGTTGTCAAGCTAGAAGGTGCCCTGGGGGTCATCCAGTCCAATCTCCTGAAAGGCATGAATAGGTGAGAGTGCAATATTTTGAGAAAACTCCCTTTGCACCACATTCCTGATCAAGATGGGGCAAAAGACCTTGCAGCAGCTGTCTTTAGTTTTAGAACCAGCCAGATTGTAATTGTAATTAAATTAAATACAGTGATGCATTTAATATGATGTACAGTTTGGTCCCAAAATCCATTCATCTGCAGCCCCTGTTTGCATTCTAGAGCCAAATGTGATCATACATATTTTTTTAGCAAAGAAGAACAGAAAAGACTTCAGGGAGTCTTTGGATGGTGGTACAATTGTGAATTGTGGCACAATTCACAATATCAAAAAAACGAAGATCATGGCCACTGGTCCCATCACCTCCCGGCAAATAGAAGGGGATGAAATGGAGGCAGTGAGAGATTTTACTTTCTTGGGCTCCATGATCACTGCAGATGGTGACAGCAGTCACGAAATTAAAAGACGCCTGCTTCTTGGGAGAAAAGCAATGACAAGCCTAGACAGCATCTTAAAAAGCAGAGACATCACCTTGCCAACAAAGGTCCGTATACTTGAAGCTATGGTTTTCCCAGTAGTGATGTATGGAAGTGAGAGCTGGACCATAAAGAAGGCTGATCGCCGAAGAATTGATGCTTTTGAATTATGGTACTGATGGAGACTCTTGAGAGTCCCATGGACTGCAAGAAGATCAAACCTATCCATTCTGATGGAAATCAGCCCTGAGTGCTCACTGGAAGGACAGATCCTGAAGCTGAGACTCCAATATTTTGGCCACCTCATGAGAAGAGAAGACTCCCTGGAAAAGACCCTGATGTTGGGAAAGATGGAGGGCACAAGGAGAAGGGGATGACAGAGGATGAGATGGTTGGATAGTGTTCTCGAAGCTACCAACGTGAGTTTGACCAAGCTGCGGGAAGCAGTGGAAGACAGGAGTGCCTGGTGTGCTCTGGTCCATGGGCTCACGAAGAGTCAGACACCACTAAACAACTAAACAACAACAGCAATTGTGAATAGGACTGCTGGATTTGGGGATGAAGAAAAAAATACTGGCAGGGCTCTGCCCCATCTTGCCCTAGTTTCATAAACTCCCATGAGAGGGGTCTTGGAGGGGAGGGACAAAAACGTTGCTTGGGAGGCCTGCAGACTGGGGATTAGCCATTCCTGATGTAAACCAAATCTTCAGTTTTATTCCTGACAGAAGAGAGCTGTGTTCCAACTTTCAGAAGTTGTGAGAACTTCAGTCCTTAGATCTTGCCTCCCCATTTCCCAATATTATTCCACGCAACCTTTAAAGGAGAAAAAGAAGAGCTCCAAAGATGAAAAACAAAATTAATAGGGACCCTTCTCTAATTACAGGATAGTCATACTACTGTTCAAAGTTGATCAGGCCTTGTTTGTGGGACCTTTGCTAAAGAAGTGTTCATCACTTAGCATTATTCAAGAGTCAGGTCTCCTGATTCAAAGCAAATGGTTATTTTATGGTCTGTCTTTTTGATTATGAGGGTAGGATTTCAATAGCTAATCACTTCCTCACCATTTGGCCTTTCCACACAAGCCACTGGCGATTAAGCTTTTGAAATTTCTCAGCCAAATAACCTACTTGGGATAATTAAAAGCAGAGTCGCCTCCTGTCAGTAACTCTTGTTTACAAGCGAGGCATGAATCACGATTACAAACACTTAGGGCGGCAAACAAGCCATTCGTCTTTTAAGCAGAAAGATACATTATGTTCTGGTTAGTAGCTAGGCATGGGAAAGCTGTAAAGTGTGAAGCTTTGGGGGAAATGTATGATTTGTGGAGTTCGGTTTAGTGACTTCGCCCGCGATTCCAAAATGAAGGTCTCTCTATCTGGAGCTGCCAGCTGTCTAATTGTTCCTGTGTCTTTAACTGCAGCTTGACGTACAGATGCGGAGCAAGGGAAACTTTTCATGGGCATAAAGTGACAAGGAAGAAACACAAAAGGGCTGACACCCATTTTTACAAGATGCATACATTGCCATACGTTAATAGATCTCAGGTGCATTCTAGGAGCAAGAGGATTTTTGTCAACTCCAAATAATATTTCTGGGGATGCTACTAGACTAGTTGTTTAGTCTGGAATTGACATCCTTGTTCACTTACTTTTGATAGAGAATTCAGACGATGTCCTTGCATTCCAGCACTTACCTGTTTTGCTCTCCTTACTTTTTGTTTTGTTGTGATTTATTAATTTTTTTAATGTAAAACACAGTAGCAGTTCCAACCTGTCCGCCGAAGACTCATAAGGAATACTGAGGCTTTCTAGGGCTACTGTGTCTTTAATTAAAGCCATTTTCACCAACATGTGCACATCTATGGACACAGTACCTCAGTATATACGCAGTTTTCATACACATTATTTGGTGGGAGAACTGCCTTGCAAAATTCAGAGAAGCGGAAATTCTGTGTTTTGCTATATATATTGTTTCAGAAAGCGTGAATTAGGTAGCTTTGCCTTTAAATAAGATCAGACTCTATTTCCTCCTCCTGTCTCTTGTATTTCTCTTTGTCATAAAGTTGTGCAGGGGCCCTTCGAGACAAATTGGGTGACCCTATTATGCATCAGTGCCTCTCATTGTTATCCTAGTCACCAGATTTTTAAAAGAGAAAGGTGGAGAAGAATTCAGGTTTGTGGCATTCCACCTTTCTCGTGGCAGAAAAACCTAAACCAGGTTTGGTTTCTCCTGACTGTGAAATTCTGGCATGCCCCCGGTTTACCTCCTCACTTCAAAGCATTCATTCAGAGGAAAGCAGATGGAGCATGGCTGGGAAATCACCTTCTAAATGAAGTCAATGTACCCACCATTGAACAGAAAATGTAGACTGTAAAGACTCGAAGAAGACTGGTCCTTGGTGGTTTCCGAACGCCTTACACCTGACAGACGTTCTATCCTTCTTGACAGCTGACCTAAGCAGTGGTTAATTGTGCTCTGCTTTGCCAGGTCCTTCAAGCGTAAATTCACAGAACATATTTTTGAAAAGTCGATATGGGGTGGGGGAGAATAGAAGAACTTCAAAGGCCACGGGCACCTCGGTGCATGCATATGCTCACTCTGAATTCAGAACATGAACTTTTACAAAGGTATACATAACAATTAATTTGTGGCATACATTTCTGGGTTTCGTCTACCCAGCCTGGAGCCAGGCCTCACTTTATTTTTCTATACGCCGGAGATTTCAAGTGTAAATGCTTGCTGGAAATGTCTTTTGGAAAGAAATTCCCCCTAGAATTGCATTAAGTTCAAGCCTTTTATTGAAAGTGTCACTAAATCCTGTTAAATCCTATTTTCACTCAGTCATCAGTAGCTCTGTGCATATATAGACAGAAATAATGCTATAAGGGATTATGCTGGGGAAAAGGAGCCTAAGCTATCCTCGTCACTTCATCCGTTACCAGCAAAAGAACTTGCTGATTCTTTGAAAAGTTCACTTTAAGCTTCCTAAGTCAAGAGGATATTGACAAAGCTGCTTTTTCAAAAAAAAGTCCGTGCTAATGCCTTGCAGAAGAATTTTAGCAGGATCAAACTGTGTTTAAAAAGTTGAAGGGGCTACTACTTAAATGTGCAAACTGGAAGCCCAATCCTAAGCATATTTATTCCGAAGCAAGCAACAGGAAGCTCAATTAAATGCAAGGAAGTACATAAAAACCAGGGCTGCCATACATCTGGGTTTCCCTGGACATGTCCAGGAATTTGGCCAGAGAATGGCATCTGGGCGGATTTTCATCAAATTGGCAAAATGTCCAGAAAAAAAGCTCATCAACTTTGTCTGGATTTTCACTTTGGGGAATATGGCACCCCTATGCAAACAGTACTATGATGAGCAGAGAGTTAATCTCCGTCTGCCTCCCAAGTGTGAGGAAGAGAACTCTTGTTGTTAAGATGGCTGACTGTAGTTGAAGGCTTTGGGCCTTAGATGTGTTTTCCTCCTAAAACAAACAGTGTAGCTTCTTTCACTGTAGACCCTTCCAGATATACTTTTTGTTATTCATTTATGAGGATTTGTGCCCCTCATGGTTCTGAGATGGCTATAGGCAATACTGTTTTTCATACTGCACCTGCAAAAGGTTTTGTGGTGAACGTATTGCTTCACTTCCACAGAGTGCCTCTCCCATAACTTCCTGCTGGAATCCTGTAACTTTTTCTATCACAAATGTTCTGGGCCCATTTTTGTCCCACTTTTATTGCAATTTGGGGCCTTTCTATACTTGACATTGATATACTTAGTTGCTAGGTTTTTTTAATTAAAAAAATGGCATGCTTCTACACAATGTTGCCAGTATTCAGCTAGCATTCTGGAAGGATGCACTTTAAATATTAATGTTTTTATTCTACCACAAAAAAATCTGACTTTTGTGAAAGATCCAGAATGGATCCTCAGTATATTCATTTATGTGCCATGCAAGGCCGGCCAGTCCATGAGGCAGGTGGAGGCTGCTGTCTCAGGCGGTGGAAGCCCATGAGGCAGCACCCCTGCATGCACTCTTTCCATCCCACTCCCTCTGCCACTGATAGCGGTGGCAGTTTCCAGTGAGATCTCATGAGATTTTGCCAAAATATGCAAGATCTTGCTGAAATTGTCACTCTGCATTTCTTGGTACAGAAAGTACTGTACGTGTAGAGCTCTTTCCTATTCTAATTAATTCAAAAGGGTTCTGGAAGCTTCTGGTAGCTTCTCTGTATGAAAGAAACAAGCAGAAGGTTCATGATGTTTGGGTTATTCCTTCAGAGAAGCTGAGTAGAGCTGGTTTAAACTGGTTCTCTTATCTCTTTCTGTCAAGGTCATGCTGACGATAGAAGTAAGGCGAGAAGAAGCCTGGGTTTCATTTTCTTTTTCTTTCTCTTTTCCTTCTGGCGTGGTGTTCTGTGTATAGTGTTAAGATTTAGTCTTATACATTATTGTAAGTTTAAGTTACCACATTTTTTCGTGTATTGGGTGAGGTTTTTTGACTCAAAAATCACTTCAAAAACTGGGCTTGTCCAATACACGGATAGCAATATGGCGGGGGGGAGAGAGAGAGATCAGTTGGCAGGAGCACGGCTTCCCCAGATGCCGCAGTGAGTGGGGAGCAATCTGGGGGGGGGGATTTCCTGCCCGCAGCTGGACAGGGAGAAGCTGTGTGCCACCAGCCAGCTCTTTGGGGGGGGGCGCAAATTCACCTGATGCCGCTGTGCATAGGAAGTGCTCCCTGGATTGTTTCCCATGCATGACGGCATCAGGGGAGGTTGTGCTCTACAAACTGGAAGGCTGGAGGGAGCACAAATTCACCTGATGCCACTACGCATGGGAAACAATCTAGGGAGTGTTTACTGCCCACAGCTGCGTGGGGAGAGAGGTTCAACAACTTTGGTCCATCTCCCCTCATTTTCTTAAAATTTAGTCCCCCAAACTTGGGGTGGGGGTGTCTTATACAATGATACCTCGGGTTAAGTACTTAATTCGTTCTGGAGGTCTGTTCTTAACCTGAAACTGTTCTTAACCTTAAGCATCAGTTTAGCTAATGGGGCCTTCCACTGTCGCCGCGCCTCCAGAGCACAATTTCTGTTCTCATCCTGAAGCAAAGTTCTTAACCCAAGGTACTATTTCTGGGTTAGCGGAGTCTGTAACCTGAAGTGTATGTAACCTGAAGTGTATGTAACCCAAGGTACCACTGTACAAGGGGGCGTCTTATAGATGGAAAAAGTACAGTAAGATTGCTGCAACTGGATTGTGCCAATCCTGAATGTATTGGATTTGTGACCATTATGCTCATTTGCCTTCAGTAGCAGCAAAGCTCTGCTGGATGAAATATTAATTGCCTCTGGTCTATTTTGGGGAAATCCTGCAACATATTTAAGTTTTTACTCGGTTAACTATACATTGGAATCTGCTCTGGATCAATATCAAGTAGAATTCCATGGCAGAAATCTCGTGAGATCTCATAGGAACCTGCTGGTGCCACTTCGCAGGCACCACTGTGTAACTCAGGTTAGGGGAGGTTTCAGCCAGGCAAGGCGGCACAGAACCTCCCTGTTTTGCCTCAAGCAGTGAAACAGGACACAACGCCCTTGGTGGCGTGTCCCAGTTTCACAGTGTAGGGAGTGGGGGTTGGTGGGCTTTGTTTGGGCCACTTGCCTCTGACCGGTGCAAGCTGTCGGTATGTGAGCTCAGTTTAGAGAGCAGATAGAAACAGTGGTATTAGGTCAAAGCATCGCCTGTGACAGCAAACATTAGCAGCAGATGAAATTTCTTCATGGTAACCAGGGTCACCACAAGAATTCCCTTTCTAATCTGTTATATTTCCGCAAGATTTAGAATTCCAGAATGCTAGGCATTAAATACAGAGAATGCCCTTTCGCAGGCCACCACCACCACCCCAGAATTTCTGAGGGCAATGGAACTACAGTGGTACCTCGGGTTCCAGACGCTTCAGGTTACAGACTCCGCTAACCCAGAAATAGTACTTTGGGTTAAGAACTTTGCTTCAGGATGAGAACAGAAATCGTGCTCCGGCAGCGTGGCAGCAGTGGGAGGCCCCATTAGCTAAAGTGGTACCTCAGGTTAAGAACAGTTTCAGGTTAAGAATGGACCTCCAGAACAAATTAAGTTCTTAATCCAAGGTACCACTGTACCAGGTTGGTCCGTTTTTGGAAGTGGATTTGGAGATAGGAGTGGAAAAACTGAAGCACAGTGGTCAGCTGCCAAGAGAACAAGGAAAACAAGCAAGAAAACAATTTGTGGCAATAACAGAAAACTTGAGGTAAGGACCAATGTAATGTGAACACGCATCTGCTCCCGATAATGGAATTCTGTATGTACTGTCACACCCTTTCCCCCCTGTGTTTGTACCAAATTGCAGCATACAAACAGCCATACCTGTAACTTTTACTCTGGCAGAGTTTTACTCTTCATCCTCCTCACCCACTATGAAAAATATCTCTGTCTGGATATGCATGTACTTAAACCCACAAGGATTCTGGTGCAACATCTTTCCACTGAGGAAAACAAATTTGCAATGACGGACTAGATTGCAGGAAAATCCAGTTAATTAGAAATGGATTTCCTTTAGATAAAATAGTGACTGTATTGGGATTTTCCTCTGACATGTATCATTGTAATTGAGGCTTAGTTTCCAAAGTATCAACATGTAGAGTCAAAATATATAGGTTTTTTTTTCCACTGACAAACTAAAGCTGCTGTTTGATTGTCTTTTTACAGACTCAAGACTGCAGACGGTTTTTTATTTTTTAAAAATGCTTCAAATTATGTCAAAAGAAAACAAGAGTCCACAAAATTGCACGCTATGAAAAAAACTAATTATAAATGTTGCAGTACAATGTTTAAATGTCTGATTTGGAAAATAAAGAAAGACCTGCTTTTTTATTATGTATGTAGCCTGAATACAGTTTTATTATATCAATGGAATACGATAGTTTCTTCCCCCAAATAGTTTTCTACAAGAACTTTTTAAATCAAGGCACGTTGTTGTTTTTTAGTGATGTAAAGTTCCTTTTCTCTTTTTGGTTCAAGGAAGACAAAAATGAAGATAGACTACAGCATTTCCTTCGCACATATTCTAACTAAATTAATTTTTACAGTACCTCATTTCTTATGGTTCACCCTTGAGTAAATCTGTGAGTACTTTTTAGAATGCACAATGGAAAGTACATTTATAGGAACTAATATAATGCTTTCCCTTTTAAACATGGCTGTAAGGAGAGAAAATCACGGACGACATCCATAATGCCCTCCCCATCTGCATATTTCCTTCTTATATGTAAGTGTGTTTGTTTGTTTCTGTGTATGTGTGTGTGTCAATGCCTAGAGAAATTTCAGAACACCCAACAGTTGTTAAACAAGATTTCCTGCGGCTAGAAGAAGGAAGTTCCAGTGCCATACAGAGTTCCTTAGCTTAATAGACAACCACACAGAACTCAGTAGGTACCCAAACTGGTCCGTAGACTGCCAATGGTCCACAACCTTCATTGAGGTGGTCTGAGGCACGTTCACATTAGATATTCATAGGGACAATTATCTCAGTTATTTCTTGTACTTTATAGTTTTCTTTCCTTGGAATGTGTTTGAATCCACACCTGGCAGCCTGTTTTACCAGGCTCAAAACAGCCTCAAAAAATAAACAAGTGTGCCCTTTCTTCAGCTCCGCCAAGATAATTGTTTCCCAAAGATCAAGAGAGCTTTAGCTGATTTATCTACTGATCCCACCAATTAAAGGTTGCAGTCCTAAACTAATTAAATAGTCCCAATATATTCACAACCGGGGTATCTATCTGGCCGAACTAAACATCGTTGTCATTAGAGGATAAACTTGACAATGTAATTATCCTTCCCCCCCCCCCCACCACCACCATGCCATTCGATTGAATACTTGTCCTTTGGAAAAATGGAAACTGAAAACAAATCTAGAAATGGCTGCTATCAGAATTTCTGAAGCCACAATCTAGGAGTAAGTCCTATTGAATTAAATAAGACTTACTTCTAAGTAAACATGCATAGGCTTGCACTGGGACTCTCTTAATTTAACAACTTCTAATTTACTCCAAAGTCCTTCAGAGCATTTAGCTAACAATAATTCAGCACGTTGAGTATGATTATTTCTTCAATACTGGGATGCCCGCCAATGATTTTCCCCCCTCTCTCCAATGGCAGTGTAAAAATTCAAATGCACAATAGTTTCATTAATTTAGACCTTTACTTTTGTTTGTTTCACAGTGGTAGGGGGGAGTATTAGTTGTAGGACTATAGGTATGGATATAATTTTTAAGCGTTCAAAGAATTCATAGCCAACAATTCTTTTAAAAATAAAAAGCAGCAGACTCTCTTGTTGGTGCTTTCTCATTTCCTCCAATTTGCATCTTTCCTATAAATTCACAGATGCTGA
Source organism: Podarcis gaigeae (assembly GCF_964106915.1). Taxonomy (NCBI): domain Eukaryota; kingdom Metazoa; phylum Chordata; class Lepidosauria; order Squamata; family Lacertidae; genus Podarcis; species Podarcis gaigeae. Next base: position 76,864,479 of record NC_139682.1, on the reverse strand, counting down.
CAATAATTATGGGAACGTTTTATGCCTCCTCCATGTCTAATGTGATAATGCAAAGTATCTTTTGCATTCATATGCAATGTTTATTCATCCCTTCTTCATTTGCATAGCTGAATGAAATGTTAGATGCTCATTTTATGAGAATAGCTGCAAACCTCAGGATAAATGTTTTGCCTAAGGAAATAAAAGGTAAGGGGGGGAAGAATATTTAACAACATATTACAAACAATACCCCATGTCTTAAATGTACTACAGGTAAATTGCTTGTATACCTGCTTGTGAAACCTGATTAAATCTAGAATGCACAGAGGTGGAAGGTTGCTTCAGGCTCTTGACATGTTGTATCCTGGCTTGTAAGTCTAGTTTGTCTGGTGAGATCAGAGGCAAGGAAGCTTTTTCAAACCAAAAGCCACATTCCCTTGTGTGTAACTTTCTGAGGGCTGCAAGCCAACAGTGGGAGTGACCCAATCAAAAGTGGGTGGAATCAAAAGTAGGTGGAGTCAAAGCCATATAAATATTTCATTTGTTCACACACACTCATACACAACTCAGTGACACAAAGCCACTTCCAGCTTCAGAGGAGGTGGGATTGCGGGCTGCACGAGCGCAGTGGCTGGCTCTCAGCCTCCATGGGATGGAGGGAACCCTAGGCCGCATCATCCCCTGGACAGCCAATCGGCTGGCTCAGGGTGTGTGGCCTGCCCAATTTAACACAAGGGTGGCCGGGGAGCTCCCTCTTTTGCCGCCTCCAACTGCTCCGGTTTCCCACCTACCCACCCTTTAAGGTTTTGTCTTTGACCTTGCTATGGACCTTGGTTGGTCGCCGTTAAGGGGCCTGGTAGGAATTTTTTCCACTTGGCAAATTGGCACCAGCCACTTGGTTTTTCGCCTACCTCGTAGCAAATCGTCACAACATCCTTGGTATTGGCAGTTAGGCATTGGTATTGGTATTGTTGTGTAGATGAAGGGGGGAGGAAGTGCCATCACCTCCCCTGCATATTGAAGGGAAGTCCGATAAAGGATTCTGGGGGGCGTGGCCCTGTCCAAAGCCTATGGAGGTCTGGGCCTAAGGCACGCCCCCGAGCGGTGACCCCAGGGGAGATCCTAGTTGATGTGCATCAGCAGGACTCCCCCTACTGGTGGTTAACCCTTTAAGCAAATGGGCTGAAGCCGGATAGTCAGTTAGAACCAATGCCTAAGCCAATACCACTCATCACCTGTAACCAATAAAGTTGTGGCCTTATTTAGCCCATTAACCTTAATTAATTGTGTCATGTGTCTTTATTTCCACTGGGGGAGGGTGGGAACTCGCCATGCAAATCCATCCATTCACATCTACGCAGCCCATCAAAACACATCTTTCCATTCACATACAGAGTGAAATCTAATGAATAGTTACATTCCAATTGCATATTAGTGTGGGAGCTATGGATCAGATTAGTTCATACTGGAATTCACAAAGCTTGTATTTCTCAAGGACATGATTTAGTGCAGGCATAGGCAAACTACAATTCCCATCATCCCTGACCACTGGTCCTGTTAGCTAGGGATGATGGGAGTTGTAGTCCCAAAACTTATGGCGGGCCGAGTTTGCCTATGTCTGATTTAGCGGTATAGGAAGGCGCTTGGGTGAATTGCAGGCTTGGACACTGTCTTCTTCCCTTTCCTCTGATGCAGCCATGACAAAGAGATCAGAAACAGTGTTTCCAAGGTTAAACTAACCATTATTTGTTGTTACAGCTAACTACAATAAACTGGAGTTAGTTTAAACTGTGGCCCATTATAGCCAGGATCAAACAATGGTTCCTTAACATGTTTTTTCCCCCAACAAACCCTAGTTTAAACCAAGGATAACTCCTTAGCTCTGGTCCCAAGGCGGAGCCTATGAGCCAAGGTGGGTTGGTTCTCACAGCACCAAGGAGAGCTCCCCGGGCTTGTTGGAAGTAAAGCTGGAACTTTTGAGCCACTGCCTCCAGTCTACCTCTTCTATCCTCTGTCTCCTTGAGTGGACCACTAGATTCTCTTAAAGGGTCAGCCCTTTGGACTGAAGATGTGTGTGTCTCATTGGATCCATGGGCTCCTGTGCCAGACTAGCAAACTACTGTGATTGTCCAGTATATTCTTAAAGCTTTGCCTTCCCCTTTGCTTCCTTTCATTTCTATTGCTGTCTCCTTTTATAAACTCCATGGAAATAGATATAGATATAGATAGATAGATGATAGATGATAGATAGATAGATAGATAGATAGATAGATAGATGATAGATAGATAGATAGATAGATAGATAGATGATAGATAGATAGATAGATAGATAGATAGATAGATAGATGATAGATAGATAGATGATAGATAGATAGATAGATAGATAGATAGATAGATAATAGATAGATAGATAGATAGATAGATAGATAGATAGATAGATAGATGATAGATAGATAGATAGATAGATAGATAGATAGATAGATGATAGATAGATATAGATAGATAGAGCTAGATATAGATGATAGATAATAGATAGATAGATGATAGATAGATAGATAGATAGATAGATGATAGATAGATAGATAGATAGATAGATAGATAGATAGATAGATGATTGATAGATAGATAGATGATAGATAGATAGATAGATAGATAGATAGATAGATAGATAGATAGATAGATAGATGATAGATAAAACTTTATTTGCATTAGCCAATGGCCATAGCAATAGTAAAACATTACAGTATACACAGAAAAGGAAATTTGATAAAAGAGCACAATTTAAAGTCCTGAATCAGCAGTCAGTTAGTGGCCCTTATTCTGATTGCCCCTGCTATGAAGCTAGCAACCTTTGCTGTTATCTGCTCATTTTGATCTGATAGAAGAAAGGACATTGTGGCAGTGGTTGAGCGCCCTGGGGTGGTTAGTACGAATGGGGTGATGATCTCATTCCTCAGGTCTTTGTAGAGAGTACAAGACAGGAGGTCGTGTGCCGCTGTTTCGGTGCTACCATCTCCACAGGGGCAAAGGCATTTCTCAGGCGGGATCTTTTGGAATCGACCCTCAGGTACTGCAGATGGCAAAGCTTCCAGTCTTGCAAGTGTAAAAACACATCTCTATTTTGGGATAATAAGTTTATGCAGATATGGGGCCAGAGAACCAAAACTCCATGGAAATAACTTCCGCCTGTGCTGAAAAGGCAATGCTGGGCTTCCCAGGAAGTAAGCATCAGGGTTGTGCTATTGCAGAACCAAGTTCCACTTAAGATACAATGAAAGCTGTCTTGAACCAGGTTGGACTGGCTTCAGTATTGTATCCTGTGACTAGTAGCTGTCTTCATTGTCTCAAACAGAGGACTTTCTCATTACCTGCTGTCTAATCCTATCTATTTCTTTTCTTTTTTCACAAAATATACTTACATGACGTGCACAAAATTTGAAACACTTGTCAATGCGGCTTACACAATACATACAGAATTTGAAACATAGGTTTCAATTTCAGAAAATAAGAATACTAGAGCAAAATCCTCCTGGAGTAAAACTGAAATAAAACTGTTTTGACCTGACATCTGAATCTTTACAGTGAAGATGCCTGCCCGGTTTCTACTGGGAAGAAGTTCCCTAGAGTTTGGTCCACTAACATGACTCCTGGGTGATGCAAGTCGTGTTTCTGGGCCATGGTGGACAACAAATAGTGCCCCCCCCCCCGAATCACTGATTAGCTTGGAACATAAGGGGCAATATCCTGGGTCTAAGTTGTTCAGAGCTTTGTACAAGGACCCTGAACCTTATCTGGTGGTAGATGGGAGGCCAAGCCTTTTGACATTGATGTTATTTGTTGGTGGTACCCTGTTCCCATCTGTTCCCATCACCAGACAACTTGCCGCATTCTGCAGTAGCTGAAGCTTCCAGATTAGACCCAAAGGTAACCCCACATAGAGCTTAGAGCAGAAGTCCTGTCTTGAGGTTACCAGTACTATGGTAAGGTTGTCCCTATCCAGGAACTGGTGGTGTTGGGGGGACAAATCATGGGCTGTATCATTAAGATATGGTCCTTCTCACTTCAGAATGCTGCTTCTATGTTCTTCTGAGCAGATCCTCAACTGCATACAGTTTCCAAATTTGGACGGCCTCATTTTCCATAGTTTCTGACCCCATTCCACAAGAAAGTGGAAATACTTTGGCCAGCCTACGTACTGCAAATACAACAGATTTATGATGTCATGTTGATGCTGGCTGGAACGCGTGTTATTATCCAAGCCATTTTAATTTATTACTGCCCAGCAAAGTGACTATCACTGAAGCGAGTCAAAAAAGGGCATGAATGCCATGCAGTTCAACATAGCCTCCCTGGATTGCTATATTATATTCTGAGAAGCAATTTGAATCACTACTGGGAATGTGTTAAACCCATATTAGAGTAGCTTAAAGTAAATCCATGCCATTATCTAGTGAACAGGAGAAGTTGCTAAGTAAATACACAGCAGAAGGATAAACACATTTCATCAGAGAGACATACAGAATGGTCATCTTCCCACTCACTGCAATTTTACTTTCCACCTCTACTGTGCTCACTCATTAATGGTTCTCTGGATCTGATATTCTACACAAAACCAACCCCTTCAGTCAATGGATAAATATGGGTGGGTGGGTGGAGGGGGGTTTGCCACGAAACCATTCCGAACCACATCCCAACTTGTATAACTCAGGACAGTTTAGACGGGACACTTGCTGCGTTGAGCATCGAGATGGGGAAGAAAGTTGACTGAGTTCTCATCTAAAGGTGAAACTACCTAAACTACCTAATCTGCATGTTCAATACGCAAACCGAAACAGAGAAAACCTTTGAAATCATCACTTCTCTGAATTTTGCAAGGCAATTATTTAGCCAACTGAAATACACATATAGGGGAGGGTAAATGCAAAAATGCTATCAATGAGGGACAATGGATTTTCACCAATGTGCATATTAGGCAAAATTCCATACACAAATATTATGAGAAATTTGCATTGAAATGCTGGTGAATTTTCAGGACTATTTTTAAAAAATCACAGTTTTGGAACTGTTAAGAACTGAACTTGAGAGACACAGAGAGAGACTGAAAATGGCAGGTTTCCTGGGTTGTAGCACCTGCATAAAACCTGGGGCATCTGACACCTCCACTTGGCAAGAAATTCCTATCATGAGCAACTGGGCAGGCGTAGGACCCAGTGTGTAAATACTGTCAAACGACTCTCCAAAACCTGGAGACGGCCTTCTTGTAATCATAGCCACAAGACGAAAAGGCAAGCCACTTGAAGCATTTAAACTGGAACTGAACATAACCATTTGAGAATAATCAAGCCATGACTGTGGCTGGGTGGTCCCAAAGAGCTCTTATTCTTGATAGTAATTTCACTAGTAAAAAGTACTATGAAATCCTACTTACTCCTCCACTGTGCTATAACCCCCTAACTAATAAAATGAATCTTTAGCTAAGAAAATGGCATTGCGCTTCGAGGCCCCCAAGCCCTTCCCTGAAAATAACTTCATACTGACACGTAATTTTAGTTTAAGTTTTTGGGCAAAATTAGGCCACAACTTTATTGATTACAGCAAAGTGAGCAGTATTGGCTTAGGCATGGGCAACAGACTATAACTGACTCCTGCCTCTCTGGCTGGAAGTCTGAAAGGGTAAACAAACGAGGGAGCAACATCGATGAAGTCCGATCGAAGCTCACCCCGGGGTTCCTGTGGTCCTGGCATGGCCCTAGCCCCTCAAGAGGACTTCGGACAAGATCCAAGACCCCCAGATTCCTTTACTGGAATACCCTTATTCATGGAGGGGCAGGTGATGGCCTCACCTCCCCTCCCACACACTTCAATAAGCCAATACCTAACTGCCAAGCCTTACAAAGTTGTGACGATTGCTAAGGGGGTAGGCAAAAACCAAGTGGCTACAGCCAATCTGCCAAATGGAAAAAATTCCTACCCAGCCCCTGCTCCAAAGCAGGTGACCCAATCCAAAGCAAGGCCAAAGCACCAGCACCTAAAATTAGGGAGGGAGGGTGGGTGTTCGGCAGAGTGAAGCAAGCACCCCCAGTTACATTGCACTGCCGCTTTTATAGGCCCCAGGAATCACGGCAAAGCCACTTCCGGCCTGCCCAGGAGGTGGGATTGCGGGCTTCACGCCCACCCCACGTGAGCGGGGGCTGGTCCCAGCCCCCGCGAGAGCAGGGGAATCCCGGCCGGGCCAGCCTCCCCCCCCAGCCAGCCAATCAGCTGGCTGATTGGGGGGCGTGGTTTGCCCTATTTAGAGCCGGCATGGAGGGGGCTCACCCTCTTTTCGCCGGCTCGCCCTCACGTTTTCCCACCCTCCCTCCCTTTAAGTAGGCTTAGGTAGGTCTTTGACTTTGCTATGGACTTCGGTCTGTTGCCGCAAGGGGCATGGTAGGAATTTTTCCCAATTGGCAATTTCTGGCCTTTTGGTTTTTCACCTACCTCGTAGCAACTCGTCACAACTTCTCGGCATTTGGCGGTAGGCATTGGTAAGAAGGGGTTAAGAGGATGTGGGGGGGAGGAACGCCATCACCTCCCCCCAGCGAGTGAAGGGTGGTCCGTTAAAGGACTCCGGGGGGCGTGGCCCTGTCCAAAGCCTATGGAGGTGTGGGCCAAAGGCACGCCCCAGAGCGGTGACCCGGGGGAGCTCCTAGTCGACGTGCCTTGGCAGGAGACTCCGCCGATTTAAGGTTAACCCTTCCCCGTGTCTCCAGCAAATGGGCTGGAGCCGGATAGTTGTTAGGACCAATGCCTAAGCCAATGCCTCTCATTCCTGAATTCAATAAAGTTGTGGCCTAATTCGCCCAATTAACTTTAAATTTGGTGTCTCGTGTCTTTATTTATCCTGGCGGGGGCGGGAACTCGCCACACAACCACCCCGATTGGCCCAAACAGCCTAACACGATCCTGGGGCCTAACAGTTAAGGCTTGGGCCATGCCCGGCAACAATTCTCCCAGCGGGGGTGCCTTAGGGGCCCACACACAACCAGGACCCTCACTAAAGAGGATCCCATTTGTCTCTAACACTCTCTAACCCCCAAGCTAACACAATAACCTCCTAACTAATCAAATTGCTCCTTAACTGATAAAACGACTCTCTTTCTCCTTCTCCTCCTCCTCCTCTCTCCTTGTATCTCTCTCTCTCTGCTTCCTCGCAATCTCTTTCGCTTTCCCTGTCTTCACTATTTCTCTCTCCCTCCCATGTGTTATGGTTACTGTAGCTGCCATGATTAATACAAATGCACATTGTTCCTCTTCATGCAAATTTTTATAGCTGGATTAAGCTGCTGCTGCTGTTGTTTTGATTTTTATTTATTTTAAAGCTCTTCTAGGCTACTCTTTTTCTCATGGCTTCAAGTGCAGTGTCAAAGCGTAAAATAAAAACTGCCTCCAGACCCCAGATCACCACTTTCACTGCCTGTCCAAATTCTGATGAGAAGGACAGGACTCATTGACTATTTATTTATGGATTACCCAGCCTTCGTCTTAAGGTTCCAGAGCAGGTTACAGTCTTAAAAGCCATTTGAAACCATTTACAACCATAAACATTAGCTGGGTCCTAAACACATACACCTCAAGTGTCAAAAGCCAGGGTAAAGATGTGCTTTATTTTTTTAAAAAAAAAAAGCTAAAAGACTAGGGCCTCTGTTGGACTGGAGCTGAGTTTGTGTGTAGCTCCTTATCGTCAGCCCTGCCTACTGTAATCAAATAGCACATTCCCATCCACTCCACTGGATTTCAGAATCTATAACATTAACTATTCAATTTAAAGCCACAAGGATTTATAAAGACTTTATATTCCCTGCTGTTTTTTATGGCTGGACATTGAATTTTTAATGTATGATTAACTGCAATAGTCTCATTGGATATCTACAGGCTTTTCAGGCAAATATGTTACAGGCACTGTCAGCATGTGATGCTGATAAAATCTTATTTGCATTTTTCATCTTAGAAGGGAGTATTGTTTTCTTAACAGTAAGAAGCCAATGTGTACAATCTCTGCAGTGGAAATTAATGTAAATCGTGGCAGATGTAGACTTTTGTTTGCTTGTTACCCAGGGGTTTCTGTGGTACTTAAGAACAAATGGGATTAATTTGTTCTTAATCTAAAAAAACACATCTGTGTTTTGAAATACATAAAAAGCTGCTTCTGTGCAGTTTAATGAGTCTAACATTGCACAAATGTTCTCAAGTAGCATCGTTGGAGGCAGCCCATCAAATCAGCAAATGCGTTCAATCTACAATCAAGTTGAGCTAGGGATCAAGTCTACACATACAGCAGAATGACATGAACGAATGCTAACATGGGAAGAGAGGGCTAATACCATACAGGTGAGAGGTGCCATTTTGTAGTGCACCTTGAGATTGAAAATTCCTGGCAAAACAGAAAGAACAAAATTAATTAACACAGGAGAGAGAGCGTTTTTGATCTTCACCTGTAATCTGAAATGGTACTGCTGATTCACCTCAGCTCTACCACCTCACTCCACTGTAAGCGCAGGTCAAGCCTAAACCAGCTTGAAATTGAGCATTTTAAGAACCAGTTCTATATCCCAGGGGTTAGCAATCAATAAACCTGACGGCCCCATGCTTCCTCTGAAACGTAATGCTTAGCTTGGTGCTGGTGATCCTGGAGGATAGGAGCACCATCAAGAACATAGCCAAGTACTGTGGTTCTTTGGTTCTTGAACTTAATCCATTCCGGGAGTCCATTTGACTCCCAAAACTCCCAAAAACCAAGGCGCAGCTTCTGACTGGCTGCAGGAGTTTACTGCACACAAGTGGAAGTCACGTCAGACATTTGGCTTCAGGAGCCAAAATGTACAAGCACCAAGGCATTTGAGAACCAAGGTACGGCTGTAAATAAATAAAAATACTTAACTAAAAGTAGAAATAATCAGAACATTTGAAATTGAATGCTCAGTGAGCTATCAATGAGCTATGCTTACTGAGTATGCACAGCAAAACTGCACTGGAAAAAAGTAGGAATTTGAGAAAGGTGCTGAAAAGGTTTTCAGCAAATCCAAGAAAACTTGTTTTAGTTTAGATTTTTTAAAAATAAGATGGAATTTCTTTGTAATTTTGAAAAACAATACTCATTAATCGCATGAAAGGTACACCTCAGTGTTTGTTTGTTTTTTAAATTAACTTCTTAGTTTTCAAATGAGTAAAGATTTTCAGATTTTTCTAAGTGTCTAGGTTCAAAAGAAAGTAATTTTAAATAACTGCTGTTGAGACGTTTCATTGTCCAGGCCCATAAAAATATTATTCAAACTTTTGCTGGCAGAACTTTTCAAAACAAAACGTAAGTATCAAAGATACAACCAAAATATCTATACAATGTCTTGTGCCAGCACAGGCTCAGCATCTTAGAAAATATGAAATAATCCAAACAGACCTAGAAGCAGAGGATCATCTCTTCCCACAGACTGCATTCCAGATTCCATTGGCCTTAGGCTGTTTACTCTCCCTTCAGGAGTGCTTCATTTACATCTTTCTGTTCTCTGTCATGTTCAGAGAAAGACTGACAGCCACCACCCTTTCAGGATGGCGAATTTGTAACTCAATACCCTCGTCAAGTGATCAAAAGTTACACGCAGTTTAGAGTAACAGAAAGCAATCAACAGGTAATCATTAACCCATTTAGACGCTCAGAGTACTTTAGAAAACAATTGTGGAAAACCCCCAATGTTAGCAATACACATTTAGCCATTTTCCATTTTAAACCTTTATTAATATACATACATTTTTCATTATTGTGTGAATTAAATCAATTATATTTCACTGTCCTGACCCACAAAGACCACCAGCCATTCTTGACTTACTACAATCTTCTGCACAAACAGGGGTCCTAATAAATTAAAGCTGGGTAGTTCATCAGTTGCTCAGAGTTCACTTAAGATGACATGCACAAGAGAGATGTCACAAAACATGACAGGATGCCAGCTTTCCAATGTGATCTCACAAGCACTATGACAGACAGAAGCAGCAGAGTCAATGTTTATGGCAAGAACGCTAAAGCCAGGTGGCGCTGTGGGTTAAAGCCTCAGCGCCTAGGACTTGCCGATCGAAAGGTCGGCGGTTCGAATCCCTGCAGCGGGGTGCGCTCCCGCTGCTCGGTCCCAGCGCCTGCCAACCTAGCAGTTCGAAAGCACCTCCAGGTGCAAGTAGATAAATAGGGACCGCTTACCAGCGGGAAGGTAAACGGCGTTTCCGTGTGCGGCTCTGGCTCGCCAGAACAGCGATGTCACGCTGGCCACGTGACCCGGAAGTGTCTCCGGACAGCGCTGGCCCCTGGCCTCTTGAGTGAGATGGGCGCACAACCCCAGAGTCTGTCAAGACTGGCCCGTACGGGCAAGGGTACCTTTACCTTTACCTTTTTACCTATCAAGTAAAACCCAAGTATTCTAGCTTAACTAGTTTGTGAAGCAGCCTTTCAGAAAGAAAGCATTATGTTGTCCGTTTACAGGTTTGTTTGGTTATATATATATATATATATATATATATATATATACCCACACCCACACACCTAATAACTATTTTTTCCCCTTTACCATCCACCTCGCAAACAACCCAATCTTATTTCGGTTTGCTTTAGTGGCTGCAAAGCAATATCCTGGTAAGAATATTGCTGGGAGCAGTAATTGAGTGAAATAGGCTATGAATTCTTCTCCTGTCCCGGTCTAGCAAATACATGGCATTAAAGAATAATTGTCTTCAGTTTGTGGCAACATCAACAGGAGTACTTTACTGTTGAAAGCAAAAAATATGAGATAAAAAAACACCCGGTACTTTTCATCACCGCTCAATTGCAGCGATGTCACATTTTCTCTATCACCCTTTAACAGTTTTAGATCCAATTCTGGAGAGTTACACTTGGGCCATTTCAAATCAAAGTGGAGTGAAAGTTATAGAGGGAGGGAGGGAGGGAGGGAGGGAGGGAGGGAGGGAGGGAGCCAGTGCCAGTGCCAGTGCCAGTTTGTGATACCTGGGCAAGTTTAAGAGTGTTGTATTAATTTACAAGGGCATTAACAAATTGGATCCAAGATCTTGGCTGCCTGATTCCTTATAAGGTAAAGGGACCCCTGACCATTAGGTCCAGTCGTGGCCGACTCTGGGGTTACGGCGCTCATCTCACTTTATTGGCCGAGGGAGCCAGCGTACAGCTTTCGGGTCATGTGGCCAGCATGACTAAGCCGCTTCTGGCGAACCAGAGCAGTGCACGGAAACGCCGTTTACCTTCCCGCCAGAGCGGTACCTATTTATCTACTTGCACTTGATGTGCTTTCAAACTGCTAGGAGCTGGGACCGAGCAACAGGAGCTCACCCCGTGGCAGGGATTCGAACCACCAACCTTCTGATCAGCAAGTCCTAGGCTCTGTGGTTTAACCCATGGTGCCACCCGCGTCCTGATTCCTTATACCCCTGCCCAATCACTGAGATGTTTGGGAGAGTCACAAGATCGTATCCTTTCCACTACCGCATTGAACTTCTCTTGCACAACACAACTTTCCCCTCCTCTCCTCTGCAGGCCCCCATGCACCCTCAAGATTTGCCCCAGAGCGTTGGAGGACCCTCTGGAGCAGATTTTGAGAGTGCTTGGGGAGGAGAAGAGAGGAGATCCCACTGCACCCAAGGCACTCTGCACATGTGCAGCATTGGCTGTTAGTTAGTGGTCCCCCACGTGTCTCATGTATGACTCATATCCACCAGGAGCTATTCATTCAGTATTGTGGCCAGGGCCGGATTTAGGTTTGATGAGGCCCAAGCTCCTGAAGGTAACGGGGGCCCTTTATGTCCAGCTGTCCTTTGTCAACAACAAATTGTCGCTGTTTTTTGTGTTGAATATATGCTATATGGGAATTATGGACCTAATAGGTATCTAAAGCCATTTGCACATAACAAAATATGTACCTGTATTTTATCAAAGTAATTGCTGAGCTGAAATACATTTAAGGAAGAAGTATATTAACAGTGAAATACAATTAAGAAGTATATTGGGGGGGGGCAAGAGAGTGGGGCCCTAAGTTATAGCTTGTTTAGCTTATACGTAAATCCAGCACTGATTGTGGCCCAATTCTGAGGAACTCTCTCTTTGTTGAGATTGGACAGACCCCTGCCCTCTTGAAATTCCAGCACTTATTGCAGACTTTTTAAATTTCAACAGGCATTTCCAGTTATTTTTTCTCATTTTATGCTTAATTTTAACTGATTCTATGGTATATCCCTCTTCAACGCCATTTAAAATCTGTGGTAGTACATAAACAAGGTGTTTTCCCTGTGCACCCTGCCCTTCCTTACTTCCCCATCTGCTTTTGTGGCACTATCTTCTCACAGTGCACAGTCTGGGTTTTCTCCTAGGTCTCTGCAAAGCCTACAGCATCTTAATCAGTCCATGATGAACATTTGAGCAAGTTGCCCATTGAGTCCAGTAGAGACCAAATTCAAAGGCCAGCCAGGCCCTTATCCTTTACGAGAGGCGCAACTTGCACCCAAGATTGAGGGGGCCTGGTGCACGATGTGCATGCATGATATCGTGTGCAATGCGCATTGTGTGTGGGTATGATGTCATGCGTCCAGCATGTGCAACATCGCATTATCAGGAGGGGGCTGAGCGTGGAGCTCCTCCTCTCTCATGCTCAGGAGGAGCCAGCCACAGAAGCCACATTGTGCTCAGCTCCACACTTAGCCTGTTCCACCCCCTCAACACTGAGGGGGCCCAGTCCCTTCCCAACACCTTGGGACACTGGTGGCGCTGTGGCTTAAACCACAGAGCCTAGGACTTGCCAATCAGAAGGTCAGCAGTTCAAATCCCCGTGACAGGGTGAGCTCCCGTTGCTCAGTCCCAGCTCCTGCCAACCTAGCAGTTTGAAAGCACATCAAAGTGCAAGTAGATAAATAGGTAGCACTCCGGTGGGAAGGTAAACAGCATTTCCGTGCGCTGCTCTGGTTAGCCAGAAGCGGCTTAGTCATGCTGGCCACATGACCCGGAAGCTGTCTGCAGACAAATGCCGGCTCCCTCGGCCAATAAAGCGAGATGAGCGCTGCCACCCCAGAGTCGGCCACAACTGGACCTAATGGTCAGGGGTCCCTTTTTACCTTTAAAACACCTTAGCCACATAGAGTTGGCACCCTTGTCCTTTGCTGTAGCTTGGCATTTTGAACATTGAGGGGTTATGTCTTACCTGAGATTTCATCAGATTAGCCCAGAATTGGCTGCCATTATATTCTCTTCAGAGCCTCGCTACCTTGAATCCAGTTTGCAGCCCTCCAAAAAAGTGCTTGATGGCTTTATCTGAATTTACTTGTGTGAAAACATTATTTCCCGCCTTTCTAGTGCTCTTGCAGCTTACAACAATTTTGAAACACAATGCTATATGACGTGTTAAAAATATAAAAATATGCAACATTAAAATACAGTTCAAAAGCAACAGTAGCAGAGATTGTACTTATGATGAAGTGACCATGTGATGAGCAACATGGTACACAAAAGTACTGCTTCTGATTTATTAATTGTGTGGGGGATTCTATGTGTATTGCTTGCCTTAGTAATATTAAATAAAATTTTAAATTTTTATCCTGTTTCATGCTATTGGGGTCATGTTGCTGCTTTAATTACATTTTACCACAGATACCATTTCCTCTTGCTTTCTAGCTCAGTCACGTGGTTGATCTTGCCAGTAAGGAATCACATAGCAAATAGAATGATGTCATAACACCAAGTAGCCAATCAGATGTGTCTGTCTCATGACATCAACTGAGAGAAGGAGGGGGGAAGCAGTGAGGTTACTAAGTGAACATGTTCACAAAGGAATTGTTCCCCCCAAAAAATAAATGTTGGGGAAAGGAGGTGGTTTTTTGGACTGCTGAAAGTGTTCAGAAAACAGTCAGTAGGTTCAGCTGAGTTTTAGTTAGATTATTGTTTCATAAAATCAGAAGAGACAGTAAGAGCAGGCAGATCTGACTGGTGAGTTATATGATATCATCCCTCATGCTTCTGATCCGTAATTGCTACCTATGGACTCTGAGTTTCAGGTGCTTCTCTGCAAGATGCTGCAGGTGGGCAGGTCACAGGCTATTCCCTCCACCCATATTTCTACATGTCATAGTTCAGTCTAAGCCACACTGTCTAAATTAAGTCCTGTCTGCATCCAGTCACGTCCTCTATTTTTAGGGTTCATGATATCACCTGCTTCATTTTTCATACCCCTAGTGTGAAGAACAAAAGTCTGCTCCCGCTACATGCAACAATAAAGCATAGTAAATTACAGTTATTGGAACAAAAACTTTTAAAGAGTGGCAAGAATTGAAAGCATGAAGCAGGTATTCTTCATGCGATGAAAAGGTATTGTGGACATAACCCACCAGGACCTTCTCACAGAAAAGTGAGATGAATGGAAATTAGAGGAGAGCATGTTTATTTTTTTCTAATTTTAGTTCGCCTTAGGAGAGAGCGCACGTACAATTCTGCATTCATTGTGAGTTGTTACCATAAATACAATACATTAGCAAAGCTGGTTTTGAGTTTGCTTTTTAAAAAATAAATAGATGCCGTATTGTAAATATCAAGAAACTACAAAGGAGACTATAACTTTCTTAATGAGGAAAGCAGACTGTGGGTTGTATCCTGTTTTGATCCATTCAGAGTTGTCCCACTCTGAGTGGAACTAATAGTGGCTACAACCCACTATTACCAAGGCATCCAGTTGAGAGGATGAGCATAAAATTTGATAGATTGAGAACCTAGTGAGATCCATAGCTTGACCCAAGCCTGCATGTCATGGATGTATAAGGAAGATGTCCAAAGTACTGCTAGCTCATTTTTAGACATTGACTGCCCTGGTGTTCACAGCTTGGCAATAAAAAGGGGAAAGGGAAAATTGAGTGTTCCAGCAAATGCCACGGACTAGCTCGAAACATTGCCATAAGCAGGAAAGCTGGACCAAGGATGTTGGGAGAGGTACATAACTGGTGGATAACAGCACAAAGCCATGATGGACACCAAGGACCACACTGCCCTGTTTCAAAATTGGAGAGAGCACTTAGATTTGCTCTGGGCCCCTCTCCATACCTCTGCCATTCCTCAAGATGGAGTGTGGGGCAATACAAGTCAGGGCATTAGTCACCGAGGTCAGCTGAAGTTCCTGTTAACTATGTGGAGAAATACATGTTATGTTCTTAAAATTAAATATTTCATTTAGAAGCCAAAGATCAGGGTTTTTTAAATCACCATTCCTCTGCATCCTCCTTAAACTGTACAAGTATAATTAAGTTCTTGGCAGTTGGTTTCTCAATAAAATTTAATCATGAGAACATAAGAGGCATCTACCGTATTTTTCGCCCCATAGGACGCTCCGTCCCATAGGACGCACCTAGTTTTTTTGGGGGGGAAATAAAGGAAAAAAAATTCCCTTATTTCCCCCCCAAAGGCAGGTCAGGGAAACCGAACCAGGTTGAGGAATGGCGCTGCGCCTCCCTGCTGTCCCCCGAGCTTGTGGGGCTGGCCGATGTCTGCCTCAGGCGGCAGGCTGCTATCCGCAGCGTGGGGAGCCCTGCAGGGAACTCCTGCAGGGCTCCCCACGCTGTGGATGTCTGCCCGGCGTGCGGGGCGCTGTGCTCCAGGGCGCCCAGCCCGCCGGGTGGCAGGCTGCTAACCGCAGCGTGGGGAGCCCTGCGGAGAACTCCCACAGGGCTGCCCAGGCTGCGGATGTGCTCCCGAAGCGTCGGGCGCTCTGCTTTCAGGGCGCCCGACACTCCAGGAAGCAGGCTGCTATCCGCAGCCTAGACAGCCCTGCCGGACCTCCTGCAGGGCTGCCTAGGCTGCGGATGTCTTCCTGAAGCCTGGAGAGCGAGAGGGGTTGGTGCGCACTGACCCCTCTCACTCTCCAAGCTTCAGCCAAAGCCTGCATTCGCCCCATAGGACACACCCAGATTTCCCCTTCATTTTTGGAGGGGAAAAAGTGTGTCCTATGGGGCGAAAAATACGGTAGCTGGCCACTGTGAGAATGCAATATTGGAGTAAATGAGCCTTTGACTTGATCTAGGTGTGCTGCTCTTATGTTCTTCAAGCTGCCCCTCTGATAAAGACTGTTCCTTATAGGACCCAATGCACCACCTTATTCTTGGTCAACAGGGAATTTTCCATCGCATTTGATAGCAAACATACACCTTGTAGAGCAGGTATGAGGAACATTTGGCCCTCCAGATGTTGCTAAACTATGATATCCATCTTTCCTGGTCATTGGTTGGGGCAGTTCAGCAACATCTGGAGGGTCAAAGGTTCTTCACACGTCCTGTAGACAGAAGAAAGCAGTGGCTGGCCTGAACTAGATGGCAAGTATTAGATTTAGGGGAATGGAGCAGGGAGACAGAAAGTACACTGCATCTTTTTAAGAACTCTCAGCTGGAATCACAGAGAGAAGAGAAAAACATGGAAACAGTCCAATTTTTTGCCATTTGGTTTCTCCCCCCTCCCCACCCCCTCTGGGAACAGCACAGCTATTTATTATTCAGGAAGTGTTGCATTCAGTATGAATATCTTCAGGGACTCAAGGCCTTGAGAACAGAGGATGCTGGTTTTTAAAAAGACAATGTCTTTCATTTGCTCAGAAGTGACCTTTCAATCCCGTCGGCATAACAGACAACTCCGGAAGACCTGAATGCAAATCGGACCATCAGCACCACTGGGTATAAGCTCTGCTATGGGTTCCTAGCAGCAACATTCACCTATGTATTTTTTTTAATATAAATATGCATCTTGCCTTTCTTCGCTGAGCACTCCATGAGACGAAAAGCAGAAATGCACCATTGCAGAGCAAATAATATAACAAAAGTCAACAGATAAAAATGGGGGTGGGTTAAAAGGACAGCCTGCTAAAACCCTCATCTGGATAAGGATAGGGAGCCTCCAGTTCCCATCAGCCATAGGTGGCATGACAAACGGACAAGGGTGATGCGAGCTGAGATTCAGCAACAACTGGAGGGCTGCAGGTTCTCCCCCCACTGACCTAGGTCTTAAGCCACCCAAGGAGCCATTATAGCAGCCTGGTTGAAGCGGATATTTGGCCAAGGACCAAACAGGCATGAGACAAGGCATTGGCATTCTGTTTTCAAGCTCTATGGGAGGGATTTAACTAAGGAGCTTCCCCTAATGGGTCAGGTGCTGGTCTTAATCTTTAAAGCCCTTTGTGGCTTAGGGCCCTCGTATCTACGGGACCGCCTCTCCTGGTATGCCCCGCAGAGGACCTTAAGGTCCATGTATAACCATAGTGTAGAGGTCCCGGGCCCTAAGGAAGTCAGACTATCCTCCACCAGGGCCTTTTCAGTGATGGCTCTGACCTGGTGGAATGCTCTGTCCTATGAGACTAGGGCCCTTCAAGATTTAACCTCCTCCTATAAGACAGAGCTATTCCGCCTGTCCTTTAATTTGAATTCAGCCTGATCTTTTATTTCCCTTCTCTTCCTTCCCCCTCCTTTTTTATGAAGATCACCCACTCGGAGACCCCACAGCTAATTCTCCCCTGGCCTCCTTGCTGGCCTAAGTAGGAACAATTCAGCCAGCAAGCCCTGGGGATTATCTAATTGATTTTTTATTTTTGAATTTTGTTATTCATGTTTTTATACTGTATTTTATGCTGCTTTTATAACTAAGTGTTTTAAAGTGTTTTAAATTTGTTGTTAGCTGCCCTGAGCCCAGTTTTTGAACCGGAAAGGGTGGGGCATAAATAAAAATGTATTATTATTATTAATGCAACAGGATCAATTAGCATTAAAACAAGCCTTGTTATCCCAGGTGGTATCTGTACTGGATTTGAAATTTATTTTAGAAATGTCATTGTTTTATCCATAGTTTATAGCACTGCAATTCACTGCAATAAGCCTCAGAGGAAACAATTCAGAAATAATAATAATAATAATAATAATAATAATAATAATGGCAGACCATTATGTTTCCATGAAGAGAATGGCACCTGGACTTCTTTTTTCTATTAAGGAAGCAGGGTATGAAATTAGATGGCTCTACTGGGGCAAGTAGGGATGGGACATTTGGCATTTGTATACCAGAGATATTGCATTGTGCATTCTCTTTCCCTTCCTACAATAGAGGTAGGTCTCAGCACTATCACTGTGTCAAAAGAATTTGCATTTTCATGAGATTTCATTCCCTGCCAATGTAGGATGTCTGTAGCTGCGACATTACAAACACAACATCAGATTTGAATTGCAAATAGGATCCTGTTGCCTCCTTGTTGACTTTTTTCCTTCTTCTCTTCGCATCCCTTCCTATGCCAGCATGATCCTCTAAGCCTCCCTCATATATGTTCTCCACGCTCAGGTTTGCAAGAGCTGTACAAAGCAGTGGGACTTTGCACAGGATGAAGGGATGAGAATTATCAGCATGAGCTATACAGGATTTGGTTCCACATTCTCATGAAACTTTTCATTTCTAGGTTTTTGGTGTGTGTGTGTGTGTGTGTGTGTGTGTGTGTGTGTGTGTTTAAAAAAGGATTTTCATTTTTATGGCAAGACCCATCTGTTCCCCTGTTCTCTATTTTACACACTCCTCAGACAGGAAGATTCACACTGAGACAAACAGCAAGAGGAGCACTTGATAATATATACTGTCCACCTAAGTGAAATTGTTACTTCAAGCTGTTTGAAAGTTGGAGAACAGTTGTAAGAGATGATTGCATTACATTACAGAGGCTGGTTGTCGGGGAGAGAGGCGTTCAAGCAAGTCTTTGGTGATGGGGGTCATTTCTATTTCTGGAAGTGCAAATATGACGGATATGAGAAGAAAAGGCTTGACTTTGTCAGCTGATGTCTAGAGGACGGGCTAGAAGTTCGCTCCATCCCCTCCGTCTCAAACCTTGTATAGTATTTGCTGCTGCAGAACGAGAAATGGAAATGATGTACATCACAATAACAAACGAAGGTTTTCTTTTTTCCTGATGAATATAGGTGACCTTTTACATGCTAAGCTACTGTCAGGGACTGGACTGAAGGGGACGAGATTGAGGAGAAATGGTGGACATCAAAGACACACACCTTTTGACGCTTCCAGAGAAGAGGAAGGCAGTATTGAATTATAGCAGTGGTTTGAGGAAGGTCACAGCTCAGAGACAGGAGAACAGAAGAGTTGGAAGGTGTGGGAGAAGAGAAGGCAGAGACAGAGTCAGAGCAGAACTCGGCGTTCCCTGAGAGTACAAGAGCAAAGGACTCAGAGACAAATAGCCCCTGGTGGCCACCGTAAGGGGAAGTGTCATTGCTAGGAAGGGAGGGGGGTTAGGGTTAGGGTCATTAATGAGATACAGATGGCGTTAATGGGATACAGACGTCATTAATGGGATACAGATGGCATTCCTTTGTCTCTCTCCGTGATGATTGAATAAACTCAGTAAGAACTCTTCTTTGTTTTTCTCTGCTTCTTGCTGCCACCAGGGGAGGGATAGAATTTCTCGAAGCCTGACAATTACTTATCATTTATACTCTCATGCCCTACTGATGGGCATTGCAACTCCCATCATCCCTTGCAATTGACTGTTCTGATTGTGTGGCTGATGGTAGTTGTAGTCTAGCAATACTTGGAGGGCAGCAGTTATGGAAAGGCTGGTCTAGCCAGCAGTGAGACTATATTTACAACCTGAAACAGGGAGACCTGTTTCCATCAGGAGCATTCTGTCCTGCTATCCTACATTCAGGGTTTCTGAGTCCTCTTGAACCAAGGACTCAGCAGTGCATCACTCTCAACTGAAGTTCACAGTCTCTTCTTCTCCAAGCATAGGACAATGGTTGCTTCCTCTGCCTTATGTACTTCTCTCCCACTGACACCTAAAGTTTTAATAACAGACAACCCTATGAAACCACACACACACACACACACACACACACACACGGGTCCTAATACCTGTTATATCTTGCTCTTGCCTCCCTTAACATATTTCTTTAACCTCTCCACTACTTCACCCCTATTTCTGACCAGTGTAAATGGCAAAATTCATTCTTCCACTTACAGGCAAGCGGCCTAACAACTGCTACCACACACACTGTGGGAAGTTAGTCATTGGCAAATGGTTATCTGTGTTTGCCCATAATGTGTCACTCCAGAATCCTTGGTGGTTAGCCTTGGTTCCTACTTGTTGCCACTCCTTGAATTTAGAGGAGAGCTTCTTTCTGTGAAAGACCATCTGAGCACTTGATCTTTCTCTCCTGATTCAGTATCATAGTAAATCAGCACCTTGGACAGCGAACAGCAGGGGAAGCAATATAGAGGCGATTTAAGCTTAAATTTGGTAATGGAAGATGAATGGGAAACCTGTGGCCCTGCAGTAGTTGTTGAACTACAACTCCCATCAGCTCCACCCAGCATGACCAATGGTGAAAGACAATGGAAGTCCAGAGTTTCCCTATTCATGCCATAATGTATTTTGGCTCTCATATGGTCCTAATCCCCTGTTAGCCCTCCATGTGTTTGGTCTAAGCAAAGAGGTGGGCATATGACTAATAAAACCCTCAAATGACAATTCCATGAAGTCTTACTTGGCAGGAAAGAATTGGAACCCAGCAGCAGATGTAGGTTATTCCGGCCCCCACCCCTGGCATGATGAGTCTGCAGTCTCGATTTAGTGGATTCATAACCCTTAAACCCACAGTGGTCCTCTGTGCCAACTGGAGGGGGAGGAACTCGGAAAATCAGAAGTAAAGTCTGAAGCAACTACTGATTTCTGGTGGAGAGAGACATGTCCACTGCTAACTAGGAAATGGTCCAAGGAGTTTTGGCACCTGAGGCAGGAAATCTAAATAGACCTTCCCCTCATGGTGGCAAAGTTGTGATAATAAAGTAAATAATCAGCTGTCCTTTAATAGTGTCCCCTAATCTGGACCCTAAAATAGCCTACTGCAGGATAGAGACGAACCTGAAACTAACCCCTTCCCTCCAGACACACACAAATGCTATGTTGTATCATCTTCAACTCTGCCAAATTTGTCACTCCTCCAAGACTAACCCTCCTGTATGAGAATATAATATTTTATTCTGCAATCTGTCTTCCCATATATATCCCCCCCCAACTCTTATTCTGCTGATCCTTGCCTCTAATCATTTCTTTTAAAATAAATAAATCATGCAGTAGGAAGGGGGAAGCTAATACCCTACCCTAAGGAAAGATAATGAAAGTGACAATCTTGGAAACCTCTACACAACTTATTCATATCAGCCGATCGTATCATTGATTATTTGTGGAGATGCCCATGACACAGAACTACCAAGTGATGAGGGGAGACCACGTAATTACGTAATTAATTTCAATGGGGGTATATGTATATGGTTTCTCTCAGCAATTAACAATTAGATGTGCTTTTGTGAAGGTCACCTTGTTAACACAATAAACTCGGCCACGACACCCTGTCTCTTATTAATTCTCGGCAGAGCTGCACTTTCTGAGATCTTCCTCTGGTTTCTCTTTTTAGTATGGGAGGCTCGAATCCCACTAACAAGCACCAATTTTCAAGTGCCCTTCGGAGTAATCTGGTCACACATGAGAGCTGCTGCGTTAACCAGAGTGTTTGCCATTCTGAATGTAAGTGTCTTTGTACTTAAAGTTCGGTCTTAGAAATCAGGACACTTACCTTCTAACATAACTCATTTCATAAAATAGGGTTACCGTTTGTGATGCGCAGATGCCCATGATACAAAATGATCATATATTTATAGCATAGTCTGGAGTGCTGCCTAAGACTGTGAGATGGGAAAGTGAAGCTGAAAGAATATCCCCCCATTCAGAGATAGCCTACGTAGTGATATGCAAACGTTGTCAGACTACAACTCCCAGCATCCTTAAGATAGAGATAGTAGCCACATCTCTGCAGCACGCAATTCTGGATCACGTCCTTGGGGATCTTGCCATCTTCCATTCCATGAACATGACGAAGCCAGCATAGATGTCACTGAGACAGGAGTGTGAATATGCTGAGAATGTGGGCTTGGGAGAGCACATCTTTGTTTGAAACTGTCCTACAGCTTCTGAAGTCACATATGTTGTTGTTGTTTAGTCATTTAGTCGTGTCCAACTCTTCGTGACCCCATGGACCAGAGCACGCCAGGCACTCCTGTCTTCCACTACCTCCCACAGTTTGGTCAAACTCATGCTGGTAGCTTCAAGAACTCTATCCAACCATCTTGTCCTCTGTCGTCCCCTTCTCCTTGTGCCCTCCATCTTTCCCAACATCAGGGTCTTTTCCAGGGATTCTTCTCTTCTCATGAGGTGGCCAAAGTATTGGAGTCTCAGCTTCAGGATCTGTCCTTCCAGTGAGCACTCAGGGCTGATTTCCTTAAGAATGGATAGGTTTGATCTTCTTGCAGTCCATGGGACTCTCAAGAGTCTCCTCCAGCACCATAATTCATGGATCACTGCCTTGCCGTGGCGAAGGGGCTTGAATAACTCAGAGAAGCTATGAACTATGCCGAGCAGGGCACCCAAGATGGACAGGTCATAGTGGAGAGTTTTGACCAAACGTGATCCACCTGGAACAGGAACCGGCAAGCCACTCCAGTATCCCTGCCAAGAAAACTCCATGGACAAAGACGAAGTCACATATACACACACATAAACATAGGCTGTCCCTGATCTGGGTGGCTCTTCTGTCAGACTGAGCACCCCACCCCTGTTCCTGCAATCCACCAAACCCTCTGACTTCATTTTTAGACGGACTTTGGAAACTTTTCTTTTCTGGAAGACTTTTTTCAATGCCTGATTTATGCGCTTTTTATATTGGTTTTGCCAGTTTTATGCTGACGCATGCAGATACGTGATTGATTTCCATTGTTGTCCTATCCTTATGGCCGCTGTTGATTTGTTAGCCACTTTGGAGACAATTAATTTTTTTTAAGTGGGATATAAATGGATTAAAATAAATTAATAAGTCAAAAGACTCGCCTGTTTTTCACAGCTTTTGCTACGGTTCACTGCAGTAGTGCTTGTCGTGCATTTTGAAGTGCTGTTATTACCATTGGCAGAGAAGCTGCGCTGTAAAGACTTCTTCGGGAATTTATTTTATTTTATTTTTTAAAATAAATCCCTTAGTTCTGTGCTTCCCTAGGGCCAGTTCCAACACTGATAGTGGGTGATCCTGTCCACACAAGAGGGGACCATATGCTGTACATGCAGGAGAACCCTGGTGTAATCTCTCCAGCTGAGGATGGTATTCTGGAAAGTCATTGCCACTCAGATAGAAAGTCGCAGCCTGTTGGAACATTGGTCTGACTTGTATAAATTCTATATTCCATGGGCCTCAGTCTAGCAACCAGGATTGTGTCTGTGCTTGCAGCTACGTCAAACAATCAGCAAACACCCCTGTCAGCTGTTTGTTAATAAGAGGCAAGAGGACTTAAACCTAGCTTTTTACTGCTGCTTTTCTAATAGGGCTACTGTTTTGCAAAGTGAAGGTTACAGGTTCAATTCTGGAGAGCCCTGTATCAGGAAGTTTTTAATGTTTGATGTCTTACTGTGTTTTCATTTGTTGGAAGCCGCCCATAGTGGCTGGGGTAACCCAGTCAGGTGGGTGGCATATAAATAAATTGTTGTTGTTGTTGTTAATTATCGGCAGTCTGGTGCACTGTAAGGCAACACCTTATATTTCATCTCCCTGAGTGGAAGATGAAGACTGTACACACATTCAGATCTGTACAGCCTTTATGTAAAAACAAAAATAAATCAATGTTCTGAATTTGTTTCAGCTAGTAGCATCACCATCACCATCCTCAAAAGTCTTTAACAGCCTGGAACCAGTTTGCTTGAAGGATCACCTTACCCCATATATGCCCATTTGACCACTTCACTCTGAAAAACTGGCGTCTTGACAAGTCGCATAAAATGTTCAGTATGCCCTTGTAAGGAAACAGTCTTTTAGTGTGGCAGTTCCTACACTCTTGAACTGCCTGCTCAGGCATCTTCGCTGTATTCCTTTTGGTGCCTGCTTTTTGGCAAGGCTACCCTAAGGTTACCAGATTTTTTTCAATGAATCCGGGGACACTTTTCAACTTCAGTAGGAATGATAGGATTTTGTATGAGGACTGATTTGTAAAACCAGGCACTGTCCCCAGGAAACGGGGACATCTGGTTAGGCTACCCAAACATAAAGTTGTCATGTATTTTATGTAATTTTAGCTTATACTGTATGTTTCTAACTAAGGGGTTTTATTTGTGTTTTGATTTCTTTAAAAATTCTTGTAACTTTGATTTTCATCGGCAATTTTAAAGCATGTTTTATCTTCTTTGTAAACTGCTTAGAGATTTTATTTACAACTTAGTGGCATAGAAATTTTGTCAAATGAATAAATTATTATTCCTGTTGAAGGATCAACCTCTTGATGCCAGCGCAAATACATAACCGAATGCACATTTCACTTACAATGCACAGCGTGCTAAGATTCAATAGCCTCAAAGCAAGTCACAATTTCATAGAAGATTTCAGAATAAAAACCTTACTGAGACAGCTCAAGTTAGAGGGCTCTTATACTTATCATGTCAGGATTTTAAAATAAATAAATAAAAAGATGCTGCATTCGAGGCAGAGGGGTGAAAACAGAAAAATGTGTTGGACTACCTTTGCATTTTTTTGAAAAAATGTCATTCTATTGTGTTCATAGGAAATGCTGTCATGTTCTTTTCGAAATGTAGGCCCACATCACAGAAATGTCCTCCTTTCCTCGATTGCTTTTTTTGTGCATATGCCAAATGCTGGCATGCGGGCCACCCTGAGGGAATAGTATTTCAGCTCCAGAAATTTGTTAACATAAGGCTGAGCATGTACCATGCCCTTATTATGACAGCTTGTTCAAAAATGGAAAAGGCGAGACAGAACTGAGAGAGAAAGTTCCTAGCTCTCGCTTCAGCTACATATGCTTAGCCCCAAGAATACAGCAATCCAAGAAGCCAGCCAGCTTTCATGTTGGCGGCTCATAAGACTATATAACAAAGGACTTCCATGTTCACCTTTGTGCTTACTGTTCCTGTGGCAGAAGTTTTCAGACTGTGTTCTGGGAAACTTAGTAGATTCGTAATGGCAAAATAAGTTTCCACGAAAGGCTTAGCACACACACACACACACACACACACACACAAGCACACACATCTAATCATCTCCAAAAATGTACAACCAAAGCATTGGGCACTACCAGAATATGGCCCTCGAGAGGTTACTAACACAAGAATGAGACCCTCAGGCTGAAAAGGTTTCACCACCCTTGGCCTAAATGGACTCTGCAACTTGAATTTTGCGGAGTTGTTGAGAATGCTCTTAAGCCCTTTCCCTGCATTACAGATGTGGCGTTTGCCTGTTCATTTAGAAAAGGTTTGAACGGGGGGAGAGATAGGGTTAAAAATATAGACCAATAGGAAAGCTGGAGGCGGAGCCTACCTGTGTATAAAAGGGCTTAGCCCGAGGTTTGAGTTAGTTGTTGGTGGGTAGTTGGTTGGTTTTAGTGGGTTGGCTGGTTGGGAAAGGCAGTTGGAGAAGCAGTTGGCAGGCAGTTGGAAACAGAGAGACAGTTAGGGCAGCGGGTTCTTGAGAGAGGAGAGGTAGAAGAAATAGAGAGTGGGAAATAAGACTAAGAAAGTAAAGAATAAAAATGTTTGGAATGCCGTAAAAGTTTGTGTCTGAAATAAAATACACTCTTCTTTATTTACTTGAGAACCTGACTGAGACTGAAGTGATTTTACCAGGGAGGACCTGGTTGGTGGCAGCGGATTAGTGGTGTACGGGTCAATAGCCTGTGAGACGACCGGGGGCTCCGTACGAATGTCACAACAACTCTCAAGGTTCTTTGGTGTCAGGGACTGGTTGGATGAAGAAGAGTGATGGGAACCTTCCTCGCAAGACAACCCCCACAGACACACACACAAAGGAAGATGACACAGAACCTGGAGCCTGGTGGTGGGACATTGAGGAGCAGTCAGCAGAAGGGATGAACTGGGAGCTGTTACAAGCAGGAGACTTGAGTGATCAAGGAGGTATTCAGGAGACAGAGGTATTCCAGGTCAGGATTAGAAGCTGGGAGTCACAGTGTGTGCACAGATAGTTTCTGTCCTGCTGACTCTCCTCCCCCTCTGATCTGAGACTCAAAGAGGATCCTGCACGTAGCTGAGCAACAAGCCAGATGGGCCCAGAGGAGGAGCTCACCCCCAAGATGCAACCTTCATCTCCTTGGGAAGGATCCAGAGTGAAAGGCTAGGAGGAGCAAACCTAGAGCTTCGTTTCAGCAACACCTTCATTGAGTTAAGACAAACAACAGGCATTGCTGTCTTGTTGTTTTTCTGCTGATAAAAAGCTAATTGCATTCCATGCCTTTCGTGTGTGTGCCTGCCCTATGGATGACCTGGCTCGTTGGCAGCTCCTTGACACCTGGGAAGAGCGGTTGTTAAACTGGCATAGACATGTATCACATTTGTCTACATCTTTGATATCATTCAATATGGCCACAGAAAGAAAGGCCGTCTCTTTACCAACCATGCTTTCCCCTCCTGCTAAATGGCCAGCATGCTGCAACGGAGAGACATCAACCCAAATCTGATCTAGTTGTCCCTTAAAAGGTGGGGAGAATCATTTGGCAAATTTCAAATTGTACCTCATAGGAAGATAGGAAGCTGTCATATATCAAGGCAGATTGCTGGTTCATCTAGCTCAGTGGTTCCCTGGTGTTTCAAAAAGGGTTTCTTCCAGCCATAGAACGTGGGTGGCGCTGTGGTCTAAACCACTGAGCCTCTTGGGTTTGCTGATCAGAAGGCCGGCGGTTTGAATCCTTGTGACAAGGGTGAGCTCCTGTCGCTCTGTCCCAGCTCCTGCCAACCTAGCAGTTCAAAAGCACACCAGTGTAAGTAGATAAAGAGGTACCACTGTGGCAGGAAGGTAAGTGGTGTTTCTGTGTGCTCTGGCTTCCATCATGGTGTTCTGTTGCACCAGAAGCAGTTTAGTCATGCTGGCCACATGACCCAGAAAGCTGTCCGTGGACAAATGTCAGCTCCCTCGGCCTGAAAGTGAGATGAGTGCCACAATCCCATAGTTGCCTTTGATTGGACTTAACCATCCAGGGGTCCTTTACCTTTACCTCTTCCAGCTGTACCTGGAGATGTTGAGGATTGAACCTGAGACGTTCTGCATGCAAGTCAGATGTTCTGCCACTGAGCTATGGTTCTTCTTTGTGCTCTTTGCCCTTGTTCTGACCTTTATATAATCTCAGCCTTTCTGCAAGGCAATTTGTAGACCATGCTCCACCAGCCCTCGGGATTCCGGCACCACAGAGAAAGTGGGACCAGCATGTCCTTCAACGTCACTCCTTGCAAGGAACAAAGGCTTTTTTTAATGTGCAAAGGACTTCTTAACAGCTATGTTTTGAGTAAGCTAGTATTTAAAAAAAATCTAGAGAAATTATGCATAAATTTGTTTCTCCTGCCAATGGAGATTCTGAACACCCCGAGGCAGCTCGTTTTTGCAGAGTGTTTGCTGTCAAGAAGCAATGAAGTGCAAATGGAAGCCAATTGAACTTAGCAATTTGTTTACCCGCGAAGACAACAGCTGGAGAAAAATGGAGGATTTTAATAATTAGCCAGTCACATTAGATAAGGGACACACGTGTATATGATCTCACATTATAATAAGGATACTGCTGCAAAGGGATTAGACAGAATTAGTAATTAACCTCCTTCAAGATCAAAAATGTGTCTCAGTGGATCTAAAGAGGGCTGGAGACGAGCTGCGCTTAGCCCAAAATAGTACACTTTGTTGGTTTTCCTGACCCCTCTGGCAGTTTTGTACTTACAGTTCTCAATATTAATGTGAAAAATGAACTCCAACAGACCCACTTTTTCTTTTCTCGCCCAAAGAGAAAACTTCATCAAAACAGGAACAAATACCTCTTGATGATCTATCGGGAATCCTAAGACATTCAAATGGAGCACATCACACATCTACACTCCCTCCCCCCTCAAAAAAAAAACCACCCCAATACACAAACCAAAATGCAGTTATCCTTTGAAACTCCCAATGGGTGCATTAGAGAAGAGTGTACATTAGCCATCTGTTCACGAAAATGACAGGCAAAAGCGCATTCTGTTACAGGAAATTGCTTGCCAAAATCTGCATATTAGGCAAAATTGCATACGAAATTTAGATCTTTGGGAAAATGTGGGATTCTCATGAGGACTTTTTAATTTTTATATTAAAAAAAAAAACACAACGCAGATTGGTGCAGAAATGTGAAGCGAACTTCAGTTTGGGGAAACGGAGAGACTCCAAACTAGACAGGTTCATCCATCCTTACTCATTAGTAACAGTTTCCAAGATGACTGAAAATGCTTTGAGAGATTTCACTTCCCTCAGTACAAACACATTTCTTATGTATTACATAGGAGGGGTGGTTTTGTGTGGGTGGTTTTGTTTTTTGCAGGACTGGGGAGGGGGTTCTGAAACACTCACTAAAACCTCTTTGCCCGACAAACAAGCAGTTTACAGAAATAAGGAATGTGTTACCTGGCCTGCTCTTAAGGCATAAGATTGCTTAGCAAACAACATCATCTTGCTTTCCTTCTTTTTATAGCTGCTTGCAGCCGGCTTCAGGATCCTTTGTAGGGAGGGAGCTTGAAAATCTTGCAAGTGATTCCACAGCCATCAGGCTACAGGAGAGGGAGAGGGAAGACTGCAGGGTTTTCTATTAGTTCTCCTGAAAAACCAGCAATGTTTGGCTCCTTCTCACCAAACCTTTCCATCCCAGCTGGTGGTCACTACAAGGACTCTGTAACTAACAGTGCCTGAGGTTGTTTTCCCACCCTCCACCCTCCCAGTTCCATTTCCTTTTGTGTGGTGCATCTTAGATTTAAGCCTGAGGGCAAGAGCAGTCAGATCACTGATATATGTAAGTCGCTGTGGGAGCCTCTATTTCTTCAACTTAAGAATGGGATAAAATATTTATTCTACTTATTTATTTCAAAGTTTGATCTGCTCTTTTATGAAACATAATGAGGTGGCTTACAAATAAAATACAATAAAATCAATCTATAAATATATATAAAATGCAATTTAAAACAGCAGCAGATATGGGTTGTTTTAGAGGGGGAAAAAATATATTGTGAAGGCCTGTCTAAATAGTACAGGTTTCAGAAGACATCAGTCTGTCTCTGCTAAAGCAGATCCTCCAAGTGTCCCTATTTTCCAGGGACAGTCCTGGATTTACAGAAGCCGTCCTGGTTTTTTATTTGATCTCAGAATCTCCCTCTTTTCCTTAGGACGTCCCTAATGGGAGGGTATGGTAGGAAGTCCCTATTTTCATCAGTCATGGTGTTATGCGACATCATCACCCCTCTGAGCCAAGGAGATAAGTACTATACAACTTTAGAAGACATCTGAAGGCAGGGAAGGGTTTTTTTTAAAAAAAAGTTAAAGTTTTATTAAGTTTTTGTATATGTTGGAAGCCAACCAGAGTGGCTGGGGCAACCCAGTCATATGGACAGGGTATAAATAATAAAATTGTTCTTCTTGTTGTTGTTGTGGAATAGGATGTCCCTATTTTCATTGGAGAAATGTTGGATGGTATGCTGGGGGGCAACCAAACATCAGAGGTGTCAGGAACCTCCAGGTTGTATTCTATGACAGGGAAAATTCTGCTTCCTAAGGCCTGTGTCAGAGACCAGGCTGAGGAGTACTGCTCTGATGAGGAATGGTGGGAGCCTTCCTGTCCCCCTGCTCCTGACCAGGATCCTCAAGCTGCCCAGGAGCAGTAGAGCAGCATAGATTTGGAACAGTGGCTTGCAGAGGGGCATAGTTCTGAAGACAAAAGTTGGGAAGAAATGGGTTGTGAACAGCAAAGTGAAGAAGAACTGGAAGAGAGAGAGCTAACAGACTCTCTCGCTGGAAAGGGTCCAGCCTATCAGCCCAAGGTCAGGTAGAGCAAATAAGATGGCTACACAAAAGGCATGGTGGTTGTGATATCAGGTTGCAAGACTTGGAAGAGACATGGGGGGAAGTGGGGGAAAACCTTAATTGAGAACACCTTCGTTCCGTGAATGGATGCTTTGTTCTTTTGCTGTGATCATTAAAGACTCTTTAAATGGTAAGCAACTCTTTTCGCTTTGTCCTGCTTATCTACGGCCAAAGTGGGGGGGGGGGAGGAAGCCAAGTCCCCAAAGCCTGCCATCTAACACCGGTCAGGGTAGAAGTTCCACCAGGATTTTCGATCTCCCTGTACAACCTTTTCAGTTGCCCTAGTGGTTTTGTTTTTGTTGTTGTTGTTTGCATTTCCAGGGGTGTGTCAACAGAATAAGGGAGCTTGGGATCCTGTGCCCAAGATTCCACTCAGACCACCCACCCATAACAGCCAACTTATGACACTACTGCCTTCAGAGCATCACCAGTAGAACAGCAATAGCGGTGGCGCTTTCTTCTGCTGCACTGAATTCTTTGCCCACAGATGTCCCTCTAAAGAATATGAGGCCTGCAGCATCCTATGACCCCCCTCAGCCACCTTCCCAGGAAGCCAGGGAGTATGGGATTGTTGCATTGAGTTGCAATGGTACAGACTATAGTTTACACCACTTGATCTAAAACTGCCTATTCAATATTAACTGCCTATTCAATATTCAGTTGCTCAGCAGATAATCAATGATTCTGATGTATTTGACATAATTTCAGTAACAAAGTGGGGTGGTGGTATTTTTACAAGCATGCAAGAATAGCAGTATTTTTACAGGCATGCAAGAAAACAAAAGCGAACCTCAAATAGTCTAGGTTGCTGTTTTTAAGTTAGTTAATAATATAACTAGATATAAATACATTCATAGACTAACATACTCCTATCGAGTTACATAAAAACAACTTGAAATGACTCAAATACCATCAAATATGTCCATCGGATCATCCCTAGCAGCAACAGGCTTTTAAATAATAATAATAATAATAATAATAATAATAATAATAATAATAATAATACCTGCCGTAAAAGGAATTCCTTGCAAAAGGAATCTGAAGTGTCAAAAAGGAAATGCAAGAGAATGAAATATGAGAAACCGTCAAGTTCAGAATAGGAGAAAAAAGTACAAAGTGATAAAAATCTGTATAAGAATTGGTGAAAGATTCATCGGAAATGACAAAAAAAATGGGAACACAGCCAATTACGAGGATGGGGAAACAAGCAAAGAACTCTGCAGAAGCTGAGCAAAGGCAAAAAGTGGAATTGTGACATTTCTGTGAATTTCAGTCTCAGAGGAGAGCTTGTGTCGTGTTCAGTACACAGTACATTTATCAGGAACAAACCTGTACAGTGGTACCTCCGGTTGCAGACGGAATCTGTTCCAGAGCTCTGGTCGGAACCCGAGGTTTCCACAACCGGAGAGGCCACTTGACTTCTGTGCAAGTGCACGCAGTGGTAGAGCACTTCTGCGCATGCACGCGCAGCAAAAACCCAGAAATATACTTCTGGGTTTGCCACTCACATATCCCAAAGTTTACGTAAGCGGAGGGATACGTAAGTGGAGGTACGACTGTATTCCATAGCAATGATAGTAGTTTGTTTTTATAAGACCAAAAAAGCCACCCACATTTAATCTTTATGCTGAATTTGCACCATTGCAGTCATTCATCACAGACATCTCCTTCACATCATTTCATTAGGCAGATGCTAAGTAACAGGTTATTTCAGAAACCTGTATCTTGCTCTGACCTGTCTGGAACTATGTGTGCATGGTCATGATGACACAAATTCAGAGCTCAATAATTCACATTGGAAGTTTGCAGCTGCAAGCCAGTGCTGGATGTGGTTCTGGTATTGGAGCGTGAAACCGACCAGTTATGGTTAGGTGACAATGAAAGCTAAGTTCTGTGGGTACATGTAAAGGTAAGGTAAAGGTAAAGGACCCCTGGATGGTTATGTCCAGTCAAAGGCAACTATGGGGTGCGGAGCTATCTCACTTTTCAGGTTGAGGGAGGCAGCGTTTGTCCACAGATAGCTTTCTGGGTCATGTGGCCAGCAAGACTAAACCACTTCTGGCGCAACGGGACACTGTGACAGAAACCAGAGCTCACGGAAATGTCGTTTACCTTCCCGCCGCACCAGTACCTATTTATCTACCTGCACTGGTGTGCTTTCGAACTGTGCTTGAGCAGAACGTGGTGGCTCCGGCGCTGAGATTCCAGCAGCGCACCCTGCCCCGCCTGCTCCTGGAGCAGCTTGCCCCACCCCTGTGCATGGCACATGTGCACAGGGTGTGCACAATGTCCCGGGCACCCAAGCAATTAGCTATGCCACTGCATGAGATCTCATGAATGTTCCACCAATAGTAGCGGAGGAGGGGTAAGGTGCCTGGCAGGGCACTGCCCTATGGGATTCCACCACCTGGGGCAGCTGCTTCAGTCTGCCTCATGGGTGGGCTGTGTGTGTGTGTGTGTGTGTGTGTGTGTGTTCATTCTTTCTCTGTTTTCAACCAACTGGAACAACTACTCTGCCTGAAGAATTTTTGTTGAATGTGAGGCCAATGTTCTTTCTGCATCACAGTGCCTATATAGCATATCCTCCAACATTTTTGCAATGAAAATAGGGACATTCTATTCCATTAGCAGTAGCAGTAGCAGTAGCAGTAGCAGTAGCAGTAGCAGTAGCAGTAGTACACTGCCTGTTATTATTTATACCCTGTCTATCTGACTGCCAACAGCTGTCAACATATATAATAAAAATTAAAAAATAAACATTAAACCCATACAGGGCTGCCTTCAAATGTCTTCTGAAGGATGTATAGTTTCTTATCTCCTTGGCTTGGGGTCACATAACTCCATACCCTCCAACAGTTCTCCAATGAAAATAGGGATGTCCTAAGGAAAAGAGGGACATTCCAGGATCAAATGAGAGACCAGGACAGCTTCTGTAAATCTGTTCCTGAGAAATAGGGACATTTGGAGGGTCTGGTGTAGTTTTTTCTCTCCCAGTTTGATTAACAAATGCTCCTTCCTCCTCAATGGTAATAGCATTTCCTACTCATTTTCATGTCCGTCAGACTTGTCTACTTGGACTCTAAATCATCTCATGTAAAATGACCCAGAAGGCCTCAAGTCAAAGTAACACCAAATTTGTAAATATCACTAAAGGTTGGTAAGCCAGCTAATGACAGCAGATAGTAACCCCCAAGCTTGTCGCATTAAATATGACTTTTAATAAAATAATGTTTTCACATTCTAGCAAATATCAGTGTTGGGCACAGGTTATGTATTTTTCCACCCACCCACCCAGAATTGCATAAAGTAACTGACGCATTTAGCAAAAGACTCAGGTGGCATGGACATGAAACTTCCTTGCAAGGCAATGGAAGATCTCCATGAGGGCAGACCATCCCCTACCTCTGCAGAGGGAAAAGGTGTGGAAAGTCTAAATCTCAACAGAAAGTGATCTGAGCATGACAAGGGACTGATGTTAATACCTCCCCCAACTTTCAGATCACCCTCTTCCTGCCCAGTTGAGAAAACAAGGTACAGAGTGTAGCCTGTCACATGTCTTGGGCTGGTGAGATGTTGGGACATCCCCATGGTTGTCATGGCAGCCATGAAGTCCTAAGCTGCCCCAGAGCCAGTGGTCCCAGCAGGGATGTCAAATTCTCCCAAAACCAACCTTCTGGGAGTTCTCAAGACCAGCTGTGTCAGCTCAGACAGGGAGACAACTGGGCAGTGAGGTAAACCAGCAGAATCCCTAATCTGTCCTGATTGCCCAACACCAGGAACACACACTCTAGATTTCCCCCAACTGAGTGCCTGGAGAGAGAGAGATGAAATCTCTATAGATGACAGCAAATCCCCCTTCCTCACCTTCAAGTCTGCCTTGATGCTGCACCGAGTACCCAGGTGGTCACAGCTGTGTGAGACCAACTCCACCATGCTCACCCACCCAGGTCTCAGTGATGCAGACCAGATCAGCCTCCTCATCCCTAATCAGATCATGGATGAGGGAAGTCTTACTCAGATGTGACCTGACATTCAGCCACAACAGACACACCAGTGCCAGAATAAACCCTGTGGAGACCCCTGGGTAGTCAAAATCAAGGGGGGGCTCAAAAATTATCTCCCAAGACTTGATTGTAATTTTCTTTCAAGATCAAATCAATATTATTTTGATCCGTTATCACAAAACCCCTAAAAGGCATGGGGTCCATAGGCTGGTGACCATTCTGCCTATTTGGTAATCCAGCACTGAGCCACAGACCCAAGACCTGGCTGATAGGACAACTGCAACTCCCCTGGTTGGAAGAGAGG
Organism: Podarcis gaigeae; assembly: GCF_964106915.1. Lineage (NCBI taxonomy): Eukaryota > Metazoa > Chordata > Lepidosauria > Squamata > Lacertidae > Podarcis > Podarcis gaigeae. The sequence goes on along the minus strand of NC_139682.1, from coordinate 76,830,183 downwards.
CTGACACAAAACAGTCACCAACTGCCTGTTTCCCTCATCCAGCCTGCCTCACCCCCAACCCCATACCTCCCCTTGCCCAGAACCACTGTGACTGGGGTTGCTCCTGCTCTCCCTAGCTCCCTCCTTTTCCCAGGTAACCTTACATCCCTTAATTTAAAGAACAAGCAAGCACAAATTTAGAAACACACAACTTAAAAAGCATCTAAAAGAATTTCAAAGAGTTAAAACAATTAGGGCAAAAATAACCAGGGGGGTGGGTTTCAGCTGGAACTCACTGGCACCTCAAGAACTCAACAGCTCAACAGCTTTGGTTCTGACACCTCCTTTTCTAGAAAAAAAGCCCTGATAATAACAGCAACAGAACCCCCAACAACCCCCACAAACAATAGTAACCTACTAACTAGGTTAACAACAAATTAAGCACAATGAATTTTCTTTCAAACTTTTGCCTCAACTTGTAGAGCCTTCTCCCCTCCCTTGCTGAAATCTCTTTCCACCCTACCTGCCTTCTGAAATCTGAAATGGCAGCTCCTCTGAGACCAAAACCGGGATTATCCTGTGGTTTCGGGAATATGTGATGAGAATGCAACCTTTTCCTGCTCATGCTGGAATTATATAGTATTTTGCCATTTACTTCAGCAATTTACTGATTGTGTTGGGTCATAACGCCCACAAAACATATTGCTTTCTTTCTGTGAAATATTGTACTTGCTCTTTGCTCTGGAGAGATCTAATATTTTCTCCCTTTGCACAAGACTCTACAGGCAATTTTTACTTTATCTGATTTATGGCCAATACAACCCCATGAGAGTTTCGTGGCTTGGCACAAGTGTAAAGAGCAGAAAACTGTAGCCTTTTGTCTCTTGCTATAAATAATGCCCTAAATCAATGCTGTGTAAATGCTAATTTGTGGTCCTGATTCTGCAGTCTGTGGCAGTCATGGATTCTGGCGTGGCTCCAGCGACGTCAGTGGGATTCTTACATCCATATAAAAATCAGTCCGGCAGTGCCAGGAGCAAGGCCTCTTGTGGAAACGGAGGAATTTGACATTTTAGACTTTTTAACTTTGTTCAGTAACTTACCCCCCCCCCTTTACTATCTTAATGAGTTAGCTGAGCTAATGAAGTGTGATATCCCATTAAGCATGTTGGCTGACAACAATTAATTCCTAGGGGCACGTTCTCCATTGATTGATTACATTTATCATCATGGGGTAATTTAAGAAACATGGACTTCTTGTGGGAATACCAAATGGTGGATCTTTGTAAACTTTAATTAAAATGAAATTAGAGGTAGCCATAGGTTAGCGTTGGCAGTCATAATCAAGGCTTGCACTGCTTCAGTGATCGACAAAATCTTGTGGGGTGACCTTATTAAAAAACATAACAACCCGTTATCAATATCCTTTTCACAAGTGCAGTCTGCCTGACATCATATTTTTTAAAAAAAAAAAATCTGCTTGTCAAATATGATAAATTGTCTATACAAGCTGTAGCTATTTTTTTCCCATGGAGAGTTTAGGGAGAAATGGCACAGGAGGAAGGAATCTGCTGCAGTCTCTGTTAAAGTTACCAGAGCCAGCTAATGCCCTTCTTACAAGTTTGGGATGGAAGCTGATCAGTAGAAGCTGGCCTGCTAGGGCAAGTGAAACGCCAACAAGTTGTTCTAATGTTTTCTCCAAAATCTCAATGTCACATTCCTTTTCTGTCCCACACATCCAGTTAACTGAGAGAGGCCCTTTCTGCCAATCTCCCATTAGTTTTCAACACTGCTTAGCCAATCCCGGTCCAAAGGTGATGCTATGGCCAGAAGGTCCCCACCAAGCAGAAAAAGTATATGATTGTTTTGGTTTATTTAAAAAAATCTTCTTAGAGCTACTGGCTCTTAGTTGTGATTGTAAAGTTTTCCCTCCTGTCGTCATGTTGGCAATCTAGCCATTAAGTCTAACTTTACCAGGTCTACTGGTAGGGGAGACCCACAAACCAATACATCTGTTCTGAGCATGCTTGGATCTGTTTCCTTGATGGCCACACCTGCACAGACAAGTCCCAAGAGCAGGATTGTTCCCTGTTGTTTGCTTCATGCCCATTGCCTTTTCGTGTGAAGGACCACTACTGGACACACTGTGAGTCTCTCGTTTGTAACATAAGCTTATTTTATTTTTTTTTTATTTATGCAGTGTTTCTTTTATGGATGAGGGTATTAGGAGGTTTTTATTTAAAAAAACAGCAACATGTATTTGCTGATCCTGCAGCAGTAAAGCCTTGTGCTGAAAGAGGCAAGGCTTTCTTCAAAAACACACTAAGACTGATCTATCTACCAGTGACAGATGTGGGGCTCTCAAATTTCAGTGGCCCCCTTTGCAATGCACCCCCTCACCTCTCACGCTTGGTTCTTGGTGTGGTGTAGTGGTTAAGAGCAGTAGTCTCATAATCTGGGGAACCGAGTTTGCGTCCCCGCTTCTCCACATGCAGCTGCTGGGTGACCTTGGGCTATTCACACTTCTCTGAAGTCTCTCAGCCTCACTCACCTCACAGAGTGTTTGTTGTGGGGGAGGAAGGGAAAGGAGAATGTTAGCCGCTTTGAGACTCCTTCGGGTAGTGATAAAGCATGCTATCAAATCCAAACTCTTCTTCTTCTTCTATTGCCATGTTATGGAACCCCCTGCAGCCCAGTGCCCAGTGCCCCCGAACCAATCGCACTACCCTAAAACCACCTCTGTATCTACAACGTGTGGATTTCAAAGGATGGCTGTGTTTTTGTTCACGTATTGTTTGGGAAAGTGTGAATTGTAGGTTTGCCTTTTAAAGGTAAAGGTAAAGGTACCCCTGCCCGTACGGGCCAGTCTTGCCAGACTCTGGGGTTGTGCGCCCATCTCACTCAAGAGGCCGGGGGCCAGCGCTGTCCGAAGACACTTCCGGGTCATGTGGCCAGCGTGACATCGCTGCTCTGGCGAGCCAGAGCTGCACACGGAAACGCCGTTTACCTTCCCGCTAGAAAGCGGTCCCTATTTATCTACTTGCACCTGAGGGTGCTTTCGAACTGCTAGGTTGGCAGGCGCTGGGACTGAACAACGGTGCGCACCCCGCCGCGGGGATTCGAACCGCCGACCTTTCGATCGGCAAGCCCTAGGCGCTGAGGTTTTAACCCACAGCGCCACCCGCGTCCCAGGTTTGCCTTTTAATGAGAATTAAATTTCTGCCTACTCCCACTGCAAATTCAACCATCGTCATGGGCACCAAATTTAACTGAGATGTTGGAAATGCCCGTCAAAGCATTAAGGAAGTGACCTCATCCAGTCCCTTCCATATTGATTCGGGAACTCTATGAGTGTCAACGCCCTCAAGTGCCTGTCTGGCAATCATGCGTTTGTGATTCTGGCTGGAAATCCCATGATAAACCTTTAGAGGTAGGGAGAAAGGACCATGATGCACCTCCAGTGAGCCACTCACTCACAGTCTCATATTGGGGGACCAATACCGTACAGCTTCCATCCCTTCCTCAGCTCTAGGGCTCCCCCTGCAGGAGGAAAAGAGGACATAGAACTGTGGAATGCGTAAGACCTTCAAAACATTGCTTGCTTGACAGCTTCAGATTAAATTGCAGGAGTACCACCCCCACCCTGCCCTGTTTTGCCTTAGCTCTGTTTACTGTTCAATCAGTGTTGGTTTAATAGGGCCAGACAATAAGCTGTCATTGCTTCATTGCCGTTTCTGGCCATGTTATGCCCAATTGCATTATAAAAAACAGCAAGATCAGTCCCTCAATGGCATTTTAACAAAGTCACTTAATATGCACACACTGAGATCATTTATCCAGCGTTTAGGATTCCTCCAGGAATTAATCCACTTAGATCAGGAAAATGCAGCATCGCAGGGAGCTAAGTGCTTCCTACACACATTATGGGCCAGAATATACTCTTAGACCTCAGCACCAGCAGCACTTTTGACAGATCATCTGTAAGTGTCCATTGATGAGGCATTAATTCCTTTTTGAGAAGCAAAACACTCATGTTTCCTTTTATTAACCGCGGTGAAGTCATTTAATATGTTATATTTAACAAACTCATGGGAGAGCTTTTCCCCCAGCCTCGGAAACTATTCCCTTTCTGAAAGAAGCAAGTGTCTTAAGAAGAATATAAACTACAAAGAACTGCGTTTGATTGAGAAAAGCAGCAGCGAAGTTGAATAACAGCAAAATTCAAACAGGAAAGAAGGCAAAAACAGGAGGGGAGTTGTGTCCTTGACTTTGTACTGTCAAATGTCAGCCACTAGCCTGGATTCAGATGAAAGGGAAGTTCATTGCCAATTGAGAAATGTAAGAAGTGTGGAGCCATGCTTATTTTGAGATGGGTGGGAAATGAAAGTGTCAGAGACAAGCCCAGCAGAGAGGAATCTCCAGAGGCAGAGGAATTGGCTACACCTGAGTTGCCAAGAAGTAGGAGGCAGAGCAAGTGATTAGAGCCGAGGTGGGCCAGCAAGAGGCGGGGGAGGATGTGGCATATATCTGGTCTTGGGAGGGGTCAGAAGCCAGTCAAGTCAACTGACTCCAACAGTGAAGGATGAGTTGTAGAAGCTTGGACTGCTGTAAGCCTGTTGTTGAGAAATAAACCTCAGCTACTTAAACTGGACACTTAAACTACCTAAAAGGGACACGGGTGGCACTGTGGTCTAAACCACTGAGCCTAGGGCTTGCCGATTGGAATGTTGGCAGTTTGAATCCCCATGACGGGGTGAGCTCCCGTTGTTCAGTCCCTGCTCCTGCCAACCTAGCAGTTCGAAAGCATGTCAAATTGCAAGTAGATAAATAGGTACCACTCCGGCGGGAAGGTAAACAGCGTTTCCGTGAGCTGCTCTGGTTCACCAGAAGCGGCTTAGTCATGCTGGCCCCATGACCCGGAAGCTGTACGCCAGCTCCCTCGGCCAATAAAACGAGATGAGCGCCGCAACCCCAGAGTCGGTCATGACTGGACCTAACGGTCAGGGGTCCCTTTACCTTTATGTTACTTAAACTGCCAGTGTTCCGTGTCTTGTGTGGGAGAAGCACTAAACCTGACAGCAAGTTAGATGGAGACAAAAAATGGTGCCCCTCCCTTTGCCATCACCTGTTGTTAACATGGCAGGGAATGGGAAATAGGACAACTATTTCCATCCAGCCTAACATCCCTGGACCCTTCCCTCCTAACAAAGGAAGCCACTTACACATCATCAAAAAGGAGAAGGAAAGCATCGCTCCAAAAGAGGACATTCATTTGCATAGACGTCTGCATATGCTAATTTATATGCCTAGATTCAAAGTTAGAAATAATGGGGGGGGGGGGAATCCACTGTTCATGCAAGACAAGCTGCTGCCTCAGCCAGGTGGTGTGCAGCATTGAGCCCATAAGACAGCAGGAAACATACGAGCCAACTCCTAGGGGCCAAGGTCTCTATGGGCCTCCCCATAAAATATTTGAGGGGGGAGGGGGCCCCAAAGGTAATGGGCATTGGCATTCAAATGGTGGGTGGGTGGGTGTGCACGCGCTACATCTTGTGATTAATTACAAGGGGCAGAAGAAGAGTTTGGATTTGATATCCCATTTTATCACTACCCAAAGGAGTCTCAAAGCAGCTAACATTCTCCTTTCCCTTCCTCCCCCACAACAAACACTCTGTGGGGTGAGTGGGGCTGAGAGACTTCAGAGAAGTGTGACTAGCCCAAGGTCACCCAGCAGCTGCATGTGGAGGAGTGGAGACGCGAACCTGTTTCCCCAGATTACGAGTCTACCACTCTTAACCACTACACCACATTGGCTCTCTTATCCGGGCTTATCTGGCCCCTCAAATATTTAATTCAAGTTGGCACATGTCAGGCTTCAAGGAATCTGATCCCTCCCACAGTGGGCAGCCAAGAATTAGATAAACAAGAAGAGTTCTTACAAAGTCTTTTATTCAATATTCACAGAGGCTTAGAAAAGGTGCCTCTCTTGCAGTAATGGTGTTGTTCCAAGTAAAGCCCCATCCCCCTCTGCCTCTCCTATTATACGTCATCCCTACATTGGCCTACATTTGTGCTTTCTGCCTCTGAACTTTCTGTTCTCCTACTTTCAATGCTCACCAGGTACTGGGAGAGGGAGGGTCTGGAATGCTTTCTAAAGACACTGAGTCTAGCAGCTGTCTCTCCCCGGTGCTTCTTCTTGTTCCTGCTCCTCTCCCAATATTTCCCAGCTTCTCTCCTCTGCATCTGTAAGTCACACAGGTTCTCCAAATCTGATGTAGCAGGACAACACAGATGACCAGGACAACTATATGCATTCAGGGGGTTTGGGTTGCTTCAGAGTGCCAGGAAAATTGCCCCCTTACTTTTCAGAGGGTCAGGTTGAGCCCTCTCACACATAGCTTTTCAGTCAAGACAAAATTAAACTGTCTTAGGCTGCATAAAAAGGTAACGGTAAAGGACCCTTGACAGTTAAGTCCAGTCGCGAATGACTCTGGGGTTGCGACACTCATCTCACTTTACAGGCCAAGGGAGCCGACATTTGTCCACAGACAGTTTTTCCGGGTCATGTGGCCAGCATGACTAAGCTGCTTCTGGTGAAACCAGAACAGCGCACAGAAACGCCGTTTATCTTCCCGCCAGAGCGGTACCTATTTATCTACTTGCACTTTGACGTGCTTTCGAACTGCTAGGTTGGCAGGACTTGGAACCGAGCAATGGGAACTCACCCCGTTGCGGGGATTCAAACCACCAGCCTTCCAATCAGCAAGCCCTAGGCTCAGTGATTTAGACCACAGTGCCACCCACGTCCCTTAGGCTGCATACAACGCCACAAATTTAAAGCACCCACGCCACACAAAGAACCCTGATAACTATAGTTTGTTAAGGGTGCTAGGAACTATACATCTGTGAAGAATGAACTACAGTTTCTAGGATTCTTTTAGAAGGGGTGCTTTAAATGTATGGTATGCATACAACCCCAGTACAGTGGTACCTCAGGTTATAGACGCTTCAGGTTACAAACGCTTCAGATTACAGACTCTGCTAACCCAGAAATACCTTGGGTTAAGAACTTTGCTTCAGGATGAGAACAGAAATCGCATGGTGGCGGCCCGGCGGCCCCATTAGCTAAAGTGGTACCCCAGGTTAAGAACAGTTTCAGGTTAAGAACAGACCTCCAGAACGAATTAAGTTCTTAACCCGAGGTATCACATTAGTTTGAATCAGTTAAATTTGATAAAACGTTATTTTTTTCTACAAAGAACTATTATGTCTCCAGCATATAACTGCCACAAGGGTACTTGGGGGACTCCACCATTCGTACCCTTTACTTATTTTAGCACACTAATGTTACACCTGAACGTACTTTCTTAACCCCTCCTAATACAAAAAGCAATTCAGTACGACAAAAAGCTCTGACTGCAAAACCCATGCTTTCCCTGTGCAATATTTTTAGATTCTCAGAGTGACCCACTTCTTTTGTTGTCTTCTAGAGTGGGCTCGCCAGAGATAGAAAAGACAATCTATTCATAGTTTACCTCAAATTAGCTTCACCTCTCAAGAACATAATGTGTAATGGCAGCCTCATCTTCTTGTCTTTTGCAAATGCTTTTCATACCACAGAAATTAATTGCTTCCAGATAATGCCCGTGCTCATTCTGAGAACTGAGATGGACAGGCTCACGCATGTTTTCTCAGAATAACGGCAGTAAACATTGCAATTCTCTTCTTCTATTCTGAATCGGTGTGATCCGTAGGACGTTCCTTTACTCAGGGGTAGACCACATGGTGCCTTTCAGCTATTGCTGGACTCTACCTCCCATCAACTTCAGCACAATGGTCAGTTGTCAGGGCAGATGAGAGTTGTAGTTCAACAACGCCTGAAAGCCTGCACATTCACTACCCCTACCCCAGAGCCGGCCCACATTTGAGGCAATGTGAGGCAGCCACCACACAGCCCAGGTAGGAGAGATAGTGGTACACGACACATTTCCACTGCTCCTCAGGCAGCAAAACATGGCATGTCGCCCCTGCCTATACCAATCAGAAACAACTCTATGGCTTTAAATGTTTATTTGTCATCATGTGTTGTAGGGGGATTACTTATCTCTGTAAAAAATATAAGACATGACACACGGATGAAAACTTAATGCAAAGCACGTTAAAACTTGTTCTTAACCCACACACCAGCTTTTGCAATCTGAATGAAACCGTGCAATGAGGAAGAGACGAATGTAAAAATGGACAGCTGGGAACTGGATGAGTTGTAATTTGCACATGCATGGTTGAACACTGATTACTGTGGGAATATTTGGAGATACCATGCTCCTTGGCGAGCTCAGATTGGCTCCCTCTACTGAAATGAACAATGTAACTCACTGCTGGTACTACATGGGCATGATGTTGAAAAGTCTGCCACAGTCACTCCAAATTAAGGTGAGCCATAATTATTCTTATATTTTTGGTTTCATTGTTATTGAAAAATACCTTTTTAAATGTGCTTCCAGAATGTCCCAGAAGAAAAATGCTGGGGTTTTTTGTTCAAGTTCTAGATCAATGAGAGCTTTGCCCCTCAAAAAACCTCTCTTGTGCTTGTTCACAAGAAAGAAACAAATCGAAACTCACAAAAAAAGTCAACTCAATCCTCATTTCTGATAAAACAGTTAATGAGTTTTGTTATACAGTTCTAAATTTCATTTTGGAAAGTGTGTCTGTTACAGTTATCTAGCAATAACTCCTGATTGGCCAGGGTTCCAAGGAAGGCACCTGGGATGGAGTGAGAGACTGTGTGAGAGACTCATTCGGTCTATGAGTTGGATTCTGTCAGGAGAGTTTGTTCTGACAGGTGGTAGAGCTCAGGAGAACTGAGAACTCTCAGCATATGCTTTAAGGTTCTGGATCGCAGAACACTGTTAAAATAGAAAGGACACAGTCCCACACGGTGTTAACAGGAAAAGGGTGTCCTCAGAGGGAATACCCTGACAGGAAAGGGCAGGAGTGATTCCAAGGCCAAGGAGGATTTGGGGGTCTGTAAGGAAACAGTCCAGTTGAAATCCTAAGTTCCTGACGTGTGTGTGTGTGTGGAGAAGTCTGATCTATGAAAGATGTGTAAAAGAAAGAAACCTGAAGCCTGAACAGCCTATAACTTGAAACACTATACGTTTTAGTAAAAAGCAGCACTGCGCCGTGAATAACCTCACTGTTTGTTACATTCCTGTGGAAGAAGAATAACCAAATCTCCTTGTTTACATCTGTTATAATAGAGTTCGCTTGCAACCTGTAACTCGTGATACATTCTCCATTGGGGATTTCACGGAGGGAAACAGAGGGATGGCATGATCAGATGGCATCCCAGTCAGGGGTGCCATCTGGGGGGGGGAGAGCAAAGAAGCACCCACAATTTTCTAGGAGGGTACTGGGCCCCCTCAAAATTCCGTGGCAACCGTGCACACGGAAGGTGCCTTAATCATCCTCTGGCAGAGATGCGATGGGGCGAAACGTCTTTGCCTCGGCATGTCCTTTTCACGATTGCCAGGACACCTTCCAGGAAGGCGATCTCAAAGGAAACTGCCAAAGTGCCTCAGCAGGCCTCTTGGAGGGGGAGGAGACAGCCTCAGGGGGGCAGGACCCCCCCACACATTGTTAGACACAGTTCAGCGCCTCTGCTCCCAGTCCTAACCTAAGATGCTGGGAGTTAACCTGGAAGCTCCTGCATTGCAAAGCAGATACTTTAGCAGGGTTCCATGGCCCTTCCCTTATAAAGAATCGTATTTCTTACGGATGATGCGGCTCACAATTTGTGGCAGAATGGCATTAATGCAGATCCACGTAATATAATGGCTGCAGAAGCTTTACAAGCAGGCTCTGCCTGGGGAATCTAACAGCACAGCCATTACCCCCTTCAAGTTAAGACTCTCCTGAGGAGTTAGGAAAATTGAGAAATGTGGTGGCAAGGAAAGGATTACAGCGGCTCGCCTGTCCTCCTTAAGTAGCTTTAAAGATTAACACTTATTTATGACACAACATGTTACCATGGCAAACTTAACAAAAACCGTCAACAGGAAATCACTTGTAAAACCTGGGCATTTGGTAAGTAGTTAGGGCTTTTTCTTCTTCTTCTTCTTCTTCTTCTTCTTCTTCTTCTTCTTCTTCTTCTTCTTCTTCTTCTTCTTCCTCAACTTAGTGATGCTTTATCATTTCATGTTCAGGCCATAAGCTGTTTCTAATCCTATTAGTAAAAAAGAAGAGGCAGTAAAGGAACCATTCCCCAAGAGGCATTTCCCCCCTCTACCCATTCCTATGACACTGGCGCTCGATTTGCTCAAAGAAGATATTACTGTGAACGAAGTTTCATGTTGGGTGGCCTTTTAAAGACCAACAGATGAACTCAACGACAGACAATGCAACTCAATTTTACAGCAGTTGTCCCAGACCTCTCTTTCCACCAGATTGCCACTAGCCCTCACTACCCTCAGCAAGGATGCAGGCAGAGTGGAGACAGACAGCAAAGGAAATCTTGAGGAAGAATGACCTGCATAGTTGCCCTTTTAAGTTACAGGTCAACACTGCTGATAGCTACTAGTTACATAGCCCGACAGAGTTGCTAATGGGAAGACCCATTGCAGCCCTAGAGAAGAAACTCATTCCAAAGTAGCCTAACCTTGGGGAAAAACTTACCTCCTCAGATTGCTGTGTTAAAAGGAGTCATGACAGTTTCTGTAACTGTCACCATTCAGTGTGAGAATTGCTACATTTTGAGGTGGAAGAGAAATAGAGTTTACATCCAATTTGACAGAGACAAGAACTGGCAGCCTTCAGCTATTGTTCAAGGAAAGCATGGAGCGCCTGGATAATATTCTGTTGAGATGTTACCTGTCTGACATAGAATCATAGAATTGTAGAATTGGAAGGGACCCTGAGGATCATCTAGTCCGACCCCCTGCAATGCAGGAATATGCAGCTGTCCCATACGGGGACTGAACCCACAACATTGGCATTATCAGCACCACACTCCAACCAACTGAGCTATCTAGGAGAGATCTAACCTGGAATCCTTAACAGAAAGGGCCATAGATCACTAGTAGAGCAGGGAGAGCATTTGCTTTACACATACCCGTCAACATTTATCCTGTGAAAATAGGGACATTCTATTCAATAGTAATGGCAATAGCAATAGTAATTTCATTATTTATACCCCACCCATCTGACTGGATTGTCCCACCCACTCTGGGTGGCTTCCAATAGATATAAACACATAATAATGCATTAAACATTTTTTAAAACCTTCCCTATATAGGGCTGCCTTGAGATGTCTTCTAACAGTTGTTTCTCCTTGGCTTAAGGGTCGCATAACTCCATACCCTCCAACATTTCTGATTGAAAATGGGGACGTCCTAAGGAAAGGTGGGACATTTCCAGGATCAAATCAGAAACTGGGACAGCTTCTGTAAATCCAGGCCTATCCCTGGAAAATAGGGACATCTGGGGAGTCTGTTTGCGTGCAGAGGTCCAGCTTCAATCCTGACATCTCCCAGTAGAGCCTAGAGAGGCCGCTTGTCTGAAATCATGAAGAGCCACTGCCAGGCTGTGTAGGGAAGGGGTGGCCAATGTGGTGCCCACTAGATATCACTGGACTCTGATGCCATCAGCCTCAGCCAGCATGACCGATGGCAAGGGATGATGATTGCTGGAATCCAACAGCAGTTGGAGAGCACTGCAGTTGCTAGATGGAGCAGTGATCCACCTCAGTGTAAGCCAGCTATGTATAAGCCAACATTGTCTTCCCATTCCTGAGAAAGGATGATCACTCAATGCAGAAGTAATATTAATACCAACAAAACCCAAGCCCAGGTACTGAACCTCTTGCCTGAGCTTGGGTTGGGAAAAACTTCCATTAAGCTTCCATTATTGAAGTGATCCCCTTCATGGATCACTGCCTTGCCGTGGCGAAGGGACATGAATAACTCAGAGAAGCTATGAACTATGCTGTGCAGGGCACCCAAGATGAACAGGTCATAGTGGAGAGTTTGGCTGATTGCCGAAGAATTGATGCTTTTGAATTATGGTGCTGGAGGAGACTCTTGAGAGTCCCATGGACTGCAAGAAGATCAGACCTATCCATTCTGAAGGAAATCAGCCCTGAGTGCTCACTGGAAGGACAGATCCTGACGCTGAGGCTCCAATATTTGGCCACCTCATGAGAAGAGAAGACTCCCTGGAAAAGACCCTGATGTTGGGAAAGATTAAGGGCACAAGGAGAAAGAGACGACAGAGGACGAGATGGTTGGACAGTGTTCTTGAAGCTACCAGCATGAGTTTGACCAAACTGCGGGAGGCAGTGGAAGACAGGAGTGCCTGGCGTGCTCTGGTCCAGGGGGTCACGAAGAGTTGGACACGACTAAATGACTAAGCAACAACATTGAAGTGATGAGACCTAATTCTCAACTCCAAGACTAAGGCATGGATTTTTATTTACTTTTTAGTTCCACCAATTAATTTATTCAGGAAAGTTTCTTCAGTAAGAGTACATTGACTGTGCTGCTTTCCGTTGCTTCCAAATGTTTGCTTCCACCAGGTGTGATGACAGGTGTGCAGATTCTGCGAACCGATCACTCTATCAACAATACTTTCATCTGGCGGAATTGGGAAAAGGCAATTGCAACCATTGCAAATCCACCTGGGCTACTAAGATTTGCACAGGGGGGAGGTTTCATGCATAGATCACAGCAGCGGTAGTTCAAAAACCCTTGCAATAGGAAGTACTTTTTTTTTTAATGGAGCACCAGTTGTTTTAGGGTTGTCTTGCTATGGTTGCTCTTCACTATGACACTGGAAAGCACCTGTAGCAAAATGAAGTAGCTAATCTCTGAGGCAAGTAGATAAATGAAGGGTACAACAGGCCCACACAATGGAAAGAAATGGGGGATGAATGAGAATCAGCTTCTATTCGCATGATAGAACTCCCAAACAAAAGCAACAATAGAATCTCCAGAACAACAACCTTTCTCATTGTTTTGCCTATTGTAGCTTTCCTTAAGGACGCATGGCACTGCAATCAATTCAAAAAAAAACCAAAAACTTCCGCATCTGGTTTCCCTGAGAACTTTCAATCAAATCAACATTTGCATTATAAAGTGTCCTTTGTGCAGACATTCCAGGGCACCGAACAAAGTCACAGTAGAAAATAACTGGAATCAAATATTAATAAGCCAAGCCAAACAAATACGTCTTTCAATGGTGTGTGTTTTTAAAGGAACAGCCTTCTGCATTTCTAATAACAATAGGGAATTGAGTCCCTGAGCCGTGGATCAGAGTCAATAAAAATTTGCTCTCCTGACACAGACATAAAGTAAATGGCAAGCTGAAAGAGTAACCCGGTAAACAGAGTTACGGAATATTGTCTCAATCCAAGGCAGCTGTCTGGCGAAGCTGTTAAAACAACACGAAACACCTAGCCAATTTATTTGCTGTTGCTAATAGCCATTAGCTTACCAATAGCCAGTCTGTGGTGTTTAAAATAATTTCCAGATCTACCCATGGAAATAGTTAAAGGCCAGTTCTGTGGGCCAGAAGGCTACCAATAAGCAATTGGGGTGGAAGTTATGGTCAGTGTACCAGGTCACTGCTCTGACCCATGGAAAAAAGCCAGCATGGCAAGCGGAGTGGCATTTTGTCAGCTATTCCATAATCCCCACTGTATTATTTTTTTAAAAAAAAAATCACACATTTAAAAACTAATTAAAATCAAGTTAAAAGCTCATAAAACTTATGCAAGTCTGGGTTGGCTTGCCTAAAGAAAAACATTTTAAGCAGGTACAACATATTGTGTAGTTAAGGCAGAGAGATCCATAGAAGCCAACTCCAAACTACAGAAGCTTGTCAACACTGACTGGAAGTAGTCCCCAAGGGTTGCAGCTATAGCAGGAGCAAAGCGGGGGAAAGTCTGGGGGCTGTAGCCTCAGACACACAAATTTTAGGGGGCACGAGCCAACCATCCCCATGCAGGGATCCCCATTCTGCCACCAGGGGTCTGGGCCCCGAAGCCTGGCCTGGCCTCGCCGCCGCATCTCCAGCCCCCTCGCTGAATAGCTGCCTGGCCAGCATTGGGAAGGGAGAGATTTGCCCACAAAGGGCAGCATTGGCCGGTCAAGCTCCTCGCTGCACGGTGGGCAGGGGTGCAGCAAGGTTCCGGTGGCCAGGGCTGAGCTGTCAGGCAAGCTCCAAAAACCCTCCACACCCCCATGTGCGTGTACCCAGCGGAGTTGGCAGCGAGGACAGGGCTGGTGTGGTGGGTTCTGTTGACCTTCTGCACCAGGAAAGGACGCAACACCACTGAGCTACAGGGGTCTCTCCAAGTCCAAGCTGAAGATGCTGGGGATGGAACCAGGGGGCTTTTAGAGAGAGTTCTGGATTTGATATCCCATTTTATCATGTGGCGCTGTGGGTTAAACCACAGAGCCTAGGGCTTGCCGATCAGAAGGTCAGCGGTTCGAATCCCCGTAATGGGGTGAGCTCCCGTTGCTCGGTCCCTGCTCCTGCCAACCTAGCAGTTCGAAAGCATGTCAAAGTGCAAGTAGATAAATAGGTACTGCTCTGGCGGGAAGGTAAACGGCGCTTCCGTGCGCTGCTCTGGTTTGCCAGAAGCGGCTTAGTCATGCTGGCCACATGACCCGGAAGCTGTATGCCAGCTCCCTCGGCCAATAAAGCGAGATGAGCGCCATAACCCCAGAGTCGGCCATGACTGGACCTAATGGTCAGGGGTCCCTTTACCTTTACCTTTTTAAGGAGTCTCAAAGCAGCTAACAATCTCCTTTCCCTTCCTCCCGCACAACAAACACTCTGTGAGGTGAGTGAGGCTGAGACACTTCAGAGAAGTGTGACTAGCCCAAAATCACACAGCAGCTGCTGTTCACTGCTCTTAATCACCACACCACACTGCATAAAAGTGAAAAAATGGACCCAATCTAGCCCTAATTAAGCTCTGTTAAATCCCATCCGTAGCAACTGGGGAGTAAAGAACATGCCACTGAAATCAAGGAGACTTTAAAGTGCTTAACTGCGTCTGTCATTGCAAGTATTTGTGTGCGTCATGAAAAATGCAGAAAGATGGTATTGTATGTTCCTCAGAAGAGAGCAAGAGGCGAAAGGAAGCACACTAGTTCTCCCACAAACTTTGGCGCACTAAGGAGAAACTGCCGAGAGCTAAGAGCTTGAGGGTTACCACCTAGCCAAATGAATCACCTCTGCGCTGTGCCTGAACATCAGAGGAGACCACAGCCGCCAAAGCGAAGCAGCACAAAGGCAAGGAAGGAATCCCTGGTGTGGCGCTGTGGAACGACTGCAGAAATCCTGCCTCCCAACTTCCTGCCAGGCAGACAACTTTGCACTCAGAAAGTCTTCTAATCTTACAGTGAAATAAGCTTTGTGTGCCCTGAGGGAACATCGTAGAGACCAGCAACAAACAATAAAAGGAAAATGGTGCACAATTCTTTTATTTGTTTTTTCCCCTCCCATATTCCCGACTCTGTCCCCTCCTCCTCACCACCACCGCCACATTCTCTTTTTCATGCTTGGGAACATGCGTTGACTTTAGAGAAGGCGACCCTTAAACAAGCTATAAAAAGGGAGCTTCCTCTTCTGGTGCCTCGTTCGGCTGTCATAAATCAGAACAAGCCATCGTGTCTCTCTGCTGTGGGCAAGAAAGCAAGCAGGATGAGCAAGAGAAGAGCTTGAGATATCCAAGGCCCCGTTTTAATTAAATGTGTTTTGAAAAGGTTTCCGGTGCAAAGCGTATATTAAAAGCAGGACACGGCTCTGCACCCTTAAGAAAGGGCTTTTACATGACCTTATCATCATATCAGACGTTGGCAGCGTTGGCAGTGCCATTAGGACAGTTACAAAGTGCCAGGGGAAAAAGAGGGCAAAAAGAGAGCACAGATTTACATGCTCATTTATACGTCACGATGCACACTTAGAAATAACTGCTGTAATTGAATTGGAAGTGGAGAAGGCTGTGGCCAGGTGACCTGAGTATGCTCTACAGGTGTTAACTCTGGGTGGACAACTTCAAATCCCCTCCTGCTCTCCTTCCTTCTGCATAGTTATCATTAAGCCAGGCTTAGGTTGGGCAATCCTTCAAACAGAGGACCTGTCCCAAGAGAGTTGTCCTTCAACAGCCTTTCAAATAGCCACCCTGAGTGCCAGGGAGGTGGGTGGCGCTGTGGTATAAACCACTGAGCCTCTTGAGCTTGCTGATCAGAAGGTTGGCAGTTCGAATCCCTGTGACAGGGTGAGCTCCCATTGCTCTGTCCCAGCTCCTGCCAATCTAACAGTTCAAAAGCACACCAGCGCAAGTAGATAAATAGGTGCTGCTGTGGTGGGAAGGTAAACGGCATTTCCGTGAGCTCTGGCACTCTTCACAATGTTCCGTTGCATCACAAGCAGTTTAGTCATGCTGGCCACACGACCCGGAAAGCTGTCTGTGGACAAATGCCAGCTCCCTCAGCCTGAAGCAAGATGAGCGCCACACCCCATAGTCGCCTTTGACTGAACTTAACTGTCCAGGGGTCCTTTACCCTTTTTTACCTTTATCTGAGTGCCACTCTTCTTCTAGACACACTGGAAATAAATCCTCTTGGGTGAGCCATGAACTTCCTTGGCCAGGTTCTCTAGAAGAATCCCAGGGCAGATCTACACTCATGGTTTTTAATGTTAAAAAAGGGTTTTGATAACGTAGATGGACAAATGCCGTCCTCCTTTTAACGTTCATGATGCGTTACTACCTTGTATTTTTCATCGCTTAATTTGTAATTGTTTTATGCTGCTATATTGTCGAAACACTGCTCATAGGTCCCTAAGTAGCGTCTTACTTTTCTTTACTGCATTCTAACTCCAACCCCCCCCCTCCAATGGTATTTGAGGGGCTGTGTTCAAGCAGGAAGGGGGGGGGAGGAAAAATTAAAATGTGACACCAGAGGGTGGAGCAGAGCAACCAGCAGCAAGAAAGAAACAGCATTTTGGAAAGTGGTGTGGCTGGGTATTACATACATTTGACAGGAAAAGCCATTGTTAACATTTTAGTTAACAAGTATGCCTATGACTTTTAGAGCAACATATCTAATATTGTTCTAAGAGGGGGGAAATAACATTAAATAAGTCAGTGTAGATCCAGTCCCATAGTGCTTAGCAGTGGTGTCTTTACCCCCGCTCAGTGTACAACCATGGCTACAGGTGCAAATAACACCTCCAGCTAATGGTAAGGTAAAGGTAAAGGGACCCCTGACCATTGGGTCCAGCCGTGGCTGACTCTGGGGTTGCAGTGCTCATCTCGCTTTATTGACCGAGGGAGCTGGCGTACAGCTTCTGGGTCATGTGGCCAGCATGACTAAGCCACTTCTGGCGAACCAGAGCAGTGCACGGAAACACCATTTACCTTCCCGCCGGAGTGGTACCTATTTATCTACTTGCACTTTGATGTGCTTTCGAACTGCTAGGTTGGCAGGAGCTGGGACCGAGCAACAGGAGCTCACCCCGTCACGGGGATTTGAACCGCCGACCTTCTGATCAGCAAGCCCTAGGCTCTGTGGTTTAACCCACAGCGCCACCCACGTCCTCGTAACAGCTAATGGTAGGGCTACACATACTTCCCAATGGCCCAGCTGGGTTTCATCAAGTAACATGAGCTTTAGTGAACAGACTCCTGGCTCCATTACCTGCCCTGGATGGCACTGTCTGCACACACAGCCATGAGCACCTGTTGAGGTGGAGACAGGCGGTTATGTGAATGAAGGTGCTGAAGATGTAGCCCTCTAAATGGTATTGAACTATGGCTCCCTTCATTCCCAGCCATTCACCATGCTGGCTACAGCTGACAGAAGGTGGAGTCCAATAGCAACTTATTCATTCTGGCACTAAGTGGAACAATGCAGGCCACAGGAATCCTCTTTCAATAAATCCAGATTGTTGCAGGGTGGTTTATCACGTATCGGAGCTTGCCAGCACAGTTATAGGAGCAGCCAGAGCCCAAGGCTGAGCAAAAGAGGAAGCCTGGAAAGAGGCATGGAAAATAGCTGGCGCAAAGCAAGGCCAATTCATTATATCAGAAACAATGTTGATGGTTTTGGGGTTTTGGCTTTACATGTCAATATGGAGCTGGACCAAGACATTTTGGTGCCTGAGGTGAAAGGCAAAATGGCACCCTCCCTGTTCCACACATAGAATCCAACCAGACTGACAACTGAATCCTACTTCAATGTTAGAAATAGGACGAAATTCTCCGCCATGTGGACAGCAGGTTACCATAGAAGGTTCATAGCAAATGAGCTTAGGGAACTCAGCTTATGTGGGAGGACTTCTGCCACCCCCCTAACACCAGCTGCCTGAGCCACCTCCCTCATTCAGCTTAATGGAAGGACTGACCCTGTATTCATACTATGAGAGAACCCTGAGAGCTCACAGAAGTTTTTTTCACGGATACCTTAAGACATAACAAAGGTCTGTATAGTTAAAGCCATGGTTTTCCCAGTAGTGATGTATGGAAGTGAGAGCTGGACCATAAAGAAGGCTGATCGCCAAAGAATTGATGCTTTTGAATTATGGTGCTGGAGGAGACTCTTGAGAGTCCCATGGACTGCAAGAAGATCAAACCTATCCATTCTTAAGGAAATCAGCCCTGAGTGCTCACTGGAAGGACAGATCCTGAAGCTGAGACTCCAATATTTTGGCCACCTCATGAGAAGAGAAGACTCCCTGGAAAAGACCATAATGTTGGGAAAGATGGAGGGCACAAGGAGAAGGGGACGACAGAGGACGAGATGGTTGGATAGTGTTCTTGAACGTACCAGCATGAGTTTGATCAAACTGCAATGGAAGACAGGAGGGCCTGGCGTGCTCTGGTCCATGGGGTCACGGACATGACTAGAAGAGTCGGACATGACTAAACGACTAAACAACAACACCTCAAGAGCAGGAATAACATAAAAGCTTCCCAGAATGACAGCTTAACCCTCCATCACAATGTGCAGCCCCCAGGAGAGCATTCAGGGGTACTAGGTCACTGTCAGGTCAGTTGGGGACAACAATGAGACTTTGCACGGACCAAGCGTTCAGTCTAAAACACTTTGCAGAATCTTCTACAGGGCACAAGGGCTTCATCAATGCAGGTAGAAAGTGGGAAGACCATTGCTTTACATTTACCAGTTATAAATATAGGCCATGTTTGAGCCAAAGTTGAGCCCCATTTATTTTAACAGGAGTCACTGGAATCAATGGAACATATGACATGAGGTACTTTTTTCCAGCCTAAGGACCACATGTACGTCTAGGAAATATTCTGGAGGCCACATTCCAGTGGTGGGCAGGACCAGAGGCAAATGTGGGTGGCAAAGTTTACCTTTGTTGACAAGGCTGGTTTCTACAAACACACACACACACCCTCTCAACTCTCCATTCAGGGAAGAAAGAGATATTATCAGAGTTCAAGGGTACATTTCAGCCAGGCAAAAACACTCAAGGAAGATGTAAAGCAGGGTGCCAGGGCTGGTTTATCTGCAGGTCAGCACAGAGACAAGCAGTAAAGTTCATTCTTTACTCAGGGAAACAAAATACAAACCGAGAAACCTACGGGCAAGACTGGTCCCAGTAAAACAATTGCCAGAACTGACGATCTGTGTCTCCCACTTTCCACTAAATCTCCTCCCCGTCCAGCAGTCTTAAACTCTATGCTCTCTGAGCTCTTTACTCTGCTACATGCAAAGCCCTCCGTGCTCTTGGAGAGCTGATTACCGAAAGACCTGCAAGCTTCTGTGAATCTGTTGCAGCCTTTTCTGCTTCATGTCCTGGGTCTGCATTGCTTTCTGCATCTGGCTCCTCTCTCTCGCTCAAGCCTGTTGCTTGTTCAGCATCCAACCATTCTGCCCGCCCCCCCTCCCTTCATCCTTTGAGCTGTCCCACCACCCACCACTCCCCAAGCTCTGAGCCTTTGTCCCCTGAGGCTCCCCTAGGGGGTTCTCTGGCTGATGCCTCCCACCACTCCTTTTCATCCAGCCAGTTCCTGACACAAGGTTCAGTAGGCTGTGTGGTTGAGAAAGGGGTTTGCCCTGGAGAAGTCCCAAAGCTATGTAAAGAGGCTCTGAAAACCTGAGGTTATCACCCTGATATAAAGCTGTATTTTTTGGCTGGATAGCATCCATAGATGCCCCCTGCCCCCACCCCTTTACTAGCTCCCTCCTATGAAAACATTACAATTTATTTCAGCCATTGCAGGTTTCTCCATGCTGTTTTGATTTCCTGACACTTGTTTCCATCATTGTGTTTTAGCTATATAGCATTTTAAGATCTTTTGGAGTCCAGGGAAAAGCCTACCTGTCAATCTGGCCTGGCTATAATGCTGGTAGATTAGTTTTTTGAAAAATGAAGAAACGATCATTTTCATCAGGAGAATTCCTTGCCACAAATAAACAAAAGCTGCTAAGAAGAAGATGCGGGGGGAAATAGCAAGGATTTACAAAGGAAATCTTTTGGGGCAGAGACAATGAGTCAAAATATTCCTTAAAGTACAAGAAACCTTCGGGGGGGGGGGAGCCTGAAAATGCCATCTGCACTGGGATGCGGATGCTGAACACAAATAGAGAGGCAATTTGCAGCCCCAGATGTACTAAACCGTGAATTGAATCAAGTTGTCCACACACAAATCATTATGGATGTCCCATGCTTTTGTGCAATGAATGTGCAATGCTGTCAACGCACCTGTATCCACTTAGTTTGCAACAAATTAAGATTGTCCACCAGTTAAAGTCTCATTTAGACCTTCACTGCAGCCCGCAAGGACAATTTACCAGCACAGCATGGAACAGCTTCTCTAATTGTCCCTGACATAGGTCAAATGCCTTCCAGCACTGTCGTCAGGCTGTCCAATTGATATGGAAGCTATGGCTCTCTCGCCAGCAAAATATTCAAATCCTGAGGTGCAGACTGGTGTTATCGTGGCCTTTCCCACTATTCGGTAGATGTGATGGGAGGTCTGTAATAGAGTCCATATGCCTGGCACCCCCCAGCAGTTCCTGGAAAGACTGGTTTGCCAACATCTAAATGCCCCACCTTTGAGGCCAGTATTAAACCCACAACTGAATAGCCCAGTGCAGAGCTACCATCACCTACTGAACATAGAGCAGTAGGACTCTACAGCAGCTGCTAAGTATAATTGTTTAATTATACATTGAAATGGAAAATAACTCTGTATGTGCCTGTTTGTAGACAGCGCAGCCGGCATGGAAACTTCCACTGAAGCTAAACAAGAGTTGCAGAGAACCTAACAGTTAATGATTAAGTGGGACTGTATCTCTGCTGGCTCAATCACATGAAAAAAATGTACTGTTAAAAGTCTATGCATATCCTAATCTGCAGGTCTGCATCTTGGGTGTGTTAGCTCTTTGTTCTGAAGCTACTGAAGAGAAAGGATGAGCTCATTCTCTCTCCGGAAAGACAGCCTCAGGCTAATGGAGGCTGTTTGGAAAAGAGAAGCAGAGCTTGATTTTTAAGCTCTGGATGGAAGATATTCATAATCGAAGATATTCTCGAGTGGAGCAAGCTGGGGCAGTAGCCCCTAGTATATGTGTACACACACACATAATTTTAGAGTATTCGCATTCAAAATTAGGATGCATATCCCATGCTTTTCAACTCTGGGAATTCAGAACTTGAGCTGAGAATTTTGTTCCTCGACTTATATCTCCCCTTTATTTGTGGAAACGTTTCGCACTAGATTCCAGAGGAACTGAGGTAATAAAGAAGAAGTTTTGGCGGCACTGCAAAAGGGTATTCTCCCTGCTCATTTCATCATAGATCACTCAGCAGCCGGTCCAGTAGGTCTATGGAATTGATCACTCTCCCTCTCAGCACAAAAGCTCAGAACAAACGTGCAGTTTGGGTGTTATAAAACGCTACCTAGGCCAGGCACATATATCATACTCATTAAACTACAATGGGAAAGTTACCATGGCTCCATAAAGAGCAGAGGCATCTTTGGCTACATACAGATGTAACATTTTCAGAATTAATTCCACCACCCCAACCGCCGCTGCTATCCTGGCACAATGGATGCTTCAGTTGCTCGGTGAACATACAAATGTAGCAAAGTTTTGATGACAGGAAAGGGTGGGGAGGAGCTAACTTTATTTCAGAGCATAAAGTCTGCTTTTATATATATAGATAATGTGATTTTATATGCCTGTTGTCTTTGTCCATGGAGTTTTCTTGGCAGGGATACTGGAGTGGCTTGCCGGTTCCTCCTCCAGGTGGATCACGTTTGGTCAAAACTCTCCACTATGACCTGTTCATCTTGGGTGCCCTGCTCGGCATAGTTCATAGCTTCTCTGAGTTCTTCAAGCCCCTTCGCCACGGCAAGGTAGTGATCCATGAAGGGATCCATGATCCAACTACCGCACAATTGCACTCATTTCACACGCTAGCAAGGTTATGCTTAAAATTCTACAAGGAAGGCTCAAGCAGTATGTGGACCAAGAACTCCCAGAAGTGCAAGCTGGATTTAGAAGAGGCAGAGGAACCAGAGACCAAACTGCAAACATGCGCTGGATTATGGAGAAAGCTAGAGAGTTCCAGAAAGACATCTACTTCTGCTTCATTGACTATGCAAAAGCCTTTGACTGTGTCGACCACAGCAAACTATGGCAAGTTCTTAAAGAAATGGGAATGCCAGATCACCTCATCTGTCTCCTGAGAAATCTCTATGTGGGACAAGAAGCTACAGTTAGAACTGGATATGGAACAACTGATTGGTTCAAAATTGGAAAAGGAGTACGACAAGGCTGTATTTTGTCTCCCTGCTTATTTAACTTATATGCAGAATTCATCATGCGAAAGGCTGGGCTGGATGAATCCCTAGCCGGAATTAAGATTGCCGGAAGAAATATCAACAACCTCAGATATGCAGATGACACAACCTTGATGGCAGAAAGTGAGGAGGAATTAAAGAACCTTTTAATGAGGGTGAAAGAGGAGAGCGCAAAATATGGTCTGAAGCTCAACATCAAAAAAACGAAGATCACAGCCACTGGTCCCATCACCTCCTGGCAAATAGAAGGGGAAGAAATGGAGGTAGTGAGAGATTTTACTTTCTTGGGCTCAATGATCACTGCAGATGGTGACAGCAGCCACGAAATTAAAAGACGCCTGCTTCTTGGGAGAAGGGCAATGACAGGCCTAGACAGCATCTTGAGAAGTAGAGACATCACCTTGCCAACAAAGGTTCGTATAGTTAAAGCTATGGTTTTCCCAGTAGTGATGTATGGAAGTGAGAGCTGGACCATAAAGAAGGCTGATCACCGAAGAATTGATGCTTTTGAATTATGGTGCTGGAGGAGACTCTTGAGAGTCCCATGGACTGCAAGAAGATCAAACCTCTCCATACTGAAGGAAATCAACCCTGAGTGCTCATTGGAAGGACAGATTGTGAAGCTGAGGCTCCAGTACTTTGGCCACCTCATGAGAAGAGAAGACTCCCTGGAGAAGACCCTGATGTTGGGAAAGATGGAGGGCACAAGGAGAAGGGGGCGACAGAGGACGAGATGGTTGGATAGTGTTTTCAAGGTTACCAGCATGCGTTTGACCAAACTGTGGGAGGCAGTGGAGGACAGAGGTGCCTGGCGTTCTCTGGTCCATGGGGTCACGAAGAGTCGGACACGACTAAACGACTAAACAACAACAACAACAAATGTGATTTTTATTAAACTTTTTCATCATACAATAAAATAGCAGCTACCCAAAATGCAAATGGAATAAGCTGAATATGAAGTCCTCCCTTAAAAGCAGGGTTGCCACATGTGTCCTCTTTTTCCAGGACACACCCTCTTTTTCAGGGGTAAAATTTGAGATGCACTGCATTCATTTGCTTTGAATGGCTTGGACTACTGCAATGCACTCTATGTGGGGCTACCTTTGAAGGTGACCCAGAAACTGCAATTAATCCAGAATGCAGCAGCTAGACTGGTG
Organism: Podarcis gaigeae; assembly: GCF_964106915.1. Classification (NCBI taxonomy): domain Eukaryota; kingdom Metazoa; phylum Chordata; class Lepidosauria; order Squamata; family Lacertidae; genus Podarcis; species Podarcis gaigeae. The sequence continues at coordinate 76,806,201 of NC_139682.1, read as the reverse complement.
ACTGGGAGGGCCACCAGGACCACATAACACCAGACACCTGAAGGCAGCCCTGTTTAGGGAAGTTTTTAATATTTAATGCTGTATTGTTTTTAGCACTTGATTGGAAGCCGCCCAGAGTGGCTGGGGAAACTCAGCCAGATGAGCGGGGAATTATTATTATTATTATTATTATTATTATTATTATTATTATTATCATCATCATCATCATCATAGCGTCCTCTCTTTTGCTCTTCAAAATATGGCAACCCTACCTAAAAGTAATGCTTGACCATTGTCACCCACTGAGGACAGTAGCTCCTCTCACTTTTCACCTTGGATTTTTTCCTTTCGCCTCCCAGTCTCTCACCCTCTGAGTACGTCATTTCCCTGTCTCTCACCCAGGGGCCTCCATCTACCACCCCATGTGTTATGTACTGAAGTTCTCACCCTGGGCCAGCATGGGGATACTTTAGATAGTTATGCAAATAAGGGATCGAAAGTGAAGTTCAGTGATTGGATAGTTTTAAAAAATTGTTACAGTTACGTTGTACTGGAGCTCTATATAAGCAGGCTGACTGAACCCTTCAGTTCATTTCTGTTCTGGCCTGTGAATAAACAAGAGCTGTTTGAAGAATCGCTGTGTCGTCTGATATGTTCAACCACAACTTAACACCATGAGTATACAATGTCTGGACCTGAAGAAAGGCCCCAGACATAGGACTCCAAAGGAAAAATAAAAAGAAGAAAAATAAAGAAGAGAGACGACAAAAAAAGAAAGCCTGTTTTACAGGGCTTTTGAAATGAAAGAAGTGTCAATCTTGAGGCAGGAAATCATTCTGCATATTAAAAAGTGGCTTCTACAAGATGTAAAACAACGGCCTTGGATGTACACATCTTGACTTATTAAGCCAAGGTATGCATGAGCTTTTTGCCCATTCGCTCCACCTTCATGCTGCCCCTCCTCTCCTCCAACTTCAAATGGCCATTTTAAGATCCTTCCAACCATAGTTTACTGGTTGAGACATAACAGGAAAACTATGGTTAGCTGAAGACTTCCTGGACTTACTGGCCTGCAAAGAAGGGAGGGAGGGAGGGCAGAGGACACATGCACAATACTCATGCACAGCTCAGCTTAATAAACTAAAAATCTACATCCAAACAATGTTCCTCATCTGAAAACAATGGGTTGGATTAAACAGAGCCTTTCCATTTGTAAACAGGCTTTTGATTCAGTAGTTGCCCCACTAATGAAAGCAGAGGGAAGACATTTCCCCCCCCCTCCATTCCCCATTCCTCCAGAGCCCCCTAAAAATCTTTCCTCAAGAGTTCAGAGGCCCTCCAAAATAGCCTGGAAGTTGGTGGGAGAATTGCAGGAGAAATGAGTGAAAATCACCTCACCTCCTATAAGCAAAGATCAAGGACTCTTCTGCAAACAGAAAGACTTCTACCATCTGCATAAGGACCACCATTGGCTACAGGCCAAAGAAAGGGTTTAAATTTTTATTTTATTTTTTTGCTTTAGAACACATTGTTGATTCTCCCACATGAATTTATGCAGATTGGACTATTAAATTAATGGAATAGCCAACTCATGCAATTCATTGACTAAGACTCCTATAATGGGGTGGAGTGGCAGCCCTAATGATTAGATTGCTTTTAGATTACAATAACATCTGGATATCGACAGTGTGACCAAAATGCCATAAAAATATTTGTGGTCATTTTGTCAGAAGAGAAGCAAGAGGAGGGGGAAAAGCTCTCTAACCATCATTTTTAAAGCCCCTCTGAATGACTCTATCCTATGTACTATGCAGAAGCCATCTGGATAGTAAGAAAACCATCAGTGAGGAGATAAACACACACACACACACACACACACACACACATATACATAATGTAGCTGGGTTGGAAAAAGAAAATTTAAAAAAAATCCTAACATATTTTCTAGATTACCCTTTGGAATGTCTCCTGAAAGTATCTTGACAGTCGGCTGTAACTGATGAGCTGAATTCCTAAGTGTGAGTGCAGAACATCTTTCACTCACAGCTCACTGCATCTATGAGTTATGGGGCTTTCAGTCTTTTTCGGAGTAACTTCCACAATCCACTGCTATCTGCGGAGAGTCTCCTGACTTTGCACTCTTGATAAAGCAAAGGGAAAACGAGGGCAGAGTAATCATACCATCTGGAGAGAGCGTAGGTGAACATACACGCACAACCATCTCTGATTGCTATTCTGTTCGGGAACTGTTGCCTCGCCAATGTTGTCTCTCCAATTTGGCCACTGGCAAAAAAAAAAAAGAAAGAAAAAGGTTTAAGCAAACACCCTAATCCAGCAAGGGATATCCTGGCGTAGAAGCTTCTTTTATGCATGAATCCCTTTGCTCGACTGGGAACAACATCTCCAGATTGCATCCCACTGCAATTCACATCCCAGCTGAGATCCAAAGACCTGCTTGAGATGCATCCAAGGGCTTGGGTATGCCTAGTAGGATTTTATTTTTATTTTTTTCTTTGGAAAGCAAACTTCCAATTAGGATCTCCGGTATTCAAATATCCTGTCTCCAGCCAAAACATCACTCCCAGAGCAGCTCACAGCAATTAAAGTCCGACATAAACAGCACTTAAAATGCAACACAGTGTGTTTATGTGATACATAAATAGCATCTGGAATGCTAGGGGGTTCTCAGCTGGGGTCGGATCCAGACACGGTGGTGTCTTTCCTCCAGCAATGGGAGTAGCCAACTGCAAGCTGTGCCGGCAAAATAAAAGTTAAATATTATCAGGAATGTATAAGATAGAACAAAAACTAATCTGTATTTAATAAATTCCCTCAAAGATCAGTATTGTGCCCCTCTGAGATTTTCACGCTATGATAGCACTCATCCTGAGACTGCAGAAGAAGCAGTTCCACTGGAACTCAAAATGGACACTTCCTGGGGTGGGGCTGCCTGGCTTCAGCTTCTCCTCCAATGGCCTTCAGCAATCCTAAAATGTTTGTGAAAGTCACCTATAAGATTCCTCTGGCATCAAGGGTTGCTGTTTGAAAAATGCAGGTCCCCTCCCCTTAGTCACACAGCCAGTGTGGTGTAGTGGTTAAGAGTGGTGGACTCGTAATCTGGTGAACCAGGTTCGATTCCCCGCTCCTCTACATGCAGCTGCTGGGTGACCTTGGGCCAATCACACGCTCTCTGAAGTCACACTTCTCTGAAGCCCCACTCACCTCACAGAGTGTTTGTTGTGGGGGGAGAAAGGGAAAGGAGATTGTTAGCCGCTTTGAAACTCCTTCGGGATACCAAATCCAAACTCTTCCAAACTCTTCTTCTAATTGTCTGGATCACAGCTGCAGATTAAAGGACAGCTACATGTTACTCTCATTAACATGTGTTACAGTGTCGTCATTTTTTTAAAAAAATCTGTTTTGCGGTAGAGAATGGTCTATTAGGGCAAATGGGGCACTGCCTCACAAACCTCAGTCTGCCCTCATCCAGACCCCATCTGTATCTCTTCTTACTCTGAAACAGCCCCCATTGGGGTGTTACCAGCTTCCTCCTCCTCAGCCTCCGTGTTGTTTTGTAGAACTCATCAGGGAGAAGGAGACAAAACTATAATTTGTTGGCTCCGCCCATGATGAGCTCTAACTCCGCCTACTGCTGGCCTCCTTGCTTCCCTTCCGACCAGCCACAATAGGCAACAGCCATTACTGCTGCTTTACAGCAGAGGTGGTTTAGAATGGAGAAGCGTGGGGAGAAGGGAATCGTGAATGGCATTTCCCCGCTCCTAATCACCCCCTTGGTGGCACCTTCTGCCCACATACCCCACACCCCGTGTTTCAAATGCAGCCCAAGGTTGGCAGAAATATCTAAGCATGGCAAATGGCTCCTAGAAACATAGCCTGTGTACGGTTCACCTGACGACAATAGCAAAGCCCTCACTTGGATTTAGCATTCTGTTGCAGTACAATAATAAACTCGTTTAAGATGGCGCTACATAATTCAAAAGCAGTGAAAAGTGACTGCACCGCGGAAGGCAAATTGTATAATGTTGCAGCTTAATGTATTAGAAGTCAGCATTATCTGCTTCTGTCTAATCATAATTCCAGCCGTTAAAGCACCAGGGATACTATCAGCATAGGCACTATTTTCTGACTCAATTACATTATGCATTAAAAAGGGGTGGTTTACAGCATCTATTAGACTGCTTATTACCCTTGTGCCATACTCAATTGACCAAAAGAAGGAAGGAGGGGGGCACCCAGCCTCGTCTCCAGAGGGAGGGGGCACTGAAAAGGAAGTCATTGTAGCACATAAATAGGTGCTCACAGAAAGAAGTATCTGGGATTCAGTTCATTTCTCCCCAAGATACATTTAGAAATATATCAAAATAAACATTGTGCTTCATTACCTGGTTCTGTTGTTCGTGCTACCCACATAAAGAATTCAAGCAATTAAAGGATCCTCCACACTTTTGCTCAATCCATATTTTGATTGTAATGTGTGCCAATTAATTCCCCAAGGTCCAAAAGCTTTCATCGTTGTTCCATGGCTATGCCTTGCAAAAATCTGATCTTATCCACTGAATCAGATCTTATCAGATGCATGGAAAATCTGAAGAGAGAATTTGTTTAACCGAGCCTCAAGTTGAGCAGGTAAAGTCAGATCTTTTGCAAGGCACAGCAAATAAAGTAATCAGAGGGAATGGTTTTACCTAGAAAGTGAATCCCTTTGGTTCTTTTCTTGCCCCCCCCCGGGGGGGGGACCCATTAAAGCTACCTAGCTCAAAAGCATCTGGATTTATTTGACCACAATTTGACAAATTTCTTACCCAGGCTCACCTTATTCATAGCGGCAGAACAATTGCCCATAAATCAATGGTGATTAAAGTTGTTTTTGTTTTTACCTACCCCAAAACTGTAATCATGGCCCTCGTTAAAAAAACTGTTACAGCTATCTTTCTGAAATTGACTAGGATTTAAAGTGTTAGAAGAGGTGACATTGCCTGCAAATTTCATAATATCTTGCCTCAAAATAACTTTTTGTTAAAAGTTATAGACATTTGCTTAAAAAACTACAACCTAACTTTAAATGTAGCCAGTCCCAAAGTCCCTGGACCTTTTTTTGCCATGCTTTATTCACTCTGGAGGGGATGGTACACCTGCAAATTTCATGCACTTCTGCCAAAAGGAAAAATGGTTATAGCTTATTCTTATTTTCTGATTCAAGATCCAAACCAAATCTTGTAGTCATGTTGGTGCAAACATTAAAGAATGACTATTGCCATTATTTGTAGGGTCTTTGTATTTGTATTTGTCGGAAACCCCCCCCCCCCCCAATAAAGTATGAAGAAAATAGAAACATGTTAATGGAACATTACCTCTTTTTTCATTTTTCACCCATTTTATTCATTCCAGTCAACATTTCAGCAGATATTTGAACTACCGTAGGGCATCTGCTGGGCCATAGCTGACTTTTGGTGTAATGGATGTTAGGTGTGATCTAGCAAGACAGCTCTTATGCTCTGATGAAAGTTTTCATTAGCACTTGCCTAAACCTCTGCTTGCTGAAATATTGGATGGTGCGAATGAAAAGGATGATAAATGAAAATAGTAATGTTCCATTACCATCTTTCTATTCTGTGTACACTTCATTCAGAGTCCTAATTTAAAACCCTACGAATTGTCTTCTTGGAACAGACCGAGGGAAAGGTCCACCTAGTCCAACACTCTTTCTGACACAGCAGCCTGCCACAGATATTGCTGGCAGTTCAAACATAGAACGGAAGCAGCGTTCTCCCCCATCTGTGCAGGAACCATGGCTGCCAAAGCATTTCCAGAACAGGCCTTTCCAACAGGTTCTGAGCTCTCTCCAGAAGTAGAGGGAGGTTTCCAAAATTGGGACAGAGAGATCTTTTCCTTTGCTGCTTGCTAGCTTAGAGGCCTTGGACAGGGTGAAGCAGGGTGGAAATGAAGTTCAGATCTCTGAGCTGCACCAACCTTCAACTTTGTGTCTGCTTTCCAGGACACACAGCACACACCCAAACACCTGATCCAGCATGTTGCCTTTATGCAGATCCAAGTGAATTTTGTGGAAATGTGAATTTCCGCAGAGCAGAATAAATTCATTTTGCTCTTTTCCAAAAACCAGAGAAGTGAAACTAGGAGGGGCATCTGCTGATCAGAACTGGCATCATAAGCAGGGTATCTGTTTGCCCTCACTGGCAGGACCTTTCAGGGTTTAACCTTGCTGCCTTCAAGATCTTTTGACTGGAGATGCCCAAGTCTGAACCTTAGACCTCCTAGACGCAAAGCACTATATAGCTAAAGCCTATATATTATCCAGACATTTCAGGCTCATTATAACCCAGTTTTTGCTCAGGCAAGCAATGGTAAAACAGCTGGCCATTTGAGGCAATGTAACAGGACAATGGGGAAATGAATCTCTGAAAAATAGAGCAGCATCTACTGCTTTTCAACCACCCACCCCACCCACGTACCCCCCTCTCTTTCGTTGCCTCAGGCTACCTATTATGGTGCTGTTCACCTGACCAAGTTGGGGCCATCTGTTTCCTTGCTGCTCGTGTTCCTTTCAGAAGTACATTACACAGTATATAGAATTTCTTTTGCTGGTTTGTTCATGAGAAAATGTCTGCTTGATAAATGCCCCCTACCTTTAAGAGAGAGAGAGAGAGAGAGAGAGAGAGAGCTGAATGCCATTTACAAATGGCAACTACTTCTAAGCACAAGAGTTTTATAATGAATTGGTGCCTTGTGAATATCCATCGATCAACACCCTTGTGCATGGACCCGACAGCTTGCTTAAGTGGAAAGCTATTGCAAAAATTCCTATGGTGCTGGGAGGGCTTTCAACAGGAATCCTTCATCAAGTCCTCCGCAGTTGGGTTCTACTTGTATTACATGTGGCACGGGCATGTATCTTCATGGAGCACATTTGTCCATGTGCTGCATGCTAGGCAAGCAATTTCTAAATAGTCACACACAAAATCTGTGCTGCATCAAGAACCTGAGTCCCTGGGAATTGCTGCAGTTTCCCAGAGCATTATCAGGACAGGTTGGCATCCTTTTAATCAAGTTCTTTTAGAAATTGTTTTTATTGAATTTATATACCACCCTATATGCGGAGGTCTCAGGGAGGTTCACAAAAAAAGATTGCAATATATAAAATTAAAATAAAAACAATAACCCAATAATACCCCCCTCCAAAGAGCCACATTTTAAAAAGGTATAGGATGTTGATCAGGTCAGCCCAAGGCTTGTTTTTGCCTGGTGGCTAAAGGTGTATAATGAAGGCGCCAAGCGATCTTCCCTTTGGAGAGCATTCCACAGATGGGGAGCCACTGCAGAGAAGGCCCTGAGGCATATTGAGGTCCTGAGCTGCCCAGATAACAAGACCACAACCCCTTGGCCTCACTGCTGTGATCAAAAGGAAAGCAGAGCACCAGCTTGGTTGGAAGGAGGCATGCAAGACACCATCCAACTGTTCTTAGGGAATCCACTCCAGATATGTGTAGGGTTTACTCCTTAGCCTTCTGAGGCAGACAATCTCCACCTGCCCCTCATTTCCTCAACAGCATGTGCAGAAACTGCCTTCTTGACCATTGGACCATTGGACCAACTATTGGTCTCATCCACTCAATCCTCTGTAGCCTATCTTCCCATGCAAGGGAAAGGGTAAGGGTACATGGGGGATGTGGGTTAAGCACATTCCACAGTATGCAACAGGAAAGGCGAACCTATGCTATACATAATTTCTATTACTGGTGCGTTCATCTGGTAAGTAAAAACTTTCCACACACACATTATTGCTTTGAGGCTCTGTTGGTTGTGGTGTATAATTGTATGACTATAACAAGGAAACACATTAGGATGTGGCTTTCCTTATAGCGATGTTTTGCCTCTTTCATTTTATTAAGTGGCACTTCCTCAGTATGTCAAAACTGCATCTATATTGGGAAGAAGCAAATGCATTTCTATTGAAGCTTCAAATTCAACACACGCTTGCCCAGGAAGCAAGTCCCATTGAACTCAATTGCACTGCACCTAAATTCATCCATTAAAAAGGGCAGGTGGTTAATCAGTTAGCTTTGAAAACCAAGGCCAAAAAAAAAAAATCTCAGATGAAAGCCCTCCAATTTGGAGCCATGCATAGATTCATTATCAGATCTGCTACCTGCACCTGGAGAAGATAGCAAAAGAACTGGTTCCTTATCTTTAAAGGGCTTTCAGTACTTCTGCTCTGTAGGTAGATACCTGCCTATTTATATTCAGGGGAAGCAAGGTGCAGAGATTAGGGTGGCATGACCCCCTCTCTTTATCCTATCTTTCACTTCTACCTTTGCTTAATAAAACCCATTCAAGGCAGTTCTTGATAAGCAAGCTGAGACAAGAGGCAATCAATTGTGGCATTTACACCTTCAAAACTATGAAATATGGCAAAGCTAATGAGTTAACTGGGACGCAGGTGGCGCTGTGGGTTAAAGCCTCAGTGCCTAGGACTTGCCGATCGAAAGGTCGGCGGTTCGAATCCCTGCGGCGGGGTGCGCTCCCGCTGCTCGGTCCCAGCGCCTGCCAACCTAGCAGTTCGAAAGCACCTCCGGGGGCAAGTAGATAAATAGGGACCGCTTAGCAGCGGGAAGGTAAATGGCGTTTCCGTGTGTGGCTCTGGCTCGCCAGATACAGCTTTGTCACGCTGGCCACGTGACCCGGAAGTGTCTCCGGACAGCGCTGGCCCCTGGCCTCTTAAGTGAGATGGGCGCACAACCCCAGAGTCTGTCAAGACTGGCCCGTACGGGCAGGGGTACCTTTACCTTTACCTTTAATGAGTTAACTAACAATGGCACCTGGAGCCTAGGTGTTGTGTTTTTGACAACCTACTTCTCTTCCGTAACAGATTTGCTGCCCGTCTAACTCAATAACTGCGCCATGATTGTAGCGAGAAACATTTGGGTTATCTCCTTGATCTGCCCTTTCCCTTACAGGCAACGACTTTTATCCCATTCTGAATACTGTTGGTATAGCCAAAAGGAATATCGTGACTCTTTTCGTTCTGTGTGCCATTTGTGTTACAAACAAGGTGACTGTCAACTGCTGGGAAAAGGAAAGACGCAGTGAGTCTTGTTTTTTATTACTGTATATTCATTCATTTTAAAGGGCATCAGGTAAACCTTAGTCAACCACATCCAGTAAAATAAAAAGTTACAGGCCAATGTACGGGGGGAAATGTGTCCAAATTGCTTCCTCATACATATCCCATCAAGCTGCAACTCAGGTGACATCATCCATAGCTGCTACCAAAAGCATCTGCTGTGATCACCATGCCCAGTTCTTCTGATGTGGATCAGTAGCTCCTCATTAAATTCATGCTGCAACATGCTCAAGGGTTTTGAATAGCCACCGAGATGTTGTAGATTGGTTTTACGTGGAGAAGGAGAACAGTGGGTCTTACATGAGCTGAATCAGCATCTACTACACACACACACACACACACACACACACACACAATATGAGACAGAGACAGAGCTGTATGACACCTGGGCTATCCCCAGCCTTACCATAGGATAGGGTTTCCCAGACTTAGGTCTCTAGCTGTACTTGGACTACAACTCCCATCATCGTTAGCTAGCAGGACCAGTGGTCAGGGATGATGGGAACTGTAGTCCCCAAACAGTTAGAAACCCAAGTTTGGGAAACCCTGCCATGGGAGATGTTTGCACAGTGGAGGTGTATGCAAACTGGCATGCAAATTCCATGCATCATGGTGTCCCATTTCCTTAGTATTTCCTTCCTACACTAGGCTGACTCTTAGGGCAGACCCAGGTCATCATCCACAGCTACCACCCATCATGGCAGGCTGGGAAGGACGGCAGGATGAGAACCACTGGCGGCAACAGCAGCAGATATGTTCAATACTTATGAAAATATTTTATTCTCTTGCTAATCATACTGTTTTCAATATACTTAATTTCCTTTAGCAATGTTTTCTTTTGAAATGCTTTGCAGAGTTCTGCAGAGATTCCCAGATGTTAAAACAATAAGACAAAAAAGCAGAAGATCGGCAGCCTGCCATTTTGCTACAAAAAGCAATGCATTGCTGGTGTCTTCTGATAAAGACAGCAAGAATTCCGGAATGCACTTAGCAAAGTGAAACAGTGGGACTGGCCGTACATAATGTTCCCTTGACTTTCTCTCGCAAAAGGAATACATTGGTAAAAGATTACGTCTCCCGCACTTGAACTTCCAGCAGAAAGGTTGATTCATTCAGCAAAGGCCAAAAGGCAAACTCTTAGTGCTACAGCTACTAAAATTCCAAAAGAAATCTAAAAGGTTCTGAACACTTCACAGCTTTTTTTCCCCCATGGTACTACAACCCCAAGTGCAAGGAAAGTTCAGAAAGATACACGGCTGGACTCTGACAGTGAGCTGGGCATAAATTGGCAATCATGCTCAGTTTGCATCCTATTTAATTTGTGTTTTAATTGTGTCTGTGACCAAAGCTCTCCAAGGTGCTGCAAAATAAACATCATGCTAAAACCACAGTTTTAAAAAAGTGTGGTCATTAATGAAAATAAGATCTCTGCAAAGATTAGGGAGGAGTTTTGTGTTCACAGGGAAAGTAATATAGTGGAGCTATAGTACTCTGCATTTTGAACCCCCAAACCTACTGTTCTTTTCTTGGAGGGACAGGGCTTTCCCACAAAATATATTCCCTAGGCATGTGCAATTGCTCTGTGCTGGGGTCAAATAATGAGGCAAATTGGGGTGATGAGCATAGCTGTCAACGTTTCCCTTTTTTAAAGGGAAATTCCCTTATTCCGAATAGGATTCCTCGCAAGAAAAGGGAAAAGTTGACAACTATGGTGATGAGGAATGATGTTTATGTGCCTGTAGTCAACCAAACACCCCTAATCAGATCAAGGCCCCCACAAAGTCGTCTGCCACTGTGTTGCTCTGGTTTTCTGTACCATAGCCCTGTCGGTTCTATGTCTCTGTGTTTCTGTGCTCGTAATCCATGGACTTTGCAAGAAGTGAATGTCAGGGCTGGTTCAGATGCAGGTCAGCACTCGAGATGCAGAGACCAGCAGAAAAGTCAGCTCTTTCTTCAAAGAAACAGCATACCAGGCAGCAATGCCTGCAAAGAGGACTGGCCCCAGTGAAACAGTTGCCATACTGAAGGTCTTTGCCTTCTACTTCACATTAAGTCTCCTCCCTAGCCAGATGTCTCCCAAGCAGCCTTAAACTAAACAGGGAGGGGCCACACAGGCTGTTTGTTCTGTTATATGGAAAGCTCTCTGTGATCTTGGAGACAAAGGGGAGCGGAGCTTGCTACAGTAGGAAAGGCAAGCTCTGTGGATGTTTCTATAACCTCTGCCTCCTCCTTCTCTGCTTCATGTCTTGAGTCTGCACTGCTTTCTGCATCTGGCTCTTCTCTCTCATTCAAACCTGTTGCTTCTTCAGCCTCCCACCATTCTGCCCCCCTCTTTCATCCTCTGACCTGTCCTCGGTGTCTCACCACCACTCCCCAGGCTCTGGGTCTTCCTCCTCTGAGGCTTCCCTAGGGGGGGTCTCTGGCTGGTGCCTGCTATCGCTCCTCTTCATCCAGCCAGTCCCTGACAGTGAAGCTATTGAAATACTCTTGTATGTCTAGACTCCGCAACCATCCCCTCGTTGAGCTATAAGCAAATCAACACACAGAAATGAGGTTAATTGTTATTGAGCAAATTTTGGCCACAACTTTATTGATTACAGAATGTGAGTGGTATTGGCTTAGGCATTGAATGGACCCGACTATATATGTCTCCTGCCCGTTGCGCAGGGAGTCCAGTAAGGGCAAACCACCAGAAGGGGAAGCCCCATCAATGCAGACCAACTCGAGCTCCTCCAGGTGTTCCCGATGGGGTCATGTCTTGAAGAAGAGAAGAGTTTGGATTTGATATCCCGCTTTATCACTACCCGAAGGAGTCTCAAAGTGGCTAACATTCTCCTTTCCCTCCCTCCCCCACAACAAACACTCTGTGAGGTGAGTGGGGCTGAGAGAGTTCAAAGAAGTGTGACTGGCCCAAGGTCACCCAGCAGCTGCATGTGGAGGAGCGGGGATGCGAACCCAGTTCACCAGATTACGAGACTACCGCTCTTAACCACTACACCACACTGGCTCTCTTGGCCCTAGCCCCGCCCCGGGCTTCGGACAGGATTCACACCCCTGGATTCCTTTAATGGAATACCCTTAAGCTTGGAGGGGCAGGTGATGGCCACACCTCCCCTCCCCTTCATAAGGTCAAAAATGCGTATCCGCCAACCTTACAAAGTTGTGACGATTGCTACGAGGTAGGCAAAAACTAAATGGCCCCATACCAATTTTGCCAAGTGGAAAAAATTCCTACCAGGCCCCTCAATGGCGACCAACCGAGGTCCATAGCAAGGCCAAGGAAGAAAACCTGCAAATAGGATGGGATATGGAAGAAGCGAGCCAAGAGGAAGCCCCCTGGCTCGCGCCTGAGATTTTAACAGTCCCGACCACGCCCCCAGCAGCCAGCAGATTGGCCAGTTGGTGGCTGATGTGGCTGGGATCCCTGGGCAACGCGGGACTTCGTCCCCCGCACCCAGAGAGAGGAGGTGGCCATGCGGTCCACTGCAACTTCGCCCCACAGTGAGATGGAGCGGATTTAGCAAAATTCTGAAAAGCATTGGATGATTCTTCACCCCACCCCTGTTAAAGATGACCGCTCTATTTGAGAAAAAGAATAACTCCAGAGCTCTTCAACATTTTGAAGGCAATACTAAGGGGAGCCTCCAATTGCAATGCCTTTTGCCTCCCCATCACAGCAAATACCAAAATTTTAAGACAGCTGGTGAGAAGCTGCTAATGTTTTGTTTTATTTAAGTACATGCAAAGACTTTTTAATTATTTCTAAGGCATAGAAGAGCAAGAGAGAACCCCCACTCCTCCCCTTAAAAATATGAAACTAATATGGAGTTTGGACTTTCAGTCGGCTTAATAAAAGTATTGCCTTAATATAGGTTATGGAGGAAAGTGGCTTCCTTTTACTTCTCCTCCCTCCCAAAAATAAATAAATCCCTGAACCTGCAATTTGGCAGCTTTAATCCACTCTTGAGGGGCTCCTGAGCCTGTAAGCTTCTGATTCTGGCAAAAGGAGGGAAATGATAGTAATTTTAAGGATTCCTTGTAAGATTGAATAGGCAACAAACAGCTTCATTTTACGACGAGTGCCTCCAAATGTGAATCACAAATCAAAGTAAAGAGAACAACCAGCAACAAAGAAAGAGACCAGAATTTAACGGATGGAGAGGGGGGACAGTGCAGCCATTAGATGGGATAAGCCCCCCCCCCCACAGTGGGTGCCCGTCTGCCCTGCCACCTCCACCACCCATGGGGAAGCAGTGCTGGCAGCGGTGCCGGTTTTGGACAAGATCGTGCTGATTACCATCAAGATCTCGCCAAAATCATGCAACATCTTGTGGAGCACTGAGACCTCAGGAAACTCACCTGAAATAGGTGCTGATGCCAGCTCTGCTTCTCTGCTAATGATAACGATAATGATATCTTTATTGTCATTGTCCCATGTGGAGCAATGAAATTGAAAAACTACATAAAACTACATAAAAACTACGTAAAACAACACAAAACTACCGGTACATAAAACATTTTAAACCCCTAAAAACTCTAAAACCCCATTTTAAAATACACTATACTATAGGGACCCCTTATGCTGCGTTTAGAACCAGAATTGCATTTGCATAGAAACTGTTTCTCAGGTGGCTAGTCCTGGCCTTTATAACCCTGTACCTTCTTCCAGAAGGCAGAAGCTGAAAGAGATCATTTCCGGGGTGCGCACTATCCTGCGCTATCTCTACCGCTTTCTTATGGTACCTGGTAGCATAGATTTGATCTAAGGTGGGAAGAGTGCACCCAATTATTCTCTCTGCAGTCTTTACAACCCTGGATGGCATTGTTTTTCCCCTGGCCATGCAGCTCCCAAACCACACACAGAGACCATAAGTTAATACGCTCTCCACAGTGCAATGGTAAAATGCCATCAACAGGTCCTTTGAGAGATTGTTTTTCCGGAGGATTCTCAGAAAATATAACCTTCTGCTGGTGGCAAAACAGGATACGCTACAAGGTTGACTGAGGGTTCCATGCACAGCCCTTGCATTTATTTATGTAGCACATTTTATATTCCACTTTTCTTTTAAGGATCTCAAGGCACCATAGATGGTTCCTCCATATTCCATTTTACCCTCCCAGCAACCTTGTGAACAATGGCAATTCACCGAAGAACACCCAACAAGTGCAATGGCTGAGTTTCCTCCATCTTAGTCAGATCATCTAAACACACCGGCTCTCAACTAAAAACCAGATTAGCTGAGAATGACTTAGAAATATTGGAGAGTGCATTCGGTCTGATTCTCTTTCTCTCCCCCCCACCCCCATGCACATTGCATCAGATTAATGCACAGTGACCCAGGAATACAAGACTTATCGCTTAATTGGCAATTATAATCCTATAATTAAGTCCGGCGGTGGGGGAATTGTAGATAGCAAAATGTAAGGTGCTGGGTTCTTGTTTTTTTTCATTTAAAAAATGCTCAAGTTAACACAAACAGCTTATCTGCAAAGAAATAAGCAGATGCAAGCAGGGCTGCAATGTTGTCAATTACAGTTTCGCCCTCCTCCCCTCCCCTGTAGCGCCTCCATCAAAGTCCAGCTTCCAGCATCAAGTGGTCCATGTCTCTGACAGGTAATTATAGTACGCTGCCCATCAATCTGGATACAACTATTCATTGGCAGTAACTCTGGAATTAATACAAGTGAAGGTGGAGGTGGCGGGGGTGTGGAGAAGAGAAGAGAAAGCCCATCTCATCTAACCACTCTGAACGCACACCTATAAATCCCATCATTGGCAATCACTTAGGGGAGCAACAATGCAATAAATGAGCTCGTGAAAGTGTCACTTCTGACAGTGAGGCAATGGCCCAAAAGCTAGGGCTGAGTGGCATCCGTCCTGCCAGTCTTGACAGAATCCTTCAGACTACACCGCAGCATCAATTATACAGCCGCGGCCACCTATGGAAGGAGGGCAGGCAGGTTGGGGCAACAGATGAAAGGAAATGTATTTGATTCTTCAAACAGGATGACCCTCCAATCCGCCCCCTTCCATTTATTTCTCAGCCCACATTTTCACTGGCCCAGTTTGTTGTTGTTTAGTCATTTAGTCGTGTCCGACTCTTTGTGACCCCATGGACCAGAGCACGCCAGAACACTATCCAACCATCTCGTCCTCTGTCGTCCCCTTCTCCTTGTGCCCTCCATCTTTCCCAACATCAGGGTCTTCTCCAGGGAGTCTTCTCTTCTCATGAGGTGGCCAAAATATTGGAGTCTCAGCTTCAGGATCTGTCCTTCCAGTGAGCACTCAGGGCTGATTTCCTTCAGAATGGAGAGGTTTGATCTTCTTGTAGTCCATGGGACTCTCAAGAGTCTCCTCCACCACCATAATTCATAGTTTACTCCTCTGTAACCACAGGTTTCCCTTCAAATCCACAAGCTAAACTTTCACCACTGGGGACCTTGGTCACATGTTACAAATTCCCCTCCATGCCACCAAAGGCAGTTGGGGTTTGATTCTGCTTGCTGAAAGAATGTTGACTCCCCCTGAACTATTCCTCAGCAGGAGCCCCTGGCGCAGGAGAAGGAGTTGGATGGCCCAGTGGGAAAACTGTTGATACTGCTACAGCTCATGCAGAAGGAGGAGAAAAGAAGCAGGAGGACAGAGAAAGGGCAGCGAGGAGGAAGACCTCAACAGTATCACAAAGAGGAGGATGGAGGCAGCAGGAAGATGAGGAGTGAGACTGCAGCAGCCCAGATGGTGATCAGAGAGTGAGCTGGTGTGATCCTGAAGTGAAACTTGACTGTTTATTGTCTTTCTAAAGGGCACAAAACTGGTTCTAGTTGTCCTCCACAGGGCCAATTTCATGTTGCGAGAAAGTATGCTCATTCTCCTGTGGGGATCTAAATGCTTTGAAAATGACATGTTTTGAAAATCTAGCCCAATATACTGAATGAGAAAATGGTTCAGATAAGTGGTTCGGTTTATTAAGGAATCCCACACTCCCTCGCATACTGATTATTGGAAATCTCTCATGGCCTTCCCCAGCTGGCATTTAAAATACGGTGACAAGGCAAAGGATTTTTCTTCTGAAAGACGGAGTCTTAATGACAGTAGGGAATGCTTTTAGTGATGATTTGCAATATATGGTCATGAAAGCACAACATGGACTGATGGAAGGAAGAGATTTACACATTCTTCTACTTGAAAGCCCTCCTTGAAGTTGGTTAGATTCTTGGCCCCTGTTTTTGCCTGCAGGTTCTTACATTCTACAACATGTATTCAAGGGGTCATATTAGAGCTGTCCTCAGACAAAAGCATCCAGGATTAAGTTGCTTTCCCCTCCCCATACATTTATATTCCCACCTTCTTCCTGTCATACATGTGGTCCCTAGGAAGTCACCCATCCAGCTACTGACCAGACATAGACCTGCTTAGCTTCAGCATGGTGGTGGCCTCATCTGCTTTTAGACCATACCCTGGTTTCTTTGTTTCCACAACCCTTCTTAGGGTGGTCACTTATGCATCGCCAGAATAGAGACAACCAACATAAAAAAGAAGGCATGAGTGAGCACATTTCTGCATACAATATGTGTGTGCTGATGTATATGAGTAGTCGAAAATTAAGAAATCATTGCTATGCCTTAAAGAGAAATGCAGTACATATCACCATAGTGGAGGTGACTCGGACCAGGTGGATTGTGTGCCTGGTCTCTCTGTTGTCTGGGTGCTGAGTGTTGATGGACAAATTCAGGGGCCCTGCTCTTTCTTCTTATGGTTCTTTAGCTGCTAATGGACTTAGACCAAACAGCCCTAGAAACAGAGGATTGTAAAGTAGTTGTTAGTCAATAACTGGGGTAGTGAATATGGTGGCCTCCAGATGTTGCTATTGGGGTTGTTGTTGTTGTTTTTTAATTCTTTTTATTAAGCTGTTTTTTTTTGAGAGAGAAAAACAACATAAAATAAAACACAGCCACAAACATACCAAGAAAAAAAAGTACATAAGTAAATAACATAGAAAAACATTAATTCATAACGTTAAATTGACTTCCCTCTATCACGGTTTGAGCTATATCCCCACATTATCTTCTGCGGTATCTTTTTACAACCTTTATCTATACATCGCAGGTTTTATGTTACACCTACTGTGATTTTAATGTTTCCTAAGTTTGTTTCTATGTATGTAATAAATTTGTTCCAATCATTAATAAATTTTACGTTTTTTTGATGCCTGATCTTCTGTGTCATCTTTGCTAGTTCTATATATTCAAATAACTTAATTTGCCATTCTCTAACAGTTGGGATATTAGGTGTTTTCCAGTTTTGTGCTAGCAATATCCTGGCCGCTGCCATTGCGTATTGGAACATAGTTTGGTCTTCTTTCCTGATCTCTATTGGGGTTTTTAAATAATATTTTTTATTAATTTTAAATTTTAAATTACAATCCAATAATAGCCTCATTATAGCAATACCAAATTATAATACAATTACTAATGCCAGTCATTCAAATATCAAATTATATGATTTATTTCTGCGTTCCAAAATCTTATTAATTTCTATTACATTCCAGTCAAAATAACATTCCCTTATACAACAAAATAACAATCCCTTATACAACAACTGCAATATTAATAACTTCTGTTCATGTTGGATAGAAGTTCTATCCATGTCCTTGGGGAAAACTTGCAAGGATAATTACCCTCAATCATCTCTGTTTTTTCTTCACCAATGATCTCCCCGCTGTCGTGGGAGCTGCCTTCATTAAGGCAGACCAGAACCGAAAGCTGAGATGTTGCTGCTACTGCTGTTGTTGTTAAAATTTCAGTACTGCCCTTCATCCAAAGATCACAGGGCGGTTTACAATATAAAAACACAAAAATACATGCCATAATAAGAAACAAAAACAATAACACACACACACAGTTTAAAAGGGCCTACTGTCGGACATTCAATTTGCATCACCCCACCTAGTATGACCAACAGTCAGGAATGATGGGAGTTGTATTCCAACTAGGGTTGCCTTATATTGAAAAGCAAGAAAGAGGACACATTTGCTGATTTCTACTTTTAACTATAGATCTCTATGGCGACTCTCGTTGTACATAACCATGAAAAAAGAGGATGTGTCCTGGAAAAAGAGGACATATGGCTACCCTAATCCCAACAATATCTGAAGGGCATCACATTGGCTTCTTGTGGCCAAGAAATGATCTGAGTGACAGCTTTAGGCGAGTAGAAACTAAAGCTCAAAGAACTGAAGTGTGCATGTCTTAGAGCAGTGTTTCCCAACCTTGGATCTCCAGCTGCTGTTGGACTACAATTCCCATCATCCCTGACCATTGGTCTTGCTAGCAAGGGATGATGGGAGTTGTAGTCCAAAAACAGCTGGAGACCCAAGGTTGGGAAACACTGTCTTAGAGGACCAGGCATTTGGCTGTTTATGGGGGCCATAGAGCGGCTCACGTAGCGAATTTCTGCTCATGCTACTTATTGTTACACATCTTTATATGGAGGGCAGAACCTGAGAAAACATGAAGTGGAACCTAATCTGGTGGTGTTCACATGCAGCAGATGTATATACCCTCTGATGAAGACTCAACACTCCTGGTGCCTCCTCACTCAAATTCTTCCCACAGTAAAACACGAACATTGAAGCTCAGTTATTTCTGCTAACTTGACATGGCCTGTGAAATATGCAGCAGTGACGCTGCCTTTATTCTTGCCGTTCTGTTTTGCTTTCCATTCCAGAAACGCGTCTCTTGTTCCATAGAGGTATCCCATATTTTTTCGCCCAGCTATCATGGCTTGTGGAGGTTGAAAAGTGCATTACAAATGGCCCTCTTGTCATTTCCCCCAATTCTCAGAAATCAGAATGGATGAGCAAACCATTCCTGCATTTTTCTAGACATGCTGCTAAATCTCACATTTGGAAGGAGACAGTCATTTAGCTTATGTTTTATTGCAAATATTTGGACGCTTACAGGCAGAAAATAAGCCCTCCGTGCTTTTCTGAGCGTGTGTCAGAATGTTGCTCACTTTCTCCTCCTTAACAGCTTTGCCTACTTGAAAACAAAGCAGTCAGTTGTGATCCTTTTTTAAAGAAGTCCACAGCAGTAGATCATTGGGTATTAGTTGATGGTGAGTGCATTAGGCCTCTCATATTTGTTTACATCTGTGACTCCCAAAGGAAGCTGCTATCAACATTTCCTAGATAGATATAGATAGATAGATATAGATAGATATAGATAGATAGATGATAGATAGATAGATGATAGATAGATGATATATGATAGATAGATAGATAGATATAGATAGATAGAGCTAGATATAGATAGATAGATGATAGATGATAGATAGATAGATAGATAGATAGATAGATAGATATAGATAGATAGATATAGATAGATGATAGATAGATAGATAGATAGATAGATAGATAGATAGATAGATAGATAGATAGATATAGATAGATAGATGATAGATAGATAGATAGATAGATAGATAGATAGATAGATAGATAGATGATAGATAGATAGATAGATAGATAGATAGATAGATAGATAGATGATAGATAGATGATAGATAGATAGATAGATAGATAGATAGATGATAGATGATAGAGATAGATGATAGATAGATGATAGATAGATAGATAGATAGATAGATAGATAGATAGATAGATAGATGATAGATAGATAGATAGATATAGATGATAGAGAGAGAGAGAGAGAGAGAGAGAGAGAGAGAGAGAGAGAGAGATGATAGATAGATAGATAGATAGATAGATAGATGATAGATAGATAGATAGATAGATAGATAGATAGATAGATGATAGATAGATATAGATAGATGATAGATAGATATAGATAGATGTAAAGGTAAAGTACCCCTGGATGGTTAAAGCCCAGTCAAAGGCGACTATGGGGTGTGGCTCTCATCTCGCTTTCAGGACGAGGGAGCTGGCATTTGTCCACTGACAGCTTTGTGGGTCATGTGGCTAGCAGGACTAATCCACTTCTGGCACAACAGAACACCATGACAGAAACCAGAGTGCACAGAAATGCTGTTCACCTTCCCGCCGCAGCTGTACCTATTTATCTACTTGCACTGGAAAAATAGATATATAGATACATATATAGATACTGTAGGGGCATGAGTGGAGCTGTAGTCTAAACCACTGAGCCTAGGGCTTGCTGATCGGAAGGTCGGCGGTTCAAATTCTCTCAACGGGGTGAGCTCCCGTTGCTTGGTCCCAGCTCCTGCCAACCTAGCAGTTCGAAAGCATGTCAAAGTTCAAGTAGATAAATAGGTACCGCTCCGGCGGGAAGGTAAATGGTGTTTCTGTGTGCTGTTCTGGTTTCGCCAGAAGCGGCTTAGTCATGCTGGCCACATGACTCGCAGGGGTCAGGGGTTCTTTACCTTTACCTTTACCTTTATAGAGATACTATAGATAGCCTAAATTTGGTCTATGGAAGTTCTTAGGAAAACAACATGTGTGGGCTTCCTGTGCATAACACCAAATAATATATTATATATTATATATTATATATTATATATTATATATTATATATTATATATTATATATTATATATTATATATTATATATTATATATTATATATTATATATTATATATTATATATTATATATTATATATTATATATTATATGTTATATATTATATATTATCCATATCCCTCTAGAGAATCGCCACTGGCTTTCGTGTTATTCTTTCTAATTATAACATTGCTGTGGCTGAATACTGAGTTGCATATCCTCTAATGTTTCCACACATTGAGAAAATATTGATGTTTGCTTCACATGCTATGCCTTCTCATGTGGTTGCTGGACAGCGTGTTACAGAATCCCGATATTATCCACAATCCAGCTGCTCCCCCACTCCTCTTTTTGGCAGTGTGCAGCACACATCTCAGTCTGCTGCACGAAAACAGGCAATTGGTATTTCTATGAAAGGAAGCAACAGTGAGCCAGATGCCTTTTTGACAGCAAAAAAAATAAAATGGCATTGCAGCTGGGGCATCTCAAAAGGAAAGTGGGTAAAAGCCTGTACTTTATGCCCTGTTTCCTGAAGCCTATAATGTCTGAGCAGTTTCTATCCATCAGCAGAGCCAGGGGACACTCCATCTATATTTTAACATCAATCTACAAAGCAATACAGTTGTACCTTGGTTTTCGAAGACCTTAGTTCTTGAACGAAGATCAAAACGAAGATCATGGCCACTGGTCCCATCACCTCCTGGCAAATAGAAGGGGAAGAAATGGAGGCAGTGAGAGATTTTACTTTCTTGGGCTCCATGATCACTGCAGATGGTGACAGCAGCCACGAAATTAAAAGACGCCTGCTTCTTGGGAGAAGGGCAATGACAGGCCTAGACAGCATCTTGAGAAGTAGAGACATCACCTTGCCAACAAAGGTTCGTATAGTTAAAGCTATGGTTTTCGCAGTAATGATGTATGGAAGTGAGAGCTGAACCATAAAGAAGGCTGATCGCCGAAGAATTGATGCTTTTGAATTATGGTGCTGGAGGAGACTCTTGAGAGTCCCATGGACTGCAAGAAGATCAAACTTCTCCATTCTGAAGGAAATCAGCACTGAGTGCTCACTGGAAGGACAGATCCTGAAGCTGAGGCTCCAGTACTTTGGCCACCTCATGAGAAGAGAAGACTCCCTGGAGAAGACCCTGATGTTGGGAAAGATGGAGGGCACCAGGAGAAGGGGGCGACAGAGGATGAGATGGTTGGATAGTGTTTTCGAGGTTACCAGCATGAGTTTGACCAAACTGCAGGAGGCAGTGGAGGACAGAGGTGCCTGGCATTCTCTGGTCCATGGGGTCACGAAGAGTCGGACACGACTAAACGACTAAACAACAACAACAAAGTTCTTGAACATTTTGGCTTCTGAACGTCACAAACCTCGAAGTGACTGTTCCGGTTTGCGAACTGTTTTGGAAGATGTTAACAGATGGATGTCCAATGGGGCTTCCACAGCTTCAGGTTGGCTGCAGGGCCTTCCTGCAGCCCATCAGAAGCCGCACTTTGGTTTTGGAAGTTGAAAGGACTTCTGGAACGGATTCTGTTCAACTTCTAAGGTACGACTGTAATGTAATTTAGTTCAATTGGTTTACATCAAGCTCTTGCCATGTATATATTCCCTAACGCAAGAATCATCCCATCTGTACAATTCCAAACAGGGATCAAACATCCTTCTCGTTTGTGTTAATGGCAATCCATTTCCTACACAGAAAGACCGGCTGGATTCAAAAAGACCCAGTATGTGTGCCTAGATTGTGTTGCCTTGTGAAACTTCACTACTGATTCAGGCAGGTGCTAGTAATATCACAGGCTTACAGTCATACCTCGGGTTACAGACGCTTCAGGTTTTTTTGCGTTGTGGACTGCCGAAACCCGTAAGTACCGGAATGGGTTACTTCCAGGTTTCGGCAGTCGCACATGCACAGAAGCGCTAATTTGTGCTTTGCGCATATGCAGAAGCCCCAAATTGCAACCCGCATGTGCGCAGACGTGCAGACGCGGGTTGCGAACGCTGCAGGTTGCGAACGTGCATCCCGCACGCATCACGTTCGCAACCCAAGCGTCCACTGTACTAGGCTGGTTACAACCAGGTCCAAAATAATTATTTACTTGCACCACTGGTTGTATTTAAGGGAATGGTGTGCTATTCATTCATTGGATCTGAATACACCCTTTCCTATGCTTTTATATGCTATAGTAAAAAGGTAAAGGACCCTTGGTTGGTTAAGTCCACTCAAAGGCAACTATGGGCTTTTTATTTTGCTTTTCAGGCTGAGGGAGCCGGCGTTTGTCCACAGATAGCTTTCTGGGTCATGTGGCCAGCATGACTAAACCACTTCTGGTGCAATGGGACACCGTGACAGAAGCCAGAGCGCACAGAAACACCGTTTACCTTCCCGGTGCAGCGGTACCTATTTATCTACTTGCACTGGCATGCTTTTGAACTTCTAGGTTGGCAGAAGCTGGGACAGAGCAACAGGAGCTCACTCCGTCACGGGGATTCGAACCTCCGACCTTCCGATCAGCAAGCCCAAGAGGCTCAGCGGTTTGGACCACAGTGCCACCTGCGTCCCTATAGTAAAAAGGACACATATGCTGGTGATTTGGCAATATGTAAACATGTATAATTGGAGCTGTTCATTAATGAATGTAAAGGCAGATGGTTGATCATTCTTTTTAAACCAAAAAAACCCCTACCTTTAAATGGTTCACAGCCCTATCTGTAGACTTTTTTTCTTTTTTTTAACATAAATCAACAAGAGCTTCGGCATTAAGAGAGAGTAAAAGCTGTGTGCTGGTATGTGGATCTGTAAGCAACTTAGAGAAGTTTAGCAAATATAAACTCGCTTAAAGAACCAAGGAAAAGACATCGCAATTCAAGTCAGCTTGCTTTCTCTCTGAACCTAACTTCACCTCAATCCACCGGTGAATTTGCCACCCAGTTTACTCAAACCTGCCAGATATTCTAATGACTGCAGAGTATGTCACTGACGAAGCAGCCTGCTGATATATATTCAGCTCAGCAAATTAATACCCTTGTCTTTATTTTCAACCTTTCGCCCCTGACCATATCTTGACAAGTCTGAGCAAGAGCAGCTTCCCCTCAGGTGCTAGAAAACTCATTTCCATTTTTTGACTGCCAGCGAAGGGTAAAAACAAAAACAAAAACAAAACCCTATATAATAAACAATGCAGAAAGTGGGAGAAGGGAGGACAGAGGGCCTAGACTTGCCCTCTAGCCTCAACTAAGCAGCAAAGCAAAAGATGAAGCTCACTATTGTTGAGACAATGAGAGATCTTTCTCATGCTGAGAGTCCGTATGGCTTACTTGCAGCAGCCTGTGAAAGTTCTCCCCCCATTGTAATGTGAAAGAGCTAAACTCCCCTTCCCTGCCCACCATGCTCCCAATCCTTTTCAAGGCCCCCCCCAGCAGCTCTCTGCATCTTTTTCCCTTTAAAAAACACATTAAATGCAATAGGACCTGCAATATCATCTTCAGCTTGGCCCTGCCTCGTAGAAGCTATCCACCTTTCAACAAGAGGCTTCAGGGACTGAATTTGGGTCTTGCTGCTGTGTTCTGCAAGAGGCAACATGGAGGCTAAGGAGAAGGAAGATGACAGCCAGTACCATTCTCTGGACTGGTTGCAAATCATTATTGGGTGCTCACTGGAAGGACAGATCCTGAAGCTGAGGCTCCAATACTTTGGCCACCTCATGAGAATAGAAGGCTCCCTGGAAAAGACCCTGATGTTGGGAAAGATTGAGGGCACAAGGAGAAGGGGACGACAGAGGACAAGATGGTTGGACAGTGTTCTCAAAGCTACTGCGGGAGGCAGTGGAAGACAGGAGTGCCTGGCATGCTCTGGTCCAGGGGGTCACAAAGAGTCAGACATGACTAAACAACAACAACCACCTCTTTCTGTGATGCTTGAGTTTGACCAAACTGCGGGAGGCAGTGGAAGACAGGAGTGCCTGGCATGCTCTGGTCCATTGGGGTCATGAAGAGTCGGACACGACTAAACGACTAAACAACAACAACATTATTGTTATTATTATTCCCCGCCCATCTGGCTGGGTTGCACCAGCCACTCTGGGCAGCTTTCAACAGAATATTAAAAACATGATCAAACATTGCAGCCATTTGTGCTTCCAAGGAAGCCGAGCTCCATAACTGAGGTGCCACCACAAAGAAGATCTTCTTCCAGGTCCTGCACTACAAGAACACTCATTCACAGTCTTCAACATGCGAGTCCTAATTCACATTTGGGGATCTACCAGAGCCAGAGCCATGGGGATCTACCAGAGCCATGGAAGCCCAAGATTTATTGCCACATGGTGCATACCAGCTATTCTCTAAATTGTACCCATCACATTCACTGTGAAACTAAACCTAAGCTGTCTACATGTCCCGAAAGACAATACATGCATTTTAGCGTCTGATTTTCCTCCAGTGCTGCCTCATTAACCAAGCAGGTTTCTCTCTGCCTCACTGCAGCCCATGACTGGCCGCAGTATATTGTTTGCTGGTTCTCCCATTCCATCATTCACACCTCTAGGAACAGGATCAGCTCTTGCTGTCCACCCTGTAACCTTTTCCTTTATTTGTTTTCACCACCTGGGTAGTTCGCAAAATGAGGTATAAATGGGTAGCACCTTCACACCGGCCAGAGAGAGGCACACAAGCAGATAGAGTGCAGCACCATTTGAATGCCTGACGGCTGTAATGAATTAAATTGCACAGCCCACTTCAATTCATTACACCCTCCACAAGACACCGTTATATGTAAAGTGAGCAATTTAAATAAAATAAAAAAACCATTCTGCTTTTCTTTCCTTTTTTTTTATTAATCCGGTGCACCATGTCACTTTTACAGGACAAATCTGATAAGCTTCCATCTTTTGGCTGTTGAACAAATAGGATAAAAATCATGATTTTTCTGGCCCAATGAAAGATGCAAGTGGGCAACGTTGAGATCTAGCAAGGCAGCCATTTACTGAACGGTGTCTTTTGTTTAGATGCTTTCTCACGTCTGCAATATCGATGGCATTTTGTTCCGAAATAAATACAGCATCATTTTACATCCAGCGGCAGCAGTTGTATGTCTCTGCTATGACATTCAGCTCTCCAGCTGTTTCTCACTGCCATCTTCTGGTATTCCAGAAATGTTTAACCGAAAATCATGCAAATTATTCACAATGTAAATTGGTTGGTTGGACACTTAGTTGCCTCCACTGACACTGCGGGGCACTCACACCATCCCTGATCAATTTATTGTAAGCTGCACAGAGTGCTATTAGGTTACAGAGTGGCATTTTAAAATGCTGCAAATCAGCCTTTGTCAACTTGGTGCCCCCGTGATGCATTGGCTGCAGCCTTCATCGTCAAAATACAGAAGAAGCACCTAGCCAGATTATATACTTTCTACTAGAGGATGTTTCCCTGCTCATTTTGCTCCTCACCACCTCATTGTCAGGCTTCAGGGTATTGGAACCCTCCCCCGGTGGCAGTGATTAAAAGATCAAACAAAAGGAGACTTCTTACCAGAGTTTATTTAATAATTACAGCAAGAGACAAATGAACGCATATCTCTCTCAAAAATGGCGTTGCTCCCAGTAAAGATTCACCCCCTCCGTGTCAGGAGTTCAGCCTACACTCAAGTAGGACCCTGGCAGAGACACATGCCCGACTGGCATGTTCCCTCCCTCCTGGTCAATTGTTCGGGAGCTTCATAAGCTTTCTTCAGCCTGAACATCACAGCGACCGATGCCAACCAACACCGGCACACTTAGGGATCCGCAGAGTTTGCACATCATGCGTAATAGACCTCAGCAACTCAGCATTTTGGCTAATCTACTTTATTTGCATATAAACACACACAGAGCACTCTCTCTAGTATCAGACACCAAAGAGAAAAAGAAAATGTCTTCCACCTCACGGAACACAGTAACGCAAACATCCTGTCTCCGTCACTTCCCACTCTGTGGAGTCAAAATATATCACGTCATGAGAAAGACAAAAATCCCATGACTGCAATCATAGATCAGGAATTCTAACACTTCGTCCCCATTAATCTACATCAACGTCAGGTAAGCTGAGCTTCTTGCTATTGTGCTTTCTGTTCTGGGCGAAGGGGTGTCAGGAATGCTGTCCAAGGACACTGAATCTGCCAGCTGTCTCTCTCTCTTGGTGTTTCCTCTCCTAGCTGTTCCTCACCCAGTATTTCCCAGCTTTCCCCCTCTGGACTTGTGCCCTTCTGCAAACCACTGTTCTAAATCAATACTGTCCTCCTGCCCTTGGGAAGGTTCAGAAAA
The DNA here is from genome assembly GCF_964106915.1 of Podarcis gaigeae. Lineage (NCBI taxonomy): Eukaryota > Metazoa > Chordata > Lepidosauria > Squamata > Lacertidae > Podarcis > Podarcis gaigeae. The sequence continues at coordinate 76,779,220 of NC_139682.1, read as the reverse complement.
AGAGGGGGGCTCCCACTATTCCTCCTCAGTCCAGTCCCTGACACTCACCAATCACCCAATCCCACTCCCCTGAAACATTACAAAACCTACTTACTCATGTACTTACGTATGGAACAAATCTTCACCAGGCAGCAAAGGTCCATCAGTGTAATGGCTATACTAAACTTCCATGCAGAGGAAGTTGTACAACTGAGATGCCACTACAGATGAGATCTTGCTGCAGGTTCCTGCACAAGCTACACCCATCAGTGGGACCACAAGCAGCAGCCCGCCCCCTGCCCCCCTGATCTCCGGCATATCAGTATAGAAAGAGACTTTCCTACAAATACATAGGCCTTGAATCATTGAGGGTTTTATATAGTCATCTATTACATGTGCCCCCTTCTTTTCCTGTTCAAACAGGTGTCGACTGTCCTAGGGGGCAAGCCTACAACGTCCACAGAGGCTCACATACAAGACTACCCTCGGGGTCACTTATAACTCTTTAATTCTATGATTCTGTGATTCATTTCCAATTAAGTCATCTCTTTTCTTTAGTTAGGAATGCTGAACTCTCTTTAAAAACAAAAAACCATTACTGCTGAGGTTTGTTTTATACAGGGCAAACTATGGTGTTTTCAAGCCTCTGTTTGTAATACCCCAGGGCCAAAACCTCCTAACATCTTGCAGCTGTTTATTTTTCTCCAAGCCATACATTTAAAATAACTTGCTCCCTGCCCATCCCTTTCCTCTTTCTCTGTGCAAAACCCCAGGTCTCCAGAATGGAATACCTGGCAGGGATTGCAATGCAAGCCATTACCACCGCCGTAAATATACTGTGTGAGATACATACTCACTTCAGGTAAAGGCGGCATTAACAGTTAATGAAACCTTGAAGCTAATCCTAAAGTATATTAATGGGATTTCTATCTCATTTCACAACCAGGTGACGGTTGCCAGCCTGGGAGGCTCTCAATCTGCAAGGGGGAATCATGGTTGACGATTGCCTGCCCGCAGCTTGTTTCAGCCGCTGTGCCCAGCAAAAATAATAATAATCAAACCCCATTTTTTAATATTAGTTTATCTGATAGTGCTTGGGGATGTAAATGCAAGTTTGAAAAGGCTGGAACTATTTTTCATAGGAATGCATTAAATATAGGCTCGGATGGAAATATACAAGGAGGGAGACCTCTCGCAGAGGGGCTAAATGCCTGTGTAAATGAGTGCTTAAAATGGTTTAGCAGAGCTTATTTATCTTTTTTACAGCCTTCGGTATTGTAAAAAAAATGCAGTCACACATTCTTTACTGCTGGCAGTTTTCTGAGCATTTGTGGTCTTGCCAGGGAAAATAGATTGCGCAGTAACTGTGAGCATATGTTTAATAAACATCACCCAAAAACCCCTCGCCCTCCATTAAAGCAACATTAAGGTTTTTATTCAATATGACAAAAGCTCAGAATTCACCGTTAAAGCTGTCGTTTCATTTTTAGCGCCAGACACCCCAGGAATTGCAAGGAGGAAGGTAATACTTAATAGCAAGGAACCAAACCTCCACTGCAGCCTTCAGATCAATTATTTAAAAATATGCATTGCCCTAAATGTCTGAATTTCAGCCATCCCAGGAAACGAGAGCTCTGGCTGAAGAACCCTAAGAGATGGCCTTCCTTGCAATGGAGCTCCAGAAACTCGTAGACCTTAATAGGTCCATAGAACAGACACCAAGAATCCAGAAGAACATGTGTTGCAGTCATCATGAGAAGGCCACTAAGAAATGTCCTGTCATGTTTTGAAACCCTTTTTCATGTAATTCAGGTGTCACACAGACTAGGGTGTGGAAACGCATAATTTCTAAGAATCTCCAATGAAGCCTGAGTCAAGTGATGGACAAGCTACTTGCAGGAAGGAGTTCTAAACACTACAGGCTGGGTTGGGATTACGTTGAAAGGAATAGTGCAAACCTAACCAGTAAGTCCTATTGAATTCAATGGGGCTTACGCCCAGGCAAGTAGTATTATGTCAGGCATGGAGAGTCCTCCCTTCCCTTTGGTAACTTCACAGATAAGAATTAACAAGCAGTTGATGGATTTATAGTCCTTTTATTATAGTATCTGGGACACGGGTGGCGCTGTGGGTTAAACCACAGAGCCTAGGGCTTGCCGATCAGAAGGTCGGCGGTTCGAATCCCCGCGACGGGGTGAGCTCCCGTTGCTCAGTCCCTGCTCCTGCCAACCTAGCGGTTCGAAAGCACGTCAAAGTGCAAGTAGATAAATAGGTACCGCTCCGACGGGAAGGTAAACACTGTTTCCGTGCACTGCTCTGGTTCGCCAGAAGCAGCTTAGTCATGCTGGCCACATGACCCTGAAGTTATACGCTGGCTCCCTCGGCCAATAAAGCAAGATGAGTGCCGCAACCCCAGAGTCGGTCACGACTGGACCTAATGGATGGGGTCCCTTTACCTTTATCTATTATAGCATCATGTTGCAAGCACAAGTGACGTCTCAACTAGCTGCCCCCTCCCTTCTGGTTCTGCTGTCATTATCTCGTAACTGGGTAATTCCCCCCTAAGATGTTCAGCTCCTGTCTCTCTCTTTGCTTCTGAACACTCTGTGGACAAGAGGGGGGAACTCTTCCCCCTCCAGCTGTCCATCGGAGAGAAGCTGGTCTGCCATAGATGCATTCCCCAGTCCTTGTCTTCAGACCATTCCCTGACATGTTAAGACTTCAGCATTAGTCAGTTATGACTGACTATATGGCAGTTAGTAGGTGTCAGGGACTGGCTGGATGAGGAAGAATGGTGGAAACCACCTGACCAAGGGCCCCCCAGGGAAAGCACAGAGGGAGAGGATTTGGAGGAAGATGAGCAAACAGGCAGGTGCCCCAGCACAGAGCAAAAATAGGGGTCAGACGTAGCAGCTTTGCCACAGAGCCACCCAGACAGCTTTTCTGTTGACAGCCTGCAAGCTGCCACCCCCAGAATAAGGTGTCTGAAGCATATCACAGAACAGAGAGCCAGGGAGAAACAGAGAGGGTCCCTCCGGACTCACTGTAGACAGAGGGAGGGGCCTGACACAGAGGGAATGGGATAAAGTGGGAGGCACAAGCCAGTCAAAGCAATTGCTTCAGCCAGAAAGGAGCATCCCTTTGAAGTCTCAGTGTATCCTTTGTTCTGCTTATGTAATAAAGAAACTTACTGTAAGTTAGCTGGCGTGTCACTGTCTTTCTCTGTTCTGCAAACAACCTGTTCTCCCCTGTTGGCCCTGACAGCAGCATATGTATTATCAAAATACAGGTAAGACCAGAAAATTAAAGCCAAACAATCAGGAAAGTTCAGTTTTCATTGAGGTGAGGAAACACAACGGATAGCACAGCATCCTAATTACTGGTGATGGAGGGGACATTTTAGGCTGCAGCCCTACCATGACTGTGATATACGCAGTAGTGAACAGTAGGGTTGGGTGGTTGCAGTTAACCTGACCTCCCTGCAGTGGAGTCACTGCTGCTTCCCGACAGGGAGAGTTGGGAGGTCAGCACTGTGCAAAAACATTGGCAGAAGCACCATATTGGCTCTGGTCGTGTGTTTGCACAGCGCCAACCTCCTCACTGCCGAGCCACACCCACTGTTCCTCCCAGCAAACAGCAGCAGTCCACTTGCCAGGAGGTTAGGTAAGACCCACTGTCTGATACCAAACCTTTTTGTGTTAGTGTACAGCGGTACCTCGGGTTAAGTACTTAATTCGTTCCGGAGGTCCGTTCTTAACCTGAAACTGTTCTTAACCTGAAGCACCACTTTAGCTAATAGGGCCTCCTGCTGCTGCCGCGCCCCTGGAGCACAATTTCTGTTCTCATCCTGAAGCAAAGTTCTTAACCTGAGGTACTATTTCTGGGTTAGTGGAGTCTGTAACCTGAAGCGTATGTAACCCAAGGTACCACTGTACATGGTTTTTAGGGGAGATAGATCAGCCTTTACTGAAGACGTGTCCCAGCCTTATATTTGTGTTCCACAGTGCCCAGTTATGTTTGCTTGCTTATTTACTTACTTACTTATTTACTCATTAATAAAATGTATACCCCCAAAACGATCCCAGCACAGGTCACAACTGTAAAAAACGACAACATAAAATCAAGCCTTAGAACCAAATAAATCTAATTAACATGGTACAGTTCACTTCACCTGTTCCTTCACAGTACAAGCCAGACAGGTGTCTGCCGACATCATCCTCCATCACCCAAAGGCCTGGAGGAAGATGAAAATTTTCTGCTTATGAGTCACTGACGTCTCTTAAATAGGTGAAGAACCTATGACTCTTCAAATGTTGCTGAACTCTAACTCCCATCAGCCCCAGACAGCATAGCCTGTAGTCAGAGATGTTGGCAGTTGCAGTCCAGTCATCTGGAGGACCACAGGTTCACATCCTTAGGAGTGTGATGTCCAAATTCATGCAGATACCCTGACATAATTTAAAATAGAAGTAGTGATGCTGTGCAACATATTGATTATGCGGGTTTTTTATGCTCTTAGAATTGTGGAATTGCAGCGTTGGAAGGGACCACGAGCATCTAGCCCGTGCAGGAATATTTTGCAGTGCAGGAATATTTGGCCCAGCGTGAGACTTGAACACATCACCAACTGAGCTATCATCTCCCACTGGTATTCCTCAGCTTTTAACGACCCTGAGGAAAAAATGGGCAGAGGGTTACTACTGAGAGTTCAGCACAGAAGTGCCCTGCTGCACAAGACTCAAAGGAATATGTAGTGCAGTGGTCTGTTTTCAACAGTATCCAGACAGGGGCAGGCAAACTGATTTGACTTTCACCTTTGGTAAAAATTGGATTTGCTTTTAAGTCTTACAAATCCTTTTTGGACAGTCTTGACAATGGAACAAAAAATGTGTACACAGAGGGCTTGTGCTGGATTTTTACCTGCAGATATTTGGAAGTTTAAAAGTGAGTTTTGTTAGGATATGAGTGCAAAAACACCTTAGCTTAGGTACCATGTGCTCTTTTACTGTTGTTAGCTGCTCTGAGCCCGGCTTTGGCTGGGGAGGGTGGGATATAAATAAATTTATTATTATTATTATTATTATTATTATTATTATTATTATTATTATTATTCACTCCCTATTCACAGCTGTGTCTTTCTCCAAGGTGCAGCCTTAGCATCATTTTTAGAAGCAAAACAAAATAGGGTTTTCTTATTTATATGACTGGAAACCAAAACATATTGTGTTTTTTTAATGTATAGTGTGATTTGTAGGTTTGGAGCTGTCAGAGCAAAAACTGGGTCCACCAACTTAATTCAAAATGGTGCCCAGCACCCAAATGTCAACAAAGAGCAACAACCTCAGGAACCCTCATACTGAGTCTGGTGATGATATCTCAACAGACAGCTGAACCTATGCCAAAAAAACAGGTGAAGTTGGACTTCCATCTTGAATCAAAATGGCACCTGGCATCTAAACAATGACAGACTCTACCACCCTGACCTGAGGAACCCTTGTGCTGAATTTGCTGACAATATCTTGAGAGGAAACCAAACCTGTCAAAAAACAACGAAGACACACCAAAGCGACATTTTGGTCCACCACCTTGTTTCAAAATGGCGGCTGACATCCAAACATCAACAAAAGTCCACAGCCTCCACCTGAGGAACCCTTGTGCCAAATTTGGTGGCAATATCTCAAGAGGTGGCCAGACCTATGGAGAACAAACAAACAAGCCATTTTCCAAACTCTACAGCAGATTTCTTCTTCCATTGTTCGCTTCTTATGAAACATTTCAAAGCAATTTAACAACAAAAGCATTGAAAATAAAAAAGTATATAAAACAATTTTATAGAGAGAAAACATTACTCCACTTAAAAGGCTTGTTGAAAAAGGAAGGTTCTCAGTAGGTATTGAAAAGACAACAGAGATAGCTAGTTGAATGTATACAGTGGTACCTCTGGTTACGAATTTAATTCGTTCCAGAGGTCCATTCTTAACCTGAAACTAATGGGGCCTCCCACTGCCGCTGCACCACCAGTGCGAGGTTTCTGTTCTCATCCTGAGGTACTACTTCCAGGTTAGCGGAGTCTGTAACCTGAGTTGTTTGTAACCCCACGTACTACTGTAATGGGAGGATATTCCAATGGGCAGATGTCACCATAATAAAGGGTCTATTCCTATATCATATGGAACAGACCTACTGATGAGAGAATATTCTTCAGAGACCACACACTGCCATGTTGTTTGCATAGCTGAAGTACTGACCTCACTCTGATTAGGCTGCCTGACAATGCCACATTGTCATGAAAATCTCTCCCTGTGCTGTTATGAGTAATGGAGGAAAGCTCCCATTGGTAGCAATGGGAGAATTCCCCTTACCATTAATTGCAATGCAGGGAGCAATATTCATTGGGATCATGGGTGGGCAAGGTTAAATTACCTCTTCCCCCATTCTGCTGTCCTAAAATTACTGCTCTCATCCTTACTATTAAAGAAACAAAAACCACTGCCTTTAGCAACCCTTAGGTAACAAAGATCCAGCCCATAAATTGCAGAGAGAGAGAGAGAGAGAGAGAGAGAGAGGAGGAAAGGGAGATGGAGAATACATGAATTATATATGGTTTTTTCACACCAGAGCTACTTTGCTTCAAAGTGGTACACACAAGATAAGACCATGGCAGGCACACCGTATTAGTATCCTGCCTCGTAAATTGCTCTAGCATTATTGTGCTGGACTGAATGGGATGCTGTTCAAAGTTCATTATTAAAAAGTAAGTTAATAAATTATGAGACTCCTTCAAAACTCGCACGCACAATACTCGGTTTTCAGGGAACAATAGGACGCAATTAAGCAGTGATGGTACAAACAATGCCAGCCACAACGATGGCCTTTAAACCTCATTATACATATCAAAGATTAAAACTGTCCTAATTTCTAGGGTAATTATTTTATAGACTTTAATTAGAAGACAGAAAGAGCACTATTGTGTAGCTAAAGTCCATTAACCAACGCCGTAGGCTTGAAGACTGCCAGCGTTTACACTAATGTTGGCCCTCAAGAGAGATGTATTCTCCACAGTACCACTTTGCCCAGGCTCAGTCTCGGTTCTTTAGCTACAAAAAAACAATATCCATTGAAACGAATATGCAATAAAACAGTATAAAAACATGAAAGCAAATAAAACCAATTTGAAGAATCATAGAATTGTAGGGTTTGAGGGGGACCCCAAGAATTCACAGCTAAGAAATCCCTGACAAGTGGCCATCCAAACTCTGCTTAAAAACTTCCCATTGGGGAGAGTCCACCTGCTCCTGAGGTAATCTGTTTGGCTGTCAAGCAGCTATTAGCTTTTTCCTTTCCCATCAGAAAGTTCTTCCTAGAGTTTAGTTGGAATCTCCTTTCTTGTAATTTGAATCCGTTGGTTCAAGCTCTGCCCTCTGGAGCAGCAGGGAAACGCTTGCTCCATCAGGGGCGGACTTTGGTAGTCTTTTACAAAATGGTGCCCTGTGCAAGGCCAAAATGTGGTGCCCCCAAATGGATCTTCTCAATTATGGATCTTCTCAATTAGGCACCCCTTTAGCTCAGCTCCCTAAATCCAGTGCTGTACTCCATATTCCATGTGACTGTTGGATATTCTCTCTGTGTGAGAGAGAATCCTTTGTTCCAGAAACAGAGAAGTTTCAAGAAGCAGCAGAAGGCTGAGACCATTTAGTCTATGCAAGGACGTTTTCTGTGGGAACTGTTCTTTGGACATGCACAGTGTCACAGGAAGTACTGATAATGGTTCTGTGTAACTTGTTGTGAGTTTCTTGCTTGCATCTTGTGGTGAGAGAAGCAGAGAGAGACTCTTGGACTCTTGTAGCGCTCTGAGCATGCCTTGACCACTGCAGTGGTGAAATGTCTGTATATATTTGCTACCAACATGTTTTTATGCCTATCAGGTCAACTTCTACACTTGATTGACTCTTTATGGCATCCATGAATGTTTATTGTCTACTGTGTGTACCTTCAACACCAAAGATGCTTCCACGGAAGGAGCTGTGTTGAGATGTAACTCTGCTGAGTATGGATACTGGAACACATGCACAGCAAAAGTGATTCTGGACCCAATCCTTCTAAATCATCCATCAGAGGTTGATGGATTGATCCAACAGTGACAGCCCTTAGGATATTTGAAGACAGCTCTCAGTCTTCTCTTCATGTGATAGCCTGGGATTCAGACTCTGAGGCTGAACCTGAGGAATCCCAGCCTGCACAGGATTCCTTACCTCCAGAACCAGCTGAGCTGGGGCTGGGGCTTGAGCCTGAAGGGTCCTCACCTGTGCTGGATCCTCAGGTGCAGGCACCAGCTGAGTCTGCTCTGGCTCCTGAGGGGATGGAGGACCCATTGCCTGCAGGTGCTCCACTCTCAGCCCCATCAGGGAAAGCTGAGGTTGCCTCTGGGTCCGGTAATCCTCCAGCTTCTCCTGAGCTGCAGAGGCTCAGGGCAGAGAGGCGGAGGGAACTAAGTTCCCGCAGGAGGAGTGCTCGCCTCCAGGCCAGGAGAGGCGAGTCACCTGTGGACCGGGGCCGCCCTATGCCTCGGGGCAGATAAAAGCCAGCCAGCCCCAGTCCCAGGTTGCAGGAGCAACGTTGTTGGTAGCCTGTTCCTGCCTGCACCCTGTCCTGCTCTTCTGCCAGAGTTCCTGACCTCACCCGATTCTCTGCCTTGGACCCAGCTTCACCTATGACGGACAGCCTCCATTCCGCACCCTCGACCTCGGACTGGACTCGGACTTCGCCGCACGGTTAACCCTCGGGACCAGCACACTTCCCCAGGCTGACCACACCCAACGCTCTCAACTGTTCCTCATAAGGCTTGGTTTCCAGAGCCTTCATCATCTTGGTCACTCAGGAGTTGAACACACACCAATCAGGGTCCAGCCTCATGCGCTATCCTATGTTGATCCAACCATGTAGGATCTACCTGTCTTGTCTGCCAGCAAGCGCTGTTGACTGGTGGCCTGATTCTGCCTCAAAGTAGGTGCAGAACACAGGGGGGCAGTGGGGCAGTCCTTCACAGCGAGAAACAAACCAGTTTGGGAAATGACACTCATGATGTAATTTCAGGCAACTTCTCACACGGAGAAACCAACAAACATGGGAAGTGAGGCCCACGGTTAGCCTTATCAAGTGGGGATTAAGACATGTCAAACCTCTTTTAAAGGTAGCTAAGGGCGAGAAAGTCTTTTGGTGCATAATAGAGGCTCTGGCACCATGTCTAATCATGTAGTGTTCAGTTTCAAAGAGCTGCAGTTATCAGTCAGTCACACTGCAGGAGCAGGCCTTGCATAACAAATAGCTGCTTTAGGAACATGATGGAGTATCCGGCCAATGGCGAATGAGAAAATGTAGCTATGATGCAAGACAAAACAAAAAACCCAAACCCTGATGAGTCAATACAAAAATGTGCCATCGTGGGGCGGATAATGTGGGCCAGACTGTTCATAATCAGAATGCCTTTTATTTTATTTGGCTTTTGCTGTGAGTGGGTTAGATATTAGTAAAAAAAAAAATAGTAATCTCTGGAGAGATGACAAAACCATCCAAAGGAAAAGGAAAGAGATTCAAAACTCAAGCAGTTTTATTTTATTTTTATTTTGTAAAAATATTTTATTTATTTAGACATACATACAAAACAATAATGCACATACACTTACAGACATAAAAACACATAATGCACATACACTTCCAAACACCATACCAAAGAAAGGTAAAAAAGAAGAAATACATAAAATAAATAGATGAAATTCTTGTTTGCATTGCAATTCAAATAATTCTACCTTACTTCTCTTGTTAAACTGTCATTTTTTTCTAGATCAACTTTACAAGCTTAGTCTAAACATATCAACATGCTGTCTTTAGAGAAGTGTTTGCTCATATACTCTGCAAACCATATCCATTGTGACCTTAATTTCTGGTTTGCTTGATATCTTTTTGCTGCAGTTATTTTCTCCAATTCTATAAATTCAGATAGTTTATATAACCAGTCCTCTTTTGTGGGTGTATTGTTTCCTTTCCACTTCTTTGCCAGTTTTAAGTATACGCGCACACCATTGTTATAATGAATATGTTCTCCTTGGAACTGCGGCACTTAGTAAGCAAGCCTGCGGCATAAATAAAGTTGAAACCTGTTGCAGCTGTTTTTCATGATATATTAGGGAGGCTAAATTGGTGATTTGTTACCAAAGCGGCTTCTTCAGAGCTCTTCATCTTGTCCTTTTCTCACAACATGCTGAAGTACTTCTGACACTGCCAGCCAACAGCAGTCATATTTTATGCCCGCAGATGGTTGAAAGACTTAGAGGGAACTGAAAGGACTGGGGTGGTCAATTGATAAGCCTATCAGTGAGAAAGGGGCAAGAGACACATGACACTGAAGGTCAAGCAGCGTGCTATATTAAATGTGTGGTTTTCCCAGTCATATTCAGAATCAGTTGGTTTGTACATCAAATCTATGGGGTTCATAATTCTCAGTTGTCTTATGAGCCCTGGCTTTGGTCTAATGATTGTCAATATTTTTGCAGTTCAAACCAAGATTGATTCAAAAGTCCATTTCAATTTCCTGCATTGTCTGCACGGATGGCACAACTCCAGAAGCCAGACTCCACCACCTTTGTGCATGCTCAATTGTTTCTGGGTGTAACCCTTTATTTTTCAGAATAAATGTCCCATTTGCAAAGTTGAACCCTGGGGAGTTTGCCTGCTGGTTTTGATTAGCACCAGCTACCTGGATTCAAGCGCTGTGTTGCCTTGCAGCTTTTAATCCTGGGCCTTTTTCCTTCCTACAGCACAGAGCTTTTTACTCAGTGGCTCCAGGCTATAAATATGGATTGCGGCAACCTAGACATATTTTTTCCAGAAAGTAATCTTTGAAACCAAGTGAAGGGTCATAATAGGAATGATGTTAACTAGCACTCAGGAAACATATCTGTTGAGAGCAGAATCATGGAACATTATCCACAGCCTCTGATGAAACTGTTTGTCTGCCAAGAGGAAAAGGCAAATTATCCGAACAACAGATCCGGCTCGCACCGTTCACTGTGTCTCTCTGGGCTTCATCAGTGTATTTGAAGGGGGATATGCCACCATTAGATGGGGAAAGCAGCAAGGCAAAATAACTGCAATTTGCAGCCCCTAACTGCATCTCTGCTAACATCAGACATTATCTTCTGATGAGGTTTGAAGAAAGAAGGGGAGAAATCAAATGGGGTGAGAAGAAAAAATCAGTAAAAAGAGATACTTTTGAGCAGTCACTCCTATGATTACCAGGATGACACAAATAACAATTGATGATTCCTATTTTCCCCTTGCAAGAATAGACGGAAAGTGGCTTTTGTGGTTTGCTCGGTCATATACTTTCTGGGATGGGCCAGTTGTTCCTTATAGTGTACCTACGCTGAGCTGAAAGAAAGAAAATAGCCTGGAAAAACTCACTCTGAAGATCATAAAGGCAAAGTCAAGATAAGAGCATCAGAAGTTGCCTCGTGCTGAGGCAGATCATCGGTCCGTCTTGCTCAGTACTCGCTTACACTGATTGGCAGAGGCTGCCCAGGGTTTCAGGGAGAGGACATTCATAGCCCTACCTGGAAATATCTGAAGCTGCAACACCCTGCATGCAAAGCAGATGTTCTGCCCTGCCCCAGTTATTGGAAAACATCTGTTTTGAAACTCCATAAATGCCTGGTAGAAACCGTGACTCATTCAGCTTTATCTCTAGCTTAGCGAGCCCCTGAGTCACTTCCATCTTGAGATGCCTTCAAAACAGCTCAATCCAACATGGAAACTGTGACCACCTTCCCTGAATGGTCCTGCCATTCCCCATAATTTGAGCCACACAGAGAACTGGTGCATGCCCCTGTTTTTTTCTACAGAGAACCTGGTACAACCATCATTATGTGACTCTAACAGCCAGGGTTTTTTGTGGCGGGAGCCATATTTTAAACAAGAGGTTTGGGTTAGAGAAGCCCTTTTATTATTATGGTCTGCAATAAACAGAATACTGGCTGGGGTGGGGCCTGGTCCTCCCAACCTCTCTCACTACCAAGGAAATACGATAAATGAATAGAAAGAGAAGCTACCTGAGTGACGCTGACACAAAAACCTCACACGTTCACCAAGTAAAAGGATGTGAGTTTACTACCCCTCCTCGCCTCTCTTCTCCCCATATAATATAATGTATACATCAATGTCTCACATTGAAGGTAACTGATTTGTAGAAATGACTGCAACCTGAAAAAAGAGACAATGCACGTATTTTTGTAACCCTAGAAAATCTTTAATAAAAATTATTATACACACGCATAAACACATACACTGGCGGTGGGGGGGTTGCAATTGCCGTCCACAACATTTCATATTCAGCCCTGGACAAGCCATAAAATCTCAACGGCTCGTTTACCCCTCTAACTCTCAAGTGTCAGTAAAAGTTTGCATATTGAATGATGAATAAAATATTTTTCCCACAGGGAATGAGCAACACCCTGTACATCAAATGCTGAATGTGTCCTCTGGCCTTCCCCTTCCTGCCTCCACTGACATTTTTTATTTCCTCCGGGGGTCAACTCTCTCAGTGTCTCAATCACATCTCACTCTTAAAAGTCCTGTTAACTTGGCTGCCTTCTGCAGTTACTCCCAATTTGCAATGGTGCAATAAGAGTATGGATCTCGGAAGACAATAGAGCGTTGGGCATCCATTGAAATATTGCAGAGATTGCTTCCGCTGGCAGGGCAGGGCCACCAGGATGTTTGTGTGAAATAAACATATAATGGCCTTTATAGATAACAGTTTGCAGATGTGCTGCAGTAGACCCTTTTCCAAGTAGCTGGAATCGACAGGTGCAGCCTTAAGCACCAGGCCAGTACAGATGTTTCTTGACGTAAAAGTGGCTACCTCCAGCAGATGCAGGGTTGCCAGAAAGCATGTGGTCAAGCTGGAATCACATTGTGAAGCCAGCAGTACAAACTGGTGCCTCCTGGCTGGAGATACACAGCACAGCTGCCATGATTTGCCTAATCACAGTGGCCCCCTTTTAGATCTGCTGTGATCACAAACATCAAATATGCATAGATGGGTCTGCAGTCAAAATATTAGAGGACATGCCAGGAAGATTCATTTGCCCAATGCCTCCTTCATTCATTCATCCAGGTAGACTGGGCGAGACTGATTGACACAGGGTCATCCAGTAAACAGGTCTGAACAGGAATTTGGGCATGGTTCTCTCCAGTCTAAGTCCCACACTCCAACCTCTGCACTACACTAGCTCTCAATAGTAGCATCACTTTCAAGATCCCTGTGGTCTGGCTTTTAAGCCTGGCTGTTTGCCTAATGGCCTTTTATATTCCTTGATTTGGCTAATCTTCGCTCGGCATATACAGAACAATATTGGCTTATTATAACCCTCCATCTTTACCGTGCAAACCAACAGCTGCAAATGTAGGGAATGCAGAATGTATGGATGTGCTTGTTTCGCTCTACGCTGCCTGTCATGAACTATAAAGGCAAATGACTTCTTTTCCCCCTAAAGACTAGCAGTAATCAAAAATAGAACTAGGTCAAGCAAAGACCAGGGCAGATGGAAAGGGCTGCCAGTGATGTCAGAGGAGGACTTGATCCAGCTGATTTGCAGAGGAAGAAGAGGGCAGCTCTGATGTGCCAGAGAAACAGCAGTGCAGGGATGGAGTCCAGAGCATCTCTCCCAGCCTGCCTTCAGCCTGCCTGCCCAAGATGGATCTCAATCTTTCTTCCTCCTCCTTCTCCCCAGCAACCCTTCCTCAAGACTCCCTTCTCCTGTCATCTGCAACACACACCCCATCACCTTGGCAACATCTGTCTCCCCAGGCCAAAGGTTTCCTCCCAGACACATTTTCTCATGTTAACAGGTTTGCTCTTCACAAGGCCAGTCTGGCTGGTTTGCCTAAGTCAGCCCAGGGATTCCTTGTCTGGCACAGCTCTGCAGCTTTTACTTTCTTCCATGTCCCAATCAGTCACACCCAAAATGCCATGCCCTCTGCCATTCATTCCCCCTCTATTAAGTCCTGCTGTTATTCATGCACTCACCTGCTCTTGAGGTCTTGCCCCCATCTGCTGTGCCTTATTTCGCTCCACTTTCCTTTCATTTCAGGTCAGTCTGTGCATTTTATGAGTGGGTGAAAAGGCACAGCTTTCCATCATTGCATTTCCATTGTTTCCATTGGTTTCCCACAGTTCAGGAAATGTCAGGAGGCACCTGAGCTCTCTGTCACTTAAAGGGAGAAAGAATGAGGGCCAGTGCGCTAAAATAACACATCGCTGAGAACCTGCTTTCAATTGCTACCTGCGGAGATGCAGCTCCCTCCATCCAGCAAGGCATTGATCTCCAATGACCTATCAACAGCTTTGCTGGCTGAGGCTAATGGGAGTTGTAGTCCAAAACTAGATGGCACCAGGTTGGGGGAGGCTCTCCACTTACTAGTTGGCATTGCCCCATGTCTTTGTAGCCAGCCACCACTGTGAGCTGTCCGTGGCGCTGATCACCTGAAGATAATCCTGGATCCTTGTACAGTGGTGCCCCGCAAGACGAATGCCTCACAAGACGAAAAACTCGCTAGACGAAAGAGTTTTCCGTTTTTGAGGTGCTCCGCAAGACGAATTTCCCTATAGGCTATAGTTCTTGCGAGGTTTTTCCCTCCCCCCCCCTTTTTCTAAGCCGCTAAGCCGCTAATAGCGCTAAGCTGCTAAGCTGCTAATGGCCGTGCTTCGCAAGACGAAAAAACCGCTAGACGAAGAGACTCGCGGAACGAATTATTTTCGTCTTGCGAGGCACCACTGTATTTTTATGCCACTACAGATTTCCAGCAGGACCCACATCCTGTGACAAATGAACTCCTCTGTGGCTTTATATGCATTGGAAGAAGCAAATGAATTGAATATACATAATTTTGCCAGATGTCAATAACCGGTTTCAATTAAGCCAGTATACTTGGTTTCTGTGGGTGCAGAACCAGAATTCAGGATTTCCATCCTTACAGAGCCTCTGAAGATACTCACATATGAATGACAAAAGGCTTATAAGGCTACAAATAAAAGACACTGTTTTGTACTTGTAGTTTTAAAGGCTGCTTTTAGCAGGGAGAGACAAATTACATTGGATGACATTTCGAGGAGTGAACAGATAATCGAGAGCCAGAAACTGCCTGGTGTTGAGCAATAATATTTGTGGTGTTGCACATTACCAGTCTCTGCCATTTCCAGAAACAAAAGCCAAGAAATATGATCTGTGTAGCTACTAACTAATAATATTTAGAGGGGCTAAAGATCTGGTTCATGTCTAGGTTTGGTGAAGGAGTGTGCAATATGTTGCCTCCAGGTGTTGTGGACTGCAACTCTCACCAGTCCTCGGCAGCAGGGCCAGTGATGGCAGCTGTGTTCTGCAACATCTAGAAGCCACTGAACGGAGTACCCGTGTTATAGTGGATTGCAGTAGCACAACTAATGTCAGCTGTCAGTTGTGCTAACAGCAATACAGAGCATCGCAGGGTCCCCTGCAAAAATTGCAGATATTCATCAATCAATAACGTCCAGAGTCATAGATCTGATGAATTGTAACAGTTTCATAAAAGCTCATTGGAGCTAATGGGAGGGATGATCTCAACAGTAGCTAAATGAAAATGATCTGCTCTGTGAGATAACCAAATCACAGCAAGCAATTTAAGTGGCTTAACAATATATATATATATATATATATATATATATATATATATATATATTTGCTTTTTTATATATATGCAATAATGTAGCAGAGAATTAAGGTGTTATAAGGTATTAAGGTGTGTGTGCATGTTTGTGTGGAACCTCAAGCTGTTTGCACCACTGAAGGAAGGTTTCAATGCACAGAATGTACAATTCAATTTCTTTTCTCTCTCTCCACATAATGTAAAATTAATGTGCTAATTTTGTATGGCCTTGCTAGATTGTTTTCTAATAGCAATGCACACTCTTGAGCTAATAAATAATGTGATTGTGCTTTGTTGCAAACTTCCCAAATATTATGTGCTCCATCTCATCACCCCTTTAAAACAGGTCATCACCAGACTTTCCCCAAGCACACCTATAATAGCATCTGCATGCTGGGCTGTGAGATCTTCCTGAACTCTGCCACTTTGAAGTCCAGTTAAAACATACAGAAGAACCATGTGGTAGTCCTGGAAGGAGTGTACTACTTCAGGCTGATGATGAAACTGACTGAAGGAGAATCCATCAACAAGATGGGTAAGCCTTAATTCAATCTGAAGTGGTATAGTCCACCCTTCAGTGCTGCTGCTACAGAAGATAGAACTAGCACTCCAAAGTCAACAAGTACTTAACACGGCAAATCTGCCTTTTAGCATGCTCACAAATGGAGTAAACACAGCTTGGGATCCACCTAACAGGCCCCCAACAGCTGAAGCCCTGTGCAAGAAATTTTGCCCATACAATGGGGCTTTCCCCCCTCTCTTGCCCCATGCTCCTCTGGAGACACCCACACCCACCCAGAACAGCACACAGTGGGAGGAGAGAGGGAATTGTTTGATGGAAAACCCAAATGCTTGCGCAGATGTTCATTATTGTGCGACACTGAATTCCGTCCTCAGATTCCCACCCAAGCCACGTCAAAGTAAGAAATCCCGTGGGATTTCATTGCTAGTAAAGGTGATGGCCTCGATTTTCATGCAACAACTTTGCCAAGAGTTGCTACCAGCCCATGGTTTTACACCAGAGACATTTTATTTATGTATATCACTAGCATTATTTCACATATATCTCCCACCTTTCCTTCCCATGGGGAGCCCAGGATGACAATAAAATTGCATAAAATACTTCAAAACAACATTGCAATATACTGTGGACAACAGCTGAAGCCAACAGGGTGAGCCTGTAAGCCTGAAAAGATCTCAATATTGCTTGGGGGTGGGATCTCAAAAGTTGCTGTGAGCCTAAAGGAGGAGTTCCTGTGGTCAGGTGGGTAAAGTTTGTGCTGCCTCAGTAGACCTCCAGGTAGACCTTCTATTCATTTGAAACCAAATGTTCTTACCTGTGACTTCTTTGAATAATCTTCCAAGCTTTGGAAGAACAGGCACTTTATGAAACTGTTGAGGACCAATGTCTGAATTTATATATAGTGGTACCTCAGGTTAAGAACTTAATTCGTTCCGGAGGTCCGTTCTTAACCTGAAACTGTTCTTAACCTGAAGCACCACTTTAGCTAATGGGACCTCCTGCTGCTGCCACGCCGCCGGAGCACGATTTCTGTTCTCATCCTGAAGCAAAGTTCTTAACCAGAAACACTATTTCTGGTTTAGCGGAGTCTGTAACTTGAAGCGTATGTAACCTGAAGCGTATGTAACCCGAGGTACCACTGTAACTAGCTGAGTCTCTTCTGGAGGGTTCTTGCCAGCCAGAATCTTAGGAAGATGGTCTTTTCTAGCCCAGGTACCTGGAAAACCCTAATATTAACTTGAGATCTTCAGCATGCAGCATTAAGCTATGGGCACTTTGCACTGGATTCAGCAGAGTCTTATGTAGATAGAGATAATCTGGCCCTGCTAAACCAGGAGTTGATTCTTTCCATGGTTATTGAAATACCTAAGTGTCTTTTGTTGTGAAATTGTTGGCACTCCTCCCCCCCCCCCACAAAGACACTTCATCCCATGAATAAGCCACTTTCTGCTTTCTCCTTTTTCCATTTTGCTTCTGAGTGAACCATGCTCCATTCTAGCAACATTAATTTCTTAATTTCGCAAAATGGTTCTGGGGTCCATCACTTTGCAGCGAAAGGCACCCTTTGCCATGGTAACAGATGCTGAAATATTTCCCTAACTGACACTTAAAACAAGAGTGTAGACTGTACTTCAAACTTGAAAGGAGGGAAGTGGGGGCAAGATGGCAAGAAGCATTTCTTCTTTTGTTTGTTGCATATAATTTTCTCCCTGTATTGTCTACTGAACAACATTTAAAAAAAGAATCAGCTTCAATTATCTCCCTAGGAGACTGTCTTTCCTCCTCTTTCGACTACACAAAAGGGACAGCAGACTTTGTTGTGACACACGAATATCCCCAGCGTACTAAATATTGTGTTCACAGCTAATAATTCAGAGATGCTATCATCACCTGTGCTGATAGCTTCTTGGATTTCAAAAGAAGCCAAATAGAGAGAAGTATGGAAACAGAGAGATGATCACTTCCTTTTAACAATCTCTCCTCTGGCCAGCTGAAAAATAGCATTTTAAGCAAGTCCCTGTGAACCTCATTCTGTCGTTGATAGCAAGCCCCACCTGCTAGGCTCTCAGACAACTGTTTCAGCAGTTGTTTGCTGGCAGCAAACTATTGTCAGCTCCAGCCTCCTCTCCACCTAAGGGCAAGAACTGAGTGAAGCAGACTGCAGACAGAAGTCCCTCTAAATAGTAAGAGCCAGGAAGTTTTAGAGGGGTCACAGCTATCACCTAACTCACTAGAATGTGGCATTAATCAGGAGGGGATTCCCCACTCGGATTTGCCTTTTTCAACTGACCACCTTTGCCTCCCTTCTAATGACTGTTTCGGTTTCTTCGGCTGGGAGCCAGATATCATAGTCTACAACCCAAAAGGGGGAGGGGGCTGGGAATCAACAACATTCATTCACAGGAACTTTAAAATATGAATGCGGTAACACAGAGCTGTGTTTTCATCCCTCAAACCACAAAAGAAAAAGAGAAGGGGAACAAGCAATAAAACCCCAAAGTGAAAAACTTTATCATCCCAACCTACATGAGTCTGCAGAGGTTTGGCATGGGCGTAGCCAGGGGGGCAGGGGGGCAACGGTCACCGCAAAATAAATAAAAATCAATTTAAAAAACATAGCTAACTGAGGTTCTGTCCCCCCTAACATAAGGCTTGCCGCCCTAAGAAAAATCCTGGCTATGCCCATGGTTTGAGCACCAACTGTTTCATTTTCTTGGAGGCCAAATAAAATACTACTACTAATAATAAATAATAATAATAATAATAATAATAATAATAATAAATTTATTTATATCCTGCCCTCCCCAGCCAAAGCCGGGCTCAGAGCGGCTAACAACAATAAAAATAGCACAGTTTACATAAAATCACAATCAATTAATTAAAATACATTCTAAAATCAATTCAGAATCCAATTAATGGCAACCATTGGGCTTGAGTTCTATGAGGATTACAGAAGGAGGGGGTCAGACTCAACAGTCCTTATCAAAAGGACTGAGGTCCAGCACCGAGGGCCTTCTGGCGGTTCCCTCACTGCGAGAAGCCAAGTTACAGGAAACCAGGCAAAGGGCCTTCTCGGTAGTGGTGCCCGCCCTGTGGAACGCCCTCCCATCAGATGTCAAAGAGAACAACAACTACCAGACTTTTAGAAGACATCTGAAGGCAGCCCTGTTTAGGGAAGCTTTTAACGTTTGATGTATCACAGTATTTTAATATTCTTTTGGAAGCCGCCCAGAGTGGCTGGGGAAACCCAGCCAGATGGGCGGGGTATAAATAATAAATTATTATTATTATTATAAAATATGAAGTAATTCTGTGGTGACTCCACTTAACACTCCCTTATTTGCCTGATCTTATGGCCTTTGAGTAACTTTGGATTTGGAATCCATTGTAGTGGGGGGGGGAGAACTGGGGGGGGGAGCCACATCTGGCAACCAATGTGTCCCTTTGGCTTCAGATAATACTTGGGTAGACAAGTCTAAAAAGCCTGTGACTCAAATACAGCCCTCTAGTGGCTATGGTGGTTCATTTACCAGAAGTAATGTATTTAGCATTGACACTGGAAAGTGTATACTCAATTCAGATTAAATTAAGGCTCCTAGTGTATATTTTGCTCTAGGGGGGCTTAGTTTGGTCAGAATTGAGTAGACATACTTCTTTTTAGAATCATCATACTATCTGAAACCAAAGGAGCGTATTGGTTACCAGATGTGAAATATGTTGGCATTATTTTCAGCTCTCCTACCCCACTATTGACACAAAAGTGAGAGAAAAGACTGTGTGAAAAGCTGGCTGCCAGATCCCAGCCCCCAACAAATCCTTGTACTTTTCAGTTTTCCAGCGAAGGGGACAGCTCTGATGTCACGTGCCGGCACATTTCAGTGTCATGCCAGATCTCGCACAGTGCCATAGTCTCAGTGCCAGGGAAGTATGCTTTGATGTGGTTTTGCTCCAATAGGATCAAGAGCAAAGACAAGAGAAGATAGATGAGACTAGGGACAGCAACTCAAGGCAAGCAGCCTTGACAATGGAAAACGCAGAACAAAAACCCACTGACCCAGATGCCAGCAAAGTGCTCCTCCTTTCTTTTGTAACGGTTGCTCGAAGGCTAAGGCCAGCTAGGCAGAAAAGTCCGATCAACTAAGTCCTAAACCAGGTATCATACCTGGCCAGCAGCAAAGGCTTGAAGAGGAAGATCTATCCATCTGTCTATCATCCATTCGATCCTCACTTGTTTCAGATGTTCAAGTTTCTTCACTCCAGAGTTGCTGGAGAAGACAAAGGTGGCTATGCCATTGAGTTGTTGTGGCAGGAGGTAGTAGTGATGAAAAAATAGGTTTGTAGTAGACCTGTAGCACAAAACCCAATGCTAACATGCATAGGTTTCCCCACCCGGTGACTAATTAAAACACATTCCAGAGTAGATGAATTCTCAGAGTCCATGCATTTCAGATCTTCCCACTTGTGTGGATTGCTTTTATGTGTGTAGCTCTTGGTTCAACTGCTTTTGGGCTTCCACCACCCGAGAGCCACATTTTATATAAGTGAACTGAGCACATCTGACCACATCTCTTCACGTGCAATCAAGTGCTCTAGCTACGTGACTCTCAGTGTTTCAGAATCTAAATTAGTTATTAATACATTTTCTTTCCTAACTTGAACATCACTTGGATGTTGCAAAGCAGCAGAAGAGAAGTTTAGCAGAAGAGAACAACTGCAATATGAATACCTTAACTAATCACACGGCAGAACAAAATCCTGGGTTTAATTTGTCCTCTCTCTTTGCAGAGGAAAGTGTCCAATGTATGCACAGTAGACATTTTTTTAATGCACCCAGAAAACTATTCCCCAGTTAAGAATCAATCCCATAGAAAATTTACTTTTCAATGGAAAGAACAAGATTTGTGCTTTCTGACCTATCACTAAATTCAAGAGAGAAGGGAAAAAATCACTTTCTTTGTGAGATAACAGCACTAGAAGTGAGGAAGGGAATGAAACTATTTTACAGAAGAGCTCTGAAACGTCCGCACCCTTAATGAACTTTGTCCCTGAAAAGATCAATATGAAGAATCTGCTGCAGAAGAAAAAGAATCAATAGCTGAGTGCCTGGTAAATCAGAAGAAACCTTCAAGCATGTGTAATGTGAACATTTCCAGAGGGGGACGAAAAAGAGCAGCAGAGTAACCTGGAGGAATGTGGAATGGGAACTTAAAATGTATATTGCCTGTGAACTTTTTGTTCAGCCACACAAACCAAAATTCCTTGGTTTCTCGAGAAGAACTAGTGACACTTCACACAATCATTATCACACATTGCTATTTATTCAGTGGCAAAGAGATACATCAGGAATGCTTGGCGTCCATACAAGAGGAGCAGGGAGGGGTAAGAGTCTAACAGCACCTTAAAGACTGAGAAATTTATTATCGACCAGCAATTCATTAACCAGTTTAGTTAAAAGGGGGCTTTGGCTTTAATTTCCCCATTCGGGATTCTGTTTGGCAATATGCTAAAAACTATATTTCAGGATTAAAGTCCAGCTCAATGCACACAGAGACATATGCATCCTTTCAAGAGAGAAGATGTAAGATATTAACACGATTTCTCCCCTTGAGCACAGCAATATCTTGGTGAAGCTTTTATATTTAGGACAATTCTCCTTGCAACTTGTAAATCTGAATCTCAAACATCAGCCAACCCATGCACTGTTTTTCATGATGAGACTGGAAAAATGCAAAGCACATTGTAGTCTCATCTCTGAAGCAAACCCTCTTGAACATTGTACTTGGAGAGTATTGCAATGGGATGATGCACTGCACAGCTGGTCTAGCTGAGTGAAGATTATTTTCAACAAAAATGGTTTCCTAAACTTTCCTCTTCTTCCCCCTCCCCCATAAAACAGTTCCCCAGAATAATGCCATGGCTTTATGATAACGCCATGTAGCAGTACAGTAAAGCCTGCAATCTCCTGCTAGCCATCTGAACTGGAGAAAGGGGAGCCAATGTAATTAAGAATATAACGACACACATGATGGAAAAGTAAAGGTTAGACTGCAACAGAGAACGGAAGCGGCGGAAGAGCTGGCTGCCAGGGAGAGCAAATGATCTCCCTCCAACGAGAATGTTTCTGTAAAACAGGACCATTGGAAAATATTTGTGGTGATGGCTCCAGATTTCAACCCCAGGGTCACTTTCAAAATGAAAAGCACTGAAGTCACTATCTTTTAAGACGGAGAATATAGTTAAAGGTTTAGTTTAAGGGGGAGTGAAGATAAGCTCTGGCTATGACCAGCTTCTGAAGCCTGATTAAAAAGTTAATCTGCCAGACAATGACTTTCCGCACTCATTTCATCCACCTTGGGAGATAAATGTGTCTGTCACTTACTAGAATTTGCCTTAGCAGGATCTTTCCCTTTCCATGTTCAGCCAAAGCCCTTCACTGACACCATCCAGATTAGGACAAAGTCTGGCTCGTCTCATCTAATGAAGGCACCTCATCTGCCCAGGAGTAATTTCATCACTGCCAATTATCATAACTCATTGTGTGGGTCAGTAGTTGCATTGATAAGCTACCTTGAAGATGGGACTCTGGCAGAACAACAGCAACAACGCCCTATCCCTTTGTGCTAGGCTTAAGTGGGGATTCTCCAATTCCCTCCAGCCCTTTATTGGAACAGGTAGTCCAATACCTGATGGGAAGCACAAGTTTCACCAATGATGCCAGAGCATCCACCATCTCTGCTTTTGTCCACTATCCGAAAAGAAAAGTCAAGGTGGCAGAGACAGAACTCTCTAGAGCTTGAGGCTTAGAAGCCTGTGTAGTGGTGCTATCAACATTTTCAGGGATTGATTTTGTGAATTAGTTTGTCCATGTGGGTCTCTACACATGATGGCCACAATCTATGCAAAGATGAGAGTGCTTTCAAACAGCAAACATGGTGGCCATCTCTCACACAGCCTCCAGGCGGAAGCCACAGTTTAAGCCTTCTTCCCCAACCATGAATTCAAATGCAGTTCTCTGAAGGCTTAGCACTGACTATGGAGGAATGAAATAATTATAACAAACTCCAGGGTAGTGTAGTGTGCATACTGGGACCAGTGACACTGGAGTTCTGATTCTTGTTCAGCTATGAAGCCCATTGAGAGATCTTGGGCCAGACACTCCTGCCCTCTCTCCCTTGCCCTAGCCTCCATCACAGGGTTGTTCTGATAAAGGATGGAGAAACCATTTATGCTTCCCTGAACTCCTTTGAGAAAGGGTGGCATATAATAACAAAAACTTGACATAGAAATGCTAAGAGTAGAGGCTGGTCCATTAGGGAGAAAGGAGCAGTCCCCAACAACTTCCATCTGCCTTCAGCCAGGCCCCACCTGCCCACCTTCTTACTTGCAACCAGTTCAGGGAGTGACTCTGCCTGTCACTGGCTCTGTCTCCCCCTACTGTTGGGACTAATCTACACTGGACAGTTAAAACATTAAATATGTGTTGTAAACATGTGACACCAGAGGGCGCTGTAGAGTAGCGATCCGTCATCAAAGGAGAATTGCATTGAGAGTTATATAACTTTTAAAATGTGTTTTTACAGATCAATGCAGATCCAGCCTTAGTCTCCCAGCCTCCCACCCCATCAATCCCGATCAACACTAAATGCCAAAGGTTTTTTCTGGAGCCTTGTTGTTTTTGTGGTTGTTTGCAATACACACATACAACTGTCTTGTGTGCAATCAATTGCTTTATATTCCACTTCCCCAAAGTGTCTGTTTTGAGAGTGCCAAACAGACCCCATGCATTCAAAAAAAAAGCAACCATGAATCAAGGAACTCCATGTTGTTCCATCTCATGCCTCTTGGGCGAACTGCCTTATTATAAGATCTTAAACCCTAAAACCACACAAGTTGAAAATTGCTATATTTAGCATTGCTTCCAACCCTCCCCCTCCAGCCCTGACACCAGGCTCTGCATTTACAGGAACTCGTCACATTTGGCAGTATAACCTGGACATTTGTTTCTGATAGCGTATATGCAATGCATTTTCTATAACAAGCACCGCTCCTGTGAAGGTCATCGCAGAAAAGGCAGGGAGGATCAGAATGAGACCGGCGTAGCTGCAAATCACATTATCAGTCCAAGTAGACAGAACACCCTTTGAGGGTATTAATGATGGTGTTGTGGGGAAGAGAGATAGCCCTGTGAATATGTGAACACTGGAAGTCTTCTAGGAACAGTTTTCTTTGAAATAAAATAAAAGGCTGTTGTCACTTAACTTTCTTCCCAGCTCTTCTTCAGACTCATCAGTACATTTCAAGACAGCTTCCATTCAAGAGACTCACTACTAAGCAGCACTTGGGGCCATGGCAGCTGAATAGAAAGTAGGCTTTCTCCCACCTCGGTTTTATGATAGTGGTATAGTTAGAAGGGTAGTTTAAATTAGGGCAGAACCACATATTCTGCCTGCACTGCATGCTGGGAAACCCTTCCGACTGCTCTCAGCTGTAAGATCAGTGCAAGGAGAGGGCACTTTGGGGTTTTTGGCTCCTCTAGCCGGGGTCTTCTTACGTTAACCCTTCCCATCATATCACCACTTTCCCCCTTCACCCTGCCCCCCAATAATTTTCTTGCTAGTGGGATTCCAGGAGTGGTTCTTCCCCCTACATCCCACCTCTCTCTTTTACATACACACAACCGTACACATAGACAGTGGGCAATACATGTAGTTCCTGTTAAGTACAATTGATCTAATTGATACTGAAATGGGATTAAGGTTTGTAGGAGAAGGCCTGCCAAGGAAACTGAAAAATATATTTATGTATGCGACAACAGCGGCAAGAGTCTTAATAGCACAAGGATGGAAGAACAAGGAAATCCCGACTAAAGAACTATGGCAAGAAAAATTGATGGACTATGCAGAATTGGCAAAATTGACACACAAACTACATGACAAGGATAACTGTGATTTTAAAGATGAATGGGAACCCTTTACAAAGTATTTAAAGAAACAACAAAACGAACTGGACTCCTTGGAAGGCTTTGAATAAACATTCACAAACTTTTTATTGATAACATTTGGATAGTTAAATTAAGGATCAGTACAGTTTTGTAACATGCAGAAAATAACATATATTGCTAAACCAGAGAAAAGAGCTGAGGGAAGTCGGGGGGGAGCGGAGGATGGGTTATGTTTTGGGGAGGGAGGCGGGGGAAAATAGGGAGGGGGAAATAGGGAGGGGGAATTTAAGGATGATGTGTTTTTTGATAAAATGTTATGTTGAAATTATTAATAAAGATTTTTTTTAAAAAAAAGATACTGAAATGGGAATAACTGTGTATTGGTGAAAAGGTTTAACCTGGGGAGATTCCACAGAAGCTAAATTAAGAGGGTCTTTGAGCTCTAACTGAGTCAATAATTAACTGTGGTTGTTTTCTGCTAGCTAACACATGAGTGTTTACCCTCAGATCACATGAGAGGTATTGGATTGCAAATCACCATTTTGAAGGGGAGTTGCCTTTAATCTTTGATCCCAGGCTCTGTGGAAGTAGGGGTGGGTAAATGCAGCTCTCCAAGAAAACAGTCTAAGGCAGGATGGTCAGTGGTCAGGGATGACAGAAGCTGTAGTTCAGAAGAACCAGAAGACCCTTGTACTATGCTTTTAACTCTGGCTAATGGTTAGGCTATAATTTTCAGTGGAATGTGGTTTTATATTGTTTTTTTAGGCCATCATGTTGATCCTCCTTGCCTTCTTCTTTCTTCTCCTTTGCTTTGTAAAATGCTTTGCTTTGCAGGGGGGGCATTGAGGAAAAGCAGTTCATGAATTTTAACTGAATACAATAAAAGTGAAAATGGATCGACCAATTGCTATGCTGAAACATATTTTCCCTGATGCTGTGATTATCATTAGAATTTAAAGTCATTTTCCCCTACAGGTTATTACCTCCTCCTAGAGACATCGCAGCCGTGCAGCCTCAATCAAGCCTCAATAGCAGGATATACATTATTAAAATAATAATCAGAAGCTACAGTGGTAGAACTTGTTTTCCCTGCATTGAACTTTTTTTTTTTGGGGGGGGGGTTCCCCATGCATGTTGTATTTACTGGAGTGTGGCATTAATTGGGTGGAAGCAAAGATGTAACCGAGCGAGAGATTCCATTCTCCCATTTCATCTGATGGGAAAGGCTTCAACCCAAATTGTCCCTCCTGAGGGAACCCTTCATAAACAATACAAGTTTAGAAAGAAAACCTGGTAACTAGGTAGCAGCACTACTGTGCTTCAGAATTTCATTTACAAGCCGGATGTGTGTTGACTGAGCCAGTCAAATTTCACTGTGTCGTGCAATAAGACTCAAGTTATAGTGGGCAGGCCCGTGACGCTGCAGCCTTCCTGCAACTCTAAGTCTGGACGGGGGCAGATCTACACTCAAGGTTTGTTATGCAAAGGAAGGGTTAAAGGGTGTTTTTCATAACGTAGATGGACACATTACGTTCTGCCTTTAATAATGCGTTATTAAAATATGACACCAGACGACACTGCAGAGCAACCGACAGCATTCTGATGGAAGAAAACCAACAAGGTAAGAAAAACACTTTAATTTACAAATATCACCTGTGACGTTTTAGGACTATCTATCTATACACACACACACACACACACACACATATATATATATATATACATATATACTGTATTTTTTGCTCTATAAGACTCACTTTTTCCCTCCTAAAAAGTAAGGGGAAATGTGTGTGCATCTTATGGACCAAATGCAGGCTGCACAGCTATCCCAGAAGCCAGAACAGCAAGAGGGATTGCTGCTTTCACTGCACAGTGATCCCTCTTGCTGTTCTGGCTTCTGAGATTCAGAATATTTTTTTTCTCGTTTTCCTCCTCCAAAAACTAGAGCGAAAAATACGGTAATATTGTTCTACTAACATTAAACAGGTCAGTGTGGATCCAGCCAGGGCCTGGGTGAGAGACTACCTGGGAACCTTCTGCATGGCAGCTTGAGCTCCCTGGGAGAATTTTCTTGCTAACTACCTCTCTTTTCTCTGTGTGAACAACACAGCCCTCCTGTCATGTGACAAAGGAGATGTTTCTGAAATGCAGGTGATCTTACAACAGCATGAGAATCATCGCTACAGTGCTAGGGGTATCCTAGATCAGGTGTGGGGAATCAGCAGCCTAGTCTCATGTCGGAGAGGGGGAGAAAAAGGGAAGGGGAAAATGAAGAATAGAGACAAAAGTGATGAACCAATGGACAGAGGGGAGAAGCCCTTTGAAAGTGATCAGGTCAGATCTCTGGGGGTTGGAGAGAGAAGGTGGTGGTGAGAGGAAGGGTGGAAAGTGGCAGACAGAGAGAGAGAAGAGAAAATGAGGTGACCTACCCAACACCAGTTCCACCCCTACCCAACATGCAGAGCCTGGCATGCCTGAGAATAATTAGATCTGGACTGCGTCTCGAACAACAAGAAGAAATGGTTGGGGATACATCTGGAGAAGAAAATGGAGAACCAGAGAGGGGAGACACACACACACACACACAGAGAGAGAGAGAGAGAGAGAGAGAGAGAGAGAGAGAGAGGAAAAGCCCGTCTTGTGGGAGTTGCAGCAACTGCAGGAAAAATGACAGCAAGTTTTCAGAAAGCTCAAAGACAACAACTAATAATGAGAGATGGATGGCTGGAGCAGATGCAGCAAGTCCAGATCCCCCCCCCCCCTCCTGGGAGCAGGCAAAATTCATCAATTGTCTTCCTCACTGTGGAAGTCAGAGAGCTTCCCGCTTCAGGAACTGCCTGTTTATAATAGATAGGCAGCTAGTTACACTTAATCCATAAAGGAACCCAAGTGGAGCCTTTGTTCGCAACCAGCAGTTTCCAAATTATCCACAGAAACGACTCAGTGGTCACGGCCAGCAGCAGGGAACATCACAAGCCAAGTCTGCAAAGGACTCGGTACCCGACACCAGGAAAGAGCCCTAATTCATAATTAACACGATTCACAACAGATGGGAAAATGTGAGCACTCCTGTTTGTGAGATGCAATCTCCCGACATTGTGCAAAGCTTGCTATTCGCAGCAGAGTACTCTTCCCAAAGTACCAGCGGTGACTCTGCGTTAAGTACACTTAATTTTGTTTCGGCCCCAGTTCAGACAAGTGGCCTCACTCAACTGACTGCAACAAATCTCTGCCTTTCTTCAACAGCTACGGAGTTAGCCCTGGGCTCAGGATCTCATTTGAAGGGCCTTGCAATTGCTAAGGAAAGGACTTGTGGCACTTCAAGGAGCCTTATCAAAAGAGTTGAGGATATTTAGAATTCTGTTCTCTGCCATATAAGAACCAATGTTCATCCAGTATAAATGGCCATGCATTGTACAGCATGTTTTTTAAGGGGGAACACAGTGCCAACTGTAATGTATGCAGGAGTCTTTTTTTTTTAGTTTTTGTTGTTTAGTCGTTTAGTTGTGTCTGACTCTTCATGACCCCATGGACCAGAGCACGCCAGGCACTCCTGTCTTCCACTGCCTCCCGCAGTTTGGTCAAACTCATGTTCGTAGCTTCAAGAACACTGTCCAACCATCTCATCCTCTGTCATCCCCTTCTCCTTGTGCCCTCCATCTTTCCCAACATCAGGGTCTTTTCCAGGCAGTCTTCTCTTCTCATGAGGTGGCCAAAGTACTGGAGCCTCAGCTTCAGGATCTGTCCTTCCAGTGAGCATTCAGGGCTGATTTCCTTAAGAATGGAGAGGTTTGATCTTCTTGCAGTCCACGGGACTCTCAAGAGTCTCCTCCAGCACCATAATTCAAAAGCATCAATTCTTTGGCGATCAGCCTTCTTTATGGTCCAGCTCTCACTTCCATACATCTTTTTTTAGTTTACTCCCACATAGAAATGCACATGGAAAAATTTGGGTTGGAACTGGATTTTCCAGCGTGTTGTGAGGCCCAGAGGGGAGAAAGGACTCCTGAGGTGGTAAGTGAAGAATTGTTAACCTAGAGGGTGATCACTCAAAGTTGTCAGACTCCAGGCTTTCGAAAGTAGCATTGCAAGAATCAAAGCTTTCTTCCTGTACCTTTAAAAGTTTCATAGATAACGAGTCTTACAAGTCTATTTTTTAAAAAATATGAATGACTGAACTTTCTCCATCAGCCTATTCACACAAGACTGTCAGACTTCTAACGGGGCATTTCAAAATACAGGATTTCCCCCAATAACCACATTCAAGTTTTCTTTTTTTTTTTTTTTAATAAAATTTTTATTAGGGGTTTTTACAGAATAAAGTACAAAGACAATAAACAACCTTACTTTTATCTCAACAGAGTTTCATAACTTCTTTGGACTTCCTCACATCTCCCGCTGCCATTTTCATCATCATAAATTTTTTTTCCATGCAATTTATCATCTAGTTTGCAAATTTTATAACCGCTTATTTAAATATAGTCCTCTGCAAATTTATTTCTCTTAATCTCGCTTTACATCCCATTCCGATCCGATTTTGTGGTGGCCAATTATTTATGATCAAACATCCTACTTAACTTTCCACCAAATCACAATATTTTTGTAAATAAGTCTTAAATTTCCTCCAGTCTTCTTCAACCCTCTCTTCTCCCAGGTCTCGGATTCTGCCAGTCATCTCAGCCAGTTGCATATAGTCCATCAGCTGCATCTGCCATTCTTCCAGCGTGGGTAGATCTTGAGTTTTCCACTTCTTAGCGATAAGTATCCTTGCTGCTGCTGTTGCGTACAAAAAGAATGTTCGATCCTTCTTTGGCACCATCTGGCCGACAATGCCCAAGAGGAAGGCCTCTGGTTTCTTAAGGAAGGTATACTTAAATACCTTTTTCAGCTCAACCACGTTCAAGTTTTCATAGATACTCCTCTCATAGAATCATAGAGTTGCAAGGGACCCTGTAGTTCATCTAGTCGAACCCCCAGCAAGGCAGGAGTATACAGCTGACTCCCTTATGGGGATCAAACCTGCAACCTTGGCGTTGTCAGCACCATGCTCTAACCATGATTTTATTCTGAACCCCTTTCCCATCCCAATACAGCATATTCTGTGAATTGAGAACTGTTTGGGCCAGCTCCTTCCCCGCCTAGCACCTCATCCTCATTTGTACCCCAGCAATTTGTT
The DNA here is from genome assembly GCF_964106915.1 of Podarcis gaigeae. Lineage (NCBI taxonomy): Eukaryota > Metazoa > Chordata > Lepidosauria > Squamata > Lacertidae > Podarcis > Podarcis gaigeae. Next base: position 76,748,863 of record NC_139682.1, on the reverse strand, counting down.
CGTCACATTAAGCAAGGTAAAGGTAAAGGGACCCCTGACTATTAGGTCCAGCTGTGGCCGACTCTAAGGTTGCAGTGCTCATCTCGCTTTATTGGCCGAGGGAGCCAGCATACATGCTGGTCATGTGGCCAGCATGACTAAGCCACTTCTGGCGAACCAGAGCAGCAGCGCACGGAAACGCCGTTTACCTTCCCGCCAGAGTGGTACTGTCAGGACTGCCGCTAGGTCCCAGCTCACAGAGGACCAACGCCCAGTGGATATTATATACAAAAGTCTTTATTGAAGTTTAGTTTCCATTTCCAAGCTCTGGGCGCGCAGGCCCACGTCTTAACGCTAGACCGGCTAAGTCCCCTCTGACTCACTGCTCCACCCACACCAGTTTAAGATTCTAGCCCGGCTCCACCTCTTGCGCTGCTCTTTCCTGCGTTGGGTCCTTCTGCCCTCTGGGGTTCCCTCCTTCCTGGACTCCTCTGACGCGGAGCCTCCTGAGTCTTGCCCCTCCCTCCGGCGGGCTTTAGGACCTGGCTCCCTTCCCGGGCTCCCCGCTGTGCCGCGCTCCTGTACATTTGAACTTGGCGCGCGCGCCCAGCCGGTGACTTTCCTTCTGACCGTTTCCCCGCTTCCTGATGTGGGTGTTGCCAAACCTGACTCCTCTCCTCCCTCTGGTGGTGAGGACACTGGTCCCGACTCCTGAGACTCCCCCTCCCCACTGCGCTCTGGTGGAGACGCTGGCCCTGATCTCCAGCTGCTGTTCAGGGACTCCCCGCTGGCCCCTCCCTCTTGAGGTTTCTCCCTTGGAATCTCCCTTGCTCTGGCCACCGGCGCTCCCTTCTGTGAGTCCTCCGATTCGCTAGAGAGGCTTGTGGAATAACTCTGGCCACTGTCACTGCCTGCGCCCCCCTCGTACTCCTCCTCCTCACTCTCCATTTGCTCCCCCTCCTGTGTCTCTCCTTCTGAACCCCTGACATCCATCCCCCCCTCGAAGCCCCCCCTTCCCCCCTCCCCCTCTTCCGGTGCGGGTTCTGGGTGCTCCATTGTTGTAGGGGTGAGTCCAGGATACAGCTCGTCCCCTGAGGCTTGCAACCATCGAGATAAGTCCGGGAAGTCCCCCATGGGCTCGTCGACGACGACCTCCTCCGCTTCCATCTCCTGCGCGGTGTGCTCGAAATCTGCGCTCGACCCCAAATCACCCAAGAGCCCTCCTCCCCCTGTTGCTTGATGGGGGTCCACCTCCCAGGGCCCCTTCGGCATGTCTCTGCGCCAGCCCACTTCGGGTTGGTCCTCCCACCAATAAGATCCCCCCGTGCCAAAACCTGAAAGTGATCCCTCCGGAGAGCTGCCTCCCGGAGCCGAGTCCTCAGCTGACGAGAAACCCCGGAAAGTGCTGGCCGACAGTGTGGGTGTGAACAAACAATCCTCGAAAAAGCCCGCCGGCATCGGCTTGTGCAGGAAAAGTGTGTGGAATTCTTCCTTGAGCAACTGCTCTTCCACTGCGTAATCCGGCACCCACCTGTTGGCGCTGGCCGGGGTGTCCTCTGTGGCGAGAAGATATTCAATCCCGTCCTCCCCCCACCTTGAGTCTAAAATCTCAGTGGCTTCATTAAGTGGCTCCCCTTTCGGCGACCCTCCTTTTTTGGGCGCTTCTCTGAGCGGGTCTGGCGCCTTCCCCGGTGCTTGAAACCTGTGAGGCTCTCTGTAGGGCGTGAGCACTGATCTATGAAAGACCGGGTGCATTCTGGAACCCTCCGGGAGTGTCAACCGGAAGGCCACTGGGTTGATCTGCGCCTCTACTTGGTAAGGCCCTAGCTGCTTGTGCCCTAGTTTCTTCTTGGCTAACGATCTGGCTGGAACTGCTTGTGCTGCCAACCAGACCCAGTCTCCCACCTGGATGTCCTCCCCAACCCTCCTGTGTCGATCTGCCTGCACTTTGTAAGCCTGTTTTGCCAACTCTAACTGCCTCCTGAGCTGCTCGTGGATCTCCTGCAACTCCGCTGCCACTTCCTCTGCTCCCTGTGGCTCCCCCTCCCGCACTGTGTCCAGACCCGGGAAGGTTCTGGGATGCCTCCCGTAGTTGGCGAAAAATGGGGTCACCCCCGTGGACCCGTGCTTCGTGTTGTTGTAGGCAAACTCGGCCAGCGGTAGATAGTCCACCCAGGTCGATGGCTGCTGGTTCGCGTAGCATCTCAGGTACTGCTGCATGATGGCGTTGACCCTTTCCGCCTGCCCGTTAGTTTGCGGGTGTCTCGCCGACGCCAGGCTGACCTTGACGTTCAGGAATCCCATCAGCTTTTGCCAGAAGTTGGAGATGAACTGGCGCCCCCGGTCGGACAAAATAGACCGTGGTAGGCCGTGCACCTTGAACACGTGGTCTATGAACATCTTAGCGGTCTGCTCGGCCGTGGCCACCTTCGCGCACGGAATGAAGTGGGCCATCTTGGTGAACAGGTCCACTACCACGAGCACTGCCGTCTTGCCCCTTGAGCTGGGTAGATCTGTGACAAAGTCCAGGGCCACCCTCTCCCACGGTACGAACGGTGTCTGTAGCGGTTCCAACAGGCCCGCCGGCGGCTGGTGCACAGGCTTAGCCCTTTGGCAGGTGTCGCACCTATTGACATAGTCCGCGACATCCCCCCGCATCTTAGGCCACCAAAAGTCTCTGGCTACTAAGTCCACCGTCTTCTCCTTGCCGAAGTGCCCCGCGCTGGGCGCGTCGTGCAGCTGTTGCAGGACCTTCGCGCGGAGGCTGTCTCCTGGTACGTAGAGGACTCCCTTGCGTAGGAGCAGGCCGTCGCGCACTTGGAATTCGTCGCCCCTCGCCTTGCCACTGCACACCTCCTCCATCTTGGCTCGGGCGAACGAGTCCGTTTGCAGCGCGCGGCGCACCGCGTCCAGGTCCACCGTGGCTGACGCGCATGCCCACGCCTGTGGTGTGAAAATGTGCTTGGCCGCCGCCGGTGCCTCTGCCTCCAGATACTGCGGTTTTCTGGACAGCGCGTCCGCCAAGACGTTGCTGTTTCCTGGGATGTACTCAATTCTGAAGTCGAAATCTGCAAAGAACTCCGCCCAGCGGATGTGTCGCTGGTTCAGGAACCTCGCCGTGCGCCAGTACTCCAAGTTCTTATGGTCTGTGCGGACCTGCACCGTGTGCTTGGCTCCGACGAGGAAGTGCCGCCACGCCTTGAAGGCTGCATGTATGGCCAGCAACTCCCTGTCCCAAATGGTGTAGTTCTGCTCCGCTTTGCTGAGTTTTCTGGAGTAGAAAGCGCACGGCTTCCAGTCCCCCTGGTGGTCTTGCTGCAACAGAACGGCTCCCACGGCCCTGTCTGAGGCGTCCGTCTCCACTCTCATGGGCCTGCTGGGATTTACGTGCAGTAGGTTCTCTTGGGAAGCGAAGAGCTGCTTGAGCTTCTGAAAGGACTGCTCTGCCTGCTCCGTCCAGATGAACCTCTTCTTCTTGGAACTGAGGGTGTCGGTGATGGCCGCTGTCTGCATGGCGAAACCCTTGATGAACTTGCGATAAAAGTTGGCAAAACCGACAAACCTCTGTACTTCCTTCCTATTGCGTGGGCTCTTCCAATCCAGTACTGCACGTACCTTGGCACCGTCCATAGCCAGTCCCTTGTCGGACAGTTTGTAGCCCAAGAAATCCACTTCCGTCTTGTCGAACTGGCACTTCTCCAGCTTGGCGTACAGCCTGTGCTCCCGCAGCCTCTGCAGAACTTCCCTAACATCTCTCTCGTGAGCCTCCGGCGATTCCGAGAAGATTAGGATGTCATCCAGGAAGCAGACGCACTTCTTGTAGAGGAGACCCGCCAAGACATGATGCATGAAGGCTTGAAAGCAGTGGGAACCATTTTTTAATCCAAAAGGCATAACTCTGTATTCATAAGTGCCCAGCGGCGTAAACATGGTTGTTTTCCACTCGTCGCCTTCCCGTACGCGAATGAGATTGTACGCTCCGCGCAGATCCAACTTGGTAAAGATGCGACCCTTCCTCACCGTCGCCAGCAGGTCATCGATCTTGGGCATAGGGAAGGCTGAGGGCTTGGTCTTGAGGTTCAAGAAGCGGAAATCAACGACCAGCCTCTTTTGGGGCGTGTCCCGCTTCTTTACAAAGAACACTGGACTGCCTCCTGCCGCCTTGGACTCCCGGATGAATCCCCGCTTCAGGTTGTGATCTATGAACTCCCTGAGCTCTTGCAATTCATCCTCAGACATGGAGTACAGTTTCCCCGTCGGGAGCGTCGCCCCGGGCAGGAGGTCGATCTTGCAGTCGTAGGGTCTGTGGGGTGGCAGCTTATCCGCCTCTTTCTCGCAGAAGACCTCCAAAAACTCCTTGTATTTGTTAGGCACCGCTTGCAACATGCCCAAGTTCAGCTGTGGTCCATCCTCGTGCCCCTCATCTTCCAAGTCCGCCAGGATGCAGTGTTCTGCGCAGTAAGAGGAGCCGAAGGTCAGTTGCCGCTGGTACCAAGCTAATGCCGGGCTGTGCCTATCCAGCCAACTCATTCCCAACACTATGGGCGTGTCTGACAGGCGGGTGACGTTGAAGCTGATGACCTCACGGTGGTTTCCAATGCGCATCACCATTGGCGGCGTCTGCTGTAGCACTTGCCCTCCCAGTAGCTCCCTGCCGTCCACTGTGACGACTTTCAGAGGTACCGCCGCTGGCAGAAGGGCTATGCCATGTTGCTGGAGGAACTGCATGTCTATAAAATCTGCATTGCTCCCCGAGTCGATGGTGATGGGAATTTCCACAAGTAGCCCATTGGGGAGCTGAAGGGATGCGGTGAGCTGCACTACTGGTTTGGGTGGGAGGGGGTCGGTGGGCTGTAAGATCCCTGGGGATTGCTTCACTGACTTGTCTGGCTGGTCCCCAGAGACGCCATCTCCAGCCAGACAGTGGAGTTTTCCTGCTGCGACTCCCTCTGCTGAATTGCGTCTGTTACTGTCGCTGCGGCTGCAGTATGCTTGTGAAACCGCTGGGGACACTCTTTTGCCATATGCTGAGCACTGTCGCAGATGTAGCACTTCCTGGTTCCTCTAGGAGGCTTCATCTTGACTGCTCCCGGAGTTAGGGCTCCGACTGTGGAGTGAGCCTTAGCACCACCTATCTCCATCGGCTCCTCTCCCCCTCCCAGCGGAGGCATGGATCGAGCGCGCGCCGCCTCCTTGGGGAAGGGAGGCAGTCCTCTCGCTGGCGTGCGTCCCAAATGCCCTTCCTCCCTGCCCCAAGGGCGTCCTTCCAACCGAACCCCAATGGAGAGTGCCCGTTCCACCACTTCCTTGGTGGTTTGGGGTCTTCCCCCCCTTGCGATCTCGTCTTTCACAGCTCCGCTCAACCCCTCCCAGAACAGGTCTCTGACGGCAGGCGATTCTTTCTCCCAGGCTAGTACATTCACCAATCCGAAAAAACGTGAATGATATTGCCTCACAGTGGCTTTACCTTGTCTTAGTCCGTGAATCTCCCTCCTAGCGATATCCACATCAATCTCAGATAAAAAACACGCATCCATCACTTTAATGAAGGCAGTCGCATTTTGGAGGGCTGGATCCTTGTCTCTCCATAGATTGCGCAGCCACGATTTTGCATCCCCCCGTAAATGCGAAATAATAAATCCCACTCTCTCTTCCTCATTTTTAAAGTCTTTGTCAAGCAGCTGCAATGCATAAATCACATCTGCTCTGAAGTTAGGATACTCCTGCAGGTCCCCATTGAAGTGAGATACCAGGCTCCCTCCTCTGTTTCCCAGCCCAATCCCTTCTGGTCTGGTGGCGGGTAGCCTCTGTGTACTTAGCACTTCTAACCTGGTTCGCAGATCCTGGCAGGCAGCAGCTGCTTCCTGTTCTTTCTTTCTGGAAGCCGCAATTTCTGCAGTCAACTGCGTCACTGCGTTTTGCAAACTCGCTATCCTCTCTTCGGTAGTCATTTCCCAGTTTTTCGTGAGCTCGCGAAGCACCAATCTTCACCCCTCGCTGCTTTCCCGCACTCCACGAGGTTGCAAAATTGGTGAAAATGAGAGGGGACTTACTGTCAGGACTGCCGCTAGGTCCCAGCTCACAGAGGACCAACGCCCAGTGGATATTATATACAAAAGTCTTTATTGAAGTTTAGTTTCCATTTCCAAGCTCTGGGCGCGCAGGCCCACGTCTTAACGCTAGACCGGCTAAGTCCCCTCTGACTCACTGCTCCACCCACACCAGTTTAAGATTCTAGCCCGGCTCCACCTCTTGCGCTGCTCTTTCCTGCGTTGGGTCCTTCTGCCCTCTGGGGTTCCCTCCTTCCTGGACTCCTCTGACGCGGAGCCTCCTGAGTCTTGCCCCTCCCTCCGGCGGGCTTTAGGACCTGGCTCCCTTCCCGGGCTCCCCGCTGTGCCGCGCTCCTGTACATTTGAACTTGGCGCGCGCGCCCAGCCGGTGACTTTCCTTCTGACCGTTTCCCCGCTTCCTGATGTGGGTGTTGCCAAACCTGACTCCTCTCCTCCCTCTGGTGGTGAGGACACTGGTCCCGACTCCTGAGACTCCCCCTCCCCACTGCGCTCTGGTGGAGACGCTGGCCCTGATCTCCAGCTGCTGTTCAGGGACTCCCCGCTGGCCCCTCCCTCTTGAGGTTTCTCCCTTGGAATCTCCCTTGCTCTGGCCACCGGCGCTCCCTTCTGTGAGTCCTCCGATTCGCTAGAGAGGCTTGTGGAATAACTCTGGCCACTGTCACTGCCTGCGCCCCCCTCGTACTCCTCCTCCTCACTCTCCATTTGCTCCCCCTCCTGTGTCTCTCCTTCTGAACCCCTGACAGGTACCTATTTATCTACTTGCACTTTGATGTGCTTTTGAACTGCTAGGTTGGCAGGAGCAGGGACCGAGTATCGGGAGCTCACCCCGTCACGGGGATTCGAACCACCGACCTTCTGATCGGCAAATCCTAGGCTCTGTGGTTTAACCCACAGCGCCACCTGCGTCCCTTCACATTAAGTATATTTGGTTTAATTCACACTGAAATGGGAAGGGTGATGTGTTTTGGTGAAAGGGTTTAACTGGTAGATTCCATTGAAGCTAAATTTAGAGCAAAAAGAGCTGCCTTGATGGGTTGATAATTAACCATTATTGTTCTCAGGTAGCTCTGATTGGTGTTTGAACCTTCGATCACAACTCTCATCGTCTCTGATCACTGGCCATGTTATCTGGGGCTGGTGGGAGTTGTAGTTCAGCAAGATCTGGAGGGTGACAGATGTTGGTCTTCACAATGTCCCCACCTTTGCAATAGGTGTTGATCATATATCAGCTTCCTTTGGTATAATCATAACAGGGCATGATTTCTAGACTGAGCTTTCATCCCTGTTCTTCTTGGTTCTTCCTTGGATTTATTGGGTTCTTCCCCAAAAAATAATGGCCAGTTTCCATCTTTTTCTTTTTAAAGACCAGCGTATTATTTTCTTTAGCTACTTATTTCAGGAAGATCACACTGCTGAAAACCAGCACTGTAAATACCACAAAAATAGGACTTAGGAGCTAGGCTTCTAAGAACCTGAAGGAACTTTCTCCACACACAAATACCCTCAGGAGCAGCATAGACAACAGATTGGCATAATCTTTAAACAGTTTGGACTTCAGCAACCTTTGCAGTGCTAGAACATTTACTGATTTATCATTCTTGACAAGCTAGAACATTTCTCCTAATGCTGATTGACACATTGTGGCTGCATCTTTGCATTCCTCAGCTTTCTACTGAATCACCTATTTGTCTGCTTAAATCAAGAGGAAATGGAGGATTATTCTCAAAAGTTTTGTTGCAGCATACTGAACAACCGACAGCTGGTTCACACGTTAGACTCTTAATGAGGTGCCATGTATCGTGCAGAAGCCTCCTTTTCGTTGTACTTGTAGTAGCTCATGGATTTGCAAGCCAATACAGGAATCCAGAGCTAAAGAGGCTCCAGCCCATGTCTTGCCTTGGTCTCCTGGGAATCCAATAACTTTCGTCTCTACCTCATTCATCAATGGCGTTGACCCTAGACACCCTCAAGCAGCCCCACTTCATCTTCTTTTCAGGGGGCAGTGAGATCAAGGAAATGACTGCATGACACATTTGGGGAAATGATACATAATGAGATAAAAAATATGTTTAAAGTGTGTGTGTGTGTGTGTGTGTGTGTGTGTGTGTGTATCCCAAAATGTTTCTGCTAGGGATTATAGAGATCACCCAAAAAATGTTTAAATTGTTTATGTATGCAACAACAACAGCTAGGGTTCGATATGTGCAGAAATGGGAGGAAGAAGTTCCACAAAAGAAGAATGGATAAATAAGATAATGGACTGTGCAGAACTGGCAAAATTAAGAGCAAAATTAAGAGAACCTAATGATGAGTGTTATGTGGAAGAATGGGTGTCTTTTTTGACTAGTTAAAGAAATATAGTATGATAAACTCGTGAGCAGGATTTGAGCTATGAGCAACAAAAGTAATTAGATTGTAATATTGTGGTTATAATTTGATAGATATGATAGATGATAGATAGATGATAGATAGATAGATAGATGATAGATAGATAGATGATAGATAGATAGATAGATAGATAGATAGATAGATAGATAGATAGATAGATGATAGATGATAAATAGATAGATGATAGATAGATAGATGATAGATATAGATAGATGATAGATAGATAGATAGATAGATAGATAGATAGATAGATAGATGATATAGATAGATAGATAGATAGATAGATAGATAGATAGATAGATAGATAGATAGATAGATAGATAGAGATAGATAGATGATAGATAGATAGATGATAGATAGATAGATAGATAGATAGATAGATAGATAGATGATAGATAGATAGATAGATAGATAGATAGATAGATAGATAGATATAGATGAAAGAGAGAGAGAGAGAGAGAGAGAGAGAGGAACAACAACTCCATGGAAAGGGAGATGAGAAGTCGACAAAAATAAGAGAAAAGACAAATTTGTGTTTTGACTGTATATGTTAAAAATGTTGAAACTTAATAAAATATAATGGGGGGGGAGGAAATGACTGCATTGTCTGTGTCAGGGATCATAGAATCATGGAGCTGTGTTGACAGAGGTGATCTCTGCCTCTAGAGGAATCTGGGACATGCCAGAGTCCTTTTATGAACCTCAATTACTCAGACACCTTTCCTTGTGTGTCTACTAGGCTGATGCGCAGGAGTGAGCAGCTGACAGAACCTTTCTTGTTGTTCACACACCGCAAAGGAAGGATTTAAAGAGCCTTTTCCTTTCATCTGAGTTCAGGGAAAAGTGGATAAGTGATGTGGTGCCCTTGGAAGTGCAGACATTTACTAATTCTCATTGGTGTTCCTTTTTTCAGATTGCCATTGTGTATTTTATTTATATTTTTTTAAAAAAATCTGTTGTAAGCTGCCTTGAATATTTTATAGAAATGCAGGTTGTACATTTTGTTTATGATCCCGGTAATGGTCTACCACCATTCTAGGCGTCATAAAATGGAAGTCTGTGAGACCAAATGGGTCCCTCAAACCATCAGTCACATATTCTTGGCGTAGGGGGAACTGTGGAGAGAAAATGGCAGAGTGGTCCAACCTGGTGTTGAGCAGGCAGGCTAGACAACCTTTGGGTTCCTTTGATCAAAACCCAAGATCCACCAGGATGCAGGGGCTGTTGGGATGTAGCCAAGGTATCGGGGGCAATTGGCAGGCCCCCAGCAGGCCCCAGCCCACCGGCTGGTGAGCCAGGCGACCTCCAGTCCTTAGACCAGCCTTCAGAAGCTGGGCACGCACGACTCAGCAGAGTAAATAACTGCACAACAGAAGTGGCAGGGAGAGGCTGTGTTGAGCATATTTACAAACAGTTTACTCAGCATAAAAAAGTAAAGGGACCCCTGACCATTAGGTCCAGTTGTGGCCGACTCTGGGGTTGCGGCGCTCATCTCGCTTTATTGGGCCGAGGGAGCTGGCATACAGCTTCCAGGTCATGTGGCCAGCATGACTAAGCCGCTTCTGGCGAACCAGAGCAGCGCACGGAAATGCCGTTTACCTTCCTGGTGGAGTGGTACCTATTTATCTACCTGCACTTTGATGTGCTTTCGAACTGCTAGGTTGGCAGGAGCAGGGACCGAACAAAGGGAGCTCACCCCGTTGCAGGGATTCAAACCTCCGACCTTCTGATCGGCAAGTCCTAGGCTCTGTGGTTTAACCCACAACGCCACCCACGTCCCTTACTCAGCATACATCAGGACAAAAGGAAAAACATGTCTTCTCTCCTTCATGTCCAAAGCAAGCAGCTTAAAGCAAAAGCTATACACAAATGGAAGTTCCCAGCAAGCTGTGCTGGAGTGTAAACAGGCATGTGACACACAACAATCATGCCTGCACTTAAGATGGAATGGAATATCCTAACAGGGTCTTGGAATAGGCAGAGTCTGCCATACTGACTTAGCCTTCCCTCCTTACTCAGCCAGTGCTCAGCTAAGGAGCCCAGGTGAGAGTAAGCCCCCAAAGATGGAGATTCCAGGGGTGCAGAATGGACAGTACAGGGCAGGGGTGACTTGCCAATAGTCAAAACTCCTTTCGGCTCAGCCACATGAGTTAGGGAGTTAGGGAGTTAGGGATATTTCCTTTTTCATTTCACGTTTAATTTGCATACCGTCTTTCTATATTACTATACACAAGGCGGGGGTTTTTACGAGCTAAGGAAACAATGAAGCAGACAGCAAAGATCACACACGTAATAACAATCGGATCTGATACCAGAAAGTTGCAATAACTTTCAGATGAACAACTTAGGTCAAATAAAGCAATATTCTTTAATCCATTAGAATATAATAGTAAACAGTAAAATTTAAATAACAGCAAATAATAATTAGACAGTTTACACTTATCAGTTACAATAAAGAATTAGTAAACTGTAATCAATAAAAATAACGGCAAGTCACAATGCATAGAATACCACAAAACGTATGAAACCATGAAAAAGGATCAAATTGAGAAACAAGGACGCACATCTTATAAAATTATATTATATATATATATATATATATATATATATATATATATATATCCCTGAGCTCCAGTATACCTGAAGGAGCGTCTCCACCCCCATCATTCTGCCCGGACACTGAGGTCCAGCGCCAAGGGCCTTCTGGAGGTTCCCTCATTGTGAGAAGCAAACCTACAGGGAACCAGGCAGAGGGCCTTCTCGGTAGTGGCGCCCGCCCTGTGGAACGCCCTCCCATCAGATGTCAAAGAGATAAACAACTACCTGACATTTAGAAGACATCTGAAAGCAGCCCTGATCAGGGAAATTTTTAATGTGTGACATTTTAATGAATCTTTAATCTTTGTTGGAAGCCGCCCAAAGTGGCTGGGGGAACTCAGCCAGATATGCGGGATATAAATAAATTATTATTATTATTATTTTATTTTAATCTTTGTTGGAAGCCACCCGAAGTGGCTGGGGAAACCCAGCCAGATGGGCGGGGTAGAAGTAATAAATTATTACTGTTGTTCCAGTTACAGATAGGTAGCCGTGTTGGTCTGCCATAGTCAAAACAAAAAAAATCCTTCCAGTAGCACCTTAAAGACCAACTAAGTCAGTTCTTGGTATGAGCTTTCATGTGCATGCACACTTCTTCAGATACACTGAAACAGAAGTTTCCAGACCCTTCTATATAGTGAGAAGGTGGGGAGGGGTATTACTCAGAAGGTAATACCCCTCCCCACCTTCTGAGTAATACCCCTCCCCACCTTCTCACTATATAGAAGGGTCTGGAAACTTCTGTTTCAGTGTATCTGAAGAAGTGTGCATGCACATGAAAGCTCATACCAAGAACTGACTTAGTTGGTCTTTAAGGTGCTACTGGAAGGAATTTTTTTGTTATTACTGTTGTTGTTGTTGTTGTTGTTGTTGTTGTTGTTGTTGTTGTTGTCTCTATCCAGCTGCTTCTGCTGTCCTCAAAGTCATGATCCAGGAAAGGCTCCTAGGGCTGGAAGGTGGGGCAAGGCAGATGAAATAAGCCATATCCTTCCTGCTCTTCCTGTCTAGGATATAGAAATGTCCAACTTTAAAAGTTGATTTCATAGTTGTTGTTGTTTTAAAAAAGAAGCAGTTCCTCTAAACTTTGTATTGCATTTTAGCCCTGAAAGACTGGCTTTAATCTTTCCCATAACCAGGTTTGATTGCCGTCTAATGTGCTTTGGCCTTTCCCCAATGCACTTTTTAAATGAATTTGCTTCCTGATGTCTCTCCTTTTGTCATTACCTGTGCTACAGTGGGCAGACCAGCAACAATAAGCTGGGAGTGTTCAAGCTCCATAAAAAGTATTAGCATCACCTGACATCTTAAATCTGTCCGAGGTCGATGCAATGAACAAAGAGCGGCGTTTCCCTGTGTGGTGTTTGGGAAATGACAAACTGTGTGTAGGCTCATCCGCCCAGGAACAGTTTGTAAGCAAATGCTGGCAATTTAAAATAAATTACGGTTTAATTTCTATATATTCCCCATACACTCACACAATATGGAGTGATTTGTTCATTTGCATCTGAAGTTTTGTCCGTTTTAAGATAGCTAGACTTTCTGCACCCTACATAGGGGCAAAAAAAATATGGTTTTTTGTAAAGGTGCCTCTCTGTCTCTCTCTCTCAAATTAAGAGACACTTTTGCTTGACAGACCAGCCTAGTTGTTGGCCAGAGCCAACTCTATTATTAGGCAAAGTGAAGCTACTGCCTCAGGCAGTAGATGCTGGATAGAAAACAGTGGCAGTCCTCTGACTGTATTTCCTAAGCCACCAGCCACTCTGTGGGGGACAGAGTTATGCGTGATGCTGTGATCGAAACCACTAAGCCTCTTGGGCTTGCTGATCAGAAGGTCGGCAGTTCAAATCCTCGTGACGGGGTGAGCTCCCATTGCTCTGTCCCAGCTCCTGTCAACCTAGCAGTTCGAAAGCACAGCAGTGCAAGTAGATAAATAGGTACCACTGCGGCGGGAAGGTAAATGCGTTCTGGTTTCCGTCACGGTGTTCCGTTGCACCAGAAGCGGTTTAGTCCTGCTGGCCACATGATCCGGAAAGCTGTCTGTGGACAAACACCAGCTCCCTTGGCCTAAAAGCACCTTTGACTGGACTTAACTGTCCAGGGGTCCTTGACCTTTTTTATTACAGGTAAACTAGTCTGCTGCCTCAATTGCTGCTATCCCATCACCACGGCTGAACTAAGATTCAGCTCCCTGTCGGGTCTGCTTTTGAATATGGAGTGAGAAGAGGGTGCCATCTTGTTTTCACCTCAGGCAGCAAAGGCAGCAAAATGCCTTGGTTTGGCCCTACCTGCGGTGGCCATTTTTGATATTCGCTATTAAGTGCCTAGAAACTGTTCCAATAACTTCCTGGAGGGACAGATAGGTAGCCGTGTTGGTCTGCCATAGTCAAAACAAAAAAAAATTCCTTCCAGTAGCACCTTAAAGACCAACTAAGTCAGTTCTTGGTATGAGCTTTCGTGTGCATGCACACTTCTTCAGGAGGGAAATACTGTTCTGGAACGTGAGTCTTATGAATGAGAGAAATTAAAAATGGATGGCAATTGGGGAGAAAGACAAGCTTTGGCCACCGTTTCCACCAGCCCAGCACACAGAAATTAGGTAGAGAAGCTATTTCCTCTCCCACAGATGGCTTTTCTTTGCACCAGCTACGTTTCTGTGTCAGGCCTCTCTTAAATGTCCCAGAGTCTCATCAGATTAAAAAGAAAAAGGTGTCCAATCGACTAGCAGGTATGAAGTCACTACCAGCAAGACACTGAAGAAACAAGAGGAGACAGAATGGTAACAACAGTTGTTTCTGCCAGATAACCAGGAGCCATAGGACATAGTCAGGGTTGTGGAAAGAGGAAGGAGTAAAGAGTAAAGATGGGGAATAAACTGAATTTTCTTTACATTTAAAGGTGAAGTGAAATAATTTGAACTTCCTAAAATCATACGTGAACTGAAGCACAGCCATCCTTCTCCGAAATTTGTGATGTGGCCTTGCAGGTAAGTAATGTGTGCAAAAGTGCATATACTAAAATGTACTTTAAGCAAAATCACATGCACAAACGTGTACTCTGGGATATACCGTATTTGCACTAAAGCACTGACAATTTTTTGGTGAGTTTAAAAAAAATGCAAACTGGAAATATGGAGAACTGGACTTAAGATGGGGAAAATGAGAAAGGGAAATTGACAGATTCACCCATACATAGCCCCCCCAAAAAAATTAATGCCAGCCACCACAACACTTTCAAGAATGGCACACTCCGTGCATTATTTTCAATCAAAACTGTATGAACGATATTTTGGAGGACTGCATTTGCATTTTCAACAGACAAATGAACCTTGTTTAGTCATGGGTGTGTTTCACGAGCTCAGACAAGGCTGCTTTATAATCTGCTTGGCAGTGTCTGCTGATTTGCCACCATGAAACCGAAGTGTCAGTGGGAGAAAGTCATTTCAAATCTTTTTTCTCCTCCTCCCGTGGTCCCTAACTCCACTTAATGCTTCACTTCCAACTGAGTCGGAGGACAGCCATCACAAACAAGTTTTTCTTTGGGGGCATTTTGAATCGCAGTAGAACACACAGTATAAATACTGGTACTCCCGCATGCTCCTTACCTCCCCTGTTTCCTACTCTATCATTTGCTGTGAGAATTAAAATTGGATAATTGCTATATAATTTCTTCATCCTGCTCTGAATCGGTGTGAGTCAAAGCTGCTCCAGAGGAGTGGGCGGAAGAGGAGCTCGTCCAAAGTGCATTTCTCAAGAGCGCAGAAGAGACAGTGATGGTTGGGGAGGGAGGAAGTCAGAACGCAGGACTCCTCACCCTGTAGCCTTGCTCAGGCATCTCAGTCCCCTTGCAGTTGGAATTGGGTGAGGGAGAGCAGGGACGAGAATGCAAGCTCCTCTCCCTCCATCGTAGGCCCTCTCACCTTCCACAAGTAGGTGGGCTGAACATTTGCAGCAGCTAGCTTCCTGTCCTGCTCACAAAGGAACACAGGAAGCTGCCAAATCAGGCCATTGGTCCATCTACCTCATTACAGTCTATACCAGTTGTCATGAACTAGTTGGACGCAGAGGAATGGTGGGAGGAATCAGCTGGGAAACCACCAAGGGAAGAAGGTTCAGAGCACGGGGCGTGGTGGTGGGACGACAATGAATGTCAGCAACCTGTCGGTGGCTCCCGACTGGTTGCCCAGGAAATTATGAAGAAGAGAAAAAGAAGAGTTTGGATTTGATATTCCGCTTTATCACTACCCTAAGGAATCTCAAAGCGGCTAACATTCACCTTTCCCTTCCTCCCCCACAACAAATACTGTGAGGTGAGTGGGGCTGAAAGACTTCAGAGAAGTGTGACCAGCCCAAGGTCACCCAGCAGCTGCATGTGGAGGAGCGGAAACGCGAACCCAGTTCACCAGATTACAAGTCCACCGCTCTTAACCACT
Organism: Podarcis gaigeae; assembly: GCF_964106915.1. NCBI lineage: Eukaryota > Metazoa > Chordata > Lepidosauria > Squamata > Lacertidae > Podarcis > Podarcis gaigeae. Next base: position 76,733,398 of record NC_139682.1, on the reverse strand, counting down.
ACACCACACTGGCACCAAACAAGTTTCTAGCAGCCCTTTTTTATTCCAAACTTTACAGAAAAAGGCTACAGAACCCAGCCTCTTGGATAATGGTGCTGTCCCGAGTGAATTTCCACACACACACCCCATCTCACCCACTTCCTCATCCGACATCCTCATCACCTCCTCTACACGTGCTGCTATGTGCCCTCTGTCTTCAAGCTCTTTGCTCTCCTACTTCTAAGGCTCGCCATGTTCTGGGAGATGATGGGTCTGGAATGCTTTCTAGTGACACCATGTCAGCCACTGCTGCTCCAGCTCTGCCTGCTCATCTTCTATTATTTCCCAACTTTCCCCCTCATCTGCCTCTGAGCTGTGACCTCCCGCAAACCACTGTTGTCCATTTATACTGTCTTCCTCCTCCCTGGAAGGGTCAGGATGAGGAGGCGGTCTCCACCATTCCTCCTCCTCTGCCCAGTCCCTGACAGTGAGTGGTCAGAAAGAGAAGTCTGGGTGGAGGAGGTGTTGAAAGCTGAAGAGGAAACAGGGTTTAGTGAGCGGTGTGAGTCTGTGGCAGAGAAAAGTCCAGAATCAGAGGCAGAAGATGAAGCAGGAGAGTGGGATGAGGAAGCCTAAGAGGCAGAGATGATTCAGGTTTCCCTTCCCCTTTGTCTCCCAGAACCAGAAGAGGCATGAAAAGGGTGGAGCAAATATGGGCTGCATGCAGGCGGTGTCTCTGATTGATTGCAATAAACCCTGGAGAGGAGGGGACTTTGATGAGTGTGGGAGGAGGGGACTTTTAGTATCAGCAACTGATTTCATGGGTGTGGGCGTAGCCAAGGGAAGGCAGATGCCCCCCCTAAATAAAAACAAATCAATACAAATCTGAGGTTCTGCCCCCTCCAACAAAAGCCTGCCCCCCCCCACAAATCCTGGCTACACCCATGCTACAGGGCATGACCAGTCAGGCAGCAATGATCCAGGGTCTCTTTCCATCCCATCCCATATAGCAACATGGGAGCTTCCAGATGCAAAGCTATTAAATTATACTATTATAGTCTAAGGGAATATTGAATATTGCTTTATTTGATACGAGTTGTTTATTTTAAAATTACGTTTTTATTATGATTTTTTTATTGGATCAGATGGTTATTAGATAAAATTATTATTATTATTTAAAGCCCTAAACATCTTCGGCCCAGTATACCTGAAGGAGCATCTCCACCCCCATCATTCAGCCTGTACACTGAGGTCCAGCTCCGAGGGCGTTCTGGTGGTTCCCTCACTGCGAGAAGCGAAGCTACAGGGAACCAGGCAAAAGGCCTTCTCAGTAATGGCGCCCGCCCTGTGGAACGCCATCCCATCAGATGTCAAGGAAATAAACAACTACCTGACTTTTAGAAGACATCTGAAGGCAGCCATGTTTAGGGAAGTTTTTAATGTTTGTTGTTTTATCAACCGTCTTGTGTATTGTAATATAGAGAGGCGCTTTAAAAATTAAAATAGAAATCAAATGAAATGAAATGAAAGCAGGTGTACTACCATTGAACTATGGTTCTTCTCACATCATGGATTTGCTCCCAGGAGCCAACAGTCCTTGACTCTGTTGCATGTAGAGTGAAGTGTCATAGCTACACATGTTATGTTGAGCTGCTGGTTCTGTATTTTGTCTCTGTGCATGCACACACACATATGTACACAGCTGTCCCTTGATTGTTTTGAGGGTGTACGAACTAAAGATAGTGGATTATCATTAAAGGGATTGTTTTGATTTTTTAAAAAAATATATCCATACTGTCACTGCATTCTTTTTTATTTTAAATGACTTAGGAGCACTCCTCAGCATAGCTGCCTCTCACAATAAAGCCATACTTTCAGATTTCAGACTGGCCTGTGGAACGGAACGGCTTTTGCTCGAAAAATCTCTTTTCATGCCTAGCCTTCTTTCTGCTGTCAGCATCAGAGGGGGCAGGAGCTGTAAAAAGGAAAAGGGGGAAAGGTTCGGTTCATCTCTCTGCTCTCGGCTCCCTTTTCTTCTGTAGAAAAGAGCTCTCTGCTGCACTCTAACCAGAACAAATAAGATTTCCGAAAAGGAGACAATTTCATGGAGGATACACTTTAAAGCCAATTACAGCTATAGTTCAGCTTGGGTCTCCAAATTCCCTCCAAGTTAAATAACTCCTCACTGGCATCTTGGACAAAGCTCAATCACTTTCCTCCATCCCTTGAACATCTCCCTCTCTCCTCTTCTTTTTGTTTCGGAGACCTGTCAGTGACAAAATTTTAACGGAAATGAAACTTTCAAAGGCTATTTGCTTGCAAGTGGTCCTATTCAAAAATAGATCACACAAGTGAAATTATTTCTGCTTTGCAGTCTACTTTGCACTGACCAGTTGGGGGGTGGGTATTTCAGTTTGTGTGATTCAGATGACTCAACATAAATATTTCAGACTTGCTCTCACATAAAAGAATGGTAATCTGGCCTGTCAGGAGCAGCCTACCATTGGACAAAATGCGCCATTTGACCAAGACTCCAAATACTTATATATACATCAGTCATCATATGACCATTTCGTAGTTATGAAATGTACTGCTTGAAGACCAGGGGATCAAAAGATGATGAAAATCCAACTCAATATGAGGTATTGCTTCCAGAATTTTCCAGACATAGTCGGTATTCAGCCCCCATAAGCAATGCCCTGGCAGAAATCAACAACTTTGCCCCCAAAAAGTATCAACAACTTTTGTGTCCAGATCTTCATTTTACATATATATATATGGACCATAAAGAAGGCTGATCGCTGAAGAATTGATGCTTTTGAATTATGGTGCTGGAGGAGACTCTTGAGAGTCCCATGGACTGCAAGAAGATCAAACCTCTCCATTCTCAAGGAAATCAGCACTGAGTGCTCACTGGAAGGACAGATCATGAAGCTGAGGCTCCAATACTTTGGCCACCTCATGAGAAGAGAAGACTCCCTGGAAAAGATCCTGATGTTGGAAAAGATGGAGGGCACAAGGAGAAGGGGACAGCAGAGGATGAGATGGTTGGACAGTTTTCCCGAAGCTACCAGCATGAGTCTGACCAAACTGCGGGAGGCAGTGGAAGACAGGAGTGCCTGGCGTGCTCTGGTCCAGGGGGTCACGAAGAGCCGGACACAACTAAACGACTAAACAACAATATATATATGGGGCAACCCTATTATTGATGGTCCTGCAAACAGTGCTGAAGGCTTTACTAAATCATTATCAGAATGAAAGTTATTTAACATGATGAAGCATATGCCGTATATAAGAAATAAGCAGAGAGGAATAAAAGCAAAGTGCAGACCAAAGTACATGAAGTATTGCTTGTCCCCCAGTCCGCAACGTTTGCTGTTCCATTAGCACGGTGTTACACAGCTGAGCATCCATTGCACTGCCTGGTTTTAGGAAATGACAATGCCATCTGTTGTCATAGAAGCGACAGGCATTTTTGTGTGAGCGATACACAAGGAGTATTATCGTCTGGCCACATTCCAGTGCTTTGGATTGAGGAATACAGGAGGCTTAAAAGCCACTGAACACCTGCCAAGGAACCAGATCTACAACTTCCACAGGCATTTTCAAATATTTGCCCCAAGATTTTGTGTGTGTGTGTGTTGCATTTACAAATCACCCTTCCTCCAGGAAAAGCCCAGGACAAAGCACAATGAAAAATAAAACAACAAGATACATCAGTCAGTAAGTAATAAATACTCACCCATCCATGTATCCATAAATAATTATTTTATAAAAAAAAAAACAAGCAAAAGATAGATCTCCTCTATCACCCAACCTTGGACCATCTTAGCTCCAATGGAGATGCATTCTCAAGTCTCAGGTAACTTCTGGAGAGCTGAGCATGAATCCTGATTTGTACGCACAAAAAGTGTGTGATTCCTTGAGCATTCGCTCTGACTGGTTTTCCTTGCACTTCAAGCAAATTTCTTGTGCATTTTCCCATCACGTTCCTTATCATTAATAATAATAATAATAATAATAATAATAATAATAATCATAATAATCATAATAATCATAATAATCTGCTTTGGGGAGGGGAGTGGGTTTGTTGCACAAGATAAATCAGCTTTAATTGCACAGGCTGATTTGGCCAGTATTGAATCCCACTCAAACATAGTGACAGTCTCGGAATATCTTAAGGATCTGACCAGGTATTGCATCGGGGCAACCCACACTGCTGGCAGCCACCCAGGATAATTGATTTTAGGAGCAGAACTGGAAAGCAAATCAAGTTTTCTTGTTTATTCCTGTGCAATGAAAGGACAAGCAGGGGTTGGATTTTGTGCTCAGGATCAAGAAACGTGCACCAAGAAATTGACAGAATCTGGGCGGGTGAGAGAATTAGAGTTTCTGCAGCAACAGCTGGTAGCTCCATACTTTGAAAATGGAGTATCGATTCACAATTTATGGGCATTATGAAGTGTCATTTGTCACGAGCTACTTCGAGCCCCTGTGAGAAAAGCAGGATACAAATGTTCTGAAAATGAACTGCTTTTCACACCTATACTCTACCCTTCAGTTGCCATTTATGACCATGCTGTATCCAGGGTAGAAATAAGACTCTGCTTTTAATTGCATGAAACTGAAAAATGTGTTTAAAAACATACACACTGGAATCGTGGAGAAGGATTATGATGAAACACGGGGATCTGGGAAGCTAAATAGGTCTGTTTATGCAATAAAAGCTAGCCAGGTGTGTGCATGTCATATTTTTTCTCTCTTAGATCAAAGAAAACGTTCTTCCCTTGAATGAAAGCCAAATAAACTACCCATATGCCAGCCTCAGACATTTTTACTGCAGCTGCCTAGCTAAAATCCTGGCTGTCAGGTAAAAAACTTGGATCCTAGGCTGCCCTGTTGTGTTGGGTTTCTTACATATGTTTCTTACATCCTGTGCAATCCTATGCATGCCTACTCAGAAGTAAGCCCTGTTAAGGATGTGTATAGGATTGAGACAGTTGTAGAACTGTGCCACAGCTGTTTACTGGCTTCCAACAAAATATTAAAATACCATAATGCATCAAACATTAAAAGCTTCCCTAAACAGGGCTGCCTTCAGATGTCTTCTAAAAGTCTGGTAGTTGTTGTTCTCTTTGACATCTGGTGGGAGGGCGTTCCACAGGGCGGGTGCCATTACCAAGAAGGCCCTCTGCCTGGTTCCCTGTAACTTGGCTTCTCGCAGTGAAGGAACCGCCAGAAGGCCCTCGGCGTTGGACCTCAGTGTCCGGGTAGAATGATGGGGGTGGAGACACTCCTACAGAGTTTCCCACAGTTTTAATGCATACATTTTCTACTTACTTTCATCGTTCTAGTGTATTTGAATTCCCCATCCCCGTCCCTTCCCAGTTTCCCAATTCCTCCTTGTCCCACTGCATATCCTACTTTCTTTCCCTCTTCTTTCAATTTAGTATCCTAATTGTTTATTACTGCTGCTCACATTTCTAATCCTACTTGTACGTTTATCAGACTATTATACTTCTTCAGATAATCCATAAATGGTTTCCACTCCTCCCTTAGCAATGCTTCCTCTTGACCCCTAATTTTTTTACCAAAAAAAATATTTTTTTGCCATACTTGCCAGCTCTACACATTTTGTCCATTTGTTTTGCCATTCCTTCTTAGTCAGAATTTCTTGATCTTTCCACCTTTGTGCATAAATTATTCTTGCTACTGTTGTCGCCTATAGAAAAAGATTAAGTACCTCCTTGGGAATATCAGAGTTTGTTATACCTAAAAGGAAGGCTTCTGGGGTTTTTTTTTTGGGGGGGGGGGAGGTCATCTTAAACATCTTTGTACTGCAATTGTTTGCCATTCACTTCTGCAGGATACAAAACTGACGACAACAACAGGCTCACTCTGCCTACAACAGAGGAGTGACTGTGTAAAAGAGTAAAAGAGTATTGGGAAATAACTTATAATGAATTGGAAAAAATGTTTAAAAGCACCTTTCCAAAACAACAACAACAAAAACAGAGTCCTTTTCATTGGGGATAATTCAGATGGAAATTCCCAGGTGTCAAAAAAAAGGTTATTTATGTATGCCGCTACAGCAGCCGGTGTTTTGTTAGCCCAAAAATCAAGAACGAGCATGGTCCCAACCAAAGAAGAATGGCAACTTAAACTGATGGAATATGCACAGCTTGCAGATCTAACTTAAAGAATAAGAGAACAATAAGAGCATTCATTAAAGAAGATTGGAAAATGTTTATTGAATATATGGGGGGGGAATTGTGTACACTTGAAAACGTTGGCAGCATTAAGATAAATTCAACAGTGTAAATAAGTTTTGATGGATGGAATAATGGAATACTGAATGGTTTAGTTTATATAAAATATGCAGGGATTTATGCTATGCAAAATGAACTATGGAAAGAGAAGAAAGAAAGTCATTGATATTTTAAGGTTGTTTAAATGAATATTCTAAATTGTAAAACAGAAAAATGTAATTGTGTGTGTGTGTGTGTGTGTGTGTGTGTGTGTGTGTGTCACATTTTGTTGAAACCCATGTAAAGTGATTGGATGTAGCAGAGAACAGATACCCCTGTATCTTTAATACAGGGGAGAGGTACCAGTAGCCACCGCACTACAGCTCCCATCATGCCTGGTCACTGATCATATTGGCCAGACGTTGATGGGAGTTGGAGTCCAATAGCATCTCGAAAGCCACAAGTACTCCATCCCTACATGACAAGGGCGATGTCACAGACTGGTTGGACACAGATGAATGGTGGGCGGAACCAGCTGGGAAAACCCCAAGGGCAGAAGACTCAGAGTGGTGGTGGGATGACAATGAGGGGTCAGAGGGAGAAGAGGGAGGGGACTGGGAAGAGGAGGTGTTGGGAGCTGAAGAGGTAACAGTGTTTTAGTGAGTGGGGCGAGTCTGTGGCAAAGAGAAGTTCAGAATCAGAGGCAGGAGCTGAGGCAGAGGTGAGTCTGGCTGGTGAAGAGGCACAGGTGGCCCAGCCCAGTATACCTGACGGAGCGTCTCCACCCCCATCATTCAGCCCAGACTGAGGTCCAGCTCCAAGGTCCTTCTGGTGGTTCCCTCCCTGTGAGGTGAGGTTACAGGAAACCAGGCAGACAGCCTTCTCTGTGGTGGCGCCCGCCCTGTGGAACACCCTCCCATCAGATGTCAATGAAATAAACAACTATTTGACTTTTTGAAGACATCTCAAGGCAGTTCTGTTTAGGGAAGTTTTTAATATAAGATGTTTTATTGTGGTTTTAATACTGTATTTTTTGCTCTATAAGACTCACTTTTTCCCTCCTAAAAAGTAAGGGGAAATGTGTGTGCATCTTATGGAGCAAATGCAGGCTGCGCAGCTATCCCAGAAGCCAGAACAGCAAGAGGGATTACTGCTTTCACTGCGCAGTGATCCCTCTTGCTGTTCTGGCTTCTGAGATTCAGAATATTTTTTTTCTTGTTTTCCTCCTCCAAAAACTAGGTGCGTCTTGTGGTCTGGTGCATCTTATAGAGTGAAAAATATGGTATTCTGTTGGGAGCCACCCAGAGTGGCTGAGGAAACCCAGAAAGATGGGTGGGGTATCAATAATAAATTAGTATCATTGTTATCATCATCACCATCCTGTGACAAGCTCCCCTCCCTGCTGGTCTCCCAGGTCCAGGGGAGGCCTAAAGAGGGCGGAGGAGAAGTTAGCTTCCTACAGGCGCAGTCTCAGATTGCTTGAGGGAAAACCCTGAAGAAGGAGGGACTTAGGCAACTGTGGGGAGGTGGGGACCTTCAATCTCAGCAACTGCTTCATGGAAGCAAGACCTGTTGGAGATGAGTCATTTTGCTCACCAGGCCTGACACTCTTGGACACATCCTGTTTTTGCTCATACAGAGTTATCTCAGATTTGTTGGGTGCAATTTACTGCTGGCTCGCTCCTGTCAGGTAGACCTAAACCTTCCTCAGAACCCTTAAAGGGGTGGGATGGGGGGAAATGGCTTGCAAATGTCTATTTTTGTAAGGAGATTGACATGCAGGGAATAATTCAGCTCAGTTCCTGAGGGAGAAGGAGGAGGTCCACTCTTGAGACCATTTGAATGGGAAATTTCCCCTTTTTTCCGTTGTAAGTGAAGGAGAAGCTGAGTCAAAGCAGGGACTTGGCAGGCTTGTTTGTGTTTCATTGTGTAAGTGCTACAACACCAGAGGGCAACGTCCAGTAAGGGAACAAGAGCTGAGGTCATGGCGCAAATAAATCAAAAGAGTGATGCACTACGAAACCAAAAGCAAGGTATCACATGATTCACCCCTGCTGTGAGGTTTTGGCTCCTCTTTAAGAACTGTTTTCATATGAGAGTGCTTTGACATTTTTCTCTCTCCTTTCATTTTTGTTTAAAGCCACTCATAATTTATTGCTGTAATATATCACGTTTGCTGCTACAGGTTCACTTATTTATTTCAAACCGGGGCTTTCGGCTTTCCAATGACTTATACGCTGTCGGGAAAGAAAAAGAAAAAGCACCCTCTGCTGGGAGAAAACCAGTAACTCATTCATTCAATAGGTTTAATTTTTAGCCATGCATAGGGAAGAATTAATAAACTTTATTGCACATAACCAAAGGCCTTTGAAAGGAGAAAAAGAAAAAACCTCACATCTTGTTCATACATAATCTCTTTAGCCATTAGCAGAATATAATGGGCCTTTACCATATCTGTAAGATCCATCATAATTAAAACTCATATCTGCAGTGCATCAATGCACCAATATATCAATTCATTAAATACCATTAAAAGGTTTTCCTTTAAAAAAACAAAAACCTTGCATGTAGTTTACTAGCTGCTGTGGCAAACAGTGCCCCCTTATCAGTAATGTACCATCTTTTATCTATTAACTATTCTATTGCGGTATCTTGTGGCATCTTACTCAAGTATACTGTACAAGAATAGCCGATCAAATTGTCCCTTGGTTCAGTACATGAAGGCAGTGGCGTAGCGTGGGTTGTCAGCACCCGGGGCAAGGCAAGTAACTTGCGCCCCCTAACCCCTGGATTTTAGCACTCGAGTGCGAGCGCGCCCCCCCAGATGTTGCGGCCGGCCCCCCCTGCACCCCCACGCTACACCACTGGGGCTGGGGGCGAGCGAAGGAGCCAAGAACCCCCCCTTAAGGCTCAGCAGGAGAGTTGCGCTGAGAGCCGGAGCCAGCGGCGCCCCCTTCCGCCGGGAGACCCTCGCCCGCCCGCCGGCTTCCTCTCGGAGGGTTTTGGGAGCGCAGGGCGCGGCGAGGCCCCTCGGAGCTCTCCTCCCTCCCAGTCGGCAGAAGCAGCCGCCGCCTGTGGCTGGGCCGAGGGGATGGCGTCGGCGTCGGGGTGCGGAGGCTGCTTGTGCCGGCCAGGCGTTGGTGGCGGCGTCGACGCTGCTGCAGCGGCTGCTCCTCCTGCGAGCAGTGAGTGGAGCGCAGCCGCAGCGGCGGCGGCGGGGGGCGCCCGCGCACTAGGGCGCAAGGCTGGCGGTGGCGGCGGGGAGCCCAGCGGAGGAAGGAACTTGTCCCTTCCCTCTGGACTCGCGCCCCCCCAGAAGTTGCGCCCGGTGCGGCCGGCACCCCTGGCACCCCCCACGCTACGCCACTGCATGAAGGGCAAAACAATAAGTAATGTGAAATATCTTCAATATCCAAGCACACATTTTTGCTCCTACTGTGGTATTCATCTATACAGCTCCCAAAAAACCCACAAAAAACGTGAAAAGCATTACTTGGAAGTTAGAACCAACAGACTGGTGCAAAATCTTAACTGCTCTGGAGACACCTTGGACCTCAAGCTTTCCAATAGTACAATGCCAGGTCCTGTGCGAGAATGGGATTTGAATTCTTATATGTCTTTAATTGAGCAAATCTCCAGGTGGACTCTTTCAAGGAGATTATCATTGCCATCTAACGGAGGGAGAGAGCCAACGCTTATCAGGTTTTGTTTTGGAAGTTGTACTGCCTTTCATCTTGGATTATAGATATTTAAAGCAGGATGGTGACTGTCATCTACCAATCAAGGCTATGGTCCAGGTAGCTTTAAGAGATCACCGTGCTTTCCACCCTTCCAGTTTGCACAGCCAGCAGTAGAGAGAGTTTCCACCCGAAATAACTTTTAAAGCTGATTTCCCATGAAGTTGGAGAGCTAACATGATGTCAGAGATGTTACTAGGAGCAAACTCCAACCTTGGCAAGCAGTCTTTCCACCTGCAGAGCCTTTTTAAGTGGAGAAGCATTCAGCTACATGGTGCCTTCCCAGCATTCCAAAGTGGTATGGTCCAGTGATGACTGTGCCATGTGATTCTGTAGATTGGTCTTTTTGTTGTTGTTGTTCTAATAGGAAAGTGTATTTGGTCAAAGGTGTGATGATCTAATTAAAATTTCTTTGGATATAAATATTGTTGGCATCTGTCTGTCTTGAGAGACAATAGATGAAGACACTGCTGTGTCAGCAGTAGCTAAGTAACCTCTCTGGGGCACAATCCCAGGCAGTGTGAATGGAGGTACTGGACTGCCCAGATGACAAGACTCCCCAAACCCAAATAAAAGAATGAACTGCAGTTACATACCCTCCAATGAAAATAGTGATGTCTTATTGCATAACAATAATAATAATTTCATTATTTATAACCCGCCCATCTGACTGGGTTGCCCCAGCCACTCTGCGCTGCTTCCAACATATATAAAAACATCATAGAACTTTAAATACTAAAGAACTTCCCTTTAGATGTCTTCTAAAGGTTGCATAGTTACTTATCTCCTTGGCTCGGGGGTTGCATAACACCATACCCTCCAACATTTCTCTGATGAAAATAGGGACATCCTAAGGAAAAGAGATTGGGACGCGGGTGGCGCTGTGGGTTAAACCACAAAACCTAGGGCTTGCTGATCAGAAGGTCAGCGGTTCGAATCTCCACGACGGGGTGAGCTCCCGTTGCTCAGTCCCTGCTCCTGCCAACCTAGCAGTTCGAAAGCACGTCAAAGTGCTAGTAGATAAATAGGCGGGAAGGTAAACGGTGTTTCTGTGCGCTGTTCTGGTTTGCCAGAAGCGGCTTAGTCATGCTGGCCACATGACCCTTGGCCAATAAAGTGAGATGAGTGCCGCAACCCCAGAGTCAGTCATGACTGGACCTAATGGTCAGGGGTACCTTTACCTTTAAGGAAAAGAGGGACATTCCGGGATCAAATGAGAAACCAGGACAGCTTCTGTAAATCCAAGACTGTCCCTGGAAAATAGGGGCACTTGGAGGGTCTGTAGTTACTCAGATTTGACCATGCTTGGGGTCACTTTCAACCCTACACTTTTATGATTCTATGCCTCTAAGACTGGAAGTAGAAATAGGATGCTGTCACTTTCCTCCCTCGAGTTCTACCCTCCCATAAGAATCAGCATACTGGCTGAATTGCTTCGTATGGGTTTCACTTTCGCAAATAAAACCCCATGTTAACAAAAACACAGGACAGTAAAGCCTTGCTCAATCAAACATGAGATTTGGCCTCTTCTGCGTTTCACAATGTTATAGCTAATTCATTTTTAATCAAGCCTCTTTTCCTAGCCCATATCTCCAGATACATTTCTTTCCTTCAGAATGCATCCCTTATCCACGCAACCAATAAAAAGTGCCTCCAACTGAGCAATTTATTTTTCCACATTATTTTTATGGGGTTTTTTTTAAAAAAACAACAACAACACATATTTACAGACAATAAAACAGGGGGAAACATATGGGTAAGCATATGGGTTTGTTAGGCTTGCCATACGTCCTGAATTTCCTGGACATGCCCGGGATTCAGCCATCAGGAACTGTGTCCAGGCGGAAATGTCCAGGGAACCCCTCAATAACTTTTCTATCCAGATTTTCACTCTCTGAAATATGGCACCCCTGGGTTTGTATATAGCCTTGTTTTTTGAAAAATTATGGTTATTGTCAGGGGTTCAGAAGGAGAGACACAGGAGGGGGAGCAAATGGAGAGTGAGGAGGAGGAGTACGAGGGGGGCGCAGGCAGTGACAGTGGCCAGAGTTATTCCACAAGCCTCTCTAGCGAATCGGAGGACTCACAGAAGGGAGCGCCGGTGGCCAGAGCGAAGGGGGGTCCAGGGGGGAAGCCCCAGGAGGAAGGGGCCAGCGGGGAGTCCCTGAACAGCAGCTGGAGATCAGGGCCAGCGTCTCCACCAGAGCGCAGTGGGGAGGGGGAGTCCCAGGAGTCGGGACCAGTGTCCTCACCACCAGAGGGAGGAGAGGAGTCAGGTTTGGCAACACCCACATCAGGAAGCGGGGAAACGGTCAGAAGGAAAGTCACCGGCTGGGCGCGCGCGCCAAGTTCAAATGTACAGGAGCGCGGCACAGCGGGGAGCCCGGGAAGGGAGCCAGGTCGTAAAGCCCGCCGGAGGGAGGGGCAAGACTCAGGAGGCTCCGCGTCAGAGGAGTCCAGGAAGGAGGGAACCCCAGAGGGCAGAAGGACCCAACGCAGGAAAGAGCAGCGCAAGAGGTGGAGCCGGGCTAGAATCTTAAACTGGTGTGGGTGGAGCAGTGAGTCAGAGGGGACTTAGCCGGTCTAGCGTTGAGACGTGGGGCTGCGCGCCCAGAGCTTGGAAATGGAAACTAAACTTCAATAAAGACTTTTGTATATAATATCCACTGGGCGTTGGTCCTCTGTGAGCTGGGACCTAGCGGCAGTCCTGACAGTTATGATGTCCAGATTTCCCTTTTAGGTACAGTCAGAGCCCTGTAGATGTGTTGTCAAGATCTGAAGTGCCACCCCATTGCATAGATGTGTTCTTTTCATCTGGAGATACTAACAGTGCATTTTAAACCAATTTAATACTTCCTTGGTCATGAGCTGGTGAAGTTGGCTGCCCCTTTCTCCCCCCTGGAAAGCTAAACTAGGAAGTTGGAAGAGTGATGTTCTTTCCCACTTTCTCTGTCAGCTCTGTGTGCTTTCCGTCACTCAGATGAACTCTACTGGACCTGACTTTCTTTTTTAAAAAAATAATTATATTTATTGAAATTTCAAAAAATTAAAAAGATAAAGGAAACTAAAACAAAAAATACATAAAAACAGAAAAATAAAAACATTTAAAAACAAGTCAATCTTTCCATATCTTATCTTTCATTTGCTTGTTTCCTTGACCTCCTCAAACCTCCCTTTTTTGTGTTCTAGTTCAGTTAGTTAATTCAGCAAATCCTTTCCATCTTTGTTTTTATCTTAATAATTTATCTTAATATATTGTAACTTTACATTCTCACCTGTTAACAATCCATTTTTACTTACTCCTTTGTAACATTGCTGCTAAAACCACATAACTTCATTCCAACATCCTTCTGTCATTCCTTAATTTTACAATGTTTCTGTAGATAGTCTTTAAATTTCTTCCAACCTTCTTCTCTGCTGGACCTGACTTTCACCTGATCCATTGGGTGGGGGGAATAAAACTACGTGTGCACTGTCCCTCTTTCTGTCTCTGGTTCAGTGATACCTCAGGTTAAGAACTCAATTTGTTTTGGAGGTCCATTCTTAACCTGAAACTCTTCTTAACCTGAGGTACCACTTTAGCTAATGGGACCTCCTGCTGCCGCCGCACGATTTCTGTTCTCATCCTGAAGCAAAGTTCTTAACCTGAGGTACTATTTCTGGGTTAGCGGAGTCTGTAACCTGAAGCATCTGTAACCTGAAGCGTCTATAACCTGAGGTACCACTGTATGTGGTGGGGAAGGCTGTTTCACAGAAGGGACTGGCAAATATGTACATTTCTGTTTCTCTCAATTCCTTATATTCAGACCTCTGCTTCTCCACATCTGTTTGAGATTATTCTTTTTTTAAAGTCCTTGTGAGAATTCATTAGCATTTTGGCAAGGCGATTCCCCCTAATATCAGACGGGTTTTGTTTTTTTTTGCTATCTCCACTGCTAAATGTATTTCCATGCCTGAGTATACCCAAGTATATGCATTTTTGTACATTTTCCCAGGGAAGTGGAACCAAACTGCTCTGGCAATTGTAGCTCTGTTAGAATTGTGGTCTACTGACTCATCTCAGCATCCCTAACAAACTATGAGCCTCAGGATTATTTGGGGGGAAGCCATGACTGCCCAGAGTGGTACGATCCTGCTTTAAACAGATAGTGCAGATGCGACCTTTGTGACGCAGTTCTCCAAGCAAATAATGTGTACAAAAATGGGCACAAAATGGGCATAAAAACACATATATTAGTAAAAAATAACATACAATAATGCATTATATTAGGGGGAAGTGCTTGCAAAACTGTGTATATTAGGAGGGATACGCACTACAAAGTTGAGGGATCTTTGTGAGGACTTCTTTTGAAACAAAAATAATAAACCACCGACTGAGGTGGAATTGTGGAGAACTGAGCATAAGACTGGGAAAATGAGAAACCATGAGAAGCCAAAACTGACAGATTCATTCAGCTCTAGCGCCTACTACCTTCTCAGTTGACAAGCTTATATATAGGGAAGTCAGCTGAGAATTGGCACCTGAAATCTCTAGGGGGCCGTGCTGTTCTTAAATCAAGCCACTGGACTGAAGGTTTCCTGGCTTCTCAGTTCATTATATTCCTGATAGGCCAGAATCTTGCCTGATGGGAGGGGACAGGAGAGTTCTTAATAATATTTTCCTTTTCTTTCTTTTTCACATATTTTACCCTTTTACAATCCAAGTCCTGCAAAAATGTTTCAGCTCCATAGTCTCTATAGATCTGCAGAGTGCTTTTTTTTCTTTTTTAAAAAATGTTTAGGGGTACTCTCATTTTCCTACTCATATTGAAATAGGCCAAACCTAGATTCACAAAATGTTTAGGGGTATGTGTACCCCTGAGTCCCCCCCCCCCCCCGAAAAAAAAAAGCACTGGATCTGTACCAAACCAAAATGGTCAGCCACTTTTCTTCAGGCTAGATGTATAAGACCAATTATTTTAACAATATATCAGTGTTGAAGCAATGATTCTTCCACATCAACTTTGTTAGACTGGTTCATGTTGTGCAGATCTGTGAGTGCTCCAATTGGAGAACAGCCTTTACCAAAGGTTTCATGGGCTTTGAAGACACTCGAACTCAGGACGAAAGGGAGAAACATGCTAAGAGGAAGGCACGCTTGGCAAACCCTCACCATGATCAACTCCTGCCCAGAAACCTATGTCCCCACAGAACTGGCCTCCACAGTCCCTTACAGACTCACTGTTAAGACCGTGTTCATGGAAGGCAATCTTACTCGACTACAAGTGATTGCCAAAGAAGAAGATGGGTATCATCAAAAATATTCAGTAACATTAATTTTGGATGACAAACAAGGGTTTCTTTGGTAATGTTTATCATTTCTGTCAAAATTTAATTCCAAAAATCTTGCAAGAGTTGACATTCCCAGCAGAAATGATAATATTTATTAGTCAAAATAAAAAAAAATCCTTCCAGTAGCACCTTAAAGACCAACTAAGTCAGTTCTTGGTATGAGCTTTCGTGTGCATGCACACGTCTTCAGATACACTGAAACAGAAGTTTATTAGAAGTTTCTAATATTTATTAGGTTATTAGTTGTGTTATTTCTTGAGTGTCTTACTCTAGCCACTAGATGGCCCCCTTGTCTTGTTATCTAGAAGCCTGTTGCTGAAAGTTTGATCAGCCCTCATCCTGATATTTTCCAACCATCTCTACTTTTCCAAACAACTCTAATTATGTCTTAATTATGCTGGAGTGCAGTTAGCAAAGCACAACAATATTACAAGGGCTTTCTTTGGTCAGTTAATTGCTTGTGTACCATCCATCTGTCTGGGACATTTTGTCTAATCTAACAATTTATTTACATGTGAGATCTCTCGTGGATTTTCCAGGAGAAGAAAAGAGCTCAGCTGCTGCCCTGCCTGTGTCCTTGCACATCATAGCAGCAACTTTCGCCGCAAACAATTTGGCGATATGGAACGGCTCTCAAAGATGTGTGCATTAGGCAGAGCTTTGCTTCTACAGAGATGAACGAATAGCTTTTGTAATGTTCAAGCGTGTGTTTTGAGTCCTTTGGGGTCAAATTTTATTAATTTGAAAATGCATAGTCTGCTTTTCGTTTCATATTATTTCTCAAAGCAAAAAATGACACCCCCACCCCCACACAAAAGCAACTGAAAACAACTAGTCAATAATAGAATGCCAATAATAAAAAATGCCGCTTATCTCTAAGCCAGAAGCCCCTTTCATATGATCACTCCTAATGCCATCAAAGTTGCTTGTAAGGAGAGATTGGGGTCATGCTCACTGGCTGTGCCCACCCCCCCATGCCCTCCTCCAACACCCATGGATTAAGAGGGAAGATCTGAAACAGGGAGTCTGCCCCATCACACAAATTTCCACCCTTAGTTGAGTCCGGGGGGGCGGCGCTTTTTTTAAAGCTCCTTTTTGGCAAAGTTGTTTATTGTTGCTGGTTTTTAGTTTTGCCCTAAATTGTTGAGCTTTTTTTGCAAAATCGCAAAGTTTTTGAGCTATTTCTGGGGAGAATCAGCAAAAGCGACACTGCCGACATGGGCTGCAATATGTCCCGGACATTTTGCAGAAACTGCTTGCGACTGAAGCGTTCCGGATATGTCCGGCAAATTCTGGATGTATGGCAACCTTAAGCTCAGCGTTGTATTGTACGACACTCACCATGACCAGGCAGAGTAGCTCCACCTTTTGGGTTGTATCCAATGTTGCTTCAGCCCAGGGTTCAACCACACTTCTGGTTGTCCTGTGATTTGTAGACACAAGTCTGAGAGAGGTTTTTTTTTGTTTTTTTTTAACCTCCTGCCACTTTCCCCGGGAAAATTTGCTATCTTACTTTTGAATTGGAACAAACCTGAATCGGATTTTCTGTGGGCTGACCTTATTCCAATTCAGCGGTAAATGGTGGCTTTTCCTGGGACAAAAGGAAAACCTCTGAAACCCGTGCCTAGAAGTCACGAACCAAACGTATGAAATCGCGGGACAAAGGGAAGCATGGATGTAACAGCAATAAACGAAAAAAATGAGATTCTGACTAAACATCAGGAAGAGCTGTGAACTGCCCTGAGACCTCAGAGTATAGGACAGTGTATAAAATCAATAAAATTATTATTATTATTATTATTATCATCATCATCATCATTATTTTCTGGCAGTAAGACCTGTTCAATGGTGGAATTGAAGTTAGCTGCGTCCATTTATTTGGATGGGTCCTGTCTGAGTAGAAATAACATTGAATACCACTAGTAAGGTGGTATTACTTGTGGATTATATTTTCTGTTTCTTGTTCAATGTTAAAGGTTGAACAGAATACAGTGGTACCTCGGGTTAAGAACTTAATTCATTCTGGAAGTCCGTTCTTAACCTGAAACTGTTCTTAACCTGAGGTACCAATTCAGCTAATGGGGCCTCCCACTGCAGCCACTGCACGATTTCTGTTCTCATCCCTGAAGCAAAGTTCTTAACCCGAGGTAATATTTCTGGGTTAGCAGAGTCTGTAACCCGAAGAATCTGTAACCTGAAGCATCTGTAACCCGAGGTACCACTGTAATTTCCCTCAGAACGTGCTCAAATTCACACCTTTCCGTTTCTGCCTGCAGTGGTTTAACCACCTCACTGTTGCCTGAGAGCTGTTTTTGCTGAGCAGCGGCTACCAACTCAGGGGGAAACGCAGGCTTTCAATGCTCCCTCGCACGTGGTAACACTTCAGCTTCACGCAAAAACTTTATGGTTCCTCGCCATATGTAGTTTCCCCCCTGTGTGAAACCGAAGTCATGAATCGGAGTGTGTGGCTTTTTATGACTGCAGAAATGAGTGTGTACCAGCCCTGCATTATCACCAAAGAACCTTAAATGCTGACCTGGTTACGTGTTCCAGGAGCCGAGCGGAACCAATAAACGTTCCGACATGAACATAGTTTTGCCATATCGGGCAGGGGACATTTGTGCCATACCTCTGGAATTGCAAAGATGATGATGATGATGATTAATTAATTAATTTTATTTATATCCCAGCCTCCCCAGCCAGAGCAGGGCTCAGGGCGGCTAGCACCAGTAAAATTATAGTAAAAACATAATGGGGGGGGACCAATTTAAAATACAGGTTAGAATGCAATTTAAAATGCAGCCTCATTTTAAAAGTATCCCATGGATCAGAACCATAAGGGGAGGGAAAACATAAGGGTCAGACTGAGTCCAAACCAAAGGCCAGGCGGAACCGCTCTGTCTTGCAGGCCCTGCGGAAAGATGCCAAGTCCCTCAGGGCCCTAGTCTCTTGTGACAGAGCGTTCCACCAAGCTGGGGCCAGTACTGAAAAGGCCCTGGCCCTAGTTGAGACCAATCTAACCACTTTGTGACTTGGGACCTCCAAAATGTTGTCATATGTGGACCTTAAGGTCCTCTGCGGGGCATACCAGGAGAAGCGGTCACATAGGTACGTGGGTCCTAGGCCCACGTGATGCTGAAAGGACAGTATCTCTGTACAGTGGTACCTCGGGTTAAGAACTTAATTCTTTCCGGAGGTCCGTTCTTAACCTGAAACTGTTCTTAACCTGAAGCAGCACTTTAGCTAATGGGGCCTCCCGCTGCCGCTGCACCACCGCCGTGCGATTTCTGTTCTCATCCTGAAGCAAAGTTCTTAACCTGAGGTACTACTTCTGGGTTAGCGGAGTCTGTAACCTGAAGCGTATGTAACCCGAGGTACCACTGTATCTTTAAGTCAGTCATTTTGTTGTTGTTGTTGCAGTTGTTAGTGCCAGCGACTGGCAGGGCTCCAAAGAGTGTGTGGCGGATGCAGGGGTTCCCCAGGAGAGGGGACCAGTGATTTATGGGAGGTCACGCCAACCACATGGGG
The DNA here is from genome assembly GCF_964106915.1 of Podarcis gaigeae. Classification (NCBI taxonomy): domain Eukaryota; kingdom Metazoa; phylum Chordata; class Lepidosauria; order Squamata; family Lacertidae; genus Podarcis; species Podarcis gaigeae. Next base: position 76,714,575 of record NC_139682.1, on the reverse strand, counting down.
AGGAGGGAGAGTCAGGACAGTCCGAGGCAGAGGAAGGCAGGCAGGGTGTGGCAAAGGAAGACTGTTCAGGTGAGGGATGGATGGATCAGTAGATTCCCCACCTTCCCCTGCCCCACTGTCTCCTAGAATGAAAAGAGCAGAGCAGAGACAACTTTCATACAGGACAAGTCTCAGGCTGTAGGCAAGCAAGCTGTCAGAGGACCATAACTTTAATAACTGGTTCCCAAGTTTGCTTCCCCATCTCTTTTTCTTTTTGTGGCATGTCTTTTAAACTGTAAGCCAAAAAGCAGGGCACATCTTATTATTATTATTATTATTATTATTATTATTATTATTATTATGCAAGTTACTCTGGGAATCTTTTCGGCTGAAGAGAAGGGTAAAATTATTTTAAATAAATATTCAGGACTGAATGCTCAGATGTTGCATAGCCACCCACTACCACACATTTTCACCTCGGCGACTGCAGAAAACAACAATTAGGATAGGTGCTATGTTTCGGCATGAAATCGTCTGGATTGCAAAGACAAATGAGCAGCCCGAGCTTGTCATATCATACGTTAATCAGGCTGCATTAGAGATTTGGCAAAATTTAACGCACTGCAGCTAAAAGAAAAGCGACACAGTAATTGTTCGTTTTCTGTCTGAAGTTTCACTTGTGCCTCAGTTGTTTTAAAGAACTTGGGATTTGATTTCCTTTCTTCGTGCCATCAATTGTTTTTATAGCAAATGTTTATAAAATTGTTTTTATAGCAAATATAGTTCCGGTTGTGGTCAGTTCCTACATCTGCTGCCGTTTAGGAACTATTAATTTTTTTAAAAAAAAAATTAAAAAATGGAAAAGAAGCAATTTAATTGCATTTCCTAATTTCTTTCCTGTCCTGAACGTACAACCAGAAAACTTCTGGTACACCCTAGAGTATCAGTTGCATCAGCTGTGGTTAGGCCACATGGCGGAGTTCTGAAACTCTCCTATGATGTTAGCACTTTGGGATCTCCAGGCCTACCAAACTCCTGTTTCATGTAACCACTGTGCTGGTTCGAAATCTCGAAAGCCCCAACGCCATTTCCTCCCAGGAGTATACCAGAGCAAGAACAGCCTCAGAGCTGGGAGAGGCACCAATTCTATGAGTCAGTAGCTGCACGAGAGATTTGCTTCTATGCAGACTTTTATTTTCTTGGTGAGGGGAGGCTATCATGTCCTTAAACAGAAGATTGATTCAGCTCTCCAGTTCCATGGGTTGAGTCATACCATGGTCATTTCCACCAATCACTTCCAGGAGCACCTAGTGGCAGGGGGCGGGCAGGATCCTGCTGGACTCGCAGCTAGGAGACATTCACACAACAGCAAACTGGGCAATTGCCATTATTTTCCCAAACAGTTGCTTTTTTAAAAAGCCTTCACAATTGCAGTGGATTGTGGGTAGCAGTCGCATGGCACACTGGTTCATAAAAACGTCATCTCCTCAGGAGAACCACCCAGCGATGATTCACCATACCTCTGAAGAGATTGCACAGGGACCGTACGGATAGACTATTCCAGAAACTTGAGGAGAAGCAAAGGGCCACCCCTACCAGTAGACAGAGTGAGGCAGTCACCTTGGGCAACTGATTGAGGGTGTCATGAAATGGCAGCAAATTATTCATTGCTTAACTTGGTGCTATTGTAATTTTTCAATGCTTCTGTTTTTAAAAAAACTGTTAAAATGTTTTGCCTCATGTGGTAAAATAACTGGGTTGGTCTGGGGTACTATATAAACTTGAGTAAAGGCAGGAGGTGTAATTTACTGCTCTGACTCAGGCAGCAAAATATTGTGAGCGAGCGCTGGAAACATCTGCCTCTGTGCCTAAGTGTCTCCCTCCTTTTATTTCTCCGGTCCAACCTACTTTAGTGAGAGACACAGCACGATGCACAAAGCTGACAGTTGTGCAAATGTCTACAACAATTCTGGCAAGACCTACAAAGAAGAAAATTCACCATCTGATTTTCCTGCAGCTTCCTGATCCGACTACAGAAACCCTGTAACTTTATTCGTAATTTGATAGCAAAAGACATCGGAAAGGATATTTTGCAGGGAGGGGAGCTTTCAATTAAAAAATAACCTTTAATCGCTTCGTGAAACCAGGCTGTTTTTTTTTTAATAAAACGTGTTGGAGTTTTGTAACATAGATTCTGAATCGAACACCCATGCAAACATGGGAATATAAGCAATCTTCCTTGCATCTGTGAAACTCATGGTGCTCTCATTGCTTCCATTGAGAGCAGGGTCAATTGACATTCATGAGGGGATTTGAATGCCCCCTTTTCTTCCCCCTGCCATGGTGAGAACTCTCCATCGCAACTGTGAGTTTCAGAACGAGACAATGTGAACCTTTTTAACCTCAGCTCCACCCTGTGCTCTGCTGAAAGTTGTGGTTAGCTACCAGCTCATCCGTGTAGCTAGAAACAGTTTTGTCGTGCAGCAGATACTTCTGAACATATTAGAGTCGTCATGCTATGTAAAAATGCAAAAATAAAAACGGAGAGCAAGATTGCCTTTCAGCTGGAGAGGACTTCCCTAGATTAGAGACCATCTTCTTGTCCCATTGCAATCAAGAATGAACTTTTGGTCACATTGTCATGGCATCACGTCATATGCTGAGAGTTCACAAAGAGCTGTTTTTATAGTAGCCATTTCACCATTGAAATTGTCCTCTTCTGGAGATTCACTATACAGTCGTACCTTGGAAGTCGAACGGAATCCGTTCTGGAAGTCCCTTCGAATTCCAAAATGTTCAAAAACCAAAGTGTGGCTTCTGATTGGCTGCAGGAAGCTCCTGCAGCCAATTGGAAGCCGCAGAAGCCCCGTCAGACATTCAGCTTCCAAAAAGCATTCGAAAACCAGAACAGTCACTTCCGGGTTTCGATCATTCGCAAGCCGATTTGTTCAGGAGCCAAGGCGTTTGAGATACAAGGTCCGATTGTACCATAGTCCTGAGCAGCTTCTGTTGTTGGTAGCATGAGCCTTTTTCTTTCCAGAAGCCATTGTACTGTGAAATACAGCAACATTTTATCTTGTTATCTTGCTCTTAAATAAAATATAAATTTCTGATGCCTCTTGTGATCCACGAAGCAGGGGCGAATGACTTAAGAGTCTGTCTTTGTAAGATGGTGGATATGCAGTGCTCCTCTACATCAGGAATGGGGAACCTGTGGACATCCATTTGTTGTTGGACTTGGTGGTTGACTTTGGGCTCTCAAATCTCACTGGCACCCCATGGCTCTTGCGCTCTGTTCTACAGCATTGTTGGGTGCCCCCTGCAGCGCAATGCCCGGTGCAACCAAAGCAGTCACGCTACCCTAAAACCACCTCTGGTTGGCCTTCAGGTCCCATCAGTCCCAAGCAGCACGGTCCATCGTCAGGGATGATGGCAGTTACTCCTGGAGGGCCACAGGTTTCCACATCCTGGCGCTACTTGAAAGCAATATCAAAATGAACTGCCCCGGAAATGACATGGCATTAATATGAGACTCCAAACTTGCCAAGTATTGGAATATCCTCTTTTAGCCATTTAACTTATATGCAGAATTCATCATGCAAAAGGCTGGACTGGATGAATCCCAAGCCAGAATTAAGATTGCCGGAAGAAATATCAACAACCCCAGATATGCAGATGACACAACTTTGATGGCAGAAAGTGAGGAGGAATTAAAGAACCTTTTAATGAGGGTGAAAGAGGAGAGTGCAAAATATGGTCTGAAGCTCAAAATCAAAAAACTAAGATCATGGCCACTGGTCCCATGACCTCCTGGCAAATAGAAGGGAATGAAATGGAGGCAGTGAGAGATTTTACTTTCTTGGGCTCCATGATCACTGCAGATGGTGACAGAAGTCACAAAACTAAAAGACTCCTGCTTCTTGGAAGAAAAGCAATGACAAACCTAGACAGCATCTTAAAAAGCAGAGACATCACTTTGCCAACAAAGGTCCGTATAGTTAAAGCTATGGTTTTCCCAGTAGTGATGTATGGAAGTGAGAGCTGGACCATAAAGAAGGCTGATCGCCGAAGAATTGATGCTTTTGAATTATGGTGCTGGAGGAGACTCTTGAGAGTCCCATGGTTTCCAAGAAGATCAAACCTATCCATTCTGAAGGAAATCAGCCCTGAGTGCTCACTGGAAGGACAGATCCTCAAGCTGAGACCCCAATACTTTGGCCACCTCATGAGAAGAGAAGACTCCCTGGAAAAGACCCTGATGTTGGGAAAGAGAGAAGGGGACCACAGAGGACGAGATGGTTGGACGGTGTTCTCAAAGCTACCAGCATGAGTTTGACCAAACTGTGGGAGGAAGTGGAAGACAGAGTGTCTGGCGTGCTCTGGTCCAAGGGGTCACGAAGAGTCAGACATGATTAAACAACTAAACAACAACAACAATACGTCTAACATTTTTGTAATGGGATAAGGGGTTGCTTGTGCGTAAGCGCCAAAAAACGCTCCCAGTTGCTTAGTTGGTTTCAAACTCTCCCTAACCGGACAGCCATAAGTTCGTGGCTGCCTTAATCGCTGGCAGAATCCGTCAGTGGGCGTTTCCTGAACTTCTTCCAACATAAAAGTTCTTTGACAGAAAGTCTCCTCCTTGATTCCCTGTCCGACAACTTCCTGCGCAGAGTGGGCGTTCCAAGGGGAGGTCCTGAGCTCTCACCGCTGGTCTCGCTGGAAGCGTCTCTGAGCCTTACCTCCGACGCTGTCTCCTCCTCCCCTCCTTCTTCAGCGGAAGCCCTCCCTCTTCCCCGGCTGGTTCCCTCCTCAGCATCCGAAGGTCTCCCAGCATCCGAGAGCCTCTCCACCACCCTGAGCTCCGATGGCAGTTCCCTGACAATTTTGAATCACTAACACCGATTGCCTTAGGGTCGTTTTGGACATTCTCCAGAAATGGCAAGAGCGTAAGTGACTCATGTTTCCAGGAAGACATCCAAGTTAGGAGAGATGTGCACCTCTCCCATGCATTCCTCTGACACAGACACATATCAAGCAGAGAATGCGCACATCTCTCTCCTTCTGATACAAAGCAGGCGAAGACAAAGGAATCCACACTTTGGGAGAACCTCTGAAGTGGTCCTCAATACAGTGGTACCTCCAGTTATGAACTTAATCTGTTCCGGAGGTCCGTTCGTAACCCAAAACTGTTGGTAACATGAGGCGCGCTTTCACTAATGGCGGCTGCTGCACTGCCAGCGTGCGACTTCTGCTCACATCCCAGGGCAAAGTTCGTAACAAGGGGCACCTACTTGTGGGTTAGCGGAGCTCATAACCCACAGTGTTCACAAGGAGGATGGTACATAACACGAGGTTCCACTGTACCTGATGGAGATGCAAAGTGCCCCCATTCAACCTGGGTAAATCTATGGGAAGGAGCCCTGTATTGAACCATGTATTGAGCAAAGTCTTTCTAAACTGGAATCCATTCAAGGCCAGGCACCAATCCTTTTATATATTATTTCATCGCCTCTTAAGACAGTGCAGACAACAACATTTTATATTCTATTTCAGCCAGACTCTGAATCTGAAGAGCTTGGGAAGCAGACCGGCCTGCACTGATTTATCCCGTCGGTCAGAGTTAGGCCTTTGGTGCAAACGAAATTTCTCTCAGCTCTTTCTGCCTCTTCCATGTAAATGTGAGAAAGGAGCAACCTGCAATCTTTTGTAGAAGTCTTTAAACTCTGAAAATAAGCTTCAGTCCTTCATTACAGAAAAGAGAGAGAGAGGGGGAGGGAGGGAGAGAGAGAGAGAGAGAGAGAGAGAGAGAGAGAGAGAGAGAGGGAGGGAGGGAGGGAGGGAGAGATTTGATAATGCTCCTGCCAGGATGAAAAGCTTCACCATGCAAGATGCACACCAACAGACTTGGTACTCCCACCTCCCAGCGGTACAAGGGCACAATTGTAATAGGGTTGCTGCGGTGCGGACACAGCAAAGCAAACACTTCAAAGGAGCTCTCTCTCTCTGATTCAGAGATCGGAATTCCGAGAGGATTCTTCTTTTCTGCCAGCTCAAGAGAACAGACCTTAATGGTGGCTGGCAAGGAAGGGGTCAGGGTCGGAGCGGACAAAACATATGAAGTAAAGAGGGAGAGGGAAGAAATCACAGAACAGGAAAATGTGAGGGAAGGCAGGAGAGAGACACACACAGAAAGAGAGAGAGAGAGAGAGAGAGAGAGAGAGAGAGAGAGAGAGAGAGAGAGAGAGAATAGAACACCCAAAAAAGCAGAGGGAAGTAGAAAAATAAATGGCAAAGTCATTAAAGAAAGGAGGAAAGAGGTGGAAACAAAAAAAGCTGGAGAAAACCAGAAGACAAGATGATGGGTGATGCTCTTGAGGGAATGAACAATTATGCCTGCACACTTAGCTTTGCACTAACGGGATGAGCTAATTTTCACACAGGCTGAAAATGTTTCAAGGAGTTGGCCCAGTCTACTGTTATGTGCTGTCATTATCTCTGATCAACCCTCCATTTCCTGGTTGCCTTCATTAAAATGGATGGCCAGGCTACACATTATGTTAGACCCCCATTTTTTAATAATAAGAAGTCTCTCTTTTTATATATAGATAGAATGCTATTTCAGAGCACCTTGGGGTTTTTTCCTGTTCCCTGCTCTTTTCCTGAAAGCATAATGAAGCAGTTGTAATCACCCAATGACGTTTTTTTTAACCCAGAAAAACTTACCCGACCAACTTGCTCATAACTTTAAAAAGTTTACTGAAGTTTTTCTTTATTTCTCTGTCTGTCTGTCTGTCTGTCTGTCTGTCTGTCTGTCATGAATATTTTAAAATTCATTTGCAAAAGCTTAGTGCTTTTTGCAAAAAAAAGCAAAACAACAACAACCTGTGTTTCGTCTGCTGTTGCTTGGCTAGCATTTCACTGTTTTAAATTGAAGGGAATCTTGTGTTTCAGTCATGTAATATAAGTTGCTTTGAGGACCTCACTTGTGTCACAAAGGCATGCCTTCCAACGTTTCATAACTGAAAATAGGGCCTTGCTTGCCGCATCCCAATTATTATGCTAAGAATCATTGCCCAGCCTGTCTTCATGTACATATTCTTTAGCTTAAAGCAGAGCCGGCCCACCCAGGAGGCAAGGAGCAGTAATTGCCTCAGGCGGCCGAATCCACAGGCGCAGCAGCTCCAGCCTCCAAGGAATGGAGCATTGCCCACTGCAGCTGCTGTGGTGCCGCCAATGGCTACGACACGGTCCTTGGAGGTCGGATCTTACGCCACCTTGGCAGGCCCCACCCACACATTCTGCCCTATAGCATCCTCTTGGCAAATAGGAAGCACTGGTGGCCGCCTCCCACCCCTAAGGAGGAAACTATGGAGGCTGTCCTCCGGAGTCTCTGGGCTCTGCACCTGCCCAGCAGAGTACAATGGTACCTCGGGTTAAGAACTTAATTCGTTCTGGAGGTCTGTTCTCAACCTGAAACTGTTCTTAACCTGAGGTACCACTTTAGCTAATGGGGCCTCCCGCTGCCGCCGCACGATTTCTGTTTTCATCCTGAAGCAAAGTTCTTAACCCGGGGTGCTATTTCTGGGTTAGCAGAGTCTGTAACCTGAAGTGTATGTAACCTGAAGAGTATGTAACCCGAGGTACCACTGTAGAGCTCTTTCCCACAACTGCCCCGTGGAGGCTGTTGATTTCCAGTTCAACCAGCGGGGAAGGTTGATTTGATTCCTGCCCTTTCCCCAAATGTACAGCTCTGTTAACTCTCAGTCCCTGATGTAGATCTTCACTTACCCCTCCTTCCCTGGCCGGGGGGGGGGGGCGGCCCATTTTGTGATTAGTCTCAGGTACCAAAATGCCTTGGGTCAGCCCTGGCTTAAAGGTATACTAGAAACCAACAGCATTGTCCTAACGCATGGCTGTCAGCCGTTCAAAATATACCCCAGCAGCTGAAAAATAAAGAAAAGAAAAGAAAAGAAAAGAAAAGAAAAGAAAAGAAAAGAAAAGAAAAGAAAAGAAAAGAAAAGAAAAGAAAAGAAAAGAAAAAGTCTGCAGAATGGCAGCCTGTGCACTAAATGGTTCCTTAGGGGTTTCATGGGCATGTTCCAATGTGCCATCAGAGACTGAGATGTACCTTCTGAGCATAGGAGCCAACTCCTAACACCAAGGTCTCTTCGGTCCCCTCCAATAAAATATTGCCCCCCCCCCCAAGCTGATGGACATTGCCATTCAAATGGTGCATGTGACCATGTCATGTGATCAATTATGTCAGACGGGACTTACCTGGGCACCCCAATAGCTTATTCCAGTTGGTAGCCCTGCTTCTGAGGATGCTGTAAAGACAGTGGGGTTCTGAAGAATGGCAACCTTTGCAGCTCACTCTCAGCATGTGTACCAGAGTCCAGTGGACTTGAAGTCTCCACTCCCATCATTCAGCCCGGACACTGAGGTCCAGCTCCGAGGGCCTTCTGGTGGTTCCCTCCTTGTGAGGTGAGGTTACAGGGAACCAGACAGAGGGCCTTCTCAGTAGTGGCGCCTGCCCTGTGGAACGCCCTCCCATCAGATGACAAGGAAATAAACAACTACAGCAGTACCTCATGTTAAGTACTTAATTCGTTCCAGAGATCCGTTCTTAACCTGAAGCTGTTCTTAACCTGAAGCATCACTTTAGCTAGTGGGTCCTCTTGCTGCCGCTGCGCCGCTGCTGCATGATTTCTGTAATATTTCTGGGTTAGCAGAGTCTGTAACCTGAAGCATATGTAACCCGAGGTTCCACTGTATCTGACTTAGAAGATATCTGAAGGCAGCCCAGTTTAGGGAAGCTTTTAAGGTTTGATGTTTTATTGTGCTTTTAATATTCTGTTGGGAGCTGCCCAGAGTGGCTGGGGAAACCAGACGGACATTGGGGGGGTGCAAATTCAGGTGTATTTCCTCTGCTTTGGATGACTCAGGTCTAAGAACCCAAATAAATAAAGCATGCTTTAATTTAAAATAACAATAACAATGCAGATTCGTTTTAATGTGGCATTATCTCCTTCACAGAGTCTAAGATTACAGGCTGGGATCTTGACTGATGGCATTCCTTTCAGTATTCCATCCCCATCTCTCTTTCCGCAAGTCCCCATCACACACCCTTGCTGCCTATGTAAAAAGATTCCAGCGAGCCGTCTGAGCACAGATCCTCTGAAATCTCTTGAACTTGGTGGGAAAAGCCTCCGCTCACTGAGCCTTTTATGTTCGTTCATCCTATTAAAGCTCTTACCCTTTGTTGTCCTTCTCTGAACCCTCTTCAGGGGCCTCAGCAAGTGTTCTCCCTCCACACAAACAAGTTTAGTGACAAGGCAGACTCAGTGCTGTTTTGTTAATGAAGCCTAGCCAGAATGATGATTGCAAAAGCTTCATTTCAATTTCCAGAGAAAGCGAGAGACCATATTATCTGATATTGGAGGAGTGCTGTTGTTTTTTGGGTCTGCCTGCGGTACTTACGGATCTCTTGCATAATTATAGTCCTAAATGGAAGAGCGTTGACAAAAAATAGGAAATAACGTCCCTGTGGAAATTGTCCTGAAAGAAAGTACAGCAGCAGAAATAGTTGCTAAAGTACAGTGGTACCTCAGGTTAAGTATTTAATTCGTTCCAGAGGTCCTTAACCTGAAACTGTTCTTAACCTGAAGCACCACTTTAGCTAATGGGGCCTCCTCCTGCTGCTGCGCCGCCGGAGCACAATTTCTGTTCTCATCCTGAAGCAAAGTTCTTAACCCGAGGTAATATTTCTGGGTTAGCAGAGTCTGTAACCTGAAGCGTATGTAACCCGAGGTACCACTGTACCGACAACTTTGATATCGCTGAATTTGAGGCTGGGAAACAGAAAAGAAAATGTGTTGGACATTATGAAATTCATTCGTACAACATCCTCTTCCTAAAAAGGGAGACTTCTGTGTCATTTGCCTTCCCTGCAATTGATGATAAATGTTGGGTTGAAAAGACAAATCCTTAGGGATAGCTCAGTCTTAATCTAAGGGTTCTGGGTTCGAGCCCCATGTTGGGCAAAATATTTCCACATTGCAGTGCTAGATGCGCAGTCTTGCCAATCTGTCCAATGCTTCCAGTTGTTTTATGCACATGTACAATGTCATTTTGAAAAACTGCTTCTAGATAGTGAAACTTTGGGAAATTATCTTTAAAACGATATATGACATGTTAACTATACAGTGGTACCTCGGGTTACAGACGCTTCAGGTTACAAACTCCACTAGCCCAGAAATAGTACCTCGGGTTAAGAACTTTGCTTCAGGATGAGAACAGAAATTGAGTGGCAGCAGGAGGCCCTATAGCTAAAGTGGTACCTCAGGTTAAGAACAGTTTCAGGTTAAGAACAGACCTCCAGAACGAATTAAGTTCTTAACCTGAGGTACCACTGTATAGGAAAATGAAAAATAACTCTGGCATGTTTTCATGGGACTATCCTAATGTGAATCATTTGCGGGGTTTGAAAGTAAATTACAAATGCTGTAACACAGTTGTGGAAATCCCTTGGGATATAACAGAGAATATTGCAGCGGTAATGGAAGATACCTAAGGTGCTTTTAGAATCTCAGTTCAAACATTTTGAACAAAAGCTTGACAATAAACTTAAGGAAACCAAGAAGGATTTAGAAACTTGATTAAAGGATATTGAAAGATCCTTATTAGACTTTGAGGAGACTGAAGGAATTAACTGGTCCAGAGCTTTACGTTTTTTAGCGTTTTAAAGGAAGATCAAGAGGTATTAAAGAACAAATCGAATAAGCAAAATCTTCTATAAAAAGTAATGAGCAGTCTCTAATGTGGGGAATGCATTTAATGTCTGGACTCTTGAAGATAAAGTGGACCATTTAATAACTCGAGCACATGCCATAATATCAACATTAGAAATTTAAGGTGGAATCCAACAGTGTCTGTGTACTGAATTAAAAAAAAATCCTTCGGTGCCATTTGGAGAAAATGTGGGATATACAGTAGATCGGAACTCACAGCAGCAGAAGAGGGGAAGGAGATACACCTCAAGCCCTTGAAGGAAAGGTGGGATAGTAATGCAATGGTAAAATAACACGTGTGTTTTAAAAGGCCAGTTGTTACGGCACTGATCCTGGTGTTCATATGTACCTATGGTCTCTCGTACACAGTGGAGTTAGATGCATTTTTTTTCATTTTTTAAATAATTTTTTTATTAGTTTTTCAACATATCATTTTCAACAATAATTAAACATACTTTTACATCTTATACAATTTTTTTGGACTTCCATCAATCACATCTGAAAATTTTCCAATCTATTTACTTAGTTTACATTTCTTATTTTCACTATTACATTTAAATCTCCTAACTAATCTCTCTCTTCTTTCTCTTCTCTGCAATATTTCATGTATTTCTCTTTACAAAACTTCTTGTAGTCCTACTAGCATAATTTGTTGATTACAGTTGCTCTTCAAATAATTCGTATATTTCTTCCAATCTTCAGTAAATCTCTGGTCCTGCAGGTTTCGAATCCTTCCTGTCATTTTATCCAATTCTGCGTAGTCCATTAATTTTGTCTGCCATTCTTCTTTCGTCGGTATTTCTTCTTGCTTCCATTTCTGGGCCAACAATACTCTTGCTGCTGTTGTTGCATATAAAAACAGTTTTACATCCTGTCTATAAATATCCTCATCTATAATGCCAAGTAAAAATGCTTCTGGTTTTTTTAGAAATGTATATTTCAACATCTTTTTCAATTCATTATATATTATTTCCCAGAAGTTTTTTTACTTTCTTACATTCCCACCACATATGATAAAATGTTCCTTCTTTTTCTTTAGATTTCCAACTTTAGATTTATTATTTGTCTTATATATTTTGGCTAATTTCACAGGTGTAATATACCATCTATACATCATTTTCGGAGTTAGATGCATTTCATTCCACAGCACTGCGGAGGATGTTTTTCTTCCAGGTAGGTCCTCTGTTTCCTCGACAGCCCTGCCCATCATACACACAAAGCATAAAGGAAGTCTGAGACAACTGCAAAGAGAGCTCCTTTCCCAACCCCATCAGTGTCCAAAAACAGCAATTCTCTGAACATGCAATCTACCGCAATCTTTTTTGGTATCTCAACAACTTCCATACAAAAGGCTTATGATGTAAGGGAAGCAGCAAGCAGTACTGCCCTTAGATTACAGTAACACATACCGAGTGATTCATGCAGTTTGGTGGGATTCTTTAGCCATCCTGTCACACCCATCAAATCCTGGTCTGAAGAAGAGAAGCCTCAAAGCATTCTTGACAGACAGGAGAAGCAATAGTTCAGAAAGGCTTTCAGGCTGCTTATATATCCAGAACCAAAAAAATCAAGGATTTGGGGGATCAGAGCCTTGCTATATCAGATGAGTGTCTTCTCCCCAAGAATGGCCAACCAGGTGGGTCTCTGGATGCTCTCAGGCAGAGAATGTGAAGGGCAGCCCTGTGCTTTTTGCGGGGAACAATATTCACCTGGGGCAACTAACCAAGACTGCTTTCCCCTGCTCCCCAATCATTGTATCTAAGGTTGACAGGGTCAAGACTTTCTGTCAGAAGCCAAAAGGGTAGTCAGTTGATAGTGAACATTCAGATTGGACTCCTGGAATTTCTTTGTCTGCTGAGGAAAGCAAGAACTGTAGCTGTTCATTGCAGTGATATTTATCACTGCAGTGATATTTTTGCACTAATTTTTTAGTAAACTTGTGTTCGGAATTTTATACTGTTAAGAGAAAAGTGGGGTATAAATATTAAACCTGCATAATAGGCTAGCAATGTCCTGTTTTTCTCCAGCACCCAAGAGGTATGCTGTTTCTAAAACATGGGTAGGCTCAGGGGCTGGATCTGGCCCAATCGCCTTCTAAATCCAGCCCATGGACGGTCCAGGAATCAGCATGTTTTTACATGAGTAGAATGTGTGCTTTTATTTAAAATGCATCTCTGGGTGATTTGTGGGGCATAATAATTTGTTCATTCCCCCCCCCAAAAAAAAATATATAGTCAGCCCCCCCCCCCACAAGGTCTGAGGGACAGTGGACCAGCCCCCTGCTGAAAAAGTTTGCTGACCCCTGTTCTAAAACAAGAGGACTGTTTTGGCTCAAAAGTAAATGCATACAAGATGGAAGGGATCGCATACTAAGGCTAGGGGAAGTGTAAAAGGAAGCCATTTGCAACTGAATCCAAAACCAGAGGGAAATAGCTGTGGCAAGCTCTGCCTGGGGGGGGGGGGGCGGGGAATCCCATAGTGATACCAGGAGAGGAAGGAGCTGTTCTGAGACTGGTTTGTCTATGGATATGAAAGTAGGGCATGGGATTCTCCCATCTCTATTATTGTCATTTGCACAAGCACCCACAAAAATGCCACAGAAACTCCACACGGGGTGGGGAAAACCCAGTGAGGTGTCCCTGTGTTGCTCTCCCTAATATTGTAAAAAGAGATTCCAAGGCTTTCTTTGGCTTCCCTCAAGAAAAAAGCTCTGCTTCTTATGAAAGAACATGCACTGTTTATTTGAGGAGAAAAACCACAGCTGAGGCACAGAGTCTTTCACCACAGTCCTCCATCTTACCAGCAGCAATGTGTGTTCGCCTTTCCACACAGTTTTTGGGAGGCGGGTATGGGTTTGGCTGCCTGAAAGCATTTCAGTGTGAGGTGCGGCTCAGGGCTTAACATCAGTCTCTGCTGAAAGATGGGTAAATAAAGCAGACAGAGTCCAGTGGGAAATGTTTGCTTAAAAAAATGAGAATCCAACTTGAGCAGAATGAAACAAAGAGGTTTTGCTCCTTTTTTTGACAGACCTTGTTCAGAACAGTTAGATTCAAGTACAGGACACTTCAAGAAAACTCCCTTGCAGCTGGACAGCCTATCAGAGCGTGTTCTGCCTCTCTAAGGATCATGCCACTTTCCCTGGTTGCTAGGCAACGCCTCCACCCGCCTCCCTCGCAGCTGGTTGACTTATGGACAACAAAATTAACCCTTAAGTTAGGCAATGAACGATCTTTGCTGTTGCCCTTCTAACACCACACCCATGCCTCAGGAACGATGGGATCATTCAGTGACTCCTGAGGCCAGGGCCAGCCCAAAACATTTTACTGCCTGAGGCAGAACCGCTAATAATACCCCTGCCCCGAAGGGGGTGGGGGCACTAGGCAGAATGCCCTTGTGTGGACTCCGGCTCTCCTGGACGCTGTCTCTGATCGCGCACTAGCTGCAGCAAATTGGAAATAAACAATTAGAAAGAAGCAAATGCACATATTTCAAGTGAAGAACGGGAGTGAAGACTGCTAATTGAAGGGACCTCTGCGAAAGAAGAGCAACGGGTTGGATCAACAGGAATATATCATGAAGAATAAATCAAAGGCTTGGTATATCGGCAGCGGGACTGGATGGGGGGGTATTTTCTTCTATGTGATCAACCAATAACCCCTCCTCAAGATAGAACTGTTGCTTAACTCACCCAAGCAGGATGATTAAGAACTGTGTGGAAATCAATTCTAACCAAAAGTTTGCTTTACGGAGATTGAGAAAAGGACAAGAGCTTTTGGAATGACGCAGCAATAAAAACAGAGTCGCCATGTTGGCTGGTTTTGTCGAAAGATTTACGACCGGGAGGAGGAATGGACTTGTTTTCATACTGGACTCCTAGCGATCCTCCTCAAAGGACTGAGAAGGGAGCGACAGACCAGTGAAGATTAACAACGGTAAGAGCGTTTTTATTTATGGAAGCGATGATATACGGAAGCCGTCTGATATGGCTCTTGGATGAACGGAAAAAACCTACACAGGATTACAATTTGTCTTAACCCGCTTGTGGAGACCATCAGAGGTCACAAAGAGAAAGGAAAAATATATGAAAACAACAAGAAGAGATGTGGAAAACAACAAGAAACAACAAGAAAGGATTGGATAGAATTGTGAAGATTATTTGGACAGATTTGTGGACTTGAAAGCAGCAGCAAGAAGATGATTGGATCCCCTTCGGAACTTGAAATATGGGTACCCCCAACAAAAATTTAAAATTCGGCTTTGTAATTTGTAATTTATGTAATTTGATTTGATTTGATTTGATTGGTCGGTTAATAAAAATTATTTTTAAAAAATAATAATACCCCTGCCCCAAACGCACACCACCATGAATGTACAGAGCATCCAAGGCCAACCAAGTTATTTTGCCACCCGAGGTGGAAAATTTCACAAGTCTGTCTCTTTCTCCCCACTTGGTAGTATAAAAAAAAAAGAAAGAAATTAATAATAGCTTAAACTCCTGCCTTTTCGTGACAGAGAAGATTAGCTGCCAAAAAATGGCTGCCCCGCTAAGGCTGAGATGCTGCAGAATTACCAGCTACAGAGGACACTGCCTGTTGTGTCTCTGCGTGAGTCACGCTGTAATGGGCAGGGCTGGTCCATCCATGAGGCGAGGTGAGGCAATTGCCTTGGGCAGCAGATCCAGCTTCCAATAAATCAGGGGTCAGCAAACTTTCAGCAGGCGGCCGGTCCACTGTCCTTCAGACCTTGTGGGGGGGCAGGATTATATTTTTTGGGGGGGAAATATGAACGAGTTCCTATGCCCCACAAATAACCCAGAGATGCATTTTAAATAAAAGCACACATTCTACTCACGTACGCCTGGAAGAAGCAGAACATTTGGATCCCTTCCAGTCGCAATTCAGGCCTCATCATGGGACTGAAACTGCCTTGGTCGCACTGGTCGATGATCTCCGGCGGGCTAGGGACAAAGGTGAGAGCTGTTTCCTAGTTCTGCTGGATCTCTCAGAGGCTTTTCACACCATCAACCATAACATCCTTCTGGACCATCTAGATTCTGTCTCACCAGAGTGGTGCGTGCTCTAGTTATCTCTCGCTTGGACTACTGCAATGCGCTCTATATGTGGGGCTACCTTTGAAGGTGACCCGGAAACAATAACTAATCCAGAATGCGGCAGCTAGACTGGTGACTGGGAGCAACTCCTGAGACCATATAACACCGGTCTTAAAAGACCTACACTGGCTCCCAGTACGTTTCTGAGCACAATTCAAAGTGTTGGTGCTGACCTTTAAAGCCCTAAACGGCCTCGGTCCAGTATACCTTAAGGAGCGCCTCCACCCCCATCGTTCAGCCCAGACACTGAGGTCCAGCACCGAGGGCCTTCTGGCGGTTCCCTCACTGCGAGAAGCCAAGTTACAGGGAACCAGGCAGAGGGCCTTCTCGGTAGTGGCACCCGTCCTGTGGAACGTCCTCACACCAGATGTCAAAGAGAAAAATAACTACCAAACTTTTAGAAGACATCTGAAGGCAGCCCTGTTTAGGGAAGCTTTTAATGTTTAATGTATCACAGTATTTTAATATTCTTTTGGAAGCCGCCCAGAGTGGCTGGGGAAACCCAGCCAGATGGGCCGGGCATAAATTTATTATTATTATTATTATTATTATTATTATTATTATTATTATTATTATTTAAAAACCACCAGAAAGGCCCCACAAATAACCCACAGATGCATTTTAAATAAAAGCACATATTCTACTCATGTAAAAACATTATGATCCTCAGACCGTCCGCGGGCTGGTTTTAGGCGGCGATTGGGCCAGATCTGGCCCCCAGGCCTTAGTTTACCTACCCATGCAATAAATGATTCACCAGCTGCTGCTGATGTGGCAACTCTGACGGCTGTGATGCACACCTTCGAGGCCGGATCTGCCACCCCCTCAGCAGCCTCTTGGCAAATAGGAGGTGCTGTGGTCTCCTCCCAGCCTTGATCCAGACGTCAATCTCTCCCCCCCCCCCCCCCAGTTCCTGATATAGATCCTCACTCGCACCTTCTTCCATACCCTCCAACATTTCTCCAATGAAAATAGGGACATCCCATTCCATAATAATAATTTTACAATTTAGACCCCCACACATCTTCTTGGGTTGCCACAGCCACTCTGGGAAGCTTCCAACATACAGTGGTGCCTCGCAAGACGAAATTAATCCGTTCAGTGAAGCTCTTCGTATAGCGGCTTAGCGGCTTAGGAAAAGAGAGGGAAAGGGGGGAAAAACCCGCAGGAACTTGCAAGACATTTCGTCTTGCGAAGCAAGTCCATAGGAAAATTCGGTTTGCGAAGCGCCTCTAAAACGGAAAACCCTTTCGTCTAGCGGGTTTTCCGTCTTGCGAGGTGTTCGTCTTGCGGGGCACCACTGTGTGTGTGTGTATATATATATATATATATATATATATATATATATATATGAAAACATTAAACATTAAAAAGAAACTTCCCTATACAGGATTGCCTTCAGATGGCTCAGATAACTCCATACCCTTCGACATATCTCCAATGAAAACAGGGGCATCCTAAGGCAAAGTGGGACATTACGGGATCAAATCAGAAACTGGGACGGCTTCTCTAAACCAGGGATGCCCCTGGGAAATAGGGACATTTGGAGGGTCTGTTCTTCACTGGTGGCGGGGGGCACCATTTTGTGGCCCAAAATGTCTTCAGCCAGCCCTACCTATGGGGCTGGCACCAGGCGAGAAAGGGAACAGGCACGATAGGTGGTACAGTGGTACCTCGGGTTACATAAGCTTCAGGTTACAGACTCCGCTAACCCAGAAATAAGGCTTCAGGTTAAGAACTTTGCTTCAGGATGAGAACAGAAATTGTGCTCCAGCGGCACAGCAGCAGGAGGAGGCCCCATTAGCTAAAGTGGTGCTTCAGGTTAAGAACAGTTTCAGGTTAAGAACGGACCTCCGGAACGAATTAAGTACTTAACCTGAGGTACCACTGTACTCAGCTGTCTTGTTTCTTCTTTTACAAGAGAGATTTCAAGCATCTCGTATCCATGTTAGAGTGACAACCCTAATTCCATCGCCTTCTAGCTACAGTGGTACCTCGGGTTAAGAACTTAATTTGTTCTGGAGGTCTGTTCTTAACCTGAAACTGTTCTTAACCCAAAGCACCACTTTAGCTAATGGGGCCTCCCACTGCCGCTGCGACACCATTGCACGATTTCTGTTCTCATCCTGAAGCAAAGTTCTTAACCTGAGGTACTATTTCTGGGTTAGCGGAGTCTGTAACTTGAAGCGTCTGTAACCTGAAGCGTCTGTAACCCGAGGTACCACTGTATTTATCTTTGCAGCAGTAGACTGCATCTGCCTTGCAAAGCTTTTTCTTCACAGCCGTGAAAAACAGGGGGGAAATTACAAGGTCACCCTTCCAGCAACACCTACTTGCCCCCATTTCATCTTGAGGGTAGAACAGAAATCTAAGAAACAAAAGAATTCAAAAAGGTCTATAGTAAGAGAGCATTTTCCAGATACAGACCTGACATTTCCCTACCACCACCACCACCACCGACAAGCAAAAGAAAAGGAAGTGATCACAGATGAAATCATTGCTTCCGGTACAGGCAGACAGATGGAGAGAAATCCCAGTCTGTTTCCACTTTTTGTCTTTGGGGCATTTTTGGAATTTCCTCCAGGAAGTAAAAGGTTGCGACCTACGAAACCTCTTTCGGTTAGGCAGCGCAGTTTCCCACCATAAACGTTAGAGAGAAAGACACAGCGCCTAAGAAGGTGAGGATTATCTTTGCAACCCAACTGCATCCTGTGCGTCTCGGTAAAATTCCAAGGCATTACCTAGAGAGAGGGAAGTGGAGGGGGCAGGAAGAGAGGAAACGCCAACATATGGAGAGATACAGGACCAAGCGATCGAAGTCCAAAGCTCCGAATCACTGCACAACACATCTGCAGCAGTTTTACATCTGCTACAAAACCTGTTTCAGATTGACATCATCTCAAGATGCACAAAATTAAAAGTTTGCAGAAATGTTTTAGAGCGAGAGAGAGAGAGAGAGAGAGAAAGAAAGAAAGAAAGAAAGAAAGAAAGAAAGAAAGAAAGAAAGAAAGAAAGAAATTTGGCTCTCAGAAACTGTTCAAGTTATCCAGTTAATCAGGACTACTGGATATTGCTTTGACATTAATCATTTGCAACCAGAAAAATGATTTTTAATATAATTGTGGTGTGTATGATTAATGAGGCATCTGCAATTAAAGGAACAGTGCCGTCCTATATGTCAACTTTAAAGCAAACCCTAATGAAAGATTGCAGTCCAATTTTAGGAGAGAAACAAAAGGGAATTGAAAATATTGTTGTAACATTTAACATTATTGTGCAATATATTATTAGCATGATATATTCTGTATATGTATTTTTAATAAAAAAAAAAAACAAGATCTTGAATATTAGTGCTCTCTGCATGAAAACATCAGGTGTGGGAATATTCAAGGTGTCAACCCTACACCCCACATGTCAGAAGAAAAGACTGCTTGCCACCACTCCTAGCACAGGCAATTACGGTAACATAAGTGTCTGTCATTGCTCTGGTTGTGAGGAAGCAAGCCTACACCCTTCTTCCCTTGGCATAGCACAAAAACAGGGCTGGGGAGAAAAATCAGGGACTAGCTTCCTCTAGCTTCCTTGCATATTCTTATTCCAGAGCACTGATATATCCATGCAGCAGAACCATGTGCTAACCTTCCCAAGAGTGAACCATTCAGATGGCTGGCAAGGGCCGCTCTTTTGATTTTGTTCATTAGCGGCTTTCAGTGCTGATGTATTCACAAGATATCCTTCTGTCCCGTCTACTGAAGTGAAAGGTCCACGTGGCTAGAGAACAAAAATATACAAGCAACCGAGGTGTTGTGATAGGGAAACGGGGACCAAAAGATTTTCCTTCAATATGTCAGGACTGGAGTCACTGGGATCAGTGGCGTAGCGTGGGGGGTGCAGGGGGGGCCGGGCGCACCGGGCGCAACATCTGGGGGGGGGCACGCTCACACTCGCAGCTCTCTGCCCCTACCTGGCTCACTCACTCTCTCTCACTGCAGTGCTGGCTGTGCGAATCCGATCCGAGCTGCCGGGTCGCCGCCCACTGTGGAGGGGGAGGGTGCCAGGCGTGCGTTGCTGTGCGGAGCGGAGAGAGCGCGAGGGAGGGACTATCTGGGGGAGGGACAGTGCAGCGGCCGCCCAGCGCAGCGCTGAGCACGGGAGAGAACCACACCCGACCAGCCCAGGCAGCAGCAAGAAGAAGCTGGCAGCGGCGGCAGGTTAGGGGCGCAAATTACTTGCCTTGCCCCGGGTTAGGGGGCGCAAATTACTTGACGTGCCCCGGGTGCTGACAACCCACGCTACGCCGCTGACTGGTATACTGAAGATTCAATTCCAAAAAGTTCTCTCTCTCTCTCTCTCTCTGTGTGTGTGTGTGTGTGTGTGTGTGTGTGTGTGTGATTTTAGTAGTCCTTTTTTTATACCGCCCAATTACTAGAATTGGAAGTGTTCATGAGAAACAGTGGGGCGTCCTTTGAAATGGGTTGCTTTCTACCCTTCATTACCTCAGACCCGCTAATGAGCAGCTCTTCGTCTTCTGCATTTTTCTTGTGTTGCCTTTTGCAAGCGTGGCTGAACAAGCGTTCGCATTGCGAACAGGTTGCAGCTCAGAAATCGCCCATCTCCTTCTGTGTGCAATGAGGCTGTCCCTGCAACTCCCACCCTGTTCTTTCCCAAAATCTGCCACTCAGCTTATTTCTCCAGGCTGAACTGAAGCCATTGCTTCATCCGATGTTACGTTGGCCTGTGGCACTCTCTCTCTTGCTGCAGATGCAAGGGAAACAATTCACCCCACAGTCATCCCTACCCAGGTTTTAATGTCCTCAGTGTGAAAGTCTGTAGAGAGCATTTGCCTGCTTCTTGTGCTTTAATTTGAACCACAAACACTTCCCTCCTGCTTGAGGCCAGGACATGTTGAATAACCTAGGTCTGGCACTGTTGCATTTAGGTTGATCTTAATTGCTGCAAATGTATTGCTGCGGAAAGGGAGTTTAATTACTCCAATTGCTACCTGCCCTGGTTTGAATGCTGCCTTGTTGAACCGCTGACCAGAATTTGCTGCTCTTGACAGGTCTTTTGCATCTACGTGTTCTGTTTTTACCACACAAATGTTAACCTGCCTCTCCTGGGCATAGAAATAATGTGAACTGTAAATTGTCCAAAAGACTGTCGTAAGAATAGGTACAGATAAAAATGCGACAGAAGGAATGTTCACGGCAGAACTTGTACAAAACCCTCAGTTTATTAATATTTAGAGGTAAACGCAGCTATGTGCAAACTGTACAACCAAAGTCAGAATCAAGTTAAATTCTATTTTTGTTTTTACAAAAAGAATTGCACTAGGAATACTAGAAGGCCGGCAGTCTTATTTTTTTTTAAAAAAAAAAACACCACTTATATATTCAACCAATATTTGTACATTAATGCATTGAATTCAACAGTCCTGCACAATTACCACAGTAACACTCTCGGACAACAACCTTCAACCGTTGGGTCTGGGCCCACATCACTGAACACCCCACTGCCAATTTCTTTTCAATGTTTAGATTTGGAATTTTTGGCACACAAAACATGAGCTCTGTAACTCAGCTATGGCCCCTCCTCCCCAAAGGAGGAAGAGAGTCACTGCGACTTTTTAACAGCTGCGTAACAAAAAGTAATTTCAGGTGGCCTGGCTTTTTGTATCATCTACACAACCTGAAATTTCCTTTCCTACACAGCTGAAATACAGCAGCTCTGCTATCCTCCTTTGCATCCAGTCACTCTTTTTGGAGATGAGGGAGGGGGGAAAACTTGAGAGAGGCACCAAATAATTTAAACCAGGACTCAGCTACATTCGTAAAGATAAAGGACTTTATATGCATTATAACACTGCGACACCAGGTGGCGCTGTGGAGTCCCGTTTTTCGCCAACGGGATTTCCCACTGTGAAGTTTACAACGCGTTTAACTAAATCGTTTCTTTGATGTGTTTAGAACCAGCCCAGGTCCCATGAGATTTAAGGTGAGTCCCAAATTATTGATACCAATGGAAAACTATTACTCTTAGCACAGGACAGCTACTATCCTGGTTAGCTTCTCTACACACTGTACACACAGAATGTACACACAGAATGTGTACCCAATTAACTCGGGTCAAATATAGATTTATATATATATATATATATATATTTACACACACACACAGCCCAGCAATTGATGCTGTGGCAAATTACATTCAATTAACACAACAAATACTTTCTGTGGACATCGGCAAACTTATAAACATCTTTTAAAATTGCAAACGTTCTGGGATCTAAAAGAATCTGGGGTAGAATGCAGACCACTGGCTTCATTGAAACTTTATCCAGCTTTCAAGTCTTCAGATGCCTCCAAGAGCCATCGCTTGGCCTAAGCTATGATAGGATTATTCCAAGAATAAGTGAGACAATAGTTTGTATGGCCCCTCATGCACCGAGGTGCTATCGAAATTGCTAACAATAAATGCACCTTGTTATTGAGTGGCATATTTATCAAATCAATTTAATGCCAAGGTTCAAATGAGGCCCCTTCCGTTCCAGACACCCCAGCCTAACTCAAGCGTAGTCCCATTCAATTCAGGGGAATTCAATGGCAGCATGCAGTGAGAGGCAGTGTTCTTCAAACTAACCATTGAAGCCCTCCATGTCCCAGTTCCCACCAACTTTTAATTGAATGTCAAGTGGCGCTTTGGCCAATCTTGAAGCAAAACACTCAAATTCTCTTTAGATTTACCCAGAAGAGAATCGACAGGGAGATTGGCTCCCCTCGCTGCTCAGTAAGGTGGGGAGGGCTGTTACTCAAAAGAAGAAGGAAAAACCCAGTAAGCTCTTTATTTTATAGGTTCACATTTTTCTGGAGAGGAAAATAGTATTTTCCACCCCCCACCCACTCTCATTCAACAGGTGTCGTTTCACCAAGGTTTCAGTCTTCAGAGTTATATTGGGCATGAACACTTCCAGCAACCCTAAGTGGCCTTGTTGCAATCCCAAACGACACACAACAAACTTCCAGGGAGGAAATGTTTTCAAGCCACACAATCTGTCCCCGCTCCTCCCCTCACAAGTGCCACACAACTCCCCTGCCAGCCTATCCTTTCCCTCATCTTGGCGGGAGAGAAGTGATCAGAACCATTCCACGCGTCGGCCTTCGGCGGGCCCACGCCTCCTCCATTCGAGAGTTCCTACGATGACGAGGTGACATTACCCGAAGACACAATAGTTTCTGGAGAGTCCCCCTCGTCTTTCTGCGGGTGGGAGGAGTTGTCGGATCTGCTTCGGCTGAACTCAATTCCCCCAATGATGGGCCTCTTGAATTTGGTCCCAGAGTCTGCAGTGGGACATTTGCAGCATGACATAATCTTGACAAAAGCTCGCCGCATCTCCTTGTTCGTTAGCGTGTAGATGATCGGGTTAGTGGCCGAGTTGAGAACCGCCAGTACTAAGAAATATTCGGCCTTGAGGAGAACTGGGCAAGTCCGGACTTTGCACCGCACGTCCAGTAAGAGGAGAATGAACAAAGGAGCCCAGCAGATAATGAACACACTTAAAACAATGATCACTGTCTTGAGCAGAGCTAGAGACTTCTCGGAGCTCCTGGTGGCTTTGGCCATGTTCTTCCGGAAAGTCAGCTGACGGCTCTTGGTCCTTACCAAGATGTAGATCCTGCAGTAAAGAACCACGATAGACAACAAGAGGCCCGTGAACACCGAGGTGCAGAAGAGGATATAATACTTGTGGTAGAGGGGCAACACGGTGGAACAGCTTTGTAGACGTTGGATGCAGTTCCAGCCCATAATGGGAAGACCTCCTAATATCACAGAGATGACCCAGCAGGCACTGATCAACAGGAAAGAACGGGAACTGTTGCTGCTGTTGTGAAGCTTCATCTTCAACATTGTAATGTATCTCTCAATGGCGATGGCCAGGAGGCTGAACACAGAGGCGGACAACGCCACAAACATGCTCCCTTCCCTAAGAAACCACTGGGCAGGGGTGAGGGTGTAGGTCTTGTGTCCAGACAGTAAGAGGTTGGCGACATAAGCCACCCCGGCCAGCAAGTCAGAGAGTGCCAAGTTGCCAATGAAATAGTACATAGGCCTGTGGAACTTCTTTGTTTTCCAGATGGTCAGAAGGACAAAGATGTTCTCCAGGATGATGAAGCAACAGATGATGATGAAGACCGCAGAACTTGCTTTGATCCCGGTGTCCACATTTTCATTTAGCTTCCCCGTGAAGTTGTAATGTTCTATGATGATCTCATAGTTGAGATAGTCGCTGACTCCACCGAAGGCCTTCACGTGGGGGTCCTTGGTGGAGTCCATGGTGCCGGCCTGAGTTGCAGTTCTCCAGACGGCCACCAAGAGGCGATGTGGAGCAGGTAGTTCAGCAGCTGCCCCGGGCTTCAAGGTCCAAACGTCTGTGGCTTCCAACGTCTAGCTCCTTCTGGGTAACCTCAGTAACCACAGTCCTTAAAAGCAGGAGACACAAGCAAAAAAATGTTAATTTAGGAGAAGTGATTTATTGTTATTATACTATTGTTGCAAGTCCAAAGTGAACATTCTGAAAACCCAAACATGAAATCCTGCAAGTTTGCTGCTAGTATGCCCACTGGCAAGTAAAATGACATACCCGATGGGGTATATTATTCAGATTTTACCTCATAAACCTCATCCAGCGTCAGCTGAAGTGCTAACAGCTTATATGAAACTGTTTACACCTATATCAGGACATAACACCTAACGGAATAAAGGTGTTAGCACTTCAACTGATGGCAGATTGGGTTTATTTAACCAATAAATAACACCTCAGTAGCACAGGGGAAGGCAATGGGTAAAAAAAGCCACACTGACATCCTCTGCTTTTGACACATGTTCATACATTCATGCTTATAGCCATGAGACCGAGAGAAAAAGCTGCCCAGATTTCCACACCGAAAGCCAAGTCATACCGTTTGCAATCAGATCACAGCAGCAAAGTTAAAACTTCTGTCCTTTTGTTTTTAAAAAAAGGCTCATTCTCGACATGACCGCAATCTAAAACTGCTGACTTGTCTCATAAAACACGGGGGTAATGCATAAAACAAATTTGACTTTTGAAAGGATTAAACAGAAGGAACCGGATAATCTATCCGCTGCACACGCCTACCCAGAGGTAAGCAAGGTGTGTTTAGGACTGCAGTGGAGCCCACCCTAAATTAGCTTTGTAAGAGAGGTTTAAAGGAAGGTGTAATTCAGAGGTGAGGAACCCACTCCCCTCCAGAAGCAATTGGATTCTCATCAGCCACTGGGGAAAGACTGAATTTGAGACATGTGCATTGCATGCAGACATCTCAAGTTCAATCCCCAGGTATGCTCCAGAAATACTCATCTGAAACGCTGGAGCTGCTGGTCAGTGTAGACCAGTGTTTCCCAAACGTGGGTTTCCAGCTGTTTTGGGACTACAATTCCCACCATCTCTGACCATTGTTTCTGCCAGCTAGGGATGATGGGAGTTGTAGTCCAAAAACAGCTGGAGACCCAAGTTTGGAAAACACTGGTGTGAACAATATTGGGATAGGTGGACCCGTGACTCAGCTTCCCAGGTTCCAGCCCCAGTCGGCATGGCCCAAAGTCAAGGCTGATGGGAGATGTAGTCAAGCAACATCTGGCCACCGCTTCCGCATCCCTGGCATAACTTGCACAAAATTGAGGAAGTTGCCCTCTGTCACGAACAACAACTGAAGAAAGTGTGGTGTCAGCAAAAATAAAAATCAGTAAAGCTAACAGAAAGCGAGGAAATAAAATGCAAGTCTCCCGGGACTTTCTATTTGGGAGTTGAGAAGAGATAACAGAATGGCCTTTGGCTACTGCCCTGCATGCAGTTTGGAGATTTGTGTCCCCATGGATTCTAGTAGCCCAACTCATATCTGTGCAGGATTTGCCATCTACAATTAAGTTAGCAGGAGGAGGAAAGTAAGTGTAAAAGGAGATATGGAATTGAGGATTAACAGAGCACAGAAGGCACCCACAACACTGTGACCACACTATTGATTGTGGTCAATTAACTTGACAGAGGAAATAAAGCTAAAACCTTCACTGCAATCCTGAACACACTGGTAAATCCCAGTGAATTTATTTATTATTATTATTATTATTATTTATATACCACCCTATACCCAGAGGTCTCAGGGCGGTTCACAAAACAAAATCAAAATATAAAGCCACAAAATATATAATCAAAATATGCTTAGGAATGTACTACAAGCTTTTCATGAAAGGGAAAAGTGAAGCTCACTCTATTCATTGGATACCCTTCATTCAAGGCTGAACAATACTGACTTTTCAAAGGGTGAGTATCATAACAAAGTCCAAATCACACAAGACTTTTCCCATTGAGTTAGAAGACATACCAGCTTAAGTTACACACACACACACACACACACACACACACACACACACACACAATCATCAGTTTCAAATGGCATATACCTTAAGCCTAGAATCAATGGCTGAACAGGCACGGCGTCATTTAAACGTGATGTACCGAAGTTTCAAAAGTACAAATCTGAGTCAGGCTTGGAACCCAAGCAGATCCTCACCTCCAGACCCAGAAATCATGCAGCCCTCAACCAGATTGCTATCCCTAGAAACACACCACATTCAGGAATTGCAGATAATTGGGCTCTTACATAAGCTCTGTGAACGCATGAAAGAGAGGAAGGGGATCTGTACTTTCTGCAACTTCTTCAAACCTCCACGCATTCTGCTTAAGTTCTAAACAGAACCTAAGTTCCCACAAGTTGCACGCACAGTCCAGTAATGCTGCCTCCTCTGGAGTTCCTAATCGCACAACACCGATGCGCATACAGCTAGTACTTTGCCCGGGATGGGTAAGTTGTGAGAGGTGACAGCAAGCAGAGTTGAACCATCCCTGCTTCCCACACGTAGGACAGGCACAGGGATACCATACGACAGAAAGAGCTCTGAAGGTCATCAGGTCCTGTGGACTCAAGCAGGACCAAACCCTTTTCAGAGTTGATGAGTCCATATGATTGAAGCCGATGGCTGAAGGGGCCCTGGCGGACTTTGGACAAAAGGGTTTGAGCAAGTAAGATGCTCCCACATACGACAAAGAGGAAAATAAACTGAGTGCATTGGACGAAATGAACAGAGTGAAAATTGCTTACTATTCCCAGACATGGCAAGGCTTTAAACTCACGTAGCTTGAGAACAAAGCTCCTGTCCCTTGGATCCTCCAGTAAATTTATGTCCTGTTCCTTTGACGTCCGCTCTCAAGTTTGCCTCCCTGCAGTCCCCCCTGGGAGGGGGCGGGTGGAGGAGAACACCCTCTTTTAAAAGAAACAAATAGTTGTTCTAGTACCTCAGTTGCACTAAACCATCCACTAACCACTTTCTTGTTGGAGTCTGCCATTTCTAACTCAATACCCAAGTACATCAGACAAGGGTTCTAATCTAACCTCAGAGCTCCCTTGGGAAAGGTTTCCACAGAAAGCCTTTCAGCAGCCGAACCTTTGGCTCCTGAAAATCACTCATTTTTTGTGCATTAAAAAATTAAATTGCACAGATATACTTGGGGAAATCTCCGTCTTATGAACATTTCCCATTCTCGAGGCCAGCATATCAACTTCTACACCATCATCAAACTCAGCGATGCACCCATACCTCTAAATAACAGGATATGGCTTATGCGCTGCCAATATCTCTAGTACATCTTATTCATTCATTCCGATCCTCTCCTGTGCCTCGCTTCATAACGCATGGATCCCAGGCATCGCCTTCTCAGTGGAGTCTGCACTGCCGGCAGTGCCATCGCAGCCCTAGGAAGTTAGTCCCCGCAACTGAAGTTAGCTTGTCGCCAAACAAATGCAAGTTCGTTCTCAGTTGCCTGCAGTACCAGCCGCTGACTGGCATGTGGCAAGGAGCCTTCGGGAATCAAATATACAGATCAGACCCAGAACGCTTCTCAGCAGAGGAGACCAGGACCTGCAGGACCAGACTAGAGGCAGTTTGTATGCTCAACTGCTAGGCGCTAAGTATGGAGAAAGTTGAGAGAGGAGGGCACCAAGTACACAAATCACAACATCCCTGGGGGAGTTTGCTGCTTCAGATTAACACAGTTTATTCCTAACTTTCTTTCCCCATCAATTCAGGGGGGCAAGCTAAGGTTTTCTGGCGAGATCCCAGCAAATAGATCCAGGCCACAGCCCCTTCCCCAAACCCCCAAACCCATATAATTCCACCGTGTCCCTTCCAACACTACCATTCTATGATCCTGCGTATGCTTTCCTAGAGTCTCACTGAACGCAATGGGGTTCGCTTGCAAGTAAGCCTGCATAGGGTTGCATTTAAAAATAAAATAAATCACAGCCAATTCCACAGAACGACAACCCCCCCCCCCAACAAGGCCAGTCCATTCCCCCACATTACGGAGATGCAAAGCTGGGGTTGCCGTCGAATGCACGCTGGGGAGTTCACTGACGCGAGCACTTGCAAACGCGTGTCGTTTTTACATTCACACGTGCACCCAGCCAAATCGGACCTCGCCGAGACCCAGCACCCACAGCCAGCAAGTCCCCTTCTCCCAAATCTTACCTCTCTCGGGCAGGACGCGGGTCTCTCCGGATGCGGTTGCGCTTCGCATGGCGCGCGTCCCGCCGGCCGCCTCCTTTGCAGAAGAAGAAAAGCCGGACAGCTCATGGAAAAACCTTTCCCTTTCCCCCCTCTTTTTCTTTTGTGCAAAGTGGCGCCCACCCCTTCGCAGTTTCCTATTATTGTCGCGCTTCCCCGCCCTCCCCCTTACTTACGCGGCTCTCCCGCGTTAATTCTTGGCAAGCCTGGAGCGCACGGCGCGCAGACAACGCGGAGGCGCAGCGCTCGCTCTTCGCTTGCCAAGTCCCGGGCAAAACTGGCCGGCGGCTCTTGGGCGGCGGCTCTTAAACGGAGCGCAGCTGCGGAAGGGTTAACACCTGTTTCCTTCCTTCCTTCCTTCCTGCTCGCCCCTACCTCCCCCCCCCACACCAAAAAAAAGTTCGCGTCTGGCTCTGTGCGGGGACTGCGCGCGCGCGCAGCGGGAGAGGCGGATTTCACACGAGAGGGAAGTTGTCCGCGGACCACGCGGCTGCCTCTGACCCCTGCGGCCTCAGGGCTGCCATCGTCTGGTTGCAAACTGCTCCTGTGCCTTTAACAGCCTCCGGATTTGCAAGACTGAAAAGGCTTATCTGCATATCTTGAAAAGCTTTTCTTTCTTTTTTTCTGGAGGCTACACTGCTGCACCAAACCAAGAGCCGGATTTTCCCTCCTGGCCAGATGGGAAAACTCTTATGTGGATCTGCACGTGTTTCACATAATCCTAGAATTGTAGGGGTCATCTAGTCCCACCCGCTGCAATGCAAGAATTTCAGCTAAATCATACATGATAGATGGTCATCCGACTTCTGCTTTAAAACCTCCAAGGAAGGACAGTCCACCACTTCTTGTGGCAGTCTGTTCCATTGTCCAACACTCTGTCACTCTGAGTTACTTGTTTTAAAAAAGCAACCGATAAGCTTAATAAACAAGGCAAATCTTTCTGCGTCCACACCACACATTTAAAATACTTGTGTTCCCCCAAAGAACCATGGGTTTTTAGTTTATTCCTCCCAAAGCAAGGATTCCCGACAGTTCCCATGATTCTTTGAGGGAAGTCATGTGCTTTAAATGGATGGTGTGAATGAGACTGCCAGCCCAGCCTCTCCTTTCTCTCTCTCTCTCTCTCTCTCTCTCTCTCTCTCTCTCTCTCTCTCTCTCTCTCTCTCTCACACACACACACACACACACACACACACACAAACAGAGTGGAACAGCTTGGAAAGGCAGAATGAAATCAGCTCACCTGCCTGAATTTGATAAATTCCAGTATTTCTTCAAAATCCAATGATTCCTTGAGTTTCTTGAGGACTAGAAAGCTTGGTACCACACTATTTTCATCGCTATACAATTGCATTATCCATCTTCACTCATCTCCTCCTTACCTTCAGCCTCTTCTTCATCAGACTCCTTCTCACTACTGGCAGAAACAAATTCCTCCTTCCCTGCTTGGTCTTTGGCCTGATCCCGCGTCTCCAGGAAGTCCTTTAGGAAGGTGACGCGGCCTGTCGTTTCTGACTCTGCTTTGATCTTGGCGATGATCTCAGAAATTTCAAGGCATCTCCCACTTCCTTCAAATTCCTCTCCCTCATCATCTGGACAGTCTTCTTAGATCACTTCCCAACAACCTGGTTACATCTTGATCTGTTTTATGGGAGGTCAGAAGATGTTGCGCCGAGCAAATGTTATCCCAAACACTCTGGTGCCTTTTCCTCTTGCTTATCGCAAAAAAAGCCCCCAAAATATTTGAAAAGCAAGTTTGTTGGGCAAGAGCTCCATAATAACTTTAATTGCACAATCTGTCTTTGCCAGTATGCAATTGAATCCCATCCAAAAATAGCAGCGGTCTGGACAGGCCCTTAATATCCTTCCTTTTTGTGCAAGGTCTTGTGGAGAATAGACTCTCAAATTCTGTGGAAGTGCAAGTTGAGCTGTCTTCAGGGCAACTCTTCAGCTGATGGAACCACTAATAAGGA
The DNA here is from genome assembly GCF_964106915.1 of Podarcis gaigeae. Classification (NCBI taxonomy): domain Eukaryota; kingdom Metazoa; phylum Chordata; class Lepidosauria; order Squamata; family Lacertidae; genus Podarcis; species Podarcis gaigeae. The sequence continues at coordinate 76,684,087 of NC_139682.1, read as the reverse complement.
GAGCAGAGGTGGATTGAATAGTTGGCACAACCATATCCAGCGAAAGGAAAGGGTACGATGTGCTTGTTCATGCATGCATTTGTCACTCGATGGCACACGTGAACCGACTCCACTGAAAAGTATTTTTCTTTAGGTACCATTGGTGACTGGGAAGTTCTGGAGCTAGGACTGGTCAAAGTCACCAATCATGTCTTGATAGGTAAAGATTGCCATTTTATCACACATGCTTTACTATATCTGCTCTCTTTTCTTCTGGAAAAACAATCTCTCAAAGGACCAGTTGATGGCATTTTACCATTGTACTGTTGAGAGTGTATTAACTTATGGTCTCTGTGTGTGGTTTGGGAGCTGCACGGCCAGGGAAAATACAATGCTGTCCAGGGTTGTAAAGACTGCAGAGAGAATAATTGGGTGCACTCTTCCCACCTTGGATCAAATCTATCCTGCCAGGTGCCATAAGAAAGCTGCAGAGATAGCGCAGGATAGTGCGCACCCCGGAAATGATCTCTTTCAGTTTCTGCCTTCTGGAAGAAGGTACAGGGTTATAAAGACTAGGACTAGCCGTCTGAGAAACAGTTTCTATCCAAATGTGATTTTGGTTTTAAACGCAGTGTAAGGGGTCTCTATGGGAGTATATTGTATTTAATTATGGGGTATCAGAGTTTTTAGGGGGCTAACCAGGTTGGGATAGCAGGGATAGCAGGCTTGTTGGTTTTTGAATGTCTTATGTATTTTTTTTTTCAATTTCGTTGTTCTGTATGGGACAATGACAATAAAGATTATCGTATCGTGGTTTTTTTAATTTTAAAAATCCTCTTTACCATTCAGCACAATGATCGATGAGATATTCCACTCTTCTTCGTGAGCTGATCAAAAGGGTAGCTGCAAATACTTGTATGGGTGTCACCCAAGGAAACCCATTGGTGGAAGCACTCCTCTCCACCCCCAAGGAAACCCATTGGTGGAAGCCTCTCCACCCCCATAGAGCCCCCAAATTGGCTCGAGGGGACCCCAGAAGAGCATGCAAGGGGAGGAGCAGGAGGGTCATCCCATCTGGCAATGCTCAGATTAAATGTTTATAGTGCTGTGGCCCTGAATACCACCTTCTGCATCTATCCTGTTTAATGTACACACCACACACGTGAATCGGACCTTTAAAACCTAATGGGTTGGTTATAAAGTACGTCTTTCAAAATCCCTGTTGAAAGCAGTGGGGGAATGGTGCTTAACTATTCTTCCTGCTCGGCTCCTGTTTGCTTTGGCTAGCTCTCTCCTACATCGAACAAGGCCCCTTAAATGTGTGCACATCAAGTTGGATGCTCCCCCTCCTATCCATTCTGAACAGAGCAGAGGTGCAAAGCTGCTATATACACATCTATCAATGTGGAGTAACAGCCGTCCCCCTGAACCCCTGCTACCACAAATCAGAATTGTCCTTACTCCGCCCACGAGCTTGCATAAAGAGTGAAAATATCAGAGCGGCGTAGGAGTGGCAAAAAAGTATTCTGATTTATCATCTCGATTTGCCAGACGAGGTGGTTAACAGGGAGGTAACAGGAAACGACTCTGTACTGTCTTTGGCAAGCTCTTCTTAAGGGGGTGTGATAAAGCCAGAGAAATTTCCTGCAAACTTGCAGAAACAAATGAAGAGGATCAGGTCTTCTACCAGCAATTGCCCAGTAGGGAGCAACTTCCCGTTGAGATGGGTATACACATGAACCCAAAGGTCAAATGCCCTCCCTTTTTCTGGCACCCTGCCCCACTAGCTTAGGGGGATACTGATTCACTGCTAGCGACTGTACTGGGATCTGCACCTTATTCTGGGCCAGCCCAGTTAAAGAAAAGAAAGAACGAAAGTCAAGATGAAGCAAAGGACCAGGACGACTTTTCTACTTCTGGCCTCGTCTGTTATTCTCATGATCACTGATCCTAGCTGATGCATAGTGGGACTGCTTCTCTAACTTTCTCTCCGCAACCCGAGAGATGGATTTGTGCAAAGAATGCATCAAAAGTTTATTTCCTCTTGCCTAAAACATCTGCACACTACCTACCACTTCATTTTGTAACAAAGTGCAAATATTTCCTCTTTCATTCTTGCATTGCTTGTTGTTTGTGCCACTCTGATATGGTCCCATATCTGAAACCATTAATCAGCCTGATGTAATTTCCCCTTGTCTCTGATAACTGTTGAAGATCTCTAAGATTATAATGGCATTTTGTGTAAAGGAGTATATGATAAAGTGCACAAGATATAGGAGAAATAGTCCTTTATCAGTTTGGGGTGGATTTCTGGGGGTGTTCAATATGATGTTGGAGAAATTATAAACCTGCTATCAATATATTACTCCATTTATTTTGAACAAAGGAAACAATAATGATAATCTCCGTTGCTGGAAATGTAATTGGAAGGGAGGTCTTTGGTTTGATTTCATTAGGTACGTATTGGGAAATTTTTAATGTCTCATGTTTTACCATTTTTAATATATGTTGTAAGCTGCCCAGAGTGACTAGGGAAACCCAGCCAGATGGATGGGGTATAAATAATAAAACTACAGTGGAACCTTGGTTTTCTAACGTCTCAGTTGACGAACATTTCGGAACCCAAACACCGTAAACCCAGAAGTAAATACTTCCGTTTTCGAATGTGCCTCAGAAGTCGAACTTCTGAGGCAGCTTCCATTTTGAGTTTTCCTATTGTATTGAGGCTTCTGTACTGAGTTTTCAGTTTTCGGACGTTTCGGAACAGATTACGTTTGAAAACCGAGGTTCCACTGTATTATTATTATTATTATTATTATTATTTTACTACCCAGAAGATGGTTTCAGAATAAGCCACCATTGAGGTCTGCTCCTGAGTTGGAGCAGTCAAGATTTGGGTCAAGATTTGCCTGTGTCATAACAACCCAGAGCAGATTCAACAGGTGGGGTGTGGGGGAGAGACTCCCAAAGGAAGTTCTTGATTGATACCTTTGATCAATGACTGGCCAAAAATCACTATGAGTAATTATTGAAGGAACATCTGTTGTGCCTCCATCAATTAACAAGCTTGAGGACTTCAGGCCTGGGGACGTGCTCCTCATCAGTCTCAAGGGCTTTGGCAATCACTGGAATGTGTCCTGGAACTGTGAGAATGCCTCTCGGAGGACAGAGAGGTGTGCATGTGTGAATGCGTGTTTAGAACCCTCTAGTTTTTGTTGTGTAGTCCAAATTGTACAGTACAATTTGCCTCTGGCCTCACCCACCGATTCCAAGAACTATGTGGCCCTTAGGAGGCTAGATATGGAGGAATGCAACCTTTGGGCTGAAGAAGCTTCTCTGCCGCTGGTTTCTAAGACCCGAGAAAGGAAACATTCCAGCTTGGCTTGGCGTAAATGGCGAATATGATCCATAACCACAGGATACTAATAATCACACGGGGGAAAATTCCTGTCCTGTTAAATGGATCTCTATCCTGGGCATTTTTCTCAGCAGTTACAAATTATCAGGGAGCAGAACAGAACGCCTCACTTATGCACTTAACTTGCGTGTGTGTTTTGCAAACCATCCGTTTCAATTGCCGCACGCCTGTTTCTGAATGACTCAGATAAAACTGCTCTGTCAATTCCATCAGCCGTGGAACCCTAACACGCTCATGTTTTGAGTTGATAGACGTCGGACATAACAAGAGAACCGTTAAATTGCAACTGTCAGAGAGAAAGCATGGAGAATCACCTAAGGAAACCCCTTTGCAAACGGCCTCACGGCTACAGCCTGGACATATTTTGCTAATTTATCGAGACAACTGAAAGGAAGTGAGCTAATGGAGGCTGAAAACAAACAATATGTTCCTTTCTTTGTGAAACTTGTTCTTATGTATCCTACTCAGAGGGATTTGGTATGTCAGAGTAACATTACACAATCGAAGGGATGGAGTGACTCAGAATGTGTGGTAATAGGATATAAAGGTTTCATTTTTAGATAATGTCAGCATTGGAAGCCTTCTGACGCCATGGCAGAAAAGGCATCGGTTCTTGTGAACAAAGGCAAACAAAACAGCACACGATAGTCCTGCAGGAGTAATTGGATGACAAATGGGCACAACCCTGTACACGTCTACTCAGAAGCAAGCCCTGGAGAGTTTAATGGGGCATACTCCCATGTGTGTATAGGATTTTCTCACTGCTGTTCACACGAACAGCTCCTTAAATATACCGTATTTTTTGCACCATAACACTCACTTTTTTCCTCCTAGAAAGTAAGGGGAAATGTCTGTGCGTGTTATGTTGGGAATGCCTATGGGTGGCATGCCTACGGATTTTCCTCCTCTAAAAACTATGTGCGTGTTATGGTCGGGTGCGTGTTATAGAGCGAAAAATACGGGTAACATTTGAAATTCTGCCTTAACATACTTAACTTCTGCATTCTGAAGCAGGGGCAGAGGAAGGGGGGACGGTGGGCGTGGTCCCTCCCGGGTGTCATCCCTGAGGGGAGTGACATTCAGTGTGCCCCCTGCCCGCAACTCCCAAGCCTACCCCAAACCGCTGGAGGAAGTGGCGGAGCTGTGCCGCCTTGCCGGCGGCCTTTCCCCCTTCATTTTGACAGCTTGGGGAGGCTTGGGAGTCGTGGGTGGGCAGCACGCCGTTGCTTCCTGCTCCTGGGCTGCTTCCGGGGGGGGGGGGAGAGCCTCCCCCAAGCTGTCAAAAGGAAGAGGGAAGGGAGGAAGGCTGCTGGCAAAGCTTAGCAGCTCCCTCCTCCCTGCCCCAGAAGCAGCCCGCCATGGGTGGCTCGCTCCACCCCCTATGGCCAGCTAGCTCCTTGGGATGCTCACCGTGGTGCCCTCCTTGGACGCTCGCTGTGGGCGGCACCCCCTGGGATGCTTGCCCCGCCCCCTGAGACACTCGTCCCACCCCCGGGTGCACAGCTTGTGCGCCACTCCAGGGGCCGAAGCAGCTAGCTCCACCTCTGTTCTGAAGAAAGAACCAGAGGATGGGTTAATATATAAAGAGCATATGTCCATCACCAGTCAACCATAGAGAGCATGACTGCACTAAAGGAAGCAGAACCAAGCAGAACCTCTAGTTCCTAGGATGTCCTCAGAAAACGTGATTTCAGTGAAGGTTATTCACTTGGGAGGAAAGGACAACAGGGTAAGATACCTCTGTTCAAACCATAATAGAAAAGTAATAAGTTAAGACATGTACAAGGTCGGTGGTTCGAATCCCCGCGACGGAGTGAGTTCCCGTTGCTTGGTCCCTGCTCCTGCCAACCTAGCAGTTCGAAAGCATGTCAAAGTGCAAGTAGATAAATAGGTACCACTTCGGTGGGAAGGTAAACAGCGTTTCTGTGTGCTGCTCTGGTTCGCCAGAAGCGGCTTAGTCATGACCCGGAAGCTGTACGCCGGCTCCCTCGGCCAATAAAGCGAGATGAGCGCCGCAACCCCAGAGTCAGTCACAACTGGACCTAATGGTCAGGGGTCCCTTTACCTTTTTAAGATATGTACTCTTCCAGTAATCCCACCCCCGCCCCTTTGGGAACTACTGGTCTATAGCACTGCAGGCAGAGTGAGGCTTATCTACATGCTGCCTCCTTGTCTGCACCTTAACTAAGTGAAGGATCTGTTGCTTACAAGAAGTTTGAATTAAAAGAGCTTTCATGAAGCAAGGGCTACTACTTGTAAAGATCTTTATTGCCAGTAAAACAAGACTGTGATGATCTAATAGGAGCATCTGGTTCTAAACTGATTTAGTGGCTTTCATGCAAAACTGTATGTGGGCATTTCATTAAATTAACCAGACCAGCTCATTTCCACTAGTATCCAATGGCAAATTTCGTTTTCCTTGCATGTGGCAAGAATCACAAGGCTGTTGCTGTCTTCTATAATATCACTTTATTTCGATTTAGTTGGGATGAAGAATGACTCATGATTTCCCGAAAGGTATTTTAATGAGGTAGGAAGATGGGAATATTGGGCTGTCTAAAATAAATTTATAGCAAGACGGATCTGTGTAGTTCTGATATCTTCATGGTTTGAGCCATTGCAATGTTTTAACATTATCCTTTCCATAATGGGTAGGTAAGGTGAATCAGTTTTCTGTCAATATTCATGGAGTTTAAAAATTCCATATCTTCTTTTTTCAGACTAAAGTCAAAGACCTGAAAAGAAAAAGATGTCAAATGTTATAATACTCTTGGTATACTGCTAATGCAACCATAGCAAACTCAACCTTAGTCCTGGTTTTGGTTTCCCTGCAAATGGCCCGGTTCTCAAACACTCTGCACTTCAATTGGAAGAATGCTGCACTCGCAGAGCTCAGGGAATGCTGGATTTCGGCATCACTCAGGAAGACAGGCAAACTAATGCCAGTGTACTGGAAGAAGCAAAGATCACCGGTGTCGAAGCAATGATTCTTCAACATCAACTTCGTTGGACTGGTCATGTTGTTCAGATGCCTAATGATCGTTTTCCAAAGCAACTACTTTATTCCCAACTTAAGAATGGAAAATGTAATGTTGGTGGTCAACAAAAGAGGTTTATAGACACTCTCAAGGCAAATCTTTAAAAATGTAGTATAAACACATTTAAATACTGCATGTCCCCACTGTGGAAGGATGTGTGGATCCAGAATTTGCCTCTACAGTCACTTATGGACTCTCTGTTAAGGCCGTGTTCATGGAAGACAATCTTACTTGGCTATGAGTGATTGCCAAAGAAGAAGAAGAAGAAAAGAAGTCCTGTTTTATACAATCTACTGCTACTTAGGCTAACAGGATCTGCATGGTTTCAAAAACCAGCAAAACAAATCTGACCAAGAGAGAAAAAAGTTGGCTGGAATAACTGTATGGAAATGACATGGGATTAGCAAAACACTTCTCAAATCACTTCCAATTCACTTAAAAACAATAGTCTGTATTCAGCTTGTTTGTAGTAACCTTGAATGCCTATGGGCCAAATGACCCAACATACATACATAGATAGATACACACACACACACACACACACACACACACATATATACACACACACACACACACACACACACACACACACACACACACATACTACTAACTTTAAAAGTCCATTTCATTTTAGCATAGGCACTGTCATAGCTTAATCATGCTTCAGATTGCGAAGGTCATTATTTGGAAACAAATTTGAAACCATTCTCAATCCCCCCCCTTTTTTTTTACTTAGACCAGCACAAGTTGATGCTTTCCTTTTGCAAAGGAATACTGTCAGGTGGAGTTATTACCTTCTCTAAACCCAACAGATGCACAGGGAGGGGTGTAGCTGTGCTCCTAAGGTGCCTGGGTGAATTCATAAGTGTTCTCCTACACTTATGCCTCTTCAAAAGCCTCATTATGCTTTCATTCACTGGGAGTGAGAACCTGAGGAATTCTCTCTCCAGAAGCAGGAACAATGCAGTGTGTGTTGACCTCAGACCGATCAGTGCACAAACTGTTCCCTTAAGTTTGCATCACAGTCAACCCTGGACACTGCAGAAGAGCTAAGTTTTTTCTCACGGAACTTCTTAAGCATATGCAATTCCACCCAAATAGCTGACTAGAAATCAATTCATATGTTAGCAGCTTTTGGCAGCACCTACACCCCCAAAGCTAACATCGTAGCTGGTGCCAGAGGAATATGCTTAGATAGCAATACAAATATCAATCCTTAGAAAGAAGGATTCAGGCATGTATGGATGAAATTTGTCTCCAGTTGGATAGAAGTGGTCACTGATCCAAAGGATGGAAAGCAGGGCTTCACAAACAAAATCATAGAATTGGAGAGTTGGAAGGTCATCGAGTCCAACCCCTGGCAAATATTCAGATGAATCAACTGAAAAATACCGTATTTTTCGCACCATAGGGCGCACCGGACCATAGGGCGCACCCAGTTTTTTTGGGGGGAAATAAAGGGGGGAAATTATTTTCCCCCCAGGCGCGGGGCTGGGACGGGGGAAGCTCGAGCTTCCCCCGACCCCAGCCCCCAAACAGGCAAGTCTCCGCAAGCCGTGGGAGCGCTCCCGCTGCTTGCTGAGAGGTCCGCGAAGCCTGGACGCGCTGAGCTCAGCGCGCACAGGCTTCAGCATGCAGGCAACTCTCCGCAAGCAGCGGGAGCCCAGCGCTGTCCCCCAAGTTTGCGGGGCTGGCGACGGGGAGGAGCAGGCTTCTCCCCCCGCCAGCCTTCTAGCCAAGTCGGGGGACAGCGGGAAGGGCGCGCTGCGCCTCTCCCACTGTCTCCCGAGTTTGCGGGGCTGGCGACGGGGAGGAGCAGGCTTCTCCCCCCGCCAACCTTCTAACCAAGTTGGGGGACAGCAGGATGGCGGCGTTCCGCCTCCCCGCTGTCCCCCGAGCTTGTGGGGCTGGCGGTGTGGCTCTCCTGAAGCCTGCATTTGCACCATAGGACGCACACACATTTCCCCTTCATTTTTGGAGGGGAAAAAGTGTGTCCTATGGTGCGAAAAATACGGTAACCTGAATAAGCTAAGAAACTATTGACTCTGTAAAGCAACATCCGGAAATAGTAAAAGAAAAATCCTGAAGAGGTGCTCCATCATGGGAAAAGGATGCATGGCAGAAGGAAAAAAATGATCCTTCAGCTGTAGAATGAAAATAGGGGTGAAGTTTATAGTAGAATTTCTTCAACTTAGAATTGCATTATTGCCCAAACGTGAGCTTCTTTGAGATCTCCCAAGCCCTTTGTGACTGAGCCGCCTTTTTGATCAAAGAATCAACGTGCCCTACCTCAAGAGAAACAGAACACACAGCATCTTGTGATTTATATTATATAATGTACCACAGAAGTGGATGAAATTTGCAGGGTGAAAATTTATGGATGAAATAGATTAGCTTCTCCAGAGTAGATAAAGCCTGTTAAACTACAAATAGCTCCAAAGGCCTTTCTGATGGAAACCTTTAAGGTTTTGTTTTTTTATTAAGGAAACATCTTAAAACTTTATTTTGGGGTAGAACTGGATGAAATTTGTAGACAAGATCACCCTTTTGGAGGTACGAATCCTGTAAAATCTCAGGAGGATAGCTGCAGTAGTTTTCCTGCAAGGGCAGCAGTCACAGGTTTGGAGTAGGTAAAATAAAAATCACTTAATCTCCCAATGTGTTTTGTGGGCAATTGGTCTGAAAATTGCAGCTGTGAGAGAAACCTGCCAAACTGCAGACAAGCAGGTCTGCGAGCTTTCATGATAGGCACCTTTAAAGATGCCTGTGCTTTTCTTTTGTCTGGGGCAGGGGGAGGAGAACTAAAATGGATTAGTTTTCTGGGTGAAATCAGAAGTGCTTGTGCTGACAGAACAAATGCCATGAATACCATCCTTTATATATTTTCCACTGAGAGGTTACTGGAATTTTGGGAAGTAGGAAACAGATTGGGAACAATGGGAGTGGTATGTAGTATACTTTGATGTACGCTGAATGCCAGTTTTGGGTATTATGTGGTGAAGAAAGCAGAGAAACTGCAGTCATATAGAGACGGCTAAAGCAAGCTTTCAAGGGAAATTTAACAGGATCTCATGGCAAAGTTATGCCAGCAAATTCATTCTCTCACACAGGTGCAGAATTTCATAGAAGCCTGAGAAGTGTGCTCAGTAATCAGACATTGGCTTCCCAAATTGGAAGTCTTTGTTGGAGTCATAAAGAGTAAACTGTTTAACTCCCGCGGGGCATTTAAAAGAAGCATCTTTTACACCACCAATATCAAACATACACAAGAGATCTGACAACTCGCAGGCCTTGTTTACTTCGGCAAGGGAACTTTCATCCAAGAGCAGAGCTTTGAAAAGGCAGAGCTCACGTCACCCGGTTGTACCACTTTAAAGGGAAACAGGCTGGTGTTTACTACAGTATATCAGGCCCATAGTACATATATTTTGACTCTGAGGCTTCTAAACTTATAATTTCTGCAGCCTGCTTACTGCCTATAGAGCGGTGACATAATTATCTTCTAGCTTAAGTTGTGGGCAAGGAAAGGAGCCCTAGCATCTTCAGTTCTCTGCAATCAAATGTACAGCTTGGTCAGAAATGCCTTATGTGCGCATTTTACAACCACCATTGGCATTTCTCAACTGGAGGGTCTGAGCTGCTTTTCAGTCATATAATAAGCAAGCTGCAGTGAAGAAGAAGAAAATAGACTGAACAAAAAGTGAAGATTAAACAGTCTACCCTCAGAAAAATCAGACAGGAAACTCTGTAGCTGGGCAGCCATCAGCCTCACCCTTCCCTTTTGACTTTTTTCGTTGTTGATCTTTCCTCTTTTCTTTATTATTTCACAGCCATTTCCATTCCCCCACTGATCATTGGAGCAGTCTAGCAAAAGATGCTATGTTGTGGCTTAAAAGTGTCCAGATTATCAGGACTTCTGGCCAGGTGTGAGGACCCAAGCTAAGTGGGATTTCCCCTGAAAGCTGATTTTTGCTTATCTGCAGAAAAAACTCTCAATTTCACTCCTGTCCTAAGTAAAAGTTGTGATTGAGTGCAGCGGATTGCCTACAGTTTCCAGATGAGCAAAACCTAAGCTATCTAGAGTGCCAAACTTAGTATCATAAAGTCATGCTAGGCTGGCTCCCAAAAGTAATTTATTTATTCAGGGGGTGCCCCACAATAACTTGCATTCGGTGGGGAAAAATAAATCTGAGCTGAAAGTTCTCATGGGGAAATTTCTGACTTGAACTTGCAATAAGAGTGCATAGCAAAAATGGTCCCCTGAAATCCAGAGTTAGTGGCAGCAACTGTCTCCCACCCTTATTTCTTTCAAAAAATGTGTCTAATTCTGCCATCACAGACAGTGACAGCCCAGAACCCAACCACATGGTGGGTTGGACTCCAACTCCCATCAGCCCCGGCCAGCATAGCAAGTGGTCAGAGAAGATGGGAAGACCAGCCAACTCTGCCTTTAAAATCTGCAAGGGAGGCTCGGCTTGTGATCCTGCCTGATTGGCTAGGGTCTTCTCTGTGGCGGCCCCTCAGTTATGGAAATCCCTCCCCATTGAGCTATGTCTGTCGGCCTCATTTGTTTTCTCCCTCCCTGCCCTCCACCAATTGAACCACACACTTGACTGTCCAAGCCTGTTTGGGAAAGGGCGATTGGGACTGATGTCTTTATCATTTCTGCTAGCTGAGAGGTTCTGTTGTTTTACTGCAGTTTTTGCAATAGTGTTTATAGTAGTTTATTCTGTTGTAAGGCTGGATTGTATGCACGCCGCCCTGGTCTCCTTTGGAGGAAGGGCCAGGCAAATATATAACAGGTGCAGAACAGCACCTATATTACACCAAACATCCCCAAATATGTTCTGTCCAGGATGTTTCAGATAAAGAGTGAAAGAAGCATGAGTGATTTGCGTGTTTCTAGATCTTGACTCAAAGGAGATACATAAATGCAACCCCTGAGGAAGAATGCACAATGGGATAATGGAAACCTGTGGGGAAATGTACATTTCTATCCCCTGGGCAAGTCCCAAATGCACAATGAGAAACCTTCCCATCCTGCTGCCTTTTTGGAACATTAAAAGAAGCTTTAAAAATACTGTTTAAAGTTCATCACTCTTGAATATTGAGCACAGAATAAATAACAACTACAAAAGCCATTTTTAAATTGAAATGTATGTTCCTATCAAAAGCACTTCTTTAATTCTATTGAAGTGGGAAACTTCAATAGCACCACTTGCGTTTGTGAAAACAACTTTGGGGTCCCATCCTATGAACTTATGACTCAAAGGTCAGCCTCATTTGTTTTACTGATATTAACATTTCTAGGCTGTGACACTCAAGTTTAGTCCAATGGGACTTGTTTGCAAGTAGGCATGCACAGAATTAGAGTATTAATCTGCTTCATGATGAAAATCAGCAAACAGTTGACAGATGCATGGGGAAATAACAGAGGAAAGTTACCAGGTGCCCAAAGAAGGAAATTAGGAATGTTGTATTTGTTTTAAATGGGTACGGTGCATTTCTTAATTATCTCTGGCACTGAAGGATACGCTCTTGGGTATTGTATTAAGAGGAAACACGAGGTGGGGCTCCATTTGTGCTTTACATACTCCAAATTGTCTTTCGAAACAATTTCTTTTGGCCAAATGTTTCTGTTTCTAATACAAAAAGGACATGCACGAGTGGTATTGAAATTTGAACAGTGGTACCATCTGACACTCCTAACATAGCTGAGCAGCTCTTTCTTCCTCTTTCTTTTTAAACCACCACTTTCAGGTCACTCGAAACATAGATAAATCAATCAATCAACAGTTAAGCTGCTTTATTGCTGCTGCTATTTATTAGTCTTATTTATGATCATCATTAGGGACACGGGTGGCGCTGTGGGTTAAACCACAGAGCCTAGGACTTGCCGATCAGAAGGTCGGTGGTTCGAATCCCTGCAACGGGGTGAGCTCCCGTTGCTCGGTCCCTGCTCCTGCCAATCTAGCAGTTCTAAAGCATGTCAAAGTGCAAGTAGATAAATAGGTACCGCTCTGGTGGGAAGGTAAACAGTGTTTCCGTGTGCTGCTCTGGTTCACCAGAAGCGGCTTAGTCATGCTGGCCACATGACCCAGAAACTGTCTGTGGACAAACGGCGGCTCCCTCGGCCTATAGAGTGAGATGAGCGCACAACCCCAGAGTCGGTCACGACTGGACCTAATGGTCAGGGGTACCTTTACCTTTACAATCATCATTTATATAGGCCCAGCTTACAAAGATCCATTAGCCTGGTAGCATGATCAACTATTTGCATATTTGCAGGTAAATCACACAGGGGTGTTCTCTAAGTTGGGAAAGAGCTGGCTATGCCCTCCCACAACAGAACATTGCTAAGCCACAAATGACTAGCATAAGTAGGCACATACAATCACGCTCTTGTGAACATTTCGGCGGGCTTAGGAACTTTGGAAAACATCAGGTAGGCTGCAATCGTGCTGTAAGGAATGTGAATCACTTGGAATGTTATATAGTTCTAAGGTTGCCAGCTTCTCTTTCCTTTTTCTTTTCTTTCTGCTCCCGTACATTTAACAGCAGAAGTTCAGCAGCTCAAACGTTTCAGTACATTGAGCATACCTGGAAAAGATTTAACCTGATTTGTGAGTGGGTGTCTAGCCCAAGAATGGGTCCAGTGTAGCAGAGTGGGGAAGAGTTGGCAACCTTAGCCAGCACCTACCCTGTGAGGTTGTGTCAATATTAATTTATTTGCCAGGTGGCGAACTGAAATGGAGAAGTTTGCGGCTTGACCTTGCGCCCATCACTGTCTCTCAATCTAATATGCCTGACAGTGTTGTTTTGAGGATAAAGCAGAAGAGAGAGAGATCCTTGCACACCACCTTTAGCTTGCTGGGAGGGTAGGTGGGGTGAAAATGTCATTTATAAATAATACTATTAGAAAAGCCAGGCCTTGAGATATGCTGATAAAAGCATGTTCTTTCGCCCCAACAAACAATACAAGCAACACGCAGACCAGTATACTAGATAGCACTGTAATTCTTATTGCATAATAGACATGATTTAGTAACAAAAACAAAATGTGTGAACTTGTAAATTCTCTAATATATTTGAAATCAATTGAGCACACCTCTGTCAATCTTTGAAAGTCCATAGAAGTATAATAAGTCTATGCTGAAACAAAGTAATAGATGCTATCCTGTGGGCTAAGCGGTAAAACTTTTTAGGCGTTCTTTCGCCCCAGCTCTATGAAAACGTGCCGAAACCATCTCCGAAGGCAAAAATTTACTTCTTTTCAAAACTGTTTAGCAAGCGATATGAAACTTCACAGGCCAAAGTTATTTCCTGGTCAAAAGAACCGAGAGCAGCTTTTCCCTTGTTTTCTAAATGCAGCAACATGCCAGAAAGCTCAAGAAAAATTCTCTACCAGTTAATGGAAAGCTACAGCAAGCAGAACACAGGAAGACTCCCAGTTTATACGAGAAAATAGTATTCCGTTCCTGCGATGATGGGTTGGAGGCTTTATTGATAAGTGTAACACATTATGTCTGCAAGGAAGGTGCTGTGGGCCAAGTTGGGATCTGCACCTGTGCTGTGCTTTGCACATTGTGGTATAGCAAGTCTTCAGGTCCTCAGGGATCCTCATGGTTTTTGTCCAGCACCCTATTTCTAGGGATCTGCTTAACCTGTGGTGCTAACTTGTACAGCTGCACCATCCTTACTTTTGCTAATGAGCAGTGCCATTTTGCACTAACGTCCCAAGTTTGTGTGCTCTCTCTTTAACCTTTGTGATCCAATAACTGCCATGTGCTGCTTAAGAACTGAGAAGGAAGCACTTTGCGCAGAAGAGAGAAGAAGTGTTTGGATTTGATATACCACTTTATCACCACCCAAAGGAGTCTCAAAGCGGCTAACATTCTCCTTTCCCTTCCTCCCCCACAACAAACACTCTGTGAGGCGAGTGAGGCTGAGAGACTTCAAAGTAGTGTGACTGGCCCAAGGTCACCCAGCAGCTGCATGTGGAGGAGCGGAGACGCGAACCCAGTTCACCAGATTATGAGTCCACCACTCTTAACCACTACACCACACTGGCTCTCTCTAAAGAAGAGTTTGGATTTGATATCCCGCCTTTCACTCCCTTTGAGGAGTCTCAAAGCGGCTAACATTCTCCTTTCCCTTCCTCCCCCACAACAAACACTCTGTGAGGTGAGTGGGGCTGAGAGACTTCAGAGAAGTGTGACTAGCCCAAGGTCACCCAGCAGCTGCATGTGGAGGAGTGGGGAATCGAACCCAGTTCACCAGATTATGAGTCCACCACTCTTAACCACTACACCACACTGGCTCTCTCTAAAGAAGAGTTTGGATTTGATATCCCGCCTTTCACTCCCCTTCAGGAGTCTCAAAGCGGCTAACATTCTCCTTTCCCTTCCTCCCCCACAACAAACACTCTGTGAGGTGAGTGGGGCTGAGAGACTTCAGAGAAGTTTGACTGGCCCAAGGTCACCCAGCAGCTGCATGTGGAGGAGCGGTGAAGCGAACCCGGTTCCCCAGATTACAAGACTTAACCACTACACCACACTGACTCTCACAGCTAACTTTCCCATATATAAATGCTTAAACCTTCACATTCGATCTTCTGCGGCACATTCTAAATGCAACAACCAATCGAGCTGTCAGTTGCACTCGAGAAGGCTGGGCCTCATTTTTTCTTGCTTTAGGTAGCTTTACTCAAGACTTGTCCTCCCTCTGCACTGCAAGGAAGTCAAACAAATAGTTGTCAGGAGCAGCAATGGTGGTGAAAAGCTTTGGGGTGGGGGAGAAATCACAGAACATAACTGTTACTTTCAGTAACTGTTCTTTGAAAGGAAGTGTGCTTTCACACAATTTCCATGTGCTGGTCGCACCTGCCATTACACCCTCCTCACTGTCAACAAATCAGCTTTTTAAGGTTAGAACACAAGGTCAAACGGTTAGCTGGATCTAATCTCCAGCCAACTCAGGCTTGCCCTGCAAAAATAAGAATAATGCAGAAATACTCAGGTGTAGCTTAGAGAAGCTTCCGCACTTTTGCTGTAGCTGCAAAGGTGAATCCTACAGGAAATACAAATGGCCATTTAAGAGGCTTACCCTCGCTTAAAGACCCCAATTCTGTGACGGATGTGTGGCCACATTGGCACATCTTGCCTAAAGCACAAAAATGTAATGTGCATCACACAGTGTGTGTGTGTGTGTGTGTGTGTGAGAGAGAGAGAGAGAGAGAGAGAGAGAGAGAGAGAGAGAGAGAATCAGATGAATCTTCTCCCTTAAGAAAGAGGAGAAGGAGGCGGAGCGCTCAACACTGGGAACTTTCCACCCTTCGTGCCGTCATGAACAGGCATCCATGTGGAGCACCTGCAACATGTATTATGCAATAAGGATTTGGGGAAGCACACAGCCATCTTCTCCACCACCACGAGAACAAGATTTTAGGGGCACATAAGCATCTAAGTATTATAAAGGTAAAAGGTCAAGGACCTTTGGAACGTTAAAGGCGACTATGGGGTTGCGGTGCTCATCTGGCTTTCGGGCTGAGGGAGCCGCCCTTTGTCCACAGACAGCTTTCCGGGTCATGTGGCCGGCATGACTAAACCACTTCTGGCGCAACAGTACCTATTTATCTACTTGCACTGGCGTGCTTTCAAACTGCTAGGTTGGCAGAAGCTGGGACAGAGCAACGGGAGATCACTTCGTCGAGTGGATTCGAACCATCGACCTTCCAATCAGCAAGCCCAAGAGGCTGAGTGGTTTAGATCACAGCACCACCCACATCTAAGTATGAAGGACATGCATATACTCCCTGGTGAATATACTGGGGAGATGTGGTCAGAGTCCCACGGTTCACATCAGCCATTCAGGGATCTGCCCTGCACATTGTGTTTGTTTATTGTTTATTTATCAAGGTTGCCATAGAAAACACAACAGCAAAGAATATAAGTAGCTACTGCTTTCCAAAAAAATAGTAATAATAATAATAAACCTCTTCACAAATTAAACTTTTTAGGTATACATGTGAAAATCTGCAATGCATGCATGTTTGCAAGTAATTTTAGCATTTCACTCATCAACTTGATCTGTTCTTAAATACAGGTTGTGTTGGTCAGCTGTAGTCGAAACAAAATAAAAAAAAATCCTTCCAGTAGCACCTTAAAGACCAACTAAGCTCATACCGATAACAAACTTAGTTGGTCTCTAAGGTGCTACTGGAAAGAATTTTTTTATTTTGCTCTTAAGTACACACTCCCGAGTCAAACCTTAGTTTGCAGTCACGTAGCATGTGAAAAAGCCCAAACTTTACTGGAAGTGAGAGATGGACCAATGGAACCCGTAGGAAAAGTGTCTCTGAAAAACATGATCAAATGTAATTTAGGGTGTGGGCCTTAAGGCATCCCTTCAAAATGTTTTCAGAATCTCCCTCAGGAGTTGTAATCAAGGGGAGAAACTTTGTCTCTGCTCAAAGTATTAGCAACAAAACTTCAGGGACAAACAACAATACCAGCTCGCTACAAGCTGGGATGATAAAAAAGCAAGGAACTTTTGTTTTGTGATACGGCTAAAACAGCACAGCAGTGGGAAAACTGCTGCAGGAAGTCCTAAAACAATATAAATCACAGTCAGACTTTCCATACACTTCTAGACACAGGAACTCTGAAAATATCAGACAAGCATGACTGCATACCTAATGCCAGGCTGATAATTCAATGGGCAGAGGCTCTCTCTAAAACATACACTACATATACTTTAATGCAAGTTTTAATACTAGGTTCCAAGGTCAAGTGTATAACATCATGTTTACCCCGAAATCCAACCTAGATGAAAACTAAATTAACTTGTAGTGAAGCTGAAACAAACCCAAGAATCAAAACATCTAAAGGCTTTCCAAATACTGTTATAAGCAGGAGCAGTGGAAGATTGACAAGTGGCTAAATCAATGGAGTTCACGCTGAGGGGCATTTAATGCCTATCAAGATTTGCCTATCAACCTCCATATAGCCAAGAGGAATAGCTGTGGCTGAGGATGAAGAAAAGAGTCCTGGTGGAGTAGATTTGGCACTATCAGCAGTTAACCCAGTCTCCTAATACTGTAGAACCGATTGATCAGATTTACCAAGGACATTGGGGCCATCAGGTGAAGAAGGTGATACCCACTTCCTATCCCTTAATCTTTGTTTCAGCATTCCATGAAGCATGAGCATCACATCCTGAAGACCTTGAGTTGAGGTTGGGGTGCTGAATATTGTTCTCCACTATCTGGAGATGGGCTATCACAGCTACCAGAATCTTCATGAAGACCCTGGAGGAAGAATGGCAGGACCCCATGGGAATAGTCTTCATTCCCATAGCTGAGCCTCAGGAAGTGATAATGCAGGTAGGCCTCTATCGAAGCTCGAAAATCTCCCCAGATCAGGCTCATCTAGATCTATTACAGATTCTCTATACTGAAGGTATTTTTCTTTAGAACTCGTTCACACAAATTTGCTCTGGTGTCTCTTGACTTTGGGGGGGGAAACAGAGATGACCAAAGAGCAGATACTAGCTCTATGGCACTTATTGCCATAAGATGTTGGATGGCCTTGGCAAAACAGGCACAATTTTCCGGGGTTGCTTGAGTACAGAAGAACCAAGCGAATGAACTAGAGAATTCAAAATAGCAGCTGTCGTTCAATTTTTGCAGAATTTACGGATCTGAGGCTGTTTCTCTGCAGATGCTTGCAAATGCTGAATTTTTAGTCCCCACTGGTGTCAAGGATAACTTCCAGTCAGAAGGAATGGGGCGCTTCTTACTGGAGTTCTGGAGCACATCCTGTGCTGGCATGCATGGAAAGGATGAGAGGGATCTAAGGAATGCCTCATGCCTGAGGGCTGCTTCTTAGGAAATAGTGGAGGGGCTTTTTGCGTCAAGTTTTACTTGGAACAGACCCGTTGACGGAAAAGAACATGACTAAATTAGGCCCAAGGGACACGGGTGGTGCTGTGGGTTAAATCACAGAGCCTAGGACTTGCCGATCAGAAGGTTGGTGGTTCAAATCCCCGCGACGGGGTGAGCTCCCGTTGCTCGGTCCCTGCTCCTGCCAACCTAGCAGTTCGAAAGCACGTCAAAGTGCAAGTAGATAAATAGTTACCGCTCCGGTGGGAAGGTAAACGGCATTTTCGTGTGCTGCTCTGGTTCGCCAGAAGCGGCTTAGTCATGCTGGCCACATGACCCGGAAGCTGTACGCCGGCTCCCTTGGCCAGTAAAGCGAGATGAGCACCGCAACCCCAGAGTCAGCCACGACTGGACCTAATGGTCAGGGGTCCCTTTACCTTTAAATTAGGCCCATGAATGTAAAGTCTATACTCAAACTTAGTTGAATACCACCCATTATTATTACAGTATTTATTTTTTAAAAAATGCTAGATAAAAAATGACAGGGCTTTGCTGGAGCAGAAAAAAGAAGTATCAAGCTTGTTGGGAAGGCTGAAGAGTGATGATGTCAAACTGTAAGGGCTTGGGGGAGAAAAGTGTAAATTCTACATTCTCTGTTATTAAGCTACACATTACCATAGCCAAATAGATTGTACAGCTAATTATCAAGGCAATATTTCATTTCATTTTGCATTACTGCATGAGAATACATTACAAAAGCAGCATTGTCCCTTCAGATACTATGGAACTTACAACAACAATCCAAGCTTTGGCATCTAAACAACTGGGGTTGGATCCCAGGAGACATGTCTCCCATCATGCATTCCATTCAGAATTGCAACATCATCTTCTGCTAGGGAAAAGTCAAAGACCTAAGGGGAATGTATATGTGGTTAGTGGAACACATACAAGGCAACAATAAAAACCAACTGCCTGCTTCTTAAAAACACACCAGCATCCTGAATCATAATTTTGGTTCAAGAGTTTGTATCTACAACCAGATAGTTAGAATGTGATAGCTCTACTTAATTTGGAAAATACTTGACTTCCTCTCTATGATGTGTCTAGGCTCACATATTCGATCTATTTAGACTGTTTTACTAAGCCAGGGATGCCCAAACTTTTTTCAAAGAGGGCCATATTTGATGAAATGAACATGTGTGAGGGCCAACCAAAATTGTTGAGCTTTTTTAGGATTGAAGTTGTTGAGCTTTTCTTAGAGTTTAGGTTTACCGCGAAGTTGTTACCCCAGGACATATGCCACCAAGGAGGCTGGATTAAATCAATTGGGCCCGTGAAACGGACTCTGGATATGCTTGTACTAAGCCATTTCTCGTCCATCACTGTTTGTTCCCAACTTCCCACACTCTCAGTGCAACATAAACTGAGCATGAACGTAATGTAGGAACTTAAGAAGAGGCTGCAGGACACATCTAGTCCTGCATTCTGCTCTCAAGTGGCCAAACAGATGCCTTTGGAGAAGCCCACCAGCAGGATCTGAGCACAACCAGTGCGCCATCAGAATGAGTAGCCAATGGTAGCCTTATCCGCCATGAATTTATCTAATCCTCTTTTAAGGCCACCCAAGTTAACAGCCATCGCTGACTCTTGTGGGAGACAATTCCACAGAATTCCATAGCTAGCCCTGAAAGCAATGTGGTTGGACCCTGAAGTCTCATCTACAGCTATAATTTCACGATCTGTTCCAAAACCAAGGGATGCCCATAAATACCATCTGTTTCTTTCCCCCCACACCCCTGTAAATCACCATTAACGATTTTGGGAGAAATGTAGGTCAAAACACCAAGTGAAGGAGAACTTGGGAAAGAAAACCACAATGAAATAACAAGTCTTACACTTTCAAGACTATTTAATGAAGCCAGTGTTCATTGGGGGGGAAACACAGTGATGACATAATATACACAGAATGTTGATGAGACTAAGAGCTTCTGGGAGAAAGGGGATTCCCTGGCTGGGAGGTTTTTTTTAAAAAATCCCTTCTCCTAGCCAAACAAAGAGCTATCCCTCCTTGTAAATATGCTTTCTGAGAAGCACAGGTTTAGTTCCTGGAACACACCAGTTGGCACGTAGAACTGCTAGAATGGCTCCTGGGGGAGGATAGACACAGGACTCTTTCCTAGAGTTTACGAAGTTCGATCACAGGCGGTGCATGTCATACGGTGAAAGGCCATTTCCTCGCCTGCCTCCCCTTTCCCTCGCCTGGTTCCCTGAACTGGGAATTCCTGTAAGCTGTGCGCATGGATAAAGGCAGAGACGGCAGCATTAGATGTGCAACTGTTACGCTACGCACCCGGCATCTCCTGAGCAAGTCCTTCTCTTCCCTTGGCTGTCTCAGAAGCAATAAATCCCTTCTTCCCCAGGACTACCTGAGGTGTGTTTTTTTAGCAAAGTTTTTAAAAGAACGGGATTGCAAGCATTTATTTCTTCAAACTGGTAGCTTAGTTAACTAAAGCACTGGTTCGCTGTCTTAACTCGTGAAGACCAACTGGAATAACTGTGGGACTGTTCATGGCAAAATGTTCATGGCATATTTTGCCAGCCCATGCTTTCTGTGTTGCCTCCCCACCACCTCATTTGTGCTGATTTTCTTTGGCGAGGGGGGGCACTTAAATAATAATAACAACAATAATTTTATTATTTGTACCCCACCCATCTGACTGGGTTGCCCCCACCACTCTGGGCAGCTACCAACACATATAAAAACATAATAAAACATCACACATTAAAAAGATTCCCTATACAGGTAAACTGCATTATCAACCGAAATGCTTAAAAACACAACTGCAATGCCCGGTTGCCAAGTATGAACTGATAAGCTAATCAGAACCCTCCTTGCGCCTTCTCCTTCTAATTGCTTCCTGTTCAGTGTAGCATGGCCTTAACAAACCCTAATTTTAGTTGCTTTTATCTGCTGCACTTGCCTTCATTTTATCTGTTTGTTTCGGCTCATATGCTGATTGTATGATTTTATTGGTTTGGTCACTGTTAGCTGCCCTGTGTGATGCAAAATGCATTGGAAAGGGTGGAATATACATTTTCTAGTATGTAAATCAGGGTTTCCCAAATTTGGATCTCCAGATGTTACTGATCTACAACTGCCACCTTCCCTAGCTAGTGGTCAAGGATGATGGGAACTGTAGTTCAAAACCAGCTGGAGACCCAAGTTTGGGAAACGCTGATGCAAATAAATGTCATGACTTCTCCTTCAGTTGACCCATAACAGCTGGTCTATGAACGCAGAGGTTCCATTTAACTATCAAGGATAATTTTATCTACTTATTTATCTAGCTACTTATTTTAAGGTCGCGATAACTTACATGCATTTTTCTAAACCCCTTTGAAAGCCATCTAAGCTCTTGGCCATCACAGTCTTGTGATCCTCTGTCTCACTGTGTACAGTGGAGCTCATTACCAGGTAAGTGTGCAGCAGACTGCAGCCTTAGTTCTTCAAAAAACCTTTCCTGAAAAAGTGGTTCAGGAGCAAGTATCTACCCAACATCTCCCATGCTGAAAACTAACGTTAAATAAGTTTTGTGCTTCCCTGCAATCTTCCTATCCTCTTTCAATAATACTTTCGAATCATTGCCATCAAAGAAACCAACCGCCTCTCTCTGGCTGATTTCCTGCTTCTGATATATTTAAAGAAATGTGTTACTTGTGTCAGTGTTTTTAGCAAGGTGCTCTCCAATTTCCTTATCACCAACCGACATTTGTTTTGCCAGAGTTGGTGCCCCTTTTTATTTTTCTAACTCGGCCAAGACTTCCACTTTTTAAAGGAAGCCTTCTTGCTTTTTATAACCTCCTTGACTTTGCTCACCAATCACACTTGCATTCTCTTGGACTTGTTTGTATCTTTCCAATTTGTGTTCATCGTTATATCTGTACTTCTGGTATTCTGGTATTAAATAACCTCCAATTTATTAAATAACCTCCAATTGCCCTATAGACAATTGTCTCTTGAATATCCCTTTTAGATTGCTTTCAACTTACCCTCATTTAAGTTCTGTTTTTAGAAATTACATGCAACCGTTTTGGACACCCAAAACAGCTTTCCATTCATTGCACAATTCAACAACACACAGGGCACTTCCAGACTGCCATATTTTGTGAGTGGGATTAAACTGCATACTGGCAAATTCAGGCTGTGCCATTAAAGTGGGTGTGAAGCTCTTGCACAACAAACCCAATTCCTCTCCCTTCAAAAAAATCCAGACTTTTTGCAGTTTGGAAAGTGATGGGAAAATGCACTAGAAAGTATGGGATAAAACTCCCCCACTGTCAGGGGACTGCCATTGGAACAGGGAAGGGAGGCAGAGGGGCAGTTGGGTTACAGAGAACCTCTGAAAATCTTGAGAAGCAGTTCCTCTTCCTGCGGTGGGGAAAGCCACACCTCCAGTGGGGAAGAGGGGAAGGGACCAGAGGAGGATGCTGGGAGCCCCTGTGCCACACCTTGCCAGTCCGAGGGTGGAGAAAGCCACACCTCCAGGGTAAAGGAGGGGAAAGGGCTAGAGGAGGATGCTGGGAGCCTCGGCACCGCTCCTTGCCAAGCCCACCTTGCGCAGAGGTGTAAAACGCAAAGAAGGAAGGAAAAGGCTGGGGGTGACTAAACTCTTATGTTGGGGGAGGACCCGGAAATGACCACTCCCGGATTCTGCTAGCGATTGAGGCAGACATGAACTGATGGTTCTGCACTGTAAATAGTTTTGCACCAAAATAAAACCTGTTATAGACAGGTCGGAGTCCTGCCTGGTTACTCACAAGCAACCACCACTAACAGCTGACACCCACAAACAAATCAGAATAACTGCTCAATAAACAGCTGATACTGTATATATCCTTTCCACAAACTTTATGCAAAAAAACCCCTCAGTACATGTACTGTCCGGAAGCAATGTTAAGGGTACAAGGGTCTTAAGCCCCCCCCCCCCATCCTGATCTGGTTCACTCTGCTTCCCACCCCACCCATATTGCAAACATAATTGCCCTTAATCTACTTAATTGCAGGGGAACTGTCCCCTTCTAAATCTACAATTTAGTGTTAAATATTTTCTACACTTTGGTCTCCCAAGAACTAAAGCTAAACTTCATTCTACTCCTAAGCCAAACTTTTTTCTTTTTGGGAACAAATATTCTTGTGTTCTACCCAGAAACAGACAAAGAGAACAATATCTCATAGTGGTAATTGACAACATCAAGTAGAGCAAGCAAAATCAATAATAAAAAAGACGTATCTAATACTTTACCTTTAGAAATGTTACTAAAATCACAATTTTTGAACTTATACAATCAAATTCAAATTCCTCCTTTTTTCTGCCTAGTGAAAAAAGAGCTATCCCCTCTATAAGGAACTTTTGAGTTTCAGCAAGTGGAAGTACATTTCGGTTACTACTTATAAGGCTAAATCTTCATTTTAGCCCACCTCATTTTAAAACATACAAATTTAGCTTTATCCGTTTCCAATTTAGCTTTAGTCTAGGTTTAACTGGGAATTGCCACAGGATTTATTTCCTCTTTTAGCACATGATGCCCTTAATACGCTATATTACGTTTCTTTAAATAATGCAGCAATTACACTTTTGTTCTTCTCATGGAGGTGACTACTTCACCTGGCTCCTTGCCATTTTCTCAATGTTTTGTCACTGGGATTGTGATGTTTTGGATCAATCAACAGCTTTTAAACTTTTCATTGATTCCTTACATGCGTGCTTGCTAAAGTTCTGGTTCATTCTCATGTTATTCCCAAATATTCCATCTTATGTTAATAGACACGGGATGGCAGAAGAGGAGTGTAAGATAATGGAAAGTTATGTCCAAAGTACAATAATTCATGTACATCTGGCACAAGGCAATCTGCTCTTACCTGACAGTTTTCCAGGACCCTCTCTGGTTTTGTAGACTTTGGAATAGTGACAATGCCATTCTAGGATGAAAAATAAAAACAATTTATATATTCCTAAAGTTCTATTTTTAAAAAGAAAACGGAAAGAGGGAGTGGGAGAATGAATTAGAACTATCTCACCCAAGTCAATGTGTCTAATTAGTGGAAGTTGTCAGTGAATCATCTCTTTACAAATGTTAAGTTAACCTGAAACAATTCAGCTTAGTTGAGATGATAAGCATGTGTCTGGAATGTACCAGGTGGGGAATTCTAATGACTGAAAGCTCTTCCATATAAAAACCCCTGCACATGGAAACTAGGTGTCAGGGAGAAGTATTTTAGTCTACTCTTCTCCCTGATGTGCTAGTTTCCTATGAATCCTGTAAACCCCTATCCTCAGTGGTACAGCCCACATACAGATTTACTGCCTTCATCTGCTGTTTGGAAGCGCTGGCCAGGCTTCCTCAACCTCGGCCCTCCAGATGTTTTGAGACTACAATACCCATCATCCCTGACCACTGGTCCTGCTAGCTAGGGATCATGGGAGTTGTAGGCCAAAAACATCTGGAGGGGGCCGAGTTTGAGGAAGCCTGCACTAGGCCAAAATACCTCCTTTAGCAAGACGTCTGCAGTCACTTTTGGGTCCTATGTGTCTCCGAATATAACAATATTAGAAGTCTCTCTATAAAACACTAATACTGAAATGACTTGCAAGTATATCTATCCATTGGAGGAGCCATGCGCTCATCAAACACAACTCTGCAGGTCAAGTTTGGGCACAGTGGCATTGGCAAAGAATTAATCCACACAGGACCCCAGTATTTCAGCCTCCATAGTTCTACACTGACAGAAGAAGAGGATGCTCAATTTTTGGATCTCTTCCACTAACAGATTGCTTGTGTAACACTGGCAGGAACAGCCAAGCTAAACTTAGTCCCAGGGACAAGGTATCTTTCAATCTCTCTACCAAACAATCGTCTAGACTTCAAGCCAATTACTTTAAATAGCCACCCAACAACCTTGAAACATCGGTGTACTCCTAGCGCTGAGGGCACTAAGAGACACACAAGGTATGTCTACTATTACTGGGCATGTTTTATGTGGGTGGGCAGGAAATACATTAATGTTTAATAGGGTATTGTATTTTAGTGTTTTATTGGAAGCCGCCCAGAATGGCTGGGGAAACCCAGCCAGATGGGAGGTGTATAAATAATAAATTATTATTGTTGTTACTATTATTATTATTATTATTATTATTATTATTATTATTATTATTAAAGACAATTTTTTAAAACAGAGATAGGTTCAGGGACACCAGCTCCTAGGAGCTGCACCCCTTTGAGCCTCCTCTCCCCTCAATATTTGTTAGCAGGGGGCTGAGCCCCCCTCAATGTTTGTCCAGGTGCGATGCTGTACATGATGCTATCACATGAGCCAGGAACCTGGTGGCTCCTCCTCTTCCTGCCATGGAGAGGAAGTGGTCCCCAGCCTGTGACAGCAGCAGGAGAAGGAAGAAAAGGTGGAGGAGCCACTGGAAATGGAAGCCAAGCTGCAACACAACGCACAAACATCACATGTCACATCCGGGTGTCATACACAACATCGTGCGTGACATCAGCCCCTTCCCCCAGTATCTATTCGGATTCGGGGCACCTGGACGGGACCAAGAATGCTGGCAACTTTAGAACTTACCTGTATGCTCCAGCGTATACATATCTGTGCAGGAGTTCTGCCATATTTCTTTGCAAGCTGAATTACGTCTGGATGACTAAGGGCTTCACCTTTAGCAAGTGGGCAGTAGCCTTCGAAAACAATATTCCTGCTTTGGCAGTAATCCACTAATTCTTGAGGCCTATGGAAAGGGTGGTATTCAACCTTTTATAAAAGAGAAGAAACTTTGATGTTAAAACCATCGCCAGCTTTTAATCTATCACAACTCAAAGGTCAAGCAGCTGAAGTGTTACTTCTTATTTGGCAGAGTGCTAACAGTTTTTAAAAAAAGAGGAAAGAAGAAATTGATATTGATATTTTCTCTTCCCTTCAAAATGCCAGTAAAAAGTCCCTTGAGTGGAAACATGGTACTCTGGAAAATTTGTACATTGGCTGCCAACATCCTCGGAAGTTACAGAGATGCACCAACTCTTTGCAGTAATGTTTGAAGCAGTTTGCTGGGTGCATTAGAACTCTGTCCCAAGACATCCATCATGCAAGATCATTGCCTCTTTCTCCTCCTCCTCCTCCTCCTCCTCTCCCATGTTCCTATGAACAAGAGACTGAGATTACACCGTGTTCACAGAAAATAACAGCCATACATGACCTGCCTATCACCAAAATGCCACTATACAAGTACCTGCCTTCACCTCAGTTGTACAGTTCCACCTCTTTGTAGAGCAAATTCACACAGTTGTTCTTCTACCATCATGAAATGATCTCAGCACATGGCCTATGTGGAGATGAGTCTTGCAGAATAGCCTGGCAAGTATTCACTCATCCCATATGATCAAATTTGACCTCATTTGTAAGGCTTTCATCAAAATCTTCAGTTAGGTTAGTTGGTTGTGCATAAATCTTAACAGAGGGTTACGGGAAGGACCCCCCCCCCCAACGGTGCAGCAGTAGCATGTTAATAAGGGGCAACTTGGGGAAACATAGACTTTCTTAAACAACACACACAGCATGGCTGAGATATCCTTAAAATGGAAAATCCCATTAATTTAAATTTGTAGCAACTTATCCAGTTCTTAAATATATATATTTTAGACAGAGCATACCCATCTCTTCCCTGCTGACATATATGGACTGGTTACACAATGACATTAATCTAGCCAATATTCTGTAAACTTTATGGTATAAAGCAAACAAAAAAGGTCAGGTCCAAGGAACTTAAAGAGTCAAAGGGGGAGAAGTGAAGGAGAAGGGTGGAAGAAGAAAGAGTACCAGGGGCATGAACATAGAAAGATTTAGAAGGGATGGGGAATTGGGCAAAAAAAGTGTGTTGGATGCTGAGGCCAAAAATGGTCCCACTAGGGAAGCTAGTCACTAACAAAAAAAGAAAGAAAGAAAGGAAAGGAAAGGAAAGGAAAAGGACAATATGGTCCTTGATTTCTCATTAGTCTTAATTAGGCTTGTGATTAGTGTGCATGCATGCACACACACACACTTTTAAATGAATAAATATGGTGAAATCTCCATTAGTGGTTATGACTATGCTACCCAAGTTTTGCTAGGGATTAGAGCAGAATGTAAAAGTTTACTCTTTCATAGACTGGGAGAGAGGTGTCACAGTATACCTGCTGACATAGAAACCTGTCCTTTAGTTACAATCGTGGGTCAGGAAAATGTGGAGTTTATTAAAAGAGGAGTGTGGGCAGAAGAAAGAAAAAAGGCTTTGCTGGTGTGTTCTGTTTGTGTGCCCCATCCAAACTGACGTTATTGGTTGCAGTGGCTCAATGATGGTGTCCCACCTCTCAAAATCAACAGTCAGTTCCTCCTGAGGAATAGGAGAATAGGAGGAGGTGACAGGCAAGAAGAAGAAGGACTAAATATGTGTGAATATGTGATGAATATAACTGATATAGGACCCCAAGATTATCGCAACAAGTCATTCTGTGGCAAAACGTAATAAAACGTGAACTATTCTGATGTTACCCCTCCCTGTAATTGAAGCATGGATGATTAAGCAAATCCAAAAAATGACACGGTTCCTGGACAGAAAAACACAAGCCCCTCATGTGCACAAATCCAACATAAATTCTCGGGGGGGGGGGGGGCTGCTTTAGCTGTCACACATCTTCCAGTGACCTAACCGTTTTGCGTACTTTTGATGGAGAAGACGACACGATATCTTAGTTTAGCACCATGACATCAACACAGGGAATGTGGAAAATTTCGTCCACCCCAAGGAGGATGAAGGACTGCTTCCTGTTTCTCATCTTTAGTACATGTTGTCTTTCCAAGCAACAATAGTCAGGAACAATAGCCTGGCATCTGCTCAATCCAGACTCTGAAAAAACCAGGCTCTCAAAGGCTAGGCTGAGTCAGCCTAAACCGACTGTGATCAAAAATGACGGGCTGGATAAGAGACAAGGTTCAAACAGCAGACACATCCATCTCTTCAACCTTTGAAGTTTCTTGACCTCTCTGTGGCATTCAGCACCACATGTTTACAGTTTGCAGAGACGTGATGGGGGTGGCTGGTTTGCCCATGCTGCTTGCACCTGAGCAGGCTATGGGGCATGCCCAGTATTTACTGTTGAAGACTCTGAGGAAGAATGGAGAAGCAATACTCCAGGTGGAGCTTTCAGACTCACCAAATGCCAGAGAACAAACAGTGTGTTATTTCCCAAGGAAGAAAAATGCTGGGGGAAAGTGCAGAAAAGGTCAACCATAAATTATCAGTACGTTGGAGTATCTTGGCATGTGTGTGTGTTTTAAGAAACATGCAGATTATGGAAAGGATGGGATAAGAGATTTATAAAATTATGCATCAGGTGGGAAAAGTTGATAAAGAAGCTTTCTCCCTTTCTTATTGCATTATAGTAGAACCCCTAGGTAAAGGTAAAGGTACCCCTGCCCGTATGGGCCAGTCTTGCCAGACTCTAGGGTTGTGTGCTCATCTCACTCTGTAGGCCGGGAGCCAGCGCTGTCCGCAGACACTTCCAGGTCATGTGGCCAGCGTGACAAGCTGCATCTGGCGAGCCAGCGCAACACACGGAACGCTGTTTACCTTCCCGCTGGTAAGCGGTCCCTATTTATCTACTTGCACCCGGGGGTGCTTTCGAACTGCTAGGTTGGCAGGCGCTGGGACCGAACGACGGGAGCGCACCCCGCCGCGGGGATTCGAACCGCCGACCATGCGATCGGCAAGTCCTAGGCGCTGAGGTTTTACCCACAGCGCCACCTGCGTCCCTAGTAGAACCCCTAGTTTGGAATTATTCAATGAAATGGATTGTTAGGAGGTTCAGGTCTCCTGGCTCTCACTGGATGAAGGACTTGAACTTTGTGTACAGTTTCTGCCCAAACCTTTAATGCTCAAATCAGTACAGTACATAGGCAAAATAGGTGCTATACGTGGCTATTGATCCAACCCTTGGGTTCCACTATATAGGAATGGGGCATGCACAGCTTTAATGTGGGACTGAGTAGCGGCTGTTGCCTTGGGATTTGCCCTCCCTTTGTTGGGTGTGTGGTGCTGGATTCAAGCCCTCTCATGCTCTCCATCATCTCCCCAAAACACCAGTTTGCTAGTCAAAGCCTTCAAACCACTATGCATAGTATACTCACCTGGTTAACGTGCGGGGTTACCTGACAGTCTTCCTTCAGTTGTTCCAAATGAGAAATAAGAAAGTTGCTTACTCCAATAGACCGGCATAAACCTGAACAAAAGCAAAAAGGTGCTACGTGTTTATAACATTCTGCCATGGTGGGAGATAGGAGAGGGGGCTAGTGCACACATTATAACCAGGTGGCCCAAAGAGGGTTGGGTTTAACAGTACTTCGGCCTGTTAAACATGGAAATGGGGTCCACTCCCACATACAATTTCTGTAGTCACTCAGGGAACCCCTGCCATCAGTGAACACGTAGAGGTAAAGGTAAAGGTAAAGGTAAAGGTACCCCTGCCCGTACGGGCCAGTCTTGACAGACTCTAGGGTTGTGCGTTCATCTCACTCTAGAGGCTGGGAGCCAGCGCTGTCCGCAGACACTTCCGGGTCACGTGGCCAGCGTGACGAAGCTGCTCTGGCGAACCGGCACCAGAGCAGCACACGGAACGCCGTTTACCTTCCTGCTATAAAGCGGTATCTATTTCTCTACTTGCACTTAAGGGTGCTTTCGAACTGCTAGGTGGGCAGGAGCTGGGACCGAACGACGGGAGGTCACCCTGCCGCGGGGATTCGAACCGCCGACCATGCGATTGGCAAGTCCTAGGCACTGAGGTTTTACCCAGTGCCACCCGCGTCCCTACTGAACACGTAGAGCCGGCAGACAATTGCTGACACCGTGTGTGTACTTTACCATTTAAAATCTGAATACTTTTGATACCCATATTTAAGTAGTAGAGCATGCCTTGGCTGTGTCCGAATGGCCCTGTGCAAATAACTACCCCTCAGCATCAGTCAGCTTTTTTATGAGATAAGAAAAGGTTGTTACCTACATACAAGCTCTCAGAAGAGGGTGGGCTATAAAAATAAATACATTTTAGGAATGATGAAAATGTATTTATCAAGTGAGGGAAAGATTACACACACCCCAATTTATGCATAATGAGAGTTCTGAGTAACATCATAGGGTATTTTTTTAAAAAAGAACAACACTGAACTTGCAGTTTGACAGCATTATCTGAGGACACAATTCAATCAAGATCCCTTTAGGAAGCAGTTTTATAATCTAAACACACAGGGGGCTCCCTGGTGGATTCAAGCTCCAGGCTAAATTCTGGGAAAAGCTGGTGTAGTGTAAGCAAAGAACAATTGGACTTTGCCAGGTTGAAAAGGAGGAAATGGTGTTCTGAACAGCCTGCCAAAAGCTCAAAAGAAGTGGAACATGCGTAGAAGACTAATAGGGTGTAAGAAAACACAAGGACAAACAATCCAAACAGACTTCTGACTACTTTCAGGTTATTACTGTAAGGAAGACATTCAGGAAAAGAAAACCCACAGAAACTATACTTATGAAGTCAGGAATTAAGAGCACAAATCTATAGCTGGGTTTTGCATTTTCTAACGCTGCCTGCCATCAAAGGGTCATAATTACATGCATGCAGCTCAGCATGCTTCCACAAAATTATGTGTGTATATAGAACTGTGCCAATAGTCCCAGAAACAGCTAAAAAGAAGGGGAAAATTTGCCCTAATTTGCTAAACTAAAGCGACTGTTGCATAAGTGGTTTCATCTGCCATAGGCAAACTGATAACATCCAGAAAGTTTAAGGCAATCTGTTTTCTCTGAATCCATCTCATGTCTTTATTGGCAAGGGTTGCAAGCTTTCAAGCTGCACAGAACTCTTGTTTCAGAATGAAACTATTATATGGGGCAATTATCAGCCATACTGATTTTCTTGTGCTTCACGGCAGTGCTAGATTAATTATCCTGTGTATTCTACAGAATACTGCAATGGAAAAGTACGAGGTCATCCTGCTTCCTTGAACAGTGGAGACAAGGGTAGTTTCCTCCCTTCCCCAGAGTCCTGACGAACAAGGGTCAAGCTCATTGATGGAGGAAAATTTAAGACATGGGTAACAAAACATGGAAGCTACTTAGACAGCCCAAACACAGCACAAGGGGCTTGTGAAGACAACAGTTGGACAGGGAACAATGGGAGAAAGGAATAACTCTGAGCAGCCATCAAAATGATGGGGCATTGTTCTTGGCTAAGAAGCAGCCATGCACTAATTTTTATTTCTGTTTTAGAGTGCACATTATGGTAAAGTGAGCAGGTTCTGGTCCCGTAACCCTACCAGCCCAACAAAAGATGTTTTAAAAACAATTTCTAACG
Source organism: Podarcis gaigeae (assembly GCF_964106915.1). Taxonomy (NCBI): domain Eukaryota; kingdom Metazoa; phylum Chordata; class Lepidosauria; order Squamata; family Lacertidae; genus Podarcis; species Podarcis gaigeae. The sequence goes on along the minus strand of NC_139682.1, from coordinate 76,652,340 downwards.
CTGTATGGAACCTACCTAACAACCTTCAGTTAAGTTCACCCTCGAATAAATCTGAATGGTGTTCACGCTTCTGCCACTGTAGAATTCCTGGGAGAAGAAAGTTCTCCAGAAAAGGTTTGTTCAGAGAAAACCTCTCTCTCTTAACCAAACGCTTCAGATGAAAAACAGGAGGTGGCTAGTTCCATCACACCCTAGTTATGAGCTTACTTGCAGTACCTCTTTATTGGGTAAAAGGACTGAATGGACCTTTCATTTGAGGCAGTACACAAAGTATTATATTTTTTTTGAATAGCAAGAGACAGACCGTTGGTTCCAAAGTTCACATAGCTCACTTCCCCAAGAGCACAGGGTAGACAACAGCGTTTTACTTCAATAACCTCTCTATTATAACAAATATTATAAAGCTTTTAAAACATGAAGTAAACGTCTCTCTCTCTGTGTGTGTGTGTGCACCCACCCACCAAAAAAATGCCATTAGGATCTCCTAAGATACGATCCTGTTTAATAAATGAATTGGCAATATGATCACTCACAACTTATGAACAGACTGCTTACCAAATTAGACTTTGCTTGGATAAATATGACAATATTTGGAATGTGTTTATCCAAAATGTATAATATGCTATTAATATGTATTCAGATAAAAATTGCAACTTTAGAAAAGAATGTATGGGTTAGGGTATTTTTTTGCACATATCCATATATTATTTCTTTCACGACACGTTTTTGTGCCTTTTCATTTTTCTTTTTGTTCATTTTTCTTTGTATCCCTTCATTTATTTAAAATTGAACACTTTTCAATAAAATATTAACACCAACAAACCTTTAGGAGCCAAAGCAAACAGCAGAAGATCGAAGCTCAACATTCCCAACTTTGGAAACCAGAGTGTACGCAAATTCCAAAAGATACCTTCAACAATGTCATTGCATGAAAAAGCCCTAAATCCATATTGAGGCTGAGAGAAAAGGGGCTTTTTCCAATGGCAACATTTGAATAGCAAACGTCTTGGACCACAACAGCAGCCTCTTAACTGCTACATGCACTGTGTTTACGGACATGATAGGCTGGATCTTTTGATTGCTCTTAGGGACTGCGATATGACACAGAAAAGGAGTCAACCTTAACGCATGATGAGGCTCAAGACTAGCAGCACTTTATCAGGGAAGGCCAGGACTTTAATGTGTTGCTGCACCGAAGCTTGAGGGAGCCGACAGCTCCCAGAACACGGAGGTAGCATAAATCCAGCGACCTCTCGCTCGTGAAAAGGTGAAAACGGAACAGACACAAGTTAATCTGAAAAATACAGCATGAGACAATTTCGAAAGGATTATTAACATGCTAATGAATTGGCACACAGCCACCCTATGCGTGGAATCACCACTGATTTGTCTTGTCACGGGAATCATACATAAATGGAACAGCTAGAGGGAAGGAACTCCTCGTCCGTCTCAAACAGCTGTGTTGTCGAGCTCAGCATGCTTGCATAATTCCCATTAATGCTAATAGGATTCGGGGATGTATAATGGGGTGGACACCTACCTTGATCCGGGATTTAAATATAAATTTATATTAACATAAAAGGAACATTTGCAATTCAGATGCAGCGCTCACCATACCATTTGCATGCTAGAGAGGAGCAGCAAAATATAGCAATGCATCAATTTTACTTGTTATATATATGTGAGCTGCACGCATTCATACGCGCAAGTGGCAATATATAGCCTTTAAATCGGTAGATACCTTGCCCTGAAGGTCCTGGAACGAGGAAGATGTTCACAATATGAGGCCATTTCCCCGAAATGTCCGCGTTCACCATGCACAGCCAACTTGAATGTACCTGCAACATACTTCAATGAAGAAACACATAAAAGCATTCTTCATGGAAATATATTACAAGTATATCCGTCCATTGGGGGGCGTGGTCTAATCATTGGTTGTGCATAGGCCTGGCCAATGTATTGATACATCATCCTGCAGACTGTCTTGCCAGAATGGTGCATGCTCTAGTTATCTCCCACTTGGACTACTGCAATGCGCTCTACGTGGGGCTACCTTTGAAGGTGACCTGGAAACTGCAATTAATCCAGAATGCGGCAGCTAGGGTGGTGACTGGGAGTGGCCTCCGGGACCACATAACACCGGTCCTGAGAGATCTGCATTGGCTCCCAGTACGTTTCTGAGCACAATTCAAAGTGTTGGTGCTGACCTTTAAAGCCCTAAACGGCCTCTGTCCTGTATACCTGAAGGAGCGTCTCCACCCCCATTGTTCAGCCCGGACACTGAGCTCCAACACCGAGGGCCTTCTGGCGGTTCCCTCATTGCGAGAAGTGAGGTTGCAGGGAACCAAACAGAGGGCCTTCTCGGTGGTGGCGCCCGCCCTGTGGAACACCCTCCCTTCAGATGTGAAGGAAATAAGAAGTGATCTTCTTTTTAAAAGACATCTGAAGGCAGCCCTGTTTAGGGAAGTTTTTAATATTTAATGCTGTATTGTTTTTAACACTTGATTGGAAGCCGCCCAGAGTGGCTGGGGAAACTCAGCCAGATGGGCGGGGAATAAATATTATTATTATTATTATTATTATTATTATTATTATTATTATCCAGGACCAGTTTGAGGGCCAGAGCACAATAGTGCCTTCACCCTGCGGTATATCATGGGTGGTGCTTGCCTGCTGCCCAGCGCCTAACCTTCCTTCTCCAGCTGCCTCCTTCCTCCCTGCGACAGGCGCTGGCGGCAGTGGGAGTGGCAGCAGTGTCACCCCAGCACCTCGCAGAGCCGGGGCTGATGCTCCTTGCTCCTCCCTCCATGCACCACACGCCGGAGGGAGCTGCGGCGGTTTCGCCCCGGCACCTTAGACGGTTGGTGCTCCTTCCTTTCCAACACTGCAGTGTATCGCTATGCACTGGTGATACATCACAACATTGAAAGAAGGTGAAAGACTTCTGGGAAATGATTTATAATGAATTGAAAAAAATGTTGAGATATACATTTATTAAGAAACCAGAAGCCTTTTTACTTGGAATAATGGATTACTTGGATTTGCCCAAAGAAGATGTCAGATTGTTTCTGTATGCCACAGCTGCAGCTAGAATTTTGTTGGCCAAAAATTGGAAATCACAAGAAGTACCAACAGCGGAGGAATGGCAGATGAAGATGATGGATTTTTTGCAGCTAGCTGATCTGACCGGAAGAGTCCGCGACCAGAAGGAGGAGGAGTATCAAGAGGAATAGAAGAAATTCAAAGATTATTTAGTTAAATATGTTAAGATAAATTAAATAGAATTACTTGCGAGAATCAGATTGGCCTAGGATTTAAATATGTGATGTTGTAGAATACTTTGGATAAAAGTTAAAATGAAAAGAAAGAAAGAAAGAGGTTAATGGACCAAGTAAATTTTATGTGAAACTAGTTTTGGAAAACTACTACAATGATATATATGGAAACTCAGCCAGGGGGATTTGAGGAAGTCACCCAACAATGATAACAAAAGTGGAATTCTAACAGTTAGGATATATGTTTGTTTGTTTTTTGATGTTTTTTGTTTATGTTTGTGGACATGCTTGTTATAAATTTGGAAAATTTAATTTAAAAAATTGAAGAAAAAGAAAAGCTGATATCGCCCAGCCCTAGTTCTGTGTGTTATATATGGACCCTCACTGCCTATTGCACAGCATCCACTACACCCCTGTTGTCAGACATATGCTGACAAATGACAAAAAACCTCATACAGGTGACTGGTTGTTTTTTTAAGTGCTTAGAAATTCAGAAACTTCACCTGCCAATGTGCACTTGTGATCCTTAGTTCAGACACAACTGCATGCCGTCAATGGCACTCCAGCTTCTAAAAAGAGCAAGCAGTATTTTAGTAGATAGCAAAGGAAATATTTGCAATGTGGCTTTTTACACAGTTGTGTTAATATTATCACTTTTAACTACACTGTCCTTTACAGGTTCCTACCCAAAGGAGCTTATAATCTAAAGTGAGACTTAATTTTGCTACAGTCCCAGCAACACAAAGAGCCGAGCGAAGGGCAGCCTGAAAGACAATGCAAAATCCAGGGGGAGATGGAGATGTCCTAATTCTTGGCTTCCAAAAGGCATTTGGAAAGTAGACCCGTTAATCTTGAGCACTGGGCTGTTTGACAACTTTCATTTAAACTAACGATCATGTGCTCAATATGTGTCCTGTTAATTGGGTTACAACCCACGACGCAGCAGTTTGCATAATTTGAATTTAATCTGCGAGAGCAGGTCAAGCTCCCAGAGTTTAGGCCTATGGCGGAAGAGAAAACAAGTAAATAGATTCACCATGGTCCACACAACTAATAAATCAATATTTCAAAAGAAGCCTGGAACAAAACATTGCTTCCAATTGTAATATGAAAGGGAATGGGGCAAAGATGTTCCACTTTGTATTGAAAATCTTAACTGACGTTGACTTGAAGAATGAAAGAACTTACAAGAGCTGGCAATGAGAACCGTAGAAGATACAAATGTATTTTAAAGTGTGGGTTGCTGGTAGATCGCTGTCCTGCTCTAAGATCAGAGTTTAATTCCCCAAAGCAGATTATTTTTCAGTGGTCTGCTCATTTTAGTTTCAGGTTTCTTAATAAAAGATAATAGTTACATCTCTATCCTTTTTTAAGCCGCTAGTTTCTCATTTGTTTGGTTTCAGGCTGGGTTTCCCAAGTTTGCTTTCCATTATGTCAAGAATGCAACTGGTTCAAGCCTCCCCAGACCCAAGCAAAATGGGGTTTGTAGTGCTCAGTGTGGGCACAAGACTGGTTTCATGGAAGCATAGAGTTGGAAGGGGCCACGTGGGTCATCTAGTCCAACCCCCTGAAATGCAGGAATCTTTTGCCTGACATGAGGCTTGAACCCACGACTGTGAGATTGAGAGTCTCAGGCTCTACCAACCCGTATGGGTTTCATAGCTTGGGGGAAGATTTTAATTTCCTTACACCATCCCTCACAATTATGGCATCGCATGAAAAAACTTGAATGGTTGAAACTCTGTTGGTTGAAAGAGTGGGTGAAATTAGAAAACACGGAACTGTTGGATTTGGAAGGATTTGATAACAGATTCGGTTGGCACGCATATTTATGGTATGATAAGAAAAAAGCTCATAAAGGTTTTGAAAACCACATCTTTCGAAGATCTCTCACAGAAGTTTGGGAGAGGTATAAAAACCTATTGGAACCGAAAATACCACATTGGCTGTCTCCGTTGGAGGTGATGAGTGTAAGGAAGATCAATATGAGGGGGAAGTGGATAACATACGGGAGTTTAACAATGAAAGAAGGAGGTAAATGGAAATTGAAACCGTATGAGGAAGTAAAAGAATATGTTAATGATTGACTGCACTACTTTCAGGTTAATGAAATGTTTAAAAAAGATGTTAGAGAAAGAGGTTTTTCTGATAAAGAATCAAAGTATCAGCAAGAAATATTGAATAATGATTTCAGAATTTTATCTAAAATGTATAAATTGCTGCTGGAATGGTATACAAAGGATGAGGAGGTTAAGTCGGTTATGATTCATTGGGCCAAAGACTTTGGATATAATATACAATTAAAAGACTGGATAAAATTGTGGAATGAAGGAATGAAATTTACTGCCTGTACTGCAATAAAAGAAAATGTGATGAAAATGATATATAGATGGTATCTTACACCAGTAAAGTTAGCAAAAATGTATAAAGTAAGCAATAAATGTTGGAAATGTAAAGAAAAAGAGGGAACATTTTATCATATGTGGTGGGAGTGTAAAAAGGTGAAATGCTTCTGGGAAATGCTATATAACGAGTTGAAAAAAATGTTGAAATATACATTTATAAAGAAACCAGAAGCATTTCTATTAGGAATAATGGGAAATGAAATTAATAAGAAAGATTGGAAATTGTTTTTGTATGCAGCAACAGCAGGAAGAATATTATTGGCCCAAAAATGGAAACAAGAAGAACTACCTACGATTGAAGAATGGAGGATGAAACTAATGGACTACACAGAACTTGATAAACTAACAGGAAGGATCCGGAACCGGCGAGACCAGAAGTTCACTGAGGACTGGACTAAATTTACAGATTATATGAAAAGTATATGTAATGACCAGATAACGTTTGTAAGTTTACAAGAAGTTCTGTGAAGAATTAATAGTAGAAATATTGTAGAAAAAGAAAAAGATAGGATAAGTTATTATTATATTGCAATATTAAATAGGGAATGTGTAAGAAGTGATTAAGATGGAGAATTATCAGACGAGCTGATGGAAGTCCAAAAAGATTGTGTTGGTGATAAATAATTTTACATTGGAATATATATATATATATATATATATATATATATATATTGCTTTCGTAGATTTTCACGGGTACAGGAATGCAGGTTTTGGTGTCCTCGGGTGTCTTCCCGTGTAAAAGTTGGGGTGTCTAGGCGACGTTTCGACGAGGTCTCACTCGTCATCTTCAGGCTGGTGCTTTCGGCTTCTTGTTACTGGAACAGAGCAAATATATATATTTGCTTTCGTAGATTTTCACGGGTACAGGAATGCAGGTTTTGGTGTCCTCGGGTGTCTTCCCGTGTAAAAGTTGGGGTGTCTAGGCGACGTTTCGACGAGGTCTCACTCGTCATCTTCAGGCTGGTGCTTTCGGCTTCTTGTTACTGGAACAGAGCGGGATCTCAATGTTTGAGTTCCTATAAATACTGTAGAGGGGGTGTGGTGTCTAGCCTCCAATGTTCTGGGCAGAGAGGAAGTTCCCAGGCTAGTGTACCTTTTCTTCTTTTGTTCCTTAATTACTTGAGAGATACCTTGAGTGATTTCTTGAGTGATATCCTGAGTACCACTTAGGTGGGTCATTAGGTGTGGATTAGTTGCTAAAGTCTTTGTGTCTTGACCTCTTGAACTTTGTGAAGAGTTTTCCTGAGAAGATGGCTGTATTGCACTTAGTTGTGCTTTGGCTTGGCTTCGTGTATAGGGGCGAGCTGTGGTTTTGTGGCTTGTGTCAGCCAGATCTGTGTAGGGATTGCAGGGGGGTGCAGCATCCGGAGGTGCCACCATGGATTGGCTACTGGATGGTGTCAGTAATTCATCTGTGGAGAGGGTCTGGGTTTGGGTCTGGTGTGGTTGATTGGTGTTGGCGTTCTGTGTGCCTCTGGATCTGGTGTCAGTTTTTGTGGGGAGGGCTAATTTCCAGATGTCTGGCAAGCGGGATGTGTCGTCACGCTTGTTCATGTTGTGAGGGTGTTTCTCTATCTCGATGGCTACCATGGCAGGAAGGAGGTATATAAATGCAGTCATTCCATCATTTGACAGCCGTTTACTCAATCTGTTTTTCAAAATACCAAATCAGCTTCCTTTTCTGTCAAAGAGGAAGTTGAAACGTACACGTGCTGCTGTGTTTCACATCTCAAAACAGCCTTTTAAAGAATAGCCTTTGACAACTTTTATGACTAGCTTTACTAAATACTAATAATGATACCCACCCATCACAATAGGGTCCCAGGTCATGTTATAGTAATTTAAATGCACAATATTAAAAACAGTTTCAAGCAAATTCTTGTGATGGATTGGGCTGCTGGGGCATGCTCTCAATTGCTCTTCTGATTGTTCAAGTTGCCTCACGGGCATGAAAGAGATGCAGACATGGATTCTTCCAGCTTGCTCTTTTCCCTATCCCGTCACCCACTCTGACCCGCTGCAGGGCAGAATGAGAGTCCTGCTTGCTCCAGAGGGCCAGATAGGCAGGGGAACCAGGGAGAGAAGGACAGGCTGTATCAGGTATGCAGTTGCAGGCAGGCTGTAATATTTTGGCTGCAATCTGGAAACTCTAGTGACTTGACAGACTCATGTTAAAGTTGCTCTCCAGCCAACATCATAATTGTCTCGAGATGGGGGAATGATATTAAAATTAATATTAAAATTAATGTAAATTTAATTTGAAATTAAAATTTCAAATCCCCACTGAGCCATGAAGCTTGCTGACAGTTTAAGGGCTCATGAACTCAGAATTGTAGAGTTGGAAAGGACCCCGAGGGGCATCTGGTCCAACGCCCTGCAATGCATCAACGACAGATGGCCACCCAACCTCTGCCTAAAAAGCTCCAATGAAGGAGAGTCCTCTACCTTCCAAGGTAGCCCATTTATACAAAGGTGAAAAACTTTAAAAAAATACGTGGAGCTAGATCCGTCATGGATATACAGTCGTATCTCGGGTTACAGACACTTAAGGTTATGTCTTTTCGGGTTGCGGACCATGAAACCAGGAAGTACCAGAACGGGTTGCTTCCAGGTTTTGGCGGTCACGCATGTGCAGAAGTGCTAAATCGCGCTTTGCGCATATGCAGACACGCCGAATTGCAACCCACACGTGCACAGATGCGCCGCTGCGGGTTGCAGATGTTGCGGGTTGCGAACGTGCATCATGTTTGCAACCCGAGTGTCCACTGTATTTTGCTCATGTTCAAAAAAATCCAAAGTGGCGGCGGAGGTTAACCCCAAGCTAGTGGACATTCATTCATTCATTCTTTTTTTTATGTTGCTTTTCTACCCTCCCCCCCCCCCAGTGCTCAAAGCATCTGACAACAATACATTTGAAAATCAAATGCAAAAAGAATTTGCTAATGACATAGCAAATCACAGTAGCAAATATTATAACATACAAAAGCATTTTCAGAACTGTAAGTATAACAAGATTACATAAACAACACCCAGCATCCAATAACAAAAACAACAATAAACTAAAAATAATTTACAGTTTCACCTTGGTCCCAAGAGCTCCCTCCCCCCCCCCCCATGTTGCTCAGGGTCCCTTTCCTGGAACAACTTGCAAGGCTTCCAATCGCAAAGGGCAGTACATCTGGAAACAGACCTCCTCCCATGATGTCCCCCCTGCTGGCCACATGCCATTTCAAGAAATCAGATTTGTTACCTAACTAATTTGGGGGTTTCTCAGTCATGACACGCTCAGCAGGCCTCTTGGAAGAGGTGGGAGCGTGCAAATCACAATTTCTCCCAGACTGCACCCAAATTTCCAGGGTGTTCCACAACAAGTAGGAAAGGCAGTTCCACTGGGATGAGTTTGGGAGTCCATCAAATTGCCTGACCTCACCACCTCCTTGGGCCAGCCCAGCAGGAAATGAGGCTGAACACTTTGAATGCTGCCACACTGCATTTTCTTGCCAGAAAAAGCTTCAAAACAAACTTCATGTGAAGATTAAAAAGAAAAAGGAGGAGGGGACCTTCAGAGTAAGATGGACAAGCTGATCTCTTACCAGCAAAGATTTGTAAATAAATGCTCTCAGCACCCGAGCTTTGTTTGATTACAATAGCTTGCCTTATCTCTCTTGAACACTGACATGGGTGTTTTTATCAAGGCTTTCAAGCCTTAACTGTACTAAGTTCAGACATCAAAACACTTTTTAGAACTTTTACTAGCTCTTAACAATTTCCTTAGGCGATGTTGCCTCCCTCATCGCACGCCAAAGCAAAATATGCTGCAGAAACAAGCTTTGAATTTGTGAGTCATCACTTTTCTCCTGGCACAGGCTCTGTATCAAAATGAATAATAGGCAGGCATTCAACAGGTGTAGCCTTTCCTGAGATGGGGATTGTGTGTGTGTGTGTGTGTGTACACTGGGCGAATTTCTGCATTGTATGCAACTGTAAACATTCATGTGACACAAGAAGTCATGCAATTCAAACTTGTTACACGATTTCAATTTGTGGGACTGCGTAAGGAAACTTCCAGCAGAAAGAGGGGTTCTGCATGGCAACAGAAAAAGTCATCAAAGTGAGAAAGTGTTGAATTTTGCCTGCAAAGGAAGAATCAAAAGTGCAAAGTGAACTTTTTCCTAGGTTTACTATGGTGATATACAGTATAGTGTAGAGTATATACTATGAGATATTTCACATTAGGCAGCGGCATAACTCCTGTAGAAAGGGAGAGATTATACAAGCAATCAGTTGAAGGAAATTAGATGTCTACCATATAGAGAACTTGTTTTTTAAAAAATAAAAAGTATTTTTTAAAAAAAATAAATCCATTATTGTAAAAGGTGCCAATTGGACAATTCACACTGAAAAGTTGTGCAGAAATCTTTTACTTAATTACCCACATCTTTGCTTACAAAAATGTGTAGCTTCCTGTCATGCTTCTTAAAAGCTGCTTTGCAAATCATTACTGTTTAACTGAATGCCATGTGAGACTTGAGTTTGTTTTCTTGAAGAGATACCATCATACTGCATCCCTTATCTGATCAAACGGGGTGTGGTGCAGCAGATATCACTCATGAACCACCTCCAACCACAGGAGGAAGCTCTCACCTACATGAATCTACATGAATCTCTATTGTACTATTACTTTAAAAAAAAAAAAAAGGCCTAAGGAATTCAAAAGTTAGTCCTGTGGCAAAAAACCCCCTGCTCCCTCACAGGAATGAGCGAGCATCCATTGCTCAATTCCAAAATAAGTTGGGCTGCTCAAATCGAATGTTTTATGAGCATCTGCAGCCTCCCCTGCCAGTCCCTTGCCCTCCTCACCTAAGAGAGGAAACATGCATCAAATGAAACTTCGCCCCACCCCAGCCCAGTCCACAATGGGGACACAGGACAACTCAAAGTAAGCTGGCCTATCTCACAAGCCTGCATCTCAAGGAAACTCTTTCCATACCAAACCGCCCTCGCCCAGCAGCGGCCGAGAAATTAAAGCACAAGTTGTTGCTCTTTATTGCGGGTATTTACAGCCCAGTCTTCCAGCATATGTGCAGGCCTGTTTAAATAGTCAGAATCCACAAAATCAATTAACAGGACCCAGCAGCCGCATCCATAGGGCAACCTTTGGATTATATTCCTGCTGTTTTTCTCTCCGCAACAACCCATCAACAGCGAGCAGCTCCAACAGCGGCTGTGGGTTTGTAGCCCAACACTGAGAGTACAGTCATACCTCGGGTTGCGAACGCTGCGAGTTGCGCTTTTCCGGGTTACAGACCGCGCTGAACCCGGAAGTAATGGAATGGGTTACTTCTAGGTTTTGGCGCTCGCACATGCGCAGAAACACTAAAGTGTGTCACGCGCATGCGCAGCGCTGTGGGTTGTGAACGCTGCGGGTTGCGAATGTGCCTCCCGCACGGATCATGTTCACAACCCGAGGTTCCACTGTACTCAAAAAGGCACCAATGGTAGCTTTTTGAGGTTGAGGGGCAGGCAGGGAAGTTCATGTTTGGGCCACTCACCAGACTTGATGGTCCAAGAAAGGCTCCTTAGCTATAAGGACACCAGAGTGGAGGGAGGTTAAAGTCCCTCTCCCTGTTTGCCTCCTTCCTGCCACTGCTGTTACATGCCAAGGTTAAACTATTGCTTAAATTACAAATCCCGAAACCTCAGAGGCTATCAAAGACCATCTTCCTTAATTTCTCAAGCAGGCAGGCGCGAGGGGAGACGTTTATAAATAGCTTGAATTGCAGCTTTTTTAGAGAACATTCCCATTAACTTTTATGACTCTTAAGTCACATTCTCATTCTGTTCTTGGAATGCCCCATTCTTTTCAAGCATAAACAAATGGAAAACCCTTTAAAAAACAACAACGTACGCTTAGAACACAGTTTTTGTGACAATCAAAATCAACTCCTAGAACAACTGTGTAATAAACCATAGTGGTTGATTATTACTGTCTTTTTAAAAAAATAAAATAAAAAAACCTAGAAAGCGTGAACAAGCAGATTTAATAAATGCATTTCATTGCTTTCACTCAGTCTTGTAATTTTTGCTCCTGATCAAAAGCCTCATCTTCCAGTGTTCTTTTTCATAACTCCACGTGTTTTAATTTTGCTAATTGTTCACACTTCTACAGTATGCTTTCAAAGGGTCAGTGAAAAAGGTTTGAATCCTTGTTTGAGGTACTGAATAAAATACGGATATAACTGGGCCTGCATGAGGTGGTTGGTTGTTTGGACAGTATAGCTCACCAAGTGAGTCTACAGCTGGGGCAAGACTTGAAATAAGTTCTTCCCATCTTATCATCTTACAGCACAATCCTGTGCATCTGTAAACATAAGTTGTTCTACTGTAAGTCAAAGGGGACTTACTCCTGTTTAAGTAAGTTTAGAATTGAAAGCTTGGTCACATTGCTACACAAGCACTCAGATGTGGAAAATAAGTGATCAATTAGAAGGAACAATGCTTTTTTTTAAAAAAAAAAAAAAAACTGCTTATAAACCCCAGGCCAGGGCCATAAGTCAAAAGGGATGATTAAGCATTATCTGAGTGTCAACTGAAACTTTAGTGGTTAACCATGCAAGCAAATTATTTAATCATTTCTTCCCTCATGGGGTACTGCCTATAAACCTCCAAATTTATTAACATTTGCATATCACTTCAGAAACACATGGCCAGAGGTTCAAATTTTCTGCATTGCTTGAGGCAGAAAGGGGTGATTTGTGGGATGCAGGATCCGATGGACCAGATAACAGAAGACTCAGGACAGAAAGGCTACTTTAATTGGAATGAGATTTACGTGACGTTAATTTAAATAATGTAGCTTAGGGTGGAAATTGTGTTCGGCATCCATAGGTTCTGTAATGAAGTTTCACGCAGGGGTGATAAATTGAGGATGTGCCTAACATACAGTTTTAAATCCTGACGTTTCGTTCGGCCTAGGTGCAGATAAACAGCCAAGTTAAATTAATGCACATGATGAAGGAAACAGTAGAGAAGGGGGGCACGAGTTGGGGGGGGGGAGAGATTCAGTTCAAAAATCTCCCAAAGAGATGCTTTGTAAGTTAATTAACCTGGGGGTGGGGGGAGGGAGAGAGAGAGAATCAAGTTTCAATTCCTCGTTCAGGCAGTCAACTAAAACCCTTGCCCCAAACCACCAACAGAAAATTGTTACACCAATAATATCCCCACCATCACCACAAGGGCTCCTTGGTCCCAATTAGTATCAGCTTTGAACAGTATTGGTAAGGCTCTGAGAATCTGCAACCAGACCCACAAACCCACTGTAACAAGAGTACTTGGGTTTGATGCCATGACACGAAGCTACTTCAGTTCAGCGGCCTTGCCTTTTTTTGGCATTCAATTCCATTTGAAAGCAACGACAAGACTCTGGTGTTTCGGAAAACGTTCCCTCCTCCTCTCCCCTCCTCCTCTCCCCGATTACAGTCATAGGAAAAAGAAAACACCCTCTTTGAATTCTGTGTTTTTACATATGAAGACATAATAACAAACCTCTGTTCTTTGGCAGGTCTTAAAATTAGGTAAATACAGTGGTACCTCGGGTTAAGTACTTAATGTGTTCCGGAGGTCCGTTCTTAACCTGAAATTGTTCTTAACCTGAAGCACCACTTTAGCTAATGGGGCCTCCTGCTGCCGCCGCGCAGCCGGAGCACGATTTCTGTTCTTAACCTGAAGCACTATTTCTGGGTTAGCGGAGTGTGTAACCTGAAGCGTATGTAACCCAAGGTACCACTGTACAACCTCAGATGAACAACAACAAATGACATATTACACTGTGTCATGATTTATTTATGGCTCTAGACTTGGGGTATCCAATGACACTGAGGTGGGCTGTTCTCTTGATAACCCACTTGGTCCTTCCCCTCGGGTCTAGGTCACCACCCCCCAATCTGCTGTGTCCCACTCCAGGGTCAGAGTCCTTCAATGGGTCCTGCTCACGATTTCCCTCTGTGTTGGGCCTGTCCCACATCAGACACCTCTGATCCCCAATCTCTTCCCACTCCTTCTCCCCACTGGACATTTCCAGAGAGCTCCAGACAGCAATGCTGCTTCTCATTCCCACCATCACCATCTTATGGAGGCCTACTCTGAAAAGACTGTCTTTAGGCCTCTTCTTCACTGGACCAAGAAAGGAGCAAAGTTCATCAGGATTGCTAAGTGTTCAGGTGTTTAAAAAGCACTGCAGGGAAAGGGTAACAAAACTCCAGAGTGGAGCACTGTTCTGTGACACTTCCGAGGCCTGGTATGAATGATATCAGAACATAGCTGTCAACTTTTCCCTTTTCTTGCGGGGAATCCTATTCGGAATAAGGGAATTTCCCTTAAAAAAAGGGAAACATTGACAGCTATGCATCAGATTGCCCTAAGATATATCCCGAGTGGAAAAGATGGTGAAAATGTGTCGTGATATCCCAACAGAAACACTCTCTGCATTTTTGCAACTGTGAAAAAAATCAGCAGCAACTATCAAAGCCACCCCACCTTTCTCATACAACTCTTCCATGGCTTGCCAGGTCTCTGCTCTGACTTCTCGATTGCTTTTACCGGGGATGTGCGAGTCAGGCCAATGCACCAAGTAAAGATCTAAAAAGAAAAAAGAAAATCCAATGTTGCTTTTCATGAACAAATCACACCAAACTTGTTTTAAAGAACCATAAAGCTCCCAATGAAAAAGTAAACCTGTTGAATTGTAAAGAAAAGTAAAGCTGTTGAATTGGGGAGTTGCAGTCTCCACCTGTGAACCACTAGTACAAAACACCGAATGGTGCAACCTCTGCTAGTTTTAATGCAATTTCAGTGCAAAAGTTCCAGTGAAGCAGCCTTAATATGCAGGTAAGCCCAGTTTCCTAGATGCTCAAAGACACAGCCACTCCGCAGACAAAAAGCAGTATACAAAAGCAGTTTTGTGCTGAGCTTGAGAAACTGCAACATCCCAAGCCGAATGACTTAGCAGCCCTGAGAACTGCAAGACCTCTGGCCTGTTCCAATATGTGGGGCTTTCATCCTTCCTCGAATCAGTGCCTCCATGATTCTGCATGCAAGCTGCATCTTGGATGTCGTTGGTTCTTTCAGTGCATACATTCAAGTTGCATTTTGCAGGGTGAATATATACAAGTGAGGGGAAGTATACTGGCAGTAAAAAATCACATGTTCAATTACTGTACAAAGAGGCTCTTCACCTCAGCACAACAGAGAGTATCTTAAGCATCAAGTTTGTTGGGTTCCTTAGAAGTCCTTTCAGGCACTGGCACACCGGAGATTGTCATAATTTGTGCAGTATTTATACAACAAAGCAACACAACTTTGGATGTCCCAAGGTGAACATATTACATGCTTATAAACCCCTCCCTCCCCATCTTCTTGAAATACCTGTCAGAAAAAAACAAACCAGGAATCTTCGTGGGAGCTTCATTAACTATGAATCCCAAAACTGAAGATAACCTCCCAACTGGTGCCAAAGTTTTGTAGTCGTTCTGAAGCATGAACCCAGGTTTAACACATTTTAATCTTATTGTATTGGGTACTCTGCACACTGCTTAGAGACGAATGTGATTAAGCAGTATACAAACTGCTGAAATAATTAATAAAGAAAATCCCCATCATGGGATCTATTTTTGGTCACGTTGATGCATGGCGAAACATCAGGAGCGTGTTACGGAATGTCGGGAACTGGCTTTTCAAATTAATAAACAGGAGAGTGTTTAACAAGTCTTACACCTTACTCACCCTAACAGCTATGAGCAAATCGTTATTATTTTTCTCTTTTTACTGGTGAAGGTCTGAGGGTTGACCAAAGCCACCTACCCAATTTACAGGTGAACTCAAGGTCCAAATCTAGTCCTCTACCCACATGACCACAGAGGTCCAAATGAGATGACCAGAGATTTTCAGTGCGTTGTTTCTTATGGGCAAAGTTCATAATGTCCCCTTTACCACCAGATAGGAAAAACAGCCACTTAGTCACATGAGAGCTGGTGGAGGAGTTCCATCATGCTTTTAATAGCAATAAGACACATGCACAAATGGATGGACTGAGCTGAGGAGTGAATGGAATCCTGTTCTGCTGCTGACACTGCAGTAGTGTGAGCAAATGCTTAGTCATCATTTGGAGTGGCTTAATGTGCAACCTCAGCAAACAGCATTAGAAATATATTTTTTTGTCTTTAAAAAAAAAAAGGAGGGGCCACTTCTCTTGACTCTTTGCCCTCTCATATGTCTAGCAATTATGACATATGCATACATTCCATCAAGCATGATTGGTGTGGATATCTGTGTCCACGCTCCTCTTTAGAAATAATTCAAATATAAGTGATCCCACTTTTAAAATAAATGGGGAGCGCATAAAAAAATGCAAGCAGCCACTATTGACAGCAGCACGTACTTATGCTAAGGGATGCACACCCAAGTACAGGAAGTCAACTGAGAATTGGTTCTAGCACCACTGACCAAAATAATAATTTCAATTCTGCTCTATGCTTTGAACAGGCTTTGAAAAGAGTCCTGCTGCAGGCTAATATGCTGTTTTTTCTTGCCCTTTGGGGTTCATTATGTTGTTCTGTTTGTTCTTCTTAATGCTGCCTTTTAGGTATTATTTCAACTGCAAGCCACTTTTGAAAGCCTGAAAGGTGGGTTATCCTTTGCAGAGCAATAATTGTCTGAAAAGCAGGATAGAAATACAGTAAATAAATATACAAACCAACCAAAATCTTTAAAAGGAAACCATGATTCTATCCAAAGTTAAGCAATTCTCGTCTTTGCAATACTTATGCATATGTGGCAATATGATCCACTGAACTCAGTGGAACTTATTTCCAAGTAAATGCATGTCGGATTGAACTGTAAGTCCCACTGATCCCTATGGGAATTATGTTTAACTCTCCTACTGAAATCAAGCCTTAGAAAGATCGTGTCTACATGTTTTAAGCCCCAGCATTCAGGGTTTTATATATATATATATATTCAATATATATATTTGAAACTAAGCCTTAAGATTCAAGTGTTTCCTGGACTCAGTATTATCTGCAGCAGAATAAAACTGCTATTTCACTATGCAAGAAGCGCTGTAGCTTTTAGCCCAACACAACAGCTATGCACCAAAAAGTGAGAAGGAAGCCAACATTCTTCAGACACGCATCTTCTGCTCACTACAGGCAATCAAATTAATGTTAAAGGTAAAGGTAAAGGTACCCCTGCCCGTACGGGCCAGTCTTGACAGACTCTGGGGTTGTGCGCCCATCTCACTCAAGAGGCCAGGGGCCAGCGCTGTCCGGAGACACTTCCGGGTCACGTGGCCAGCGTGACATCGCTGCTCTGGCACGCCAGAGCTGCACACGGAAACGCCGTTTACCTTCCCGCTAGAAAGCGGTCCCTATTTATCTACTTGCACCCGAGGGTGCTTTCGAACTGCTAGGTTGGCAGGCGCTGGGACCGCGCAACGGGAGCGCACCCCGCCGCGGGGATTCGAACCGCCGACCTTTCGATCGGCAAGCCCTAGGCGCTGAGGCTTTTACCCACAGCGCCACCCGCGTCCCCAAATTAATGTTACATGGTGGCAAATCAGAACCAAATGCCAAAAACACAAAATAACCTAACACATCTCAATGTATACAGTATTTTGATATACAGCCAATTCTGCTATTGCAAGTCAATGGCCATCTCATTAATTTTCCGTTGTCGTGCGTTTCCCGGGAGTCGTTAAAGCTTAGAAGAAAAAGTTCCATTCAAAATGTAAGGCTGACTTTGCATCGTTAGCAGTCACCAGCATGCTTGTGAGTGGAACTAATATTTGCAATTCCATCCGAATTCCCAACAGAGTCAAAGGGAAGCTGCTAACAAAGACCAGAAAGTGAGTCAAAACACACATGGGAGAGAATAAAACAGATTATACATTCAGCAAAGCACTGACCATAGTCAGAGTGATGGAGAGTTATCTGCAATGAACAGTCCAAACAAATCCCATAGTATGCAGCATCTAAAGCCAAAGCCAGAGATTTTATATTTCTGCAATTTCATATTGATTCATTAAGAATGCTCGCCATTGGAACATAACTCTTATATGGAAAGAGTGAAAATCATAGTCCCCCCCCCCAATGTAATGAGTGGAATGTATCTGTTAAAGCCATGTTCCACAGCTAAATACAAGATACTGTAATTTGTTGTGAGTTGGACACAAAACCTGCAGATGGCTTTTGCACAAAGAACATGCACTCACAGTTCTTTAGAAAAACTCTAATGCAAAATCAGGAAATGAGAAAACCGGCACAAGTCAGCATGGGCACAGGTGTCACAGCAGCTCAGTGTTAAGACAGGAGACATCTTAGTGCATTTTGTACCAACAATTTGGAAATGATCCCTGTTCCAAACCCACTGAGATCAAAAGGTTTCTGCACAAGTGTACAACTGGAGGCTGCCCATTTGCTAAAGTGGACACTCGTTTTAGCTCAGGGAATTATCCCTTGGTAGATTGTGCATTATGATAATTAACAGGTAGGCAAATGCATTCTTGAGATCTTACAGTTCAAATGATTGGAGATTTGGTGTTTGTTTGTTTGTTTTTAATCCAATTTCTGCAGATACCACCAACTGCTCCAATTGCCCCTGAAAGTCCTCCGTCCTTGGAAGTCTCTCCTTGGCTGCCAAGGGTCATGTGGTTTGTAGTCAGAAATCAGGTGAACCGTGTGTCATGTGCTGCCAAGGAGAGTCCCTGCAGAGGCACTCCTAATCCATTCTCAAGTCCTCTGCTGCCCACTACTTCTCCTCCATTTCCCAAGATAAGAATAGGAGTGGAAGGGATCTAGCAGGAAGGGAGGAAGCAAGGTGAGTTGCAAGACCCATTAAAAAATGCAACCCAGCTTGAAGAGGGCTACACTATGAGTGGGAGGGAAGCTGTTTTTTAAAGGCATCCTGTGCCTCAATATTTGTCACGCACCTTATTTTGGCTTGCATGCAGTAATGCCTTAATGCACCTCACTGATGCATCCAAACTAAGGGCAGGTGGCACCCCCTCACTAGCTACAAAGCCACTGGGGTGCCTAAGTCCCAGTTCATATTGCACAGCGAGTGAGGATAAACATATCTTTATGCACCTCCTATTCATCCTAATGGGACTTGGGGAGAATTTTTCAGTAGCTTTTGCCTCTTGTGTTGCCCAAGATGGCAGATTGGCAAGGCAAGTTATTTTGAGACGACTCTGAACTGCCATCGGATGCAACAGCACCAAGTCCCACAGAAGGAAAGGTTATGTAGTATAAAAACCATTATGGAGGA
Source organism: Podarcis gaigeae (assembly GCF_964106915.1). Classification (NCBI taxonomy): domain Eukaryota; kingdom Metazoa; phylum Chordata; class Lepidosauria; order Squamata; family Lacertidae; genus Podarcis; species Podarcis gaigeae. The sequence continues at coordinate 76,633,340 of NC_139682.1, read as the reverse complement.
CATACCTATGTGAACTGCAAATCACCAAAAAACAGTTTTACTGTGGCAGGTAGGTCACAATTGTTGGACAGGGTAATTAAGAACACTGTACTTTGAAACACTCATGAACAAGTTAAGTGGCCATCCGTAACTTCTGAAGCAATGGTGATGGGAGGAAACCAGCTCATCCTTAACTGGGAAAGTGCAAGCAGAAAGCCTTTAGACCTGCCTTCCAAATGTTGCTAGGCTACATCTCCAATCAGTTCCAGCCAGTATGGCCAATATCCAGGGGCACTGGGAGTTGTAGTCAAGCCACATCACATTGACTGCCTCTGTTTTAAACCAGGTATCAAGGCACATGCTCCTTAAGGTTCTATTGGGCAGCTGGCTCAAGGACAACATGACATCTGGGGGGTGGGGGGAATATATTTTTGCATGGAAATACTTCTGAAGCAGCAGATCCAAAGATGATGAGGCATCTTTGAAGAAATCTCCCAAACCAAATGCAAGTGTTCAAGGAGCAGCAACAAAATTTAAGGAAGTAACAAGAGGAGATGCTGTGTCATTGTGAACTTAGTTCCGCAGAGCTATTGCAACAGCACTGCAGACAAACACAAGTGTCGGGATTCTGGGTCATGACACACTGCCAGTTTTCTTACTAGGAGCCAGTGCTGATGTAACCGGGGCAATATCTTAACCATGGTAAAGTGGTTGGGTACTGGACACACAACACATTCCCCCAGACTGAATTCTTCCCTTCTGCCTCAACCATTGATGTCAACAATGGTTAAGAAGAGTTTGGATTTGATATCCCGCTTTATCACTACCCTAAGGAGTCTCAAAGTGGCTAACACTCTCCTTCCCCTTCCTTCCCCACAACGAACACTTTGTGAGGTGAGTGGGGCTGAGAGACTTCAAAGAAGTGTGACTAGCCCAAGGTCACCCAGCAGCTGCATGTGGAGGAGCGGGGAAGCGAACACGGTTCACCAGATTACAAGTCCACCGCTCTTAACCACTACACCACTCTGGCTCTTCTAAGTTCCCCACTTAGCTGTCTTCAAGAGCTGGTTATGGTGGGAATCAGGTCAGTCTTATCTATCACCAGGGCTTTCTTCAGCTGGAACTCACGGGAACACCATTCTGGCACCAATCAGTTGGGCACCATTGTCATTCTAAGAGAACAAGGAAGGCGTTCACGGTGAGTTTCAGCACCTCGTTTCCTAGAAAAATAGCACTGCCTATCACTAATGCTTCTCTAGCATATTTACAGTTAAGGGACACATGAAGAATTAGCTTTGAGAGGCTGTGAAGAACCAGCGCATGATCCCACTCCTAAGCTCTTTTCCATGACTAAGAAACCTCTCCATGATGAAAAGCCTAAGTTTAATATAAGAGGTTTGGTAAAAGCATTTTGCTGCAAGGACACCAGCTGGGCAAGCAATGCACGTGCTAAATATTAATCCAGATTTCCTAACAGGATACTGCAAAGAGAATTAGGGGGGAAAATGCCATACCTAGATACTCAACACCAAGTCTCTTGCAGGACTCTAAGCAGGCTTGTTTAGTGTTCTCATAGCCATAGTCTGTGTGCCAGAGCTTGGTAGTTATCCAGACATCCTCCCGTTTTACACCACTCTCCTTGATGGCCTCCTGCAGGAGCGATTCACAGCCATATCTCTTTGCCGTGTCAATATGACGAATGCCACATTTCTGAAGCGCATACACCACAGCATCATGGGAGTAGCCACCATAATGGGATGTTCCTTGAAAACACAAAAGGCAACATTTCCATTATTTTATGAATATGTTTTTCGTATTTCAAATAGGACTGCAACAGTGACGTGGAGTGGAAATTTTTTCAGTGTTTTATTTTCCCGTTGAAAATCTTCCATTGCATATGTCCATCAGCAACGATGAAAGGAGGCCATCTGCAAATAACTGTTAGGCAAGCCTGGCAGTTTGAGAGTTTTTAGCTTTGTTTACTAAATGCAAGTAAAAGTAAGCATGAAAAACCAGATCACTTGTATAAGATTTTCTGATGCCACTGATTTCCCCCCCCCCCCCCATGCCAATTACCTCAATTCCAGAATTTTTTCCAACACAAAAAAATCTGGAAAAACCCACATCGCTGGGATGCAACATAAAACAAGTGAAATGAAAATAGATTAAGTTAAAAATTGATACCCAGGGATAAAATCCTATATTTCATTATTATGGGCACATCTGTCACCACTGCAGTCAAGCTACTTCACACTTCACATCCTGCAAATTTTGCAAGGGGACTGACGATTCTCTATGAAAGTTGTCTAGCTTCCTGTCTGTGGTTTCCAGGATTCATTGGGAAGTGTGAAATAATTTATGTTACATGGATTGTGCTTGCAGTGGGGAATGTTGTCAGTCAAAACAGGCCTAAGGTGCCTCATTACTAGATGAAATCTAGTAGTATTGATGTATGACTTTCTTTGCATCCTACATTGAAAACTCAGCTTCTGCTAAGAAGGCATACCCCGTGATGCGCCTTTCCATGTGAGACATTTGTGTCAAAGTGATCCAACAGAGTTTTGAGTTTGACTGATCTGATAGATAAACTCAACCCATCCCCAATGGCTTCTGCTGGCCTTTGCTTTCCACGCAGAAAGGAAACATGTGGTTTGCTTTCTCTGTGGCAAACTATGCTGCAATTGTGATATGCGCTGGGCAAAATTCATCTGTTGATGATTGGCAGCTGAGTGTTTCAACAGATTCCAATGAGGTGACATTATAATAATAATAATTTATTATTTGTAGCCCGCCCATCTGGCTGGGTTTCCCCAGCCACTCTGGGCAGCTTCCAACAAAGATTAAATAATACATCAAAATGTCACACATTAAAAACTTCCCCGAACAGGGCTGCACTGATGGACATGACAGTTCCATCTATAGTTTAGAAAGTTTAGAAGTGTGGGCAAGTTGCGGGAAGGCATGCTTTCATTCAAAGAATCTATCTATAGTGCACAGAGAAAACTAGTGAGGGTAGGGTTACATCTTTTTTACCAGAAAAACCTACACATACCCCATGCCTCTAAAGTGGAGCGGGCAAGCACACAGGCAGGCTAGGAGCCACGGTCAATTCATTTCCAACAACAGTGCAAATGAAATTATAGTAGCAAGTATCCAATTCAACTCATGTGCTGTTTTTAAGGTTTTCTTCTGCCTACCAAAAATCCAAGTTCTGTTGCACCCATGTTGTGCGTCCATTTTGTTAGTTCTGCAAAACTTATGCTTTTTTCATTATTCATGTTTTCAAACAGCTGAGAACTGTCAACAAAGGAAGGAAAAACAAAAGGAACTGAAAGTCATTGTGACATTTTGAACCTCTTTTTTTGAAATCCTAAGAGCTAGAAACTTGTATTTTTAAAAACATAAAGCATTGCAAAACACATACAATGCTCTGGTTTTAAGAGCAGGAAAAAATTGTTTGCAAACCCAAGAATGCAAGTGATTTTAAGGGTTCTGAATAGGGAATGACGTTCCTGGCAGCCTAGAAGCATGGTGGTAAGGTGACATATGCAAGCATATTGCACAGTATGCAAGCAAACAGGAGAGGAAATGGCTTAGCCGGAAGAGCAATTAGCAGGTGGACTGCAAGATAAAGAACATGTACCCTTGCGGGTACAGCAGGGCCTGCGTTTATCTCATAATTTCTGGATATCTGTTTTTTCCTGCCTACCGCCCATCTGCCTACCAGCACAACAACTCGAGGAAGAGCCCACTCAACTCTCAGCCTTCGGTCAGCTCTACACTAAGTTTCCAAGCTCACCCATTTGATATGCTAGTTCTGTGGGACCTTATATATATTTTTGTTGTTGTTTAGTTGTGCCTGACTCTTCGTGACCCCATGGACCAGAGCACGCCAGGCACTCCTGTCTTCCACTGCCTCCCACAGTTTGGTCAAACTCATGTTCCTAGCTTTGAGAACACTGCCCAACCATCTCGTCCTCTGTCATCCCCTTCTCCTTGTGCCCTCCATCTTTCCCAACACCAGGGTCTTTTCCAGGGAGTCATAGAATCATAGAGTTGGAAGAGACCACAAGGGCCATCAAGTCCAACCCCCTGCCAAGCAGGAAACACCATCAGAGCACTCCTGACATATGATTGTCAAGCCTCTGCTTAAAGACCTCCAAAGAAGGAGACTCCACCACACTCCTTGGCAGCAAATTCCACTGTCGAACAGCTCTTACTGTCAGGAAGTTCTTCCTAATGTTTAGGTGGAATCTTCTTTCTTGTAGTTTGGATCCATTGCTCCGTGTCCGCTTCTCTGGAGCAGCAGAAAACAACCTTTCTCCCTCCTCTATGTGACATCCTTTTATATATTTGAACATGGCTATCATATCACCCCTTAACCTCCTCTTCTCCAGGCTAAACATGCCCAGCTCCCTTAGCCGTTCCTCATAAGGCATCGTTTCCAGGCCTTTGACCATTTTGGTTGCCCTCCTCTGGACACGTTCCAGTTTGTCAGTGTCCTTCTTGAACTGTGGTGCCCAGAACTGGACACAGTACTCCAGTCTTCTCTTCTCATGAGGTGGCCAAAGTACTGGAGCCTCAGCTTCACAATCTGTGCTTCCAGTGAGCACTCAGGGCTGATTTCCTTCAGACTGGATAGGTTTGATCTTCTTGCAGTCTTTTAGTACATGCTAAGATTTGCGCATGCGCTTCTGAATTTCTCCATGCAATCTTGCACCCTTGAATGTGATAGAAAAATACCACATACTGCAAAGGCTCTTCCATACTTCCCGGCAGCAGCTACAATTGAGCCTATGGCTGGTCGCTCACCATGTACCCTGCCCAGTTCAAACGTCATTCTCCCCATGATCATTTTCCACATACACCGTCATGTAGATATTTTCTGCCATTTGAACGAGCCCAGAGAGATGGTCACGTGGGTTAATTTTGTTCTCATAACCTTAGTACATTTTGTTCTACTGCCCCAGTTCCTGAGATTGTTTAGTTCACTCTGTATAGCTTCCTGATCCTTCTCTGTATTAACAATGCTTTTAGTCATCTGTAGTTTGCATTAAGTAATCTCCCCTCTCCTCCTCCCGCAAGCTGAAAAGTAAAATACTGCAGTGAGGGCAAATGAGATATCTCAGCTATATAGTTTACTAACATGTCTTTTTAAAAAATTGTTTTCTTCCCTTTAACCAGTGTCTTATTATAATTATAATAAGAAGAATTTATTATTTATACCCCACCCATCTGGCTGAGTTTCCCCAGCCACTCTGGGCGGCCCCCAATCAAGTGTTAAAAACACACAGCATTAAATATTAAAAACTTCCCTAAACGTCTTAAAACAAATGCAAAGATATACAAATGCAAGGGAGCATACAATTCTCTTGCTACAACAGCTCCCTGGCTACTGGTCCGTTTCTGGACACTATTTAAAGTGGTGGTTATGACCTATAAAGCCCTAAACAGCTTAGGTCCAAGCTATCCAAGCTTTTCAACCACATCCCCTTAGGGAAACTTGCCCGATTTTTGAGATCTTTGGGGAAGGCCCTTCTCTCAGTCCCGCCACCCTCAGAGACATGTTTGATACGGCCACGAAACAGGGTCTTCTTGGTGGCTGTTCCCAGACTTTGGAACTTCCCCCATAGAGATGGATGGAGCAACTTCACAACTGGTCCCACCCACAACACACACATACACTTTGAATTCATTGTGCACACAAAACTATCCTCTACACTGGAGTTAGCAGGAGAGACCTTGCTAGCTGAAGACCTCCTTGGGATAGTGTTGCTTCCTAATTACACAGTCCTTAGATTTAATTTCTTACCATTTTTCTACCCTTACACTATTTATTCTAACATGTCTTCCTGGAATTCCAACACTATGGTCATAGCCCTCGTTCAAGTGCTGAAGTGGCAATCAATATGATACATTCTAAGCAATTAAATATTTGTATAGGTTAGCCTTACATTTTGGTAATTTATTTTATTACATTCTGAACAACCTAGCCAACTGTGCCTTCATATCATTATTTATCATGACTACTTGCAATGACAACTTAAGAATGATTGCCAGGAAAATAGTAAATTCAACATTGACAGGATGTGTTCCATATTAAAATGCACAAATTGTATTTCTATATAATGATACATGCTACAACTGTATTTAAATGTTACCAAGGAAGTTAGGAAGTATCCAGAACCAACACACTACAGGCATGTAAGGAAATGAATGTGCTTATATAATTACACCATGGAGATATTAATGGAATGTTGAATTATATAACTACCATAGAAAAGCTACTACACTTTTTTTTCATAACAAACTCTTCCCTTTTAATAAGCTGGTGTCGGTGCCAAGGAAATTAGGTTGTAGCTATTGTGTCTCTTTGTGTCTGAATAGCCACTTCCAAGCACACCAAATGAATGGAGTTCATTCAGAGGTCTTGCAAATGGGCTCAGACCCCTTTCGTGCATAATAGAGTCCAGTAAGAAAATTTAGGGCACACAGATCTTCTACAAAAGCCCACTCCTGTATGCAAAAGAACCTGGATCCTTGGTTAACACTGCTCTTTGGGTGTGTTAAGTACGGTATGTTTGAAGGAACTGGCTAGTAACTCCAGATATCATATTTACAGACAACCACATTTGCAGGAAGCTGCAGCGAAATTTCATGAAACAGGCAAACAAATAAACAAAATGAACCAGCCTCTTTCTGAAAACCTTCAGGAGCAGCTTCCCTTCTGGTGAAATCCATACAAATCATAAAACAAATGAACAAATCGTAGATTTGTAGAGCTGGAAGGGACCCTGAGGATCACCTAGCCAAAAATTTAATATTGCAGATGGCAGATAGTTCCTCCTCACCTCCCTTCCAAATTAACAATTAATATACCAGCCAGCAGACACAGACTGGAAAATTACATAATTGCCACCAAACCTTAATTGAAAAGCTGCAGCGATGGCAGTATTGGGGGTGAGGGGAGGATGGCCTCTGAATCCTGAACACCACCGCAGGGACCAACTGACAGCCTTCTGAGGATTGAATTTTGCCTGTAGGCTGCCAGGTTTCCAGCCTTTATCCAAACCATGCCAGATTCATGCAAGAGGAGAAAAGCTTTAATTCAGGAGTCTTTTCCTTCTCACAGCTTTTAAAGTGATTTCTATGAGCAAATAGCTATGGTTTTTATTAAATGTTAATATATAATTATAACAACAACAGAGCAAAATGTAAATAAACAATGCTCCCTCCCACCCCATTATCAAACTAGCTTGCCTGAGAGTAATGGTCTCTTTCTTCTTTCCACAGAGGTTCGGTACAAGGTATTACTGGAATCCACAAGTATTTGACCTTTCCGACCTGGACCAGGGTCCAAGATGCTTATCCAAAAATGTCCACCCAAAATTTGAGACATAGATGAAGACCACATTTCTAAGGCAGAGGCTAGCAAACCGGTGTCATCAGTTTACAAAACACTGAATGTCTCTGGCTTTTCTTTGCCTCATGAACAGCTATTTTTATAATTTAAAGTTGCAATCCTGTACGCACTTACCTAGGAGTAAGCCCAACTGAACTCAGTGTTCTAAGTAGACATGTACAGGATTGTGCTATGATTCTTACTAATTTGCAAATGTACTAAGGAATCACAATCTCATTCTTGATCTCCCTTTCCTTTCAAGCAGATGGTTTTAAAACTTAATATAATTATGGTAAATTGTGAAAGCAGGTACATCTGCAACAATCACCTTTCCTCCCTAATCTGGCTGCACACTTTCTGTTCCGTGTATAGTTCTGGATGGAGACCCCAAGAAGTCTGCACAACGCTCTGAACATTGAACAAGAGCTATAAAGTGGTATCCAGCTAAGACAAACCCAGAATAGACCAAATTGCTAAAGTGTGCTAAATTAGTGATGTCCTTTAATTTCAATGGGTGAACTCTGAGGAGGACTACTAAAATCCAGAGATGATAAGTAACAACGTTTTATGTTATTGACTCTTTGGCAGTTATACAATATTATCATCATCACATTATATAAACAAAGGGACTGCTCTTAAGTTTTTCAGAGTTATGTTTATCTTTTATTCATGTATTTTGCCTCTGCTGAGAATATCCTATTACTGTTTTTTAGCCCTCTGAATTAATTTCCTGACAAAAAAGGCTTAGAAGTTTTTAACTGTTGAGCTTCCTACAGTACAATTCGGAATGACACCCCAAATATTTACAACCTTTATCTATATCCTCTGAAATGTTGTTCCCATAAAAACAGGATGTGTGCTAAGGAAACCTATAGGTAGTTATACAGGACTCATTAACCTTGAGTAAAACCATCTTGTGTCTTTAGCTCTAGTTAAAACTGAGAAGAGTCCTTGCAGGATGTGGCCATAAAGTGGAAAGCTGATCCATAATAGCATACACATACTAATTTATTTTGACATCCAGTCTTTCATTTCTGTGGAGTTACTCAACATTTGGACTACATCGTGGGAATGTTTTAACTAAACCTGGATAGGCCTTTCAGTTCCACTGTTTTGCTTAAGATGTGTATCATTTCCAAAGCAAGTCTTGCATAAAAGAATCAGGCAACTTCATGTTATTTTTTGGATAAAAAACAATTAAAGTACAATTACATCTGTACAATCATGTTTCAGTAACACAGCTTTAAAAAAACACAAGCAACCATGAAACGTTCAGCATGCTTCTCTTTCTTTAAATCCTTGTACAGACTATCCTTACAGCAAACCAATGCACTAAAGTTAATTCTTTTAGGAAATAGTGACCATGTGTGATTTCTGATATTTAGAAATTGATTACACCAGAAGGGTCTCGCTAATACATTATGCCAACTTCCAAGAAGACATGCTCATATAGGAACATAAGCAGCTTATACCCAACCAGATGGGCGGGGTATAAATAATAAATTATTATTATTATTATTATTATTATTATTATTATTATTATTATTATTATTATTATTATTTTATTATTTTATTATTATTATTATTATTATTATTATTATTATTATTATTATTATTATTTTACAAATTCAGACCATTGGTCCATCTACCTTAGATACTGTCTACCTTAGATACAAACTTGGCCCTCCAACTCTTTGGGAACTACAATTCCCACCATCCCTGACCACTGGTCCTGTAGGCTAGGGATGATGGGAGTTGTAGTCCAAAAACAGCTGGGGGGGCAAGTTTGGCCATCACTGGTTTACACTCACAGGCAGTGGCCCTACAGGGTTACAGACAAGGTGTCCTTCCCAGCCCTACCTGAAGGTGCTGGGGATTGAACTTGCAACCTTCTGCAGGCAAAGCAGATACTCTATCCCTGAGCTACAGCCTTCCCAAACACATACAACTTTGTATATGTACAACTAGTTCTCAAAATATTTGCCTTAATAGTGGCATCCCACTAATCAAACAATCCTAATAGAATGTCAGTCGTTTCATTTCCAACACACCTTTTACTTCTGAATTTTTCATTTGGCACCTGAGACTGTTAAAAAGCAGAAGTAATAACAGAATGAGAAAAACTGAAAGACTAGGGGGGCGGGGGGGCGGACCACAGGGCATACATAAAGAAACCATAAACATTAGCATTTAGGATGAAGATAATACCTTAGCTATGGTTAGTGCATAATTACATACTTGGAAGTAGGGTCCTCTGTTTTATTTTTGGCACCAAAATTACTTCGGAATGCATTTTCCACAACGAAATTATTACTTCAGAGGCTAGTACACCCTTCTACATGTCTCTGATGTAGGACATCTGATCAGTTTATCTACCCTTCCTTCTTTTTTCAGTTCCCCAAGTGGTTTCTCAGCATCCCACCACAGCAAGTCTAAGGAAATGTTTATGCGTGACAGCTACAGGGATGCCCTATGGCTACATAGGAGCAGGAACCATGCTCCTGTGTATTAACAGTATTTCTGAGAGTAGCATCGCTAGACAGCTGAGCAGGCAGAGGGCTCAGTTCAAAACAGGATTCAGATGGAGAACGAGGCAGATCCCACTTGATGGCCTAAGCCGTGAATGGGGAACCTCAGCCCCAGGGGCCAAACGCAGCCTTTGAGCCCTCTCTGTCTGGCCCTTCGGACTCTCCCCAAGCCACATCTTACTGGCTTTGATCTGCAGTCTTCTTTATGCCAGGCTAGAATGAGTGCTTGAACTTGTGCTTCTTGCTTGCTTGCATGGAGGACAGGAGTTGCTCTGTTTGCCCTGCTCACCAGTGCCATTGTGGTCCCTGGAAGTTGGGCCAGAATGGGACCATGGGCTCAAAAAGGTCCCCTATGCAGATGCTAGTAAGCCGGTCCACACAAATGTAATATGGGAGGGTCAACCCCAGGACAGAATGACCTAGTCAAAGACCTAGAAACATTTATAGCCTGGGCAGAGAAAACCAATAGGATGGAAAGAGGGAGGCTAGCCCCAAGAGACAGTCATTCACACAACAGGAGGCTCTTGGGTGAAGACCAGACTGATCTTGACAGACAGCACTCACTCCAGTAACAGAGTAAAGATTCAGAGTATGCTGCATAATACACTAGTGGCCAAAATTGTAGAAAACTTTTGGGGAAAGTGTATTGCTGAAGTTTGATGGCTCATAACACCACTTTTTTTTTTTAGTAATACCATAAAATTATATATCAATGGAATGACAAATTTCTAAGTCTAACTTGCTTTAAATAAAAAAATTAAAAGGTATTTCTGCAGCTCACTTTAAAGTGTTTACCTGCAGTAAAGAGGAGAGGATATGAAACCAGAGCACAGCGCACTGAAAGCCAGGTGATTAAAGTCCCTTCTATGCAGGAAATTTCATAAGCTGTGCTACAGCACAGCACACTTTTATTTAAATGTCTTTATGGAGAAAGTGCCAAAATCTTGAAGCCTTTTCTTTCACTCAGCACTTTCCCACCGTTGTGAGAACTATTTCTCATTAACAACCAAATTGTTTTTAGATGCTCTGCTATAAGATGTTTCCTTAGAAACCGTTTGGTAAAAGGCTGTGGCTTTCTTCCATAGAAAATCTCAAGCAGTGAAAAGGCAGATTTTCTGGCATAAATCAAATCCAATTTCCAGGGTTCACTAAACCTTTTCTCCTCAGAATAATGTTTTGTGACTAGATCTGAACAGTTAATAGTGCACGAAGAATTGCTGGTGTGAACCAGTTTTCAATGATTTCCACTCTACTCCTTTTGTTACAGCCAATTGAAATAACTTCCAGTACTTCTTATACCTGGACGGATCCTTGGGCTTGCCTGTTCTTTTTTTCTTCCCACCATCAGATAGGAAGAAACGAAGTATTGTTAGATCTGTTTTTCACATGAGAGAAATCAAAAGAATTCACAGATTTATTACTTTCAACACAGGATAAATTCCTTTCCTTCTAAGATTAAGCCTTCAGATTACCTGTCTGAAATTTGTAAACTAGCTCAGTATATTGTTTGGCTGCCTATTTAGAATACTGTGTATGTGTTGTGACACAATTAAATATCCTGAGACAATTAATGTCTCAACTGCAGTAGTTGTGGCACTTTTTCTACCTAAGGGATGCTATTACATCTGACTAATAGCATCATAATTGCACTATAATTCTGCAAACTGAAGACTAAGGATCTTGAACAGAGAATGCTCAGTAGCCTCACAGAACTGCAGTTCACAATATTCCTGGGGGAAATTCGCTGCAGTTAAATCAGTGTGTAGAACAGAAGTACAATCAGTTGTAAACAACTAATGCATTCTGTGTTAATCTCACACATTTTTATATTTATTACATACTGACATAAATATTATGTGCAGGAATAATAACATTAATAAACAATGTTGAGCTCATGAGAGAGTGTGTGATACAAATCAAATATAATCACCATCATGTAACTAGCAAAAAATCTTTTTATTATAGTGGGGGGGGGGGAGCACCCATATATTGCAATGATTCCTATTTAGGACAATACATTAGCTGTGTTTGCATGTAACAATAAGCTATCGTTTAGAATGAGCCAGATTGAGCCTCACACTCATGCACTCTCCTTTTGTGTCACTGCAAGAATATCAGAAGCTTTCACTTCTTCTTTTTGATTAACCACAGTTTAGCCTTATTCTGAAACAACTGTGGTTAATTTTTAATTTTTTAAAACCAGCTTAATAGCCTATAGTTCAAATGGCCTCGGCCCAGTATACCTGAAGGAGCGTCTCCACCCCATCGTTCTGCCCGGACGCTGAGGTCCAGCGCCGAGGGCCTTCTGGCGGTTCCCTCATTGCGAGAAGCAAAGCTACAGGGAACCAGGCAGAGGGCCTTCTCGGTAGTGGCGCCCGACCTGTGGAAGGCCCTCCCATCAGATGTCAAAGAGATAAACAATTACCTGACATTCAGAAGACATCTTAAGGCAACCCTGTTCAGGGAAGTTTTTAATGTGTGACATCTTAGTGTATTTCTGGTTTTTGTGGAAGCCGCCCAGAGTGGCTGGGGAAACCCAGCCAGATGGGCGGGGTACAAATAATATATTATTATTATTATTATTATTATTATTAAATTGGGTTGTTTCAACAAACCATTGTTGTGATAAATCAAGGTTTGATTAATTGCAACAAGCTGTGGTTAAGCAAAAAATGGAAGTGAAAGCTTCTGATCTCCTCCTTGTGGCCATGCCAGAGGAGGGAAGTAAATGTACCGGTACAAGTTCAAGGCTTTGGTGCAGCTTGTTCTTGTAATAAACTTGAGTTTATGTCCAAACGAACCCTTTTAGTTTCATTCACACATGCAGGGTCTTATTCAGCAGAATAGGCACATAGCATCAGAAACTGAGTAGGTTTAATCTCCCACTTTTCCTTCCCCCTATAAATGTCAGTCATGGGAGAGAGTAAAGGAGCATATTTGCAGTCACAGCTAAGGTGGGAACTAAAGCTGGTGGTGACCCAATTTCTTGCAAGGAGTATGCTTTTGTTCTTCCCTAACAGTCTTGCCAACCCATTTACTTTGGTTCACAGAACATTCTGGAAGGGTGGGGGGAAAGACAATGAGAATGTACCTTCCCTGCCCAACTGCCCAAGCCAAACTAAAATGACCAACTTACTTTAGCCTCAAGACATTCACTTTGTTCAGGGATAAGGAAGATATGCTTTAACAGAAAATGGCACAAAGGCCAATTTTGTGATTCCTGATTTACTATTTCTACTATTCTGCTATTTAAGTATATAATGGTATATGAAAACCTGAAGGATGTAGTTAGGGGCATTAAGGCTGCATTGCTATGTATGCTTACCTGGGAGTTCTGGTGCACGAAAATAAGAATATATCCTAAATATGTCATGCAGCATATTAATGTTCTTTGGTTCCCCAAGAGCAAAAGGAAAGGCACACTACATAAAATTCAGAAGCTACCATCTCATTAAAGAAAGACTGTTTATTAAGTGGTACTGCCTTACCCGTTTCTCCCTTTTAAACTGAGAAGCAAAAAAACTAAGCAAGGCATTGATTATTCTTCTGTGATTTCATGGTAAGCAACCTGCAAGTGCAACTTTCTGATATACATTATTGGGGGGGGGGATTTTTAATTCAGCCATCTACATACCATAGCTGTCTCCCTTGACAAAAAGCACCGACAAACCCAAGGGGAGCAGAAAATCAACATTCTCCCCCTGACTCAGCTGAAGGCACAATGGCTGCAACCCAAGTTGCAGCCTCACGTGATACAGCCATTCAGGTCCCGTTTTTGTACATAGCCTCTGGCTAAGAAAGAAAAGCCATGAACTACAAATGTGGCATGTGAAAGGGGGAGGGGATGCTAGAAAGCTTCCCTAGATTTTAGAAGTACTGTGGGAGAAAGACAAACACAGTTATCAGGTTTAAGGACATTAACCAAGTGTTGAAACAGTCCAACAACTTTGTGTACCAACACTTTACAAAGAAACAAAACTGCATGCCTGTGCATTTTCTACAAAGGCTTTTTCAGTTCTGTATGAAGCACAGTATTGAAGACTGAGAATAGGAAGCATTTACCTATTTCTTACCTATTTCAATTGCTCTTAGGCTGACTCACAGAGCAGATTGGAATTGGTCAATCTGTGCCACAAGTGGACAAGGAAGTAGTTAAGTGGTGACATTCCTGGACTCCAGAATGAGTACAGTCATACCTCAGGTTGAATGTGCTTTGGGATGAGCGTGTTCAAGTTACGCTCTGCGGCAACCCAGGAGTAACGGAGGGCGTTACTTCCGGGTTTCGCTGCTTGCGCATGCGCAGACACTCAAAATGCTGTCACGCACATGCGCAGAAGCAGCGAAAAGTGACGCGCACGTGCGCAGACGTGCCATCGCTGTTTACGCTTGCGTCTAGATGTGAACGGGGCTCCGGAATGGATCCCGTTCACATCTAGAGGTACCACTGTATCCACAGGCCTGGCTTCTGCCTATCTGAACCACTTTCTGCTTCTCAGCTCAGCAGACTGGAGGAAAAACCCAGAGAAGCACGACCAAAGCAGGGCCACATACTAGCTTTCCCAAACTTGAGTATCCCACTGTTTTTGAACAGCTCCCATCATCTCTGATCGCTGGTCCTGCTACCTAGGGTTGATGGGAGTTGTAGTCCAAAAAAAAAGCTGGCGACCCAAGTTTGGGGAAACACTGGGGAAAGAAGGTACAATGGGCTTTTACGATTGTGGCGAGCTGAAGTTACTTTGTTGAAACTTTCAGAGTTGTAGCCAACTCAGTTCCTTCCAAAGCGGACCCATTGAAAGGAATGAACCTGTTAGTTGTGCCCATTAACTTCCATGCGTGTGTAGGACTAGCATTCGATACAATCCTGAATTCTCAAGGTTACGTTAACAGTTTGCTACTAATTGACTCTGGATAATGGAATAAACTGAAACATGCTCTCATTTCAAATTAAAAATTTCCACCCCTTTCAATTTTGTAGCACCATTTGGATCTGTATCAAACCAGAAAGTTACCCAAGCAAAACGGTTTCAAAAACAAGAAGGAATGTTGTTCCCAAAGCCCCGACTCCTCCACATAGGCAGAAGAGTGGAAGAAAGAGAAATGGAAGTGATGCAGAAATAATCCTCCCCTCCTTTCCTGTGTTAGAAAGCAGTATCAGCAAGTATTCCATATCCAGACTACTGGTGGGGGAAATCACCCAGCAGCAATATCAAATTTCTAGGGGAAAGCTGTACATGCCAGGACAGAGGGCATACGTTCGCCAAGGGTGTACAGCCTCCATATTCAATCAAAATAATAATGTAAGAATTCAGCAAATAATGTTGGTGTGTTCACAACACTACATTAATTAGATAAAAACCAAACTTTTTTAAAAAATAAAAAATAAAGCAGTAATATTTTAATTGACCAAGCTAGCAATAAAATTAGTTGAAATTAGAATTCTTTCCCATAAAATACTAACTCATGGCTTTGGGGTGGGTGGGTGTCACAGCAGATCATATGGATTTGTGCCTGAAATTGCTTAAGAATAATTCTGATAAAAACAACTTAAAGACAGCAACTTGGCTTATGAATTTCCTTTCCTTTATTGTCATTATTTTTCAAATATGTATGCACAAGCTATAATTGAGTGAATTGCTCAGCTAGCCACAAATCCTTGGCATTAGAAAGCAGCCAGAAGAAAATACTTGGCCATCTGTTTCTTATACCGTAAAATCCCCTGAATTTATTCCACCATATCCAGATGCTTTTCACAAACTCAAATAATAATAATAATAAAATCTCTAACAAAGCCTCATGAACTGATCTTCCTTCATCATTGCAAATTCAGGTTAACAGAATGGATTGCACTATTTATGTTAATAGATTCGTTTTCTTCTACTCTGGATAGTGAAAGATATTCAGGGTTGTGTCTAATGATGACTTTGGACTTGCAAAAGGGCTTCCAACAGCACAAGGCACATCAGTTTTGCCAATTCCTGCTACTCATTGCGCCCTCTGTTCCCAAGGTTTTCCACAACCTTGAAAACAACCTATCTGAATACATCTCCCCTCATTTGGCTAGCATCTATGAATATTATAGTTAACCTCATATTCTGGATCTTTCAGAAATTGCGTAGATAAGCCAAGTTGTACTTGTTGATTTGATTTGATTTAATACTTGTATTCTGCTTTTCCAGCAACAGAGCTCAAAGCAGCTCACAATAATCACATTTAAAAAACAACAAAGACTGCAATAGCTATAATATCGAACACAATAACATATAAATAAAGCAAACAACAGGAATAAATTCACCAAAACAATTAGCAGAATCCAAGAAAACCATAGTTGCCAGGATACTTTCCCCAGAGAAACACCACGAGAAGTTACAGGAGGGTGGGGGGGAATCTTATTTAGGATGGTTTTCAATTTTATCTGCTAGGAGTTAGGTAAGGCTAAGAGACTGAGTTTCATTCAAAAGAATAAGCAGAAATTGGAACCCAGAACCACCTGAGCTAAGTTCAGAATTCTGTGTACTACACTAGCATTCTGGCAGCATGTTGTTTCACAGGCTCGTGCTACTTAAAACCCTGAAATTCTAATAATTACGTCAACCAGAATTCTTTTTTATTTAAACAAAGGATGTCCAATCAAAACAAAAATTTCCCCTTCACAATAAGGAGACCAAAAACTGTGCAATGTTTAAAAGGCAGCTCTTAAAATGCTGCAGAAACCAGGGTCATTCTTTTAAGAACATGGATCATATAAAGTTCCACAATTGTTACATGGTGAACAGCTTTGCAACTATGGGTTTCTCTTCTGTAATTTAATAAAATGCTTATAGAAGTATCTTGCTGAGACTACAACTAATGAAATACTTCTTAAAACACCAGGAGATTCCATTTATTAAGTCCCTCCCCTCCCACAATGGCTTTCAACAATAAAGGCACATTGAATGCACTGTGTGGCTTCCAAAAAGCTGCTCTGGTTGCTGTATTATTTTTTCAAATTGTTTTTAGCCGTTATGCTGCAATGAAGCTTTTAAAAAGAAGTTTTATAAGGCCACAGAAGCCTTTATAAAGGCCAGGAAGTGACGCCTCCTTACTTATTAGAATTAGAGTGTACGATGAGCACCATGTGGTCCTATTTCAAAGGGGTTTCAAGAAGAGGAGATATTCTGCAGATTTTAATTAAACCAGCAGTTCTGAAACTGTGTTTTAGGGACCCTGGAGTTCCTTGGGAGGCTTAACCGGGATTTCTCAAGAAGATCAGTAATTTTGGACGAATATCCCTAAAAACAAAACTTGTTCCTCATCATCTGAAATGACACACAAGCACAGAATCACCTTAAGCATTTCAGATATTGCAGTTGCCTTGACGTATTATTTACTCAGGTTTCCCACGCCCACAGAGCTCCTGATTTCCCACTTTCTACCAGCTTCTTGGGCGCTATGATCACTGCAGATGGTGAGAGCAGTCACAAAAGTAAAAGACGCCTGGTTCTTGGGAGAAAAGCAATGACAAACCTAGACAGCATCTTAAAAAGTAGAGACATCACCCTGCCAACAAAGGTCCATATAGTAAAAGCTATGGTTTTCCCAGTAGTGATGTATGGAAGTGAGAGCTGGACCATAAAGAAGGCTGATCGCTGAAGAATTGATGCTTTTGAATTATGGTGCTGGAGGAGACTCTTGAGAGTCCCATGGGCTGCAAGAAGATCAAACCTCTCCATTCTTAAGGAAATCAGCCCTGAGTGCTCATTGGAAGGACAGATTGTGAAGCTGAGGCTCCAGTACTTTGGCCACCTCATGAGAAGAAGAAAAGAGAAGACTCCCTGGAAAAGACCCTGATGTTGGGAAAGATGGAGGGCACAAGAAGAAGGGGACGACAGAGGACGAGATGGTTGGACAGTGTTCTCAAAGCTAGGAACATGAGTTTGACCAAACTGTGGGAGGCAGTGGAAGACAGGAGTGCCTGGCGTGCTCTGGTCCATGGGGTCATGAAGAGTTGGATACGACTAAACAACTAAACAACAATACCAGCTTCAAATATTCTTTCAATAGGAAGAAGACACTGCTCTTTGGGATTTTACTTGAGACCTCAGCAAGCAGTGCTTTACTATCAACGAGAGTTTTGCCACTAATTTTAGCAGACACAGAGCAAGTTCTTATTGCTTGGGCTCTGCTGAGCAGCCAACCCAGATGCCAGTTTTGATAGCTGCAGGGTGTGCGAGTGTGTTTGCGCACGCACAGTCTTTTTAAAAAGTTAACAGCGGGATCAGTTCCAGAGAAAGCCAAGTGTGTCATAATGCAAGGAAGCCCTTTTCCCCCCACATCAACTGCAGTTCAATGAACAAAATAATCCCTTTCTCCACTTCTCAAAGGGGCGTAGCTAGGGAAAGAACATTTATTTGCTCTGCTCCACTGATGAGAGAAAAAGACTTTCCAAACTTCATAATGAAAACTCGCATGCCTGAGCAACTAGGGAAGAGTGACCTCCTGCTAATTTTATGTAGTTCTTGAATGAAAGTAGCTGGTGAATACTATGCTGCTGTTGAATCACCGTGAACTGATGCAGCATAGTGGCCATGCGCAGGCAGAGAAATAACGTATTTTTTGCGCTATAAGACTCACTTTTTCGCTCCTAAAAATTAAGGGGAAATGTGTGTGTGTCTTATGGAGCGAATACAGGCTATGCAGCTATCCCAGAAGCCAGAACAGCAAGAGGGATTGCTGCTTTCACTGCACAGCGATCCCTCTTGCTGTTCTGGCTTCTGAGATTCAGAATATTTTTTTTCTTGTTTTCCTCCTCCAAGAATTAGGTGCGTCTTGTGGTCTGGTGCGTCTTATAGAGCGAAAAATACGGTAACCCTTTCCTTTTCTCTTAGCCACAGGTAAAGGTTTTAATGCTCCCTTTCATTGCCTATTATGCGTGCGAATTTCCACCCACCTTTCATTTTTTTGAGTTAATCACTATGTAGGGGTTATTAAGTGAAGCACTTTGAACACTTGAAGTGTACTACATAACAGCTAATTAGCATTATCATTATCATCACTGGATGTTTGGATGCTTGACTGATGAAAGGAAAGTGATTAACACTCCTAAGGCAAAGAGGACCAGCAAGGAGATATTACATCACCAAAGACCATTTTCTGATGCCTCGCTGCCAACATCTACAAAAACAAAAGCCCTCTTTCCCCACAATTTTCTGTCCTTGGGTTGTGCATGGGGAAATAATTCTACAGGAGGAGGAACAGGATTTAAGGTATGGTCACAGAGCCAAGTATCACCATCCAAACATCTCCTTAATGAAACGAGGCTCCCAGTAAGGGTTGGCTTAAACCACTAACCTTCCGGTTAACAGCCAGACGGACTGAGCTATTGCTTTTCACTACCAAGTATCCAGAGGCCTAACCTACCTCACAGGGTTCCTTGGAAGATCAAAGGTGGGCATATGATGATGGTGAATGCAATGAAGCAAATAAAACCATTGCAGGTGATCTGTTGATTATCCCATAGGGTTTGTACTGCAAGGGCAAAACGCTATGTGTTCCGCTCATGCTGTTGCCCTTTCTTTCTTTTTTTCAAGTTTTTATTTATACTTTTCAAATTTATACATTTCATTAATTATACAATCATTTCAAGGTTTGACTTGAAACAAGCCGTTGCTCTTTCTTGTTTGCGAGCCGCTTTGTGATTCGTGAGAGGGAAAAGAGGCGGGAACGGGGTTTTGTGTGTGTGGTTATATTATTATATTATATTATAGGAATATAATGAGTGTCATCAACAAAGCGCATGAGGGGGCGGCTTATGTTATGTTATAATGTTATAATATGCTATATTGTATTATATTATGTCATATTATATTTATTGTATTTTATTATTATAGAAATGTAATGAGTGTCATCAATAAAGCACACGAGGGGGCAGCTTACGTTATGTTATAACATGGTATATTGTCTTATATTATATCATATTTATTATATTATTATTATAATATAGTGTTATTAGCAAAGCGAGCAAAGGGGCGGCTTGTTATAATATGTTATATTGTATTACAGTGGTACCTCGGGTTACATACGCTTCAGGTTACATACGCTTCAGGTTACAGACTCCACTAACCCAGAAATAGTGCTTCAGGTTAAGAACTTTGCCTCAGGATGAGAACAGAAATCGTGCTCCAGCGGCGCTTCAGGTTAAGAACAGTTTCAGGTTCAGAATGGACCTCTAGAACGAATTAAGTACTTAACCCGAGGTACCACTGTATATCAAATTATATCCTATTATTTTCATTATATTTTATTATTATAGGAATATAATGAGTGTCATCAACAAAGCGCACGAGGGGGCGGCTTACGTTATGTTATAATATGGTATATTGTATTATATTATATAATATTTATTATATAATAATATAATGAGTGTTATTAGCAAAGCGAGGGAGGGGGTGGCTTATGTTATGTTATGTTATGTTATGAATGTAGTGCGTGTCATCCACCAAGCGAGCGAGGGGGCGGCCTGCGCACTTACCCAGCCCCAGCATGGGGATCTCTAGGCCGTTGGCGAGGCGGGCCGAGGGCCCCGCGAGCGCCTTCCCGGCCGCCCACGCGCTCATGGCGAGCCGCTCCCACCTCACCGGCCCAGGCGCCATCCGCGCGCCGCCACCTCCTCCTTCATCTCCTCCTCCCTCCACAACGAGCCGCTCCTCCTTCTGCCTCTCGGCTCCGGCCGCCGCGAAACTGTCGCGAAGCCGCTCGCTTTACGGCAAAGCGGCGGGGATGCCCGGAAGAGGCAGCGGCGGCTTGAGAAGCGCTCCGCTGGCGGCGCACGTGTGAGTCCAAGCGGGGAGGCGGGAGCAGGCGGGGGGGAGGGGCGGGAGGAGTGATGGGACTCTCCGGCCAATGACAGGAGCCGCAGCAGCCGGTGCTAAGCGGTGCTTTGCATATTGACGCGTGTACAGGTGTGCATGATGGTGGTGGGGGGGTTTCTCACGTAAGCTTGCAGACCCGTGTCTTGGCCGAGGTTGCCACCTTATCCCGTATCCCAGTGTATGTCCTGTATTGGCACGGTGTCATGCTGCGTTCAGGGCTGGGGGGGCTATTGGGTGGTTGTTTTTATTTTTATTAGGTATTTTGTGGTTTTATATCTTGATTTTATTATGTGAACCGCCCTGAGACCCCCGGGTATCAAAGGTAAAGGGGCCCTTTGACCATTTAGGTCCAGTTGCAGACAACTCTGGGGTTGCGGCGCTCATCTCACTTTACTAGCTGAGTGAGCCGGCATACAGCTTCCGGGTCATGTGGCCAGCATGACTAAGCTGCTTCTGGCGAACCAGAGCAGCGCACGGAAATGCCGTTTACCTTCCCGCTGGAACGGTACCTATTGATCTACTTGCACTTTGACGTGCTTTCGAACTGCTAGGTTGGCAGGAGCAGGGACTGAGCAACGGGAGCTCACCCCGTCACGGGGATTCAAACTGCCGACCTTCTGACCGGCAAGTCCTAGGCTCTGTGGTTTAACCCACAGCGCCACCCGTGTCCCTTACCCTGGGTATAGGACAGTATAAAAATTCAATAAATCATCATCATCATCGATACAGTCTTGTGCTGTCTTTCCCTTTCGCCGAGATTCCTGCATCGCAGGGAGGGTTGGACTAAATGACCCTTGGCTTCCTTTCCATCTCTGCGAAACTGTGATTTGGGTCTTTCCAAAGATGTGCATTTGAAAGGGTCATGTGTGAAAGGTCTACCAATCCATTTCTGATCCTGATTCTTAGTGCTGGTTTAACCAAAATGCATCATATGGACCCCAGTATCCATCTCCTGACTCAAACATACCCATCACCTGAGACCCTTTATCCAGCTGCTTCTCTGAGAGGTTTGGAAGATGGCAACAAAGGACAGGGCCTTTTCGGTTGTAGCTTTGCATCTGTGAAAACGCTGGTAGCAACATTCTTTCGGCGCCAGGTTAAAACCTACCTCTTCTCCCATGCTTTTGTAGGAATATGACTACCGTGCTTACTGGTGTTTCTGTGCTATATATAATTTTAGAGGAGGGGTATTGTTGCTTTATTGCAGAACTTGATGATTTCTTAATTGTTATATAACCCACCTAGAGATGTTTTGCACTGGGTGACAAATAAGTAGTAGCCGTATATTACTTTCTTTTACTGCTTATGGAAACCTGTAATTCTAGAAATAAATTCTGCTGGGGAAAAACCTTATTTGTTTATTTATTGTTGTTGTTGTTAATTGAATGTATATACCGCCCTATACCCGGAGGTCTCAAGACAGTTCACAGAACAAAGGGCAGTTCACAGAACAAAATTATTTACAATGTTCCATTAACTAACAACGATGTACAGAATTTCTGATTCCTTTTTTTGTTCTTTTTTCAACTTTTTGGCAGAATGCAAAGCCCTCCACCCTGAAATTGGTGTCTATTCTTTTCCATTCCTTAAATTTAATAATAATAATAATAATAATAATAATAATAATAATAATAATGCTTTACCTGATTGGACTTGGACTTGGAGATGCCAAAGATATTACAGTTAAAGGCCTGGAGGTAATAAAGCAGTGTAGCCGAGTGTACCTGGAAGCCTACACATCGATCCTCACTGTTGGAAAGGAAGCACTGGTACGTAGATGCACCCTAAGTTCTTTGGAGGGATGGTGGGATACAACTCTGGGTGAAATAATACCCCCATTCTTTTCCCCCAGGAGGAGTTCTATGGCAAAGAACTGATTCTCGCCGACAGAGAAACTGTAGAACAAGAAGCGGATACAATCCTGAAGGGTGCCCATCAATGTGACGTGGCTTTTCTTGTAGTTGGAGATCCTTTTGGGTAAGGGGAGGCAACACCTCTAAATATTCCTGTTACCAGTGCCATGTTAAACCTTAACCCAGCGGTTCTCAACCTGTGGGTCCCCAGATGTTGTTGGACTACAACTCCCATCACCCCTGAGCTCTGGCCTTGCTAGCTAGGGGTGATGGGAATTGTAGTTCAACAACATCTGGGGACCCACAGGTTGAGAAAGGCTGCTTTAACCTCTGCTTCGCTTATGTGGCAGGGACTGACTTTCAAACATGTTGGCTATGAGCCCACCCAGGGTTTTGGAGAAGCAGCTATGCTTCTTTTGAATATAAAAAACTGGATGCCAACATCAAGGGTGGGCAGAAGGGTATATCGGGACCTACTGACTGATCTTTGGGGTTTTTGCAGTGGATCAGCAAGGGTTTCGGACTCTGAATTGGTCTAACAATTATATTACTGCCATGCTCTGTACGTGGGGCTGCCTTTGAAAACCGTTTGGAAACTGCAGCTGATGCAGAACTCAGCCGCCAGGTTGCCGACCAGAGCAAGATAATTTGAGCTTATAACAATAGTTCAGGCATGGCTTCACTGGCTGCCAATTAGTTTCTGGGCTCAATTCAAAGTGCTGGTTTTGACCTATAAAGCTTTATACAACTCAGGACCCCAATACCTCAAGGACCACCTCTGTCTAGGACCTTTGTCACTTGCAAGGGAGGTGCAGAGGTTAACGTGACACGAGAACAGGCCTTTTCAGTGTGGTGGCTCCCCCATTGTGGAATGCCTTCCCCAGAGAACCATGCCTGGTACCATCATTAGCAACTTTTAGGCGGCAGGCCAAAGTGTTTCTTTTTACCCAGGCTTTAGAGGGTATTATGTATACAGTGGTACCTCAGGTTAAGTACTTAATTCGTTCCGGAGGTCCGTACTTAACCTGAAACTGTTCTTAACCTGAAGCACCACTTTAGCTAATGGGGCCTCCTGCTGCCGCCACACCGCCGGAGCCCGATTTCTGTTCTTATCATGAAGCAAAGTTCTTAACCTGAAGCACTATTTCTGGGTTAGCGGAGTGTGTAACCTGAAGCGTATGTAACCCAAGGTACCACTGTACTTGAAGCCTCTTACCTATTTTTAGTGAGGTGAATTAGACCTGCCTTTTTATATATGCTATGATGTTTTTTGGATTTGCTGTTATATTATTTCGTAAGACGCTTTGGGTTACTTTCTGGGTTGTTTTTTTAAAAGTTACAAATGTTGTTATTGTTGTTGTTTAGTCGTATCCGACTCTTCGTGACCCCATGGACCAGAGCACGCCAGGCACTCCTGTCTTCCACTGCCTCCCGCAGTTTGGTCAGACTCATGCTGGTAGCTTCGAGAACACTATCCAACCATCTCGTCCTCTGTCGTCCCCTTCTGCTTGTGCCCTCCATCTTTCCCAACATCAGGGTCTTTTCCAGGGAGTCTTCACTTCTCATGAGGTAGCCAAAGTACTGGCGCCTCAGCTTCACAATCTGCCCTTCCAGTGAGCACTCAGGGCTGAATTCCTTCAGAATGGAGAGGTTTGATCTTCTTGCAGTCCATGGGACTCTCAAGAGTCTCCTCCAGCACCATAATTCAAAAGCATCAATTCTTCGGCGATCAGCCTTCTTTATGGTCCAGCTCTCACTTCCATACATCACTACTGGGAAAACCATAGCTTTAACAATACAGACCTTTGTCGGCAAGGTGGATAAGTGTAGTAATAACAGCAACAATGACAACAGCTAAAAAACCTGCCACATTCTAACTGAGATTACTTTAAAAAGTATGGGGACAGCAGGTGAGGGGGAAGAAGGCTTTGACAGGGTTTGCAAACATGCTTCTGGTCCCGATCACAAATTCCTCAGAGCCTCCCTTAAATCTTCGCATCATAGAATTGTAGAGGTGGAAGGGACCCAAGGGTCATCTAACTCAACTCCATGCAGTGCAGGAATCTCATCCGTGACAGGTGGCCATCCATCTACCCATCCATTCAAGCTACTTTTTTGCTCCTGGCTCCAGGTGGTGGACTTCAAAGCTCTAGCTGAAAAAAACAGAAACCCAAATTAGGTCCCACAAGCCTGAACTCTGCCCATCCCAAGCCTATACAACTGAAATTAACGCTTACATTAGGTCTGCAATGAACATCTGCACCAAGTAAAAGCAACATCTTGGCGCAAACATCCCATAGACTTGCACGCTCCTCCTCCCACCTCTCGCTCAAGTTTCTGCCTCTCTCCCACAGTTGCTGTAAGCATGCTGCAACCGCGCATTCACTCTGGCTCTCACCCGAATTTGAAACCAGGGTTTGAAAGTGGATTTTCAATCTTTAGTTCCGAGTGAATCCAGTGAGTGTTGACCCTTGTCTGTGCCAAGCCACAGAAGGGGAGGAGCGAGGTCATGTTAAACCAGGGTTGCTGTCTCATTGTGGATTATTCTTCACGTGCAACGGGCTGGTGCATGCTAACCAGTGTTAGAAACTCAGATATATAAGCTAGGCGCCAAATGGCTCATTAAACCAGGGTTACAGTCCCCAAAACAGAATGCCTGGCTGCCATTTTGGGGTCAGATGGCTCAAAAGCGGTACGTTTCAATGCAACTTTTTGGTTCCTGAAATACATTTTGATTTGTGCAGATCCCCAGGCATGCACCTCCAGATGGTGGAGACGTCAGACACCGTTCTGGCACCCGGGCAACGTCCCTTGGTCGCAAGTAGCAGATAGCCAGGTGCAAAATGCGCCTGGCAAATTTCAAGCACTGGAGAGGATGCTAGCTAGCCATGGTGCACCCCTGGTTTCCTAGCTATGGTTAGCAGATCAGGAATCTCCCGTCTGCCAAAATACGGAGCACATCTTTCGAGTGAACAGAAGGCCTGTATTCCTATATAAACTGTCCCATCAATAATGAGGTGACAGCCCTAAAATCCGTGGCAATTGTCCAAAAAGCAATTCGACTGGATTTCCCCCTGCATGGCTTGTCTTATTCGTTGCCCAAGATGCTCGATTATACTTGTTTGAAAGGCGGTTTCGGTTCAATTACGTTTTGCAGCTCTGAGCCATGTGTTTGCTTTTGGTGCTGCGATGTTCCTCACACACTTCTAATGTATACTGCGGACATCTGGGTTGTGGCAAAGGCCTTATCGGTTTGGTCTATTAAGCCTCTTAAGTTCTGTTTTCCTATTCCCCCTGGAAGCCACAGTCCTTTCTGTCGCCAGGAGGCCATTCTTCTGCCCTAGCTAGTCAAGCACCATCAATCTGTAATGTCAAGCCATACAGGAGACAAGCTTTTTGTCTCCAGCTGGTGATTCAAAATTAATATTGCCATGTTAGCCGCGGGGGGCGGAGGGGGCTGGGAAAACGTAATCACCGTGCACATCATGAGAAGGCACCCTCTTTATAAAGAAATGTATGTGTCAAGCGGGGGGGGGGGAGTAATTAATGTAAATATACCTCTAGGGAATATTAGGATACCATTTTCCTCCTCCCCTCTTTTCTAATTGAGCTGGTACTTAACGGCAGATGATGCCAGGCTGAGAGACTAAAGTCATTACGCCATTCATGGAAGTAATAGTGTTATTAAAATTTTGCGCCTTTGTACTGCTGCAGCAAAAATATTTTTTGCGTGTCAGCCCAGTGGTCAGAGATGATGATGATGATCATTATTGAATTTATATACCGCCCTATACCTGGAGGTCTCAGGGCGGTTCACAGAATAAAATTAAGATATAAAACCACAAAATACCTAATAAAAATGAAAACAACAACCCGATAGCCCCCCCCCAAAAAAACACATTTTAAAAAGGGCATAGGATGTCAATCAAATCAACCAAAGGCCTGGTTAAAAAGGAACGTTTTTGCCTGGCACCTAAAGGTGTATAATGAAGGAGCCAGGCGAACTTCCCTGGGGAGAGCATTCCACAGACGGGGAGCCACTGCAGAGAAGGCCCCGTTCTCGTGTTGCCACCCTCGAGGAGGAGGCACATGAAGAAGGGCCTCAGAAGGTGATCTCAGGGTCTGGGTAGGTTCATATGGAAAGAGGCAAATCCTTGAAGTATTGCAGTCCTGAGCAGTCCTGGCAGTTGTAGTTCAAGAACATCTGGGAGCTGAAGTTTGAGAAAGGCTGCCATACAAGAATAAATCTATTGAAAGCTCCTTGTGCTAAGCAATCATGGTATCCATTGTATTTGATCAACAGTTATAATCAACAGGAAAGTACTCTTGTTCAAAGGCCCTAAAGGACAGAAATAGTTTGAGCAGCCAGAACCTTTGCTGTCTGATTTCAGAGAAACCCCTATTCCAAGCTCAAGTAGAACACTAAAGATGGTTCAACTATTAGGGGTTCCCTGGCTAATCATAGAATTGTAGAGTTGGAAGTGATGCCAGGGTTCATCTACTCCAACCCCCTGCAATGCAGGAATCTCAGCTAAAGCATCCTTGACAATTGTGGCTCAGGGGAAGGGTAGTAGCAGGGTTTTTCAGTTTGTCTGTCTCCATGCCGGCGCTGTGGGTTAAACCACAGAGCCTAGGACTTGCCGATCAGAAGGTCGGCAGTTCGAATCCCCACGATGGGGCGAGCTCCCGTTGCGTTGCTCGGTCCCTGCTCCTGCCAACCTAGCAGTTCGAAAGCACGTCAAAGTGCAAGTAGATAAATAGGTACTGCTCCAGTGGGAAGGTAAACGGCGTTTCTGTGCACTGCTCTGGTTCGTCAGAAGTGGCTTAGTCATGCTGGCCACATGACCTGGAAGTTGTACGCTGGCTCCCTTGGCCAGTAAAGCGAGATGAGCGCCACAACCCCAGAGTCGGTCACGACTGGACCTAACGGTCAGGGGTCCCTTTACCTTTACCTATGTCAAAATCATCCCCTTGAACTGGACTTAGTGACAGATAGTCACCGTGCCATCTCTAAGGGTAGCTCCACATAGAACACATTGTGGTGGTGAAGCTGGGATGTTCCTAAGTTTCGGGCTAAACCTTGTCCAGGAACAGCGATAGCTGGCAGTCAGTATTCTGGGCCACCAGAGCTTCTGGTGACAAGCTAGAATCAAGAAGTGACCACAGACCTTCTATGGGAAAAGCTGTAAATCCAGTTCCCTTTGTCTAGTGTCTAAAAACTCCCAGTGACACAAAATGTTAGGAAAGGAGTGGGGTTTAGGCAGAGAGAGACTTTCTGGGGCGCTTTTGGAAATTCAGTGCCTGTGGCTGGAAAAGGGCTGCTTAATCATGCTCCCCCACCAGATGCTGTTTCTGTTCCCTGCTCACCTCCATGGAATGAGCAGCACTGAACTAAGACACCTTGGGGGAAAGAGGGCAGCTGAAGCCATTGTTCAGCTTTGCGTTTCTTATTTAAATGCATTTCCACACCCGGCTGCCTAATGCAGCGAACATGATTGATGAATACTTGAGTAGCAACATTTACAAAGTCGGTGCTTTCAGTAATCATGGATGCTGCAGAAGAGGTTATGTTTAGGCAGCTATCTTTGGGTGGGTCTGCCTTGCAAACGTCGCCACCCCACAAAATAGTTCAGATGGGGCAGGCCATATAGATTCAGATGACCCTTTTGAGCAAAAGTGAGGATAGCAATCGGCTTTCAACAGGGGGTGCCCATCAATCTGTGCCTTAATTTGCATGCTGTTTGCCCACTCTAGTACTCTTCCCTTGACTTTGCCCAACCATTTGTTTCTGTATGTCCCTCTAAAGAGAGTGGATTTTTTTAAAGGAAAAATAAAAAGTTAGAAGTCTGTCTGGCATATACAGTACAGATCTAGCACTCCTGAGGGGTGACAATCCATCTTTCCCGAAGTTCTCAATAGCAAATGGGAACAGTTAGAAAACAAAACCCCTTTTGCATACTGGTGCAAGTTTAGAGCATGCATGCAAAGTTTCTCGTTTTCAATTGCACAGCGGCCTGTTTGCACAGTAATTAAGAAGAGGATGGGAGTTCTGCCAGTGCTGCTCTGCGTGCTGCTGTTTGCCAGTCAGCAAGATGCTCTGCAATCTTCTGTAAGAGGCAAAAAAGAAGGGGACGTCAAACTACCAGGCAAAACTGCGTTATTACAGTATTATTACTGCAAAAAAAAAAAGCTGCCTCCTTCACCTTCCGCATGGTTACATTGCTAAAGTGTCTTCAGTGCAAACTTAGAAGCTGCCCCTGCTCTTAACTCATTGTACTTGTGGTCCGGAGCTGTTTAAGGCTTCATAGGTCAAAAAGTGTACAGATTAACCCTCAGGATCTTTCCTTGTTTGTGTATGATGCATTATGTGTCTTTCGCAAAGGACGAAACAGGAGAACCAACCTCGAGGTGCTGAAGAAAGAGGAATGCACTTAATTGCAGTAAATAAAAAGTGTGTTTCTTTTCCTCCAGCACTTTGAGTTCGCCTCTCCATTATTATTTTTTATTTTTTACTTCCTGTGCTTCCTATATACGTACAGGCGCTTATTTATTTGAGTAGCTGTGAGACGTTTGGTAGAAACAGGACATTTTTTCCAGCCAGAACTCACTGGAACTCCGTTACGGCACCTCTCAGGTAGGCGCCATTGCCATTCTAAGATAACTCACTCATGGCGGGTTTCAGCACCTCTTTTTCAAGAAAAAGAGAACTGGGTAGAAGCACAGTGGTACCTCGGGTTAAGAACTTAATTCGTTCTGGTCCATTCTTAACCTGAAACTGTTCTTAACCTGAGGTACCACTTTAGCTAATGGGGCCTCCCGCTGCTGCTGTGGCGCGATTTCTTGTTCTCATCCTGAAGCAAAGTACAATTTCTTGGGTTAGCAAAGTCTGTAACCTGAAGCGTCTGTAACCTGAAGCATCTGTAACCCAAGGTACCACTGTATTCTTAAACGGCCTCCCCACACATAATAGACACACACACACAGTGCTCTTCAGATGTTTTGTTGGACTACAACTCCCATCATCCCTGCCCATCGGTCAGTACTGGCTGGGGGCTGATAGGAATTTGGGAATCCAAGGAACGTTTGGAGGGCACCAGGTTGTGGAAGGCTGTTTTAAGTCAGTGAGGCCCAGTTCAGGCCCTCTGTACACCCCATATAACCCACTTCCTCCTTACTGCAGGGCGACAACACACAGTGACCTCGTCCTCCGGGCGGTGAAGTTGGGAGTGCCCTACAGAGTCATCCACAATGCCTCCATACTCAACGCCGTTGGCTGTTGCGGCCTCCAGGTAACACCTCTCGCGCACGTGGCGTTCCGGCAGCGGGAAACCACAATGCTGTTTACTTCTCCAAACGGGTTTCTGCAGAGCGCGGGCTTGAGGCACGCCTTCCAATCTGTAGGAAACAGCTGTGAGGAGTTGCACACTTTGTGGCCAGACTTTCTGCGGCGTTTCCTTTCTCCTTTTTTTATAAAACAGCATGATGTAACTGAGCTTCTAAGAAGTAAAAGCTTTATGAATGGGGGCAGTGCTGTTCTTGATGCCCTGGAAACAGGGTGAATAAATATCAATGGCTTAAAAAATTAAAATAAAAAGTCAGATTTTTTTAAACTTTAAATCAGATTTTTAAAATACAGTGGTACCCGGGTTACGTTACCTTTGGGTAACGTAATTTCGGGTTGCAAATGTGGCAAACCCGGAAGTGCTGTTTCGCCATGCGCAGAAGCGCTCTTCACGCATAAGCGGAAGTGCTCTATTGCACTTTGCGCATGCGCAGAAGCAGTGTCTCTGGATACCGACTTTTCAGGGTAAGTACGGACCCCCCCAGTGGCGTAGCGTGGGGGTGCAGGGGGGCCAGCCGCACCGGGTGCAACATCTGGGGGGGCGCACTCGCACTCGCAGCTCTCTGCCCCTACCTGGCTCACTCACAAATTACTTGCCTTGCCCCGGGTGCTGACAACCCACGCTACGCCACTGCGGACCCCCGGGAGGAATTAAGTTTGTATCCGGAGGGTCCATTGTAAATTGCTTTTGAAGGAAAAATCTTTCTAAAGATAGTTTTCTGTTTAAGTTACAGTATAGTCCAAAGGCTAAATAAGGATTTATTTTGAGTTTTTCATGTGTGTTAAAACTCAGTCTGGTATTGTTTTAACAAAAAATTGCTTAACCACATCAGTTAACAAACATGGATACATATGCTATGATGTTATTGTTTTAGTTAAATAAAGTGTTTAAATTGTTATTAAGGAAATGATTATTTTTCTTCTTCCAATAAAGTACAGCAGAAAAGTTGTCCAAATATAAACACCCTTCTATGTATTTCTAATGGTATGGCCAAATCAGTAATTTTTTATATAACTGTAAAAACTACTCTGAAAATTTATTATTCCAAAAATGAAACCTTCATCTGGTTGTAAATATTAAGATTATACCAGCAAGAATGAGTCTCTCTGTAATTTTTTTTATTTAAATCAAGTCTTACTGACTAGTTTAAATCATGATTTAAATCACATATACACTCCCCAGAAGCAAATATTGGAGAGGCTAAGAGAGGTTCTCCGCACTGGGTGTCGTGAACCTGGGGAAGGGGGAAGGGAAGGGGAAGAAGAAGAAGAAGAAGAAGAAGAAGAAGAAGAAGAAGAAGAAGAAGAAGAAGAAGAATTTATTTGTATAGTTGCATCTGGGGCTGGAGCTGAGAAACAGCTGAGCCTCAGGTACACATACAAGCCACAAAGGGTGGGTTTATTGCACTTTTCATCCTTAGAAGGCGATTTCCACTACGTTTCAGATAAAGGAAAGGGAAGGTTCCATGTCACATAGCGCCAAACTAAATTGCCACAAGAGACATGACAATGGTCTCCAGGGAAGGTAGCTTGCAAAGTGGGCTTAGACCATTGGAGAAATCCGCAGAGGGATGGGTCTGTCAACAGCTCCTAGCCCTTCCCCCTAAATGGAGCCTCCATTATCAGTGACAGTATACCTGCGAGTGTCAGATGCCGGGGACAAATTTGATTTGTATCAGTGGATTTGACTTGTGCCGATAGATTTGAAACAACAAAAGTTAGGGGCGCTTTCTTAAACGATAGGAATTTGATGTTCATAAAATAAGGGCTGACTTCCTTTTTTGCATTTTAGTTTAAGTCTGATTTCGTCAATGCAAAAGACTCCTGCTCCATTAGTCTGGCCTTGGTTACTGAAAAACAGGAAACACCTTTGTAGGTTTTTTTTTCTTTTTAAAGAAAAGGAGCTTAAGCTGATGGCTTGCGTCTGTTTGGGAAGGCTGCAGCTGAGTGGCTCTCTAAGCTACATGCGTTTAGAGTTCAAACTCATCACAATGAGGCCTGGCTGAATAATGTTCAGGAGTGACGGAGAATTCTGTGGACTGAGCATTGGAGCATGGGCTTCTTTCTGTCTCGTGATTTTTAAAACCACTTTCATTGACCCAGAGCGAAGGAACTGATAGCTGTACGCTTTGGCAGACTGTGATCAAGTCTGGGATTCAGCAAAAGACAACAGGGGACGGGGAGACCATTGACCTAAATAGGTAAATACTCAAAATACTCAAAAGTTAAAATACTCGAGCAGAATATGAATCAAAGGGTTAAACATTGCCTATTGACTTTTCCCCTTATTTGGAGTAATGCAGTGGTCAGCTGGCAGTAATTCCTAGTTGTATTTTGAGCAAATTCCCACCCGTCCCCGCAAGTTACTGGCAGGGCTATTTTGGTTGTGAAATGCAAAATCTGGATTTCTCATTCTCTTTCTGGATTACCCAAGTGTTGTATTTGAAGAGGACGCCTTGTGTAATATTCCAAGAATCATTGACTGAGCAAGAACCATTGACCAAGGGGCAGGGACATCGCTGGACCAATGGTGTATAAGATAAACCTTCTAACTTGGCCGTGTGGGATGATAGGCAACTTCTGAATGGGGACAACCAACAAACCTCATCTATGAAAGAGCCACAGTACTGACATGTGAGCTATCTCATGCTCTGCTGAATAAAATTTGAGGATGCGTCAAGATAAAATAAAAAATAAAAAAATAAAACACATTAAAAACTACACATAAAAATATACATAAGGGACCAAAAATAGTTAAAATGTTTTCAGAAACAAAACTAAAAATAGGAGAAATATATGACTTCAGAAACTCAACAGGCATTAGCTGAGATAAATTGCATGAGACTGTAAGCCACGGGTCCCAAACTTTTTTCAAAGAGGGCCAGATTATTTTATGATTTGAGGGCCGACCAAAGTTGTTAAGCTTTTTTTAGGATTGAAGTTGTTGAGCTTCTTTTACAATTTTACCCCAAAGTTGTTGAGGTAGATAGAAACTTTATTTGCATTAGCCGATGGCCATAGCAATGATAAAACATTACAATATACACAGAAAGAAAAGAAATTTAGTATAAAAGCACAGTTTAGGGTCCGGAATCAACAGTCAGATAGTGGCCCTTCAAAGTTCTTGAGCTTTTTAAAGGATTTTACCCCAGAACATATACTGCCACGAGGCCCCCAAAACGGACTTTGGCCATGCCTGCTATAAGCCTTTGCAGCAAAAGAGACTATCTTCTGAGCCTTGTAATAAAAATCATATTTTTTTCTTTCATTTTCCAACACTTCAATTTCTTTAAACATCCCCCCCCCCCCCCCGGCTTCAAGATCTTGGACCCAACAATTTAAGAATAATGCACTGAAATCAGTTGCTGCCCATAAAGTTTGCATTCAAGAATATAACCAGTGTTGCTCCTTCGGAAATACATAATTTGCCTGGAGCTGGTATGCTCCCAAATCTCTCCATTGGTTCCAACTGTTCAAAACAGAGTTGAGAACAAACTTTCTTGTATTCTGTTTTCAAGGGAATGCTTCTGGCTACATTTCCAAATGAATTCAGCCCCTGCACCGAGAATCCATAATGCAGTAATACATCAGAAAATTTTTGAAACTAGAAACTGTCCAGCGCTAGCACCATCTGTTCCTCAGACACACGAAGATCTGCCTTATCTTCATCTATATGAATTATTCTGCACCAACGATTCAGCATCCTAATCTGTATTAAGCCCAGGACGGTGTCAGAACCTAACTGTGCCCTAATTAAATAAGCAGGAGTAGCTTTGAATATCCCTGAAATCATACATAGAAAAACGGGCTTTCAACTCTTTCGACTAAGGTGATATTTACAAAGCAAAACTCAGCATCTTTGGGTGTAAAAGACTCCTTTTGGAATTTGAGAAGGATACAAGTAGTTAAGATTCAAAAGCACCCTGTTTTTAAAAATCTAAGCAACTCAAAAACCAGCATGAAAAAGTGAGGGAGCAAAATGTTATTCTCTCCACATCCATGTCAAACCATTGCAAGGTTCAACTTGGAATTCCCAAAGGAGCATTTTACTCTGAAAAATATTGACTTACAAGAAAAAAAAAGTTTTACATCAGAGATCACTGGATCCTGTTTTGTTTTCTTTGAGGCGCTTTCCCTGTTTTTTTCTTTCTTTCAATGTTTACAAAGCCCCAAATGTCTCCACCAAAAAGTGCAAGTTTTTCTTAGAACAAAACCCCTCACCCATTAAAACTAGTCTTATTGATCCCAGGCACCTAAGACTTTCTTTAAGACTTGTGCACAAACAGCTACTTTAAATTTATTTTGTGAAATGTGCAAGGTCGTAGGATGTTGAAGGCAGGGGGAAACTACCTCAAAATATCAGTTATGATTTATCTTTGTCTGTTCTGTTTGTGTACCATTTTCCTCTGCTATTTTGGATTGGGCACTGTTCACAACCAGTAAACGTTTCGTGCCAGCTTGTGATGTTGAAAATAATTTATTTTTAAAAAGTGTGTTTACCATCCTATTTGGAATCTTGAAACACAGGGCTTTAGGTACGACTTGAACTCACGTTGGAACAAGCATCACACACACACACACACACACACACACACACACACAGTGGCAGCTCATTTATCTTTTGCAGAGGTGTGGGGGAATAATTTTAAGTTGTTGGTGAATCTTGCATTTAACTATCAAGCAACCGCTCATTTTTATCTTTTAAAAAACAGTTTTATCAGCCTCGCCGCCACTTCAGCCTACAGTGTGACACTCCTCGGGGGCATTGTAGTTTTTAATTTGTCAATCCTTTTATCGTTATTATGAGCCACTTTTGAATTCAACTTGGAAAAGCAGGTAGCCGTCTCTCCCAGCCCCTTCTGGAGATACCAGACACTGAGATTTGGCCCTTCCCATCAAAACCTCTCGATGTTGCACATTGCATAACGCCATGTTAAGTATTGTGTCTACAGTCTTTATTCTGCTAGGTGTCTTTCTCATTATCATCTCCCCACCTCTCCCTCTTTTCATGGCAGCTCTACAATTTTGGAGAAGTTGTGTCTGTCGTTTTCTGGACCGATACGTGGAAGCCCGAGAGCTTTTATGACAAAATAGCCAAAAACAGAAGAAACGGCATGCACACCCTCTGCCTGCTTGGTAAGGACCACATCCTCTTTTTTAAAAAATATTTTTATTCAGTTTTATATTTAATATTTACATTAGTATATAAATCATAATCATAAACAGTCATACCTCGTGTTGCGTTCCGCTCTTCTTATGGACTTTCAGCTTACGAATGCAGCAAACCTGCAAGTGTTTAGTTCCGGGTTCACCACATGCGCAGAAGCGATCGCGCCACGCACATGC
Source organism: Podarcis gaigeae (assembly GCF_964106915.1). Classification (NCBI taxonomy): domain Eukaryota; kingdom Metazoa; phylum Chordata; class Lepidosauria; order Squamata; family Lacertidae; genus Podarcis; species Podarcis gaigeae. The sequence continues at coordinate 76,598,043 of NC_139682.1, read as the reverse complement.
GCAGAAAAGGCACTCTAGTTGCGGACTTTTCAGGGTGCGAATGGCACCCCGAAACAGATTAAGTCCACAACTAGCGGTACCACTGTACAAATAGGATTTTCTGAATCCCAGACTTCCCTCTACCCCTCCATGGGTTCCATAGTTATTCTCTTTCAACTGCATTGTATAATGTCCTCCATATTTCCTTAATAGTCAATTGTTACCATAGTTCTTGTTACGTTGCAAGTTTTGTTAAAATCCTGCCAATGTTTTTAATTGTTTACAGTGTGCTTCTAAACAAGTTACAAATTTTCCCTGTTCTTTATGAAATTTGATTTCTTCTTGGTTTCTGATCTTCCCAGTCATTTTCGCCATTTCAGCATAGTCCATCATTTTTGTTAGCCATTCTTCTCTGGTAGGGACTTTGTCTTCCTTCCATCTCTGGGACAGAAGTATCCTTGCAGCTGTTGTTGCGTACATAAACAGTTTTTTCTGCTCCTTCAGTATTCCTGAACCGAAAATTCCTAGTAAAAAAGACTTCTGGTTTTTTCACAAGAGTTATTTTAAACATTTTTTTCAACTCATTATAAATCATTTCCCAATATGCTTTTGTTCTCTTGCACGTCCACCACATGTGGTAGACAGGGCCGGATTTCGGTTTGATGAGTCCCTACGCTACTGAAGATAATGGGGCCCTTTATATGTTGCTGTTTTTCTGTGTGTTGAATATATGCTATATGGTAATTTATGGACCTAACAGGTATCTCAAGCCATTTGCACATGTTGCCATGCAACCAATCCATGCAGAATGTAGGCACCCTGTATATAGAAATGAGCAAACCAGTGATATTTTAGGAAACAGGCTAGCAGGCGGGGCCCATTACTTACATCACAGCAGCCTACACAACACAAAACACTGTTGCTGTATGTAGGTTTTATTTTATTTGTTTTTTATCTTCTATTTTGGAAATGTACATCCAGGTTTTTTCCCCCCTTTAAATTTTTTGGGGACCCCCAAGAGAGTGGGACCCTAAGCTATAGCTTGTTTAGCTTATACGTAAATCCGGCACTGGTGGTGGAATGTGCCTCCTTTTTCTTTATACTTCCAACAAATATTTGTAGCTGCTCTGTGCGTTTTTGCTAATTTAGTAGGAGAAGGACCACTTCCTTATATCACACTTAACCAGCCGGCGTTATTTAGAACGCTCAGTAGCTGAGCCGCTATTTGATTTGAAATACTTTATTGTCACTTGTACAACTTGTATACAGTAAGATTACAGCTCTCTTAGTCTTAATTCCCCTCATTTACTGACGCACACCCACCAAACCCGAAAGTCAGTTGCCCTGTTGTTACCTTTTCATTCAGCAGCCTAACAGCCCATGGATAGAAGCTGTTCTTTACCCTGTTGGTGCGACTAATCATGATTCTATATCTTCTGCCTGAGGGCAGGAGATCAAGAAAGTGCTGGCCAGGGTGTGAAACAACCCTGAGAATTTTCCTCACTCTCCTGAGGCAACGTTCTTCCGCAATGTCATCCAACGGATTCACGGGACAGCCCATAATACCTTGTGCTGCATTCACCACCCTCTGTAGGCACTTCCTATCCGATGATGTCAAACCAGCGTACCACACCGTGATGCAGTATGAAAGGACACTTTCTATTGTGAACCGAAAGAAGGAGATCATCAAATGTTGATTGACATCATCCTTTCGCAATACTCTGAGGAGATGGAGTCTCTATTGGGCTTTCTTAACCCCCTGGGTTGTATTGATTTTCCAAGTAAGGTCTTCGCTGAGATAAACTCCTAGGAATTTAAAGGAAGAGACTCTCTCCACACAGCCCTCCCCGATGTACAGCGGGGCTAGTTCTCCTCTCTTCCTCCGAAAGTCCAACACCATCTCCTTTGTCTTGCTGATATTAAGGTGCAAGTTGTTTCCTAGGCACCATGTAGATATTTTTTGGACCTCCCCTCTATACGCTGATTGAACATGAGATGAGTCTGCTGGATTAAGGGGGTGGCCCAGCCTTTTCTCACGGGGGCCAACCAGTTGCCTATGGGAAACCAGCAAGCGGGATCTGAGCACAAAAGAGTCCTCTCCTCCTTTGGCTTCCAGCAATTGGCATTCAGAAGCATCACTGCCTCCACCATTTGAGGCAGAGCATTGATAGTAGCCATGGATCGCTTCCTCCTCCATGATAGCCTCTGCCCTTGCTGTCCAAACATAGAAGCAACAGCATCAAACCGTAGACTCAAAAGTCCTCCGCCTTACGCATCCTCTGCCTTTTTTCTTACCTGCAGCAATTGCATCTTTAAGAAATAGCAAAGCTGAGCAAAACCCCCAAACCCTTCCCTGGACATAGGAAAACAGCATGTGCCATGGAACTGAGCCTCTGCCTCTGTTGTTGTGGTTTTCTTCTATGTACAGGTTTTTGTGCTTTTTCTCCTTCGGGAGACATCTATCCCAACCCCACTCTCACAGCCCAAAGGTAAAACAGTCCAGCAGAAGCTTTTAACCGGTAGATTCTGCTGAATTCTGTAAACTGGTCCTTGGCCTGGTGATCATTTAGTTGTCTGTTGACACCGAGAAAAGGAAACGAGCCCTGCCCATGCCATCAGCTTCCTGGCTTTGAGGTCTTAAGTTGCAATCATCATCCAGCGAAAAGGAAGTTTTAGCAAGTTCATTTCTTTACTAGGGCCGCCAGGATTTTTACTGTGTCTTTTGCAGCAGCTCCAACAGAAGGAAATTAAGCTTTTCCTGGCATGAGGAGAAACGGGGGAAGTTTCATAGTGTAAGCGGTTGTGTTCCACGCTACTCTTAAAAGCAGGAGAGCTTGATCAGTAGAAACAGGAGGCGATCCCACAGTCTCTGCACTGGGGCAGGATTTATTTTAATCATACAGAGCTTTTCAGACTAAATCCAGCCTTGCATGAAACCCTCCAGTGTGCGAGAGAGGGAGAGATTATACAGATGCATTCAATCACATAAGGAATTTTGATCAGGATGGAAATCAGACTGATGCAATTTGCAGGCAATTAGATCATTCCGTGCTGTTTAGATATTGAGGTTGATTGGGGAGAATTGAGTTTCTTCCGACTGGCAGGATCCTTGATTGCAGCCTGAACGGAACTGTTCTCCCAGTGCTAAAGCAGGTTTTCTACGAGTTTGCAGGACACTCCAGATACTTTATGGGATATAACTGTTTACTGGGGTTCCTACAAGCATAGACTGCCCCTGTGGCTTTCACTGCTCTCCTTGATTACAAGCCAGGATCCCTAAACCTCCAAGTCAAAAGGCGATTTCTCTGGGGTTGCGGCGATCATCTCACTCTGTAGGCTGAGCGAGCCGGCATTTGTCCGCAGACAGCTTCGGGGTCATGTGGCCAGCATGACTAAGCCGCTTCTGGCGAACCAGAGCAGCACACGGAACCGCCATTTACCTTCCCGCCAGAGCGGTATCTATTTATCTACTTGCACTTTGACGTGCTTTCGAACTGCTAGGTTGGCAGGAGCAGGGACCGAGCAACGGCCCGTTGCTCACCCCGTCGCGGGGATTCGAACCGCTGACCTTCTGATCGGCAAGCTCTAGGTTTAGACCACAGCACCACCCGCATATAATATACACAGCTCCAGCATATAGTAAGTTTATAAATCAAGTCAGAACATACATGCAGACGTTTCACACATTCCTGGAATTGGCGTCTGGAAGTTGTCTGTACATCAGGACTTGACTGTAAATCTTCTCTAACTGTTGAAATGTATGAAAACCTATAGATGGGGATTTTGGAATGCATTTTAGAGAGAAGTGGATTTAATAGGTGTTAAATGCTCCCAGCCACCAGTGTGAAATGTCATCATGGCCTCACCATACACCTTAATCTGTACATTTTTGCATTTCATTGATCCTTTCTCTCCCCTCCATTCTTTATGAACTGCATGAAGGGAGGGTTGACAAGCAAGCATTATTGTGGTTTTGTTTTTTTAAAATTACCTGCTGACTTTTTCAACTAAATGATGCAAAAAATCTTACAACATCTTACAAGTTTGGGCTTCTTCTGCTCCCTTCTTCCTGTTCCTGTATTTCTTTGTCTTCAACAATTCTGCACTGTCAAGTGACTGGTTATTGAAGGAGACATTCCGGCTGTTGGTTTAAATATTAAAATGTACTTAATTGAGGAGCTGGTGGAAAGTGTGTTTGCTGGATACAGATTAAATCAAAACTTCAATTGACTAAATGAAATGAAATTGCCACTGTGTATAAATGGCAGGAGAAAGATTATGATGCTAGCTCACTTCCCATAGAGAGAGGGTAGGAGGAAAGGTCTATTGATATTGGCATTCGTAGCAATAAATTGTGAGTATGCGCATAGAAAGCGCCATGGTGTTCAGCCATTAGGTCCAGTCGTGACCGACTCTGGGGTTGCGGCGCTCATCTCGCTTTACTGGCAAAGGGAGCCGGTGTTTGTCCGTAGACAGCTTCTGGGTCATGTGGACAGCATGACTAAGCCGCTTCTGGCGAACCAGAGCGGCACACGGAAATGCCATTTACCTTCCCACTGGAGCGGTCCCTATTTATCTACTTGCACTTAGACGTACTTTCGAACTGCTAGGTTGGCAGGAGCAGGGACCGAGCAATGGGAGCTCACCCTGTTGCAGGGATTCGAACTGCCGACCTTCTGATCGGCAAATCCTAGGCTCTGTGGTTTAACCCACAGCACCACCCGCGTCCCTTCCCCACCCCTACAAGCCTCCTAAATCCATCCTAGGCATTTCCCCAGTTGCCGGAGCATATTTGGGAATGACGGAGGGGGAGGAAAAGAGAGGAAGGTCCCACTGCACAAGCAGAAAGCCTTGAGCTGACAGGACTATGGAGTTGGATAACCATTAATTTGCAATGGGTCTGCTCTGACTATGGCTTAGCTAGATGTCACTCCCTGACTGTTAGCAGTCATTTACAATTTGGCTGATTCTTCTTTTAACTACCGCCTTTGTCTTGAATTTTGTTGGGACTTGCATGCCTTCTCCTGCATATTGCTTCTGTTCTGTTCTTGTTTGTGTACAACATGAAGGTTTGCATTGGGCAAAAGCTGTAAAATGAAGCAGAAATTCCAGATAGGAGAATCGAGACTGCAAAAGCTAGGAAACACATTGGGTTGTATCAAGCCAAGTCATACTCGGCATAATCCCATTGAAATTAATGGACATGAACCATAGCCGTTGCAACTCATCAGGAGAAAAGGCAATGATAGAAATAGTGACAAAAATCTGCCGCACAATGTTTCAAAGCCCTGACAAAAATTAGATTTGTTATTTGAGATGGTTTACCGAGATCTGAATACTTCTAAGCTTAGGGAACTTTATGGAACGACAAGAGGCACAGCTGCATATGTAAATATACCGTATTTTTCGCCCCATAGGACGCACTTTTCCCCCTCCAAAAATGAAGGGGAAATGTGTGTGCGTCCTATGGGGCAAATGCAGGAGGCAGGCAGGCAGGAAAACTCCTAAAAGCCTCACACAAGCTCCGCGCGGCTCTTACGGCTTTTCCTCAGGAGGGACAAGGGACTGACGCGGCCAGTCAGTCCCTTCTCCCTCCTCTAGAAAAGCCCACAGGAGTCGTGTGCTCCTTAAAGGGTGCGCGGCTCCTGTGGGCTTTTGCGGGAGGTGGGGGTATTGCCATAGCCGCACGCAGCCTCTCCCAGCTGGAGAGGTGACGCGCGGCTCTGGAAGCAGCCTCTTTAGCCGTGCGCCATCTCTGCAGCCCGGAAAGGGTGCGGGGGGCTAAGGAATAGCCCCGTGACCCTCTCCCAGCTGGAGAGGTGACACGCAGCTGGGGCAGCTGCCTCTTCTCTTCCTCCTCCAGCTTCGCTTGAAGGGCGCTGCGCAGTTCTCCCTCTCCGTGCAGCGCCTCTCCTTCGCAGGAGAGGTGTTGTGCAGAGAGGGAGAAATGCGCAGCACCCCTCCAGCCACACACCTGCCTGGAAGCTGGAGGAGGAACAGAAGGGTCTTCCTCTGCATCCCAAAGCCTGGGGCGAGCTGAGCTCAGCGCGCCCCAGGATTCGAGCTTCGCGCAGCTCTCCACAAGCCGTGGGAGCCCGGCGCGACTTCGCGCCGGGCTCCCACGGCTTGCGGAGAGCTGCCTGTTCTGGGGTCGGGGGAAGCTCGGACTTCCCCCGCCCCAGCCCCGCGCCTGGGGGGGGAATAAATCCCCCCCTTTATTTCCCCCCCAAAAAACTAGGTGCGTCCTATGGGCCGGTGCGCCCTATGGGGCGAAAAATACGGTAGAAGAGAATGAGTTAGCGCTCAACAAAATGAAATGAGCTCATCTTACCAAAATCTGCAGTCCACCTAATTCAATAGGAAAAGGTGACTAATGTGGTTGAAGGCTTGCCATGAGTCTTTTTGGGTTATTTGATTGGAGACAGGAAGGCACAACTAATGGGGCCTGCATGTCCAGGCCCCTGGGTTTCTGCCCATAGCTCATTCATGCCGCTCTAACTTAATAGACGATCAGTTTCAAAAAGTTTCATCTCCTCAGTGAAGCACGATACAAAACATAGTTTTCCACTTAGAAGACAGCGAGAGGAAACGCCTTCGTTGATCTCGTCCGTTCTAACCCCAAATATGCTCATGTAGCGGTATGTCTGCCCTAAAAAATCAACAGAGCTTGTTTCTTGGCTGCAATCACTGTTTTAACTTCCTACAGCTGATATGTATTTAAGAGAGTTCAATTAAAGGATGCTGTGTCACTTTCCACAAGAAGAAAAACCATTGCAATGAATTATGCACAATAGAATAGTGTCTTAAACATAGTCTTATACAGTGGCACCTCGGGTTACATATGCTTCAGGTTACATACGCTTCAAGTTACAGACTCTGCTAACCCAGAAATAGTACCTCAGGTTAAGAACTTAGCTTCAGGATGAGAACAGAAATCGTGCTCCAGTGGCGCGGCAGCAGCGGGAGGCCCCATTAGCTAAAGTGGTGCTTCAGGTTAAGAACAGTTTCAGGTTAAGAACAGACCTCCGGAACGAATTAAGTACTTAACCCGAGGTACCACTGTAGTCTTATATGTTAATAGTGAACTGTGGGTATATGTTAATAGTGAACTGTGGGTACCTAACACCAGCACCTGCCTTACACTGCATGGCAACAGTGGCTCATTTAGCTGAGCCACACTGACTGGCTGGAGGGTTTCAGGCAGCAGTTCCCTGTCAACTTGTCCTGGAAATGCCAAAGATTGACCCTGGGAGATTTCTCATGCAAGATGGATGCTGTACCACTGAGCTGCAGACTTCCCCATGCATCTCCAAATTAGGACCATCCAAGCATACCAGCCGAGGTAGATCAGGAACAATTAAGAGGCTTGGAGCTGCTCGAGATTTGGTGGAGAGAGAGAAACCTAAAGGCAGCCCTGGAATGATGGCTGACTGAGTGTCACAGAGGAAAATGTAATGATGACTGGCTGGCACAGTCAACATGACTGCTCCTCACGGTAACGATTTGTTGCAGGTCCCACTTAGAAAGGATGGGTAGTGTCTTTCGATCAAGTAAAACTCAGAGCAGACCCAGCGAACTTGCGGGACTTAAATGAGACATCACTAAGTTAATTCCAAAGGTTTCAGCGGGTCTGCCGTGAGCATGGCTTAGTCAGATTTCAACCATATACCAGACATTGGGTTGTAAGACTATACTGTCAGTTTGCATTTCTTAGTGCAAGAAAGTATTGATCTGATGTGTAGAGCTCTTTCCTCTTCTATTTACTAATTCAAGAGGGTTCTGGAAGCTTCTCTGTGTGAAAGAAACAGGCAGAAGGTTTGTGATGTTTGGGTTATTCCTTCAGAGAAGCTGAGCACAGCTGGCTTAGACTGGTTCCGTTATCTCTTTCTGTCAAGGTCATGCTGACTATAACAGCAAGGCCAAAAGGAACCTGGGTTTCCCTTTTTCTTTCTATCTCTCCTGGTGTAGTTTTCTGTGCAGTGGTACCTTGGGTTACAAACTTAATTCGTTCCAGAGGTCTGTTCTTAACCCGAAACCGTTCTTAACCTGAGGCGCACTTTCGCTAATGGGGCCTCCCCCTGCCGCCGCGCCGCCGCCACACGATTTCCATTCTCATCCTGGGGCAAAGTTCACAACCCGAGGTACTACTCCCGGGTTAGCGGAGTTTGTAACCCAAAGTGTTTGTAACCCAAAGTGTTTGTAACCTGAGGTACCACTGTATGCTTAGTGTTAAGGTTTAGACTTATTTTAAGTTACTGTAAGTTTAAGTCTGCTGCAAATGGATTTCTTATGGATGTATTAGATTCGTGACCATTATGCTCATTTGCCTTCAGTAGCAGTAAAGCTCTGCTGGATGAATTACAATTGCCTCTGGTCTATTTTCTGAGAATCCTGCAACGTGTTTAAGTTGTTACTCTGCTAACTATGCATTGGAATCTACCCTGGATCAATATTGAGTAGAATTTCACGTATACATGCCAGGGGTGTACATGAAAGAGAGATATCTTTCTTATATCAAACGCAGCACAATAAAAAAAAGTTCTCCATCTTAATACTTGTGAAAGTAATACACAGGCAATCGACTTGAAGTGTATGTCCCGTTTTGTTTCCCTGCAGACATTAAAGTCAAGGAACAGTCGCTGGAGAATCTCATGAAGTAAGTTGTTTCTTCAAAAGTGTGTGGTCTGCAACTGATAATTCACAGCTTAGTGCTGGCATGTAAGTGAAACGCATACTAAAACCATGGTATAAAGATTCTCTCCATGTTTCAATTTAAGGCGTGGTTGGGTGAGGGGGAGGGAGCCAGTAGCCCTCAAACTGTTACTGGACTCCCAACTCCCATCAGCAGCAACCCAGCATGGCTTATGGGCCCCCACCCTTGAGTTAAAAGGACCAATCAGTTGCCGTATTAATCACATTTTAGGCCATCTGATTTGCTTTCTTAACTTAAGAGTTGGAGTTGGTTCAGGAATCCTGCTTAAACAGTGAACATGAATGGTGAACACGGGTTCCAAAATATCTCTGTAGACTTAAGGAGGAAGTGCCCTCTCCTGGTACCCAGTTTGGTTTTGTCTGCAGTCCGTCCCACAGTGTCGCAGGATGAAGCGAAGTGCTTGAGGCAGCACTGGGATAGATGAAGGCAGGAATTGGCACCTGAAAGATGCAAAGCAACACTTTGCGCTAGCACTGCCTGTCAATATAGATAACGCTTAGAGGGATCAGCGGTCTGAGTCAGTGTAAGCAGCTTCCGATGTTTCTGTTGCAGGATGGGGCTCATGTGGCAAACCAGCGGTGATGGTTGTCTTGGTGTCTTTTAGCATCTAATGAATAATTTTTAAAGATGGGGCGAAGCTCATGGTTTAATAAGTCTGTTCAGTTTCTCAGGTTCCATATGCACCCCGTATCTCCAGTAATAAGTGCTCAGAGTTAGACTAACTAGCCATGACCCCTAGTAATTTCATCTGTGGTACAGTGGCACCTTGGTTCTTGAACAAAATCCATTCCAGAACCCCCTTTGGCTTCCGAAATGTTCGAAAACTGAGGTGCGGGTTCCCATTGGTTGCAAGAGCTTTTTGCACTCAGCGGAAGCCGCGTCAAATGTTTGGGTTCTGGAAAACATTCAAAAACCAGAACACTTACTTCCGGGGTTTCGGCGTTTGGAAGTCGAAACGTACGATAACAGAGGCGTTCAGGAACCAAGGTTTGATTAGTTTCGTCTTTCTCCTGATCGCTCAGTATTTCTAATCTAGGAGAGATCAGTCGAGTCAGCTTCCTTCTTCCTCTCCACTGGAACTATTGATCACCTCCAGACACGTCCTCACTTTGGTCTGATTCACATCCACAGAGTCCGACAATCTCTGGTGGAAATGTACCTTGGAACTTCTTCATAAGCTTTGCTCTTGCCAACTCCAGGGCTGGCAAACTTTGCAGAAAACAACCCTTTGAGAGCTGGCTTTGGGGTCTATAATTATGTAACTATACAGTATGTGGTAGAAAAACACAGGCTTCCCTTCCAATTTGGCACGGATAGCATGCTCTCTGATGTATCTCGGCAGTTACAGTAGATTAGCAGGGGTCTCAAAATATACGTGACTTGTGATTGTGCCGAGGAGGCAGCGCGACATGTGGCACCTCTCAGATGCGGAGAGCATTTTCAGTTTACTCATGTAGGCTCTAATTCCTAGCTTGAAAGCTTCAAAACAGCCACGCAGTGGCTATGATTCACAGCACACGCACAGAGGAGACTTTCATCAACACCAACTTAATTGTTGGTAGACGCTTCTTCTGCAAGCTGGCAGTTCTGGGATGCTGACGCCACAAAAAAAGCCTGCTAGTAGTGTCTGCTGTTCCCGTGGCCGTAACATACACCTGGATTCGGTTGTTTAAAAACTTGGAAGTGTTTGCTTTATGTCTCCAGCTGATCAGAGGACAGTGCGTATAACACCCGCCTGCTTCTCACCAGCGACTGCCCATAGACCTCCTTTGCGAGGTGTATTCCTTGGCAAAAACATGATGGATGAGACAAAACATGCACAGGCTTCTAGCGAGGGTCTAAACTAAATGAGCCTCTACCCTCGTACCTACGGGACCGCCTCTCCCGGTACGTCCCATGGAGAGCCTCAAGGTCCATAAATAACAACACCCTAGTGGTCCCAGGCCCTAAGAAAGTTAGATTGGCTTCAACCAGAGCCAGGGCCTTTTCAACACTGGCTCCGGCCTGGTGGAACGCTCTGTCTCATGAGACCAGAACCCCTGCAGGATCTGATTTCTTTCCGCAGGGCCTGTAAGACAGAGTTGTTCCACCTGGCCTTTGGCTTGGAGCCAATTTGATTCCCTCCCCCTCTTTCTTTTTTCTTTTTTCTTTTTCCTTTCTCCTCCTGTGATGAGGCTGCATTTTAATATTTTAATGTTTCAATATTTTAATGTTATATTTTAATCTTGTTTTTAAGTTGTATTCATTCAACTTGTTTTTATTATTGCTTGTTAGCCTGAGCCCGGCCTTGGCTGGGGAGGGCAGGGTATAAATAAAAATTATCATCATCATTATTATTACATTTGAGAGCCATTTGGCTGCCAGCTCCTCTTAAGAGCTTCCAGAGAGTGAATGTGAGACCTTGGTTTGATGCGACAAAGAAAGTTTTATCTTGAAGCGTAACCATTTGGGGCAAGCCGTGTTGAATTCAGCTTGGCTTTACTGTACATGGACCCCACTACTTGACTGGGGTACAGGGGGGACAGTTGCTGACCAGACTACTGTACCTTTCCTTCCATCAGGGGGAAGAAGATTTATGAGCCACCCAGGTATATGAGCGTGAACCAGGCAGCGGAGCAGCTTCTCGCTATTGTGCAAAACAGGCGGCTACAAGGCGAAGAACCAGGTAAGCACGTGAGCTCTGGCCTCTAGCATTTGGAGGCTGGCCCTCCCCTCTTTTGTCCAGACCGCTGCGGCATCAAATAACTCGCAATTTGTGATGGAGATGGGCCCTCTTGAAATTGGCAGGCTGGAAATTGCCTACAGAGGCCAAGCATTCACTGTGGTTCATCAGCCACAGTGAAGGGAACTTCAAGCAGGACCGGAGGCAGAGCGCTGTAGCCACAAAACGTTGGCCTGCACACAAACCAGCCACAAACTCCACGAACCAGTTGGTTTTTTAAAAAAAGAAATGCAAATCCCATATGAACATACTTTAGAGTGAATCACTTTGACCTTACTCTATTCTCTGTACGTGTTTTTGCTGGAGCTACTAGTTGCTGCAGAAACAGCGGAGGCGCATTGATCCTGGGAAAGTGTGTCTTAATAGTCAACTTTTGACGGATCTAGGAGTTCTCACTGGTTAATGAAATGCAGAGACTTTCCATAGGGCTGTAGGGTGTCGAATGGCCAAGTAGTGATTGGCTGGAAGCAATGACAAAATGCTCTGCAAAGTCCGGCTAGCTCACATGCACGGCCTTTCTGAAACAAAACGGGAGGCACAATTAAGAGCCCAGAAAGGATATGAAAGAATTACCGGTAGCCGTTATCAGTGGAATTAATCTTTTAGATTCTCAATGGATTCTCTAAACAAGCCCTGTTTGGAAGGAGGCAAGTCTAAAAAACTATGACACACACAACTCAGAGCAATCCAATCAGTGGTGGACTTTGGGCTTTCACATTTCAGCAGCATCCTATGTGACAGCAAAATTTGGCGCACTAACAGACGCCTCTTGCCTTCCGTTCCAAGTCATGTTTGCGGCGCCCTCTTGGCTCAGCGCCCAGTGCGGGTGATCTGGTCAAGCATCCCTAAATCCGCCTCTGATCCAATCAGGCTCCATGCAGGGATGCAGCAGAATTTAACAAAACCTGCAGGTACATCGCAGGCAGCTTACGCCGGGATGGGTGCTTTCGTCTTCCTACGTAACACATGCCACTTACCCTTCCTTGTGGGAAGTTTTGATACCAGCAATACCTTCATATTAATCACAGTTTACCGTATTTTTCCATGTATAAGACGACCCCTATTTTTGGGGACTCCCAATTAAGAAAATGGGGGGAGATTGCCCAGAGTTGTTGAGCTTTTTTGGGGGGAGGAGGGGGTTGCCAAAAATCGCTCACCCACCTGACCAACGCTGCCAATCGCACGCGTCACCAAAGCCAACAACCGTCTGTCTGCCCGCTCGCCGCCAGCAGCTGCCAGTCGCCCACCCAGTTGTCACAGTAGCAGCCAATCGACAGCAGACCTTGCCGCTGCCACCAATCACCCACCGAATTGCTGCTAACAATCTCCTGCTCGCGGCTGCAACCAATCGCCCGCCCCCCCGCACTATCCGTGTATAAGATGGCCCCCAATTTTAAACATCATTTTATAATTTAAAAATTTGTCTTATACACGGAAAACTACGATACTTACTTAGCAAGGTAAAAAATGGTAAAGGACCCCTGGACAGTTAAGTCCAGTCGAATTCAACTATGAGGTGCGGCACTCGTCTCCACTTCCAGGCTGAGGAAGCTGGCGTTTGCCCACAGACAGCTTTCCAGGTCCTGTGGCCAGCATGACTAAACCACTTCTGGCACACAAGACACCGTGACGAGTGCCAAAGGGCACAAAAATGCTGAGCTCAGACATATAATAATAATAATAATAATAATAATAATAATAATAATAATAATAATTTATTTGTACCCCGCCCATCTGGCTGGGTTTCCCCAGCCACTCTGGGCGGCTTCCACAAAGACCAAAAATACACTAAGATGTCACACATTAAAAACTTCCCTGAACAGGGCTGCCTTCAGATGTCTTCTGAATGTCAGGTAGTTGTTTATCTCTTTGACATCTGATGGGAGGGCGTTCCACAGGGCGGGTGCCACTACCAAGAAGGCGCTCTGCCTGGTTCCCTGTAGCTTTGCTTCTCACAATGAGGGAACCGCCAGAAGGCCCTTGGCCCACGGCCCTCATACTAGCATCTTCCCCACACTGCAGCCCTGTCTGAGCTTCTCTTGCATATTCTCCATGGTTCTCCAAATGGTCTTGGACTCCAGAGCCATCATCCCTAAACATTGGCCATTGCTAGTTGGGGCAGATGGGATTTCTATTAAAACGCCCAGAGGACCTCAGGTTTCCCAACCTGCTCTGGTCCTTTTGCTGATAAATCAAAACAGTTACTAGGCCAGGAGGGCAGAATCAGTCTTTTCAGCTAGGCGGCCTTCACTTGATGACACTTTATGAATGACTACTTACCCCACTGGTTTATACCTGCAATTCAATACCTTGAGAATGAGAACTTGCTTCCTGGGCTTGACACTCCTCACATTTGCCACATCCTATTGCGAAGAACTTGAGCAATGTACATGTGCGGGTTGGCTTTTTTTTTTTTTAGAGAAGTCTATATTAGTCTTCAGAGGACAGTGTCTTTTTTTTTAAGCAGCGTGTAACTTTTTTTAGGGAGAAAGCATCACTTCCTGCAGAAGTGTGCCAAACGCACCAACCTCTTTCACTATGCTTCCGTAATATTCTTTGTTCTCTTTAACTCCCCCCCCCCCCTTTGTTTAACAGAAATTGCAGAAAACACCATCTGCGTAGGCTTAGCAAGAGTGGGCGCAGTGGATCAAAAGATTACTTCCGGTACTCTACAGGAAATGACTACGGTGGCATTAGGCGATCCTCTACACTCTTTGATCATCACTGGAACTTTGCATCCGTTGGAATTAGACATGCTCAAGCTCTTTGCAGTTGACAAATCCATTTTTGAGCACATGGCTGAATAAATACTTGTTTACGCACGTGCTTTGAGCTGAATCTGGTGTCGCTAGTTAACCATACGTTTTGCAAGGGGGGAAGCCCACCCTGGCTGCCCAAGTAGACTGCCGGAAAGTCCTGTTGCCAGTCCCTATGAAGACACCAGACTATTTACCAAGGAATACAACCCACGGAGCAATAATCAAGTCTGGTCGCTTGGCAGGCTGCCTAAATTTGGTATGAAATGCATTTTTTTAAAAAAGTTACCTACCAATAAAAAGCCAGTTCAGAAAGAGACATGTAAAATATTCTTGCATTTGTATATTACAGAACTGTTTCTGCACATCAGTATAAATAGTGTTGGTTGTTCTAGATACAGAGTCAGTCTTCCACTGAAAAATCCAGGCCCGTCTCTGTGCTATGGCTTCTCTCACAAAATGTGTGCTTTCTGTACATTTTAATGGTCATTCTGATCAAAGCACCAATTTTTTACTTAGGCGCTAAAACCCTCAGTAGCCTTGGAACGGAACAATGCTGAAGCTTTGAGAAATGAAACGCATCATGCGTTTTATCGGCTTACATATGTAACACATTAACAAGGGCTTGCATCCAATATGTGAACAGACTTCTGCTTACACAACAAGCCTTGGATTACAGGATATGATAGCCAGAGGAGAGGGGGAAAGAGACATGGTATTACTGCACCAAATAATGTAGCAATTCTTTTGACCACAGCCGTGCATTCATGGTGGTTTAGATTTTGACCTCACCACAGCTGAGATAGACTAAGCTTGGATCCAGTGTTCCTCTTCTGTAAATCTTCCATTGGCCTTCAGTGCAGAAGACATTTCTCTTGTCATTGAAGGGGGGGGGGAGAGAGATAAAACTATTTTCATTAATCCTCTCTAAAGACACTTAGGCAACCTTCCACACTGTTCTGAAGGGCCTCCCAAGTCTCCAGAACAGGTTTACCAGGGTAAGGGATTGCCTCTCCTCCTTCCATGAGTGAGAGCTTCGGATGTCACAAGATTTGACTCCCAACTTCTGGTTCTCACATTACATTTGTCCAGGAGATGGTTTGCTTGAGGACAGCCAGGAATGTGCAAATTGCAAAGGAACGAAACACAGAACATTTGAAAAACGTTTGCAAAAGGAAAAAGTTTATTGATAGGAAAATTGATCCCAAATATTGTCTCAAAGATATTAGCTATTTAAATATTCCAGAGACTGTATTCAAGTAGAAAAAAATATGCATTAGAATGTCCAGTATTGCACTTACGGCAAGTCAGACTGGCTACTCGCTTTAGCATTCCCAAACCAATTACAGTATACACAGTCGTCAATTATCTGTAGTCACCTCTTTGAATTCACTGAAACAGTGAAGTCCTTCAATTGCACCGGTACATCATGCGTTGAGAAATACAACAGGCTGACTGACACAAGAGCCCCACTTGATGTGCAAGTTAGGAAATGGGGTTTCAGCACTGTTTTCCCATTCTATCAGATCTAAGTGTTACAATTTTGGCAATAAGATCGCTATGCCCATCAATTCTTTTATGGTATACCTCTGGGACGTGAACTTATGTGAGCACTGCTTCTGTTAAACACTTGCCACAGAAAGTGATCCCAGGCCAAAATTAGAACTGTTCAGGTAATGGGACGGTGAAAATAAATAAAATAGTCCATATCCACAGTGGCATTTTCAGTTCCAACCAAACGCTTGGAGTGGGCCTGTGCATTTCCACGAGGCTTGGTGGCAGCATTGAATCAGTCAATGAGCCACAATTCTTGGAGGGCATAAAGCAATTATCAGAAGACTGAAGATCAGGTCAGGGTAGGAAACAGCACTTAGAAAGGGCACACACACACACAAAATGTTGCAGGAATACAAAAAAATACTTTCGGCAGCAAGAATCAATGCGACAGCAATGTAGAAAATGGAACCAGGTTAGCCAAGTTTAAGAACTTGAGCTGAACTGCCATATTTGAATGAAATCGTGCTGCATTTCCCCTCCCCCTCAAAAATGCTCCTTTTATTTGCACTGGCATAACTAACTTCCAATCTTCATTTCCTCACATCTATTCCAGTATCATTCACATGGTCAAATGCAGTTAGCATCCATTCTTCGGTTTTTAACCCTTTGCACTATTCTAAAGCCCTAGACCACGCAATATTTCATTTACTAATCAGGACTTCCAGTATCTTAATGTAGTTGGAAGCTTTCCTTTTTAGAAGCGACCTTTATCCTGTAAAAGCTTCAGGAGTAAGAATACCACCATCTGTACCAACATCTGACCTATGCAGTGGTTTAATGTTGTACAACACATAACTCAAAAATTAGACCAATCCTATGACTGTGTAGTGTGCCAACATCTAAGCCTAAAAGTATAAAGGACACTTTTTCTTCACTTCATACAACTTAAGGGCTTGGTTGACAACAAGCTCCCACTAATATAAACCTCCTCCCCTAAACTGAAGACCTTACATTATCGTTAGAGAGAAACATGGACATTTGTTTATTGGGTAAGCACCCCTATTGCACTAGAATCTCACTTTGGCAGTTGTGTAAAAGCTGTGCATTAATTTAACCTCTGCTGCCAAAGTTAGATAAAAGCAAATTTCAAAGCCAAGTGTTTGGCAAAGGATGATTTAACAAGGCTAAGTATTTGTCATTTGGGTGAGAGAAGTTAGAACAAAGAGGACTACTTCCATGGGGAAAGGCCTGAAGCAAATTAACACCAACTCAAAGATTAAGCAATTTCTAGGTTCTCGGGTTCAGCCACAACCAATGATTTAGTGTGTGCTCAACAGAAGACACAAGCAAAGTTCTGAAATATGGACAATACGCACAGGGGGAAATGGGGTTTTTTCCTTACCTTTAATTAAAAGCCATTTTACTGAAATGGGTTCAGAGCCAATGGCACTTCACATTAATCTACAGAGGTACACCGTATCTCTGAAAGGGAAAAAAATGGAATTTGCTATAGCGTGTGGAAAAAGGGCATGTCCATTTTCTACAGCGTATGCACCCATGGGGTAGGTTTCCCACATTATATGGGAATCTTCATGTGTGAAGCAGCCCTGATGTGTCTTGTGGAAAGGAATGGATATTACTGAAGAAGTGTATTGGGCCACAACTCAGATTCAGACCTTGAATTAGAGACTGTGTTGGATACTTGCATTTCTAAATGAATAGCAAGCAAAGCAAAAATAAAATTTGCAAGTAATGGAACACACGCCGAGTTAAGAGATACATTTTAAAAGGAGATTTTTCCCATAAAAAAGTTCCACGTTACAGTCTTTTTAAATAGAAACTAATGTACCAATACAATTCTGTTTTAGGCATTTCTGATGCCGAACTTCATTAAAAGCCATGAATAAATCTCCCTCCAGCTAAAGCTAAACCAACTGTGGGGGGCGGGCAGGTATCTAACCATCGTTTAGCAGCGACTTTTGTTTTTCTAAATAAACTTGTCTTGAAACACAAACTGTTCAAGCAAATGGCCTTTTGAGGGGGACGGAATCGGGTGGTTTTCATTCATTTGAACATATGTGCGATCATCTTTGTTGATTAGTAAAAAGGGACTTGCTTACTACCATACATTCCAATTCCAACCAACTTCAGCTTCAACGTTGGAAACGAGAGATGTGTTTGTGAGATCTTTGTTATTCCGTCATGAAGCGCTCTGACAGTTGCCTAGCAAGCCTTTATACATTACACTAGCATTGCAGGATAAACCCAGGAAATATATTGCCCAAGGTGAAGTTTAAAAAGAAACTTAGTTAAGACAGAAAATGAAAAATGATGGCTGTGAAGCAATATTTAGCTGAACCACACAGTTCACTCAGAAGACTCTCCTTCTTAAGGTATTAAGTGCTGAAGAACCTATGGCTCATTTTCAAATCTAATGCAAAAAAAACCCTTTCAAAATATGCAATCAGATTCAACAAACCAAATTATATTCCGTGATAATGTATACATAATGCATGGGCTTTATTGCATATACTAGTTGAACTAGTGGTTTTCTGGCTGAAGAGCTTGTGAATTAATTCTGAACATGGACTGTGAAGCAAAAGTTCTGATCATCTGTTGACTATCATATACAAACCTTCATTCTGCAGTTAAAATAAATCTGCCAGTCAAAGTCTCCAGCATCAGTCAACCAAAGAGGCAATGCATCCTTTGTTTTGAATGCTTCGTTATTTTCTAACTACCGTTAAGAATACGAAGGTGCTATCAGCCTAGATTTACGTCCTGGTGGTCAAACGTTTTGTAAACAAACTCTGCGTAATCATTTTATCTTTGTATTGTAAAATTGAAGAATCACCTCCTTGGAAGTTTAAAAATGTAACAGAGAGAGAGAGAGAGTCTAATATCTACCATTATGCAATTACACATAAATCACACCAATCACAAGCAAGAGTCCTATTGGGTACAAGTAGTAGCCATAAAAAATAATAAAAATCCCCGATGTTCAATATCTGTGCTGGCAGATACTTTGACGGAAAAGGCACTCTGAAAACCCAATATGGTTTGGTTCGTTAAGTTTGCAAAGTACAAACAGTCTTACACGTTGTAGAATGTCAACCACTGTGACATTTTAAGAAAAAAATAAAAAATTATTTTCTACCCACCCTCCCTGTAGTTAACACTGGCTTTCTGGGAATAAGCAATAACTTCCAGCAGCTTCACAAAAAGCAAAACCAATGATTGCAATACCACATTATCATTAAGTTTGCTGCAGGGACAAACTTGGCCAGTAAATCCACAAAGGTTTGGAGCTCGTGATAGTCAATCCCAAGTAGTCCAGGGCCACGCAGTTTTTCGGTTTTTCTCTCTTTATCTAGCCCACAAGGCAGCAGAGTCTGTTCAGTTTTGGACAACCGTAGAGAAGACGGGAGCAGGTCTCTGTTCCAAAGGAAGTACAGTGTCTTTTAAATCATGACAGTACTAGAAGGCTTTGGTCCAACGAGACGGTCGAGATATTTGCTACATAGCGGCAAAGTCAATCTGTACATAGAGCTGCCTCACTCCAGCCTGCGAAGATGGAAGAAAAGAAACACATTGGAATACAAATTCTAGGGGATTGTGTGACCCATGTCAAAACCTACCAAACATTAAATGGGAATGGATTCTCTCGTGCATTTATTACATTTTGATCCCTCTCCTCCAAGGAGCTCAAGGTGACAGATATCATTCTCTTCCTCATTTATCTTCACAAAAGCCCAGGAAAGTAGTTTAGGTTGCGAGGACGTGACTGGTCCAAGGTCTACCAGTGAGCTTCATGGCTGAATGGGGTTTTGAACCCCATTTTCCCAGGTCCCAGTCCAGTGCTCTAACCACTATGCCACACTGGCTATGGTTGTGAAATTGGCTAGCAAAAGCATGTGCCGCGTGGCACGTTTAGAGAAGCCCACCAGAAATTAATACAAAATACACCCTGCACAAATTCCTTTGTTTAGGAAATTTAAACAGAATATCAAATAGCTAGCTGGGTAGTTCAGATCAAATTGTGTGAAAATCTCTTGGAAAAGTAAGAAATCAAGATAACAAACTTTTTATGAAAGAATGGAAATAGTTGATTGAATATTTACAAACAAACTGTTAACAGATAAGAACATTGGCAGGATTATTGTAATAACCTGCAGCTTTATAAGAGAATACATTAAATAATAAATGATTACGTTACTTTGGAATATGCAAAAAAGATTTTTTTAAAAAATTACAGAACTGCAGAAAGAGGGGGAAGGAAGTCAAGTTTTGAAATGTTCAAATGATTGTAAAAATATTGAAATGTATAAAATTGAAAATCATAAATAAATTTTAAAAAATAAGTGTGAAAATCTATTTTACACACACACACACACACACACACACACACACACACATTGTGCTTGTTTGTCCCTTACCCCTTTAGACTGCCAGTGACCTGCAGAGCTAAGGATCTAGCCAGCAGGCCAGTTCCTGTTCCTTCTGACATTTAAAAAAATGTAGGCTAGCCTAGTTATTCATACATACATTATACATATGCACACTAGAATTATCAGAGCAAAAAACGAACGTGAAACAGCATTCATAGCAATCACATATTGAAAAGGACCAATCTTAGACTGACCGCAACAGTACACAAAATGTAATCGCCTTGTCCTGTTATTCTTTATTCTTCCTTTCCAGAAAAACAGCATTACCCCAGCTAAAAGGAACAGCGCTGTTCCTACATTTAGACGACACACATCAAACACACCTGAGTAAAAATGTTGTGAGTCTGGCTTAGAATCCACTTTGCGTCAGCATCTGGAGCTACAAACAGTTTCAAAGTCCCTATGTAAACATCAGTACAAAGGGTCCAGAAATGAGGGTCGTGTAAACTGTAAACTCCTTGCAACTGCTGAACCTAAAATACATAAGAGGCATTTAGAAATCAATTTTTAAAAAGGAAAACAAGAGAAATTTAGCGGTATACAAAAGAGCCCCATGAATGAACAATGTGTGCATATTTCTTTTGTTTAAACTGAGATGCAACCAATGTACTTATAGACTCATAGAATTGTAAGAGTTGGAAGAGACCTTGAAGATCCTCTAGTCCTGTCCCCCCCGGCAATGCAGGAATATGCAGTTGTCCCATATGGGGATGGAATCTGCAACTTTGGCATTATCAGCACTAACCAACTGAACCATGGTTGTCTAACTGCATTTACAGCCCACCTTTTTCTACCAATAAGTGCCAGGTGATACACATGGCTCTCCCACTTTTCATTTCATACCCACAACAACCCTGGGAGGTAGGTTAGGCTGAGAGGAAGTAACAGCCCCACAGTCACCCAATGAGCTTCATGGTCAGGGGGGATTTGAAACATGGTGTGGGTTAAACCACAGAGCCTAGGACTTGCCGATCAGAAGGTCGGCAGTTCAAATCCCCGCGATGGGGTGAGCTCCCGTTGCTCAATCCTTGCTCCTGCCAACCTAGCAGTTCGAAAGCATGCCAGTGCAAGTAGATAAATAGGTACCGCTCCAGCGGGAAGGTAAACGGCGTTTCCGTGCGCTGCTCTGGTTCACCAGAAGCGGCTTAGTCATGCTGGCCACATGACCCGGAAGCTGTATGCCGGCTCCCTCAGCCAATAAAGCGAGATGAGCGCCGCAACCCCAGTCGGCCATGACTGGACCTAATGGTCAGGGGTCCCTTTACCTCTACCTATCCCTAGAACTGTGGTCCTAGTCCGACATTCTACCCAGTATACCACATTTATTACTTTTATTTATGGCATTGGCATCAGACTGTATGGCATCCTATAATAAGGAGGCCAAATTCAAGCCATTTCTCTTTTTTACCTTGAAGACTAATAAAGCAATCCCAAACTTAGGTTCCTCTGGGAAGAGATCCATTTCTTCAACTTCCTTCCCATAAACTGGCTTTCAATCCACGTACGACAAATGCTCCTTTGTGCCGTTAGAAACATTACTGTTCGCCCAATTCAGTATGACCTTCATATTGAATGCACGCTTGCAATACATTGTGTTTCAAATAATACGCGTGATTTTATCAGGACTGTTTTGGCTAATACACATAATCCCTTGAATTAAACAAAGGACCTCACTGCTTACAGCTTGAAACCTGAGAACATGTGAATGAATTACACAGGCAAGCTTTCTTCTGCTGATTTAAGTGTGCAGAAGGTTATCAGATGTTCAAAGATGCAAATAAAAATATTTCTAAAACAGACTATATAGGCCTGTGATGCTGTGTTCCAATACCTTCTTGGAACTATTATATTTCACACAGAGTGATATCCAAGAAGTATACAGCTACAATGCAGAACATTGCATTCTCTGCCCCTCTCCACCCCAGAGTATGTTACAGGCTTTTTTAAACATGTGGGGAAGGTACAAAGAGCAATTTCCATCATGAAGCACCCAGTGACTCAAGGAAAATGCTAGACGCTATGCTTGTAGGATGTCAAGCATGCACCTTCACTGTTCAGTCTTAAATCATGAGCATCAAGAGCATCAAATATCAGCTAGTATCAGTCCAATGCAGTACAGAAACTGTACAAAATCAGAAATTTGTTCTATCAGGTAATTAGATTTGTTTCATATTACGCTTTTGATCACTCACGAAGAAGACGTGTACAGGATTTGCTGGAGGACAAGTGTCCTTCAGACGTCCGGCTTCTGCAATTCCATTATCCAGGAGCATGTTTTAAACTTATGGAAATAGTTCAACTTACTCTTTGATAGCATTGAGGCAGACTGCTCTCCAGGGACGGTGGAGTTCGCTGCATCAAAATTCCAATGGACTCTCTCAGAAGTGGAACGACACTAGAAAGGTTTACAGAAGTCATCTTAAAACCTACACTCTTTTTCTTTTAACAAAGCATGCAAAACTATTCTTATGCGACACATGAGAAATAAGTACCTCCCAGCCCTCAACTCCAAAAAGAGATGGGGGGGGGGTAACCTGCCTTTTCAAGCAGTGCTGTAAGGGAATATGACAGGGGACAAGAGTGTTTAAAACAAAACAAAACAAAAAAAACATGACAAATTGAAACCAGGGCTGTCAACCAACAGAATTATTTTTTCCAGACAAAAAAAAACGTGAATGAGAGAAAGCAAGGACTTTTGATTTGCTCGAAAGCTTTATTCTCTAAATGCACATGTCATGCATTAGGAATCCTTTGGGGGCAGCGGTAATTATGATGAAAATGGCTAAGCCGCTCTTAGCCCACAGAATATAATGGGGCACAAATGTATAAATCTACAATTATAACTGTTGTTGCATATTCCAACAAGATTACTAGTAGTAGTCTACTTGCAGTACAATATTCATATAGGCAGCTGGTTTAAGAATAGGTTGAATAAATTCAACAACCAAATGTATCCCTATCGTGTTTTATGACTTCCTTGATATTGTATGTGGAGGCTGGAACTGGTCTGTGACCGAAATAAAAAAATTCAATTCAACAACAACACTACCCATAGCAGTTTTTAGGGCTTCCACCACATTGTAATCCTTACTGACAGAGACCAACTAGTTGTGAGCTGCAGGAAGTGAAGCCATTTGCTGTCTGTGTATGTGTGTGTGTGTGTGTCTGCAAGACAGCCATTGGAAGGATTCCCACAAAGACTGGGCAACACACTCATCACCCTGCAACCCGAGTACGCAGTTCGGATCGAGCTCATTTCAATCTCTGGCCAAAACAGTATGACGACCCGCCACAATGACATGTTTTCATGGTCATCGTAACCATGGGAATCGGTTCAGAAGCCAAGCCACGGGCACAATGCACGCAATCAAACGGGCCCTTGTGAAAGAAACATGTCACAGGTCACACACAGTTTTATCAAGAACTGTGCAAAAGAAAAGAAAGCCCCATTGTTGCCGGGGATTGGATATATAAGCCCCAGGGGGAGAGAAAGACTAGCTGCAGAGTGCTCAAGACGCTACATAAATAATGCCAGAGGCCGAGGGACGGAACGTAAGCGGTTACAGAAAGGCTTCAGCTTGCCCAAAATCAAACAGGAAGCCTGGGGCAGCCAGGGAGATCTCCCAAGTTCTTCGGACAATAGTGCTTCAAAGGGGGTGGATGGAGTGTTGGCAAGACAGGAATCCAAGTAATGACATGCACTGTGCATTTAAAAGTTTGAACCTGCAGAGCTTAAAAAATACACTTGCATCCAGAGATGGTTTGTCAAGAGGAAAGGAAGGCAAGCAGCGCAAGCTTATGCTTCTGTGACTCTCTCGCTACTTCCCGTAAAAATCCAGTGTTCAGGAAAATATCGTATCTTTACACTTCTAATAAATAAGCTGTTTAGCAGACCAACATTATTTCCTTGCGGGGAGAGGGGGGAAATCAATGCCAAGCCTATCAGACAACAGCCTGTGGCTCAGGGACTTTCTAGAGAATAACTATGGGGTAAAAAATACCCCAGATACAGGATCTGCAGGATCTTCCTGAAACCTATATGGAAGAAATGATGATTTAAAACACGCACACACATTGTTGATTCTGCAGACCCAAGATCCATTACAAGGGTAATTACAATAGCCATAAAAATGTAGAAGAAATGCAAGAGACATTCTTGTCCTTGCGTCTGGCTTGGGGAATGTTTTCCTTATGATCCAAGATAATAAGGGCGGGAGGGAGGCGAGGAGACCGACCATAAAACAAAATTACTAGGGACTGGTTCAGCCATAATGAAATGACTTGTCGAAAACAGCCAGCTGTGCACTTCTTGAAATGAGACAACCCAAGGATTTCAGCAGAGCTCAAGCTGAAAGCATTTGGAAGCAATTAGAGCAGTGTTTCCCAACCTTGTGCCTCCAGATGTTTTTGGCCTACAACTCCCATCATCCCTAGCTAGCAAGACCAGTGGTCAGGGATGATGGGAGTTGTAGGCCAAAAACATCTGGAGGCACAAGGTTGGGAAACACTGAATTAGAGGATTCTTCCGCTAACTGCAAAAGCGACAATATCATGGAACTGGTAGACGCAGAAAGGTCCCATGGTGAAGGTACCAGGATAGCCAACAAGAACAAGTTCCCCTGCTTAGCATTTCTTTGGCTCCAATACATAAGCACCATCTCTAGGGGGCTCCGGAGGGCCTAAGGGGCACCCATAATCTGGGGCTCTAGTCAGCACCCCTTCTCCAAAATGAAGATGTTACTAGATGGCTGGGGGCATATTATGAATCTTCAGACACCAACAACATTGTAAACGGGAACATGTGTGTGTGTTTTTACACATACTCCACAGCATACCTATAAGAAATAAAGATATCACAATTATCAGCCATTTTGAATACCCTCTAACCTTCAATGGCACAGTCCATATTTAAGTGCTACCCTGCGTTTTCTCTCTCTCTCCATCTTTCCAGCAAATACACTGAGATCATTACATAAGAACCAATAACTGTATTCATGGTGAAATAATGAGTGTGGAACGAATAAAAACTTAAGGCAGAGATGAAAAAGCCTGCAATACGCTGCTTCTTCCATATATATATATATATATATATATATATATATATGAGAATATATATATTCCTTTCTGAATTGGAATAAAAAAAGAGAGAGACAGGAATACCCTCCACCCTGTCTGGAACAAAAAGGGAACATCTGAACTTCATTTGAGCGCATTAAGTTAGAGGAGTGGCCAGAAAGCTCTTGACTCAAAGTTGAATCCCAATGGCACCTTTCTCAGGCGCTTTGGGTCCTCCACAAATTGCTGCTCACTGGCAGTGTAGCAGAAAAAAATGCCAATGATCCATACTTCCAGGCCAACAGCTCCAATTTCTTGGAGCTAGTCCCAGAGTATGTTATATCCACACCTTAAAACAGCCAAATAATCCTATGGAGAAAAAACATTCCTACCATCACTTCCCAGGCTGAAATACAGATCACATTGGAGCCTACTAGACATCCCTAAATCTCATGGTGGGCTCAGGACATCCTCAGACTCAGGCTTCACAACCCACAACACACTGCACACTGAGCTGTTTAATTTTAGTTTTAAGCCCACTTCAGAACAACTGCAACACAACAGTCCTTAAAAGGAAATATTCAAAAGGAACAATGGGAGGAGAGGAACCAAAGGAACTATTCCTTTTAGCAAGAAGGTTACGAGATTCTCAATGAAAACTGTGGAATCATCAATTCAAGTAATTTAGGAAAATTCAAAAGAAGTTTTTTGCTGGATGACCTCATAAGCCTTTTTCCAAAGGTCTGTGGCGAAGTGTCGCCGCAGGAGGAGAAACTGATGTCAGTCCATCCTACTGCAAACATTCACACAGCTATTGAGTAATAAATTCCCATCAGAGGCTGTGTGGTTTGAAATTAAAATGTTTGGTATATGTATTAAATAAACACCGGGAAGAATGTGGACAAAAAGCCAGGCGGATAAAGAGCAATAGTCAAATAAAAGCCTAAGAAACATGGCTGGAAAACTGTGGCCCGCGATTCCGAATCAGAAAGCAAGCCCAGGCCGTAATTTGCCAAATCAGATGCAACAGAAAACTATGGTCTGGTGGAAAGGTGAGCACAAAAGGGTAAAGTCCTGCATGCAAACCAAGCTAAAATCTTCATGGTGGGTGTTGGGGGGAGTATAATGGGAAATACAGTGGTACCTCAGGTTACATACGCTTCAGGTTACAGACTCCGCTAACCCAGAAATAGTGCTTCAGGTTAAGAACTTTGCTTCAGGATGAGAACAAAAATCATGCTCCAGCGGCACGGCAGCAGCAGCAGGAGGCCCCATTAGCTAAAGTGGTGCTTCAGGTTAAGAACAGTTTCAGGTCAAGTACGGACCTCCGGAACGAATTAAGTACCGTATTTTTTGCTCTATAAGACTCACTTTTTCCCTCCTAAAAAGTAAGGGGAAATGTGTGTGCGTCTTATGGAGCGAATGCAGGCTGCGCAGCTATCCCAGAAGCCAGAACATCAAGAGGGATCGCTGCTTTCACTGCGCAGCGATCCCTCTTGCTGTTCTGGCTTCTGAGATTCAGAATATTTTTTTTCTTGTTTTCCTCCTCCAAAAACTAGGTGCGTCTTGTGGTCTGGTGCGTCTTATAGAGCGAAAAATGCGGTACTTAACCCGAGGTACCACTGTATTTAAAACTGTCCTGGGTAAGATTTCTACCCAGATTTCTTAGGGAATGTCCGGCTGGTCAACAGGAAGGGAGCGATAGAAAGAAAATGTGAAACAGGGGGAAAGAAAGGGCAACCTGGAAGAAGGAACAAACAGGTATCAAAGTCTCAAAATTCAGTAGCATCTGAAAATCAAGTTGGAAATACTTGAGTGACCTATCTACTTTGGGGGACGTGGGATAAGGCACAAGATTTAATTTTCTTTTGCAACTTCAGAGTAGTGCAGTGTTTTGACTACTGAGCTAACTATCAAGGGCTGGAAACATTTACATTTGTATCTAAACCATTTCAGAGTCCATCTACCTTGTCCAAAAAGGTACCATGGAAATTACACTTGAAATACAGCCACTTTTGTCGATTAATAGTGTGCACCACCATTAAGGTACATCATTCAAAGGCTTTATTTCTTGGCCCACTTAATATGCAGCACATTCATTCTTCCAGCTCGGTATAATGCTTTGCCTTTGGTGTTTCCGCATCACCATTGTGGCTTAGACAGTGGCTTTCTTGAGAACTCTTGATTAATGTTATTCTGTGTCACACAGCGAATCCTATGTACACAGAAGATTCTAGAGCAGAGCCAACATTCTGACATCTTTGTTGTGTGCTTGGAAGCATATCTATTTTTGTTTGGAAGGAACTACATGCCTGCATAAATCACTGCGGTTCTTGGAAAAGATTAAATTGCAATCTGATAACAAGTTTGGTTGTTTTCTAGGGACAAGCTAAAGGACAAAAATAGTTTCTGTAACTTGTAAACTTTTAGGTAGGATGTTAACGAAAGGTCTTTGACAGCCATCCTTAAATTCAACCATTTTCCATTAAACTTTTACAAACAATAACATGCAGCGTTTTTCTTTAGTTTTTAAAATATTGGGGCAATAGATCAGGGACCTTGTTTGAGACAACCACAGTTTTCTTTGTAAGCATGCTTATGAAGAAACCCTCAGTTTCCCCTTCTGAAGAAGAAGAGGAGTTTGGATTTGATATCCTGCCTTTCACTCCCTTTGAGTCTCAAAGCGGCTAACATTCTCCTTTCCCTTCCTTCCCCACAACAAACACTCTGTGTGGTGAGTGGGGCTGAGAGACTTCAAAGTAGTGTGACTGGCCCAAGGTCACCCAGCAGCTGCATGTGGAGGAGCAGAGACGTGAACCCGGTTCCCCAGATTACGAGACTACCGCTCTTAACCACTACACCACACTGGCTCTCTCTTTTGAGTGAGCTTCATTCAGCTCTGCACATTTCCCTGACTTACACCAACCAATCAACTCCAGTATGCACAAGTGGGGATGCATGTTCAAGCCCCACACTGGACAAAAGATTCCTGCATTGCAGGGGACCCTCGTGGTTCCAACTCTACAATTCTATGATTCTGTGATTCTACAGTGAGACATTTACACTAATTTGACTTTAGTAGAGAGCAGGTGGGCACTGTGGTCTAAACCACTGGGCCTCTTGGGCTTGCCGATCGGAAGGTCGGCGGTTCGAATCCACACGATGGGGTGAGCTCCTGTTGCTCTGTCCCGGCTTCTGCCAACCTAGCAGTTCAAAAGCACACCAGTGCAAGTAGATAAATAGGTGCCACTGCAGCGGGAAGGTAAATGGTGTTTCCATGCGCTCTGGTTTCCGTTACCGTGTCCTGTTGCGCCAGAAGCGGTTTAGTCATGCTGGCCACATGTCTGCGGACAAATGCCGGCTCCCTTGGCCTGAAAAGCGAGATGAGCACCACACCCCATAGTCAAATTTCGACTGGACTTAACCATCCAGGGGTTCTTTACCTTAGCTGAACCTGTAGTAAACTGGAAATCAAGTGCTACATTGGCAAAAAGGAGAGTTGCCACTGTTTAATCCCTTTTTCTTTTATTTTTGGGAGGCAAGTGTAATACTGACCTGATCAGCTCCAATCCCCATTATCAAAATACAGTAGAAGTTGAAAGCCACTTCACATGTATTTTTTCTTTTTTGCAGTAGAATGCACCCACCAATATCCCCAAACTACATGCATGTTCATAGTGTTTGCTAATACTGTTACAAAACCTAACATTAGACATGCCATCAGAGCTCATTCCCCTACTCATTCTCTGCAGGATGTGCCAATATGTGCCATTACTGGCCAGCAATATTCTTCTCCGATCCAGACAAGCCCTACACAGGACTCATGGATCACTCTCTACTAAAGAAAATAAACGGACACCATTCACACATAGAAAGCAGCAACGTCCAGACACAAGTAGGAGAATATTTCCGCCCCCCATGATACTCCACTGTTGACTGGAGAGTCACCATAATCCAACCTAGACTTCAAAGGGAAGCTATGCTGTAGAATTGCTGGACTAGGACTTACTAGACTGGATAGCTTAGTTGGTTAAGGAAAGACGTGCGGATCAAGAATTGGCCTCCACAGTCACTTACGGACTCATTGTTAAGATCCTGTTCATGGAAGACCATCTTACTCGGCTACGAGAAGAAGAAGAAGAAGAAGAAGAAGAAGAAGAAGAAGAAGCAGCAGCAGCAGCAGCAGCAGCAGCAGCAGCAGCAGCAGCAGCAGCAGCAGCTGCTGCTGCTGAGGCTGATAATGCCAAAGTTGCAAGTTGGACTAGATGATCCCAGGGTACCTTCCAACTCTACAATTCTAATAAACTTCTAATAGTAAATTCAATTCTATTTTATTCAGACTTAATTGCGTCTGTGGACTTCTTTCCTACTAAAAGTATTACAATTAGCAGAGGAGGAGGGGATACTATTTTCATAGTACAGTGGTACCTCGGGTTACAAACGCTTTGAGTTACAAACACTTTGGATTACAAACTCTGCTAACCTGGAAATAGTACCTCAGGTTGAGAACTTTGCCCCAGGATGAGAACAGAAATGGCGCGGCGGCACTGGGAGGCCGCATTAGCTAAAGTGGTACCTCAGGTTAAGAACGGTTTCAGGTTAAGAACGGACCTCCAGAACAAATTAAGTTCGTAACCTGAGGTACCACTGTATCTGCAACTGTCGGTGTGTCACTGTCTATTATTATCTCACGGCCTTTTGGCCCAAGACTTGACATTTTTCTCTCTGGATACCTGCCGACTGGAGATAACTTTTCATGGATATAATGGGCTCTAGCCCATACAAAGTGTGCTCTAGGCCCCTGTAATTTGAGAATTATTTTCATTTTATAACAGTAATTAATATCGGAGTGGGACATGCCATTAGCCTTAGAATACCGAAGACATTGTTTATAGAACAGCACATTAATTGACATGCTTCCGCATACGTACAACCATAATACAGATATTGCCTGCTTGTTGCGCAAAAAGGCCATGTTGCCTCATTCCAGTGTTGCATGACACAAATCTGGCCTGGAGCCAAAGCAATGACACTGCACTATCATAAACCGGAACTTAGGATTGATAGCTGGTGCTGATATCTTTTAAAAGAGCCACAGAAACGTGATTCACAAGTCAACAGAAATAAGTCCAAATTTGCTGCCATCAGCTTTAGACACCCCAAGTTTCAAAATGTAAAGAGCTGGGGAGCACTATAAATCAATGAAAGCCAACGCTGTCAACAGGATTCAGATTTAACGCCAAGAATTTAAGGTCAACATTGGGCCTGGGTTATTTTGCAGCGGTGCCTCTGATTCAGAAATTGCTTCCAGGAGGCAGAAGTGGTGTTGTCCTGCAGCCAGATTTCACCCTTCTCCTCCACCTCCTATCCATACACCCTTTCCCCAGCAGCTGGCTGCTTGCACTCTCTTGCGCTACCAAGAAATCATCTGTGCAGCCTGCTCATCTCCAAGAAATTCTCACTTCCAGATCAGAGAGAAACAAAATATTACACAAACTTCATTTACCATATTTTTCGTCCTATAGGGCGCACCGGCCCATAGGACACACCTTTTTTGGGGGGGGGAATGAATAAAAAAAAATTATTCCCCCCCCCCCGCTGCAGCTGCCGCCCCAAGTCTTGCGCACACCTGCCCGAAGCACGGGGCACCCTCCAGAGGGCTCCGCGTGCTTCGGGCTGCAGGCTGCCGCCCCAAGCCTCGCGCGCCCGGCGGGACCTCCCGCCGGGCGCGCAAGGCTTGCGGATAGCTTCCTGAAGCCTGGAGAGCGAGAGGGGTCGGTGCGCACCGATGCCTCTCGCTCTCCAGGCTTCAGCGAAAGCCTGCATTCGCCGCATAGGACGCACACACATTTCCCCTTCATTTTTGGAGGGGAAAAGGTGTGTCCTATTGAGCGAAAAATACGGTAAATGCTAAGGGTGTATAGGCTTGAGCTGCAACTTTGCTTTTCTTCGTTACCCTTGTGGAGTATTAAGGACTATTCCTAACTAAATACAAGTAGAGGCAAGAAGGCAAAAGAACCCACGTAGAGAAAATACACATTTTGTGCATCTCAGGTTATCAGTTTTCATCTTTTAGCAAACATGTAGTTTTCATACTGAAAACTATGTATTTCATGTGCAAAAGACTCCCTTTCCCACTTAGAAATGTCTACATACAATAGTTTTTGTATGGTACGGCAATGAATAAAAAATTAAAAACAGTTCTTGAGCCTCATCTTCAAAAGCTACATAAACAGCATAGTCTTCATTTGACAGAATGGAAGACAATTTTGTTCATCACCTCAAACAAGTCCATGCCCGGTTTAAATCTGAAAGAAAAGGTACTAGCTCAAGTATTCTACTATACAATAGCCCCACCTTTTTTGAAATCTCTTCAAGAGCACACCATAGTGCTGGTCTTCCAAAGGTAGAAGATAGCATGGTAGAAGATTCCATCCCTCCCCAACAGGAACACTGACAAAATTTGTGGGAGAAAGCAAAACCTTCCAAAAAGGCTTAAAGTGAATTTAACACACTAAGCTTCATCGCTGACTCAGCCCACAAATGCAGATGTAAGACGGGTAAATCAGGGAAACCACACATCTAAGACAATCGCCCCACTATATATATATATTTAAGAAAATTGCTCGCTCCCCTTCTCGCATCATGTAGGAGCTTAGTTTTAGTGGGAGCACCCAGCAATCTATACACCACAAAAGTGAAGTACAAATTGTATGACTCAGGCCTACATATATTGGGCTCTATACACAAAGGCCAAAGTTCTCGTCTAAAGAAGTTGTTGAAAGCTCCCTCTATTGCCATCTTAAGACAGGAACATTGAAGACAACAGTTTAGACCCGGGACTGCCAACCTATTTTGGTTCATGGGCAGGTCTGTGAACCGGAGAAACTGCTGCGACCATCAAGCACAAATTGCAACCTATTCCATTGGGTCCAACAGAATGCTTCTTTCAATCCTGCTTCCAGCAGGGGGAGAAAACCCCTTGGTTGCTTTGGAAACCCTATTGCCGGCTTATCTGTGCCCGTGGGCACCACACTGGCAACCGCTGGTTTAGACTCCTATTCTCACTCCGAAAGCTTTCAAAAAAATTGCTCCTAACGTGCAACTTAATGAAGAGTTCTGCGTGACTGAAAAGTCTGAATGCCTTGTCAGCTTCTATTTAGAACCGTTTCTGAAAGCTATGTTACACAGTGGAACACTTCCCCGCTTCAGAAATCCATTGCTGCGTAGGGTACTTTTAAATAAGCTTGAGACATTCCACCACAAAAGGCAGCAAGAAGCCTCAGAAGACAACGACGGATATTGAGCAGCTTTTTATGAGAAGTTTGGCAGCTGAGTTTGGGTGAAGATTACACTGCGTTGCCAGCCGGCAGGACTCCATTGAATTTGAGGCCATTCTTGTCCATTTAGTAGTACAGTACATTGCTTATATAAACAACACACAACGGAAAGATGCTTCACAATGGGGGTCAGAAAGGCCATTTTGCAAGCCTAAAATACACAGAAATTACATGTGCAAGCAAGACTGCCTGCCGACAGGAGAACGTTTTAGGTGTGGAAATAAATGGCTACACGATGGGAGAAAGGGGGAGAGGAACAAATAAGCGATAAAGAGAACGGATGCTGCAATTATAGCAACTAACAATTGAGGCTGCAATATTTGCTTGAATTCCAAACCCTAGAAAATGACCACCCATCCCAGCACTTACCTTACTCCTATAAGCATAGCTATCAGCATCGAACAGATAGGATCAGCTATCATTAAACCGTAGTTCTGCATCAGTAATGCAGATATGATGACACCAACACTTCCAAGGGTGTCAGCCACAATATGTAAAAATACACCTACAAACAAACATACGTTAAGATCAGAAAGCATATTAATGTATTTTTTTCAACGTAAATTTCAGGTGGCCTTCAAATAAGTGGCAGAGCCGACAATGGATAGCAGACAAACAGTTCCTGTGTAAATATTTACTATGATACTCATAAAATTACAGGAGATGCTTATTATCACATTACATTTGCAGGAAAAATCTACTACAGCATATCTCAATTCCATCCTGCAAAGGTAGTGTCAGAAGCTGTGAGCCACAAGTGGAATCCATACTGGAGCTTTTCCCAGTTTCTAGAAGATGCAGTGCGGGCTATTTTCACATCACTCAGACAACACAAACAATCCAAGAAGTGGTACCCATGCCAAACATACTATGGAAACAGCTCCTCCATATGATCAGGAACATTTTTACAAGAGGAGTTGCCATTTATTTACATTATTTGTGGTCACCCTCTAACAAAAGTCACCTGGGTGACTCACACGATGGGGGGAAAAAACCCTATAAAAAAATAGGTTATTTCCTAAAACAAAAACAAAAAACTGTAATAAAATAATACATAACAATAAAATAAATTTTCACTACTTGTCTATATACCAGTTTCCCAAATGGTTACATGTCCCTTCATAGTATGCAGAGCATAAGGAAAATCGTTGTCACAAAATCAAACACCTTTTTGAGGGCCTGAACTTTCTGCGGAGCAATTGTTTTTCTCCAAATTAATAAAACACCAAGCACGATTAAAAACCCACCACTGATATATTTTTATTAGCTGAAATGTTTTAATACATTTTAATGAGCTGAACTCGAAGAAAGCTTTGCCAGAAGGAAGTTTTGCGAAAAAACACACCAAAACATTTATGATCCCTTCTGCATTTCAACTGCTGAAAATACTTTTCGTGTGCCAGCAACAAATTATTTTTCCAAATACACTACTTAAGTTCGTATATAAATAAAGGCAAGTTACACAAATCTGAACAAATGTCAAGCCACTCCATTTCAATGATATGTAGAACCTATCCCAAAACTAAGCCTAGGGATCCCTCTGCTGGTAGCCGAGGGCATAATCTCCCATGAAGGATGGAGCAGTTCTAACAGGACTTGAAAAGCTTATCTGCATTGCATTCTTACTTCATTTAAAATAAGCAGCTGGCATCTTCAACCGCTTCTGTCTGTCTGATTTTGGGGGCACATGGAGGGAGCTGGAGGGAGCAGAGGGAATCAACAAAGCTTTCGTTTCTCCGCATTCTGCTAACAGCTCCCTACACTGGATCAAAGCACATTCCATCAGTGCAAAGTGATGCAACTCACAACAACTGCTTCTTCCTGTTTCCTTCTGAACACAATAGGACATAAGCTAAGTGAATTCTCGAGTATGATGTAGAAAAATAGGGGTGGTTGGCTTTTGCTGCCCAACTCCCCAAGGGTCTGAGTCCCCTAAGTCCAGGATCGGCCAGAAAAGAAATGTGTTTCCTCATTGTTAGTGAATTTCAACATAAAACTTTTATATATATAGTTTTGTTTCTTCCAGATTTGCACTATGCTATTATTGCTTCATTTCCACCAACTCTGTTTTAGCACACTCTGTTGATAACATACCTTCTAAAATCTGTTTGCTGGATCCTGCAGCCAATTCAATGGGATGATTATCTGTAAAACAGCAGGAAGATAAAACGCATTTATCCTCTCAATGTTATGTGAGTGTCTGTTCAGCACTGAAGTTCTCTTTCATCACCTTCTTAATCAAATGGAACTGGAAATCCTTTTTTTTTAAATTAAAATAAAAACTGAACCTAGAATGTTTTTTTAAGGGAAAGTATAGAGGGAGGAGGGAAATCAATGCATTCTCCAAAATCCAAACTTTCCAAGCGATTTCATGTTAGGTTCTGTTTTAAGGTGACAGGAGAAGAGAAAGATGGAAGAAGCAAATTAACAACGCGGGCACAAGCCATAGAAAGCTCTGTTGTCTGCCAACTTGGGACATAATGTCACGACTTCCAAACAATGGGTCGTATCTAAGTGCAGATTACTATTAGGCTGAGAATCCAGAAGCAAGTCAAACACGGCCAGAACGTGTAAAGTTTAAGGCCTTAAAAACAAACACTTAGAAATCAGACATGAATTATCTCATATTACAGGAGTCCAAATTATTCTGCAGCCAAGCCACTGACGTTTTAATTACCTGTTCAAAAAAAATAGAAATGGAAGCCTGAATACTAGGCAACAATTACTCAACATCTACACAGCATGATTTTTTTATAAAAAAGATCCTTTTCAGCACCCTTCCTTCAATGTAAAAAATGCAATCAACAATTTATGTTATTAGCCTACGCTTCCATCTAGCTCAAGGCAACATACATGGTTGTGTTGCTGTCTCCACTACAAAACATTTTATCCTCACTGCCAACCTATGAAGAAGGCGAGGGTGAGGGGGTCTATTGGCCCATGATCACCGACTGAAAGTTGGCAAGAAAGTGACTCTGAGTCATTGTCCCCCTTCACCTTCAATGCGGTTAAAGAAAATGTTGCCATGAGCCCTAAAGTTGAACTGACGGCAGTCCCCATTTAATCTGGATTTGAATCAGTGTTTGTTTGTTCCTTTCAAATGACAGCAAGCCGCTTTAGATACAGATTTGCAAGGATCCATTTGAATAAAAAGATTTATTCTGCATGTAAGTATACGCTTGTGTGCTGTTTATTATTATTATTTATTAATTTGTTAATCACTTTATTTTGCCCAGAGCAGCCCAAAATGACTTAAAACCAAACAGACAGACAGACAATAAAAACCCTACATATATACATTAAAACCAAAAGCGAAAAGAAATACATTAAAAACACCCCATTCCCTTCTAAAAGGCAACAGATAATTAAAGGCCAAAGGCCTGGTTATAGAAGGAAGTTTTTGCCTGATGCCTAAAGATATATATAATGATGGCTCCAGGTGAGTTTCCCCTGGGAGATCATTGTGTGCTATTAAGAGCACACCTACGCACATCTGAATGGCATACACATGTATTAAATAACATCAAAAATTTAAATAAATGCATATATATGGCACATAGTTCCTATTCACAGCAATTTCCCTTGGGAGCACACACAGCAAGAAACACAATCAGGTGCACATATCACAAGCAACATAGGATATTTACAATCCCTTACATATAAATCTGCAGAAAACGTGTTAAATGGTCAGAAGGCAACATTCAACTGTTTCCATATGTCGTACCTTGGTTTTTGAACAGCTTAGTTCTCAAAGGTTTTGGCTCCCGAATGCCACAAACTCAGAAGTGAGTGTTCCAGTTTGTGAACTATTTTTGGAAGCTGAACATCCGACGGGGCTTCTGTGGCTTCTGACTGGCTGCAGGAGCTTCCTGCAGCCAATCAGAAGCCGCGCTTTGGTTTCCGAAGGTTTTGGAAGTTGAAGGGACTTCCGGAACGGATTCCATTCGACTTCCAAGATACAACTGTACAATCAATGTTATCTTCCTGTCCAGAAAAGTCAAGAATCTTGCAGTGCATCCATGCAAGGGTTCCGCAATGAAGATGACACAGCGTGTACATGTGTATCTATGAGTCTGCTAGGTCATATACACTTACCATGGCAATAATCTTGACTCTGCGAATCCCCATGTCCATGGCTGTGGTCATGAGAATGCCCATGCCCGTGCCCATGCTTGGAATCATGGCTGTGCCCGTGTCCTCCATGACTGTGCCCATGGCTTAGAGCCCCGTTAAACAGGGAATGGCTATGTTCATGCCCTGCAAAGAGAAATTTGTTGGAGTGATTTAGAACGCTTCTGTGTATTGTCACAACTAATACTAACTTCTCAGGGTTACCCCTGTAAAGTCATTCCTGTGTGATGAGGAAGGGGCAGCCTTCTTAGGTTTAAGAAATGTCTTTGTAAGTAGCTGCAATTGAAACAATGAAGCAATAATAGTTTCTTTCAATTGTTCAATAAACAAGACGGAAATGGCCAAAGACGTTTCAGTGCTTGAGGCAGAAAATCCATATGGTCCCCAATCCCCATTGTTAAAACAGAAAACTTGTTGCTCCAAAATCTACCTGTTAAAACTGAAAATATTTGATACCCCAAAATCTTCCACTGAAGCAGCCTGCCTCACCCTGAAACAGCACCCTTAATAACTGTATCTAATTAAAAGTAATCTTAACTGATTTGATTGTATGTGTTTAAATTAACTTATAAAATAGCTTTGCAGGGGAAAAAGTATAATATTTCTTCTCAGTTGATGCATGTATGAATCACGGAAGAGGTATTTCTTTTTTTTTAATTTTTTGTCCCAGGAGGGGATACCTCTAAGATGGCACACACCAAGAGGACTTATATTTCAGTCAATTAATTGATCAAAAATTCTGTGATCAACTAAAAATGTGCCCTTGCTCAATCTAGCCAATCGACTAAGGCCCAGTTTCAGACGCAATTATCATAGAGTATAGGCCAATAAACCAATTCAGACATCAAAGGGAACTGTGGTTTAAAAAGCTAGGATAGATGCACTAAAGCCAGGATTGCAAGGGCTCATAAGCACACAGCTGTATCTTAGGCTGATAAACCATGGCTTGAGAGAGTCATGCCTGAACCTGACCAAAGCACAGCTCCATTCTACACTAGTTCAGAACAAAGCCATAGCTAAAGTTCATATTTCTACACAATAGTAGTTTCATCAAAAGCTAACGCCTGTTTAAACACTACAGTTCCCCCATGCATGATATTTCCCATCATTTGCATACTTCCAGATCGCAGCTTATATGCTCCTTGCTAAATTTAAAGCAATACTACATGCCGCATATTGAAAATTTATTTCACATATTAAGTATAGACGGCAGTGAAAACCAGTGAGTTGTAGTAGCATACTATATAGGACTTAATGAATTGGCCAATAAAAGCAACAAAGCAGGTTCTGATTCTTAGAATGTCATTTTTTACAGCGGTGTTTTGCTGATGCTAAGGAGGCAAGACTTTCTAGTGGCTCTCTAAGCTATGGAACAACTCTTCCTTTCTCCTGAAAAGTCCAGTGGACATCAAAGGTATTCCAAGGCTTTTACGATGCTGGTGAAGGGTGACCAGTGGTTGCTGATATTGCAGCATGAGAGGCACAACACAGCTGTATAATGAGTGTACAAGACATCTCACTGAAACTTTGCTGTACGACAGAATGTAGTACAGAGCCATCTAGTGAAACTGGAGACAAAATGATTGATTAAAGGCCGCTCCAGATTGGTGTTTTGTTGGAAGTGCATTCTGCAGCATGGCACTGTTGAAATAATAGTGCGCTGGTGGTAGATTTATACAGAACCATCCACAAATCATTGCATTACTATAGGGCAGCAAAAATGGGACATCCCAACCTCCCTGCACCCCCAAAAAACCAACCTCAGAACATTTGAGGTATAAAAAGTTATAGTATTTAAGGAGGACGTTCTAGTACATCCACTGGGTAGAAATTAAAAAGTATGTTCAGCCCAAAGCTTTTGCAGGCACAAGCAAAATTGAAAGTGGGGTCGTGTCTGACTGCCCCAATAACATCATGAGCACAAATCATCATGAATGTGTAATAAAAGGGATGCCTGGAGAGGCCCATAAGATTATTGTTTGAGCATCTTACCAGAACCATGAGAGTGGCCGTGTCCTCCGTGTTGGAACACAAAAATTCCTATCAGGTTTACAAGAAAGCCGAGTATAGAAACTGGAAGAAGTCTTTCATGATGCACGTCAGGAGGTTCAAGGGCTCTCTGCAACAGGGAAGCAGAAAGTTTGAGTGTAAGTCATTTACAACATCCACTTATAGAACATTCTCAGGGTATCCTACATATCAGTGCTCTGTGAAGCGTCGTCTGCATCCACACATAAGGAGAGTCTGCTGAATCAGGCCAGCATCCTGTTCTCACAGTGGCCAACCAGATCCCCGTGGGAAAGCCACAAACAGGATCCGAGCACAAGAGGACTCTCCTCTCCAGTGCTTTCCAGCAACTGGTATTGTGGAGGCAGAACAGAGCCATCACAGCTAGATCCCTTCCACCAAAGAGCTCTCAATCAAGTTGAACCATGGCTTGTTTTAATCCTCCAGGGATGCTGCACACATTACAAAAAACCCACAGCCTGGTTTCTCATGTGAACTCTAGCCATGGTTTGTTTCCAACCAACTACAAGCACTAAACCAGAAATAGTCAAGAGCAAGTCTTGGCTTATTCCTGGCATAGCACTTATCTAGTTTGTTGGGGGGGGGGGGGAAGACTGAAGAATCAAGTCGTCAGATGAAGCTGCCATTCTCGTCCCCGGGATACATGAATGTTTAGTATGGATACAAGCTGCTTGGAATATCTCGCTTGTGCTACGTCGCTCCTAATTCTTTCTGGGGATTGCACCACTAGTTGGTCTTTCTGAGAGTAGAAGTGCCCATAGCCTAGCCCTCTGATAGGGAAGCATGCTGTGGTTTGTGCCTGCTATTTAATGATCATGGGGCTAAAACTGGGCTGTCTCAAATCTTGTGAAAAGATGGTTTGGGGATAAATTTCCAGCATTTGGAGGCACTATTGAACATATTTCTTTGCTCTGGCAGCACTGGTGCTATTGACTTTAATGCCACTAGGTTCAGGCTTACAGTGTCATGCAAACCAGGTCTCTGGCACCAACTTCCAAGTAAATAACCACAGAACTGAACTGCACAAATCAGTTTATTTATCAGGAATGATTTATAGCCATCTTCATAACATACCTCGACACCTTCAGAGAAAATGAAGAAGGCTGTGAAGATCAGAAACAGACCGTTGACAAAGCCAGCTAGTACCTCTGCTCGAACATACCTAGAAAGATTTTTACAAAGATCTTAGTAGCACTCTGCATTAGACCAAATTCCACAACTATTGAAGTCTTAGTTTTCCCCCCGTAGTTGAAAAACCCAGTAACAACTGGTGGCCGAATAATCTCAATAAAGCGATATTTTTAAAAAGAATAACTAATGCAAGAATTGAAGCTAGCACTGTGTACTATTTGCTCCTAGAATGCAAATAAGGTATACAGACTCCACACCAGAACTGTATCCTCACAAAAGTCCCTACAATAATTTTTCAAAATGAGAAACACTGACCCACTGAATGAGAAACAGAGCCGTGAACACTGCTTTCAAACCAACTGACACCGTTTATTGAGTGAGAAGATCCAAAAGCGCTGCTGCTCACCTGATCTGCAGGCACAACTCTCACCAGGTAGTGGAAGATTTGTTCCAGAGTGGGTGCAGGCCCCCATTTCCTGCAGCGAGGCAACGTTCAGCTTGCTTCTTGCCAGCAAGCATCACTTTGCATGAACCCACACCGAAAGCAGCCCTTAGCCAGGTCAAAAGCAGCACACCAGGCCCTGCTTCTCATTTAGAAGTGGACCCCACATGAACATTACAGTGGTACCTCGGGTTACATACGCTTCAGGTTACATACGCTTCAGGTTACAGACTCCGCTAACCCAGAAATATTGCCTCAGGTTAAAAACTTTGCTTCAGGATGAGAAAAAAAATCGTGCTCTGGTGGCGCAGCAGCAGCAGCAGCAGCAGCAGCAGCAGCAGGCCCCATTAGCTAAAGTGGTGCTTCAGGTTAAGAACAGTTTCAGGTTAAGAACGGACCTCCGGAACGAATTAAGTACTTAACCAGAGGTACCACTGTATAGCCAAATTGGCATGTGTGTTTATCAAAGATGTGAGCATCTGTTTTGGTCCTCAGAAGGGTTTGTGCCAAGTTCAGGGAAGCCAAAAAGATGATACTGGGCCCGATGTGGCCTGCCAGACAGCTACTGATACAAATCAGTTATTTACCATGAGCCAGCAAACATGATGCACATGTGCGAAGCATGAAACTGAAGAGGTCCTTCAGGCATCATGACACAAAGGTAGCATGGGCGCATAATGCAAAGCCATAGTTAGAAAGATTAGGTGGTGCAGAAAGACCAAGCACTCTGAGCTCACTCTTCCCTTTCACCAAGCACAGAAAGGAGGCTTCGGTCTTAGCATTGCATCCAAGCCAGCACTTTCCCAAACAAACCACAATCAGGAAGCCAGGAACTAACAGGGGTGCAACTCACAGAAAGCCTCGGGAGCAACACAGCACCAGTCAGATTTTCAAGGCAACTTGTATCCATACTAAACATTCATTGTGTACCCTAAGCAGAGAGAGCTTCGGATTTCTGGAAGCTTGCACATGTCCCTGAGAGTGGGAAAGTGTACCCAAACCAACAGCTAAACAGCCTGACATTAATTTGAGTCATACTTTCATTAACATTAAAGGCGAAAAGTTCTCAAGTGTCTGAGACTTGGCCCTCCTACTAAAAAGGTAGTACAATAGGTACAATAGAAATATTTACAGCCTAATTCCACCAGCCCACTTCAGTACAATTCCTAAACGCAACACTGCCCTGTTTAGTTTGATTAGAGTATGCTGACATTCTGTCATCTATTATCATCAGGCATTAGAGGCAATGTATAGGTTTCTTAGAACATCTATGCTTTTTCTACTTACCCATAAGAAAAGGCATCATTTGATCTCCACTTTGAAATTACTGACGCTGCCAGCCCAGCTAACAGAGCAGTGCAGTCAAAGAACATGTGAAAAGAATCTGATATTAGACCTAAACTGGAAAAGCAAAGAAAACATTTGGTTAGGTACCAGAAGTTATAGCACATTTGAATGCTTCAAGGTCAGTTCCATTAGCAACTCCACGCTGCTCAAAAGCCAGCGTTCCTTTGGAGTTTTTACTTATTGTTTTCTTGCTATTACACATTTACATGGTATCTAGTTTATTCAAAAACTCTATCCCATCAGAACCTATTAAGAAGTGAGACTAATTAATAGATCTTATGCACAAAGCATTGGGAAAATTCAGTACAATGAACTACAAGATGATTAATTTATTAGCCAGAGGAAGGAATTAAGTGTACTGTGACCAAAAGTAAAATCCTGGATAAAATATTTGTAGTCTATCCTGGATAAGACATTCAGATGAAATCAGAGAGTGTAACAGCCACCAACACTTTCCCCACAATAGAGGCAAGGCAATAATAGCCTCACCTAGCCATTCCTGAACACCTGGAGGAATTCAAAAATGTATGTGTTCACCGATTCATGGCAAACTATTTCCTGATCAAGCACATTTAATGACAAGTCTTC
Organism: Podarcis gaigeae; assembly: GCF_964106915.1. Lineage (NCBI taxonomy): Eukaryota > Metazoa > Chordata > Lepidosauria > Squamata > Lacertidae > Podarcis > Podarcis gaigeae. The sequence goes on along the minus strand of NC_139682.1, from coordinate 76,555,866 downwards.
AGCAGGTGGTAAAAGGCAGGATTAATTTGAAATTCCAATCAGGAATGTTAACGAGAGCTTTACAGTCACTTGTTGTTACAATCCACTGGTGAGAAATTGTCTAGCCTATCTACATAGCTATAATGATACTGGGTTGTAGTAATGAATCAGTTTTCTGCCAAATTATGTTCAAAATTACCTGCAACTGTTTTTTTTAATTAAAAAAACCAGAACCAGTAAAATAAATTTTACCTTTCATGTAGTTAAAAATAAATCCTACATTGAATCTATTTTAAGTGGACCGGTTCACACAGTCCAATGAGGTAAATACTGTTTGTTCCTGGGGATCCAGTCATCCATGATATGATCTGGTAGATCTCCAGATATAGCTTCCCTATGCTAATATCCACAACTGTCACTGCTTGGAAATGCTTCATTTTTCTAGCAGTTCAACAAGTCCCTGTTGACTGGTTTGCTTCAACACCAGACACAAGCAGGCTCAAAAGAATTAGCAAGTTCAGCTCCAATGAAATGGTTATTTTCCTTATTATTAATCTCCATGTTGAAACAACCATATTCTCTGATTTATCAGTGAAGGTAGGTTTGGATCAATCTAGGAAATAAATAAAAAAGGGAACCAACTCCATAAATTTTTTTACCAGCCTACCCAGGAATGTAAACCTGTGTCTCACACGGCATCTGGAACAATTTGGCAAGTAAAAACTATTACTCACCCCAGGAAAATAATTACTCCTATGGTAGTTTATCCTAAATTTGGAAGCACAGCTTTCAAAACAGGTCTGCCTGGAGTGAGTCGTTTTAATAAGTGATGTTAACCTTCCTCTAACTTAAGCTGTATTTATATTAGCATTACTCTGTAAAAGCATCTGAAGTACATAGCATTCATCAGCTGTTCAGAAACACTTGCAGAATGCATTCTTATGAAGCTCCCAAAGATTTTAGAGCATTCTCAGAGGACCTTCCCCTGCCTTGTGTAGGGAGGCAGCGAGTGACCAGGGAAATGTCTTTTCTGCCATTGTACCCTGCTTGTGAAATGCTCTCCCCAGGCAGGCGTGCCTGATGCACACTCAGATTCTTTTTAACACTGTGTGAATAAGACCATCTTACTTGCCCAGGCCTTTAAGTACCAACATTAGATCTTTTAACTGCTTTGAGTTTTACTTGGTTTTACATATTTCTGATACAGTCATACGTCTTGTTACATTCGGTTCCGGTTACATCTTTTCAGGTTGTGTCCCGCGGTGACCCAGAAGTACAGGAAAGGGTTACTTCCGGGTTTCGCAGCTCGCGCATGCGCAGACGCGCAAAATGACGTCACGCGCATGTGCAGAAGCAGCGAATTGCGACCCACGCATGCGCAAACACGGGTTGCATTCCTTTCAGGTTGCAAACAGGGCTCCGGAGCGGATCCCGTTCACAACCAGAGGCACCATGTACTGGTATCTTATGTGGTATGTTTATTTGAATTGCAGGCATTCTCTGAAAGTCTCTGGACTAAAGAACAGAAAATAAAGACTGTCATAAAAACAAATTCATTCCCAGTGGCTCATAAAATATTTTCGTTCTGAAATTGTGTGTTTCTATTTAAATTGTCAGAATGAGCTTTCCACTAATCATAACCATAATTTAGATTTAACCCACCTCATCTCTCCTAGTATTTACAGAAGACCCACCCACAAGAAGCAATATTTAAACATTTATTATGAAGATACTGTTTGCTACAAAAATAAATGGGGCTCTTCAAGACACAGTAATGCAAAAATTCACAGAGCAGCTTCTAACAGCGTTGGGGCCTGACAGATACCAAGCTTTTGAGTATAAAAGATACCAAGAAGTCAGAGACTATATGCATACAAAGATAGCCTGTCATACTACAAGGTGCTAGGATGCATAGGAACCCTAATAAAAGTGCATCATGGGGACTAATAAGGCATCTAATGACTGCTGGTCATAGATGAAAGCCATTCCTGAAGAAAGCGTCAGTGAAGAGCAGCTGGGTTGAGCTCTGCTGATTGAAGGTGCCCTAAACGCCTTCAAGCAGCAGCACCCAAAACCCACTTCCCCATTTTGTGCTCCAGATGGCAGGGATCAACGCACAACTCCTGGGGTAATCCCCACCCACTTACACAACCTCCAAGTTTGCAGGAAGGCAGTCAGCTCATCAAGCTTGCCAGAGGACACTGCCCTGCTCATCACAGTGGAATAAATGTTGGAAGTCTGCTTCAGGGTTTAGACCCATCATAGGAACAAATAGGTGTCTAGCATTAAGGTGCAAATATCTCATGCATATTGGGACGGGGGTGGCACTGTGGTCTAAACCAGAGCCTAGATTTGCCAAAGGCCAGCATTTTGAATCCCCACGAGGGGTGAGCTCCCGTTGCTTGGTCCCTGCTCCTGCCAACCTAGCAGTTTGAAAGTACGTCAAAGTGCAAGTAGATAAATAGGTACCGCTCCAGCAGGAAGGTAAACGGCATTTTTGTGCATTGCTCTGGTTTGCCAGAAGCAGCTTAGTCATGCTGGTCACATGACCCGGAAGCTGTCTGCGGACAAACACCGGCAACCTCAGCCAGTAAAGCGAGATGAACGCCGCAACCCCAGAGTCGTCCGTGACTGGACTTAACGGTTAGGGGTGCTTTTACCTTTATCTCATGCATATGTGGTTTATATATTGATTTTAAGTCACAACAATTTATTTTCTGACATAAGAGTGCCAAATCCTTCCATCTAGAATCTTATGGCGAGCTATATTGTTGCAACAGATACATGGTCAAATATTTCTCACAGCTCTCTGTACTGAAAGGTGTCCATGCTGTCAAAAGCCGGCATGGTTCTGTAATCCAACTGCTGTTCATAACATCAGGCTCTGAACTGCAAATACCTTTGCCACCAATACATTTCTAAAGGGCACCAACATGAAGAGAACCCATGCTATTCATGCATATAAACCTTTAAAAAGCAGCCCAAACTAATAAATATTGAATAAGTTGTATCAATACTTCATTCTCTCTCTCTACAGTACTGGTTAAATGCAGGAAATTCTTTCAAAGGCCTTTTGTTTGCCCGTTCCCCAGTTGCCCGTAGCACTAACACCTCCTCCTACATACATGTGTTTCTTAACACGTATATAGCAGTATGTGCAAAGTATGATATTTGTATTTATTCTGCAATATATTGACAGGTTCAGAACTTCCCAAATTACAGAAGAGGGAAAGCTATGTGTGAACCAGCTCTTAGACTAGTGTACTTGATTTGCTTTGATGAGCTACTGGCATCATCCATTTGGTCACTACAGTGGTACCTCTGGTTACGTACTTAATTCGTTCCAGAGATCCGTTCCTAACCAGAAACTGTTCTTAACCTGAAGCGCCACTTTAGCTAATGGGGCCTCCCACTGCTGCCACGCCGCCGTGGCATGATTTCTGTTCTCATCCTGAAGCAAAGTTCTTAACCCGAGGTAATATTTCTGGGTTAGCGGAATCTGTAACCTGAAACGTATGTAACCTGAAGCATGTGTAACCCGAGGTACCACTGTACAGGATACAAGGACACAGCTTCTTAAGAAATAAGGGTTTGATTATATGGCTTCCACAAGAGAATACAAGTGCCATAAACTATCAACAACTTTCCCAAATTTTGCCGGAGAAAAATAAAGGCCTACATATCAATCAAGAACCACTACAGCATCATTACAGCTGCAGAAGTTACGTCTTCATGAGTTCAAGGAACGGCATGCTGACATTTTGCCTTTGGCAACTTCTCATCTACAGGACCTGACCAGTTTCCTTATCCTGCAGCATTTTCTCCCTGATCTTACTATAGCAACCGTTCCACACAGGGTATACTGCATAACTCCTCAGGAGTACCAAATCTAGCAGATCATGTACTCAGAGGCAACAGTTACGCAAGCAGTTGCTCCAACAAAAACCTTCAAGCCAGCCAAAAAGGGATAAGGCCTCCAAAAAAATTCTTTCCCCACCCCTAGTACAGTCACCTCCTCCTCTTGAAACCCTCCCTGCCTTCTTTTCTTCCTGAAGTTTAAAACCTGCTCTTAAAACAACGTGTACCAAAAAGACCGCTTCCCATAAAACAAACACTGGCTGCTCAGCCTTCCAAGGAGGAGGAATGAATGAGATAGTCCAACACACACCCTCTTTTCCCAGGGCCAATGACACTCTCGGCCATCATCACACACCCAGTGCTGGTGCTTCCTCAGCACCAGCCAGAGGAAGACGTGGCAGCAGTAGCAGCAGAGCTGAACAGGCACCGCCTCTCCCGCATCCTCCCTCCCTTCCCGGTACCTGTTGCTCCAGATGCCATACAGCAGCTCCACGAAGGCAAAGGAGAGGTTGAGGCAGAGGAAAAAGAAGAGATTTCTTGATGTCTTGTCCGACAGGATAGACCTAAAGGACGGGCAGGAAACAGGGCGAACTTAGAGGAGGAAAGCATGGGGGGTGAAAAAGAGAGTTAGCCAAGAAGCGATGCTGGCCAGGGTCTTGCCTCTCTCAAGGGAATAAAAGAAGCTGGTACTCTGGGACAGCTCAGTCCCTAGAGCAGGAGACTCTTAAGCTCAGGGTCCTGGGTTCGAGAGCCCCACTTTGGGCAAAATAGTCCTGCACTGCAGGGCTTGGACTAGATGACCCTGGGGGTGCCTTCCAGCTGTGGTCACCCCCCACCCACGTCCTTACCAGGCTGGCTAGCTGGGAGCCCCCCCCCCCAGCGTCAGTTACAAGCCACCCCCCATGCACCTGTATCTCCACCTCCCGACCCCCCCCCCAAGGGGGATGGGTCACATCCCGGACAAGAAAGCCTGCCAAAGCAAAGCCGCCTCCCCCTCAAACAGCGCAAAGCCTCGCTCCTTCCCCGAGGCAGCCTCCATGCCGCCACGCCCTCATGCTGGGCTCGCCTCCGACCGCGTTCCCACGCACACGCGTGTGGACGCGCGTCGGGGCTGCTTCTTCCCCCGGCCTCGCGCTCCTCACCTGAACCAGCCCGAGAGCTTTCGGAGCAGGTTGAGCCTGGGCGGCTTGTACTCGTCGTCCTTGATGGACAAAGGCAGCATCTTCCAGGGTGGCGGGCCGGGCGGAGGGGGAGCGGGACCCGAGGCCTGGCCTGGCTCGGCGAAGCGGGGCTGGGCTGGCTTGGCTGGCTGGCAGGCGCCCCTCTCCCGGCCCCTTCGCGCTCGCTTCTCTGCCAGGTGAGCCCAGCAGCCGGCCTCTTCCGCCAAGGGAGACTTCCGGCGCAACCGGACCGAGGCGCCGCTACGGAGCCTGCGCGGTAGGAGCGGAGGCCGAGTTGCGTCACGTGGGGCGGAGAGCGGGAGGAGAGGGGGCGGGGCTTCTCACTCTGTGGGAGAGGCTGGCTGGCCTGGAAATAATAATAATAACAATAACAACAACAATAAGTTCTCCAACCTGCCCCAAACACTGTGTCACTGTGTTCCATTCTTTTGTCTGCTTCTTTACAAGAGACCTTTCCAGTATTAGTATTGGTTCCTGGCTGTGAATAATAATAATAATAATAATAATTAATTAGATTTATATACTGCTCTTTGCCCGAGGTTCAGAAGGCAGTTTACAGTAAAAAAAAAAAAAAAAACAACCACAAAAATACATAAATGAAGCAATGACCCTCCAACACAGCTTTAAAGAAGGCCGTAGACTGCTTAGTTAGGCCAAGGTTTGGGTGAAGAGGAATTGTTGTTGATATTATTATTATACTTGTACCCCGCCCCTCTGACTGGGTTGCCACTCTGGGAAACTTCCAACAGAATATAAAACGGCACGCAATACATCTTTAGCCCTGTATGCCCCCATCACAGAGGAGCCAACTCCTAGTGGTCTTCGGCCCCCCAATAAAATATTTGAATGGGACAGCCAACCCCCCAAAAAGTTGATGGGTATTGCCATTCAAATGGTGTGTGTGCACCACATCATTTGAATGATTAATAATGATGATGATGATGTCTTTATTCTTCAGGCTATACAGTATGGCTTAAGTTACACACATATACGTATATAATGTGAGCATAGGACTGCATTGACACCCCAACTGATCTTGCTCCCCCTTTTCTGATAACAGGGGAGTCCCAAAGTCCGGCACAGAACTAAATGTGTCTCTCTGGCCTCAGCTTTGCTGCATCTCTCCTCTTTCTTCAGCCCATCTAGTTGCTTCTTAGTCAGCTAATTGCAACCCACCTCACCCCTCCAAAGTGAAGCAGAGCACTAAAAGGAAAAGGACCCCTGGACAGTTAAGTCCACTCAAAGGCCACTATGGGGTTGCAGCACTCATCTCGCTTTCAGGCCAAGGGAGCCGGTGTTTGGCCACAGACAGTTTTCTGGGTCATGTGGCTGGCATGACTAAACCGCTTCTGGCGCAATGGAACACCGTGATGGAAACCAGAGCGCACGGAAACGCCATTTACCTTCCTGCCACAGTAGAACCTATTTATCTACTTGCACTGGTGTGCTTTCAAATTGCTAGGTTGGCAGGAGCTGGTACAGCTATGTGAATAGTCTACAGTCATACCTTGGGTTGAATGTGCTTCAGGTTGAGCGCTTTCAGGTTGCGCTCCATAGCAACCCGGAAGTAACGGAGTGCATTACTTTTGGGTTTCGCCGCTCGCGCATGCGCACTCAAAATGACATCACATGCATGCGAGGTAGCAGCAAAACGCGACCCGCGCACGCGCCGTCGTGTCCTATGTTCTATTCAGGATGCGAACGGGGCTCCGGAACGGATCCCGTTCACATCCCGAGGTACCACTGTATATGAATAGTTCCTTCAACAGTTCAAAAAATGGGGGACAGGCATCTCTACCCTCTGCCCCACCTCGCGTACACAGAATCCTAAACTGGGAGCCAGTATTTTGGCACCTTAAAGGGTCACCATGCAAATCCGGCAGGATCACAGCCTAGTAAATCACTAAGAGTTTATTTTGACCTCTTCTTGTAGAAGTTGGAAGGGAAGCCCGAGGTCATCTAATCCAACCCCCGGCAATGCCCTAAGAAGCTCTTAGTGATTTGCTAGGCTGCAGTCTCAAACAGATCATACATGACAGATGGCCACCCAACTTCAAAATCGAGTGTTTATTAAAAAAAAATATCTAACGCCACTCTTTTCTACCCCCATAGCCATTAGCGATTCTAAAAGCGCGCTGCCCTTAATAACATCCGGAATCCATCAGAGACAGCTGAAATAGAAAATCGCAACAAATAACCGAGAGGCGAAGACACAGTTCTGAAGATCCCGCTCTCCAAGAGGCGGGATCTTCTTCCAACAGGAAGCACAACGCACCCAGAAGGGAAGAGATCGCGGGTCTTGGTCCAGCCCCTTTCTTCTTCCTCTCGCGCTGCGATGGATGTTTGCGATCGCAGCTGATTCACCGGGAGAGCGGCTCAAGATCCGCGGGGCTGCGCGTGCCCTCGCTTCCTCGGGAGCCAGCCGCCCGGAATCTCCGTTGTCCCGACGATGTGAAATCCCGGCTTGGCTCCGGTCGATTGCAGGTTAGGCGACCGTGTGAAGCCGCCAACACGCGAACGAGGGCGGCGGCGGCGGCTGCAGAATGTCCTAACCGGGGTCGGGGTGTGGGAATGATGCGGGAGAGAAGCAGCATTTCATGTTCAGACCGTGGAAGAAGAGACCGAAAGATCTTCTGCATCAAATGCAATGCCTCTTCTAGCGGCTTATTTTGTGTTTGTGTGCGCTTGGCGGTGTTTGTTTATTGGCTACGCGGGCGGGTAGATCTGGAGATGATTTTTATTTATTTTAATTTTTTACAAGGCAAGGAAATGGGCTGATGGCCTGCATATTGCACGTGGTGCTGCTCTGAACAGCTTCTAGGATCAGGCAGCGGGTCTCTATTGGCAGGGAGCCAAGCCGCACCACCATTGCCTGCAGGATCCATCCTCTCATTACTCCGCACCTCCGCCCTTGCAACTATTGCTTTGCTTAAGGTTTTGTAACAGTAGAAGGGGGGGTTGATGGTTCCCCCCACCCCAAAGTGTGCATGCCCCCCCCCTTTGAATGCTGTTTTGCCTGCAGCCCAGCAAAACCTGTTTGCAATTTTGCAGCTGCAAGCAGCCCCTTGGGATCTCAGCTTTATGAGCCCAAATCTTGTAGCAGGGGATTGCTCAGCGCTGTGCCCCGCTGTGTGCGCTTGGACTTGAGCCACAATCATATTTGGATAGCCTGAACCTATCTGTGTGCATTTGGGAACAAGCCGCGTTCAGATCAGCGCGGCCTCGTTCCCAAAGTGTGCACAGTCCCAGGCTGCAAGTTGGAAATAGCGCTGCGTTTTAGTCACGATGGGCCTCCGGGTATAGGGCGGTATATAAATTCAATAAATAAAAATAAATAAATGATTGCAAGCAGACTTCTGTGGAAATGAGCTCCACGCAGGTCAGGGAACAAGCTGCTCAGTGGAGCTTGCCTAAGATCATACCGAAAGGGTTGTCAAAACAAGGAATAGATCTGAATTCTACATTGCTCTAGTAGTAGTGCATACCTAGCCCCCCTGAAAATGACACTACGGTTATTTCAATAATAATAATAATAATAAATTTTATTTATATCCCGCCCTTCCCAGCCAAAGGTATAGTATACTCAGTGCTTGGTCAGTGTATTGCTTGGTCCCTGCTCCTGCCAACCTAGCAGTTCGAAAGCATGTCAAAGTGCAAGTAGATAAATAGGTACCGCTCTGGCGGGAAGGTAAACGGCGTATCTGTGCGCTGCTCTGGTTCTTCAGAAGTGGCTTAGTCATGCTGGCCACATGACCCAGAAGCTGTACGCCGGCTCCCTTGGCCAATAAAACGAGATGAGCGCTGCAACCCCAGAGTCGGTCACGACTGGACCTAATGGTCAGGGGTCCCTTTACCTTTACCTTTACCTTGGCAGCATAGATGACTAGCCTTCAAGTCTTGTTTGTTGTCGGCTGACGAATCCTGGCTTATTCCGGAGCAGCAAACTGCAGACCCAGGTTCAGATGTGATGGGAAGCCAGGGTTAACTGTTTCTCCCACCCATGTTGGGGAAGAGCTACTAGGAGCGGTTAGTTAGCGTCGGCATTTGAAATTCACCAGGTCCATTTTGCCTCTGCCTATTGGCCACTTGCCACCAAGTAAAGATGCCCGGGCGCCAAGATGGCGCCAGATATCTCCACCATCTGGAGGTGCAGGCCTGGGGGTCCTTGGATTTTGCCTGTTTTCACACACTAGCAACGCATCCTGTAGAAATCTTTGTCATGTTTTACCTATGCAATCAGAACAGGAACCCAAAAGTCGTATTGAAAAATATGACTTTCGAGCCGTCTGGCCCCAAAGTAACAACTGGACATACCTTTTTGGTGACTGTAACCCTGGTTTAAGAAGCCATTTGGCACCTAGTTTATATATCTGCCTTTCTAACCCTGGTTAGCATGCACCAGCCCGTTGCACGTGAAGAATAATCCACAATAAGACAGCAACCCTGGTTTAACATGACCTATGAACATTGACCATTATTTTTTCACTTGGGATTGCATTATAGCTAGAAGTGTGATCCTCAACATAGTTGGCTGTAACTGTATATTTACAGTGCAGCCTTATAATACCTACTTAGAAATAACTCCCACTGAGATCTGTGGGACTGACTCCTAGTAAATGTGTAAAATTGCAGCCTTAGTTGCACAATGTGTGGGACTTACATATAAATGATAGCAGGGCTGCATACATTAGGTGGAAATAATAAGAGGTTTTTATAGCTTGAAGATACAAGTCATTTTCTCTCCGCAATCAAAGAGAAATAGGACAGCTAACCACACAGTACACACATTAGCAAATTTGTCGCCCACATGTTTGGCTGCTGGATGATTTCACAGAAGCCCACCTGCAAGAATGTATTATTGTGAATTATTTCATTTTCCAACAGAGCTAAAGGCTTTCCAAAACACCGTTCCCTGGCACACCAACTAATAACTGTAAAGCTGCCAGTGCAGGAATGAGGTGAGTTCTTGCAACAAATTTATTCCTCTTTTGAAATACTTTACGTAAGTGCTTTTTTTGAAATTAAATTATTGCCTGTGTTTCTAACTCCTAGAAGAAGGGAGAAAAATGCTGCTATAAACGTTAGGAAGTGATTATAGGAAATGTTGCTGCTGTGCTACTGAATCGTAGTTTGCCTCCTGGTACCCTTCTTATGTGCCTCAATATCAGATCTGTACTCATATGTAATAATTTTTGATGTATAGAAAGGGAGTCTGTGTTCCTAAACACACTGCTGCTTTGCAAAGCATAGTTTCATTTTGTGTATGAGATGTTGTCACTGATGGCCTGATCCTATAAACCACTAAATAGCTAAAATGGCAGCAACAAAAACCCACACCAAAACCCCATTGTGAGCACACCAGTGGTGTGTACTGTGAATTAGTTTTTTTGTTGCTGGGGTGTATAGGAATAGGAGCAGAGATCGGTTAAATCTTAATGGACACTATCACTGATAACTCCAAAATCCACAGTTGGGCAATACCTTTACTAGGACTAAGCACACTATCACAAGAATGTATCAGAACTATTTAACTGGCAAGATGTCACACAAAGCAGCAGGCGACCAGGGAACGGGGGAAATGAAGACATTTTTAAAAATACAAAATTAGACTGATGTAATATCCGTAAGATCAGCTGAATGCCAAGATGGAGGTTGCGGGTTGAAAAAGTCCCTCCCAGGTGCTACAGATTTCAGGTTTCTGAAATTCCTAGGATTCTGAATGAAGAAGCAATGGCTCTGATAAGTTTAAGTCCAGCTTGCAACTCAGTTCAGTCCCAAACCTTAAACAACTATGCGAGTTAATAAATCAGTGATGGGAGCTTCACATATAGCACTTTCAGAAGTTCCATCTTTATTGAGCTGTTGTTCGTCTGGCTTCCACAGCATGCCTTTGCTTCATATTAGATCTAGGAGCAGAGCCTTCCATCTAACATTCACAGAAACCAAAGGTTGTTTCCATTCTCTCTGGAACACGAGGGATTGTGGTTAATTGTGGTACCCAGTAGCTCCCTCCAAAGGGACCTCCACACTGGTTCCAGGAGACCCTCTCTGCTCCACAAAGTGCCTGGTTCATCGTCTGAGGACTCAGTGTCTAGGCCCAGCTCAGGGCTAGGCCCAACAGAGTATTGCTTACCATATACTATGGTACCTCGGGTAAAGTACTTAATTCGTTCCGAAGGCCTGTTCTTAACCTGAAACTGTTCTTAACCTGAAGCACCACTTTAGCTAATGGGGCCTCCTGCTGCTGCCGCTGGAGCACAATTTCTGTTCTCATCCTGAAGCAAAGTTCTTAACCTGAAGCACTATTTCTAGGTTAGCAGAGTCTGTAACCTGAAGCGTATGTAACCCGAGCTACCACTGTATCCTTGATGCGGCCAAGTACTGCTCTGACGTTACAAATGAAACAGTCGGCTCATTCCGCTGCTCTTCTCCCAGGTGACATTTGTTCACTTAGGCATTCTTCCTATTGGTTCCCCCCCCGTCCAAGTGTATCTGTTTCCATATGCCTATTGCTTCTTTTTGAATTGCCTTGTGTCTTCATCGACGAGCCTTTGAAGTTTCAATTCCCGCATCTGAATTGGATTGTTCTGCTTTTATTGGATTGGAACTGTTACGTTTGCCTAAAAGCACAGATCAATGATGCCCTAGTGGCACAAAGGGTTCATGTATATAGGAATGGAGAAGGAATCCATTTTACACGGAGTTTGGTGGCTCTCCAACCTTACTGTTTGTCACATCACAAAACCTCTTGTATTGAGTGCCTGCTTATGTCCAAGCTGGGGGGAAAAACAAAACATTGTCAAACATTCAGAGACACTGATATGCGATTTAAGACTGATAGCAAATTCTCCACTAACTTGTCAAAATCCACCTGACTTTACTAGCCCTTCAATTTTAATTATGTATTTTATTTTTTTAAAATAAAGGTTTTATCACACCTGTAAACTACCTGGAAGAATTATGGGGGTCCGGCTACTTCACTTCTCTTCTGTTGTGATCCTGCTGTTGCTCCTTGTGGCAGGTGCGTTAACTGCTTTGCTGCCAAATATTAAGGAAGACAAAATGCTCAATTTGCGGAGGGAAAGAAAATCTCAGAGCCAGATTGCCTCGGATTCCTTTACTCTCATTATGCAGACGTACAATCGAACCGACCTTCTGCTGAAGCTTTTGAATCATTACCAAGCTATCCCTCATTTGCACAAAGTGATTGTTGTGTGGAATAACATTGGAGAGAAAGCCCCTGAGGAAATTTGGAACTCCCTGGGACCGCACCCCGTCCCAGTTATCTTCAAGACACAAACAGTAAATCGCATGAGGAACAGGCTTCAGGTTTTTCCCGAGCTGGAAACAAAAGGTAATTATTGGTGTGTTTCTCTTCTCCCCCACCCCAGCAACTATTACTGCTTTACACCATCATTCTCAGTTTGGGGGGGGGGGGAGTTACAGCTAAGTGCTATTTCTCACCATGCATCTTCATCACTTGATGGCTACAGCATCAAGCGATAACTTCCGTGGGTGTATGCACAATCACGGATCAGATTCTGCAAACAGAATTTCCATACATCACCTAAAACTACGGATGTCGCAGATCTACAAAATTACTCGTCTAACTGTATTAACTTGTCCAGCTTGTCATTATGGGACACAGTTGGTCTAAACCATCAAGCCTCTTGGGTTTGCCAACCGTAAGGTTGGCAGTTCGAATCCTCCTTTTTGACACAGGGCTAAGTGCCAGAACCTCTGTGGTCATGTAGGGAGGAGTTGCACTAAAACAAATGCTGCTGTAGCGTGAGTGGAACAACCTCCCTTTTCTTTCCCCATGTGCTGTTCTGGAGATTCTCCCTATCCCCCGAAGTTTTTTGGAGGGGGGCATGGGAAAAGTGGGGAGGTAAACCCCATTGTGCTAATGGCAGGGGAACAACTTGGTGGAATCCAACTCCTAGTTTCTAGGGCATTTCCCTTGTGCCTAAGACCCTGCAGCTGTAGCGTTCTAGGTACCACGTAGGATTGAAGGCCTCTTGAAGAAGACTCCAGTGAGACTGCCCCCTTATTGCTAATGTTGGAAGAAGTGTTCAATCCACTGATGTCCTCGGTGGAGAGATCAGGCAACATGTTCTGGATTTTGGAATCTGCCATGGAAAGAAAAAAAAGCAAGTAACCCTATTTCCTGGAATTTTTGCTGAGCCAAATTCCACTTCAAGCCATGGAGTGTTTTTCCACCTTTGCCTAAAACGCAGGTGCTGTTGTTCTTTTTTTCAACAGAGCAGCTTGCACATTCAGTTGCGCGTCAGCAATGGATGAGAACTCAAGCGCTGTACGGGCACTTGTGAACCAGCCCTGGAAGGTCAACATTCCTAAGCCTAAGAGCTCTTAGGTTGTTGTTGTTTTATGTGACAGAGAGACACCACCAATTCTTCCTCCTCCGCAGCACCCTCACAGTTCCTGCACTGACCTATCCTGACTCCCTCTCCCCAGCTCCAGTCTTCTGCTTTTCACTCACTAAGAAGCTAACATCCTTCTTCTAACACAGCATTTCCCAAACTTGGGTCTCCAGCTGTTCTTGGACTACAGTTCCCATCATCCCTGACCACTGGTCCTGCTAGCTAGGGATGATGGGAGTTGTAGTCCCAAGGATGTGTGCGTATAGAACTGCCCCCCTATTATATAATAGCATGCAAGGGGCTGTTTCACCACCTCCTGCTCACCTTCAGGAAGCACCAGCAAATTCCACATCTCATTTTGGGCACCCTGGGATTTTTCCCTTTTTGTTCACGTCGCTCAAACCAAGTCTGCAAGATCCTGAGCCTTGAAAACGTTCCATAGATTGTGGTTCATCTCTCATCCTGAAAAGCAAGCAAAGTTTTCTGTTCCCCCGCACCCACCCAAGCAAGCGTAATCACAGTGAATATTGTTCTAATTTGTCATACGCCTTCTGCTTAGTAATGCCTTTTTAAATGTGTGTTCTCATCAAAATGCATTTTCCCTCTGTTCAGCTGTTTTGATGATGGATGATGATACCCTAGTTAGCGCCCATGACCTAGTTTTCGCTTTCTCCATTTGGCAGGTAATGTCTGCATTTTGCTTTGCATGCCTTGTTTTTAATTATTATAATGTTTTTCGGTATTTCTCTAAGGGTGCGTAGTTAGCTAGGAGTAAGCACCAAGGAATGTAGAAAGACATAGTTCAGAAAGGAAAAGATTTGTGTTTTCACATGTTCCTAAAAGCAGTGATCCCCAGAGACTGTTAATTTCATTTGTCTACCGCTTTATATTTCTAAGAAAAAAAATCTCAAAAAGTAGTTTACAACTTACATTAAAACATCAAATAAAACAATCTTAGAATAAAACGTTACAGGAGAAAGTCAACTATAAAGTATACATTCAAAGCAGGAATAATTAGCAGGAAACTAAAATACTATCTTTAAAGATTTCGAAATAGAGCATTACAAAGAAGGTCAACTACAGAATGCACATTTAAGTTAACAAAAAAAACTTCAAAAGAAAATATTACTAAAGGAAGTCAAATATGCACAATTAAACAGCATAATTATCAAGAGACTAAAAATATTACTTTAAGCGAATGGATTGCAAGTCTGTCAAACGGGGGCTGGAGATAGTGGATTAGGTTGAGCTTTGTAGATCAGCATCTTAGAGAGAGAGAGAGTGGGAGCTTCAATGGCATCCTTCTAGAGGTTTCACCTGGGACAAAAAACCCGGCTAGCCCTCCCTCCCCCCCTTGGCTACGGCTCTGAATTTTGCCTGCTTTTGTTGCTCTATATCCCCTCTGGACAATGGGAAAACATCTCGGAACAAACTGAAGCAGAAAAATTCCACCACTATAGCACTACTATTAGGTCAAGAACACCATCCAGGAGGAACCCTAAATATTCTTTAGTATCTGCCCATTTTATGTGCTTGTGAATTGTACCCACTAGGAAGTCTAATTTGATGGCGTTGTTTTAACATTTCTCTTTGATTCAGCGCATGAAAGCGTGCAGTTTATTGTCAATTCTTCTGCTTAGTCTCTTCCCAATTGATTATAGAATCCTCTGTGATCATTCGGAACGAGGCTCCGAATGAACCGTCGTATAATAATATTTTCTTTTTCTTTCCAGCAATTCCCAGATCAGATAGTGGGTTTTGTTCCTCGAAAGCACTTGCCCAGCTCTTTGGGGATATATAGTTACGGAAGCTTTGAACTGCAGAGTCCTGGCAATGGCAATGGAGACCAGTATTCCATGATTCTCGTAGGAGCTGCCTTCTTCAGCAGCGAATACCTCGAACACTTTCAAAAACAGCCTGAAGCTGTGCACGCCATGATAGACGAGACTCAGAACTGTGATGATATTGCCATGAATTTCTTAGTGGCCAAACATACTGGGAAGCCCCCGGGCATGTTTGTGAAGCCAGTCGACATCAGGAATTTGGAGAAAGAGAGTAACAGCGGCTATTCTGGAATGTGGCATCGGGCAGAGCACTTGCTCCAGAGGTCCTACTGCCTCAATAAATTGGTTAATATCTATGGCTACATGCCCTTGAAATACTCCAACATCATGATTTCTCAGTTTGGCTTTCCAAACTATGCTAATCACAAGAGCAAAATGTAAGGACGCGATGCAAGGAAATGCTTGATGTGCTTCCCAGCGATTCAAACGGTAAGCTAAACAGAGAAAGGCGTACCTTATTCAGAGCTTGTGTCTGCAAGAGGTCTGGTAGAGCATTCCTTCTCTCTGCTCAGCATGCAAAAACCTTCAGTTGGAATAGAAACAGCAAATAGTCTTGTGGCTCCTTAACAACTCACAAATTTATGGCGGCCTAAGCTTTTGTGGACTGCTGTCCACCTCATCTGTCCTATCAAGTGCTGTCCTGAGTTACAGGTATATATATATCTTCAGTTGGCTTTGTCATTTATCCCTCGCTCAGTAGCCAGTCGCCAAACTACCCGCATGAAGATACGAGTATGCCAGAAATACAGGTGCATTTGCGTGATCGGTGTCACTAATACATCTCCTCTAGCAGAAGTTGAAAGTCCGCAGGAAAATGTATTACTCGCCAACCTCACCACATAGATATGTGTCAGCATTTGTGACCTGAAAGAAGGAACCAATTTTCATAAAGTTTTCCCGGCAGTCCTTAATCATCAGGGGCTAGCAGGCCAGTGGCTATTTGCAAGTCTCTGTGTGACGCTTCATTTGCAGACCATACTCCAGTGTTGCTCGTAAGAATATAAGAAGTGTCCTCTTGCATCAGGCCAGAGCCCCATCTAGTCCAGCACCCTGTTCTCACAGTGTCTCACCAGATGCCTATAGGAAATCCACAAGCAGGACAGGAGCACAACAACACCCTTATGCTCCCAAGCAACTGGTATCCATAGACATACCACTTCTGATGCTGGAGTCAGAACATAGCCATTACAACTACTGGTCATTGATAGACAAATTCATCGAAGATTGGGCTAACCCCCTTTTGAACTCTTCCAAATTGGTTGCTATAACTACATCTTGTGGAAGTGATTTCCATATTTTTAAGCACCTGTTGTGCAAGGAAGTCCTTCCATTTGCCTGTCTTGAACAGTAGCGTAGCAGCAAATTCAGATAGTCGCAGTTCTAGAATTATACTGTCATCTTATTGTGATACAATAAATAATGATTAGGGATGCAGTACAACGATCTGTGCAGATCTCTCCGTGCTGCTCTTCAGCTAGGCCTATTAGGTTCTGTGCACATACATGGGCAAATGATTTGCCGTGCTGCAATATCTTATTTTGGAGGGACTTGGTTTGTGTTTTTCATGAAGTTCCATTGTACATATCGGAGCATGAGCACCATAACCTTGAAACTGAAGCACCTTTTGTTTTCAGTGTTCCTAAATGCTTAGCTTTGGAGCATACAGAACAATTTGGTGTTCTCGCACACCTTCTCAAGAATAGGGCTAGGCATATATCGTCCAAAACCAGTTTGAGGTCCGTATCATGATATCGGTTTCATAATTTTTGACCTGGCATTATATCACGAATCATGGTGTGTGTGTGCACATTATCCAAAATGTAGGAAAAACCGTGAAGCCAGCCAATGCCTCTGCATAGCTCCATCCTTATTTCGGACATGATGATGATGGCATTAAGGTACATCAGTAGATCATGATGTTTAGCCGGTGATATATCATGATGTTGAAAACCAGATATCGCCCAGCCCTACTTAAGAGAGACCCTAATAGCCAATCCTCAGTGGATGACTCTCCTCCTCTCTGTGCTGATTGGAGCCAATCAAAGGATGAGAAGACTTCTTCTCAGTGGCTAAAAAGCAGCCCTTTCGTGCTGATTGGGCACCTCTAGGATGCTGGAGACAAGACACCCTATTGGGGCCCAATAGGGCTCTGACCCCAGACCACTACACTTCTGGCCCTGTATCTTCCAACATTCCTCTTCATTGAATAGCCCTGAAGTTCTAGTATTATGACAGGAAAAAGGGAGGGGGGACTTATCCCTCTTCACTTTTTTCACATGCAAACTCTTCTAAACTAAAATACATTTCTCCTCCAAAATAAAAGAAATAAATAGTAGGTCCAACTATTCAAAGCCAATCCACACATTTCTTCGCTTGTGAGGTCTTTCTCCTCTGCTCCCTTGAATGTATTTGCTTTAGCAACACCTGTTTGCATTTTGAGATCACTTTGCTGTACTTCTCAAGCCAAGGGCTGCAGGGAATTGTTTGCTGAGTTTTCAGATTCTGGCATAACTGGAGGAACATCTCCAGGCTCGTACAACTTGTGCTTTGCTTGCTGTACTTGAGTCTGAAATGTTCCCGTGTCTCCCAGCGCAAGGGAGAGATGAGGACCAAAATGCAGTTTCAAGCTTGGCTCTCTTCCAAAAATCCTGTGAAGGCCAGCTAGGTGGGAATCTTTGCAGGGAAATCGGAAAGCAAGACGGGGAGAAGTCAGCACAACAGAGAGACGTTACGAAAGCAGGAGGGGAAGTATTTCTGGGTCACTGTCTTCTCCTCTTCTGTCACCTTGTGTTCAGTTATATACATGCCACTGGAGCCGCGGCTTGGAAGCCAGAGTGTCCCTATGCGCACAGCCATGGGTGATGGTTTATTTTCTTTGTTAACAGCACCAACACTCCGCAAACATACGAGCTACATTTTTAACCTCCATGATGTTTAAACACACATTTACTGTTCGGAACAGATGTGCTGCACTTAAAAAGGGGGGCGGGACATCCAGTTGTACACATAAGATCTCTCAACTTGATCAGTGGGGTCAAGCGTGCATAAGCCTGTTGAATTGCAGCCCACATCCACAGTGTATATCAGCTACAATGGTGGGCCTCCTGCAACTTGCAAAAATCTAAACCTTGCCTACATACACCGCAAGACCCGCTGCAAAAACAGCAACTTGCATTGAGCATCTGATAGGTTACACCCAACCTGTAGATCAATTGCATTTCTTTGTGCAGTGCCACAACTGTGTATTCAGTGCCATGCAGACGTGCGAAATTAGCCAATTGCTTCCGCCAGGAATTGCAAAACAAAACAAAACCTGTCGCCTGGCTCTGGAATTAGAGCTGTGCTGCCCTGTATATTAAGGTGCCATATTTTCTACTTCCATTCATTCAAATAAGCTTACTTTTAGGTCAGAGTGTTGCGTTTTTGTTTCTGTACTCCGTTCAAAAAATGAGCCAGTAATGTACTGCGATGTTGAAAATATTTCTATTAGCGAACACAGTGGCAGCTAGTTGCAGATGTGGCTGTCTAGTTTGATTGTATTTGATGAAAACTCTCTTTTTCTCTTCCCCATCCCTCAAGTTTTCTGTGTTTTGCTCTTTTATATTCACATGCTGTTGGGTTGTGTGTGTTTTGTTTTGTTTTGTTTTGTTTTGTTTTGTTTTGTTTCGTTTGTTCTTTATTTTCTAACCCAAAAAAAGGTAAATAAAGATGTGTAATGATGATAGTGTTATGTGGTTATTGGGCAAAAGAAACATGGACAGAAAGCAGGCTGACTGCACTTGTTTACCCAAGAAGCCTACTGAATTAAAGGGGGCTTAAGGTAAAGGTAAAGGGACCCCTGACCATTAGGTCCAGTTGTGACCGACTTTGGGGTTGCGCACTCATCTTGCTCTATAGGCCGAGGGAGCCGGCGTTTGTCCACAGACAGCTTCCGGGTCATGTGGCCAGCATGACTAAGCCGCTTCTGGCGAACCAGAGCAGCGCACGGAAACGCTGTTTACCTTCCCGCCAGAGCGGTACCTATTTATCTACTTGCACTTTGACTTGCTATCGAACTGCTAGGTTGGCAGGAGCAGGGACCAAGCAATGGGAGCTCACCCTGCCACGGGGATTCGAACCACTTACCTTCTGATCGGCAAGTCCTAAGCTCTGTGGTTTAACCCACAGCACCACCCGGGTCCCTTACAAAGGGGGCTTACTCCCAAGTAAATGTGGCATAGGGTTGCAGCTGTACAACATGATCGGAAATAAGTGAACCCTAGTTTTGAAAGATTGTGTAAGATAACTTAAAAGTAAAGTGCAGTCGTTCTCGAGTATGTATAGCACGGTACACCCCCATGCTTATTCCAACATTCCCACCATTGGGATGCTAATTTACACACACACACCCATCACTTCAAACATATGGGAAGGCAAGATAGACTATTCATAAATGAAAACAATTGGTCCGGGGCCATGCACAGCTACATAGACACGTGGATTGATTTCACCTTAGCTGGCAGATATGTTATGTTCAATCAAGGCTTAGCTCCAAACCTGTGAGATGAGATGCATTGATGAATTGGTCAAGATATTTCCTGACAAGGACAATCTGACATTCACTGCTTGGATTTTTCCAGAAATCGTTAAAAAGTTGTTTCACCCCCAGGAGACACTTAATGCAGCCAGATTCATTGGATAGCCTTCCAAAACAGGATACTGTAGTGAGCTCCTGTGCATATTTCAGGTAGAATTCACCCTTTCAGCTCTTGCCACGGTTTTCTGGTACCTTGCACAATATGCCTGCATTAGTACTGTCGTTAGCAGCTCTTGCAGAACAGCAAGAGAAGCTCTCTTAAAATAGTGCATTTCCTTTACCACTGAACAACCACAGCCAGGGAAGTATAGTTTGAGCGTGAGTTATGGACATGGAAAATCCCAGTTCAAAGGCCAGACCCGCTATGACGTTCAGCTGATAGCTTTGATTGGTTGTGCGCTCTGACGAATCTGCTTTACAACATTGTAAGGCTGCAGTCCTACACCCACATTGAGGAGTAAGCCCCCCACCCCCAAACTCAATCGGGCTTACTTTTGAGTAGGCATGTATAGGATTACATTGTAAGCCGCTGGTTTGAACTGCAGAGGAAGGAAATATGTTAATTCAAATAAACAAAGGATGCATTCGCACAATACATTTAAAGCACTATCATGCCACTTTAAACAAGCATGGCTTTTGCCAAAGAATCCTGGGAGTTCTAGTTTGTTAAGGGTGCTGAGAGTTGTTAAGAGATGCCCATTCCCTTGCAAAGCTGAAGTTTCTAGAGTGGTTTGACAATCAACCACTTCCCAAGAAACTCTGGAAATTGTAGATTTAGGAGGGGGATAGTGCTCTCCTAACAACACTCTGCGGGACGCGGGTGGCGCTGTGGGTAAAACCTCAGTGCCTAGGGCTTGCCGATCGCATGGTCGGTGGTTCGAATCCCCGCGGTGGGGTGAGCTCCCGTCTTTCGGTCCCAGCTCCTGCCCACCTAGGAGTTCGAAAGCACCCCTAAGTGCAAGTAGATAAATAGGTACCGCTTTATAGCGGGAAGGTAAACGGCGTTTCCGTGTGCTGCGCTGGTGCCGGCTCACCAGAGCAGCTTCGTCATGCTGGCCACATGACCCGGAAGTGTCTCCGGACAGTGCTGGCCCCCGGCCTCTTAAGTGAGAGGGGCGCACAACCCTAGAGTCGGACACGACTGGCCCGTACGGGCAGGGGTACCTTTACCTTTACCTTTACCTTTAACAACACTCTGCACCCTTAACAAACTACAGATCCCAGGAAACATTGGGGAAAGTCAGGCCTATTTAAAGTGGTACGATTCTGCTTTATATGCATACTGTAGATGGGGTCACAAGGAGTCCCTTTTACCTATAATTAAAGAGCAGAGCTTGTTCGCCTTGCTTATAAGAATGGATCTTGGATGCTTGATCCTCAACTGCAATCTTTTACACCAATTAAATGACACACACAGCGGATTAAGTTGTTGAGACTGAGCATTTCTTGAGCTCAGTGAATGAGTTGGGCATAATCCCAAAGGCAGGGACAGGAGAATGTGGCATAGCCTCTTTCGTAAGTCCAGAGAAATGTTTTCCTGTGTAATCCCGTTGACCCATATTTAGGTATGAAAATAATGGAGGTAGAATGATTTCCCGGGGCCCACTACTTAAACAGCTGTCGCTATTTTTGACCCGCCAGAAAACAAGTTCCTGGTTCTTCATCTGATACCACGGCTCCTTTGCTGAATTTTTTCCATTTGACCAGCAGATGTCGCGCTTAGGAGTTTTTATACTAAATGTCACCGACACTACAGAGGGCTTAGCTGAAGAAGTGTGACAAGATATATGCATAGTTGTAGGATTATGCTGCAAATGCTATGCGTTGGTCAGCATGCACTGATCTACACACATAAAACAAATTCATCTTTCATAAAACAAATTCATCTTTCTCCCAATTGAAGTGCAGAGTGTTTGAGGCTAAGGATGTTCGCAGGGAAACCAAAATGCTTGTTTACAAAGCTATTGTACTACCAACCTTACTGTTTGCTTGTGAAACATGTACCACTTATAAATGCCATCTCCAGTTCCTTGAAAGATTACATCAACGGTGTCTCCGAAAAATTTTACACGTCACTTGGGAAGACCAGTGTACTCTGGAAGAAGCAAAGATCACCAGTGTCAAAGCAATGATTCTTCAACATCAACTTCGTTGGACTGGTCATGATGCCTGATTATTGTCTGCCAAAGCAACTACTCTCTTCCTAACTTAAAAATGGAAAGCATAATGCTGGTGGTCAACAACAGAGGTTTAAAGACTCCCTCAAGACTCTCAATCTTAAAAAATGTAGTATAAACACCTATAATTGGGAAACACTGGCCTGCAAATGTTCCAATTAGAGAATAGCCTTTACCAAAGACATCGTAGACTTTGAAGATGCTCAAGCGCAAGAAAATAGGGAGAAATGTGCTAAGAGGAAGGCACATTTGGCAAACCATCACAGTGATCA
The DNA here is from genome assembly GCF_964106915.1 of Podarcis gaigeae. Taxonomy (NCBI): domain Eukaryota; kingdom Metazoa; phylum Chordata; class Lepidosauria; order Squamata; family Lacertidae; genus Podarcis; species Podarcis gaigeae. Next base: position 76,533,598 of record NC_139682.1, on the reverse strand, counting down.
ACTCCCACCCGGAAACCTATGTCCTCACTGTGGAAGGACATGTGGATCCAGAACTGGCCTCCACAGTCACTTACGGACTCACTGTTAAGACTATGCTCATGGCAGACAATCTTACTCGGGTATGAGTGATTGCCAAAGAAGAAGAAGAAGAGATAGATAGATGATAGATAGATAGATAGATAGATAGATAGATAGATAGATAGATAGATGTTTATATGGAGGATTTGCATATACAAACTCCAGTGTTTGTGGACATGTCTGTGCAAGATGGTCTAATTCTTTATGTGCAAAAACTCCTCACACTACCCAATGGCCAGAACCCAAAGCACATCTTCACATACCTGAGACTAAAGAACACCAATACCAATATTATCATCATCATCATCATGTGTTAGCTGCTCTGCGGCACTTGTTTTCATGTTCATAAGAGTTATAGGACTCTATCAGACGTTCTCTTTGCACTTGCTGTGTCTTTCATGCTTCTATCAAAGCTACAACCCATCTTCTAATGAGAAAACAGATGCTTCAGCAAGGCTGGCATTCTTGGGCAGCTGTATAGAGTCCACTTCAAATGCCTGTCCTGGGCTCCCCCTTTTCATTATCTCCTAGACAGTGGCAAGGAAAGGGGAGCGGAGGAAGCCCTTTCACATTTGCTCATCCGTCTCTTTACAACCACCATTGCGATGTGAAGCAACGAGTTCTATAGTCTCAAGGTGGACGATCCCAGTTTTGTTCCCACCATTTAAGGACACACTAGCTCCAAGAGTGCCATCCGCTCAGGTTATTATCATGGATTACTGAAGATATGCCTTCAGCAAATTCTGAGTTATGTGCAAAGTCCAGACCACCTGAAATGGTTCGAGCTTCTCTTCACATAAACACATTTTATAGGAGCTGATCCTTTCTCACTACACTTGTTTTTGACAGTAGCTTCTTGCATCTTAGCACTTTCTGCTCTGCTTTACATATATTGGGTAATGTTCTGCAGCTTTAATGGGATTGTAAAAGGTGTCACATGAAATTGTAATGGCACAGAACAGAGGGGTATCATCGTCTGTTACAGCCTACAGGTAGATCCAACAGGGAATTGCTTTTTTGTTGTACGTTATGTTGGCTGAGTAGCTTTTCTTACTCTTTAGTTCTGAAAGTGGACACAGATATAGGTGGTTTATTTTTTGTGATCCTGAGGGTGTGTATGTGTTGGTAATGAAGCTCATGTACAGAAGAAGCTACTGTTACTTCAGTATGGGTTAAATCTGATTAACAAGATTCTTATGCGGCCAAGTCTGTAATCCTAAACAGAATTATGTGGGAGTAAGGCCCACGGAATCCAGGAATCGACTTCTGAGTAAACATGCAGAATTGCCATGTAGAGTCTCAAATTTGCACATTAAAGAAATGGTCATGGCTATTTGCTTACGTTGGCAAAAAGCCCACTGATCAAAGTGAAACTTGTGTCTACGTAAATCATGCCTAGAATATGGTTTTGCTGTAACTGAGATGGAAAGTCCCTGTTAAAAATGTCACCTTGGCCACAAACTCACCCAATCCCCTTAAACCAGCCCCTATTTGTCTGTCTCAATAGCCTACTTCATAAGGTATTATAGCAGGAGCTCTGGATTGCCTGAAATGTGCTATATAAATGCCAAACATGCCTTGACAGGGGTTGAGAAACCCAGTCTTTCGTCTTCCCACCATTAATCTAGGGCAATTGTTTTATGTATTTATTTTGTGTTTTGAATGAGACTTGCTTCTAAGTGAACATTCGCAAGCTCATGATCCCCTTTCCTTTACCCTTTGCAGCCACAAGCCTGTGCGCATTTTCCTGGAAGCTGCGTCGTCTTCTTCTTCTTCAGCAATCCTTCGTAGCCGAGTAAGATTGTCTTCCATGAACATGGTCTTAATAATAGTCTGTAAGTGACTGTGGAGGCCAATTATTCCTTCCATACGTCCTTCAACAGTGGGGACATTGGTTTCCAGATGGGAGTTGATCACAGTGAGGGTCTGCCAAACATGCCTTCCTCTTAGCACATTTCTCCCTTTCGTCCTGAGTTCGAGCACCTTCAAAGTCCATGATGCCTTTGATAAAGGCTGTTCTCCAATTGGAGCGCTTGCAGGCCAGTGTTTCCCAACTGTCAGTGATTATACTACATTTTTTTACGTTTGCCTTGAAAGAGTATTTAAACCTCTTTTGTCACCCATCGGCATTATGCTTTCCATTTTTAAGTTCGGAATAGAGTAGTTGCTTTGGAAGACAGTAATCAGGCACCTGCGCAACATGACCAGTCCAACAAAGTCAAAGTTGTTATAGGAATTCTAAGGTCTCAAATGTAGAATAAATGTTGATAATTGCACAATGTAAACATGAATGCATAAGTATATAAACCACATGTCTGTAATAGTACAGGAGAGCAATCCAAAAGCCATCTTGGCTCTCCTAAAGACTCTAAATATTTCCTCTGCTTTGCCTGAGAACACTAGGCAGGTAGCAATCAGGGGAAGTTCCTGAAGGGATATCTATGAACCTCCTTTGTACTGTCATGGTTTACCCAGATGCTCTGCATTGAGGGATGTCTGATGGGCATCCTGGTTCTTATGAAACACAGTTTTTTGTATAAACTGTGTCTGGAACCATGTAAAACTTGCTAAATCCTCAGGAATATCACCCCTTGGCCTGCCTGAGCCACAGTAACTCAACCTTATGCATGATGCAATTTCTGACCATTTGTAGAAGGGATGTCCTCCTTTTCCATGCCAAAATGCAAACCCTTAAGAGAGATGTTTCTTCTGGGCTCCGCTCTGGGTCTCTCTTGCCTCCTTGCTAGGAGGAGAGGGAACTCCGTTGCAACAGAAAAATGAAGATCTGTCTTGCTTTCGCTGCCCTCTGCCCTCCATCCATTCATCTCTGACCTATCCTGGACTTGGGGGACTTGGCCCCTTGGGGAGATGGGCAGCAAAAGCCAACCACCCCTATTTTTCTATATAAATATTGAAGAAGCATTGCTTCGCCCCGGGGATGGATCTTTGCTTCCTGGAAGCCAACCTCACCCGGTTGGTAATACAACTGAGCTTTAGGCTTGATTGGGATGGTTGAGGGGGGGCGGCATTCCCCCCCCCAATTTTTTTATTGGTTTTCACAACATTATAAACAAACAAACACATAAAACAAACAGACATAAATCATAGCCTTATTAAAAATTACACTTATTAACATTAAGTGATTTCCTCGCTTCCCCTTGGTTGAATTTCATTGCATATCCTTTTAACGGTTTTCCAAAGCACAGTTCTTAAAAAAATTTAACTTAAACATTAACATCCTTAGATCTTCACATTATGAAATTAAACATATTAATTCACCACTTAAATAAAATCCTAAGCCAATTAAGTATCTGCAAGCTGTTTTCAGTTAATTTAACTTAACATGTCTAACTAAGTAATCATTAAATTGAGGGGGGACGGCATCAGTTGCACTGAACGGCGGGGACCGACTCCGGAGTGAAGGTTGCGCCCGATCCCCTCAACAACAACACACTGAACGAGGCGGCCTCTGACTAAACTCGCGTAGGCCCGGTGCCTCGGCCCGCCGGCTTTTGGAGGGGTTTTCGGCTTAAAGTGGAAGGAAGGAGCGGCCTCCCAGACCGCCCCCCCCCCCCTTGGCAAGGCCCGAGGCTCGGAAGCGGCCGGGCGGGAAGAGCCCTGAGGTAAAAGCGCGCGCGTGTAACAAAGCCCTGGTAACGCGGTTGCTACCGCCGGCGCCGGCTGCTTGGTAACGGCGCGCTGCCCCTTTAAGCCGCCGGAGGGCGGGACGGCGGCGAAGGAACCCCTTCCACGCCACCCCGCGCCCTCCTCCCTTCCCCTCAGGCCGGCTCCGTGCTCCTTTCCACCGCCACTCGCGGCTTGCTGCTGCTGGGGGTGGCCGCCGTCGCCGGAGCAGCGCCTCGCCGGCCGGTTGCCTCCCTGAGGCGCGCGCGCGCGCACCTCCCATCCCATGCGGGCGGCGGCGGCGGCGGCCGCACAAGTCCAGAGCCAGCCAGGTGGCGGCGGCGGCGGCGGCTGTCCGTTCCCTCAGCATGCCGCGCCGCTGCTGCTGGCGCCTCTGAGTCCGGCCGAGCGGCTGTCCGGCCGCCGCCGCTGCCGCCCAAGACGACGACGACGACGGAGAAGCCGCCGCCGTTCCGGGAGGCACTCATGAGCTCGGAGGCGCCTTCCCGCGCAGCCACGCAGCTCCGCGCCCTCTTTCGCATGGAGCCGGCTCCGCCCGCCTCGTCCGAGCAGCTGCTGGGAGCCTCGGAGTTCCTCAAAGGTGAGGCTGCAGCGGCGGCGGCGGAGGAGTCTCCCCTCCGCGAGTAGGGGTCGCCCTCCCGTCATATAAAGGAAGGGGCGCGACGCAACAACTGCCCCCCTCCGCTGTCCCGGGAGCGCCTGGCCCGGGGCGGGGGTGAGAACCGCCTCTTTCCCCGGGGCGAAGTTCGCCGCGCGTCCCGGAGCGAACGCGAAACTCCCCATAGCCCCTGCGGGAGAGGCTGTTTCGAGGGGAGCCCCCCCAAATCGCGAGGCGGGCGGCAAGGGTCCCCCCGTCGGCGGGAGGGGAAGGAGAGTTATGGAGGAGGCCGAGACGTCGCCGCCCAGCTGCGAAATCTTGGTGGCAGGTAATGCTTGCTCCGGAGTGAAACCCGATCAAATGCGTAGGGTTGTTTCTTTCTTTTTTCTTACGGGGGGGACGACAAGCGACTCTCCCTTCCCGCTTTGAACTAACACTCAAGTTCCAGCTAAGCAGCGGGACGTATAACTTGAAGATCTTACTTCATGGTCTCCCTTTTTCTTTTTTCTTGCAGACAGACTATATTTTGCTACTTTACGAAACCGACCCAGAAGCACAGTAAACACGCACTATTTCTGTACGGATGAGGAGCTTGTTTATGAAAAGTAAGTTCGTATCTCTTCCGCTGTTTAAAAAAATTCCTCCTTCTCCTTTCTGCTCACTTTCGTTTTCAGCGTTGTTGGTCACCCCCCCCCCCCCCTTGTCGCTAAGTGTTTGGGAAAAGGTTGGGGGAAGAGGGAGAACAAACTTAAGCGAAATACTTGCGTATAAGTTAGCGGTATATGTGTCCAATTGGTTGTTTTTATCAAACCAGTCCTTGAGACTTAATTGCATTTAAACAGAAAATGGGCGCCCCCTTCCCCCACCTCCTGTTTCCTGCTTTTTTATAAAATGGATTCTACTCTGGCCATAGGTCTCTGTGTAAAGTATTATTCTCAAATCGAATTCACATCTTAAAGAAGAAGCCTGTTGTACCTGTCCGCAAATGTTGGGTTAGAAGTATTTTCTCTACAATTTGATGAAAAAGCAAAACATTGTAGATGCACTACTGATCTACAGATCTATTAAGTGCATGATAGTGGTTAGCAATGAATATATATTGAGTTTGCAGCATTAAATGTGTTGTAAGATGGGTCATTCAGTTTTATGGTAAGTGAACCTCAGTTCACCGAACTTTGGAGCATGGTTGTTAAAATCATTACTTCATCAAGCTGCTTTTGTGACTGTGTTTTTGTACACTGTGATAAATTCTGCCTGCTGATTGATACTTTCTGGGATGAAACAAGCACTTCAGGAGTTCAGAGAATAACAAGAAGAGCTTTTAAGATAGTATCTTTCCTTTTACACTGCCAACTTTGGTTGCAGCACTGCCTTCCCCCTCCCAGCAATTTCTGTATCTGATGTAATTTAGCCATGGAGTTTGGGCACTGAAAATTTACAGATGAAAGGGAGGGATTTGCATTAAAGTTGTTGCTTAACAATTCTACTGCAATAGTAGCTTGTATCTACTTCAGTAGTCAGTAGCAGCATAATAAAATGGAAATAAAATAAATAAAGGAAGGCTCAAAACCTTCGTGATTTCTTTAAGTGATATTCATTGCCTAAGTACTTTTGCACTCTTCAGACTGTAAGACGTGATACTGCTTTGGTTTCAGTGAGATTTAGGCTGCAATCCTGACACAATGTGCCTGGAAGTTAGCCCCCTTGAATTCAGTAGAACTTGCCTCTGAGAAGACACAGGATTGTAGGGTTATGACTAACTTCTGATGGATTGTGTCCTAGGCATCCTTACACAAATGTTTATTAGTGAAAGACAGATTAGACTTAACATTGGAAGGACCTATATTTAGCAGTGCAGTCAAGCTGTAGATATACATAGCAGTTGTGTTAACAATCCCTGAATGCTTTGGTTGTCATTCTTATCACTCTTCATTTTCTAAAGTGGCTCATGAACCTGCTTAAATTGGCTGGCAAGTTTGTTTTAAGTTCATTGTTGGGATGCTGATACAACCTGTGTCACTCTCATTTTCTTAGGAGCTTCAAATCCTTGTTGGCCAGTCACAGATAAGCCCTGACACTTCTGTTCTAGAAATATTTGAGGAATTGCACACTGCTCTCTGAGACTTAAAAAAACACCGTGGGTAACCAGATTGACAACATTTGCTGGACAGACTTAGGATAAGAAGAGTGTTAAAAAAAAACCTGATGAAAAAGATGGATGGCAGCATAGCTCCTGAAGCAGAGTTTGCAGGGGAAGGTGGAAACACATGTTTAGGAGGAGGAAGGTAGTACAGATTTCTGGAGTAGGCCATAACCTGGGCTGCTGTCCAAGGTGTCCAAATAAGTAGGATTAATCCTTTGAATAGCGGACAGGGCTAATGTGTAGTGACTGGCAGGACTAATGCATTGCAAGCTGGAAGCAAAATGCACGTAGATATTCAGTGATGTGGGATAGGAAACATTGCAGAAAGTTTCATTTTCTATAAAAAAAAAGTGTTGCTTCATAAAATAAGTAAGTACTTTGAGGAGCACATCATTTTTTATTTTAACTACCCTGAATAATTTGGTATACTGTAAGTAACATAGGCGCTTTTCAACTAAATAATTGTGGTAGTGGAAGTCAGCACAAGGAATTTCCCCTTGTGCCACAGGACTTCTGAATCCTCCTTCCCCAGCGACTTTCACCCCTCCCATCTGCTCTGGAGAACCCCCAGAACAACACACAGTGGGAAGAGAGGGGAGATAGTTCTATCAGCGTAAGCATTTCTGGCTGCCCAACAGGACTATCTCCTTTGCGCTATGTTGAATACAACCCATAGGGTGGTATCTGACTGTCATAATTGGAGTCAACCCACTGAAATAGACCACCCTGTTTACAGCACAATCCTATACAGTGGTACCTCGGGTTAAGAACTTAATTCGTTCTGGAGGTCTGTTCTTAACCTGAAGCTGTTCTTAGCCTGAGGTACCACTTTAGTTAATGAGGCCTCCCGCTGCCGCAGACGCACAATTTCTGTTCTCATCCTCAAGCAAAGTTCTTAACCCAAGGTACTATTTCTGGGTTAGCAGAGTCTGTAACCTGAAGCGTCTGTAACCCGAGGTACCACTGTACATGTTTATTCAGAAGTAATTCCCATTGTGAAGTTTACTTACAGGTTAGTGCAGATAGGACTGCAGTCTTAATGTTTCTGTCTGATACACTCCAAGCCCATCATTAGGTGAAAAATTGATATTTACCCTTAAGGCTTTTGGAGTCAATTCAACTCCATGAATGAATTAAAACACCTCCACCCCTATCACACGTGATAGAGTCAAAGTGTTCCTGTCAAATGCTGTTAATAGATTAGCTATTTGCCATGTCTACAGGTGCTTAGCATAGGACCTGCTCTGTTTATTTCATGTGAGAAAGGTGACCATAGAAGGTGAAAATACTTTTATCTATTTTCATAATCGACAACACACTCACTTGCCCAGACATTGCCACAAACTGTGCTGGGGAATCAGTAGTACCCTACAGATTTACAAAACTCCTTTCTGAAGTTGATTTTTGCAACATTTCCTCTTCACTTACCTTATGAACCTGCAAAATATTTTTTAATAGATTACATCCTATGGTGGCTTTGCATTAGCATATGCACTTACTGTGAAAGGCAGGGCTCTTATTGATTATCTATCCCCCCAATGCCATCCACACCCTTAACTTCTACTTGGAATTCAGGGATTCTATGGGACAGTATGGGATCACAGAATCATAGAATGTGCATAAAAGCTGCAAGTGTTAGGAGGGATTGATGAAAATGGAAGTGCTCCCTGCGCAAAACCACCATTGGATATAACCCATACAGTGATGCCTCAGGTTAATAACTTAATTCGTTCTGGAGGTCCGTTCTTAACCTGAGGTACCACTTTAGCCAATGGGGTCTCCCGCCACCGGCGCACAATTTCTGTTCTCATCCTGAAGCAAAGTTCTTAACCTGAGGTACTATTTCTGGGTTAGCAGAGTCTGTAACCTGAAACATCTGTAACCTGACGCATCTGTAACCAGAGGTACCACTGTAGTTATCATACTACAAAACTTAGCAATACAACTTTGGGTATTCTAATTGCAGTTGCTAAGGTTGCAAGCAGCCATCACCCTTAATCCAGTATGCAGCAAGACTTGATGCCCATTCTCAGTCAAGGACTTTTAACTGGTCACTTTTTTCCAAGAAATGTCTTTACAAAATGGGGGTTCTCAAATCAAATTCACATTACAAATTGAATTACCATCAAGGGTATGACGTCACTGGCTTTCCCCCAAAAGGCTAAATAAAGTCTTTGGAATTGATGTCTGGCTTCAGTCCTGGACTACCAGTGTCAGAGAGGAGCTTCCTCCTCGGTGTGACCTGTGGAATATGTTTACCCACAATCTTCCACAATGCTGTTTGCAGCATAATAATGTTGCAACTGATGAACAATTAGGGCCATTCAAAAGACATTTCCAGTGAGGCAAAGTATGCTTTCCAGACCTTCAAAATAATGCAACAAAATTTTGGTTATGTGGAGGAAGGTGCCCCAAGAGCTTGAAACCTAGGCCCGTCAGGGGCTGAGAACCTTAAATTTACATGGTTCTAGATGAAATATAACAACTGATGATCTTCTTGCCAAACCACACAAAGTTCAGTAGTGGGGAGGGATTGCTTTGGTTGGCTCATTGAAACAATCAAATTAGAAATTGCCCCATAATACCTTGCCTGCAAATCCAGAAGTCTTTCAGCAGCATTTTTGGTCTATAAAATTCCTCTGTATAGTATGCGTGTATTGCTATACTGATCCATTAGCTGAAGTTTCCAACATTTAAAGAATTTCACTAATGCATATTCCTATTCCAGATGACCTACATTCCCTGTTCACTTTTATATAGCTTTAATTATACTTAAACCACCAGGAAGACTAAAAAAATTCATTTCTTAGTCATGTGAAAAATAGGGGCTTTTGTTGTTTGGCCACATAACGTCACTTAAAGCCTACAGCTCTTAAGAATAATTGTATTGTAATCATAATAATTCAGTTGAGGATCAAAACTTTTAAGGGGTATTTCAAAATACTCTGTTTTGTACAACAAATTACCTGCCTCTGGTACAACAAAAGAAGCTCTTATTTGAAGTAGCTCATTTTAAACCTAGCATCAGGAGGGATTCTGTAGGTTGTACACTCATATGAACTGCTTATTGCAAGAAATGAAGAACCATGGACTTCATTTGGGACCTAAAGCCATAGTGACATAGCTTTCTTGCTCAAGAAGACTATCTTCTCTTTCAGAATCTGCTTTTTAGGTTTATCTTGATTTCTCTGCAGATTAGTACCCCGCCCCCCGCCAAATTCTAGCTCCATTACAATTGATGTAAAGTTCAGTTAGTCAGTGGTTCTAGGAAAGTTTCAGGTACTATGAGTGAGGAAAGGCCTTGCTCTTTGTCTTATTTTGCTTGTAAAGTACGCTATACTCCATTTCCTCCCTAAAGCTGAACTAGGATTTTTAACTAGCTGATGCCGCCTGATTCAAGAGCATCAGGAGACTAGATAGCGCTTAAGATAACAGTGTATTTTTTCCAACTTTAAAAATGCTTTAAAGCCTATAAACACTGGTTTCTTTAATAAATCTCGTTTTATGTTTGGCAACCAGAAATTTGTGTCTAGGGTTAATCTTGCTCTGCAGTCCTACTTGCTTTACCCTCTTGAACCACAGTTCAGGGGTTTGGAATCTTCCCTAGTCACAGGGATTTAGATTCACTCTCCAATTATTGGGAGGTCAGCTGGTTTTGTTTTATACTGGGTGGCCTACCAGTCTTGGTATAATTGATATGTGGCAACTGTTGTTCAAAATACTTTGCATACTAAAACATGCATAACTGAAGCATCTCCATCCAAAAAAACAAAAAATCATCCCTTTGTGGCTTTCTTCTGAAAAATGTTCCACTGCATGGTAACTACTGTCAGCTGCCTTATCAGAATTATTGCATGCTACAAGAGCTTACTGCTGGATCATACCAAAAGGCTAGCTAAGAATGCTGACCGGCGGCCAACCAGAGGCTTCTGGGAAGTTTCCAAGTAAATGAGAGCAGCAGTCATCCCATATTGATGCCTCCAGAACCTTGTAATAAGGGGTATGCTGTTGGCATTCATAAAGCTTCTGCTCAGCTGTCAAAGCTAATAGACCTACTTCTCAGTGAATCTGTCCAGTGCTTTATTAGAACTATTTAAGTTAGGGGCCATTGCCCCAACTTGTGCTAAGGACTTTCCCTACATTAATTATGCTTTGTTTAAAGAACTATTTTCTCTTCTCGTGTCCTCAGTTGACTGCCAATGCAACCACAATGGATGACCTCCAAGTTCTGGTACTATGAGTAAAATCTTGTCTAATTCCTCCACAAATGCCCTTTAGCCATCTTAAAAAATAACAACACCAAAAACCTAAAAAAAAAAAAAAAATCCTACTCTTCAGTGTTTCAGCATATGTTAAAAAAGACACCCTGTTTCCAGATTTAAGAACAGTCCTGATGAATCAGGCCAAAGGCCCATCTAGTCCAACATCCTGTTCTCATTGAAACCAATCATATGCTTCTGCGAAGCCCACAAGTAGATCCTGGGTGTAGTACCATTCTTCCCACCACCATCGCATGATGCCCTACAACCGGGTTTTCAGAGCCATACTGCCTCCAACAGTGAACACAGCCATCATAGCTAGTAACCACAAATAACTTTGTCCTCCATAAATTTGTCTAATTCTCTTTTAAAGCCATCTAAGATGGTGGCTATCACTATTTCATATGGAGTGAATTCCATTGTTCAGCTATGTGAGGGTTATTCTTTTCTTTTCTTTTTGTCTATGTTCCCAAACCACACACACTATTCCAAGCTGGCACTGTTTTAAAGTGTTTGCACTCCAACCTACCAGGACATGTCCAGAGCTTTGGAAGACTTTGCTTTTTGTCCCATGATCCTTGCACTTTGGTGTTTGCCTCCGACATCTATATGAAGCTGTTGGGAGTGGTCCTTGGGAGCTTTGGGGCAAAGTCTCGTAACATTTATGTTGGGAGGGGCTGTACATGATCTGTACCATTGTCTTGGTGGACTGGGTGAAGGCCAGTAAACTGAGTATGAACCCTGAGAAGATGAAGGCATTGTGGCAGATTGGCCTGTTATTGATGGGGTCACACTCTCTCTGAAAGAACTGGTACTTGTCTTGCCATAACAATTTATATCCGGCTTGCTAGAATATACGACCTTTTTTTTTTCATTTGAGTAACTTTCCACTGTTTTAATGGAACTGCCTTGCCCTTTAGTCTTCTTGATTCTGTCATTGCTATCAAACAACATCTCTTGGTCTGTCTAGCCTTAAAAATAAAATAAAAAATAGAGGTATAACTTTCATAGTTGTTTTATAAATTGCTCCATTTCCTTAAAGAATTTGACTGTCTTTAATGACACTTACCACGTTTAAATTCTTTCTTTCACTTTAATGGATGTTATTATTTTAAAACTGAATTACTTTGCTTGAGAGCCATGGCAGTGTTTTGCTGATGATAGCGCTGTGACTGTTTCCCACTTGACCATTTACTGGGCATCACTTGTCTTTCCTTAGCAATGCTGATCAAAACATAATTTAGAGTACATCTGCAGTTTGGTTCACAGCAGGATTAGAGTGGAGAGTGGTCTTAGCATACTTCATTCTCTGCCTGGAAGGCTTCTCTGACATCAGAGTATATATGTACAGTGGTGTAGTAGGGGTGTGTGTGTCGCCCTGGGCACAAAATTCTGAGGGAATGCAACCAGGCACTCCCATGCAGGTGCCGGCTTCCGTGGTGATCCCCACCCCAGTGGGGATCTAGAAATCTAGAAACTTTTAATCCAATTTATGTCGACTAATCAAGTAGTCAGTTGGTCTGTTGCGTTTATTTGTTAGAAACCATTTTCATCACAAAAATACAAAGATACAACCAGTTTAGAAATACATTTTAACATAAGTGGTCCCTGGCACATGGTACGCCATGTTCTACAATGGAATTTTCTGATCTGCTAACGCAAATAGAAACTTCCTATGTAGTGCATTTATCCCCATCCCATCAACAAATACCAGATTTTCTCCCTAGTATTCCAAAAGGAAGCTCTCTGGAGAATTCATTTGAGAAGGCTATTCCTGAGAGAATTATGTGGGAAGCAATACAGTAAGGAAAGAACTAATCAGTGTGAAGAAAATTTAAGCCACCTTTTTTTTGGCTGTCTTCCTGATTTGTGCGTTTTTTTTAAATCTCAGAATCATGCTGAGCTTCTGTTCTAGGTGCAGAAGGATGATGGAAAAGTATATGCCACTATTTTTGGTTCAAAGTTCCCTAATGCCATGCCTATGCAACATCATTATTTGAACCACCATTAAGGCCCATTCAGTCATGCACCATAAGCAATTTTTAATGTGTGATGGTATCAGAAGGTGGCCTTGCCCATCATAAAGGTTCTTCTGTAGTGCTATTAATGTAGTACATTTGTCATCGTCATCCTGGCTATTCCTGTCTGTTGGATCAAGGGACCAATCAACCGTATTTTGACTTGCAGAAAGTGTTCCATATTGGGGCAGGTCTTGAAGATGTTTGCAAATGCAGTTTCCCATTTGTTGACAAGCATGGATTTACATTGTTAATCCCCTATTGTGAGATATCTGCATTCTCAGTATCACATATTTCCTGTTGACTGTAGGTAAAGGTAAAGGTACCCCTGCCCGTACGGGCCAGTCTTGACAGACTCTGGGGTTGTGCGCCCATCTCACTTAAGAGGCCAGGGGCCAGCGCTGTCCGGAGACACTTCCGGGTCACGTGGCCAACGTGACATCGCTGCTCTGGCGAGCCAGAGCCGCACACGGAAACGCCGTTTACCTTCCCGCTGGTAAGCGGTCCCTATTTATCTACTTGCACCTGGAGGTGCTTTCGAACTGCTAGGTTGGCAGGCGCTGGGACCGAGCAGCGGGAGCACACCCCGCCGCAGGGATTCGAACCGCCGACCTTTTGATCGGCAAGTCCTAGGCGCTGAGGCTTTAACCCACAGCGCCACCTGTTGACTGTACTGGCTGTCAATTCAGTGCCTGAAACATCTGAGTACAGCCTGTTGTTTCCTTCTCCTCTTTCTGAAGGCAGGTTAAGGCTGTTGTCCTATAATCCAAGTAGCACTTTTGAATTCACATGCATAGGATTAGGACCTAAAACCTTCTTTTCCAGAAATCACCGGGTTACTGTTTTCTGTGCAAGTCTACTTTTTATTAAAAAAACTGTTTACTGATGTTTCATTGCATCTAATACCACTGTCTTAAAATCACTGAATACCATTGTGAAATGTATTCACAATGAACACTTAATTTTTTAAAATAGGTATATATAGCTTCGTCCCCATCCTGCCACCTATTTTCAGGAATTGAATTGGCTCCCCTGAATCCTCTTCAGGTTTTTTCACATGAAAGAAAGATCTAACTTTAACAACTAAGCCTTACGAGATCTACAGACGATTTAGGCAATTTCCTGCTTCCTGTAAATGTAGCAATCAGCAGCAGCTGCCTTTCTTTGTAGCCACATTGCTTTGATAACTTTTGAGTTCAAGTTTGTACCATAACTGCCATGTCTCAAATGCCAACTATTAACACTCCAGCTCTGCCAAGTCCAATTAAATATTTTATGATTAAACATCAAAACATGTCATGCCCGGGAAAATGAATGTGCTTTTATACTGTCTAATGAAAATAAAAAGCTGAATAGGCCATCTATTCTTTTCCCTTAAGCCCAGTGTATTGAAAGCGATTATTCATGTTAAGTTGACATACATGTCTTAAATAAATGTCTTTGCCCTATTTTTACTGCTTATCTTGTAATAAATATGGTGAAAAGTAAAGTAGAGGGGAATGATCTGCAGCCACAGGGCTGATTTAGTCAGACTGGTAACTAATTAATGAGTTGGGAACTTGTCATTGGCTTATTCTTCAAGAAGAATGCTAGCTCTTGTTCTGTTCTTTGCAAGCAGATCTAGGCTTGGCATATCACACTTGACTGGTTAATGCACAATAGGCTTACATGGGCAGCACATTCTCTAGCTGGTCTGTATCTGTTTCAAATGGAGGAAGCTCATAAGAACCTTAACTCCTTGTGCCTCGCAACTAAACTGCGTTGCTCCTTCTGAAATCTTAACATCCACCTCAAACACACTTTGAAGATACTGGATCTTTTAGGTGTTCAATCAGCAGAGAGACTATAAACCATGGGTAGGCAAACTAAGCCCCAGGGGCCGGATCCGGCCCAGTCGCCTTCTAAATCTGGCCCAAGGACGGTCCGGGAATTGGCGTGTTTTTACAGGAGTAGAATGTGTCCTTTTATTTAAAATGCATCACTGGGTTATTTGTGGGGCATAGGAATTCATTCAGTTCCCCCACAAAAAAATATAGTCCAGTCCCCCACAAGGTCTGAAGCAGTGTTTTTCAACCTTTTTTTGGGCAAAGGCACACTTGTTTCATGAAAAAAATCACGAGGCACACCACCATTTGAAAATGTTAAAAAATTTAACTCCGTGCCTATATTGACTATATATAAAGTAATTCTCTTGAACAGGAATCAAATAAACACAAATAAAGTATTTTATAATTACTTTATTATGAAATAGTAAGTAAACAGAAATATGAAAAATTATAAAATACTTTATTTTTAAATCTTTCAATTTTTTTCAATTTTTCCCACGGCACACCAGGCAACATCTCGCGGCACATTAGTGTGCCGCGGAACAGTGGTTGAAAAACACTGGTCTGAAGGACAGTGGACTGGCCCCCTGCTGAAAAAGTTTGCTGACCCCTGCAACAGTTGCAAAAGTTACTGTATCTGGCGGTGAGCTACATCATACAGCTTATCTGTGAGAGACTCTGAATTCATTTATCAAAATGTCATACAGAGCCAAGTACCTCTTTGAAGCTAGCAAGTCCCATCAACACCAAAGTGGCATGTTTTAGCTTACTGTGTTTGTCTCCGGAAAATGAAAACTTAGCTGCACCTTCCAACATCACAGAGCTGTGGGACTACATCTGACATTAGCTTTGTTTTGTCAAATACCTGATGGCGTCATAGGTATACAAATCTTGTGACACAAAGTAATTGGATTCTGAAAACAAGACTACTAAGAAAATGTTAATTAATGGAATACTTACTCAAACTGCTTGAGTGCATACTTCCCCCCCAGTCTATAAAGTGCTGCTTTTGCACTCTTTAACCTGAATGGGCCTATCCTATACATGTGTGTTATGGGCTGGCAACAGTTACTAAGGACTCTTGGAAGCGTGACACTTGGTTTGTGAATCAGCTCAGGGCCTATCCCTCCTTTACAACAGTAATGCCTCATCTTTATTCCTGGAAGGTGATCACGGCCTCCTGGACTCTTTACAATACATTAGCAGCAGCAGCTTATTGTCTCTTATATTTTAATTATTTCACTCCATTTGGAGTTCTTTTTTTTAACCTAAAAGTGTTGTTCTGCCCCTACATTTGGGTAATTAACATTTACTGAGTTTTCAGTAATAGTAATAATAATAATAATAGTAATAATAGTAATAATAATAATAATGGGACAAGTGTGAGATTCTATCAATTTATTTGTGTAAACTATGGTAGCTATAAAATTAGCAAATGCAGGATTACACACTGTAATATAAAGTATATATTGCAATCAAAAAAATTTCTGAAGGAGCAGAGAATACATATTTTTCCTTATCTCCTGACAAATCAAGATGGTGATGTTTCTGGTTTCTGAACAGCTGCACTTAAATCAGCCAGAAAAACTATATGGCACCCCTGGAAAATTGTTAATTGTCCATCTGCTGATCAGACATGGCCACTGAATATAATCAAAGGTGGTCCTTCAACTTATCTGTGTGGAGCAGACATCACCTTTTACTGTAATCTCATTGTCTCACCTGCCCTTACACTGTAGAACCGAGTGTTAATTGTGCTCTGCTGCTACATACTGTGCCGCTAGGTTTCAGTGGAGATGTTGCTAGGAAGGGAGAGCCTTCGAATAGT
Source organism: Podarcis gaigeae (assembly GCF_964106915.1). Taxonomy (NCBI): domain Eukaryota; kingdom Metazoa; phylum Chordata; class Lepidosauria; order Squamata; family Lacertidae; genus Podarcis; species Podarcis gaigeae. The sequence goes on along the minus strand of NC_139682.1, from coordinate 76,517,203 downwards.
GAAATATTTGACAACAGCAAAAGGACTAAAGTACAGGTTTTTTGACCATTGGTATATATTCTAGTTTTTATGCAGATTTTGGACCTTTAAATGTGGCTCTGGTACATCGATTCTGCTGTAAACTAAACAAGAAATTAAAGGTGAGAACATTATATTTTCTTCTAAATATTGTTTTTTTTGCTAAAATTTAACAAACTGTTATTATTAACAGCCATTTATGATAATTAACAGAACTGCTGAACTTACATTAAGATTGTGTTTTTCTCTCTCTGAATAAAGAAAATGACAATTTATGCTCCATATGAAAATTAAACTATGGATTTGTTTATGCAGTTCCATGACATCTAAAATATATACCACATATATTAACGGTATTCTTCCAGTTAACTCACAAGATGATCTGAAACTTTGTTGGAGGAAAAATAGTTTGAAAATGATTATATTTCATAGAAATTCATGCAGTCGCTTGATTTACATATAAAGGTAAGCCAGGGTGAAACAAACCATAGCTTACAGGGAACAAGCATGTATGCTGTTCAAACTGCAGCCATCTCTCTTCCTTTGCTGCATTAAGAGGAAACCAACCAGATTGTTGACTCACAATTACATGCAAATCAGTGCTTGTGGTTTGTTTTTCCCCTCCAAACCACAAGAGCAAGCAAAGAATATGCCATGGTTTGTTCCTGGCTTTGTTCTAGCTGTGCTTTGAAGAGAAGCAAACCATGAGTTGCTAGTTTGAAGATAACACAAGGGTTGCCAGACAAGAAAGGGATGAGTGTGATTTGAGCAGTGCGCTAGGATTCTGTTTTGTTTCTCTGTTGGATGTGAAATAGGCCATTATCTCAACATGATAAGTTTAAAAATTTCTTAAGGCATAAACTGTCTTGAACCGTGATCCACGTAGCCTATGTCATAATAGATCACTCTTCTTTAAGAGTTTCATCCCTATGCTGAGCACAAGAGTAGAAAACAAGTCACTGGTTCATTGTTCTCTAACCCCTATTCATGTGAGAGATTTAACATTTGATATTACTGGTGTTTCTGCACAGTAAGCAGCAAGCTAAGAATGGAGCCTGGTGATTGATTTACATGTTCTGGACTTTTCATTCAAAGGTGTGACTGTCTTGTAAGCATTCCCTCTGTCTTTATTGTTGTTGCTGAGTGAATACATGAGGAGACTGTTCCAGATGTCTTAAAAGAGGTTATTTTGGTGTCCCAGTTCCTCAGGCGTATTGTCTACTAGAACTTAGGCAGGGCAGTCATTCAGATGAGCACAGGCGATGGGAAGTTAGCCACAGGAATGCCATCACCTGTGGCTGATGTAATATCCAGACCATCTCAGAAAGAGGCTGAAGAAGAAAAGTGAGAAAGACAAGTGGCCAATTTGCAGGCAGATTGTGATTGTCTAGGGATAGATGAATCTGTCGGTTTTGTTTCCCTCTGTTTTTTCCTTTTCCGATCCTAAGTTTATCCCATTTCTGCAGCAGTTTGTGATTTTTATTTATTTTTAGTCTGCATAAAATCTTGTGAGGATTTTTTGCACATTTCTCCTAATATTTGCATTTTGGGGATCTACATAAGAAAATTCAGAGAAGTACAGATTTCAAAAGATTAAATGTGTTTTAGTTCACATATTAGTTTGGAAAATGCAAAATTAAGTTTTAATATGAGCCAAATAAATCTATTCTCCCATCCCTAGTTGAGGAGCACTTGACCAGGGAGTGAGGTGATTTGAAAGAACTGCCAAGACACACAACACTAAACTGGTATTACTTAGCTGCCAGTATTTCATTTGCTTAAATTTGTGGTTCTGTGCTAACCATCCCTTTGTACTTTTTTTTCCTTTTTAAACAGTCATTCAGTCTTTCAAGAAAGAAAATAGTATATTATACCAGCTTTGACCAGCGGAAACGAGCAAATGCCGCATTTTTGATAGGTGCATATGCAGTAAGTATCACTCGATAAGTCTGTCTCTCTCTCGCTCTCTTGCAGGGACTTGCTGACCTATATGTTTCTGGCTAAGTACAGATACTATAAATGCTAGTATCACTGTCCTTTTGTTATAATTCTTCTACAATCTAGTCCAGTATTTAAACAGTGGGAGAGATTTCCCCATTCTGCTGAACCTTTGTCTCTTCTGTTGCTCCCTTTCCTGCTTCTGGTCTTAAGCAGGGAAAGGAGGTAAAAAAGATAGTTACATTTAGTGGTACACTGTGTTCACATAATACAGCATTGTTCATTCTTGTGCCCAATTTCCTTTCAATATCTTCCTTGGACTGGGAATCCAGACTCTACGATTGGTCCCAGGGGGTTCAGTCTGCTGCAGGGACTTTTTTCCCTTACTCATTCTTCTTGGATTCAAGGGAACCAGCAGGAGAGATTGCCCTACTGCTTTCATGTTGAGTTGTGAGCACCGTTTTGACCTCTCCTTTGTTAAAAGGCACTTTGTAAGTTATGTTTGTTAAAAGATCTACGGCTGTGCTGGTGAGGCAAGATGGCAAAGTTTGTGTTGGTTTTATTTGGGAAGCTTGATATTATTATTATTATTATTATTATTATTATTATTATTATTATTTGAAGCATGCATATAAAATGTTGTAGGTCATTTATCTTTAAAGGTAAACAAGGTAAACATTTGAAGTTTTGTAGCAGTACGTCTTAAAATAACGCTCTTTTGGCTAAATGACAGTAAGTTACATTTTGGATTTATGCTGTTTAGAAATGGGTCTCCTGTATAGGGAAACGGTGTGTAAAAACCTGTGCCAAAAAGAAATATTATCTCTACTGAGATCATCAACATTACTTTGGGAATATGAACTTGTATAAGTACGTCATATGTCTCAATCTTCCTGTATGGAGTAATGGAAACAAATGGGCCCTTTGTGGAGCAACTGAGCAAGAGACAAACAAATGAACTAGTTGAGCTGTTTCTAGAGGAGCATAACATTTGCTTTAACTTCATATGTGTGCTGAGAAACACCAAACAATAGTCATATGGGGATGGTATTGGCATGGAAATGAAATCAACGAAGGACAAGAAAGAAGAAATCACAAGAAGGAAAGGAGCAATTGCACAAGCTACTGTGTTTCGACTCGTAGCCATTGAAAGGGAGTTAGCTTTAACTTACATTCTTGTGTCTACCAGCCCTCATTGGACAGTAGGACTTAAAACCCAATATTTTTGGATGTCTCTGTACATTTGTTCTGTGCTTCTATATGGAAATTCTTCAGCAGGCCCAAATAGTTCCGTATGGTATGACTCAAGGGGGTCCAAGGATGATGGTCTGTAGAATGTGGCCTGGAGGATTTGTGTTTCCCGTTCTGTAATTCAACGATGCCATGATGAACTTGGTGTCCCATTTGTCATCCTTTCTGGCTATAATGTTGGAATTGTTTCTAAGGCTGTAATGGCATTATATTCTGCATGGTTGAGATTATACTTCTTGCTGACAACCTCATCCTGGATCTGACAACGGAAGCCTTCTGTGTTTAAATAAATATATAAACCTGGTTGCTATTGCAACAGGCGTGATCATGCAGAATCATTAGCGTTGAGAAGATAGTGCAGCAAAAGTACTGCAAACAGTGAATTGTGGTAGAAATATTCCTTTTAATAGTAATTTATAAAGCATGTTGAAATGTCCAAGCTCTGTACAGCACTTAGATTGGACATAGACTGCAGATAGGAATTATCTAAGAGACACAGTGCAGAAGGAATAAGGAATGAAGAGGAAAACAAGCATTGGCGCACAGTTCTTTATGGCAAGGAGGACGGAAACAAGTTTCCTGTAGCTTCTGCTTCTCTGATTGATAGATGGGGCTAGGCTTGCCTGTCCCTTCAATTATGTTCAGAGCTCAGAGCATGCTTCCCTTTGGCTCTGTCCTCCCACAGCACTCCCACAGCACTTGGCAGAGTTCAGAGCATGCTTCCCTTTGGCTCTGTCCTCCCACAGCACTCCTTGTGCCATAGATAGCAGAAACAAACAGCCAGGTTAATGTAGAACTGCACACACACAAAGTGGAGCAGAAGAGCAATTATTCAGCTAGGACAGACACGTCTGCCTGGCTTGTGTATGACTGGCTAAATTAATAACATTAATGGTTGAGTTAAGAGTGCCACTGTTGCATCCCTATTTAGCATGGACAGACTCTAATGGTCTGGTATACAGAGGAGTCAGGTGTGTGTTGTTCATGACGTTTTAACAAGGATTAGGGATGGAGACGCAATCTGTATCTCCAGTTGTGGGGGTAAGGATTCTGCAGGGGTTGATACTAGGCACATCATAGCCTCATCTAATTGCTGTTTCCCAGGTGTGGGTGCAAATCAAGCTTAAAGGTGAGACAGGTAGTGCCAGAAGTGGGTCAGTCCTGCTTTGCACAGTATGCTTCTTAAGATAGTAGGCTGCTCTTGGAAGGAAAATAGAACAAGAGTCTCTCCTCTCTTGCCAAAATAACCTTCAGTTGAATTACTAGTGCTAAACTTGCATGCAGCCAACATTTTCCACTCATTTATCTCTCCCTTCATGTGCTAGGTTTATTATGCATAATGCTGCTGTTTCGAAAAACAATGTTTCCTGATGTTTGTGTAGGCTAATACATGACGTTCTGAACATTGTTAGTTTAGATGTTTGCTTTTTTACTGCCGTAATGCTAAAATATTAATGTGTAAAATGAGAATAGGCAAACATTAGATTAAATTCTAGAATAGAACTTCTACTGGTAGCTGTGTACTATAAACAGCTACACAATGTGACTTACATATTTTCTGTTGAACCCAGTTCCCAGGAACACATATTTCCCTCTCAGCTTGCTTTATTTATAATGCTGCCTTGAGTGTTGTTCAAAATGCAAGGTGGGAGCCCCATTCTTTCCCCCCATTTCCTCCACACTGTTAGCAAACTGTGCTCCTAGTGCTACCTAGCGAGGTCTAGTTAACATTTGACTCTACCATTGTGTGAAACAAATCACTCATGAAACCAGTATCATGTCCTGGTGGCATAGAGCACATCTGGTTGAATCTGGGACTCATAGTGTTTACAGTGGAAAGTAATCGTACTGTATTGAGTGGTTTTTTTTCCAGGCTGCCTTAAATGCAGCTCTATAATTCTCCCAGGATACTTTTGTTAGTTTCAGTAGAACTCCTGGTATAACGTCATCAGCTTTAGCAAGGAGCTGCTTAGCAGCCACTGGTGTGTGAAGTAACGGAAAGCCTGAAATGATTTTGCATGTGCTACTGAGCATTTACTCTACGAGCTCAGAATTTGCAGAATGTAGTTTAAAATTCCCTTGAAATGTCCCTATGCAGCATCCTAATCATGGAATAGTTCATTCTTTAGAAGCAACTTTTCAGGAAACGGAGAGAATAAAAATACGGTTTGCAAAACAGTCCTAGAAAGGTTTTCTTGAATCACGTTATTATCTACTACTGTTAGCAATGAAAACATAACGTAAGTTTTGATGAAGGGACACAGTTGTCTATATTTGTTAGTAATTTATTCTTTCATAAAAATTTATATGCTGCTTGATGGTAGAAAAAACCACAACCTCAAAGCAGTTTACAAAAGATAAAACAGTAAAATCAAGAAAAAAGCACAGCCATACTTTAAAACATACAGAAGTTAAGATACTAAAACAGATTAAAATGACCTCAAATTTCTAAGCATATTGGTTTTTAACAAGGGCCAAAAGGTATACAGTGAAAGCGCCTGCTTGCTCTCAGTAGGCAGGGAATTACAAAGTGTAGGCACTGCCACACTGAATGAGTTCTTACAAATGCAGAGTTCTTACAAATGCAGAATAGCACCTGTAGTAGTGCCAGCTCTGACAATTGATGCAGTTGAGTGGGTAAGGCGATCTTTTATAAAGACAGATTTCATTCATACGTTTATTAGCACTTTCCCCCCTTTTTTTCTACTGCTTACTTCTGTAAGCCGTCATGACCTACATCTTCACTACTTACAAAAGAGAAGGAAGTAATTTGATTTCCAAGAAGCGTACTGAATGAGAATAGGAGTGCTTTATTATAGGAGAGTCAGGAGAAGAATACTGACTTGAACATGACCACAGAAGTCAGAGGAACTAATCGTTTCTGTGGCTTCAGTGGAAGTGTTCTCGTCAGTATAACAGTGGATAGAACTGAACTCAGGATGTTGCAGCAAACTGGATGGAGTTTCCTGAAATGGTGCTCATAATGCAATCCCACTCATACAAAAACATGCCCTAAAACATGATTTATTGGAAAGCGAATTGCAAGCTGTGGTGCTTACATGAGATGGGCATATCTACATTAAGAATAATGTATGTTATCCAACGATGCTGCTTAGCTAATGGTAAGAATTATGTTGGTAGAAAGGTGAGGGAATATATTTTGGGCAATTCTTCTCCCCACTGCAGCCCTTTCCAAATCTTCTGCAGCAGATCAGGGGAAGGGGACATCTCTGAAAACTGCTTCCCTCCCTGTTCCTCACTGTCTGCTGAGCAACAGCATTGTATACAGCCTATTGGCATTTCTCTGACTGATTGAAGCATAAAAATACTCTTTTTAAGTCTGTGTAGCAGATGCTAAAGAATGGCAGGTTTCATCCAATTCACATCAAGGTCTTGTTTTGAGAAAATATATCGTACCACTGCAAATACCATTTTAGCTTTTCTAAGACAGTGTGTTGCTCACGTTGGTTTTCTTTTGCAGGTAATCTCCTTAAAGAAAACACCAGAAGAAGCTTACCGAATACTTTTATCTGGATCTAATCCACCATATCTTCCATTTAGGTATGGCTGCTGCAGTAATAATATCTAACATTTGCCTAGCACTTCCAGGTATAATGCATTATCTAGTTTCAATCCTTAACAACAACCCTATAAGATCAGCTTGTACAGTGGTGCCCCGCAAGACGAACGCCTCGCAAGACGAAAAACCCGCTAGACGAAAGGGTTTTCCGTTTTTGGAGGCGCTTCGCTAAACGAATTTCTCTATGGGGTTGCTTCGCAAGACGAAAAAATCTTGCGAGTTCCCGCATTTTTTTCTCGCCTTTTTCTGCTCTTTCCCTAAGCGTTAAGCCGCTTATCAGCTGTTCCGCTGATAAGCCGCTTCTCAGCTGATCGCTAAAAGCTGCTAGACCGCTAATAGCGCTAATCCGTTAAGCTGTCAATGGGCTTGCTTCGCAAGACGAAAAAACCGCTAGACGAAGAGAATCACGGAACGGATTAATTTCGTCTTGCGAGGCACCACTGTATTTGTTATCCCCCACATTGCAGGGGGAGCCTAAAAGACAGTAAGGTTTGCCTGCAGCCTCCTAGTGAGTTTGTGACAGAGGTAAGAGTCAACCCAGGCTCTTCCTGATTCATTGCTCAGCCTCTTAGCCATTACATTATGCCAGCTGTAGTTACAAATTAAACAGATTAGCTTCAAAGCTTCTAAATAGGTGTTTGAGGCTGGCATATTGTGTTGCAGTCGCTGCCTAGCATTTATATTACCATGCTACATGGATGATGTTGTGTAGCTTCTTTCGGGCACCACGATACTCCCCTTAGTCTACATTTCTCTTGCTTCATTTTTGGACCTGTTTTTCTGACTGCTTTTTGTTCCTTTTGCTTGCTACCCACCAAAGGTCCAAAGAGCTGTACATGCACTATTATTTTTTTCCTGGCTCCCTCCTGCATTCTTTCTCCCACACACCACCTTACCACCTCCCAATAACAAGTCTCTGGAAGATTGCCAGCACAGACCTTTGGGGTGGCAGCCCTATATTTGTGGAAGCTCTGCTAGCACATATGTTAAAACAAAAAAATTCCTTCCAGTAGCACCTTAAAGACCAACTAAGTTAGTTCTTGGTATGAGCTTTCGTGTGCATGCACACTTCTTCAGATACCTGTGCATGCACACAAAAGCTCATACCAAGAACTAACTTAGTTGGTCTTTAAGGTGCTACTGGAAGGAATTTTTTTGTTTTGACTATGGCAGACCAACACGGCTACCTATCTGTAGCACAAATGTTGACAGATTTGGGGCACCAGGTTAAAATGTGCTGTTGTTTTGTTTTTTTAATCCTCCCAGGCATTTGGATCCTAATATTGTTGGGGTTCTTGTGGCTATCTCAGTTGGAATCCTTGTGTTGTGTGAGGGAAGGGCATTTTTGCTTGGTTTTGGTGATTGTGGATCATTGGTTTTAGTGTATTGTTGATTTTACACATCATACATATTTGTGGTTGCATGAATGCTATTGTTGTAACTCACTTTGAGACTTTTCTGGTAGAAAATGACAAATAAATTCAATGATTAATACTACTTGAATGGTTTTGGCTTCATTGATAAAAATTAACTAAACTTTCGCTTTTGTGTTCTTTAGTGTGTCATTTGGTACATTTCTGCATATTAAATATGCATGTCTTCTTTTCAACCAGATTTAAGAGGCCGTGTCTCCAGGCTTGTATTATGGGCTTGTAACTTCTGAGGAACTGATTTGCACTTCACCGCAAAACCTAGAGAGTTAGTGTTTGGCAGATCTAGTTAAATAGAAAATGTAGGTCCAGCATGGGCTTGATGTGTCTGCCACAGCCTTGGAGCCTTATTGAGACAGATGTGAGTCACAGATGCCAGTGAATTAAGTTTGACCGTTAGGTAGATAGTGACAGAAGCCATTCCTTTGTCATTATCAGAATGACTTTCTACCTTCTGCCTGAAAATGTAGGAAAGAGTTCAAGGATAGGTACATAAGGCTGGCATTTCCTGACAGTCATTTTCATTAGGGCAAAATTGCTGCTGAATTAGCAGCTTAAAGAAGCTGGCTGGGTGCCAAGCATCAAAGCTTTCTCAGCACAGAGCTATTTGTAATACCTGGAGTTTAGATAGCTGCCAGGAATGTATTCTGAGCTGTAGGCATCAAATATTTAAAGCAAGGGCAACTTATCAATGATAGCAATGCTATTTTGAAGCCTACATAGCTACTGTGTATGCTCACTTGGTGGGGTCAGTGCATGGAACATGGTAGTTCTAACACATACACTGTTTAGTTATTTACTTGTTTTTTTAGTTGAGAGCAGAATTGACTTGTGCTGCTTGGTTACTTTTCTCCTGGAGCCTGCTTATTCATTATAGGCCTCCCAGTGCCAATTGTAAAGCGTTTGACACAAACTGCTTGTTTTCCCCTCTGAAATGTACCTGAGAAGGGACTGGAAGCGCGGCTCAAACATGCACAGTCTCTTCATTGTGTTCCCCTGCAGGAATACCCAGTTTTCCCTACCTAGGTATGGTTTCAAGAGAAATGCATGTCTGAATCTAGTTGAAAGGTATGAATGGAAGAACAGAAAAAGATACATATTTCCATGATCCAAATCAGCTTGTTGTTTGTTCCGGAACAACAAAAATGCTTTTCTTCATTTGTAAAGATTCTCAGTTTAAATGACTGGATTCCAGGATTTCTCAGTCTAGTGATCCAAGAAGTTCCTATAATCCAAGATTATAAGACACTTTTAGGAGATTTTTACATTGTGATATCTATTTAATGTGGAGAGTTCTTGTGATTTTGTTTATAAGGCAACATGCGTGCCTCTTGTGCTTCAAGGAGCATTAAGAGAAGCTTATAAATCATATAATTAAAAACAAAGCCAATACTGAAATAACCAAACAATCATAAAGTTCTCCTGGGCCTAGAATCAATAATCAAAAATGAGAACCAATTCTAGGAGGCTATCTAGACCTAATACCTGATTATCTAAAGTGAATCAGATTGCTGGGTATCTTGAGATAACAAATTCTACAATCCAGATGCTGCTACTGAGAAGACCTACTCTCAGGTCTGTTTTCTGCACCTCCTAGGCACCAGGACACAATCATTGCACGATCGAGTCTCTTGAAATATGTAGTATTAGTTTTCATTCAAATAGATCTGGTTTCATTTAGCTCAATGACCTGGAAAATCTTAATCTGCTTAGAAATTCAAACATCATTTCATGTTAGGACTGTAGAGGCAAAAGACTGCTGAAATATCAGTATTCAGCTAGGTCATATATACCACACAGCCAGGTTCCAACCTCTGTGTATGGTGGAAAGACAGGGGAGAAGTTAATGCTGGCTGAAGGGATTAATATTGCATTGAGGGCACTTAACGTTAGGTTTTTAGTCAAATCGCTTTATCAGTGCCAGACCTTCTAGCTTCCCAAAGGATCTGTTGCAGTGAAATATGACTGCATTCTTTCACAATAGGCAGCGGTACCCATTTTATAATGCTCAATATTTTGTTTTATAGAGCACCTTAAAGACCAACTTAGTTGGTCTTTAAGGTGCTACTGGAAGGAATTTTTTTTTGTTTTGACTATGGCAGACCAACACGGCTACCTATCTGTAACTTGTTTTATAGAGTTTTCATATATGGAAGTGCATACCTCCAGTTTTTCTGCTTAGCCTTTGCCCCTTCATTAGGCAATACAAACCACTGAGGAGAGTCTGCCACAAGTGAATTGCTTTCTATGCAAGTGACTGAGACCGCCAGTGGACTGCAATAAGGGGAGATTCAGCCGAATCTCCCCAGTGCTCCCTTGTCTCTGCCTCTTTGCATTCCAATGGTGCCAGATACAATCACCTGTGGCCAGCCCAGGGTACAACAGCTGAGTAAACATTGACAAGGACCAAGCTGTATCGGGAAATAGGTGTACACGCAGCTGGCCTTCCTGTCCCAATTGGAAACCATGGATGTCTTCCAAAGGCAGTCACTTCCACTCATTCAGAAAACTCTTGATTTTAGTTATTTCCGCTCTGCCTCTTTAAGGCAAACTCTCACATGGTAGTTTACAATTAAAATGTCAAAAACAACACAACAATGGAATATCGTAACAATACGACGAGGGGCATTTGAATAGAAAGAGCGACAGATATAATTGTCAATAAAAAGCTTGGTGGCATACAGAAATTTTTGAATCTCTTTAAAGGCCACAAGAGGGGACCCACAGAGTTCACAGGTATGGGACCAACCACTGGGAAGTCCCTGGTACCCACCAGTCTGGTCAACTTTAACAGCAGGCAAGGGAGCATTGCTTCATCATGCTAAAGTATATCTAGAATGTTATTTCTACGCTATCCATGGCTAACCCAGTGCAGTTTGCTGCCTAAAGCAAAGGACAAGATGGCCCCCACTTCCAATTCCACATAGAGAAGCTGGCTGGACTGGCGGTTTCTGGTAGAGCTTGTCTTAGCACCAACCTAAAGCAGTTATGCACATTGAACTAAACTTTACTCAGAGTAGACCCATTGAAATTAATGGATCTAATTTTGTAACGTTCATTAATTTCCCTGAGTAAAACTTAGTCGAATACACTCAATTGTTTTCTTAAATGTTTGGTGAAATGCCATAACTTTATTTTTATTTTATTCCAAACCCACCACCACCACCACCACCATTTGGGGTCTTAGTGAACCACTTAATGGTTTCTCTGCTTGCTGAATTTGAATTGTAAATACAATACAACCTAAGAAATAAAAGACACAGTGAGAATGCAATTAACAATCAATATTCAGTGCATTGGATGTGCATCCACAAATCCAGACACACTGTTGGCTACCTGAATAAAGCTCACAAACCACTGGCGGCCCACAGTTTGTAAACCACAGATCTAGGGTACGGCCATTGGTTTTATAGGGACTGACACTTTACCCTGTGGTTCCTGGATAAAAAATATATGTGCTGGTAAGTTTTGTAGCTCTCTTTGTAGACACTCATTTCATACATGAGAGAAATGACAGTTAACTTGAAACTTGGCATTGGTAGGTGCATTTTTTTCAAAAGTAGGACGGCGAATATTTAAGGCTGACTCCACTGCAAGAGTTTAGTAAAGGACATACTTTAAAAGATTGCTATACACAAATGGTGTACAGCTTTAGAGAATGTTTGGCACGTGAAAGCATTTGTTTGCAAGGGTAGTCTATAGTGACAGTTGCTGCTGTGGAAGGGATATATGGTGTTGCCACAGCTTTGTTAATAGTATATGGCAAAGACTTTCTGGGCTTGCCTGAACTTGCTGGATTCCTATGCAAAGGAAAATAAAGACAAGTCTTTCTGAAAGCTTCCTTTCGAAAAACCATTGCATTAGTATTGGCAGGTAAATTTTTGATAGGAAAGCTTCTAGAAACAACGAGACTACCTCTGTAATTCCAAAGTCTTCACTTGGTTTTTTTATGGTGTTATGTGGCTCTTTCAATGTTTAAAAATCAGGACCATCCAGCTTCTTGATAGAGTTGCTAAAATTCCTCCCATAGTGTCACACACCCCTGGGGGGGGGGGCGACACTGACTCCTATAAAGATAATTTTACCTAAACAGGACCTTCCTGCATAACTTTTATTTATTTTCTCCCCAGATGTTCATTACTTACTTTTGAGAAAAGGCAAGAAATAGTGACACAACAGAAGGGTGTAAAATTACACATGAGATGGAGAAAGCAGATAGAGAAAAGTTTTTCCCTTTTTCTCTTAACGCTAGAATGGGGGTCAGCAAACTTTTTCAGCAGGGGGCCGGTCCACTGTCCCTCAGACCTTGTGGGCGGCTGGACTACCGTATTTTTCGCCCTATAGGACGCACTTTTTCCCCTCCAAAAATGAAGGGGAAATCTGGGTGCATCCTATGGGGCGAATGCAGGCTTTTGCTGAAGCTTGGAGAGTGAGAGGGGTCGGTGCGCACCGACCCCTCTCACTCTCCAGGCTTCAGGAACACATCCGCAGCCTAGGCAGCCCTGCGGGAGTTCCCACAGGGCTGTCTAGGCTGCGGATAGCAGCCTGCTTCCTGGAGCACCGGGCGCGCTGAAAGCAGAGCGCCCAGCGCTTTGGAACACATCCGCAGCCTAGGCAGCCCTGCGGGACTTCCCCGCAGGACTCCCCATGCTGCGGATAGCAGCCTGCTGCCCGGCGCGAGGGGCGCCCTGAAGCAGAGCGCCCCACCCGCCGGACAGACATCGGCCAGCCCCACAAGCTCGGGGGACAGCAAGGAGGTGCAGCGCCGCCATCCCGCTGTTCCTCGACCTGGTTCGGTTTCCCCGACCTGATTTGGGGGGGGGGGGGAATAAAGGGAAAAACTTTTTCCTTTATTTCCCCCCCCAAAAAAAAAACTAGGTGCGTCCTATGGGATGGAGCGCCCTATGGGACGAAAAATACGGTATATATATATATATTTTTGGGGGGACGACAAATTCCTCTGCCCCACAAATAGCCCAGAAATGCATTTTAAATAAAAGCACACATTCTACTCATGTAAAAACACCAGGCAGGCCCCACAAATAACCTAGGGGTGCATTTTAAATAAAAGGACACATTCTACTCATGTAAAAAGCACTGATTCCTGGACCATCCATGGGCTGGGTTTAGAAGGCGATTGGGCCGGATCCGCCCCCCCCCCCGGCCTTAGTTTCCTACCCATGCGCCAGAACTTGGGGTCATCCAATGAAGCAGAGTGTTGGAAGATTGGGGACAGATGAAAGAAAGCGCTTTTTTCACACAGCCCATCAACTATGGAATTTGCTCCCACAAGAGGCAGTTTTGGCTACCAACTGGGATGGGTTTAAAAGACGGCGAGATAAATTGACGGAGGAGAAGGCTATCAGTAGCTGCTAACCACAATGGCTACGCTTTGCCTCCGTGCTTGGAGACAGTATGCTTCCAAATACCAGTTGCTGGAAAAATAAATACATAGGTACCTCTGGATGCAAACGGGATCTGTTCCAGAGCCTCGTTCACATCCAGAGCTTTGCGATGTGCCACTTCTGCGCATGCCGTCATTTTGAGCGTCTGTGCATGCGCGAGCAGCAAAATCCGGAAGTAACGTGTTGCGTTACTTCCAGGTCACCGCGGAGCGCGACCCAAAAACGCTCAACCTGAAGCAACTTCAATCTGAGGTATGACTCTACGTAGCAAGTGAATGATAGCTTATAGCAGTGCTGGGGAACCTTTTTTCCAAGGCTGCATGCCAATGGTGGATGGAGCAGAGACAAAAATGGGAGGAGCAGTAAATGTAAATATTATCTTTACCTAAAGTAGACTAGTTTTTACACACACCCACACCCACACCTCACTCTATTCTTTAAGGCAAGCAGAAGTTGTTTTCGGGGTTAAATGTCCCATTCTAGCCAGGCAAAAAGAAGGAAGGAAGAAGATGTGAAGTCAGGCCATTGGTGGATGAGACCTAGAGAAAGTCCTGGGGGCTGGAGAGAGCCCCGGGAGGCCACATTTGTGTGTGTCGCCCCCTCCTGCAGGCCTGAAGTTCTCTACCCCCGGCTTATAGGTTTGTAGTGTCTGAAATCTTGAATATATGTTCAGTCTTTCTTCAGGAGCATAGTTCCAGTTACAGATAGGTAGCCGTGTTGGTCTGCCATAGTCAAAACAAAAAAAATTGCTTCCAGTAGCACCTTAAAGACCAACTAAGTTAGTTCTTGGAATGAGCTTTTGTGTGCATGCACACGAAAGCTCATACCAAGAACTAACTTAGTTGGTCTTTAAGGTGCTACTGGAAGCAATTTTTTCAGGAGCATAATTTGTCAGTAGGAATAAGGATTTACCCACAAAGGATAAGATCTCTCACTACAATATAAAACACGGACTTGGTATCTGGGCAGCAGTATTAGGTGCCTTGTAATCAGACATCGTGAATAAAGGGCTTATTGTACACAGAGGGATAAAGCCAGTATTTACATGCAAGTGGGAATGGAACGGCTGAAAGAAAGTGTAAAGGTGGTACGAGGTTTTTAGAAAAAACAGCTTTCAGGAAGAAAATTGCCCTTTTCCACTTCACTTTCCGCTACCTAGGCACAGAATCTGCAGCAATCTTAGTTGCACCTTGCACAGAGTCAGGGCTTGTGCTTATGGGAGCACTGTTGCCATAATATACCAGTCTGCCTGGGTATATACTGTTCTCTAAAGCTGAAATTCAGCACCAAGGATGATACATCATATGCCAAGAGAAGCTGGATTCTGCTGGGTTTTAAACCTTGAAAATACACACAGGTCTGTTTCCCACCCTTACTCATAGAAAACAGGAGACTGTTTGTTCTTACCCTATCCGTTGGTGTGTGATATTTCTCCAGCCATTGCCTGTCTTTGCAGTTGTAAGCCCCAGAAATTTGCTTTTTTCAGTGAAAGCTGACAGGTCCTCAGGATGTTGAACTGAGTGGACCACGCAATTAAGCAGAAGAGCAAAACATGATAGTGATCAAACAGCAGCAGCTGAAGCCTTTTAAACACTTGGGTTTATTACATTCCAGTAGAAATTATCATATGAAAAAAATATAGAAGGTATTCTCTTTTGCACACACTTGTGTTAAAATGTGATATGAGGGGTATTCAAGCTTATGGTTCACACTGAATAAACTTTATACACCTCTTAAATGTAAAAATCCTCAAAGCGGTTTAAAAAAGATAAATTTACTAACAATTAACAGCAAGAATATCAAACAAATCAAAATATTAAAACCAGCAATAAACTACAAAAACAGTTTAAAACACAAATTACCTATCCAGAGTTTTATTTCAAGGTCAATATTGTTGCAGATCTGGAAGCTGGTACTCGAAAAGGCTCAGCTTTGGCCCTAGAGCGGCCATGTTTAGTAAAAAAGAAATTGTATCTTTTAAAAAAATCAATTGATTAATAGAAGGGCATACTTTCAAGAAATGGTTTCGGTACAATTGACAAATGATTATCAAGTTGCTTTGTGGCTTTATTGTATAAAGGCCTTAGTGTGAATAATAATACCGTATTTTTCGCCCAATAGGACACACTTTTCCCCCTCCAAAAATGAAGGGGAAATGTGTGTGCGTCCTATGGGGCGAATGCAGGCTTTCGCTGAAGCCTGGAGAGCGAGAGGGGTCGGTGCACACCGACCCCTCTCGCTCTCCAGGCTTCGCGGACCTCTCCGCAAGCAGCGGGGGCGCTCCTGCTGCTTGCGGAGAGTTGCCTGCAAGCTGAAGCCTGCATGCTGAAGGCTTTGCGGACCTCTCCACAAGCAGCGGGAGCCAGTGCTGCCTGTTTGGGGGCTGGGGTCGGGGGAAGCTCGGGCCTCCCCCGCCCCAGCCCCACGCCTGGGGGGGAAATAATTCCCCCCCCCTTTATTTCCCCCCCAAAAAAACTAGGTGCGCCTTATGGGACGGTGCGTCCTATAGGGCGAAAAATACGGTAATTATAAATTAATCTGGTTGTCTATAATGGCATCAACCTCTCGCTGATGTTACTGGTGGTTCTGACAGTCTTGCCCTTGATAAAGCGCGGACCATTCCTGGAAGCACCCTTTGCCTCCAAATCCCATCAGCTCCAGGAGCAGATCAGTTGACCATGTCCAGGACAGGGCATTTCCTGCCAAGACAGCTGACTTGATGGTTGTTAGAGTCCTTTATATAGCAGCTTAAGAAGCTGGTACACAATTGTCTGAACACAGCCATTCCCCCCCCCCCCCCGAGAGAGTTGTATTATTCATAAGCAGATCTGATTAAAACTCGTGATTAATCAAGTAACGCTTTTTACGTCGGCCTTGCGGAGTGCATCAGAGAATGTGCATGTTATGCTTTTCCTTTTTGAGAGTAATTGCAGCCTGCTTTCACACATCTGGGATTCCTTACACATCTGGCATTCAGATTTTGCATTAAACATCCAATCATTGCCTATTGCAAATTCAGGTTCCCTTGAAGCTACCTTTACAACATCCTCCATTAGCTAGTGTGGTTAAAATACTTCTTAATGCTTTTAGCATTGCTTGCCTTAGCTGTATTATGGCAACTAAAGGGGAAAACATAAGCCTGTTCATCGGCCAGAGAATGTGTTGCAGGGAATTTCCTTATCCCCCCCCCCACTTCACAAAGAACAAACACACTCCTTTAGCTGCCAATTGCCTTAAGACTGCTAAACCAAAGTGAGGCATACTTTGGCCTCTGCCACCAGCTAAGGCACCCACAGTCACTCTGGAAGACAGCCCCCGAGTTGCATTCAACTAACATTTACTCAGAGTAGACAGTGCCAGATTTACGTATAAGCTAAGCAAGCTATAGCTTAGGGCCCCACTCTCTTGGGGGCTCCCCAAAAAAATGAAAGGAAAAAAACCTGGATGTACGTTTCCAAAATATAAGATAAAAAAACAAATAAAACCTACATACAGCAACAGTGTTTTGTGTTGTGTAGCTTCCTATTTTGTTATGTGCAAATGGCTTTAGATACCTATTAGGTCCTTAAATTACCATATAGCATATATTCAACACAAAAAAACAGCGACAATTTGTTGTTGACAAAGGACAGCTGGACATATAAAGGGCCCCATTACCTTCAGTAGCTCAGGGCCTCATCAAACCTAAATCCGGCCCTGAGAGTAGGCCTATTGAAATCAATGTCCATATCTAACTTAAGGCCTGTTAATTTCATTGGAGTGAATAAGCAGTTGCTCCAATACTTGCCTTCCTTTCCCTCACCATCCTTTTTTTCCATTTGTTATTTTATCTGTTAGATTATCTTTTACAGACCATCCCTGTCTTAGAAAATGTTAGGTTCTTTGTACGTTAATAATAATAATAATAATAATAATAATAATAATAATAATAATAGGCTTTGAGACTAATACTGGTTTCTTAGCAAGTATCTAGCCTTTTTTTTTCTTTAACTAGCCCTGGGTAGACTGTCCAAAACACAGTAAAGTGTCACTGAATGATGAATGATTAAACAGGAATCTATATTTAGATTTTGATTCTCAAAGCTCAGGAGGTCATGTCGTCAGTTTGACTTTTCCCATGCAAACGTTTCAGGCAAGCATTATGTACAGACTAAGTTTCAGTAGCCAACATATGGTGCATTAGCAAAAGTCTTGCTTCTGCTGCTTGTGTGAATAGACTTTCCAGATAAATTCCATACATATTCTAAATACAGTATTACAAAAACCTCATTAAATAGTATCGTCAATGGATGAAAGATTATTCTGCAGTGCACGGGCAAGGTTTCTCTTTAACTCGGTTCCTATCGCTTCTTCTTTTGTAGCAGTTAGTAATATATGTGTGTCAGGGAGAAGATGCAAATAGCCCTCTTGGAGGTCAGGGGTGTGGGTGCACATTCAGACATATCTAAGAATACTTATAATGGAAAACTGCAGAGTATTGAAATTAGAGTTGAAAGTGAATTATTCTTCCAGCTATTTGTGCTGATCCAGTGAAGCACAGCCAAAATTGCTATCTACATTGTAGTTCTAATTTCCCAGTTGCGATGGCCACCCTAGATTGATTAATATCTATTTAAACGAGGGGGAAATAGTCCAAGCAGAGTCTGTGGAGTATCCATTTTAAGTAGAATTGCCAAACATTTAGGAAGATATTGTTTCAAATTATTTTTAAGCTCCATTTTTGTCATCGGTGTTATACTCCCTTTTTTTTGCATGAGTATTTTAAATGCTGAGGAGTGGTGAAGTATACATAGTGAAGTGGAGAACTATCATCTTAAGTAATTCTAATTTAAAATACTAGTCCTGTGTGCTATGTATAGTCCCAATTTTGAGTAATCTCATATATGTGTAAGGCTTCATAGACTCTTACGAAATGAACAAACAAACAAAACCTATTTCTTAATCCAGGAACATATGGTGAATATAATAGTCTAATAGTCTGAAAAGCTGGTTTGAGGGAGCATCATTTACCTTCTCTTCTTCTTCCTTCAGCTTTCTTTTGCGCCATGTTCCATTCAGTCTCTGGAGGGAACTGTGATTTAAAATAGTAGCAGTAAAATACACTTGAAATGTGTCTGTAGGACTAAGGTAACGTCACAAAATACACTTGAAATGTGTCTGTAGGACTAATTCCAGACGTGTGAATTATATTTAAGTAGCCAGAAGTGCAATGACTAAGGTGCTGGACTGAGGCCAGGGGACGAAGGTTCATATCCCCACTCTGCTATGAAGCTCACTGGATGAACTTCGGCCAGTCTCGCTCTCTCAGGCTGGCCTACCTCATAGGGTTGTTGTTACGGTAAAGTTGAATGCGAGGCAGGAGAAACATGTATGCTTCCTTGTATACATGGTATACAAAGTATACGTGTAGCTAATAATTAATAATACTTTCTATTTGAGTTCATCCTATAAACATTTTAGATGAACGTACCATCAATAAATTGAGGAGAATTGTGTGTAGAAGCATTTTCATGTGTAACCTTCATGTTGAGGGTCAAATTTCAGAAATTTAAAATATAGCCATTTACTAAAATGGGGTATGATAGGTAGATGTTTTTGTATTTATCTGGAATATGCTGATATTTCTCTTTTTATAGGGATGCCTCATTTGGGAACAGTACATATAATCTAACTATTCTGGATTGTCTACAAGGAATAAAAAAGGTAACGTCACAAAATGCATTTGAAAGAGAAATCATATCCTTAGGCACATGCAGGTGAAAAGGTAAAGGGTAAAGGATCCCTGGATGGTTTAAGTCCAGTCAAAGGCGACTATGGGGTGTGGCGCTCATCTTGCTTCAGGCCGAGGGAGCTGGCATTTGTCCACAGACAGCTTTCCGGGTCATGTGGCCAGCATTACTAAGCAGCTTCTGGCTCAATGGAACACCATGACGGAAACCAGAGCGCATGGAAACACCATTTACCTTCCCACCACAGTGGTATCTATTTATCTACTTGCACTGGTGTTCTTTCAAGCAGCTAGAGCTCTGAACTGCTGACAGGTGCACTATTTAGTTTTAGCAGAATTTTGTAGTGACCTATAGTGGAGTCCCTCATTGGACAAAGTGACAAAACTGCTATATCAGCTAGCCCTGCTATATCACCAGCTCCCGTATTAACCCACCCTTGACATTAGATGTGGCATTCATACACGTGACTGTGTAGCAGCACCTGTGCCTCAGGTTTTTGCTTCCTTCCTTCCTTCTCTCCCATTAACTCCCCAGCAAGTCAATATCGGGAGGACGGGGCAGGTTATATCAGAACTGTTATCCTTTTTAGGTAAAATAACTGCCACATCACAACCACCACTGCTCGGGATGACATGAGCGGCAAGGCTTTATATACAGTGGTGGCTCCACAACTCCATTCAACTCCAGTGCTCTCTTGACTGGGAGTTAGGATTGCTTTTAATATATACCACACATTCAGCGTACTTTCAGCTGTCTCTCCCAGGATAGGGCTCAATGTTTTTGATTTTCGGAAGCCAGAATAAATTAACTAAAATGCATTTTCAGCACATCCTGCTCTGTGCTTCTGATGTTATCCAACAGAAACCAACAGCCTTATCCTTGCCTTTTTAAAAGTATAATGATAAAAATTAATATCTGGTAATGCTGCTTCTCCACATCATTTAGATCTAAATAATATTTTGTAAGCAGGTCTTGTATATTTACCATACCATATGTACCCCGCACGTTTCCGAGCACAATTCAAAGTGTTGGTGTTGACCTTTAAAGCCCTAAGCGGCCTCAGCCCAGTATACCTAAAGGAGCGTTTCCACCCCCATTGTTCTGCCCGGACACTGAGGTCCAGCGCCAGGGGCCTTCTGGCAGTTCCTTCATTGTGAGAAGTGAGGTTACAGGGAACCAGGCAGAGGGTTTTCTTGGTAGTGGCGCCCGCCCTGTGGAACGCCCTCCTATCAGATGTCAAGGAAATAAACAACTATCTGACTTTTAGAATACATCTGAACGCAACCCAGTTTAGGGAAGTTTTTTATGACTGGTGTTTTAATGTATTTTTAATCTTTTGTTGGAAGCTGCCCAGAGTGGCTGGGGAAACCTAGCCAGATGGATGGGGTAGAAATTATTATTATTATTACTACTACTACTATTACTATAATTACTATTATTATTAAAGATGAATTTTGTAAAATAGCTCAATCATGCCCTAATGGTTAATTGTAAAAATAGAGATATAGATAGATATAGATATAGATAGTAATAGATCTATTTTTATCAAATCTCTTACCAACCAGCATATAGGAATAATAATCCAGCAATTTAAATCTTTCATTGATTCTTTTTAATAATATCTGATGATCCTACTGAACTATTTGATTTGTGTTTGTTCTTTTGAAAATAAATTGCTAGATATTTAATTTGTGTGCAGTGGTACTGCGGTTTACGGACTTAATACGTTCCGGAAGTCCGTTCTTAAACCGGAACTGTTCTTAAACCGAGATGCGCTTCCCTAATGAGGCTTCCCGCAGCCAGTGCCCTTCCACTGTTCTTAGACCGAGTTAAATTTCGCAAACCAGGACACTACTTCCAGTTTTGCGGAGTTCGTAAACCAAATAGTTAATTAACAGGACTGTTCTTAAACCGAGGTACCACTGTATTAGTATTAGTATCAGGAACAGAATGTTTTTAACAATACTATCTACAGTTTGTGTAGATTAATTCCAGATCGTTTGGATAGGATGGTATGTCTTACAACCAGATAGTATATTACAGTTAAACAAAACTGGGAATATGGGGACAATTGATTATTCCTATTAGTGTCCTTAGAGATGCATGAAATGCGTAGAGACATATTTTCATTTCTTGCTTTACTATTTGAACCCCGGTGATAAATCTGTTTAACCTAATCGCTATATTTTAAAGGTTCAATAGCTAAGGCAAGTAATAGAGGGGACAAGAGAGACTCCTAAAAAAACCCCAAGAAAAAATCCTATGAAAACTGCCTTCCATTTGTCCCATATATTTGACCAGCTTGGTGCTCATTCAGATTTAAATGGTTCAAAATGTCCTTTGGATGGTTGCCTGTGAACTTGACATTTTTTGTTTTCTAGGCCTTACAGCATGGATTTATTGACTTCAAGACATTTGATGCAGATGAGTATGAGCATTATGAGGTTTGTGCGTCTTCTGAACTGAATAGTTTGCCTGAGTTTCAACATGCACTTATTAAGCACAAGTAGTTCTGCTTTGTGGCGAAGCTTGGGTTTTTCCTAAATTGTAGGTGCTGCACAATTGGTGCATTGCTGCTTTCTTTCCCAATTACCTTCCAGTTATTGATGCATTTCTTTTTCAGTAAAAGAGCAAATACAAAGAAGTGAAAGGCTGCTGAGCGCCATGGCATGATCCACTTATAATGAGATTAGAACAGGAGTCAGCAACCTTTTTCAGCCGTGGGCTGGTCCACCATCCCTCAGACCATGTGCTGGGCCGGCCTATATTGGGGGGGGGGGCAGTGAACGAATTCCAAGCCCCACAAATAACCCAGAGATGCATTTTAAGTAAAAGAACACATTCTACTCATGTAAAAACACGCTGATTCCCAGACCGTCCGCAGGCTGGATGGAAAAGGCGATTGGGCCGCATCTGGCCCCCGGGCCTTAGGTTGCCCACCCCTGGATTAGAGGATCTGTATTGCATGGTACTGTGCAAATGCCATCCTTTAAAAAAATGAGTTCTCAATATAAGAGAAGTGAGGGGGGAACTCCTTCTCCTCTCAATTTCTCTTGTTCACTTAGTCCGAAGAGGGAAATGTATTATTAGGGTAATTGACCAGTGTTAAATGCTATTTATGTCTACCTGGTTCTTAGCTTGTGGAGTCTGAGTAATGGCTATTGCATGCCTCAAGTTTACTGCTGCATCATTTTACTGGGCAAGTAATGTCACTTCTATTTGCCTTGCCCAGTATTTTATGTGTTCTAAGTCTGAAACATTGTTGTTTGAAGAGAGTACTTGAGAATGTGTATTTAGAACATGTCTGGTCAAGTTTTTCCAACAGGAAGAGTAGGTAGGTGGATTAACCAATGGTCGCATTGTGAAATGCTTGCACTACTTGTTAAAAATTAACTTTGGGGTTAAGTTTTTTTTAAAAAAAAAAACCTGAAGCTTCCAGAAGTAGCACCTCTTGTCCTTCAAAAAAAAAAAAGAATTTTGAACCTTTTCTATATAATCTTTTTCATTTAAAATTTGCTGCCTCCTTTTCATCTCAACTTAATACAAATTGCTAAGAATGACAGTGTCACTTATTTTTAACGCTCACAGAGATTTAGCTTCACGCTGTATCTAAGCAGACACTCTGGCCAGGATCTAAAGAATTAATAATAATAATTATAAAATGTGTATGCCGCTCTTCAGCCGAAGATCTCAGGGCAGTTAACAACAGAAAAATAAAAAAAATGAGAACACAAAAATACATAATAAAACAAAAACAAAAGAACTGCTTAAGGCCTTACAAGAGGGGGCTTGGACACACCTAGTTGAGTTCTGGAATTCTTTTTAATCTCGCATGCCCTATGACATCCTCTCTTTCAAAAATAACTTGCTCTTCAGCATAGGTGCTTGCAGTTGCTAGAAAAGAAAGTCTTAAAGCCACAGTGGGCTCATGAGCCTAGTTCCACATGCAGTTCCTTGGATCCTGGACCCTTTTATTCACTTCCCTTAAATCTGCCGTCTGCACCCAATTAAATATGCCTAGGCCTATTGATGACCTTGGAATTCTGTTTGTGTGTATGTAAAATAGAGGAGTGTTTGACAAAATACACAGCAGTGAACTACCACAGCCAACCCTGTCTCTGTTACAAGTATACCTGTAGAATTAAGATTTTATTAAGTGTGCACTTTAAAAAGGAACATGAAGTAGCTTTACTACATTATTGTGGTACTCTCAACATCTAGGTTTAAAATGGAAGCTATTGGGGATGAATGGTATCCAACATGCTTGCTCCATTTGCATCCTACTGATGACTTCAGCTGATACGCACCTCTGCTTCATCTCTGCTTCACACTTGGCATAATAAGAGGATGAAGCATGAAAGTGATAGTTGGCCAGAAGCTTGTATTTACCACATTTTAAAAAACAACAAAGCTAATTGGTCTCAGTTTGTCTTCCCTTAAAGATTAGTTTTGAAAGTCTTAATCATGTCACAGACTTCCATTGCTGCTCTTAACTGGAGGAAAAGAGATTGAGACACTTCTTTGGTCCTGGAAGAAGTGCTTTGGGTAAAATTTGAGCAAACTGACAAATCTTTCCAAGTAGATATTGCAAGCAGGTAAACTGTACAATGTCAATACAACTCTCTCTTATGAGCAGACAACAAATGACTTTTCAAAAGCTTTGCAGAAGAGGACCTTGTTCAAAAACTATTGTGAAGATAAATATTTTTCTAAGTCTCTGCTTTTGTTTTCCACTAGCGAGTTGAAAATGGTGACTTCAACTGGATCGTCCCAGGAAAATTTTTGGCATTTAGTGGACCACATCCAAAGACCAAGATAGAAAATGGTATCTGTTTTTTCCTGTCTTTTTTTGTAGAGTTGTGTGTATTTTGCATGACTAGTAAATTGACTGTGATCCATTGATCTACATGTGTGAAAAGTAGATATTGAGACCTTGCTGTATGCACAGGAACATTGTATGCACCCCTTTGGAGAACACCATGCTATTAGTGGAAACAATAGTTGTGTGGATGTGTTAAAAAGCTACAAGGGTGCTTCCAAATGGGTGTTTAATGTAAGCTCATGTGCACAAGCTTTTTACAGCATCTACATGCTGCCATTAGCATCAGTATTGACCCTCCTTATTTAACCTTTTCTGTGGAAGATCAAATACGTTTTTTAAAAACCCAACCTGTTTCCAGAGACCCATTTGTGCTATTGAGCTTTTGTCTGGAAGTACCCATAGAGGCCAAATGAACATTGTTTCATGTCTGCATTTTTTTTTAAAAAAAAATAATTATCGTTAGATGAAAATAGCTTATAAGTGGGGAAGACAACGAACCTTCCTTCTTTCATTCTTAAAACTGGCAGTTTGCATGAACTACAAGTTTAATTACAAATGACCTACAAAGCTAACATTTGGGGAGAAGATAGGCACTGCCTATGAGGACTATTAAACATAAGAGTTGAAAATGAAGGCAGGACGGTTGGAGGGACTAGCCCAGCATCTATAATACATAGATAATGGTCTTAGATAGTTGTAAGGATTCCTAAGGTTATGTTTGAACATGCTACATAAAATATGAATTCTTTATTGCCAATGAGGCAGATTCTGGGGCAGAATGATCTGCCTTCCTATGAGGTCTCTGCCAGTGGAGTCCAGGCATACAGTATTGCAGACTGAGGACTTCATGAATACATACCCTATGATTCTAATCTAGAGTGAAACCTATAAGGTGGCATTATTCCCTGTTTTAGATACTGTAGTGGCTAAAATAATACTCACTTCTTTTAGACCAATATGCTAGTTTTCTATTCTCCTATTCAGAATGAATGTTTTATTCCTAAAAGCAAAAAAAGCAAAAATCCAGACTCAAGTGGTTGGGCTCTCTCTCTCTCTCTTTTTTTTTTTTTGTAAATCATTTTCCTTTTGATGCCCGATTTAAGCACAGGGAACATCTTGCTATTAAGAATTGCCCTAGGATATTCTTGTATCTCAGACTCTTGTATCTAGCCTTAAATTTGTTCTGCTTTCTTTAAACGAGCCATAGCTCTTATCAGTTTGGTAGCTACTGAACTATAACACATATCTTCAAAAGCTATATAAAAAGGAAACTGTGGGGGGCAGCATAGAAAGGAAGAGCATGCATATTTCAGTGTGTTGTTGACTTGCTGAGTTAGCTGAGGGAAGAAATAGAAAATACATTAGTTGTTGTACCCCACAGCTGTAAATGTTCTACTCTAATATACAGATACCTGGAGAGTTTTTTGTTAATGCTTGTTTTAATCAAGTCATTTTCATGGTGATGAGGAAGATGCAAGAATGCTGCATTCTGGTCTACATCTAATTGAAGAAGGGGGTTTTCCACTCATACTTCTTCTACCCTATTAGTTGTTCAGCTTCTTGCAACGTTAGCTAATAGCATTAGTTTGTTCCTTGTTCACATGTCACTGTTACAGGCTTAGCAATACTGTGCAGGCTCCCAGGAATGAGCTTGCAGATGCTTTGCTCCTTGGTATTTTCTGCTTCATGAAGATAAGCCAAGGTTTGGCTTAGCATGACACCTGAGCAAAGACTCGTGGCTGTCTCCACACCAACCATGAGCTATAAACCAAGATTTGTTCATGGCTACACCTCATAGTTAGGTGAGAGTGCATAACACCAACATGCTAGGGCAACCTTGACTATGGCAACACAGCAGATTATATCTATATCTACATATATCTATCTCCAAGGAAAGACCAAAGCAGTGAACATTTGCACAGTCTCACTAAGCTATATTTGGCTTAATGCGTTGTGCAAACTAAGGTTCCGTGACTGAAAGTTTATTGACTACAATTTTAGGCCGCTCAACTTTGTATACTTGCACAGATTTTCTTAGTAACGTTTGCTTTCTTTTTACACTATGTTGATTACGTTAGTAATGTTCGTTTTTAAACAAAAAGTGTTTAAAGTCTGGTGTTGTAGTTGTTGTCTGTACCAGTAGGAAGTTTTTGGAGGTCGTATACAAACAGCCAGGCGTTTTCGCTCTTCCTGTTACAGGCTACCCTCTCCATGCACCAGAAGCCTATTTCCCATATTTCAGGAAGCACAACATAACAACTGTCATAAGACTCAACAAGAAGATTTATGAGGCAAAGCGTTTCACAGATGGTGGGTTTGACCACTACGACCTGTTCTTCATAGACGGAAGCACGCCAAGTGACAGTATATTGCAACAGTTCTTGACCATCTCTGAGGAAGCAGAAGGTGCCATAGCTGTGCATTGTAAAGGTGAGTTCTTCCAAAAGGAAAAGCAATTCAGTGGTATTGTATTCTGGCACGAAGAGGAATAAATAATCAGCTTTGAAAATAGCATTCTCAGATCTTAATTTTAAAAATGCTGTGTTGGGTAAAATAGTCTAAATTATGAAAAGCTTCGGCTGTGATTTTGAGCAGAAATTTCATAATGGTTCCCGCTGTTTTTAATGCAGACCCTATTTTATTCCACTGAGTGATGCTGTTGCCTCTCTTTTTAGTGAAGCGTGTCTTTTCAATATTTAAAAAAATTATCTTGTAGACATAGAAATTACTGTTCTTATGCTGTTGGGATAGCAGTGATAAATTTTCCCATTTGTCTGTGGTGTGCTGTGCTCTGCTCAAATGAAACGATTCTTATTTGGAAAGCAGGGGTGTAAAAGTATAGTGTTGCATTTCCTCTCTCCGTGCCCCTTCTTTCTTATTAATTAGCTGAAAGCAGAGGGCAAGGTGCTTTTTTGGCTTTTGTTCATTTTCTTTTAAAAAGCCAATCAGCTTCTGTTCTTGGGCCCACAACCATCCTAGAGATTCATTCTCCCTACTGTCTTCTGAAGGGAAAATATCAGTGTTTCTTTTGAATGGGAACAAACTTTTCCAGAACAAAACTATTTCCGTCTCAGGCTGACCAGGGTTAAAACTAATAAAAGACATTTCACAGGAGCCATGTACTAAGCTAATGAAAGAACCCGGAGAGGTAACAGCATTGGACACCAATTGTTGCGGTGCTCTGTTAGCTGAAGATTACCTTGGCTTCTTCATTGCAGCTTGTGCCTATGCGACTCTCATGATCCTGAATTCACAACCCTAAAAAATACATTCTGGATAAAAATGCATCCCCAGCAAATCATAAACTGCTAGCTGAGGAGATGAAGATCAGCTGTGTTGGTGGTTTTTTCATTAGGTGCTGAAATCCTAGTAAATCTTGCACTAAACGTGTTTGGGGTGGGGTGGGGAAAAGAGCAACTCTAATAAACCAATTTTTTTAAAAAAGAATACTTAGGATGGAGTTACACTGAGAAACAGAAATGTAGCAGAATAAATGCAGATTCAGTGTCACCCTGTCTTGTGGCATCCTCCAGCTATGAGCAGCTAATGGTGTGTGACAGAAATACTCCCATATCCCGAAATCTTCACACCATGTAAATAAATGATCTTTCACATTAAAAGGGAAGGGAGACCTTGACAAGGTAATGCCTTTTCATGTGACAAACATCACATATAGTTTCACTTTTCGCATACGCCTTCAGTTTGACTTGTGCAGCAAAGCAGTATACCTTTGTTCAGTAGATTTACCCAGAGCAGGAATAGAAAGGGCAGTGGAGGTTAAGACAGGAATTAGCAGGGCTCTGTGGGATCTAGCAGGATGTTTGTACTACGATGGATTCCTGGTGTTTAAAATAGACATCAGTAATGTTCTTTTGTAAAACATTAGGACATGGTACAAGGAAACAAGTTTTATGAAATATCACACATTTAGAGGAATTCGTCGATATTCTTAAACGCGTGTAGTTCTGTACCTAACATCAATTTTATGTCTCTTCCCCACCCCACACCCCACCCCATGTTCTCACCGTAGCTGGGCTAGGAAGAACAGGAACACTGATAGCTTGTTATATAATGAAGCACTATAGATTCACACATTCTGAAGCCATTGCCTGGATACGAATGTGCAGGCCAGGTTCTATTATTGGACCCCAGCAGCACTTCCTTGAGGAGTAAGTATGACACCTCTGTTAATCATATAATTTGCTGTTCCACACCAGACGTTTTCCTGTCTCTGTAGAGCTTAGCAAGTCTGCTGCATGAATGCCAGATTATTCAGTGACTTTCTTAGAATTCTCTCGGCTGAAATTGCGAGAACGATTCCTGCTCTATACTCTAATTTATTACAGCTCCGATTTATTGTGTTACGCAGGGTATGATGGCTATTGTAGCTTCAGTGCACGGGTTAAGAAGTTGTAAAGTAGTTTAATCCTCCTACGTGACTTTTTGGCTGAGCAGAGTGAGTCAGTATTTTGTGTGCATTTGTAATGTGATATCTTTGTTGATAACCGCAGACAGCTCAGTCGGTAGAACATGAGACTCTTAATCTTTGGGTCTTGGGTTCAAATCCCACATTGGGCAAAAGATTCATGCATTGCAGGGGGTTGGACTACATGACCCTCATGGTCCCTTCCAACTCTACAATTCATACGAATTGTATGGATTAAGGTATCAGGATGTACTTGCAATTCTGTCATGAATGTACATAACTTCTTTCAAAGTGGAATACTGGCCCTTTTCTTCTACGTGTTCTTGAAGAGGGAGGAAAGATCTAAAATATATTTTGTGGAATCACTCAAGCCGTAGTGCCCATAGAAAAGAAAACCCACAAGAAGTAGTAGGGCTACCCACTTAAGATGATAGATTGACCATCTGATTTGCCTTATGGGATTCGCAGTTCTGATGGTGATGCAATTGGTAATGATGTTGTAGTGGCGCTAAATATTGTAGCTGGTCAGGGAAATTGGTCAGGGAAATGTGTCAGCAAAATTCAAGGTTCTGATTCCATGCCACACATTCTCCATCGTTGTATTTATCACTCACACATACATGTCACATTACTCATGAAACCCACACATGCTAAAACACACACACACACACACACACTGCAATGCATCGCCCAAGGGTAAAGGTTGTTGTTATTGTTGTTTAGGCGTTTAGTCATGTCCGACTCTTCGTGACCCCATGGACCAGAGCACGCCAGGCACTCCTGTCTCCCACTGCCTCCAGCAGTTTGGTCAAACTCATGTTGGTAGCTGCGAGAACACTGTCCAACCATCTCGTCCTCTGTCGTCCCCTTCTCCTTGTGCCCTCCATCTTTCCCAACATCAGGGTCTTTTCCAGGGAGTCTTCTCTTCTCCTGAGGTGGCCAAAGTATTGGAGCCTCAGCTTCAGGATCTGTCCTTCCAGTGAGCTCTCAGGGCTGATTTCCTTAAGAATGGAGGGTAAAGGTTAACACAGAGCTATATTTTTTCAAAAATTGTATTCGTGTTTTAATGCTGCATGCTGCATTTTGTTTTCCGAAGGGTAATCTACACATCTTTTTAATAAATAGGTGCTACACAGTCTCTAACTCTCCAAAGAAAACTAATTTGTATGTAAATGGAATGTCCCCTTACCCTTCTCTGTGGTATCAGTGGCAATGAGGTTGCATTTCTGGGGGTGGTGCAGTCACCTGAAGCCCCTTTCTCACTCGCTCTAGCTTAAAGTTGAGAAACAATCTGAACTTGTCCTCTATGACGAGTCTCTTGCCCTGTTGCCCCGTACATAAGAGGTGGGACTCACCTACCTAGCTCCATCAGCTGAACCCTGCACAACAACTTCTGCTTGCTCCGTGGGGCTCCCTCCCCATATGCCCCCTGAAATTGGATCTGTGGGGTTGGGAGAACTGCCATGGGGTTGGGAGAACAGCACATGGAGGGTGAAGAAGGGGGTATCATTCCACCTGACTTGCGCACACAGCACAATTGGAAGATGTAATGGCGTTGCCTCCCGTTCCTATTCTGTGTAACCTTTTTACAACAACTGATTAGCAGTGAGAGGACTTTTCAGCCCGCCCGCCCCATTCATGGAATCATTGACAATTATCTTAGGCTTGTCTTGAATCTGCTTCTCTTGACTCATGCATATATAGGGCCCCTACATTAGATAGGCACTCATTTGCAAGATGCAGCTTAATGTGATGGTGGGGAACCCCAGGCCAAATGTGGCTATTCCTTGACCCTCTCAGTTTGGCCCTCTGGACTCTTCTCTTGCCCCCAGTACATTTGCCTGGCTGGAAAGTGTCCTTCCAACTGTGATAATTTCCCTTGCTTGCCCAGAAAGGAGGAAGGAGACTTTGGTAGTCTAGGTATGCGTCAACCTCCAACTTTCACATGGCTGGAATGTAGCCTGTTGTAGAAAAGGAAAGAGTCACATCCATTGCTCTGCCCATCTTTACATCTGGCCCCACATATCACTGGTATGTAGCCCCAGAAGTTTGCCCATGAGGGGATGAAGCAGTCCTTTGGCTGAGAAAAGTTCACCACCAGCAATTTTATGGCCATTTCCCTTGGGAAATATGTCACTATTTACAGCCCAACAGTAGTTAAGCAGAATATGCTAGATATTGTTATGTGGTATCCAGGTATCTGACAGGATTAATCCCAGCTCCGATTATACTACTACTACTACTACTACTACAACAACAACAACAACAACAACAACAACAACTTATTATTAATACTTCGCCCATCTCGCTGGGTTTCCCCAGCCACTCTGGGCTGCTTCCAACAGAAGATTAAAAATGCGATAAAAGATCAAACATTAAAAACTTCCCTAAACAGGGCTGCCTTCAGGTGTCTTCTAAAAGTCAGATTGTTCTTTATCTCCTTGACATCTGATGGGAGGACGTTCCACAGGGCAGGCGCCACTACCGAGAAGGCCCTCTGCTTGGTTCCCTGTAACTTCGCTTCTTGCAGGGAGGGAACTGCCAGAAGGCCCTCGGCGCTGGACCTCAGTGTCCAGGCAGAACGATGGGGGTGGAGACGCTCCTTCAGGTATACTGGACCGAGTGCTGTTTAGGGCTTTAAAGGTCAGCACCAACACTTTGAATTGTTCCCGGAAAAGTACTGGTTACTGAAAGGTGCAGAGCCAGGAAAGCTGAGGGCATATTGATATTAGCAAGACAGAATGTAGGCGTTTTAACATCCGAGAACGACCACATGAGCACATTGGCAAATCGGCTGAGAAGGAGGTTTCAGAGTTTATCCTCTTTGCTAAAGGTCGCAAGTTTAAATGCCAGAGATGAACAAAAGTTGCTTTCTCACAAAGCGATGATTCACGTTTGGAATTTTGGCTCTTTTCAGAGAGGTTTTTTTTTAATTAAAAAAAAAGTTCAATTTTTAATGCTTAAAATAACTATCTAGAACAAACATCATAAAACAACAGTGAACGATGCTCCTAATTCATACTGCCATTGTTTTGTAGTTTATAGAAAATAATGCTTTTGGCACAGAGAGTTCTGTATTCCTGGCTGTTCCAAAAGGCACATATCCCCTAACTTTGGGATTTAAAAGGTTAAATGCATTGAGTCCCAGTTCTTTTTGTAGTGATAACTTTCTCACCTTTGCAATCCCTGGATCCCTATGTGAGACAGAATAATAGCACTAGAAAGCATTTGAAACGGGCTAGAACATATTTTAGTTTTCAGTAGGAAAGCCTGAACAGTAGTGCTCAGGTCCAGTTGAAGAACCCATGTTTTCTCATTAGTGTCAAGAAAACTTCCTTGCATTCTTTTTTTTCAATTGTGTCCTGTACATCTGAGAAGAACACAAAATCCTTTTCTCGCGTGAAGCTCTGTGTTGATATCGAAGCTCATCAATGAACATGCAAATTGCTAGACTGGAGTCCTAACCTTCCCTGTAAGAACTGTGCTATTTAGAGTAAAAAGGCTGTCATTGCAGAAGCAGGGGGCAAAGGAACTTGAACTGTGCAAAGGTCTCTGTTCTTTTAGATTGTGTTTTTCAGTTGTCCTACCCAAAATACTCCAAGCGTTACTTCTGGACAGTTAGCCTCCTAACAAATAAATGCTGGGAAATAATTGTAAACAGTTGTTCATGTGCACTTTATAATGTATGAATAAGATAATCTAAAGGAGAAACAAAAGCTTCCTCGATAATTAGAAGAAAGGCTAACATATATTTCACCTCTTAATCTTTGCTCATATGTGACACAGATTCCCAGCATGTTATTTCAAGAGTTAATGGCTTTCATCATCAGCAGTATAATCTCAGATCACACTTAATTATACTGGATATCAACTTCCTCACTCTAAGCAGAAATAACTCCCCCCCCACCCCATCTTTCTAATCCTGACCTATTCACCAGTTATGTAACCTCCCTGTGGGAGCTTTTCTCTGAGTCAAAGTATGTGGATAATGCTATTTCTTTTGGCTCACTTCCAGAGTTGTCTACTAAGCAAAACTGCAGGGGGGGCGGGAATTGCTTGTGGGGGAAATCAGTAACATTTAGCATAACAAAGTTAAAAAAAAAAACAGCAACACCCAGCTACATTATTTTTCATAAATGAAGGAAAAGGCAATGGTCACACAAAGTAACTACTTTTTTTAGATGCATCCTGTTTATATGTGCATCAGTTTAACATATTTATATTTTCATCAGTTCATTTCATGAAAACATTTAAAAGGTTATTTAAAATGAACTTTTAACGACACAATAAAATAAAATTTTCACAATTTTGTAATGCAGTATATTAGAATTGATTTTTTTTTCCTGGTTATGATAATCTTTCCCAATCAAACGTCTGAAGAAGCAAGAACACCCAAAAGAAACTTCCAGATAAAATTATTTAAAATAAAGTTATGTATACTATAATGAATGATTTCCAATGCTACAGTATGTGTAACCAAGTTGAAAGTCCTATTTTACTGTACCCTACCCTGGGGCTACTCTGCAAAGAAGACTTAAATATTTTTAGAAATTAATAGTTGTTTATACTGTGACTTTGACACGCATTTTGCTGGAACTAATTTTGCCCTTTTTTCACTGTTAAATAGAAAGCAGTCGATGTTATGGCTCCAAGGTGACCTCTTCCGATCCAAACAGAAACCAAGATTAGTAGATGAAGACAGCATGAGCAGAATTCTGTCTGGCTTGGATGACATTTCCATCAGTGGGACTTTTAATAAAATAGAAAGTAATTTGGATAAATATGTAGAGGTAAAATTTCACTGGAATTATCTCCTTAATATCCCAAGTAGAAAAGCTGCAATGGAGTAGTTTTTGAAATATAATAATGCTTGATATATGTCTTTTATCCATCTATCTCACTCTTGTGTGTTCAGAACACTTCACGGGTTCTCAAATAACTTCATATATTTTACTCCTGTAAAAAGTGTTCAGTATTATTATTGCTTTAGTACACCGGGGGAGGTGTGGGCAAGAAGACTGAGAGAGAGCATGTCTAAGGCTACCTAGTAAGTTCTTAGAATAGATGAACATCATCAATGTAAATCCCCAATTGACCTCTCCGGTGCCCTCATATTGAAATTAAATAGTGGGGGAGACAACACAGTTTCCTGGGGACCCCAACAGCACAAGTGTCATGGGTTCAAGCAGTCTTCCCCGCAAACTACTTCCTGGAGTAGGCCTCTTAGCTATTATGCTACCCCATGATATATATGCTAAGGATTGCAGCCAACAAAGTTCTACTCAGAGGAGGCTCATTGGGATTAATGGACCCAAGCTATTTCAACAGGTCTCCTGTTGAGTATGACAAACATTAGATACCACTTTCAGTGCTCTCACATTATATCCTGGTCTGCTCACTGACAGTAAGTTCAAGTTTCCAGGCTCAGTCATAGCTGGAATACAAGCCAAGATGTTCATTGTGAAGGCAGCGTGGAAGAGCACTTGGCCCCAGCTTGGGAACTACAACTTATGAAGCCAGGAACGATTGTCCAAATGTGTTTCAGTGTTAGCACATTGATTGGCATTCAGGTTAATTGCAAGCTAATGGGTCCCGTCCCCCCCAAACAACGCAAGGTATGTTGGAATGGAGAGAAAGCAAAACGCAGATGTGGCAACGCTATGTCCAACCTTGGTTGTGTTAACTGATGTGACGGCACTACATTGTGCTTTTGGCCTTTGTCCATCTTAGAACCTGGAACAGGATAATTCCAAAGTTACCCGAGGGCAGGTGTAGCTTTGCTTTTATAATTTGAGCTAGAGCAGGCAAAGGCAAACTCAGCCCTCCAGATATTTTGGGGACTACAACTCCCATGATCCCTAGCAAACAGGAACAGTGGTCAGGGATGATGGGAATTGTAGTCCCAAAACATCTGGAGAGCCGAGTTTGCCTGTGCCTGAGCTAGAGTATTTCCTCTCGAACGACTGGTCATCAACTTTTAAATTCCAACCTGTTAGATAAGATGCACTCAGCTGCTTATGTGTGAAATATCTCTGTTGTGGAAAGCGCACCCTGAGAGGGCTTTGTGGGAAATGGCAACTTGAGCCCATGGGTTATCTGTGTAGTTGATAATGGACCCAAAACAATATGGCACAAGAAGGAAAGATATATTGCCTTCAAAGGGCTGGGCCCCAGGTAAAGTAAAACAAAAAAACACAATCCTCTTTTGAATCTCATTAATTTTGTTGAACTGTACCTATTTTCCAGAATGAATTGGAAGACACTTCAGAGCAGGAAATCAAGAATGGTATGACGCAAGGGGACAAACTTCGTGCCTTAAAACTTCGGAGGCAGCCACGTTCAGCTACAACGGGAACTCTTAGGTGACCCATTCACAGTTCTCGTGTTCGGGGAGCTATCTAGATTAGCAGGTGGTATTCCACCAATACTTTAAAACACCTAATTTCACAGGTCCAGCACTAAAAGATCTGTTACTTTGGACAACGATGCCTATCTAGGCTTTGACAACAACTTTCCCGGGACGTGGGGCAAGAGGCTGGGGACAGCTCTTTGTCTAAAGATGTTAGTTTTAATGGGAAAAGAGGCTTAAAATATTTCATAGAAGTCAGATTCTGAGTTACCTGAAGAAATGTAACTTCGTGTATGAATGTGGTCCACCCACATTCTTACTCTGCATCATCTATCTAGGATTCAGGAAGAGGCGTCTAATCACCTGCTACCTGGTCCTTTTGTTTTTACTTGTGATGCCAGGGACTGACCCTCGGACTTTGTCCATGAAAGGCTGTGTCTTCCTTCTGAATGTGGCTCTCTGTGCCTTAAGACTGTTGAAGGAGGCCCTGCTTTGGGTGGTCACTGTCTGAAGGGTACAGCATGAGATTGAGGACCTTCTTAGTGCAGACACATGCCCTGTTGAGCTCCCTCCTCAGGGACATTGGAGAAGATCCCAATCTTCCTGAGCATGGGTAAAATGTTTTTCATTTCCTTTCCTTTTTGGGAATCAGTTTCCGGATTGGGAGAGAAATGTAGTGAACAGCCTGGTACTTTGTATATTAGTAAACTCCTGTTTCATCAATATGTAGTATTCTTGTTGGTTCTTTAATTAGATTCCAGTTACAGATAGGTAGCCGTGTTGGTCTGCCATAGTCAGTGTATCTGAAGAAGTGTGCATGCACACGAAAGCTCATACCAAGAACTAACTTAGTTGGTCTTTAAGGTGCTACTGGAAGGATTTTTTTTTTGTTTTGACTTTAATTAGATTATTATACTGTATATATTTTAAGGATTTTAGGTTTGGCTGTATAGTGGGAATACTTTTGATTTAAAATGCCATTGATTTTCTAGGCTTGAGGATATGAAACTGCACTCCAGATCCAGGTCCCAGCCTTTCAGGTACTTATTTCCATAGTTCACAGAGAAGCAATTTGGATTATATTTTCACTGACTTTTTGGCAGATCTTGAAACGTCCCGTTTCCCCCTCGCCCTCTCACTTAAAAGTGACTGTCCCTGTAAGTTGTGTGTGTTAGAGCCGCTTCTTATATCACAATTCATGTTCAGAGAACTGTTGTTGGAATTTGCTCCCGTTAACGGCCTTTTGCAGTGGGACATATTTTATACCTACTTCTCCTTGTGAGCCTGCCGTGGGTATGTTAAATGTTGGGAATGTCGCTGAGCCATTCTTGTGTCTGATTCACAAGTAAATATGTATATAAACCTTTCCTTCTCTTAAAATTATCCCACACTGAAAGTGACTTTGAGCATCATTCCAGCGAGCAAAATGCGTATTCAGAAAGCTGCCCTGACTCATCTGCTTAATGGCTTTAAATGCATTCTTCCACACAGATAAGTGTGGACTTCTGAATGTGAGTCTTTGAAGTGATGTGGTAATTGAAACCAAATCTCTAAAGCAGGGTTTGCTAATCTGTGGCCCTCCACTTATTATTGGAATACAGTTCCCATTACAGTGGCACCTCGGGTTACGTACACTTCAGGTTACATACGCTTCAGGTTACAGACTCTGCTAACCCAGAAATATTACCTTGGGTTAAGAACTTTGCTTCAGGATGAGAACAGAAATCGTGCAGCGGCGGCGCAGCGGCAGGAGGCCCCATTAGCTAAAGCGGTGCTTCAGGTTAAGAACAGTTTCAGGTTAAGATCAGAGCTCCGGAACGAATTAAGTACTTAACCTGAGGTACCACTGTATCCCTTATCCCTGGCCATGCTGGCTGGGGGCTGGGAGTTGGGAATGCAGCAACATCTGGAGTGCCAGAGGTTTCCCGCCCCAGCTCTGAACCTGCTCCATGCATTGTAATATATTCACTTGGGTGGCTCTTCATGATTCAAATTATCTCTGTGAGCAGTTTCCTTGACAGTTGTACAGCATCTAAGAGTACATCCAGACTGGGGACCTGAGTCTTCAGGGCACAGCACTTTGCATGAATTGGTCCATATAACAGTCTTGAGTGGTTCCATCTCACCAGGCTAGTTTGTTTGTTTGCTGAGCATCGCTAACCTCAGACGCCTAGAGTGGTGTTTCCACTGCCTCTCTGGGATTTGATGGAACTCTGGGAGAAGATAATCTGCATCTTATCAATATACTGGGGTCACTATATCCCAAATCCCCAAATGATTTCCCCAGTGGTTTCTGTCCTACCAATAGGTAGCCTAAGTATTAAGCTTGCGTTTCTCAAAATGTTAGTTTAAGCGAGATGCTTCTGTCTAAATGATTAAAACATACTTTTGTTCTTCTTCTTCTTCTTCTTTCAGACTGAATACGGCATCTATCTCTCAGGGATCTGTATCTCCTTTGAAGTCCTCCAAAGTGGCTGCTGCTACATCACCTGCAGTGAAGAGAATAAGCAGAAGTTCTCACTCCTCCTCAAGCCCAAATTTTAAAAGGTATGCCTTACTCTAGTCTATCTTTTCCTTTGCGGGGTGGGGAGATATAAAGGAAGGGCAATATCAAGTTTTTTTGGAGGGGGAAATGGATCTCAGTTTCATAGATTTGCATCTTGGTCTTTGTGATTGGACTGCTGATTGTGGTAAATTAGTTTGATAGTCTGAACAAGTGGCCTTGAGTACTAATGCAACTGTGGCTGTGATGCTGAGAGGGGCCCTCTATTAAAATATCCACATACAGGGGTTTCTACAGAGTTCCCCCCCCCCAGCACTTTTCAGCTGTTTATAGAACCAAGAAATAGATAAATAGCAAATGAATCAGCCAGGACCTAGGAAATTCCAAATATCCATAGTCATCTCTTACGCATGGCTTTGGGGATGGTCTTCACTTACAATTCCAGGCCTTTTTGATGGTTGCTTCATCGTTTGCCTTACGTGAAAGAATGAAGCTGTGTATCGCCATCACTTAATTTTGTGACAATGGTTCTTTCGTTGTTTCCTCCCCCTTAGTACCTTTTATAAATGTGCCTTGCATTAACCATCACGTTATGTACATTTTGTGTGTGTGTGTGTGTTTTTACCCCGCATGTGTTTTCCGTTCAGCATTTCCATAAACTCCAGGCTAGCCAGTTCTCTAGGGAACCTGTATGCCGCTTCAGATGATGCCGAGAGCAAACTGACATCATCGTCCTCTAGGACAGGTTATTCTGTAAACCAAATCTGCAGTCACTTGAATGGCAGCGCGCACCTGCCTGCCAGAAATTACCATGAGCAGAACAACAACATGTACAACAGGAGCGGCAGTAGCGCTACCAACCTCAACAGCTATGCCAATTCTCCCAGCGTCCTGACAGACGAGTACAGCACCTACAGATCCTTTACGGGGCTCGCTGCTTCTCCAGCAAGATACCTGAGTCGCTCAATTCCTGTAAGTTCACAGCCAAAGCAGCCCTTCCAGGAACCTGACAGAATCTCCCTTAAGCCTGAGCTCTCTCTCTCAAAAGGGTTTCTAACCATTCTAGATCTCAGTTTCTGGTCTTTTTTTCCTACCTAGGACATGCAGATCTTTTCACCTTTGCCATTTCCTCTAAGCCGAACCGATAAGCTGCTCTTTACTTCTGCTTCTTCAACGTTTGCTCTAAAAAGCAGATCTTTTAACTCTCTAACATCTTCCATGAGCTTATCATTCTTGCATTAATTTATCCATTTCAAATCATTCATAGTAAAACGCTGGAAACCTGAAGCTCACCTGACAGTGTGAGGTCTTCCTGAGTCATTAGATGTATTTAAAGGTAGCATAAACAAAGTTAAATAGGGTGTAGCATTCTCACCATTATAAAAGAATCGGCCCAATTTGTAAAACGATGTAATGGACTAAAACAATGGAAGTCTTTTACTTGCCCTAAAAACAAGCTTCCCTATTTTTATATCTTCTAAAACTTTTCATCTTTATGGTGCCTTTTTCCTATGTGTGAATGAAATGTGCAGCTAACTTAAGTACATACTATTAATGAATAGTATTTGACATACTTTCATTATATTTTTGAAAGTTCCAGACAGAAAAGCCAATATATGTTTCTTTTACATTCCATGATCTACCTCAAATTGTACATGCTGCAATTTTTATTTTTAAAACCCTTTCTTTAAACCCCCCCTGACTTCTTTGAATACTGTTTAATGGTCCAGCACAGCAGTGCCTAGGATCAGGCTGCAGAATTATTGCGACTATTAGTGAATACCGCAGTATCTGAAGCCAAAACCAGCACCTTCAGCTACTTTGGCATGAGTTATCTGTCATAAAGGTCATTTGAGGTTAGTGTGGAAACCTGCTTCCCAGAACTGAGAATTGGGTTTCTTCATATTAATTTGTTCCTGAAGATTTGTGATGGTGCTCTTGAGAGCATCCAGCATCTTGCTTCACTTAGGGATAAAAAACCTGTAATTTTTCTCTCTTTGGAAATAATATTGTAATCCCAGAAGTTTATTGCAAGAAGTGTCTGTGACAGTTGCCTTTTTTATATATATATAAAAAGTGCATTTGTTTTTAATTGAGTTTCTTGTATCAGAACATTGTATAAAACACCATAAAATGTCAGCAGTTTTAAGGTGTTATAAAAGGAAGGCACCATGGCTGAAGCAGACCATTTCTCAGTGCTTTTTTCCTGGCATATGCTACCTTAAGTTGCAGGTGTTCTAAATTACATTTTGGAATATTATTCTGTAGCAGAGGCTTGTGCTAAATCTCCTGAATGTTTGAGTTTGGTAGAAAGGTGGAAGGGAAAATATATATATATATATATATATATATATATATATATTGCATCCTTTAATGTAACAAAAATGGATCGGACAACTAGTTTGTCACAGTTCACTTACAGTATGATTCCCATGAATAATGGTGCGCAAGCAGATCTGGTAGGGTCTCTATAGCTGCCATGTTACTGAAAAACAATACAGTTGTGACTACTCAAAATCATGGTAGCCCTGTTAGGTACATTAATCCTCCACTCTCTGTCTGCCACTAAGTGCAGATTGAGACAAAAGAAAGTTAAGAATCGGATGGGGAGGGGAAAGAGATAGGTTTGAATTGGGCTGCAGGCCATACTGAATGCATTTAATATGGAATTGGGCTGTAGGACAGGGATGCGGGTGGTGCTGTGGGTAAAACCTCAGCGCCTAGGACTTGCTGATCGCATGGTCGGCGGTTCGAATCCCCGCAGCGGGGTGCGCTCCCGTCGTTCGGTTCTAGCGCCTGCCAACCTAGCAGTTCGAAAGCACCTCCGGGTGCAAGTAGATAAATAGGGACCGCTTACCAGCGGGAAGGTAAACGGCGTTCCGTGTGCTGTGTTGGCTCGCCAGATGCAGCTTGTCACGCTGGCCACGTGACCCGGAAGTGTCTGCAGACAGCGCTGGCTCCTGGCCTCTAGAGTGAGATGAGCGCACAACCCTAGAGTCTGTCAAGACTGACCCGTACGGGCAGGGGTACCTTTACCTTTCTGGGCTGTAGGACATACATACTGCATTTGAAATATTTAATGACAGCTCTTGGCTTTTATTTATCTTGCTCAGAAACATCTCTTGTTCAATGCAAATTGATTATATAGCCAGGAATGTATCTTTGGTTGCACAGCAGGCTATAATAGGTAGATTACATTTCATATTGGAGGATCTGCATACATAAGATTAGATTAGTTCTGACTGTACATAGCAGCCTGCTTGATGGCATGATAGCAGAATGGCACACACTTTAGGAAAATATAACATTAGAGAAGCAGTTTAGGGCCTGCACCTGTTGGCAAGAAAGTCAAAAACAAATGTACTGTGTCAAAACGTTGATCTTAATCATAAGTGCCTTGCTATACTTCTAATCAACGTCACTTAGACTTGGAAATAGGAAAGTAATTTGGGGGGAAAGTGTAGATGCAACAAATACACGGCCAAAAATTGAGTCCTCCTGGGGTCTGTGTCCTTTTTTGCTCCCTTCATCTGAGTAAAAGCTGGCTTAGCTCATCCTTATGAAAGTCTCTGAAAAATCTCAAAAGCATATACAGTGGAACCTTGGGTTACGGCGGGGATCCATTCTGGAGGCCCCGCCACAACCCAAAAACAACACAACCCAAAGCATCACGTCTGCGCATGTGCACGATTTAGCGCTTCTGCACATGTGCAAACGGCACGAACCTGGAAGTAACCCGTTCCGGTACTTCCGGGTTTGCACTGGTCTCAAGCCAAGGGTGACATAAGCCGGAGTCAATGTAACCCGAGGCTCCACTATAGAAAGTTTTTATTACAGTGGTGCCTCGCAAGACGAAATTAATTCGTTCCGCAAGTCTTTTCGTCTTGCGAGTTTTTCGTCTTGCAAAGCACGGTTTCCCATAGGAATGCATTAAAAATCAATTAATGCATTCCTATGGAAACCACCTTCAGACCAGGTCTGGGGACAGTCTGTCCCCCGACCTCTTCTGAAGGCCGGTGGGGGGCGAAAGTCTTTGCTGTCTTCTCCGCTTCCCGGGGCGGTCTCCGCTGTCCCGGGGCGGTCTTAAAATGCTGGCGGGCGGCAGCGAAGCCTTCGCTGCTGTCCCCCAGCATTTTAAAAGCCCCTGGGACAGCGGAGACTTCCCGGGGCGATTTTAAAATGCTGGCGGGCAGCAGCGCTGCCGCCCGCCAGCATTTTAAGATCACCCCAGACAGCGGAGACTTCTCCGCTGTCCCGGGGTTTTTAAAATGCTGGTGGGCGGCAGCGAAGGCTTCGCGGGCAGCAGCGCTGCCGCCCGCCAGCATTTTAAGATCACCCCAGACAGCGGAGACTTCTCCGCTGTCCCGGGGTTTTTAAAATGCTGGTGGGCGGCAGCGAAGGCTTCGCGGGCAGCAGCGCTGCCGCCCGCCAGCATTTTAAAATCGCCCCGGGAGCGGAGAAGTCTCCGCTGTCTGGGGTGATCTTAAAATGCTGGCGGGCGGCAGCGCTGCTGCCCGCCAGCATTTTAAAATCGCCCCGGGACAGTGGAGGAATTATCCGCTGTCCCGGGGCGATTTAAAAGCCCCCGGGAAGGCAGGCAGGGGGGACAAAGACTTTCGCCCCCCACCGGCCTTCAGAAGAGGTCCTGGACCTCTTCTGAAGGCGGGCAGGGGGCAAAAGTCTTTGTCCCCCCTGCCTGCCTTCCCGGGAGAGCGGAGAAACGCAGCGCTGCGTTTCTCCGCTCTCCCGGAAGGCAGGCAGGGGGGAGCAAAGACTTTTGCCCCCCGCCCGCCTTCAGAAGAGGTCCAGGACCTCTTCTGAAGGCCGGTGGGGGGCGAAAGTCTTTGCTCCCCCCCCCCCGCCGCCTGCCTTCAAAAGCCATCCGGGATAGCGGGAAGTGCTTCCCTGCTATCCCGGACTGCTTTTAAAATGCTGGCGGTGGGGAGCAAAGCCTTTCGGCCCCCGCCGGCCTTCCTGGACATCTTCTGAAGGCCGGAGGGGGGGGGAAGGCTTTGCTCCCCACCGCTAGCATTTAAAAGAGGTCCCCGGAGAGTTCCCTATGGGCTTTCTTCTTGCGAAGCAAGCCCATAGGGAAATTCGTTTTGCGAAGCGCCTCCAAAACGGAAAACCCTTTCGTCTAGCGGGTTTTTCGTCTTGCGAGGCCTTCGTCTTGCAGGGCACCACTGTATTATTATTGCTACAAAGAAGATAAGGAAGGCAAGATGGGCGTTTTGAGTTCCAAAATAGAAAAATCTTCCCCACTACGGAGACCACAAAGCAAAACTTTGACATTTTAATTCTTCATTGCTTGTGCCGTATTTAGAAATTTACACATTGGGTGTATTGTTATGTTCGCTTTTTCTTCTGTCAAATGGGCAGAGACTGGCTCCAGCGCTGTGAATACGCAGCACAAGTCAAGGCTGGTTCAAACATTCAGTGTCTGCACATTTTCTTCACATGGTTATTTACATGGGTACAGCACGCAGCCTGCCAACAGCCATTTCCGTGAATATAGATACAGCTTTCCACCAGCAGCTTTGATTACTTCTAAACGATGGAGAGCATGTCTCTTTATATAGGTACATGCACACATGCATAACCAAATGGAGAGAAGAATCTGGGCTTGTTCTGATAACATGGAGCATATTCTACTGTGTAAGGGTTTTTGTTTTTAACTTAATCCGGAAATGTTATTCAAACAAGTAAACACAATGATGGGAGAAATAGCAGACCAGCAGGATGCGAGCATTGATAGTTGACAGTTCTAATAGTTGACACTTTATTACACTGACCTTTGGACCATTATAAACCTGTGGGGGCTTGCGTACAGCTTTCTCCCTTCTTAGATGCCTTAGTAAAGTTACTCCTGCAATTGAACGAGGTCTTTTCGGTGTTATCTGTCTTAGCTGGCATGTGGCTGGAAGGGTTTCTTCTAACATATTTACCTGGAGGTAAGTCCCATTGACTTCACTGGAGCTTACTGCCAGGTAAGTGAGCTTAGGTTTGGGACAAACGATGAGCAGTCTCGTGGATAATACTTGTGCCAGTTGCAAGAATGAGCAGGGTTTCAAAAGTCGCCCTTTGAAATCCACTTTCTCTTCTCAGAGTCCACAGGGCTTTGTTAATACAAATACCGGCATGCAATATACACTAACTACGGAATGCAATTTTATGGCTTGCTCTTAACTCTGCTAACTTTCTCCCCCATCCATCTTTGCTGCTTGCAGCACTGTTGATTCTCATTTGTACTTCCTACTGCTCCTTCCCCTTCTCTAAGACGTATAGCTAAAATGTTTCATTGTGCTTTAAAGTGTGCTGCTATTTCAAAACAAGTTAGCCATGCTACACTCACTTCCTGAACAAAGTTAAAACCTGAAGGGCGTTCTTTCATTGTTGAAGCTAAAGTGAATGCGATTAAACTACAAATTACTGCAATTTCATCTTGCCACTTTCTTTACGGAGATGAATTTTAGAGGTGATTATGACTGCGCCTTTTGTTTTAAAGCACTTAATGCAAAAGGCAGCAAGAATTCTTAATTGGTAGCAACAATGAAAACGTGGAGTACTGTGGAACAAAGTGGGTCTCTGAAGATTCGTCAGTTGCCAAAAAGAAAGAAAAAAAAGAAAAACAACACATTTCTATTCCTCATAATTTAACATTCATCTTTAATTACCATAACACAAAAGAAGTATGCTATAGTAGTTCCGTTGGTTTTTGTGGGACACACTATACATTACAGGAAAAAGAGTCCTTATTTAAAAGATCCTATTAGCTGAAGTGCTTTTCCAGCCCAATCTTACTGTTAATTTTTGCTGTCTCTGCATGGCTGCAGCTGATACAAAACCACATCAAAATTTGCGTCTTCAAGGAAGAACGTCCCTTGTGTGTCTGCATGAGTCTCTCTACTGGGGTCGCCTTCTTCGTGATATAAAGGAGGAAAGGCCAGATAAGAGACTCTTGCAGAGAAACACCAGGAAGTAGATTCCTCTGAGGGCGGGTAATTCTTCCTCTTTCACACTCCAAATCAGTGTTTCACAAACTTGGATACTGAACTACAATTCCCATCATCCCTGACC
The DNA here is from genome assembly GCF_964106915.1 of Podarcis gaigeae. Taxonomy (NCBI): domain Eukaryota; kingdom Metazoa; phylum Chordata; class Lepidosauria; order Squamata; family Lacertidae; genus Podarcis; species Podarcis gaigeae. The sequence continues at coordinate 76,472,675 of NC_139682.1, read as the reverse complement.
ACTGGTCCCACTAACTAGGGATGATCTGATTTGTAGTCCAAAAACAGGTGGAGACCTAAGTTTGGGAAACACTGCTCTAAATGTAAACTTGCCTGGTTGTAAAGGCCCGAGCGTGCCTCCCATTTTAAATGGGGGTGTGCCTCAGCTAGCAGACATTTGGGAAACCTGATTTTACCACTTCCCTTTTACTCTTCCAGATGTCCATTTGTACTATATTTTTCATAGTGTAAGTGTATTAACTTTGCTTCCTGGCCAGCCCTGGATCTCTCTAGTCAGTGTTTTTTGTCTTGTTTTTAGAACAAAAATAATCATAATGACAAGCTTGTTTGATGTGGAAAAGTTGATTGTTAATTGAACCTCACTGTGTCTCTTAACTGAATCTTAACGCTAGTTTTTGTTTCTTGCCTGCACAGTCCCTTCAGTCTGAATATGTTCAGTACTAAAGCCTTGTTGCTTCGGTGAAAGCTGGACAATTCTTAAAATTCGGTTCTCTTCAAGAAGAGCAATGTTGTGGGGAAAACAACCAGCCCAAGGGGACAAGACCTCTTCACACACGATTAGAGCTAAAGACACCAAAATCTCTGAATTACCTAGAGACTTCAGTTAGTGACTACTACGAACGCACTGAAGTTAAAACTCACGACTAGTACAATTTTGTGTATAGATGCAAGATTTTAAAACGGAGAATATTTCTAATGGATTTTAGCAATATATTTGTAATTATGGTTCTCGATAACAGTGTTATTATAACGTGTGTATATAAGTATATATATATATATATATAAATATATATAAATATATATTGAGTAAAATATTTTGTGTGTATATAAATATCTATACAGTAAATTGTGTAAACATAGGCTATATTTTGATTTAAGCTTCACTTTTTTAATCCTTTCAAAACTGTGTGTGTTTTTAAATGTCTTGCTTTACATTTCAAACATTAGCCAGCACCCAGAGGAAGCAATGGGTGAAAACCACTGCTGTGTACACCTGGAGGGGAATGGGGTGGCAGCCCCCCCCCACCTCAGCCTTGTGGGTTGCTGCATCTCAGAGGGTCCTTCAGCTTCTGCAGCATGCAACAAGGTGTCAGAAGAGGGCAACTAAAAAATCTATGTGCCTATTTGGAAGCCCCCTGTTCATATCTCTTGAACCTGGCCGTTGAGAACAGAGCTGCTTGCTGATTTTATTTTCATGCACTGTGGCTACAGTATTATAAATAATTTTTAATAGTGGGAAGAAAGTTAATACCAGCCTCATTGCTTTGGCTTTGAAAATGCTAATGTTTGAAATGGACATTTTTCAAAGGGATATAGAATGCCTATGAAGCAGGTCTGTTCTAGCATCCTTAATGAAGTGTCTTTTCCATGGAAAGGGAAAGTAATTTTTAAATAAATAATTAGTATGTTACCTTGTTAACATTTTCAGCCCAGTAATTTGTTCTGCAAAGACGTTTTGTTCTTTAGAGCCTTGCCTTTCTGTATTTTCCTTTTCTGTATAATTCAGTTTCAGAAACTCTACTGTATCAGAATGCAAAGCCAGGATGAAATATCCATCTGTGTATAGTGAGCAAAGTGTTTATGCATAGCACGGAAGACATGTACTGTCTGAAGTTGTAATAGTTGCAAAGATTTTGTCGCTGCATATTTAGACATGGAGGCAGGAGTTGCATGTTTCCACTATGGATTGCAGATTCACTGTTAAAACTATGCCCCTCTTTGTGTTTTACTCCTTCCATGTTCATTCATGCTGTCCTACTTACTATACCGGTAAATGCTGTTGCTTTTCGCTCATGTCTCTTTCCCAGTTCAATTTAATCACGGAACTATTCCAAACAATGCTATTGTAGGTCTTCACCATAACCCTTCAAAATTAGTTCTGAAATAACTGCACTTCTGATATTTCCGTCTACAGTATTGTCAGTGTCGCTCAGAGTGCAATAATTGGGAAAGTGAAATGGCAACGTTCATTTCACTTACAATTCATATTATGTGAAGAAGAAACCTCTGCACTCCTTGGTCATGTTCAAACAATCACATCTCAGCTTAATTGGCCAAGATAAGAACAAAACCTTTGCATTCATATGCAGCCCCATCGCTCATCTCTTCACAGGGCAAACAATCAAACCCAGAGACCTCTAACCATAATTTCCTATTTCAGCCAAACCAGAAAATTTATGAGCAATAGCTTCAGAAGAAATTGGGATATTAAATCAAGGTTTGAAGTTGATTTAATTTCCTGGCTTGCTGCAAAGCTGGTAACTATAGTTTTCCACTTCTCTTATTTAAACCAAGATACTGTTGTCTAAACCAGGACACCGCCCCAGGAATGTATTTTTTTGGTCATATCAAGGAGAGATAATTACTGATGAGTTTTTTTAAAAAAATAAATCATTATTTTGAAGGGAAATAGTCCTAATTATGATGGATAAATTCTTCTTGACTGAAGCTGGTTTAATCACTGAATTCAATATTTTTTTATCATATGTACATAAAATGTACTGTATATGAGTAAGCGATAGGCAGATTCTAAGGTAATTCTACCTCTATAAAGTTTGACATGTATTTTGTTACTAGCTTAGTTACTAGAAAGATGTACTATTTTTGCAATGTAGAAATAATAAACGCTAATAATAAAAGTAAAAATTATGCACAACTTAATTTCTTTGTTTTAATCAGGTGCTGGTGCACCCAATACTTCAGTTTTGTGAAATGTATTTGGAGGACCCCCTAGAATCTAAAACCACCGTCCCTCAAATTCAAGCCTTCCTTCACAGTAGCTGTTAATGTGGATTATTTCACTCTTGCAGCTACCCACTCCTCTCGCTGCTCATTTCTTGAATGCTGGTCTTTCTTGTTCTGGTGGCAACCTTGTCTTAGGGACCCCTCACAGTCTTCCTGTTCCTGGTCTTGCAATTGAGGCCAGCCTTATTTCTTCCCAACCATGGCCAACATCTCTTCTAAAGCATTCGCATTTGTTTTAAACCATCCTCTCAATCTTGTTGTGCTAAAAAAAAACATGTCGGCATCATGTACAAAGGTGTCCCCTTGCTGTGTTAGCTGAAAGGTGTTTGGCAGACCTACCAGGAGGCTAACCATGAGCAAGTAGAGAGTGTTTCTTCATAGAGAATAGGAAAACCCTGTACAGTGGCACCTCGGGTTACAGACGCTTCAGGTTACAACGCTTCAGGTTACAGACTCCGCTAACCCAGAAATAGTACCTTGGATAGTACCTGTTCAGGATGAGAACAGAAATTGTGCTCTGGCGGCGCGGCGGCAGCAGGAGGCCCCATTAGCTAAAGTAGTGCTTCAGGTTAAGAACAGTTTCAGGTTAAGAACGGACCTCCGGAACGAATTAAGTTCTTAACCCGAGGTACCACTGTATAAGCAAGGCCTGGGGAGTAGCTATCTGGCCTGAAATTAATAAAGAAATGTTAGAAGTTTCCACACATTTCCACTTCCACTTTTTACTACTGAAGCGGAACAGACATAAATCAGAACAAAAGCAACTTTTTTGTAGTGTATATGCACGTTTATATGGAATTCCCATCAATGCCTTGCCATTTCAGTCTGCTCATAGCAGCCCGGTTCGCATGACAGTATATGGCAAGCCATATTATGGGTTACCTTACCACGATGATGTGGCTACCCAGAGAGCAGCTTGAAGCCTCTTTGCTGCTCCTGCTCGGTCCTTTTTGCTTTCTCAACACACTGAGCTGTGTGGGTGTGGGTGTAGATATTCTCCTAAAGGCATCTGCTTTACATTTTCTAGTGAAAAGTCCCATTTTATCTTTCCCTGTAAAACATTTTATACCACTGAAATGATTTCTCGCCTGACATTTTCTTGCAGTTTAGCGCTATTCATGCATCTAATAAAAGGATGCAATTTTTCTGAAAAGAGGTCTCTGTAATGTCGATCCTTCCGTAGATGTTTTACTGCAAGTCGTTTCATGAACAGCCAATCCTTCTCGGATTACCTTTTCGGAACAAATTCATTCAGTCTTGAGGAAGGAGGCCAGAAGACACTCAGACCCTGTCCAAGCCTTCCCAGGAGGAAGGTAGCGTGAGGGCTAGGGGCAGTGTCAAATGCTGCAGAGAGCTGCCCCAAAAAGCCTTGGGGGTGGGGCTGCATGTTGGACCATCTAGATTTAGGCGTTTCAATCTCTGGGTGTCAGGGAACTGACATCAGAGCGAGAGGCGGAGGCAGGGCTCCAGAGCGATGCCGGAGAGGGGACCAGCAGGGGGGAAGGAATTCAGCGTAACACCAGTAGAGAAGAGAGGGAGATGGAGGAATTGGAGACAGGGCTCCGAGACCCTTCACCAGAAACTAGTGGAGAGAGCGCTGGCACGCCCCAGCCTTCCCCTTGCGCAGACGAGTTCCGCGCAGGGAACATAGGCGGAGACTTGGCGTCAAACAGCTTTTATGCTGGAAGAGGTTCAAGAAACGCCCACTGACGGATTCTGCAAGTGACCAACAGGTCACGGAGGGCGAGCTGTGAGCCTAAGCATGGTTGGGCAAGCAATCAAACTAAACCGAAGGCAATTTACACACAAGTAACCCCCTTACAACCATAACACTGGGTTTAGCAGTTCTCCCCTATGTGGCCAGCTGACAGCATAGGTGCCATAAATGGCACACAGAGGGATCACAAATTCCTTGTGGCATATCCAGCAAGAAGCAGGAGAAACAACAGCTTGTAGTCTCTGGTGCTGGGTTGCTCCCTTGTTTGGTGTGATTTCCGCTTGAATCTGCTAAGCTATGTGAGGCTGTACATACAACTGCAGTATGTGCTGGAGTGACATGACAGTGTTTTTACGCTGTACAGTGGTACCTCAGGTTACATACACTTCAGGTTACATACGCTTCAGGTTACAGACTCCGCTAACCCAGAAATAGTGCTTCAGGTTAAGAACTTTGCTTCAGGATGAGAACATAAATCGTGCTCCGGCAGCGTGGCAGCAGCGGGAGGCCCCATTAGCTAAAGTGGTGCTTCAGGTTAAGAACAGTTTCAGGTTAAGTACGGACCGCCAGAACGAATTAAGTACTTAACCTGAGGTACCACTGTATACCGCACTGTGATCCTCAGAGAAAAGGCAGTACCAGATTTTTCGACTATATAAGACGCACCACACAAGATACACCGTATTTTTCAACCATATAAGATGCATATAAGAGGCACCCGATCATAAGATGCATCTAGTTTTAGAGGAGGAGAACAAGAAAAAAAACGTTCTCTCCCTCTCTGCTCAGCGCCTCTCCAGCAAAGCGGGAGGAGAAATGGAAGGGGCTCTGTTTCCCCTCCTGCTTTGCTGAGGGAGCGCTGTGCAGCTCCCCCTCTCTGCGCAGCACCCCTTCAGCGAAGTGGCAGGAGAAGCAGAGCCCCTTCCATTTCTCCTCCCGCTTCGCTGAAGGGGCGCTGCGCAGAGAGAGAAAGCTGCGCAGCGGCTCTCCAGCGAAGCGAAGACAGGAGAGCAAGAGGGATCGATCCTCTTGCTCTCCTGGCTTCAGTGAAAGCAACACAAAGCCTCCAGAGCACAGCGGGAGTGCTCCCACTGCGCTCAGGAGGCTTCGGCGAAAGCTGCGCAGCCTGCATTCGCTCCATAACACACACACACATTTCCCCTTTTTAGGAGGGGAAAAGTGCGTCTCATAGAGCGAAAGATACGGTATATAAATTTAATACTATAATCATGCCATTTCCACCACCCCCTCCAAAAAAACAAACTTGATTGCACACTGCCTAAATGACCTTACTGAGTCGGACCTCTGATGCATATATCTCAGTATTGTCCACACTGACTGACAGCTGCTCATCTGGATTTAAGACGAGATGTTCCCAGCGCCACAGCCTTTCAGTGACTGCTAACTGCATTTCTTACCCTTTCTGAAAGTGATCTCTTAAGAAAGGGAACACTTCTCTTTTTTTAACATGCAGAGAACAGGAATTGCTCTGTGGGGTTTTGTCTTTCGTTCTAAGTGCAGGCTGGCATCTTGGGAAGGGGAAGTTACGGAAGAAGAGGAGGTGGCGGGAGCAGCACGTTGGACTGCCATTGCCAGGCTAGCACTTCACAGTTTCAATGGCGGCTGTGCTTTTGCACTCATTGCGGCTCTTGATCTTTCCAAGGCAGCTTAGAGAGGCGTGTTCAAACCATGTTCCTCGTTCCAGTGCAGTGTGAGGGCATCAGGAGGTGGTTTTCAGCTCCAAAAGCCATGGGGGGGGGGGGGACACACAAGAAATTGCCATTCCCATGATTTGAGTAGCTTTCGTTTCTTTGTAATGGTTTTGCCCGCCCAGGGCCAGTTCCCACTTTTTGCATGGCAACTGCATACAGCGTGGGAGGCTGTAATCATGTCTTTGCAGTTGGATAAAGGCTAAGCCGCCGGGGTCAGCAAACTTTTTCATCAGGGGGCTGGTCCACTGTCCCTCAGACCTTGTGGGGGGGCCGGACTATATTTTTTTGGGGGGGGGGAAATGAACGAATTTCTGTGCCCCAGAAATAACCCAGAGATGCATTTTAAATAAAAGGACACATTCTACTCATGTAAAAACACCAGGCAGGCCCCACAAATAACCCAGAGATACATTTTAAATAAAAGGACACATTCTACTCATGTAAAAGCACGCTGGTTCCCAGACCATCCATGGGCCAGATTTAGAAGGCGATTGGGCCGGATCCGGCCCCCGGGCCTTAGTTTGCCTACCCATGGGCTAAGTTGTTTGATGGATCTGTGCATCTGGAAGCAAACATGCACCGTTGGGCTTCCTGGTGCATGGCCAAAGCATGCGCCCTTGATTTTTTTTTTTTTAAATTATTATACACCAGAAATTGTAAAAATGCAAGGAGGTGTTGCAGATGTTCACAGGCTACATAGCCCCTTTGACATGTTTCAGCTGTTTTTACAGCAAAGAAACCTCTCCACTTTTAGAGCATTTAGCTCGACAGACAACACTACTATTATTTGCAGCTGATATCCAAGTCTAGCTTTGATCGTGTATGGGCGGAGGCGTCCGATGATAGCAGCCATCAGTCACAGCCAGTGGTATAGTCTGAAGCCATATTTTCAATATTTGCACACCAAAACTCTGGCTCCTCCAGATGTTGTTGGACTCCAACTCCCATCAGCCCCGGCCAGAATGGCTTAAAGGTCAGGGATGATGGGAGTTGTAGTCCAACGACAGGTGGAAGGCCGCAACTTCCCCATCCCTGTCCTGAAACAGGTGAGGTAATACAGAGCAAGTGCTTCTTTAAGCATGTGTGGAGTGTTTTTTCCTCTCCTCCAAGGAATATCTACAGCTAGATGCCCCCCCCCCTTACCCTCAGATACAGGATTGTTTGTAGGGCAATTACAGCAGATGGGGATGGATCACATTCTAACAAAAACAACCTGCTTTCTGGTAGAGATAAGGCTGCGAGATAAACCTACCTTGCTGTTGTACTAGAGGTTTTTAACTTTGCAATTTTGGATTTTGTTTGCTTGTTTAACACACAGGAGCATACAGGCATCTGAAGGTAGCCCTGTGTAGGGAAGTTTTTCATGTTTAATTATGTTTTTGTATATGCTGGACGCCACCCATAGTGGCTGGTGCAACCCAGTCAGATGCACGGGGTACAAATATTATTATTATTATTATTATTATTATTATTATTATTATTATTATTAAAGAGTATGTCCCCATCTGCTATCTGAACTGGTATGGCCTGCTTAGCTGCCTTTAGATTTTATCGCTTCAGTTTACTTTATGTGATCTTCATATAGGCTGCATTGATATAATATATTTAAAGCACACACACACACACACCCCAAAAATACTGGGAACTGCCGTTTGTTAAGTGTGCTGGGAATCATAGCCCTGGGGGTGGGGGTTGAACTACAGTTCCCAGAGTGATTTGAGTGGGTGCTTTAAATGTGTTTTAAATGTATGGTGTGTACAGGCAAAGCTTTGCATATGCTGCAAGACGTCAAATGTAGAGTTCGCAAGTGATGTGCATTGCTGAGGAAACCCAGAGTGATTGGGGAAACCCAGCCAGGTGGGCGGGGTATAAATTTATTATTATTATTATTATTATTATTATTATTATTATTATTATTATTATTATTATTATTTGTACCGGTCCTCAAAAATATACAGAAGTGTTCACAAAATCTGTCCGTAAGTAGATAAAGAGAAGATGAATGAATGAAAATGCCTTGGTTTTAGAATGCTGCTGCTTGGGATGTTTCATTCTTATCCACTATTTTGTTAATTTATTGAATAATTTACTTTCAAAATGCTGTCCTTCCATTGATGCAAGTTTGTATTTGCTGTACAGTCTTTTTAAGTTTAATAAATAATTTTGTTTATTTATGACAGTGGCATACAAGGGAATAGCAAAAGGAAAAACAAGAGCAATAGAAAATCTCAGTAAAATATGCACAAAACAGAACAGCAGCATTAAAAAAAAAAATCAGTTGACAAAACCTTAACAGTGGGTTCACGTTCTGTCTGGTCAAATGGATACATATTCTTTGCCTGGGAGCAAAAGAGCAGCAGGTGGCTATAGAAGAGCCTCTCTTGGAAGGGCCTTACATAATGGGAGCATCACAATGAAGAACCAGCATTATGATTTGTGCCTCCCCCCACCCAAAAAGAAAGAAAGAAAAAAGAAAGAGAGAGAGAGGGAAGAGAGGATTTGGTTTTAATCCAGTTGTAAATCAGTGTTGGTAACTCTGAATTAGAGACAGAGCAATTTCAGCCCTCTCTGTTCCCGATTCTTCTCAAATCTTAAATCCAATTCTCCACATTTCGGCAGCAATTTGCAATCCTCGTGAAAATTCTTCCGCAGGTTGTTGTCAATTTATCCCAATAGGCACATTTTTGTATGCAGCTTTGACTTATAGAGTCCAGATTTTTGCAAGCAATTCCTCCTAAAAGAACGCATTTTTGAATGTTATTTTCTCCAATATATTCATATTTATGCATATTTTTTTACGTTACACATATGGATTTTTGTAAACCGTACTTGGTTGGAGAACTGCATAATTTATTAATAATTTTGGATGAATGCGGATGGCTGTGCTTCAGTTTTCGTTTTATAGGCGTTCCCCCCACCCCATTTATGTGGGGGGTTACATTCCGGGAGCCCATACACATAAGTGAACTCGCATAAAATGGGGAGCACCCTCTAAAAAACCTCTTAAAAGCCTCAAAAAACCCGTTTCTTCCTGCTGTCCAGCTTTCTCTCCACACAGCTCCCTCTCCAACTTGAGCCGAAGCTCTGGGGCCGGCTGGAGGCTGGATGATGCGCAGTAAAGCATCTGTGCAGCTACTGCTTCGCTCCCCCGAGTGTCGGCTGCTAGACGGGGAGCTGAGCAGCCTAAACAAAGCCCCACTGTACCTCAGGTCTCTTTGGGGCTTCATCTGCCCTCGCTGACATCTTCTCCAGGCTCTGAGGAGATCTCCAGAGCTCTCCTTCCACTTCCTGGTTTGTTGTTGTTTAGTCGTTTAGTCATGTCTGACTCTTCATGACCCCATGGACCAGAGCATGCCAGTCACTACTGTCTTCCACTGCCTCCCGCAGTTTGGTCAAACTCATGCTGGTAGCTTCGAGAACACTATCCAACCATCTCGTCCTCTGTTGTCCCCTTCTCCTTGTGCCCTCCATCTTTCCCAACATCAGGGTCTTTTCCAGGGAGTCTTCTCTTCTCATGAGGTGGCCAAAGTCTTGGAGCCTCAGCTTCATGATCTGTCCTTCCAGTGAGCACTCAGGGCTGATTTCCTTAAGAATGGATGTGTTTGATCTTCTTGCAGTCCATGGAACTCTCAAGAGTCTCCTGCAGCACCAGAATTCAAAAGCATCAATTCTTCGGCGATCAGCCTTCTTTATGGTCCAGCTCTAACTTCCATACATCACTACTGGGAAAACCATAGCTTTAACTATACGGACCTTTGTTGGCAAGGTGAGGTCTCTGCTTTTTAAGATGCTGTCTAGGTTTGCCATTGCTTTCCTCCCAAGAAGCAGGCGTCTTTTAATTTCGTGACTGTTGTCACCATCTGCAGTGAACATGGAGCCCAAGAAAGTAAAATCTCTCACTGCCTCCATTTCTTCCCCTTCTATTTGCCAGGAGGTGATGGGCCCAGTGGCCATGGTCTTCGTTTTTTGGATGTACTTCCTGGTACCGTTCTATTTATTTAATTATTTCCTGGCGAAGCATGCATGTGCGGTTGCCCACAAGTCAGCTGCGCGTAAGTGGGGGGTGCCTGCATTTCAGAAACTGCGGATTGGGTCGATTTGGCTTTGAAATGTGACCCGAGTCGCCTTTTTGTCCTCCGTACAGTCTCTGAATAGGTATGTATCTCCCCATGTGCATTGAAACACACATCCAGAAAGTATAAGGTGTCTGGAATTCGCATCAGCTACAAGCCTAGTAGACAACTTCTTGGGCGTAGCAGCATTTATGTTGGGGGGGGCACCCACTTGTCATCATGCTCCGTCTGGCTCCGTCTAGCAGATTCGGAATGAACCGTCTCCCCAACAGTTGTTTTAAATGACTTTCTGTTGACCTCAAGCTCTCGGGGAAAAATCTGTCAAAATCTTCAGTGGTTTCAAAACTAGGGAATTAAATAAAAATAATAACAATAACATCGTTGACTGGGGCCTGGGGGCTTTCCGCAGTATAAATAGCCTGTGGGGAATTTCTAGTCGTTTCTAGACAGGCCTCGCAGGGGCGTACTCTCAGGAGAGACGGCCAGGAACGATGAGAAGCTTCCAGAAGCTGAGCTACCTGGGATGCGATTTGTTGGTTTGCAGAAGCCACGCCTATCGCTCTGTCGGTTGCATCTCTCGAATGCGCCACGACATCATCCAAGTGACCTCTGTGAGTGCTTTCAAATATTGTGATCATTCCTACTTTTAGTTAAGTATTTTATTTATTTATTTACTTGACTGAGGGGGAGCAGCTGTCCATCCCCCGCCCCCCAGACCAAGCCCATGGGAAACTTCCACCTTGTTGGATTGGGGCATTTTGGTGCACCCACCTTGGGCATTTTCAGGCAGGGAGATCACTTTTTTAATCGACAGCTTTCAATATAAGGACAGCACCTGCCCCCTCCCTCTCTTAGGAAAAGCCATGTACTTCATCCCTCCTATTTTGTACCTTTCTCAGCTCCGTTGCCACGATGCTTTGCGTTCACAAGGACAGGTTTCCGGAGGTGGGGGAACCCTATGGCAAAAATACACTAGAGAATCGGCACAGTGATATGATGAAGACTGTGTTGCCAAGGAGCAGAATGTTTTAAGCAAGAGCGTGGTTTTTTCCTCCCCATATTGCAACTAAAGATTTGATCTAAAATTAGATTTTTTTTATTTTTAAAAAAAAGGGGGAAAGGAGGAAATAAACCAACCACATCCTCACGGAGGGGAGTCGGAGGAAATGGAAGTAGATGTGAGCAAAGGAATTTCTTCTCTATCCTGAAAATCAGTGCTACAGGAGAGGTCCAGGAAGAGACCAGAGGGGTGTGATTTGAGAACTCCAGTGGGTGGCAATGGAGGCAGGGGGAGAGAGATCTGTCTCTGTAATTGCAGGCTTTTCAGTGCAAGCTGGTTCTTTCTTTTTCTTTTCCCCCTCCCCTCCCTCTCCCTCTCTCCTGCTCTCGCAAGCCTGAAACCTGCTGAATAATTCATCAAGATGGGAAGCGCCGAATTTCCCCAGGCTGATAATACAGTGTGCATGCTGTAAAGCGAGAGAAGATGCTCCAGGTCTTCAGATGAGCTGCTGCCACTCTTGAGGCCATTGCCCAGAGGGTGCTGGGACTCCTGGTATTTCCACAGCTGAGGTTTCTTTTTTTTCTGCCTTGCTTGCTTCCTCGCTCGCCTGCCTGTCTTTGGGCACTCGTTGCTGGCTGCACTCGACCAGGAGAATCTAACTTTGCTGCAGTCATGGAGATTTGGAGGCAAGCTCTGGATTTCGCCTTCCTTCTGCTTGCCTGGCTTGCAAACACCAGCCTTGGATCCATCGGCAAGCTTGTTCTTTCGTGATCTGGAATACTTGCAGCCTCCTCTGTGTAGAAATACGGTGAAGAAGACTCACGTATCCCTTCTTTCACCTCTGCCAACAACTGACTCTGGAGACCTGTCACGATCTGAGAAGTTGGTGTTTTTCCATGGGATCCAGTCTTGCTCTTTGCCTGTTTTGGAGATCACCGTCTACATTCTGGGACGTCATGTATGTTTGGTACTTTTCTGACTATCTGCTTTGGCTCCTGCTGTGTTCTGCCTGGTCTAGGAGATTTTCCTGGATTTCTTCCTGGCTCAGCTTAGCCTTCTCCAGAACCGAGCAGTGCTGAGGGTTGGTCTGGAGAGCCTCATTTGTGTGCCACACAATGCCCAATATCTCCTTCTCCTCTTCTTCCTCCTCCTCCTCCTCCTGGAGCTCTAGATCCTTGCAACAGCTGCTTTGTGAAGAAGACTCCCTGGGGACGAGGATCTCTTTGTCTCTCTTCTACTTGCTGCTAGCCATCTACGGGACCATATCCAACATCATGGTCATCTACCTGGTCTTCACCTTCAGGAAACTACGCACCACCAGCAACGCTTTCATTGTCAACGGTTGCGTTGCGGACCTGAGTGTCTGTGGCCTTTGGATGCCGCAAGAAGCGGTGCAGGGACTGCTCCCTTCCGGGTCCCCGACAGTGCGGTCAGAAGGGTACCGCTTGCTCCGTGCTGGGCTGGTGGGCCTTGGGCTCATCGTCTCACTGCTCTCCCACCTGCTGGTGGCCCTCAACCGCTATGTCCTCATCACCAAGCCGCCCATCACGTACCAGGCTGTTTACCAGAGGAAGCACACGGCCTGGATGATCAGTTTGTCCTGGGGGCTGGCCCTCCTCCTCGCCTCCGTCCCCCCAGGACTGCAGATGTGGCAACCCAGCCGACAGGAGTCTCGAAATGGCACCAGTACCAAGAGCTCGAACTACATGGGCCTTCTGGTAGCCCTGGCTGTCCTCAGCCAGACAATCCTCCTGCTCTACTGCTATATGGGGATTGTCAGGAGGGTGAGGGGTAGTGTCAAGCGCGTCAGCGTCCTCAACTTCCACCTGCTCCAGCAGCTGCCCTTCCCAGCAGCTCCGGCGGCTCCCCGCCGGGCCCGGCGCCTCAGCAGCATCTCCGTCTTGCTCCTCTGTCTCGCGTTCCTCCTGGCCACGCAGCCTCTGGTGTGGGTCAGCTTGCTGGGCTTTTTCTTCTGGCCCATGCCCCGGGGGCTGCAGATCGCCAGCTGGCTGCTCTTCTGCTCTCTCTCCGCCTTCAACCCGCTGCTCTATACGTGGAAGAACGAGGAGTTCCGCCGTTGTGCCCGCTTAGTGCTACCTGGAGGGGAAAACCCGGCGGTGGCGGTAGCCGCCGCAGCAGCCACTACTGCCCTCCCCACAGTGTCTCTTCCCTCTCAGGAGCCATCGCAGCTGGGGACCAAGGTGGAAAGTCTGGGCAGCTTAGTGCTTCACTGACACCCCCCAAAATTCGCACGCTCTTAGGTGAAAAGTTGTTGGGAGACATTAGCCTTGGACTCAGGCAGTGGTCAGCAACGTTTTTGTGGCTTGGGCTGCTTCACGGTCCCACAGACGCCGCAGTGGGCTGGAGTGTGTGTGCACGTGCGTGCATGCACCCTCAAATGCTATTTCCGGCACTCCTTCCTGTGCGGAGGAAGGGTGCACAGCTTCCCATTGGCTGCAGGAGCTTCCAGCAGCCAATGGGAAGCTGGCCGGTGTCGTGGAAGGCAGTCCCCGCTCTTCTCTGCGCCGGTTTAGCGTGGCGCACGGGAGCTGACCAAGCAGGTGGCAGGGGTTCCCAAGTGGGCGGTGGGGGTCCATGGGCCAATTAAACGACCCCCATGGGCCGCTTGTGACCCATGGGACTTAGGTTGCCGACCCCTGGACTCAGGTATCGCATGTGGGCTGTTGTCAGCAGGTGGGGATGTTGTCCTTTACAGAGGTTGCTTCCAGATAACCTGCTTAGCCATCATTTACGTTGATTCGTTTGCACAAAGTCCACAGGGAGGTTAGATGATGCTAGCTATTTATTGAGCGTCCATTCTGATTGGTTTGCAGTGAGGTCAGGTGACCTCATGCTGGGCAAGTGTCACGCCAAACATTCTGGTGCCACTTTCCTCATGGCAAAAAAAGTTCCCTTTGGGAGAGCAAGTGATTTAGTTGCTCAATATCCATTTTTAATGGTACAACCTGAATTTGCCTGGACGGGACGAAATCCCATCTGAAAATAGCAACAGTCTGGAACTCCCTTATTAGATTCCCCCCCCCCCCCCGAAATGGGAAGTCTGGATTAAACAGGGCATGGCCGGGGGCGGGGAGGAGGATACAACTGAGGCTGCATGCACAAAGAGCGGCAATCCCATTATAAGCAGCCATCGGAAGCACCCACCAAATGACTCACTGAACTGCACGGTACTCCACTCCCTACGGAGAGGCTTTTAAAAAATAAAATAATGCACAGACACTTGTAAGCTTTAAAATGTATATATTTGTATCAAATCTCTTTTACACTTTGTAGAGCTTTTCAGAAAAAACTCAGTGCAGTCAAGCGGATGAAAAGATCTGATTATATACCTCTATTTTTGGCCTCCCCATGTCTTCACTGTTTCGCCTGAATGTTTTGTATTCCTTATTGGCTTTTACAAACTACCAAAGGAGGAGACTGGCTTGTAAATGAGAGATTGCCTTAGCCGATGGATAAAGAGCGCACGGTGGCCACAGATAAGGTGCAAAGGATCTATCTGAAAGATTTCGGAAAACAGAGGGAAAGACTCTCCGTTTGAGCCATTGAAAACCTATCACCAGAGGCAGACAAGACTCCACTCCTTAGAGAATCTTGGGCATTAATGCAGCAGATACACCCCCCACCCCAAAGACTTCTGGGAACTGTGGTTTCTTAAGGATGCTGGGCTATGTAGTTCTGTGAGAGGCAAACTACAGTTCCCATGATTATTTGGGGATGTTTTTTACAAGTACGCTGGTGCTGTCTTTCTGCTTGGTTTACGAACGGTAGACTTTTTTGGGGGGCACACCCAAGGCAGAAGTAAGTAAAGGTAAAGGTACCCCTGCCCGTACGGGCCAGTCTTGCCAGACTCTGGGGTTGTGCGCCCATCTCACTCAAGAGGCCAGGGGCCAGCGCTGTCCGGAGACACTTCCGGGTCACGTGGCCAGCGTGACATCGCTGCTCTGGCGAGCCAGAGCCGCACACGGAAACGCCGTTTACCTTCCCGCTGGCAAGCGGTCCCTATTTATCTACTTGCACCCGGAGGTGCTTTCGAACTGCTAGGTTGGCAGGCGCTGGGACCGAGCAGCGGGAGCGCACCCCACCGCAGGGATTCGAACCGCCAACCTTTCGATCGGCAAGTCCTAGGCGCTGAGGCTTTAACCCACAGCGCCACCTGCGTCCCTAAGGCAGAAGTAATCTGCCCCTAAGTTCATAATTAACCAAAGCAAGTGAGCTAGGGCAAATATCTCCCCTTTTTAGGGTTGAGAACTCCCCATGATGAGAAACGACGGCAGAGAGCACAGAGGGGGGGAGTTAAGGCAGCTGCTGTGAGGGCCTAAATTCTCCAACCAAACAGCTCACTGGGCAACCTGTGGGCAAGTAGCTGTTATGGGTTGTATCCGACTTAGGATAGACCCAACTGGAATGAATGAACTGAAGTGAGTCATGCCCATTAACTTCAATGGGTGGACTGTGGATGGCTAGCATTGAACGCACCCCTACAAGCTTAACCTACCTCATGAAAGGGGTTGTGTATGTGTGACAGGTGCCCTTAGGGCGTGAGGAAATGGCAACAGTGAACAGAGAGGTTCTGTTCATAGAAGAGGAGGGCCTCTCCTAGGATCCCATCAGTGGAAGTAAAGGTTCCCAATCTCATGAGCGGTGGCTCAACCCTAGGAGTTGGGTGGGTGGGGGGTTCAGTCTAATTTGCATTTAAAGGTGAAGCTTCCCTCGTTCACACTTCCCAGTAAAAGACTAAAAAGAAATGTGGAGAACTGAGCTCAAGATTGAAAAAATGAGAAACAGAAAAATCAAAATGGACTCTTTTCTCATCCCTGATGTCCCTGAATTCAGTAATTTTATGGAACGGCAGCCATTTTTTAATGGGCAGGAAAAGTAAAGCACTGCCATATCCTGAAGCTGTTGATCCAAAACATTGCCAAACTTCAGTACTCACTATTCCTGACCATGCTGGTGAAGGCTGATGGGAGTTGGGCGTCCGAACCATTGAGAAACCACCATGTTGGGGATGGCCGCTGTAATGTTAACAGTAATGTTTGCATGCACTGTCCCAGGCTTGCACAAATATGTCTATGCTGTAGTAATGATGAAACCCCTACTGCTAGCTGGCTTTCTTGTGGAGATCTTGGAAGGAATGGAGCTGTGTGGCCAATACACTCTTGGTCCCTGGATCACAGGAGAGAGAGAACAGAGTGGCTTCTGACTGAGTCTATGAACGTTGACCAAACTTGGTCTACATTGGTTGTGGTAGCTAACATGATGTTCTCCAGATGTTCCAGGACTCCAGCTCCCACCAGCCCCAAGCCAGCATGGCCAAAGGCCAAAGATAATGAGAGTTGTAGTCCAACAACATCTGGAGAGCACAGCATTGCCTACTCTTAATAAAGGTAAAAATGTAAAGGGTTAAGTCCAGTCAAAGGCGACTATGGGGTTGCGGTGCTCATCTCCCTTTCAGGGAGCCAGTGTTTGTCCACAGACAGCTTTCCGGGTCATGTGGCCAGCATGACTGAAGAAGAGTTTGGATTTGATACCCCGCTTTATCACTACCCGAAGGAGTCTCAAAGCTGCTAACATTCTCCTTTCCCTTTGTCCCCCACAACAAACACTCTGTGAGGTGAGTGGGGCTGAGAGACTTCAAAGAAGTGTGACTGGCCCAAGGTCACCCCGCAGCTGCATGTGGAGGAGTGGGGAATCAAACCCAGTTCACCAGATTACGACTCCACTGCTCTTAACCACTACACCACACTGGCTCTTCTGGCGCAACGGAACACCGTGACAGAAACCAGAGTGCACGGAAACACCATTTACCTTCCCGCCACAGCGGTACCTATTTATCTACTTGCACTTTGACGTGCTTTCGAACTGCTAGGTTGGCAGGAGCAGGGACAGAGCAGCGAGAGCTCACCCTGTCACAGGGATTCAAACCACCGACCTTCTGATTGGCAAGCCCAAGAGGCTCAGTGGTTTAGACCACAGTGCCACCCGCATCCCCTTACCTACTCCTAATAGAATACGTTGATGCAGGTTTCTACAGAACATTTTCCCCGGCACTGAGCCAAGATGGGATGGCCATCTGGCCCCTCCCATCCTATGACTCAGTGAACAATCTCCTTGAATAACGAGGGAGAACTATTTATACAGGTACAGATTTACCAGCTCTACCTATGAACAAAAGCAGCTTTCATCTTTCCTAATATGGAATTTTCCAGCCCGCTTGAATGTTGCTCTCTCTCTCCCCAGAATGCAGAGGCTGATGACAGCTGACAGTGGGTAGGCTGCTAAGTTAAGCCTCGAAGGGGGCACAATGTGAGCTAGTACTGAACACGTGTCATGGCTTGTGCTGCAGCAGCAGATCTAAAAGGTAGAATTAATGCGCTGGGTACAAGGCTGTGCTCCCGTGCTTTCCGTGGGCAGGATTTAGGAGGGTCCAACTTTGCGATTAGGCAAAGCCCTTATAGGATATACTGCAGTGGTCGAAATGCTTTTTAATATATTGTTTTTGTAATTATTTTTTATTTGTTTTTAGGGCACAATATATCACCATAACAGTTAGAATTCCATATATACTTACCTAATATTGATATTAGGGAAGCGGGTGGCGCTGTGGGTTAAACCACAGAGCCTAGGACTTGCCGATCAGAAGGTCAGTGGTTCGAATCCCCGCAACGGGGTGAGCTCCCGTTGCTCGGTCCCTGCTCCTGCCAACCTAGCAGTTCGAAAGCACGTCAAAGTGCAAGTAGATAAATAGGTAACGCTCTGGCAGGGAGGTAAACAGCGTTTCCATGCGCTGCTCTGGTTCACCAGAAGCGGCTTAGTCATGCTGGCCACATGACCCAGAAGCTGTACACCGGCTTCCTTGGCCAATAAAGCGAGATGAGCGCTGCAACCCCAGAGTCGGTCACGACTAATTGTTAGGGGTCCCTTTACCATTACCTTTAATATTGATATTATCCAAATAGATGTATTATTATTTCTAATGCACTTATATAACTCTCATTTTCCCCCTCCCCCCTCAACCAACTTTATTTTATATAAATGAGTTCCAAATTTCATTATACTTGGTCATGAAAAGTCTCCATCTATAAGCAATCCGCTTCTATGTGGAAACTGCAGTCAGGCCTTGAGTCCATTGAATAAATGGAGCTGTACATTTATTGTCCCAACACAGCAGTATCAGTCATTTGGCCATACTGAGGGCACAGAGATATGTTGCCCCGTTGTCAGATTCCCTATAGCTCAAAAGAATATTATCCTTTGAAAATGTTTGCCTTTTTTTCGCCCAGAAGCAGAGATTCTTCAAGGCTTGGGAGAACCCTGTCTTGTATTGTGTTGCAATATTGCAGTGATAACACTTAATTTTGCAATTTATACATTTCATTCTACTGCATTGCCGTTCCAACCTAATTGCCAACTTAATCTCAGAGCAATTTCGAAAACCATGACACTCAAATAAAGTATTTGGAGACTTGGGATCTCTGGGTGCTTTTTAAGGGTGCGTGGAGCGTAGGACAGACAAATATTCAGAAATATTCTGCTTGATCCACACTTTCAAGGCACGGGGGTGAGTAGTTCTCCCATTGTCCTGCTCCTTTCCCAGGGAAAACCCACTCTTTAGTGATAAATTGGAACAAACGGCAATCCATAGGAAACCCAAATTGCTGTTTGTGCTGATTGAGCACTAAAGAGCAGTTTTCCCCTGAAGTAAGCAGCGGCACAAGAGGAACTGTAGATAGGCACAAAGCGTGAGCAAGGGAAAATGGGCGTTCAGAGGCTTTTCAGAGGGTGCCCCCCACTTTACGCGATTTCATTTATGGGGGTCAAAGTAACCCCCATGTAAGTGAGGCAACACCTATATTTAAAGGTGTTTATATCCATGATTAGCTGCCTTTTAATAGCCTGTTACTTTGACATAAACCAGAAAGAGGTGCTTCCAAGCTTCTCCAGGTGACTTTCTTGAGCATCCATCCAGATTTCCTTGCATAAAGCTTGCACAGAGGTTAGATAGTGTGCAGTCTATATAGAGCAATCATTCTGATTTGTTTCGGGTTGGTATTTACATGACCATGGCTATGCATCTTGATTTGCTTGTATGATAGTTTTGCACTTTCCCATTACAGTCATACCTTGGATCCCGAACGCCTTGGAAGTTGAACGTTTTGGCTCCTGAATGCCGCAAACCTGGAAGTGAGTGTTCCAGTTTGTGAACGTTCTTTGGAACACAAACGTCCATGTGGGTTCCACGGCTTCCGATTGGCTGCAGGAAGCCGCGCCTTGGTTTTGGAAGTCAAACGGACTTCCAGAACGTATTCCGTTTGACTTCCAAGGTATGACTGTAATTGGTTAGCCCATAATTTTTTATTCTATATTTCCCTGTCACTTTCCTAACTGCAAAAGAAATGTGTTGCTTCTTCTGAAGTTGATTTGTTGCACCAGAGCATTTCAACTGTGCAAACCTAAATTTCCAGTATGCAACTGAATCCCTTCTGCAAAACATTGACTGTCTGAAGGCAACTCCAAATGCAGAAATAGTGGGGAACACTGCATCCTTCGCCTTGCCTTGGGAAATGTACAGTACGTCTAAAGGTTTTCCTTTCCTGTCCCTGTTCTTCACAGCGCAGCATCTAAAAGGATTTGGGAATCAAAGTAAATAGAGATAGAGAGCCTTAAAAAAAATAATTCTATAAAATGCCATCCTTTTTCTTGGAGGCTGCTTTTAAAGAATGTGCACTTTAAAAGAAACAAACAAGTGGAAACCTAAGCAAAATTTCACCCGTTTTCAATGCCAAGCTGTAACCGTACTTCAAAGTTGGCAGTAAACAACCAAGCATCTGCTCAGAACTCGATATTTAGTAGAGTCGTGACAGCTCTCATCCTCTGTTAACTAGTTATACATCATGCATTTCCAGTTTTATCTAATATCCACAGGCATTCCAGGAACTATTGAAACTGATGTGTGTTGAATTTTGGGGTGGCCCTAGCCGTGATGGGAACCAGAGTGGGAAGCCATTTTTTCTGATACTGCGGCTCCATTGTCCCATGTTGATGGTAACATTATGTGATAACTTGTCTGCATGAATCCAATGGCTTGGTTCCCAGGTCACTATAAACTCCAGTTTATCTTAAACCATGGTTTAATTGTGAACATACTGCTCCCCTGCCAACACAGGTGGTGCTGTGGTCTAAACCACGAGCTTCTTGGACTTGCCAATCAGATGGTCAGCGGTTTGAATCCCTGTGATGGGGTGAGCTCCCATTGCTGTCCCAGCTCCTGCCAGCCTAGCAGTTCGAAAGCACGTCAAAGTGCAAGTAGATAAATAGGTACTGCTGCGACGGAAAGGTGTTTCCGTGCACTCTGGTTTCTGTCACGGTGTTTCGTTGTTCCAGAAGTGGTTTAGTCATGTTGGCCACATGATCCGGAAAGCTGTCTGCGGATAAACACCAGCTCCTTCGGCCTGAAAGCAAGATGAGTGCTGAACAGCTTTTCTCCCTGTCTCAGATGTGTGGTGTGCATATGACTCAGATAAGCCAAATTGTGACTTCTCAGCTCATCTGAACCTAGACGGAGACATGTTTGTTTGTTTCGAACAAGCCACAAGTGGCAAGCCAGAAAGGTTTATTTCTGTATTATGGCTCATGGGCAATCACTTGTTTGAAACAAACGAACTATGGTTTGGGTTCAGATGACATGGCGAGCCATGGTATAGCTTGTCTGAATTGCGCAGGGACCCACATAGCAGGGAGAGGCACATTCATAACCATGGTTCAACACAATTTGCTGCTTATCATGATATGCAACCAATACCATAATGTCCACTCAACTGCAATGCTTTTCCATTTACCCAGTTATGTAGTGTTGATATGTCACATGATGTATATGGTGATATGAACACATGACAGATGGGGAGGAATTCTATTCAGTTTGCCTTTGAAGATCTACTTAATTTGCACTTTCAGAACAATTATTTATTAATCTATTTTATCAGATTTATATACTGCCCTTCATCATAAGATCTCAGGGCGGCTCACAGAATATGTGAACTGACACAGCCATTCTTTGAAATTTGCACTTCTCCAGATTTTGCAGTTCTCCAAACAAGTAATGTGTACAAAATGGCCGCTTAACGCCCTTTGCCAAACCTGATATTCAAACTAGCCAATCCATGGCGGACATGGTTTTGGGGAGTGGACCTGAGGGAAGCAGGCTTCACTCAGGTCCACCCGCCAGCCATTTACAAAAATGCATATACTGGGTAACGTGTACCATCACATGCATTATATTGGGGGAAATTGCTTTGCAATTTTTTGAACTCAAATGCTGTTAAATTGCATTTTTAAAAATCAGACTGGTGTGAAAATGTGGTGAACTGAATTTCAGGCTAGAAAAATTAGAAACGGGGAGAAACTGAAATGAACAGATTCACCCAGTCTTAGAATAGGCACCATTTCTGCAGCACAACATCATTTCTGAGGTGGCAGATTAAGTACGGGGTCGTTTATTTCCTCCTCCCCTCATTTGAACAGTACAGCGAACTGTTCAAGCATCCTGCACGATCAAAAGTGTGTATGTCAAAAATCGTTACAGTCCTCTTGCCCAAAGTTGCCCATTGACCTCAGAAATGCAGCATAGAATCTGGTTTTCCCATTTTCTCCACGTAGCTAAGTTCTGTAGCCTGAGGCTTGCTAGGAACTTTTATGACATGAAAGGAAGGAAGCCTGGTGTGTGGGCTTCTGACTCATTCAAAAGGGTAACAAAGACCCGCCGTGACATCAGAAGGCTGACGGTGAACAGAAATAAGAGTTTACTAGGTTTTGGGGCTCACTTAGTACCAACAGGAACATGATGAGAAAGAAAAGTAAGGTTAAGCAGATGGAGCAAAGGCAAAGAAGGAACCTTTGGTGACACATTCATTGTACAGGAGAGACCTCAGGTAGCATGTGAATCATAGATGCTTTTGTTAATACACAGAAGGCTTATACTTCATTTTATGGAAGATAATGCATTAATATATAACCTACGATTCTAGGCTGCCTAAACCCGGCTTCTGGCCGATACTCCTGCCATTTATTGACAGGCCTAGAGAGAAATGAATTGCATTCACGTAGTGGCAGCAATGGATCGCAGAATCCAATCCTTCCCATTATGGGGCAATGCGATAAGGCCAGAGTGTCTGCTCTACACCATAGAGTTGGGCTAGAGAGACACAAGCTGCTTGGCTTTCACCCAAAGTGGAATTTTTCATTTTACCCCTGCCTGAAAGCAAAAATAATCTGCAAATTGATTTTTAGTTTTCACACGAAACAAGGCGTGACATAGAAAGGCAGTGAATTCCCACCTTTGCCTGAACACTCCTCTGTTAAAAATCCAGTTACGCTAATGTTTGTATTATTTGCTTCCTTCAAAATGCGGTAAACACATTTTGCCGCTCCCTGCCCGTTTTTCTGAGTTCTCTCGTGATTGTGCCCTTGTTCCTTCCGTCAGCTCCTTGGGCTCTCTAGACGATCTTGGGTCGTGGAAAAAGTAAATAACCCCTTCCCTTTACATAGGAACCGGTTCTAAGTGATCGGAATATCTTTGAGCCATGGAGGCTTTTTCTTGACATCTATAAGGAGTGAAGCTAGATGGTGCTGTTCCTCAGGCAGATTCCGCCTAGCAGGTTGGCTACGTTGAAATTGAGAAGTCATTATTCTCTGGCATTTTTCTGGAGGTTGCTTTCTCTGTTCTTTTTTTAGAATAGACAAACCAACAGGCACATCTTAACGCACAAAGCCACACACACAATACATCCATGACCATTGGCCATGCTGGCTGGGACCAATGGCTGCTGGTGGAAGACCACAGATTTGCTGCACCGGCTTTGCTCTTTGAAAGTTTAGGCCACAGTAAATTTTTGAAACTGAGTTAATTTAAATCAGTGGGATTTAAATTAAGCCACGACTAACATGACCTATTGATATTTGCACTATGGATTCAGTTAACTTGGTCTTAATTCAGCCATTAGTCTTTAAAGTAACACGATATCTTATTTACTATGTATTATGCTTAGGCATAGGGACGCGGGTGGCGCTGTGGGTTAAACCACAGAGCCTAGGACTTGCCGATCAGAAAGTCAGTGGTTCAAATCCCCATGATGGGTTGAGCTCCCATTGCTCGGTCCCTACTTATGCCAACCTAGCAGTTCGAAAGCATGTCAAAGTGCAAGTAGATAAATAGGTACCGTTCCGGCGGGAAGGTAAACGGCGTTTCCGTGTGCTGCTCTGGTTCGCCAGAAGCGGCTTAGTCATGCTGGAAATGTGTGTACGCCGGCTCCCTCGGCCAATAAAGCGAGAAGAGTGCCGCAACCCCAGAGTCGGCCACGACTGGACCTAATGGTCAGGAGTCCCTTTACCTTTTATGCCTAGGCATGAGTGAGCTTGAGCTATAAGAGACACATGCTTGAAACCTTAAATGAGTTAATTTAAAGAAGTTCAAGGAAGAAACGTTTTGTTCCCCTCCTGCCTCTTGCAGCCCATTGAAATCTTCTCAGTGTAGTCTACTGGATACTGTGAAACAAGGTGCAGTGGGCTGCTGGGCAAAGAGGGAATTGCCCCCAAATCAGTCTTCACCCAATCCAGTACTAGGTGATTCTCTGCTCCTGCAGAAGCCTCTTGCAGCCCACCCTACATTGCCCAGGAGGGGCCCTTGACCCTTAGGATAGGAGCTGGCTGCAGGGGAGAGGAGGGAACAGGAAACTTCTGTGAACTTTGAACAGACATGTGCTTATGGATGAAACATTGGCTGCTGCTCCAGCAGTGGGGCAAAATAAATACAAACTGAAATAGAAGGCATGGTCAATAATCTTTCTGGCTTTGATAATTCTGATAGAGTTGCCATACATAGTCAGGATTCGTCCGTCGAAATGGCGTCCGTGTGAAAGTATCAAATAGCGGCTAAAGTGTCCATGGAAATCTGGGCCTATGGCAGCCCATATTGAAAGTGTTGATTTTTTGGCTCAACAACTTTGGCCAAAGAAAGAGAGACAAGGAAGAGGACAGGCAGACTGCATACCCGCCAACATTTTGAGTCCCCAAACCAGGTTGCGTGTCTTCCCGTTGGTGCTCCCATGTGACCCACACAAGATCACAGAGCCCAAAAAACATGCTTTCTGGGGGGTGCTGTGTGCTGTCACAATGCCCCAAAACACACATTTGGGGCATGGAGTGAGATTGCAGCCCTGAAAGTAGAGCTGTTTTGGGGCAAAATCATGGTGCCCCAAATGGCCACCATGCTCTCGTGGGGGTGGGAAACGGGATGTCCCAGTTTTTCTGGGACACTTGCAGGATATGAGACTATTCGTCTAGTTTTCTTCAACGACTTCTGAGAGGTCTGCACAAATTATATGGCTCCTCCTCACCAAGCCAAGTATAACTGACCAACCATGGATGGTGGCCCACACCAAGGTATCTAGAAGCCACCTTGTTTTGCTGCCTGTTGGGAATTGAAAAACAAACAAACAAAAAACAAGGGATGTTGTCATGCACCTAGAAGGCCACGTTATGTGGATGGTTGGCTGCCTTGGGGCTGGTGGACTCACAAGTTGTGCAGGCCAATCTATATTATTTTCTTCTGTAGTTTTTTGACATAGCCATTGCTAGCAAATACTACCTGTGATGCCCTAAATCTAAGCTCAGACTTTACCTTCATTAACCGGCAGAGAGCTGAGCTGAGAGCCAAACTAAAGGAAACCCTATGGATGTGTTTCTCTTTTGCCTTTAAAAGTCTGGGGAAAGTATGTATGGGAAGATTAGGTCACGTCTATGGCAATGGAGGAAAACTTTCATGTTTGTATTGTACCTGCCCCTTAACAGGGCAAATAGCAGCTGCAGAGGGGTGGTTTTCTTCAGGAAAATGGTCCCGACAAAATTCTCCCAGCATTGTTGTTTCAGTCCTCCTGCCCCTGCTCTTTACAAAGATTTAGATTGGAGATTCAGTCAGTCATCTCCAACATCTCCTGTAGTTTGGAGTAGCCAAAACAAGCAGATTCCAACCTTATTTGGTAATATAACATTGCACTGGAAATCCCTGCTAAGATTAAAGTAACCAGAACAATGGCTGCACTTAAAAGAAGGGGACTTAAAGTAGAAGAGATGGAAATCAGTAGGGATTTTCCCACTCAGAGTGGGAGAGATTAGTTTACAGGTCCCTGGGATTGAAGTTTAATGAGCTCCCATGGTCCCAGAAATTGTAAATAATGCCAGCAATGTTATCCTGCGGGGGATTTTTCAAACTGAGATCATCAACTCCTACATCTGGGGTCCCAAATATGCCCCTGGGCACCATGGCGCTCTCAGACCATGGCATCTGTTGAGGCCCTATAGAATCATAGTTGGAAGGGGTACCAAGGATCATCTAGTCCAGCCCCCTGCAATGCTGGAATCTAGGCCAAAGCATCCATCTCAGATGGCCATCCTTCTGTCTTGCACACCCCTTTTTTTAATGGCTTTGGGTGTGGACTTGTTTGTTGCTTGTTTTGGCAGGATGTTGTCTGATTCCACCCACCAACCCTGTGTATCTTATTTTTATCAGCATTCTGCCTGGGTTTGGGTTGAGGGGAAAACGTTCTGAACATTGCCATTTTCTCCCTGTTGGTGAAATGGGTATTTTGTGGTGCGCACAACAGTTTCTTAGTCCCCCCCCCCCCTCGATAAATATTTCCCTGGGTCCACAGAGGTTGCAGACCCCTGCCTTCATTGAAAGCTAACGGTTCCAGGAAATGGCCACAAACCATGTATGCTCTGAGCTTAAAGAGAATTAAATCTCTTTACAAAACCCTGTGCCAAAGAAGCCCTAATTTGGCAAGACAGATTGACCTTGTGAACTAAGGATATTTCCGTGTGTGTGTGTGTGTTTCTGCTAATCATAGCGAGGGATGTTAAGCAAAACGCAGAACACGAAGCCCTGACTTCCTGACTCCTTAACATCCTGCTTATTTCCCCCTTTGCTTTCAGCATAGTCTGAAAGCTGTCCCTAAGTAACTGAATCTCCTGAAGTGGGAGGAAATAAAGCAGCCACACCTTGTCTTGCTCAGTCCTTGCCAACTCCCTCGCTTGTTGTGTGACATGCCTGGAGTTTAGCCCTTGTGCAATGGGCCCGAGAGAGAGAAGGGCCGATATACTGCAACTGCTTTATCTCCTTTGGCCCCCAAAGGCAAAGAAGTGTCAAAAGATGTAAAGGGATAGCTGCATCCTCCGGCTTCGAATCCAGGCACCCTATCATAGAATCATAGAATCATGGGTCAATTGGTCCAACCTAGGGGTGCCAACTTTCAAAAAGTGAAAATCCAGACACAAAAGTTGTTGAGCTTTATTGGGCAAAGTTGCTGAGCTCTTTTTTTGCTGTGGGGAGAAAAGTTGTTGAGCTTTCCCTCCCAAATCTAAACAAAACAAAACAAAACATTTTTCAGCTACCATATTTTTTGCTCTATAAGACGCACATTTTCCCCTCCAAAATTAAGGGGAAATGTGTGTGCGTCTTATGGAGCGAATGCAGGCTCCTTGGCTTCAGCGATAGCAACGCGAAGCCTCCGAAGCGCAGAAGGAGCTCTCCCTCCGCGCTCCCCAAGCTTCGCGTTGCTTTCGCTCTCCAGGCTTCAGGGATAGCCGCCTGAAGCTTCTGGAGTGCAATGGGAGCTCCTGCTGCGCTCCAGAGGCTTTGGATTCCTTTCGCTGAAGGGTAGGTGCCCCTTCAGCTAAGGCGCAGCGCCCCTTCAGCTAAGCGGGAGGAGAAATGGAAGGGGCTCTGTTTCTCCTGCCGCCTCGCTGAAGGGGCGCTGCGCAGAGAGGAGGAGATTTTTTTTTCTTGTTCTCCCCCTCTAAAACAAGGTGCGTCTTATGGTCAGGTGCATCCTATAAAGCAAAAGATACAGTATTTTTTATGGGAAATCACCACAATTTACACTGCTGACATGGGCTGCCATACATCCAGATTCCCACCTGCGAACAATGGCAGAATCCTGGCTATGTCTGGGAAATTCTGGACGTATGGAAACCCTAGACCAACCCCCCTGCAATGCAGTAGTCTCAGCTAAAGCATCCATGACAGATGTCCATCCAACCTCTGCTTGAAAACCTCCAAGGAAGAAGAGCCCACCACCTCCCAAGGGAGACCGTTCCACTGTCAAACAGCTCTCCGCGGCATCAAGTTCTTCCTAGTCTGCCCCATCTGCCCCTGGATCTCTTGGCATTTGAGTAGGCAGCACCTACAACAATACGTTCAGGACTTATTTTGCACCGAGCTGAATTTAGGCCAGAAACAGATGCAATATTATGCTTATATTATAATTAGTTTCATATTTATATATTATATATTTTTATAGAGAAAATATTATTTTAATACAATTTATTATTGTTGGTGATGATGATTTTGTTGGGCTCCCAACAAAATATTAAAAACACAATAAAACATCAAACATTAAAAACTTTCCTATACAGGGAAATTGCAGCTTCCTCCCAGTTTGCGATATATATGGCAGGTGTGCAGTTCAGCAAATCGCATGCTGGGAGCCCACCATCAATTCTGACCCTTGCTGGCTCCTAACAAGCGAACAGGGTGGGGATACGATGACTACTGCAATCGGCACAAGATAATATCACCAAGGCAGCTATCTGTAAACAAACGATAAATATCCATTAAAAATGGCAAAAGTAGTTTCCTTCCCAAATTGGTTTTATCTTAAGCAATAGCAAACACAGTAAATAAAGAGTTTGCTTGTAATACACCAGTGGTTCAGTGCTCATTTCTTCTCTTTCAAAAATAGATTTTATCTTGAACAATTGCAAACGCAGTAATAAAGAATCCACTTGTGATATACCAGTGATTCAGTGCTTGGACGTTGTTCCGGTAATCTGACGTTTTGTCGCTAAAGATCTTAGTCATCAAGCTTTGTAGTAAATAATATACAAGATAAGACAGTATGTAAAGGACTTTAAGCAGGGGTATATCTGTCCCCATCTGCGTGTTTCCATCAGGGGAGCATAGAAAGAGGATGATGTCTGTTAAGTTGTGGGTAGACATAGCAGACGACACAACGATTCTTCCAAAGCAGCTCTTTATTTGTAAGCTGGAACAGAACTGACTGAGGAGCTCAGTCAGCCTGCTTATATAGAGCTCCAGAACAATGTAACTGTTGCCATTTTCTAAAACTATCCAATCACTGAACGTCACTTTCGATCCTTCATTTGCATAACTATCTACAGTGTCCCCCTGCTGGCCTAGGGTGAGAACTTCAGTACATAACAATGTCCTGTCCTTCAGTTTGTTAAACCTGAAGGAGGTCGATGACTAAGTTCTTTAGCAACGAAACGTCGGATTACCGGAACGACGTCCGAAATTCTTACTGAGTTTCTGTGCCATTCCAGAGGCGGGGAAGACAAGTGGAAGGCCTTGCGGAAAACCCCTTCTCTTGATGCCCCCTTCTCAAGTTTACAAGAGAGGGACACATTCCAGTTGTGGTGGAAGTGGTGGAGCAAACAGTGGGAGTGGGGAGGGGTGCAGTGGTGGAGCAGGGGAGCCATTCTTATTGTGCCTCAGGTGGCGAAACAAGATGGGCCAGCACTGGTGGAGGGGCGTGGGTTGGGGTGGCGTCTCATTGGGAGCACTGCTCTGACCTTTGTAACCCTAAACGGCTGTGGCCCTGTATACCTGAAGGAGCATCTCTGAGGGTGGACCTTCTGGAGGTTCCCTCACTGCGAGAAGTGAAGTTGCAGGGAACAAGGCAGAGTGCCTGCTCAGATGTCCAACAAATAACCAGTTAAGCAACTTCTGTAGACATCTGAAGGTAGCCCTGTATTGGGAAGTTTTTGATGTCTGATGTATCATTTGCTCTTTTATATTCTGCTAGAAGCCGCCCAGAGTGACTGGGGCAAACCCATCAGATGGACAGAATACTTCCTCCTCCTCCTCCTCCTCCTCCTCCTCCTCCTCCTCCTCCTCCTCCTCCTCTTCTTCTTCTTCTTCTTCTTCTTCTTCTTCATCTTCTGTTGTTGTTGTTGTTGTTGTTGTTGTTGTTGTTGTTGTTACTACTACTACTACTAGTCCTCTGATGTCTGGTGTCAGCCCTGACTGTGGCAAAATCCAATCTTCCTAGTGTTGTGTGATTCCTTTATTTAGTTCCTTCTCAGTGCAGAATATCTGGTCTTGCTGTATGCCAAGTTCTTATTTGACCCAAAGAGCAAGCTTCTATTTAAATTGTTGTCAACTAAGCACTTGAGAAAATAATGCAGAACTCATATCAGGCTAGGCTCGCCTGCTGTCCTCAAGCACCTTGGATCCTTTCCAAGATACTGCTGTGCAGAAGTTTGAGGAAGAATATATATATATATATATATATATATATATATATATATATATATATGGACGCATGTGGCGCTGTGGGTAAAAGCCTCAGCGCCTAGGGCTTGCCGATCGAAAGGTCGGCGGTTCGAATCCCTGTGGCGGGGTGCGCTCCCGTCGTTCAGTCCCAGCGCCTGCCAACCTAGCAGTTCGAAAGCACCTCCGGGTGCAAGTAGATAAATAGGGACCGCTTACCAGCGGGAAGGTAAACGGCGTTTCCGTGTGCGGCTCTGGTTCACCAGAGCAGCGATGTCACGCTGGCCACGTGACCCGGAAGTGTTTCCGGACAGCGCTGGCCCCTGGCCTCTTAAGTGAGATGGGCGCACAACCCCAGAGTCTGGCAAGACTGGCCCGTACGGGCAGGGGTACCTTTACCTTTACATATATATATATATATATATATATATATATATATATAACCATGATATTTATAAACTATGCATTCTTATGCTATATGGCTCAAGTTAAATCTAGTATGGAGGCTGGAGGCACACAATTCCCTGAGCCTTAGACAAACAAGAGACGCTGCCAGCATTTAGTGATGAGGGATGCAAAGATTTCCTTGTTAAATCTGATACCTATTTCCAGGAAATAACATTGGTGCACACTCTGTCCTCCTCACTTCTTCCACAGTTGCTGCCACTCATAAAACAAGTTCCTTTTGCATCTTCCTTAACTGCTCCGACCTATAATAAAATATGGCTTACTGGCTATTTTCCCAGGTGCGTTAACTTTGGGTTTGTTTTTTTAGGAAGTGCTTGTGCCACATGCAGTAGTGCTGACTTTGGATTCCCAAATTGTGGACTCAGCTATGCAGCTGCAAATATGTTTTAAGTGCATTATACAAATGTGGCACTAGATGGCGCTGATGAACTAATGGCAAATTCCATATATATTTTAAAACATTTAAAATAAAAAAGCTTCTTCCCCCAGCCTCTATCTTCAGACCTGAGCCCCTTCTCCTATCCTTCCCTGCTTCCCAGCCTTTAAAATTAGCAACTGCAGCAGTTTCCCCTAACCTGATGGAATCTTGTGTGGGTTTAGGGAGGGAGAGTGGAATGATTGCAAGTTGATCATGCCATGGAGCAGAACTAGCGTGACACCAGCATGTCAGGGTTAGCCAACCCTGTGCCCTCCCAGTGTTGTTGGACTACAACTACCATCTGCCCCAGTCAGCATGGTCCGTTGTCAGCGATGATGGGAGTTGGAGTCAGTAGCTGAGGCCATGGTTGGGCTGTGTTGCTTAGTTGGCTGAGTCACTGCTGCGTAGCATGAGCCCGTGTGGCATAATGGTTCGAGTGTTGGACTGGGACCTGGGAGAGCTGCGTTCGAATCCCCACTCAGCCATGAAATGAAGCTCACTGGGTGACCTTGGGCCAGTCACCCTCTCAACCTAACCTTCTGGAAAAGCTGTCCAAATGGAACTGAACTGAGTTTAGTGAGCCTTACTTCTCAGAAAGTGCACTGAAATATACTCGGAGTCGAAAGTGGATTTCATGCTCTTTATTCAGCTCGTAGTGGTGAGGAGGAATGGAAGTTCCCCCAAAATATCTGCTTTATATACATTATTTACACAATGGGCCCCACGTGATTGGCTAATTCCAGGATTCTCCTGTAGGCCAATCAGGTTGTAGATTCACTTCCACCTGGAGCTGTATTGGGTGGCTCCTGCAGACCAATCAGACTGCTGCATTGTTCTAGGACCAATCAGACTGCTGCATTCTGAATCCTATTGTTCTAGGACCAATCAGACTGCTGCATTTTGGATCCTATTCAACTCAGTACATAACATGCACATAGGATTGTGGGAGAGAGGTGATGCTTGGCTTAACTCTTCTATCGAAATCAAAGCGCTTGGCTTCTCCTGGATCATGCGCTCAGCATCTAGAAACACCCTCTGCTGCCTGACTGGGGTGCATATCTTCAGAGAGACACCCTTGAGGACCTCTCTGTAAACCTCCCATTTTATGGCTCCTTTTGGGTTGTTCCTTTTTCTTTCTATGAGCGAGCGATCTGGCAATTCATTCAGCTCCTGGATTGGATTATCAGCATTGCCAACACACCAAACGGCTGAACTGATATAAGCAGCAGCACACCAGCATGAGACTGCCCACCCAGATAGCTCAGTCGGTAGAGCGTGAGCACGACTTAACCTCAGGGTCGTGGGTTTGAGACCCACATTGGGCAAAATATTTCTGCATGACAGGGGGCTTGGACTATATGGCTCTTGTCGTCCCTTCCAACCCTACAATTCTATGATTTATGATCTATGTTCAGAGGTGCAAGATGTTCAGAGCCAGGTGACCCCGCAAAACCCCAGAGCTCCAGTTTCCTGAAGAATTCCTGCTGATGAATGTTTACTCAGCAGGCTGAAAAGAAAAGGAGGGAAAATCCCCTTTCTTTTCCCTTTCCTATTGTGTATCTAAAAACCGAAATGAGGCAAAAGTCCAAGCCTTAGCTCCACAATGGGGGGCCTTTGGAGAAAGGGAGTATTGCTAGCAGCAGAGAGATCGGATCAAAATAAAAGCTGGTCGCAGAAAGACCTCAATAAACATTCAGTGGATTCAAATAAACGGTTCTGCAAAGGAGTTGAGATTTTCTTTCCCACTTTTAAAGATCAGGTTTACGCCTTCGCATTTCCTCTTTTTTGCTAGGCTAGGGTATTTCCACGGCTTCATAGACCATTCAAAAAATATCTGTAAGTAAACAGGAGCTTAAAAATATTTTGTATTAAAATGGCTACCAGCACAAAAGGCTGGGAAATTCCACTGTTCCTGTGTCCTGTTGATTTTGGGAGCACTGCCCAGCCCTGGATAGCATGACACCCAATGTAAAAGAAATAAGCTACTATATGGGGCTGAAAGTATGTTTACTAGGAGTGCCTGAATATTTTCATAGGCACACCTCACATTAAAATCACATTTACATCCCATTCTTCCTGCAAAGAGCTCTTGGTTCCTCCATTCTCATATTTATCACTATTAAGTACCGTTGCCCTCAATGGAAGAATTAAGTCCATGTTTTAATATATTTCCCATTGAAATCATTGGAACGTTAAAGGTGCTTAGCTTGGATCGTGTCCATACTGAAAACGAAGCATTCCATCATAATACAAACACGGCATGTTGTTTTCTGAACAGTTTGGCAAATGTTTTCTACTAACGGTGAAATAAAGAATGTCAGCGCACTGAGCCATAGGGCTTTTGCAAGTTGCACCGGTTTATTTTCAGCTCTTTTCAGTTTATGCCATATGTTCAGGAAAGTATGCACTATGTACAAGGAAAGCCTAATGGTTCTAGGATTTCCTTCCTTGAAGGCAGCTGTACCAGAAAATAAATTATTCTCCTACTATTAAGGACAATGTTTCCCCCCACTACCAGTATGCAAACAAACACATTTTTAAAATACAGATAGGTAGCCGTGTTGGTCTGCCATAGTCAAAACAAAAAAGACTCCTTGTATCTGAAGAAGTGTGCATGCACACGAAAGCTCATACCAAGAACTGACTTAGTTGGTCTTTAAGGTGCTACTGGAAGGAATCTTTTTTGTTTTGACATTTTTAAAAGTTCATTATCACATTTTTATTAAGCCCTTCCACTAAAGGATGAGAGAAAAGTACACATATAGACCATTCCCCAATTTTATCTTTACAAGAGGTGGGTTAGAGAGAGAGTCAGTGAATTGCTAAAAGTCAGCCAAAAAACATAGAAACTGACTGTAGTCCTGGTCCAGCAAAAGGACACAGCAAGCTGACTGGTTCTGAGTCAGATCCACTATATTTTATTTTTAAATTCATATCCTGCCTTTCTTCTTAGACCAGGGCACATATTTTTTCTTGACCATTATTCCTCGCTGTCAGGTCTAAATTTACAGAGCCAGTTTGGAATCTGTTCTATGTACTATATAATAAGTGCAGTTCTAAACATGTTTACTCAGAAGTTTCATCAAACTCAATAGGCTAGCTGTATTTATTAGTGTGTTTAGGATTACCGCCAGATTAATATTTGTGTTTCATAATTAGTAATTGGAGAGATTCTCTCTCTCTTTTGTGTATTTATTAAATTTAGATGCTCCATTTCCACGCATAACACCCTAGGCGGCTAACAGCATCATTTGACATGGTAAAATCAAAGCAAAAGAAATTTTAGAAAACACATTTATTTCCGTCATTTATTTACAAGCTGTCTATACTGCCCAAAAGCAAAAGTTATTAAAGTTGTATCTCAGGTTACATACGCTTCAGGTTACAGACTCCACTAACCCAGAAATAGTGCTTCAGGTTAAGAACTTTGCCTCAGGATGAGAACAGAAATAGTTCTCTAGCGGTGCGGCAGCAGCAGGAGGCCCCATTAGCTAAAGTGGTGCTTCAGGTTAAGAACAGTTTCAGGTTAAGAACGGACCTCCGGAACGAATTAAGTACTTAACCTGAGGTACCACTGTACAGTACTTTGCAATGAAGGTTGGTACACAAGATGATTGATAAATAAATAAATAAATAAATGCTCTCAGTGTTGCTGACAGGCAAAAGGAAACGAATCAGATAAATGGCTTTGGACCGCAATACCTCAAGGACTGCCTCTCTCCACATGAACCGACCCAGATTCTGCCCTCATCATTTGAAGTCCTCCTTTGTGTGCCTCCTCCAAGCGAGATCTGGAGGGTGGCAACACAAGAAAGAGCATTTTCTGTGGTGGCTCCCTGTTTATGGAATGCTCAACTGGTGCCTTCATTATACATCTTCAGGCGCCAGGGAAAAACGTTCTTCTTCAACCACATCTTTGGCCGATTAACATCTGAAATCCTTTTAAAAGTGTTGGGGAGGGGGATTATTAGTTTGCTTTTGTTCTTATATTTATTATGTGCTTTGTGTTTCTTTTATTGTATTTTTATGTTGTGAACCACCCTGAGATCTATGGTTGAAGGGCAGTATACAAATTTAATAAATAGTAATAAAACCATCATCAAATCTAAGTCATTTGAGAGAGAGAGAGAGAGAGAGAGAGAGAGAGAGAGAGAGAGAGAAGAGTATATCAGGCTTCCTCAAACTTGGCCCTCCAGATGTTTTGAAACTACAATTCCCATCATGCCTGACCACTGGTCCTGCTAGCTAGGGATCATGGGAGTTGTAGGCCAAAAAACATCTGGAGGGCCGAGGTTGAGGAAGCCTAGAGTATATAATAAGTCAAAGTTACTAAGCCTACTTTTTCTTTCAAATTCAAACTGTAGTAATGCGATATGGTATCAACGTCTCCTCTCTCAAAGGTGCTTTTTTTAAAAAAAATATCCACCCAAATCCTTGTTTTCAGCTCACATAGATTCCCCACCCCCATCTCAGCCTTTGTGACTAATATCACGCATGACTCAGTCCCATTCTTCAAAGGCTATCTCTTCATGTTGCTGATCAGAGGCTCATGTACATTGAAATGAGTCAACTTCTAAACTTATGCCTGACTCCTTGAATGATTTCCCATTCAGTGGAGGAAGCTGGAGTTGGCCCGATTGCAAACCATAAATGAAAGAGAAAGGATTACGTGAAAGAGAAAGGAATCGTTTTCATCTCTTGAGATAATGTAAAAAGTGTTGGTAGGAACATACTGGATGTGTCATTAGTGAATTATGTAATTTAACGTTTGCATTTTGTGTAAATATCGTTTCGTGCAGTTGTGGAATGAAATTTAAATAAGCGTTAAACAAAATGCAACAAAAAGAAATTCCAGATTCTGTTCTTCTCCCTCTCTCATGAATAGCTCTGTTAGAACATGGTGTTGATCACGCCAAGGCTGTAGGTTTGATCCCCATAAGGGACAGCTGCATATTCCTGCATTGCAGGGAGTTTCCTAAACTTAGGTCTCCAGCTGTTTTTGGACTACAACTCCCATTATCCCCAGCTAGCAGGGTCAGTAATCAGGGATGATGGGAACTGTAGTACAAAAACAGCTGGAGGCCAAAGTTTGGGAAACCCTTGTTGATCCTCAGGGTCCGTTCCTATTCTGTGATTTTCTATTATTCTCATAAAATTAGAACCCAGGGCCAATCAATAAAGCTGAATATTAGAAGATCCAGGAGAGAGGGAAAAGGAAGTCCTTCATAGATTTGCCTAAATATACTATGGAGCTTTTGATATCTTTTTACTTTTAATTTGCTTTTAGCTTTCCATGATTTTATTGTTTGCTTTTATGTTTTTTTCATATTAATGTAAACCGCTGTGATATATGTGTTATGATGCACTGATATATAAATATTTTTAGAAATCAATAATAAATAGTTACTGGGAAGAGGTGTAAGCACCCTGCAAGCAGATCAGGACGAATGCTTGTTGCCAAATAACTGCCCCCTAAACAAATCAGAATAAATTGCTCAATAACAGCTGGGTGTAGGTCTAATGACAGTGTAAATTTTGTGCAGGCAAATCCAGACGAATGCTGAATAAAACAGGCTATCCAGAGCACTGTGTCCCTGCCTGCTGTGATAGGTGTCTTCTGTTCTCGAAAACCCAGGTGCTAATAAATGGTAAATCAGCAGTTTAACGAGAAGATCTTAACTAATTTGCCCCTTCCAATCAATAAGGAGGCTTTCAGTACTTCTGATAATTGAAGCATAAACATTTAGGAAAAGATGAACCCCACCCCATAATAGGCAGCCGCCAGTGTGAATGTAGTCTGTCCTCTATTGTTCAAGATTTGAGAGGTCAGCACAAGAATATTAAAGGTGACACAGATTTGTTTTTTGTAATGTTGCCAGGCTCTTGGTATTGGAAATACATGCTTTAAAAAAAGAACCATGCATCCTGTAAGATGAAAAGCTGCCCTGGAGAGTATCAGTAAACGTTGCAGCCCAGCCAAGAAATGACATTCACTTGCGACAGCTTCCTTTTGGGAAATTCAGTGGCGTAGCGTGGGGGGTGCAGGGGGGGCCGGCCGCACCGGGCGCAACATCTGGGGGGGCGCGCTCGCCGCCTCCGGAGTTGCCGAAGAGCCTCGGGCGCAGGCTGCAGCAGAGCCCCATGTCTCGTGGAACCGACGAGCTGTGCGCGCGTCCGGGCTGAAGGCGTCCGGCAGGCAGCGGCTCTCAGCGCTCGCCGTGGTCCCTGCTCATCAGGGCCGCGGAGGGCGCGCCAGGCAGCCCCTCCTCACAGCCCCACCGCCACCACCGCTGCAGCTGCTGGGCCACGTTGCATTTTCCTCGCCTCTCTGCCCTCCTCCTCCGGGCAAGCGGCGTCGTTTGGGCGGCAGCGCCAGCGGCAACTCGCCTCAGATCATCTGACACGGACCCCCCACCGCCGTCGTGGCTACCTTACCGTAAATACCCCAGCCCAGGCAGCAGCAAGAAGAAGCTGGCAGCGGCAGCAGGTTAGGGGTTAGGGGCGCAAATTACTTGCCTTGCCCCGGGTGCTGACAACCCACGCTACGCTGCTGGGGAAATTTTAAACTGATAACTTCCTAGTATAAAAGAAAAAATAAATAAATGACTGCTCCAAACCCTGGGTGTTGTTAAGGAAGACAGAAACATTATCGCCAGGAGAATAAGCTGTGAGGGGTGAAATCTCCATTTTAGATTTCACTTCAGTGGCTAGCTCCCAACTTGAGCCTCCCACATGCAATTCAGGATTAAAAATATATAACACAGGGTTTTTAAAATAGGGTTTGCAAAGATTTATTGAGCTTTTGTGAGAGAGAGAATCACTGAAAAACAGCAACACTGTAACAGCACAATCCTGTGCAAATCTACTCAGAAGTAAGTCACATTGAGCTCAATAGGACTTGCTCCCAGGTAAGTGGGTATAGAATTGCAACCTAAGTATTATTCTGGTCTAATATACATGCACAGGAATAATGCAAGTACTTTATGGCAAATCTGCTACTGGGGGGGGGTTCATATCGTATTTCAGAGATTTGCCCCCATCCTCCCCGTAAATAGCTTTTATATAATGTCAAAAGAGAATCCGCCTTTGTGTTGTATCCCCCATCTTCCAAACGTGGCATGTTATTGACAAGGCCAGATTTAGGTTTGATGAGGCCCTAAGCTAAGTGGTCTAAACCACTGAGCCTCTTGGGCTTGCTGATCAGAAGGTCAGCGGTTTGAATCCCTGTGACGGGGTGAGCTCCCGTTGCTCGGTCCCAGATCCTGCCAACCTAGCAGTTTGAAAGCACGTCAAAGTGCAAGTAGATAAATAGGTACCACTCTGGTGGGAAGGTAAATGGTGTTTCTGCGCACTGCTCTGGTTTCGCCAGAAGCAGCTTAGCCATGCTGGCCACATGACCCAGAAAAACTGTCTGCGGACAAACGCCAGCTCCCTCGGCCTATAAAGCGAGATGACGCCACAACCCAAGTCATCTGCGACTGGACTTAACTGTCAGGGGTCCTTTACCTTTACCTTTTAAGCTACTGAAGGTAATGGGGCCTTTTATATGTCCAGCTGTTCTTTGTCAACAACAAATTGTCACTGTTTTTTGTGTTGAATATATGCTATATGGTAATATATGTACCTAATAGGTATCTAAAGCCATTTGCACCAGTGGCGTAGCGTGGGGGGTGCAGGGGGGCCCGGCCGCACCGGGCGCAACATCTGGGGGTTAGGGTTAGGGGGCGCAAATCCACAGGTTAGGGGGCGCAAATCCATGGGTTAGGGGGTGCAAATTACTTGCCTTGCCCCGGGTGCTGACAACCCACACTACGCCACTGATTTGCACATCATAGGAGCCTACACAACACAAAACACTGTTGCTGTATGTAGGTTTTATTTTATTTGTTTTTGATCTTATACAGTGGTACCTCGGGTTACAGACACTTCAGGTTACAGATGCTTCGGATTACAGACTCTGCTAACCCAGAAATAGTACCTTGGGTTAAGAACTTTGCTTCAGGATGAGAACAGAAATTGCGCGGTGGCAGCGGGAGGCCCCATTAGCTAAAGTGGTACCTCAGGTTAAGAACAGTCCTCCAGAACGAATTAAGTTCTTAGCCCGAGGTACCACTGTATTTTGGAAATGTACATCCAGGTTTTTTTCCTTTACTTTTTTGGGGGGCCCCCAAGAGAGTGAGGCCCTAAGCTATAGCTTGTTTAGCTTATACATAAAGCTGGCACTGGTTATTGACAGTAGGACATGCAAGCTGGAAGGAGGCATGACACCTGCAGTTAGTGCATTATTTTGGCCATTGGTCACCTTTATGTTCATTGTCTCTGCAGAGGGCAATGATTACATCTTTTTCTCCCCACTTTAGGATGGTTGGAATGAAGAGTGCCACCCAACTTGAGAAGAATAATGGGACGCTGCCGAAGATTACAAGATGAGAGACAGTTCAGAAGAGAGGAGAGACTCGGACTGCTGCAGTTAGTGGGGACGGGAACCAGTACGAAAGCAGAAGAAGACTAAATTTCATTAAATTAAATCTGAAAACAAACCTAGCGCATTGAATCGGCTTCCTTTTAAATAACTGAGAGTCAGGCCGCAGTCCTGAATCTCATCAATTTATCAGTGAGACTTGCTGCTGTGAATCCTTTCCCAGAACGTCATTTTTACAGTGAGCTTGTGGTGAATTCTTTGTGCTCATGATGGTATCTGAGGTGGATATACAGTGGTACCTCAGGTTAAGTACTTAATTCGTTCCGGAGGTCCGTTCTTAACCTGAAACTGTTCTTAATCTGTTCTTAATGGAGCCTCCTGCTCCCGCCGTGCTGCCGGAGCACGATTTCTGTTCTTATCCTGAAGCAAAGTTCTTAACCTGAGGTAATATTTCTGGGTTAGCGGAGTCTGTAACCTGAAATGTATGTAACCCGAGGTACCACTGTACAACCTTTTCCAACACTGTTTGCAGCTTGGGGGCAAACATACTGCTTCGTTTCCTATCAGTGCACGTCCCTAAACTTCACACTGAGATTAAAAGGCCCTTGTGGCCACCCCCTCCACACCCAGTTGAGCACCCGGCTGATGGTGCGATCCTGGGCAGACGTGGAGGCCACAGTGGCAGCTGATACAGGCGCTGCCGGAAGATCCTCAATCAGAAGGAGCGATGAAGCTGGAGCCGGGTCTTCCACAAATGCTGGAAGAGGGCAACGGCTGAGGGCGTCAGCATGGCCCATCGATTTCCCCGGGCGATGGATGAGCCGGTAGTGGTAGGCAGCCAGGAAAACAGTCCATCACAGCATGCGTGGCGAGAGGACCGGTGGAGTTGGACGATCACCGGCGAGGAGGCCCAGGAGTGGCTTGTGGTCAGTGATGAGGTCAAAAGTCCTGCCATAGAGGTATTCATGGAACCTCTTCACTCCAGCCACAAGTGCCAATGCCTCCTTGTCGAGCCGGCTGTAATTCCGTTCCGTCGGAGATAGTGTCCTGGAAAAGTAGGCGAGTGGTGCTTCTCTTCCATCTGGAAAACGGTGACTAAGGACAGCACCGATGCCAAAAGGTGAGGCGTCGCAGGCAAGGACCAGCGGCCTGGATTCACTGTACTGTACCAGCACACTGTCTGATGAAAGGAGAGCCTTGACCGCGTTGAAGGCCGCCGTCTCCCGATGACCCCAGGCCCAAGGCGTCTTTGTACTAAGGAGTCGGTGAAGAGGCTCAGCCACTGTGGCTTTGTGGGGCAGGAACATGTTATAAAAGTTCAGCAGCCCCAGGAATGCCAGCAACTCCGTCTTGTTCTTTGGGGTGGGGGCCTGCTGGATAGCGCGGATCTTGGATGTGGTCGGGTGAAGGCCGGAGGCATCGATAAGATAGCCCAGGAACTCTACCTGTGGAACGGCGATCTGGCACTTCTCCCTCTTTACCTTGAGCCCGGCCTCTTGGAACCTGGTCAGCACGGCACGGAGGCGCTCGAACAGCTGCTGGTGTGAGTCTGCAGACACCAAGACGTCATCAAAATATGGTACCACGCCCGGAAGCCCTTGCAGGAGACGCTCCATAAGGCTTTGGAAGATGCCAGGAGCCACACTCACCCCGAACTGCAACCGGCGGCAACGGAATGCCCCCCGGTGGGTGACGATCGTCTGGGCTTCAGCAGTGGCATCATCGACTGGCAGTTGTTGATAGGCTTGGGCAAGGTCCAGCTTAGCGAAGACCTTACCCTCACCCAGGGAATGCAGCAGGTGTTGGACAACAGGAACCGGATAAGCGTGCTGCTGAAGTGCCTTGTTGTTCGTGCACTTGTAGTCAGCGCAGATTCTCACCGACCCATCTGGCTTGACAGGCGTGACGATGGGGGTTTCCCACTTGGCGTGGTCAACCGGCTCCAAAACTCCTTGGGCGATCAGTTTGTCCAGTTGTTTGTCCACCTTAGCCTTGAGAGCAAAGGGAACCCGGCGTGGCTTTAGCTTGATGGGGGCAACTTGTGGATCAAGGCTAAAGGAGATGGGCGTACCTGTATATTGCCCCAAGGTGCCGTCAAAAACCTCGGCAAAGTCTTTGACCAGACCCTCAGTCTCTGCGTTAGAGATGCAGTTGATGCCGGTGACTTCCAGGCCGAGGGCATCAAACCAGTCTAGCCCTAGGAGGCTTGGCCGCTGACCTTCGACCACCACCAACCGGAGCAGGCCCGAAAAATCCTTGAAGGCAATCCGGAACTGGCCAACGCCTACCACGGGAATGTCGTTTCCCTGGTAGTCTCTCAGGTGTATGCGGTGAGAGTCGAGTTGCCTTTTGGACACTCTGGGTACCAGTCTTTTGATGGTGCTCCACGACACGATGGACAGGGCAGACCCGGTGTTGATCTCCATGTCACATGGAGCTCCTTCAATGAGCACCGTGACGTTCAGCTTGCGTCGCGTAGGCAAGTCGGTTTGGCCAATCGTGGTTCCAGACGGGCAGCGGCAGTTGGTGAGAGCAAAACAACTTTCCTTGGCAGACTGGAGTGAAGGCTTGGACTTGCGAGTCGATGAAGGGGGGGTGTCAGACGGAGCCGATCGGCAGACCTTAGCGATGTGGCCCCTTCTGGAACACTTCCTACAGATGGCGTCTCTGAATCGACACTTGGCACGGGAATGGTTGCCTCCGCAGCCGGCACATTCCGGTTGGCCCTTGGACTTCTGTTGGAACTTCCTGTGCTCCCGCTTTGTCTGGTGCACGTCATCACCTTCACTGGAGGATGCCTCATCACTGCTGGCCTCTTCATGATGCACCGGAACTGGCTCCCTAGCAAGACGCTGGCTGCTGGACTTGCGGATCTCCTGGGCCACAGCCTCCTCAATGGCTTTCTGCAGCGTGAGGTCTGGCTTGGCGAGGAGACGCCGTTGCAGATGGATGTCCCGGACCCCGCAGACGATTCGATCCATCAGGGCATTGTCTAAGTCTCGGAACTCACAGTGCATTGCAGCCTGTCGCAGGGCGGTGGTGTAGTTGTTGATTGACTCCCCCTCTGCCTGGTTCCGGTGGTAGAACGCATGGCGGGCAGCAATCTTGGACGGCTTTGGTGCGTAGTGGTTGCGGAGCTTCTCTTGGATCGTGTCCCATGGTGTTGCCTGGACTGCTTCGGGCGCAACCAATGCTCGGGCCGTCTCAAACACCTCAGGCCCACAGAGGCTGAGGAATAGGCCCCGCTTACGATCCTTTGATACTGCTGTCAGCTCGTTGGCTTGGAGGTAGCAGTCGAACCGAGCGAGGTAGGAATCCCATGATTCAGAGGCTGGCGCAAACGGCGGTAGAGGCACAAGTGAAGCCATGATTCCGATGCCGGCGTGAAGGGCGATGGATGGAACACAGTGCTCTAGCCAGAACAGTCAGCTCTGAATTGGTTCTGTCCAGTGATTTCGCTCAGTGATTTCGCTCTGTGATTCAGCTCAGTGATTCAGCTCAGTTCAGAGGCTGGCCGCATCTGGCTGTGCTCTGATGTCCATCGATCCCACCTTCGTCGCCAGTGTTGAATAGTGGGTAGACATGACAGACGACCAGCGATTTCTCCAAATAGCTCTTTATTTCGTAAGCTGGAATAGAACTGACTGCAAACAGCTCAGCCGGCCTGCTTTTATAGGCAGCCGGCTGTCAACATTGTAACAACAACAGCCCAGAGTTCCCGCCTAAAATAACTGACGCGGACCTGAGGGAAAACTATCTACAGACCTGAGTGAAAACTATATACAGTATCCCCCTGCTGGCCCAGGGTGAAACTTCACTACATAACAGAGATCCTTTAGCTTTTCATACCACAAATGATCCCATAATGCAGTAAGGATGATATGCTGAATGTCCAGTATAAATCCACCTCTAATTCACTATTATTGCATCAGTAACATGTTACAGAATACACCCACGAAATAAACGCCAGTCTGGAGGGCCTCCGAGAAGACATAAAGAAGATTACTCTGTAAAAGCATTCATCAGTATAGAACTGCCTTGAACTGGCAGGGGGCACTGGAGGAGGGTGGGACTCTTCCTTTTTAAAAGAAAAAATATTTATGATTTTCAATTTTCTACATTTCAATAATTTTACAATCATTTTTACATTTCAAAACTCTACTTCCTTCCCCCCTTTTTCTGCGTTCCCTTAAATTTATTTTTTTATTTTCTGCATATTCCAAATTAACTTAACTTACTCATTTATTCGTCTACTTTAAATATATACGCTTATAAAACTCCAGGTTATGGCAATCATCCTGCCAATGTTCTGTTTACAATTTGTTTGCAAATATTCAATAAATCATTTCCACACTTTTATTAAAAAAAAGTTTGTTATCTTGATTTCTTATCTTTCTGGTAAGTTTCACCATTTCCGTGTATTCCATAAGTTTTTGTATCCATTCTTCTTTTGTCAGGACTTCTTCTTCTTTCCATTTTTTGGGCAGGTGACATTCTTGTCATGGATGGAGCTCCTCCTGCCCCCTTTTCTTGGCACCCTTCTGTCTCAAGAGACAATGGAAGAGTGCACCGTTAGGGGGAAAAAATTATTAAGGGCGCAAGCCTGGGCAGTGTGTTTGGAGGTCCTGGGTAGAGGTAGATTTAGAGGAGCACAAGTTGTTTGGCCACACTAGGCATCAAGCCAAGAAAGCGCTGCAGGGGCACCCCAACAATGACTTAGAATGGAAAGTGAGAGGCGGGGCGCACCAAACTTTGGCCTTGCACAGGGCACCACTGAAATCTGGAAGCCCAAAGTCTGCCCTGGGCTGCCCAGACAATAAGACACCCCCCCACACACACACACCTCTTGGCCTCGCTGATGTGGTCTAAATGAAAACAGAGCAATATGTTTGTCACCAACTTGGCTGCAGGAGTTGCCAGAAAGAGGTGTTCAAGGCGCCATCCAACTGCCTTAGGGACTCCGCTCTGGATTTGTGATGTGTTTACTCCTTTGCCTTTTCTCCTCCCAAAGATGTCCCGCAAGGCAGTGGGTTCAGGGTTTTCCTCGGGGTTTACTCCCAAAGCCTTTCTTACAA
The DNA here is from genome assembly GCF_964106915.1 of Podarcis gaigeae. NCBI lineage: Eukaryota > Metazoa > Chordata > Lepidosauria > Squamata > Lacertidae > Podarcis > Podarcis gaigeae. Next base: position 76,428,682 of record NC_139682.1, on the reverse strand, counting down.
ATGAGTATACAGTGGTACCTTGGTTCTCGAACTTAATCCATTCCAAGAGTCCATTTGACTCCCAAAACTGTTCAAAAACCAAGGCTTGGCTTCCGATCAGCTGCAGGCACTTCCTGCACTCAAGCGGAAGCCATGTTGGACATTCGGCTTCCGGAAAATGTTCACAAACCGGAGTACTTACTTCTGGGATTGCGGCTTTTGGGAGCCGATTTGTTTGACAACAAAGCCATTCGAGAACCAAGGCACCACTGTAGCAAGGCAGCAGAGATTTAAGGTCTGTGTTTTCCTTCTTCCCGATGGGCTACCTTCCCAGGTTGACAAGCCTCATCTGGCCCTCACTTCCCTCTACAGCACGTGCAGAAACCACCTTCTTGACCATTGGACTCATTTTGGGTCTTGTCCACTCAATCTGCCAGAGCCTGTCTTGCAGTATATACAGCTATATTAAAATTGCTGGTGCTTGGAGCTTCATTTGCATCTGTCACACAGGGCAGGGGTTTAGAACCTTTTCACTCCAGGATAGATATTTATAGATTGTGGCTAAGGAGATAGGTATTTGGCTTCTAACTTCAGATGTGGGAGCACATTGGAGCCAAAGTAAACAGGAATGTGTACATAGCCTAAGACAGCTCTTGTCTCCTTGTTTTCCTAATATATTTATTGCAAACAGTGAATCACCCTGTGCATTTTTAAAAATCTTCATTGTTAACCTTAATTGCCTTCCCATTGGGAAATATGCAGCTGTGAGTCATTTCAGTTTTCTTGCTATGGTGGCGGCCAAACCTTTTATCTTTTGTCAGATTGCTGGTTAATAGTTCAGAAATAACTTTCATCAAGCCCCACCCAGGCCAAGCACAGTTATGTCCCTTTAACAGTCATGGTAACTTTATCCTGGCAACTTGTAGTTTAGACACTTCCATTTCCCAACATCCTTAACAAATGACCGTTCCCGGGATTATCTCTTGATTGATTTGGGAAGAGACCTGCCCACTCTCACAGAGGAAGAAGCAACAACATTCTATGTTGCAGATATTAATATTGCGCAGTTTGAAGCGACTGGAAGCGTAAGAACTGACTCCTTTTGGAAGAAATTGTTGTCCAGGCCCATAAAAGTACTATTCAAACTTTTACTTGCAGAACTCTTCAAAAACAGAACATAAGCATTAAAGTTACATCCAAAAATATCCATACAATGTCTTGTGCTGCCCAGCACAGGCTCAGTATCTTAGAAAATATGAAATAATCCAAAGAGACTAATGAGCAAAGGTTTCTCTCTCTTTAATAGCATCCATTTCCTGTGAGAGCTTAACTTACATCAGGGTTTCCCAAACTTGGGTCTCCAACTTTTTTTTTTTTTTTGTACTACAATTCCCATCATCCCTGGCCACCGATGCTGATAGCTAGGGAAGATGGGAGTTGTAGTCCAAAACCAGCTTTACCTTTGTTTGTTGGTGAACACAGCAAAGCATTCTTCTCACTCATAATCTGTTGTGGTACAGTCAATAAAGCTACTACCTGCATTATGGTTCCTGAAATCAAGAATCCATGTTTGGGTACAACTGGACACCATTTTGAATCAAAATGGTGGACTGAAACTTTCAAAACTGCACTGATTTCTTTTGTTTCCTAGAATTCCCAAGAAGCACTGGGTACGTGTCTTATAATCTAGTCTAGTCAGTGCTTTTTTCAGGGGGGATGCAGGGGTACGCATACCCCTAAACATTTTGTGAATCCAAATTTAGCCTCATTGAAGGGCAGTATTTCAATATAAATGAGAGTACTCTTAAACATTTTTTTATAGAAAAAAAGCACTGAGTATAGTATATAGTATAGTATAGTATAGTATAGTATAGTATAGTATAGTATAGTATAGCATAGTACAGTGGTACCTCTGGTTAAGAACTTAATTCGTTCTGGAGGTCTGTTCTTAACCTGAAACTGTTCTTAACCTTAGGTACCACTTTAGCTAATGGGGCCTCCCGCTGCCACCATGCCACCAAATCACGATTTCTGTTCTCATCCTGAAGCAAAGTTCTTAAATCGAGGTACTATTTCTGGTCTAGAGGAGTCTGTAACCTGAAGCATCTGTAACCCGAGGTACCACTTTATACCAATATCTATAGCTATCTTCAAGTATTAAGAAGAGATCAGAACTTTGCACTCCCAACTTTTCCTGGAGCAGAGAATGGTTTTTGGGTCTGTACACCAGAATACACTCAGTCTGTTACAGGCAATTTATACACCTATGTGCCATATAATATTGGGCCTTCATTGGAAATGACATAGAGAGTCTTGTTGGTGGTGCCTAAAGTTCACTTCCTGTTTCACATGGCAATTCATCAGTTGATGTTGTGGTCCTGAAGTAGTAAATACGCATACACAAACACCCTAAGAAGATATATGTGGCTATTGTTGTTTGTTTGGACTGGGAAAAGGATGATTATGGAAGTTCAAGGAGTGTGGATGACCCTTCTTCTCCTACCCCCAAAATGCCCCACAAGCGTTGGAAGGTGGCTAGCTTAAAGAAAGTCCCTAAAACTCCCTTGGACTTTATGGAAGAGAAAGACGTGCGTAGCTTAAAATAACAGAGAAAACCCAATCTTCAGGGCCATCGCTTTCCTCCTGAGATGGAACCAGGTGCTCAGCATTGTCATAGGCAGGATACTGGATCATAAAGTGGTCTTGCTGACGAATGAAAATATATTCAGCCAGGGTTTCTCTCACCCCAAAGGCAACTAACACCAATCTGAGTGCACACTTTTATCCAGACTGCCAACTCTAGCCAAGTCAGCGCACCAATGTTCTTTTCAACTGCCCTTGGAGGAAATCTGCAGGGACAACAGGACGATGGGGGCTTCCTTCGAGGGATATTTACCTTTGCCATAGCAGCACATGGGTCAAAATAATGGTCAACATGAAAATGCAAAACAAAGAAGTCAAACGAAGTGAGGAAGGTCAGTGATCTGATGGTAAGAGGAAAGATAACAATGGAAATCTTGTGGATGTCAGTAATTCGGTTGGTAATTTATAGATACAGCATCTCCTCTTGTCTGTTTTGCTTGGACATCCTGCTTCTGTTCTATGTGTGCCCTGTGTGATAATTTGATTCTGAAAGCAACTCCGGTGAGAAGAATGCACGACACGGTGCAGAATTTGGGAAAGCAAAATGCCCCCCACAAATGTTTAGAAGTGATGGTGGGTGATGTTGAAATACGAAGTGAAATCTCCCATCCAATATATGCCTAAGGATTGGTCTAGAACAGGCTTCCTCAAACTCGGCCCTCCAGATGTTTTGAGACTACGATTCCCATCATCCCTGACCACTGGTCCTGCTAGCTAGGGATCATGGGAGTTGTAGGCCAAAAACATCTGGAGGGCTGAGGTTGAGGAAGCCTGGTCTGTAAGACAGCGTGGCTAAGAATCCTTAAATATTATTGCGTACCAACCCAATCTCCACAGCAGTACGAGATCCAGGGATCCAGGTGCTTGCCCTTTGAGAATGAGGCAAAGCGGAGACTGTGGTGTCTTTAGGATATATGGTTTATTTACGCATATATGCAACCTGAGCCTGTGATGTGGAGGGGTTCACGGCAATACACTCCAGTAAGGTCTCTTGCTTCTCCCATAGGCACAGCACGATTGGATCCAAAACAGAAATCAGCCATGCTCTCTGATTTCTTTCTGCGGCCTGTTGCAGTTTTTGTCAGCACATCGCTACCAACTGCTATCCTAAAAACGCTGGCCTTTTATCTCCTACTTCACTAGAGTACGTAGGAGCTTATACCCCTCTGCTATTCAGGACAAACTGCTTTGTTCTTTGCCCATCTTCCTGCCCATGTTAGGTTAATAACTCAGCCATCATCACTTTCTCCATGCATAATTTTACATGCTTCCATCATGTCTCCTCTGGCTCGCATTTTCTCTAAACTCAAAGGCCCCAAATGCTGCATTCATGGGGGAATGAAAGCCAGCCCAAACACAGCAGAGGACAGGAAAAGGATGTTTATGCTGGCGTTAACCCACCTCCCATGTGGTAGAAGCCTATGGCTACATTTCCTTACAAATTCCCATCATTTGGCGGGCAGCTAGCTAGTAATAACATGATATTTTGTCTTAGTCACATGATATGAAATATTTGGTCCCCTGGATAATCCAAACATCAGCTTTGACGTTTGCAAATCACCCCCCATCTTCATAGGCCTGCAGCCTTTGCTGTTCCAACTTATTAATGCTAAGAATGTTTCATTTGCAAGGGAAATTTATTTAGCCCTTTGAAAACCCTCTATGCCTTGGCAGACAGTAAGGGCCCATGTTCCTACCTGGCAGGAATATCTAAGAACTTGCAAATAATGTGGTAATAATAATAATAATAATGGTGATGATTTGATGGTCCAGCTAAATTCTGTGAAATGGAGGCTATGATTTTTGAGCAAGCAGCCAGAAAGAAAACCATATTACAATTTTAGACCAAAGAGCCGAGGTTTTAATCGAAATCATTTTGTCGAGAACACAGTGCCCCCGCAATTGGGCCTGTTCCAAAATACCTGCCGCAGAGATTTTAAAGAACATTTCTTTGTTCGCCTGTTTGTTTAAATATTTATAAATGGCACTTTCATAGAAAATATCACTAGGTGGTGTACAGCATAAAAACACACAATGCTGCAAGAATATCAAGAAAAACATCAGTAGCGTGCCAGTAAACCAGTTGATGAAAAGGTCGTAATTTGAAGCTTTAGCTACAATTTTTAAAAGACACGTAAGAGAAAGCAGGGATGTCTTCCAGCAGACTCCCAATGGCGTTCCAGAGAGTGTTCCAGAGGGCACATGGTGGTGGTGTTGGTGTTGTTGTTGAACTGTAGCTGTTTTTAGAATGTTTAACTATTTTAGAAGGCTTTTCGAGGTTTTTTTAAGTATGGGTGTGCTTGGTGCCTTGGGCTCCTTTGGAAGAAAGAGAAGGATATACAGTGGTGCCCCGCAAGACGAATGCCTCGCAAGACGGAAAACTCGGTAGACGAAAGAGTTTTCCGTTTTGGAGGTGCTTCGCAAAACGAATTTCCTATGGGCTTGCTTCGCAAGACGAAAATGTCTTGCGAGTTCCTGTGGGTTTTTTCCCCTTCCCCCCCTTTTTCTAAGCCGCTAAGCCGCTAAGCCGCTTATCCGATAAGCCGATAAGCCGCTAAAAGCCGCTAAACCGCTAATAGCGCTAATCCGATAAGCCGTCAATGGGCTTGCTTCGCAAGACGAAAAAACCGCTAGACGAAGAGAATCGCGGAACGGATTCTTTTCGTCTTGCGAGGCACCACTGTACTTTCAATACATAACAGCAACAACAACAACTGGTCCCTGGCGAAGGCCAGTCAAAACTCAGGGGCAGGGGGGACCACCCAAAGTGTCCCATCAGAAGAACTCAGTGATCAAGATGGACAACGTTTGATTGGAAGTGAAGGGCAGTGTGGTGTAATGGCTAGAGTGCTGCACCTTGGAGACCAAGGTTCAAATCCTCACTCGGCTGGGTGACCTTGGGCCAGTCACTCTCTCTCAGCCTAGCCCACCTCACAGGGTCGTTGTGAGAAGAAGAATGGAGGGGGCAAGAAGGGCAATCGCCACCCCGAGCTCTCTGCAGAAAAGGTGGGAAATAAATGCCATAATAAATGAATAAAAGCAAAATTCCCAAGTGCCTCTGCATAGAATTGCAGCCTTGGCAACTCAGTAATCTCTGCTGTTGACTCTCCCACTGTCCAACAGTTCTTCTTACAGGTACTTTTATCTGGAAAGTGTATTTTTAGGATAGGTTCCCTTTAGTGTGCATAGCAAAAGAGGCAGAAATGTGTTCGAGTATGAGCAGCTCGTAGCCTGATAAGAAATATACGCAGCCACAGACAAGTCAAGTGAACGGCGACATGAGCTGCTGAGATTGAGTTTCCCTTTCAAGAGGCTTGTTTGGCTGGGCATCAAAGACGGCAGTCCTTGTATTCAGATATACATATTTGAAGGAAAATGTTTTGCATGACTGTGTCACCCTCTATCAGAGCGCAGAGTGAGTGCTCTTTGGAGATAAAGAAGCAAGTTTTCTTTTTAAAATAATGTGATGTGCGTGTGAAATCTTGGCATACGCTGTCTGGCTGGGTGCTGGATGATGTTGAAGAATATTTCAATTGAGCGAAGTGACTCATTTGATCCCTTACCTATGAAAATTTCTCAATGTATCAATGTGCTCTCAAGACCCTAGTTTTCAGCCAAATTGTACTTTGAGAGACATAAGAGGGTTTTTATTTTATACAAATCAGATACACATCTAAGCTAGTGGTTAACTTCAGGCTGCTCTAGGCTGGTGTACTTCTGCAAGTGTATTCTGCAACATGTCATTGATGAAATTACAATGATACCTCGGGTTACATACGCTTCAGGTTACAGACTCTGCTAACCCAGAAATAGTGCTTCAGGTTAAGAACTTTGTTTCAGGATGAGAACAGAAATCGTGCACAGCAGCGGCGGGAGGCCCCATTAGCTAAAATGGTGCTTCAGGTTAAGAACAGTTTCAGGTTAAGTACGGACCTCCGGAATGAATTAAGTACTTAACCTGAGGTACCACTGTATAATGCTTTAGTGATAGATTTATGGAAGTTAAAGGGCTGATCTGGAACAGAAGAAATGGAGGTGAAGGCATCTAAACCAATTAAATGTTTTCCTCTCAAAGACTTCTTTTGCTTGAAACAACGCTTCTGCTAGCCAAGTTTATTTGAAAACAGGATGCGTACAGAAGGTCTGATTTTAGAGAGAGCATTGTTAACTAGATTCATGCCCATTTTCACATTTTAAATTTGGGATTTCCACAACGTGTATTTGGTGCCAACAACAACAACAGGGCATTTCCTTACTTTCCTTTTTTCTGGTTGTCATCTTTCTTGTTACAGCTCACTAGATTCATAGATAAGGTTTCGTTTCATCCACAGAAGAACCTCTGTTTCAAGGAAAGGTGAAAATCAGGACATGGCTGGGCTCCTCGATGGAGGACCCTCTCACTCGGGCCTTCCCCCCCCCCACCTCTTTGCCTTTTCACACACACACCCCACACACATGAGGGCCACAGTGTCAGGTGTGGAGAGTAATCCCCTCCCTTTGGTAACTTCACAGATAAGAATTAATGAGTGGTTGAAAGATTTCTAGTCCTTTTATTACAGCATCATGCTGCAGGCACAAATACACAGCTCTCCGCAAGGAGGGCAGTTGGCTACTCTAAACCCTCCTTCCGACTTCCACAGCATTTTGGGCACCAACGGGGAGTTCCTCCCTCCCTCTGACTCCTTTGCTCTTTGATACGTTCGGACCTCCGGTTCCATGGTTCCCCACACTCTCAAGTGATGTCTCAACTAGCTGCTCCCTCCCTTCTGATTCTCCTGTCATTATATTGTAACTGGGTAACTTCCCCTAAACTGTTCAGCTCCTGTCTCTCTCTCTGCTTCTGAATACGCTGTAGACAAGGGGGGGGGGGCTTTTCTCCCTTCAGTTCTCCATCAGAGAGAAGCTGGTCTGCCATAGAAAGCATTCCCCAGTCCTCGTCTTCAGACCATTCCCTGACATGCAGCAACTCCCACCCCCACCGTTTGTTTTGTGTGGACAGGCAGAGTCCCCCAAACCCTGGGCAACCCCCATGTGAAACAACAACTCAAGACAACATGCTATGGGATTAACATTGGCCACAACTTTATTATGTTTCAGTTGTGGGTAGACCTTGGCTCAGACACTGGCGTTTATCCCTCCCAGTCCCCCACCGGGGATCTGGGGAACATCAGGGTTATCCAGTGTGTGGGGGGGAGGCTAGCTCTGGAGAACATATGTTCAAGCAGAGACAGCCTGCCCCCATTCCACCGCTGTCACAGGGGAGAGCAATGACGACCTCTAGGCGTACGGCCAACGCCTCCCCTCAAACAACCCCTTTAATGGGGAACCCTGGTATCGCCGCTGTGAAGAGGAGGGGGCGTGGGTCACCACTGCACGCCCCCCCATTTAGGGAAGATAGACTAAAGGATTCCACCCAAGGCCTGATACCGCCAAAGTTGTGACATTTTGCCACAGAAAAAGCAAACCTGCCAATGCAGGAGAATTCCTTTCCGGCTCTTCAACAGCGACCTTGACGTAGCAGCGCCCACGTACCTGTGGAGAAAAGGTTAACCTGCAAAAGAAGTCTTAACTGAGGGTGGGAGAAGCTCTGGAGCCAACTGACGATTCCCAGGTAAGATCCTCCCCCAATTGTGTGGGCAGAGTGGTCCCTCCCCCTACCTGGCCTGATCACCTTGGCAACACCTCCCCAGGCGGGATTGGGCAATTGGCTGAGGTAGCCGGAGACCTCCAGGTATCCCACCTGGGGAAGGCGAAGCCAAGCCTGTGCTAATGGTGCCACATAGGGTCCAGGGGGCTGTGCACAACCACGCAAAGGGCGCCCCCCATTTAATGTGGGGAGCAGTCATTGTTTCAAGCTGAAGTTCCAGGTTGGGGGCGGGGGGACTCAGGAGGAGCCAAGCCTGACTTTGTGACATACTTCCGGAAGCCACTGTCACTCGGGCCATGTGACATGGAGGAGGAGGGGGCATGTGCAGGTGTAAGGCAAGAGTGTGGCACCCAAAAAACCCACGTTATTTGGTCCCACACTCTCGCACAAGTAAAAAGCAATACATTCCGGGATCCAACCAATCAGAAGCTGGGATGCCTTCTGTAATTCCGGGGTATCCCGGTCAAATTGGGATGGTTGGTGGGTATGTTCACCCTAATGGTCCATTATCCACTGCGAAGAGGTCAGCTGTATTTTGGTAAATCTATCAGTCTTTCTGTCTTTCTTGCCTTCTTGTTTCCACCTCCTTTACATTCCAATCTACATAGAAGGCAGGAATTTTCCTTTATTTCTGAGAGAGAGGAGGATTTATTAGTTTGAAGGCGGTTGCTCAATGCGTTGGGAAAGAGGAATTTTCACATTTTCCACCAGAAGGGCTGGTGGAGGGTTCAGCTTCAGCCGTTCCATGAAATGGGGCAAAATTCAGAGGGCGGCCAACTTTATGGCCAGTCTCTATACCTTCGCCATTAGGAGTGGATTCCTCTTCAGACATTAGCAGGTGACTGTGGTTATTCCCAAACTGCAAAACTTTTTTCACCTGCTGATTTGTAGATCAAGCTTGGGTTAATGAGCAGACCAATATGTTGTTTTCCTGGTCAGCTCACCTACAAACTAGGGATGAATATTGGAAACAAGGGTACGCAGAGAAAATGCAGAGTAAAGTTAAATGATTCAGATTTCTGCTCTGACTACCGAGGTGGAAAACGCTCATTTAGTTTCGGTTTCCTTCAGACAGCTTCATTTCCTGGTTCCATTCTGTTTCTGAATTTTGAAGTCATTCCATTGTTTCCACTCGGAGGGCCACCCAAGTCTAGATTAAAGTAATTTTCTTTTAAAGTCCCTTCCTGGAATTAGGAGCAACAGCAATAACAAAAATCCCTTTCAATTATTTGTCTATGGCAATCCCTGCTAGGCCACTAGAGGATAGAGAAATAAAATCACAGATTACTTTGGTAAAAGAGTGAAAGAGCTTTAGTTACCAGCCATTCTAAGGTAATTAAAGTCGATCTCTTGTGTTTCTACCCTTTATGAAATCTCTAGTTTATCTCTTTAAAATATAACCTGAGGCCAATTTCTACTGTGTATTAGGGGTATTATGGACTGTGGGTGGGGTGCAGGGGTACTGAGGAATGACAGTTTTGGTGTGGCATTTTTCTATATTTATTCGTTACAATTCTATTCCATCCTTTACATCAGAAACTCAGGTCAGCAAACATAACCTGTTCTTCTGCCCCATTTTGTGGGCTGAGAGATAGTGCTTAACCTAGGTGGGTTAGCGGGAACATCTACAATATTGCCAGGGCACTTTTCAAAATAGTGTGCAATGGTGTTCTCCATTACTGTTATGTATTGAAGTTCTCACCCTGGCCACCAGGGTTATCGTGTATATAGTTTTCACTCAGGTCCACATCAGTTACTTTAGGCGGAAAACCCTGAGTTGTTGTTGCTACAATGTTGACAGCCTATATAAGTCGGCTGAGCTGTTTGCTGTTCAGTTCTGTTTCAGCTTACAAATAAAGAGCTGCTTTGGAGAAATCGCTGCATCGTCTGCTATGTCTATCCACTATTTAACAATTACTGTCCCTTCAATGTGCATTTCCACAGACCTTTTATTCATTTATTTTAATTCCCTAGTCCTTTGAAAGAAACCGGGGCAGTGATCTACTGATATACAGAAAATATATGCTGCATGTTCACATATGAAGGCATCTTCGTCACTGTACAGCTTCCTATTTTGACTATTTTTAGTCATATAGGTTATATACATAGTGAGGAAGAGCAGAACAGCTATGCAAAGTCAATAGGTCTGCCCCAGGAGGGGGAAACCGAGCTCTGTGCACACATGTGCTCAGGAAGTGCTTGAGAGGTGCCCCTTTGTCACAAAACGGATTATAACCATTCCAGCGTCACAATGACAAAAAGTGGGGGACAGGGATGACATGGGAATGGTTTCTCTATAAGTAAAAGGTAAAGGACCCCTGGATGGTTAAGTCCAGTGGACTTCAACAATAGGGTGTGGCGCTCGTCTTGCTTTGCAGGCCTAGGGAGCTTGTGTTTGTCCACAGACAGCTTTCTGGGTCATGTGGCCAGCATGACTAAACTGCTTCTGGTGCAACAGGACACCGTAACAAGTGCCAGAGTGCACGGAAACACTGTTTACCTTCCCGCCGCAGTGGTACCTATTTATCTATTCATGCTGGTATGCTTTCAGATGGCTAGATTGGCAGAAGCTGGGACAAAGAGACAGGAGCTCACCCTGTCACGTGGATTCAAACTGCCGACCTTACAATCTGCAAGCTCAAGAGGCTCGGTGGTGTACAGCGCCCCAAAAGATGCAGAGAGAAAACACCCATGAAGCCAGTGTGCTTCATGACTAAATAGGGATTCGAACCCTGGTCTAATCCAGCCCGCTAGCCTTTGCACCACATTGTGTTAAGTTGTGGATGAACATATCAGATGACACAGTAATTCTTCAAACAGCTCTTGTTTATTCACAGGCCAGAACAGAACAGAACTGAAGGGTTCAGCCAGCCTGCTTATATAGAGCTCCACTAGAACGCAACAGTAACCACTTTCTGTAACTATCCAATCACTGAACGTCACTTTCAATCCCTTATTTGCATATGTGGACCTGAGTGAAAACTATCTACAGTATCCCCCTGCTGGCCCAGGGTGAGAACTTCAGTACATAACACATTGGCTCTTTTCTCAAATGCTTCAATGGTGAACAAAGTTTCGGAGCGAAACGGCTTGTCAAATTCCCTTCCAAGTGCATGACACGTTGATAGTGCTTAGCAATTATACAGAGCTTCTGTCACGCTCAAATTTGCAACGAACCAGAAAACAAAAGCATCCATCTTGTTTTCATGCTGCCTAAGTTTGCAAAAAAATAACTTTTTTTTCCACATAAGGAAAACTGTCACCCGCAGTGGCCTATCCTGTTTCACCGCCTGAGGCAAAACAGGAAGCTGCTGGACACCCTGCCAAACCCCTCACTTCTGAGGGCTCCTGCAAGATCTCTCTCGAACCTGGAAGCCACCACAACCACTTCTCCTCACTTCTCCAGTGACAACAGGATGGGTGGTTTGCCTGTAGAGGCGCCTCTTGGATTCTGCCGCCTGAGCCAGTTGCTTCAGTCTGCCTCATGGAGGGGCCGGTCCTGCTATCACCTGCTCATACTAGGGTGGGGAACTAAGCAAGATAATGGACCATGCAGAACTGGCAAAATTAACTGCAAAATTAAGATAATCTAATGATGAGTGTTTTATGAAAGAACGGGTGCCTTTTTCGTACTAAAAGAAATATAATAGTATGATGAACTCACTGAGCAACAGAAGTAATTAGATTATAGCATTGTGGGTTATGATTTAATAGATAGAAGGGAGTAACAACAACTGCCTGGAAAACAGGATGGGAAGTCGACGAAAATAAGAGAAAAAACATAATTGTATGTTGGATTGTATATGTTGAAAATGTTGAAACTTAATAAAATATAATTTTTTTAAAAAAAATATTTATTAAAGTTTCAAAAAAGTTACAAGAATAAAAAAAGAAAAAGAAGCAAAAAATACAAAATACAAAAAAGTAAAAACAATTAAAAACAAATCAACCTTTCCATGTCTTGACTTTCATTTACTTGTTTCCCTGACCTCCTCGCACCTCCCTTTTTTGTATTCTAGTTCAATTAGTTATTTCAACAAATCCTTTCCATTTTTACTTTTATCTTAATAATTTATCTTAATATATTATAACTTTACATTCTCACCTATTAACAATCCATCTTTAAATACTCCTTTATAACATTTACTGCTAAAACCACATAACTTCATTCTAACATTCCTTAATTTTACAATGTTTCTGTAGATAGTCTTTAAATTTCTTCCCATCTTCTTCTACTGACTCTTCTCCCAGGTCTCGGATTCTGCCAGTCATTTCCGCCAGTTCCATGTAGTCCATCACCTTCATCGGCCATTCTTCCCGGGTGGGTAGATCTTGTGTCTTCCAATACTTTCCGATGAGTATTCTTGCTGCTGCTTTTGCATACATAAAAAAAGTTCTATCCTTCTTTGACACCAATTGGCTGACCATGCCCAGGAGAAAGGCCTCTGGTTTCTTCAAGAATGTATATTTAAATACCTTTTTCATTTCATTATAGATCATCTCCCAGAAAGCCTTAATCCTTGGGCATGTCCACCAAAGGTGAAAGAATGTACCTTCAGTCTCTTTACATTTCCAACATTTATTATCAGGCAAATGATATATTTTTGCGAGCTTGACTGGTGTCATGTACCACCTGTATATCATTTTCATAATATTCTCTCTTAAGGCATTACATGCCGTAAACTTCATACCTGTGGTCCATAACTGTTCCCAGTCAGCCAGCATAATGTTGTGTCCCACATCTTGTGCCCATTTTATCATAGCAGATTTCACCATTTCATCCTGAGTGTTCCATTTCAACAGCAAGTTATACATTCTTGACAGAATCTTAGTTTTGGGATCTAACCGTTCTGTTTCCAATTTTGATTTTTCCACCTGGAAGCCAATTTTCTTGTCCATATTGTATGTCTCCATTATTTGATAATAATGAAGCCAATCTCGCACTTTGTCTTTTAGTTTTTCAAAGCTCTGCAATTTCAGTTTATCTCCCTCTTGCTCCAAAATTTCCCAACTTAATAAAATATATATATTAAAAAACCAATTTAAAAACTGAAGCTTAAAAACAAAGGCCAGAAACATTCCATGAATGTGGCCATGAATAATTTCAATAAATATCCCCTTAAAAATATCCCACAAGGTACAAGAGTCTTGCTGAGTCCTTGCTTGCACTTGTTTGTCGTCTACTGGTTCCCCAATTATATTTTATTAAGGGCCTTTGTTTTTAAGCTTCAGTTTTTAAATTGGTTTTTTTAAAATTGTATTTTGTCATGTAGGGTGCCTCATCAGGGCTAAGTCCTAAAAGTAATTAAATAAAGGAGTGACGAGGGGAGGAACACAAGGGTGGGGAACCTCAGGGCTAGGGACCAAATGTGACCCTCCAGACCTCTCTATCTGGCCCTTGGAAATCTCTCAAGCCCCACCTCGATTCCTCAGGCCACACACCTCACTGTTCCTACTTTGCCCTGTCCTTTGGTGTTTTTGCCTGGCTGCAATGTGCCCTTGAAGTCTTGCATGACCGGATGGATGAGAGAAGTCGGCGCAGAAGCTAGGCAAATGTAACAAAAGTAAAATTTGGTGCTCTGCCTCTGGCCCTGCCCAGCTCTGAAATGTGGCCCCTGGGAGGTTGCTCAGAAAGGACTGTGGCCCTCAGCCTGACAAAGATTGCCCACCCCTTTGCTAATGAGTACAGGTCAGGCCCTCAGCCTGACAGATCAAGGGACCATGAGCCAGTAAAGCAAATAAAAATGGGAACCTTAATATAGGAATTGTCACAACAGCCCTGTAAGGTTGGGCAGTGTTCTCATTCCCTCTTTGCAAGGGGTTTGGGGGGGATACTAGAACCAAGCGAGAAAGAAAGAGGCTCACTTAAAGTCCTGTATATGTTGTCACTTGAAGTCATTTAGGGTCATTTAACCCTTTTTCTTCACAATTTCCCCCCGGTAGAACAAGCCCTAAAATTCCTTCCTGTAGGCAGATGAAGATGATGGATTTTTCGGAACTGGCCAACCTGACTGGAAGAGTCCGCGATCAGAAAGAGGAGTAGTATCAGGAAGAATGGATGAAATTTAAAGACTATTTAGCTAACTATATTAAGATAACTTAATTGGGAAAGCTTGCAAATAATAGGCTAAGGATTCAAATATGTAAGGATAAGGTGTAAGATGTTTAAAGTTAAATTAGAAAGAATGAAAGATGTTAAGTGAACAAGTTAATTTTTTGAGAAAATCGATTTTGGAGAACTGTTAAAATGATATATAATGAAATTCAACCAAGGGGATTTGAGGAAATCACTTAATAATGTTACCAAGATTTAAACAGGATGTATGTATGTCTGTTTGTTTGTTTTGAAATTTTGAAAGTTAATAAAAAAATTGAAAAAAATAAATAAAATTCCTTCCTATTAGATTTTCATTTTTCTCCCGCACTTAAATTTATTTTCTCTTCTTTTCTCTCTCTCCCCCCCCCCTCCCTTCTGGACAGAGAGCCTTTTGCTTTCCTTTCATGCTGTTGTCGGGGGGGGGGGGGTTGTGAGAAACGAAATATAGCTCAGGAAGCAGTAGAGGGAGAAAAGCCCAGGGAGCGACTCCAAATCCACTCCTCGCTGAGGGGGATTTCACTTTTCACTCTTGCTTTATGGGGTTTCCCGGCATGGAAATTCCAACTTTGTCTTGCCCACCTCACCCCTTCCCCACAGCCCACCCCTCCTTCACTGTATATAAAAAAAGAAAGAGATGGAGTTTCTTCACACTGCTTTCCCTCTCGGAGCAAATACTTTCAAAAGCCTTGGCTTTCATTTCTGAAGGAGCAGCATCAAGGTTTTGAGACTGGTTTCCTTTTCCCTCTCGAAATCGGTTTTAAGACAAAAGGCAGCCAAATGTCAAGAGGAACTTTGTCAGCGTTGACGGCGCTTTTACTTACGGCTGTCCTAACTTGTGAGTTGTGTGTTTTGCTTTGGTATTTTTCAGGAGGTGGGAATTCTGTGCTTTTAGATATATACTAACACTGCTATCTGTTGAGTTTTGGCTTTGCCTACCCACCCTGCCTTTCACTTCAGAAAATAAACCAGCAGCTGTAGTTTGTTTAATGTGAGGCGTGTTTTTAAAAATTGCATGCTCAGTCTAGTAGTATGAGACACTTAAACTGTTACCGTATAAATGAATGGTTTCAGGAAAATAGCATCACTTCTGCAAGGAATAAATTTTAATGATAAATCTAAATTATTTAGGTGCAGAAGAGGGTCCTTAATAAAAGGGTAGTCCTAATCCTCATTTGAGAGTAAAACCTGCAGTGGTACTTACTTCTGAGTAGGGATGGATCAGTTCATTTCGGTTATCTCTATTTATCATTTTTCCAGTTATCCACATTTTGCACTTTAGTGTAAATTTCTGTTTTAACTAGGGTAACATATGCTTTGTTGGAAGCAGTTAAGTTCTTTTCACCGATATATTAATTATTATGCACACTTTCCCACAAAATATGCAATTTTTTGTTCGGTGAACTGTATTGCAAAATTCAAGTAAGTGTGAATTTTGAAGGAGAGCTGCATGCATTTTTGTTTTGGAAAGCGTGAATTTGCTTCAGCTTTAAATGTGAACGGAACAAAATTTCTCCTCCATCCCTGCTCCTGAGAATTAGTGACTGCATGCATAAGATTGTGCTGACAGTCTGATCCTGCCTGTGTTTACTCATAAATAGCATAAATTATTTCCCCTGAATTCAGTAAGACTTACTTGAAGTAGGTAGCCATGTCTGTTAAAAATGTCTACTCAGAGGTAAGTCCTAGTGAACTGAATTAAGAATGTCTACTCAGAAGTAAGTCCTATTGAACTGAATTAAGAATGTCTACTCAGTAGTAAGTCCTATTGAATTGAATTAAGAATGTCTACTCAGAAGTAAGTCCTATTGAAAGTGGGGTTAGGATTGCAGCCTAAATCTTGCTGAGTTCAATGGGGCATATTCCCAGACAGGTAATTTTACACTGGAATTCCTGCCCAAGTACTTATGTACAGATCATGCAATTTTAGAAATGCTGTTACAGTTGTATGCAAAATCAATTTGTGTATTAAACAGGTCAAGTGAATGAATTAAACAAGGCCTTTGGGGCAATAATTCACCTGCCGTCAGCTGTTCAAATCAGTTGGTGACAGATTTTAGGTTTCCAGCAAGCATAAATTTGTATAGGTTTATAAACTGTCACAACTGTAGATTTAACCCCAGACATCTGAAACTCAGTACAGTATTTGCTTAGACAGTTGTGTGTCCTTGCTTGGCACAATGTGCCATCGAATTCAATGGGGTGTGGACTGGAGACAACTTGTTGAGAATAGACAATCTGATGGATTTAGACATTGCCTATATGGTGGGGAATGCCATTAGCGGAAAATATAAAGCCTAACTGAATTAAAGAGATTGACCCTGTTTCTTTCCCTCTTCTTTCAGCTAAAGCTTTTGAGGTGGAGGACATTGTGCCCGGCCACCAAGTTGCCGCACAGATCGGTGAAGACCTGGAGCTATGGTGCAACACAACTGGCTGTGATCGCCCCACTTTTTACTGGAGGACTCAGCTTGACTTCCCGTTAGGTGCAAATGTGAGCCAACGGGGAAGCAACTCAGTCTTAACGATGAAGGTTGGCTTTGAAAACGAGCACGAATATCTCTGCAACACTAGATGCGGGGAGGTCAGGAAACAACAGAGGGTGCAAATTGACATTTACTGTAAGTAGTATTCCTGCACAACCCTCTGAAACAATCACGTTTCAACCTACTAATAATTATAACCCTTGGCGCCGGTTTGTTTTCTCTGTTTTAGTTGCACCTTACTTTTTCCACTGTATAGATCCAGGATTTTATGTGTTCATTGTTCCACGTGTGTCTCATTTGATCTGTGCTCATTTCTGAATTTGTTTGTTTTGCTCAAGACAGCCCAGATTACAGAGAGAGGTTGCATACCAGTTTATACAGTGTGAATAAATTGAGTACCGTATTTTTCGCTCTATAACACGCACCCGACCATAACATGCACGTAGTTTTTAGAGGAGGAAAATCCGTAGGCATGCCACCCGTAGGCATTCCCTCCATAACACGCATAGACATTTCCCCTTACTTTCTAGGAGGAAAAAAGTGAGTGTTATGGTGCAAAAAATACGGTAGCATTCTCCTGGGGCAAGGGGCCTGCACCCCCTCCTCAAAAAAGTTCAGTTAAGCAATTTTGGACCCACCGCTGTATATGAAGTCGCTCTTAGAAGCATGAAGTGTCTTTTATTAGTTTTGGCTGATCTACGACCTGCAGCCCTATCTGGACACAAAGAGCCTTGCTACCATTATAGCTGAGCTGGTTAGAGTGTGGTGCTGATAACGGCAAGGTTACAGGTTCAAACCCCATATGGGACAGCTGCATGTTCCTGCATTGCAGGGGGTTGGACTAGATGATGCTCAGGATCCCTTCTACAGTTCTATAATCCTTGCTCTAATAACCTCCCACTTCCAACACTGCAGTGATTTATATGTGAGGTTGCCCATTAGATGGCCCTGAGTTCTAGTATTGTGTGAGAGGAAGAAAAAGCTTCCCATTACCTGCTTTAACATACTGAATAGGTTGTGTTGAACAAAATCTCCATGGAAATCCACCTGCTTAAGCCTCGCTGAAGTGAGCAGGAGGTGAACAGAGCACAGTCAAGCTCTTGAAGGGTTTACAATTGAATATTGTCAGTGAGGGGGGACGATTCCCCAGTACAATGGTACCTTGGTACTCAAATGGCTTGGCTCCTGAACATCTCAGCTCCCGAAGGCCAAAAACTGAAGACGTAAGTGTTCCAGTTTGCGAACTTTTTCGGAAGCCGAACGTCCTGCAGCCAATCAGAAGCCACCCCTTTGTTTTCGAATGGTTTCAGGTGTTGAACAGACTCCCGGAACAGATTAAGTTCAAGAACCAAGGTCCCACTGTACAGATGGAGCCATTATAATTTAAAACACATGGTAGAAATTTTCCGTGTTGCTTTCTAAATACACGGAAGCAAGTGGGTCCTTCATATTTAGATGCAGCTGAATGAGTACTTGTTCAACAAACATGCAGAATTTGGAAAGTTCTTTGGGTCAGGGAAGAATTCGCATATGAAAAACCCCTCACTGCTGCTTCAGTTTTCCTTCAGCCGTGATAGGTCTTGAGAAGCAGAAACCTGAATCTAGGGTGTGTGCACAACATGCAGACATTCCACTTTGAGTCTCTCTTGAGTAACCTTTTCTCCTTCTGTGTCCTCTTTCTAGCATTCCCCAGTGATCCAGTTATAGAGATCAGCCAGCCGCTTATTCTGGGGGAACCAGCCACTATCACCTGCCGTGTTCCTAAAGTGTATCCCGCTGACCGGCTGGAGATCTACTTGGAGATCGAAGGGGAGGTTCGTCGGATGACAGAGTTTTCCCGAGAACCCCTTATCAAATCTGTCGAGACGAAAAGTGCGAGCATGACGTTTACTCCCAGTGAAGAAGATAATGGGAAAGAAATCACATGCAGAGCCGAACTGCCAATTGATGAGATGGAGTTTGAGCCCAAGGCGAGGAAAACAACACAAATACTGCATGTTAACTGTAAGTAAATTGAGACAATTGGTATTCAGGGATACATTATATATACAGGAGAGAATCAAGACCTAGTGTGCAGCACTGATTAATTATCCCATTATCATCATCACCATCATCAGTGTGGATGTGACTTAGTTTTCATTTTTACACACTGTAAAGGTAAAGGTACCCCTGACCATTAGGTCCAGTCACAGATGACTCTGGGGTTGCACACTCATCTCGCTCTATAGACTGAGGGAGCCGGCGTTTGTCTGCAGACAGCTTTCGGGTTATGTGGCCAGCATGACTAAGCCGCTTCTGGCAAACCAGAGCAGAGCACGGAAACGCCGTTTACCTTCCCGCCAGAGTGGTACCTATTTATCTACTTGCACTTTGACGTGCTTTCGAACTGCTAGGTGGGCAGGAGCAGGGACCGAGCAATGGGAGCTCACCCCATTGCGGGGATTCAAACCGCCAACCTTCTGATCGGCAAGCCCTAGGGTTATAAACACTTCGGGTTACAGACTCCGCTAACCCAGAAGTAGTTAAGAATTTTACCTCAGGATGAGAACGGAAATCGTGTGTCAGCAGCAGAGCAACAGAGGGAGGCCCCATTAGCTAAAGTGGTAACTCAGGTTAAGAATGGTTTCAGGTTAAGAACAGACCTCCAGAACGAATGAAGTTCGTAAGCAGAGGTATGACTGTAATAATAAATCTATCCCATTTTGGCTCTTGATTTGGCCATTGTTTAATGTAAACCACTTGCTGGTTTTTACTACAATTAAGCGATGAGTACATCTTGATAAGTAAAGAAAATAATAAACCATATGGAAGCAATAATACATACGGATCAATTTGTTTTGAGAGACACTAATGCTTTGTGACATACGAAATAGATCTTTTGGCACTGGCTGCAAAAGGAAAATTAAAACTGGAAAGAGTTAGATGATATTGCTATGATCTATTTTGGAGATGCAGATGTTTAATCTGAGTTTTCTTTCCTTTATATTATTGGTGTTGGTTGTATTGTTGCTATGTTTGTATTTTGTACACTATAATGTGATGGTCAGAGCTTTTGGCTAGCACAATGAACTTACTGAACTGAATGAAAACATTTAACAGCATACACTAATGACAAGTTTGCAACATGGTTGTTTCTCCTTTCGTAGATGCCCCCAGACTTCCAGACTTCTCCATCCTTCCTGCTGGGTCAGTTAAGGAAGGAGAAAGTGTTACTTTGCAGTGCTTTGCAAAGGGCAACCCTGCTGCCAAGGTCACCATAAGGAGGAAATCAGCCAATGAAGAAGCAGTCCTTGATAGCAAGGATGGAGTCGTCCACATCCCTAGAGCGACTCCTGATGATGCAGGAGACTACGAGTGTGAAGCAGAGAATGAGTTTGGGAAAGCCAAAAGGGCAGAAACACTAAGTGTGGAATGTAAGTTTGAATAAATAAGCAATACTTAGCATCTATTTTATTTATTTGTTATTTACTCAATGAATTTATATGCTGCCTTTCTGCTCAGGAACCCAAACTGAGTTTTAGAGCTCTCCAGTTTTGCAATTCGCCCATTGACTCCCTGGCAGATAAAAATAAAATCACAAACGAACACAAACAGCCCTCTCCCCAAGTCCTCTCTTCCTTCTTACAGGGCAGATGGTGTCTGTTGGCCCTGGAAGAGGGTGGACTTTGTATCTCTGCCTGCCCTGCTCTCTGCCTTCTCACAGGGCAGAATGGTGTCAGTATTACATTTCCGAGTGCCCTTGCCCTGTAAGACAGGTCAAGACTGACCAAGCGCCCCTCTTCTTGCCTTCAGATGTGTTTAGCAGAAGACCTTCGTGTTCTGGAAAGCACTGATATTAGCATAAGCTCTTCATGAAAGCTTTTGCTTTGAAGAGTGTGGTATAAATAACTGAAATAGATAAATGAAAAAACAAATCTCCATATTCCAGCTGTGGGGCTAAGGTTGTGAGGTTTGTCTTAAGACCACCCAGGGTATCTGCAGAACACATCTCGCATCTTTAGTCAAGGCTTGGATAAAATGCATCTCTTTGGCATTTTGTTTTCTAGATGGACCAAGGAATACAAGGATTGTCGCTGTGCCTTCTAACACAGTGAAGGAAGGAGACACCGTAACTCTGACTTGTTCCACCTATGGGAGTCCCACCCCAAAGATTTTCTGGAAAAAGCAGCTTTTGGGCGGAGGCTCTCGGCTCGTTTTGGAAGGTGCTACTTTAACCATAAAAGCCGTACAGGCAGAAGCTATGGGACTTTATGAGTGTGAAGCAGCTAACGTGGCTGGGAAAGAAAGCAGAACTGTGGAAATAATTGTTCAAGGTAAATAAAGGTTTACAGCCAAACAAGTTCAGCTTTGATTTCTAGGGCCAGATAGTGTGCTCTTCGCTTTTGGTTAAGGGCAGAGGTGAAATTAACTTGCCCGCTAAATCCTTCTCTTCAGTTTTTAGTGCTGGAATACTCCCCAGCTCTGAATGCTCAAATGTTTGCCAAATATTTGAAAAGTTGAGATATGTATGTGATTCTTGATTTGACAGTATTTGCACAGTGTAACTCAACCTTTTTATCTGGATTGATTCTGAATGCCACTAAATATATCCCCCTTTTTCTCCAGTCTTGTCACCCTCTACTCCAGAAATGTCACATTCTACTCCAGAATTGTCACCAACTGCTTCAGAATT
Organism: Podarcis gaigeae; assembly: GCF_964106915.1. Classification (NCBI taxonomy): domain Eukaryota; kingdom Metazoa; phylum Chordata; class Lepidosauria; order Squamata; family Lacertidae; genus Podarcis; species Podarcis gaigeae. Next base: position 76,407,161 of record NC_139682.1, on the reverse strand, counting down.
GTCACCCTCCACTCCAGCATTAACAGATCAAACTGAAACTGTTACTGAGGTGGAAGATTTCGCCATTAAGAGCACAACCTATAATACTCAACATCAAGTGACTGACAGCAAAGAGGACGATCCGGAAAAGGAAACTTCCCTCACCACAAATGGAAGAATCTTTACAACGTATACAGCATCCAGAAACAATACGATCACGTACGCAGTGAAAGTTGATGATGTTGGAAACAGTACAGAAGAGGACAAAATAGTCAAAGGTAAGTAATTCACTGCCCCTCCCCAACTATTGTATCCTCACACCAGAGATATGGCAATCATGGGAATTGTAGTCAATCAATACCTGAGTTAGCCAGAGAGCTAACTACAGTCATACCTCGGGTTGAAGTAGCTGCGGGATGAATATTTTTGGGTTGCGCTCCATGGTGACCCAGAAGTAACGGAGCGTGTTACTTCTGGGTTTCACCGCTTGCGCATGCGCAGACGCTCAAAATGACGTCACACGCATGCGCGGAAGCGGCGAAACGTGATCCGCACATGTGCAAGTTGCGTGTTACGTTCGCTTCAGGATGTGAATGGGGCTCCGGAACGGATCCCGTTCGCATCCAAAAGTACCACTGTACTTAGTTGCAGTATAAGCTCTAGGTGGTTTACAAGAAATATTAGGATCCTCAATAAAAATAGATTAAAACTAATAATAAAAATAAAAATAAAGCGTGATACCCGAACAACATCCAAGTGTCGGGATGTGCTTGTCTGAACAAAAAATGTTTTGAAGACATGCCGAAAAGAGTACAGCAAAATTGACAAAGAAGTTAAACCATGGGAAATAATTTAAGGGAGGAAAAACAGAAATACCATGTCTTCGGCAACAGTTTGGGTGTTTTATTATGTCTCTTTACTCAAGAAGATCTAGCAGTGGAAGAAACTGTCCATTTTGGTTCTCTCCGTTTCTCCAGTTTTCAGTCTTAAATTCAGTTCTCCACATTTTGCAGCAATTTGTGTGTTTGTGTTTTTTAAAAGAAATCCACAAGAAAATTCATCACCATTTTTGCATGAATTTCTCTTAGCAAACACTTTTTTGCTTGCACTTTTAATGTGCACATTTTTGCAAGCAATTTGCATTTTTGTATGTTATTTTTACTAATACCTTCATTTCTATGCACACGTTTGACCTAGCCTATCCATTTTTGTCAATATTATTTACATCACAATATTCGGATAGGTGTGGATTTTGAAGGATTCATATTGAACATATTGTTTCAGAAAGTGCAAATTTTGTGGATTTGACTTATAAAGGTGTACCAAATTGAATTTTTCCTCCATCCCTAACAATGATGCAAACAATTGAGTTGGAGGAGGGAGCAAGAGTGATGTTAAATTCAGAAGGGAAGGGAATTATTTTGTTAGGACAGAGCTAACCAACATGGAACACTTTGCATGATGTTGGACTACAACTCCCATCAGCCAAAGCAAGCGTGACTAAAGGTCAGGGATGATGGGAGTTGTAGTCCAACATCATCTGTAGGGCAGTACATTGGCTATTCTGTGTGAAGATGTATTGTCTTTAAGGTAGCACTACTGATATAATAACTCAACTTCACTCAACTTCTTTATCTTCCCCCCAATTTCTGCAGAGAGAATAGAAGAGCCAGATTACGTGACTCCTGTGATCATTGCTGTTTCTTCATTAGCAACGGCGGCTGGGCCCATGGCAGCCCTATTGATTTACATTTTTCGAAAGGCGAAAATCAACAGATCCTACAGCCTGGTGAACTCCCTGAAACCAAAAGTATAAACAGAGCAAGAGCAACCACATGTTTTCTGCAAGATTAACAGGCGGATAATGTCGTGCATTGCTTTGATGAACTTCCTCATCATAACTCAATGTGATAAACCAAAAATACGCACTTTCGTGAGAATCACCGTGGTGTAGTTGTTAAGTGTGTTGGGCTAGGACTGGGGAGACCCAGGTTTGTCCCTACGCAGCCGTTAATCTCGCTGGGCTCCCTGGGGTCAGTCATTCTCTCAAGCTAACCTACCTCAGAGGGTTGTTGTAGTGAGAAAATGGGGATAGGGCTATGGGTGCTGTCCTGAGATTCTCAGTGGAAGGACAAGGTAACTGAAGAAGTGTGCATGCACACGAAAGCTTATACCAAGAACAAACTTAGTCGGTCTCTAAGGTGCCACCGGACAATTATTATTATTTTTAATATATATTTTGACTGTGTCAGACCAACACGGCTACCTACCTGAAGGTTTTAAAATGTGATATATACAGCTTCACATCTTTTGGTAGCTAAGTTAAGGGATCTGTGGACAATGGCAGACTGTGGGGTTTCAAATTTCAGCACCATAATTTCATTCTACACCATAGTTGTGGTGCCCCCAAAGCTCTGCACCCAGTGGAACTGAACCACTCAGGCACCCCTAAATCCACCTCTGTCTGTGGGGCAGATGTTACCTATTAATAAAAGGTCAATCACTTGCTTTCGAACTGCCTTCACAGAAGGAAATCCTGGAAGCATTAGACCATCCTTAGAAATAGCGTATATTTTATAAAGTCACAGATCTGAGGGGGAAATGCCCAAACTTGCTATGCCCCTATTAGTTCTGTGCTCGAGCATTTCCTTCCACATATAGCGGAATATTTGCTGGATGGTTCAGAAAGCAACATTGGTGAGTTTGTATTATTACAGAGTGTGGGGTTCCCCGCCCCTCTAATCCAACTGAAGTTAGGGATTTTAAAGACCCACTGATTTCAGTGGAAGTTATTTTAAAAGACACGCTTAATCTTTCCATTGAAATCAACTCTACTTCTTACAGTTGGGCAGATCCACACCACACATTTGAACTAACGTGACATCGTGTCTGTATACATACCCAATCCTTTCTGTCATTTTCAGCAATGCAATCTGGTAGTTTCATGAACCTACAGCAGTGTAAAGTGAAGTTCTATGAGAAAGACTAGGTGGAACTCTTAACATGTTCCTCAGCACCCCTGCCAGACTACAGTTCCCAGGAATCTGGAGGGGGGTGGGCTGCAACAGTTAAGCTTGTTTAAAACTGTCACAACATTGTAGTGTGTAGGCAATGTTCTGTGATATCATTCTCTATGACTGAATAAAACTAAGGCTGCGATCCTATGCACACTTCATAGGGCATATTTATCTGAATAAATATGCTTATGATCACATGGCAGAACGTCCTCCACTCATATTAAGTGGAGTTCAAAACTTGTGTTGTCTCCCTAAATTATAACCACAAAACAACAAAACTGACTTTTAATGTCTACTTTGAAGAACGCTCTCAACTGTAATTTTACAAAAATTAGCTTGTACAATAACGCTCATGAAATTCATTTCCAGTGGAGTGATATGTCCTTCTGAAAAGATTTTCAGCACCCTCACCTGAAATTTCATGTTCTTGGTACTTTTACGTCTTGCACAGCATTATTTAAATCTGTTTGTAGTAACAAAGTCTTTTTATCCTGTGAATAGAATATTCGTGTTTACATTACCTCCGCTCCCATTTGTAAAATGTTGTTCTGCTAAACAGCAACGTAGCCGAAGTTCTGTAGCTAGTTGATGTGTTATTATTACCTTTGTAAATAAATGTCCTTTTCCTTGCTTTGTGAGGGTTGCTGTTTTCTTTTTGCCCTTGCGAGATTTCGTAGAATTGTTTAGTTGTTTGCTGTGAACCGGAGACAGGGAACCTGTAGTCTTCCAGATATTGTTGGACTCCAATTCCCATCAGCCCCAGCAAGCATGGCCAATGCCCAGGGAGGATGGAAGTTGTAGTTCAGTAACATCTGTGGAGCCCAAGGTGCCCCAGCTCTGCTGTAAACCTTGGTTTGCTTAACTACACCTGCCTTCAGCACTGCAGCTCCCTCAGTCAATGGAAATTAGCTAGTAGGACTAGGAACTAATGGATGTTGATGTTGCCCCACAAGGTGTCTGTCTACTTTAGCAGCGGCAGTTGTGCTAATGTAATTGACAGTATGAGCCTAGGGTGTGAAGGACGGACTGTCTGAAAAGAACATCGGAGGGTGGTGGATGAGAAATTTCACAGCAGGCCTTTCAGACCCCCAACATGTAACCAATAGTCACCAAGGCGTCTGCAGGATTTTTTCCAGGTTGAGGGCAAAATACATACCGTACATACAAAACTAGTGGTTGAGAACAGACTACCATTTCTGGTAAATTCCAAGCTAGGTAGACCTGGCCTCTGAGAAACTTCTATACCATCTCTACTCTGTTGTTTCACGATGAGTAGACCTGACATGTGTGATTGTATCTTGCCAATGAAACTTTTAATCTCACTTCTGGCTCCCATCAACCCGCTCTGGCCCTTGATTAATTGCACCGCTGATGCAATCAACTTCAACTTGCATTTCCCCAAATGGCAAGAGCAGCAGGAGAAGGGATTGCTACACTGCTAAGTGGTCATAAACTCTGCATCCCACCCCACTCCCAGTAAAATGGATGTAACAATATTGGGCTACTTTGCAGAGCGGCCATAACCCACACTCTCTCGATACAACCCCCATTCCTGATTATATCCCACTTTTTCTTCCCAAGGAAATAACCAACTTGATGTCCCCATTTTCACTTTTATTTTTACAATGATGAGAGCTCTTTCTCTCTCTGCCTGGGATGTTCCTATGGCCTTTGGGGAGTGCTTCTGAATATTCTCCTATGACATATTGGCATTGGCAGGGAATTGTTTTTTAACGTTAACAAATTAAATATTAAAGTTTACAATATTTAATATATTTTGAGTAAGACCCAAGTAAGAAGACCACTTTCTGCTTTGGAGAAGAAACAGTATTTCCATATGAGCCTTTTGCTCTTATCATTTTTGGCCAGTGACTACAGGGTTGGAATGTCTTACAGCAATTGTGTGATTTTTGGGCTTATGACTGCTAGTCTCAGTACATTAGCCAGGTCAACAGCAACCATTCCGCAGATTAGGAATCCTTAATCCAACTTCCCTCTTCCCCAGTAAGCACATAACCTCTTCTAGGAAAGCTTCTCTTCTGCCAAGATTCCAGCATTGATTCTCAGCAGCTTTTGACATATCCCTTCATGCAAACATTTGATAGTTTGTTTAGAAAGAGAGGAATGCAACCACTTTTTGAAAATGGTTTGCTGTTTCTGCTCTACGGACGCCATGTCACGTACACAGAAAGAGCTGGCAAGGGCTCCTCCAGATGGGTCTAATTTTATACATTCAATTTGAAGTTAGATTGGTGTTAAATTGCCCTTATTATTTCAATCAATGCAACAAGGATCCTCACAAATGTCTTAAGGCAGTGGTGTCTTAAGGAATATGGCAGGGAAGGAAGGAACATGGAAGTTTACTGTATTTCAGCTTTTGTCCAAAGGCTACCCTAAAACCACGTGGTAGGATGCATAAGACTGACCTTTCTACTACACACTGTTTCAGACTAAAGATGTGAGTGGCGCTGTGGTCTAAACCACGGAGCCTCTTGGGCTTGCCGATCAGAAGTTCAATGGTTCGAATCCCCGCAACAGTGTGAGTTCCCGTTGTTCTGTCCCAGCTCCTGCCAACCTAGCAGTTTGAAAGCACGCCAGTGCAAGTAGATAAATAGGTACCACAGTGGCGGGAAAGTAAACGGTGTTTCTGTGCTTTGTGGTTTCCGTCCCAGTGTTCCGTTGTGGCCACATGACCCAGAAAACTGTCTGTGGACAAACACCAGCTCCCTTGGCCTGAAAGCGAGATGAGCGCCTCAACCCCAAAGTCACCTTTAACTGGACTTAACTGTCCAAGGGTCCTTTACCTTTTTACCTACCTTTTGATTCAGACTTATGGTGTGTGGCTGGGTGGGTGACTGTGTGTATTGTGCAACATGTCACTAGTGATGGATTTATAGCGGACCACCCATATGGACCATGCACACATCATTCTTTGTCTTTAAACTGGACAGCCCTTCAAAAAGATTATGGTCCTCTGTAAAGTTGGACATCTTACCATTGTTTTCTGATCTGCCTTTGCCCCCCTGCAAAGTTCCTTTGCCTTCCTGAAGGCGCTGGTCCCCCAAGTGAAGGAAACCAGAAGGTGGAAATTTGCGCAACATTTCAACACTGGGATGATGGGCTGGATTTTCTAGATAGCATGTCGAACAGAGAGAATGCAGTACAAGGAAATCTGTTCTGCATCTCTGCATGCTGTCAGTAGGAAGAGAAGCCAAGGGGGCAAAAACTGGCAGTTCTCCTATCAAGTGAAGTTCTCTACTGAATGTTTAAAATATATGATGAGAAATTGCCCAGTGGTACCATGCACTAGAAATTCATGATGCTTTTCATAATTTATAATGAAAGAGTAATTTAGAATGCTATTTAAGCCATTGCCAAGCATTTAATACCCTCCAATATTTCTCTGATGAAAATAGGGACGTTCTATTCCATAATATATAATTCTAATAATTTTATTATTTATACCCCGCCCATCTGACTGGGTTACCCCAGCTACTCTGAGCGGTTTCCAACATATATAAAAAAAAACCCATAATAAAATATTAAATGTTAAGAAACTTCCCTATATAGGACTGCCTTCAGATGTCTTCTAAAGGTTGTATAGTTACTTTTATCTCCTTGGTTCGGGGGTTACATAACTCCATACCTTCCAACATTTCTCTGATCAAAATAGGGACATCCTAAGGAAAAGCAGGTCATTCCGAGATCAAATCAGAAACTGGGACAGCTTCTGTAAATCCAGGACTGTCCCTGAAAAATAAGGACACTTGGAGGGTCTGGCATTTTATAATATTTGCATGGAAAATGCCAGCAGTTCTGAACTGCAGCAACATGAATTGTCAGGAAACACAACAGCAATTCTTTCTTTACATTATAACTGTCAGAGCTCTAGCAAGGCTCTACTTCTGTGTTTTCCTCCGCCACAAAGGCTTGGCTCTGAGCAAATCCCAGTTCCATAAGACATAAGAAGCTGCCTAATTGGTCCATCAATAAGAAGTCAACCCATTGGTCCATCTAGAGCAGAGGTCAGCAAACTTTTTCAGCAGGGAGCTGGTCCACTGTCCCTCAGACCTTGTGAGGGGCCAAATTATATTTTTTGGGGGGAAGTGAACGAATTCCTATGCCCCACAAATAACCCAGAGATGCATTTTAAAAAGAAGCACACATTCTACTCATGTAAAAACACCGGGCATGCCCCACAAATAACCCAGAGACGCATTTTAAATAAAAGGGCACATTCTACTCATGTAAAAACATCCACGGGCTGGATTTAGAAGGCGATTGGGCTGGATCCGGCCCCCGGACCTTAGTTTGCCTACCCATGATCTAGAGCACAGTTGACATCTGTACAACAACTGGCAGCAACTTACCAGGATTTAAGGTCCCCCAAGAGACGAAGGGAAAGGGACGCGGGTGGTGCTGTGGGTTAAACCACAGAGCCTAGGACTTACCGATCAGAAGGTCACCGTTCGAATCCCTGCGACGGGGTGAGCTCCTGTTGCTCGGTCCCTGCTCCTGCCAACCTAGCAGTTCAAAAGCACGTCAAAGTGCAAGTAGATAACTAGGTACCACTCTGGCGGGGAGGGAAACGGTGTTTCCGTGTGCTTCTCTGGTTTGACAGGAGCGGCTTAGTCATGCTGGCCACATGACCCAGAAGCTGTACGCCAGCTCCCTCGGCCAATAAAGCGAGATGAGCGCCACAACCCCAGAGTCAGTCACAACTGGACCTAATGGTCAGGGGTCCCTTTACCTTTACCTAAGAGACAAAGGGTGGTTTACAATACGAAAACACAAAAATACATACCGTAGCAACAAACGAAAACAATAACCCCCTCCACAGCATTATTATCCCCAGGTGAAGGCCTTTACAGATGTTTAGATTATCACTAACTTGAAATTACAGCCCAGAAGCCTTCACCTGCCTCAGCTGCAACAAAACATGTCTCTCCCTTATCAGTCTCTACAGCCACAGAAGGCGCTGCAACCTTCCAATGGTTTGACTTCACACCCAAAGGCACACTCCTCTATTGTCTCCTGAGATAGATGGACGCCAATACATTTGGAATTACAGGGCAATATTAGTTATGATCACTTTGAGTTCAACCTATGAAGCTTTCTTTAGGTATCCTTTTCCCCATTCTCATAAGGCCACTTGCTGTAATTGGTTGATCATCATATCTTCTTGTATGTGTGAGTTCCATGCATGCCAAAAGATTCCCATAGGTTGAACTCCTTCTCCTCTTCTCCTTCCTGGATACAAGGAGTTCTGGGGAACACTGCTACATTACCTGCAATGGGAAACCCCTCTTGTAGGGTGTGAATGGGTTGATTAACTAGTCCTGAGTTGATTAACTAGTACTGGGCGATGGCCAGTTTTAATTGGCGAAATAATATTAAAGGCACACTTTTGTTTGTTTTAGGGTATTTTGGTTCCAGTGTGCATGCAAAGGAAACCGAAGAGGAACATACAAAAACTGGCTTTTTCTTCTTCACAAAACGATTGTTCACTCTTGTTTAGTAAAGGTAAAGGGACCCCTGACCATTAGGTCCAGTCGTGACCGATTCTGGGGTTGTGGCGCTCATCTCGCTTTATTGGCCAAGGGAGCTGGCGTACATGTGGCCAGCATGACTAAGCCACTTCAGGCAAACCAGAGCAGTGCACGGAAACGCCGTTTACCTTCCCTTCTGGAGCGGTACCTATTTATCTACTTGCACTTTGACGTGCTTTCGAACTGCTAGGTTGGCAGGAGCAGGGACTGAGCAACAGGAGCTCACCCCGTCACGGGGATTCGAACCGCCGACCTTCTGATCGGCAAGTCCTAGGCTCTGTGGTTTAACCCATAGTGCCACCCGCATCCCTCACTCTTGTTTAGAAAGCAGTAAATTTCCTTTAGCATCTCAAAATGGCACCTACTCTATATCTGAAGCTTGGATAATGTGCATGTTATCTAAATGAAATGGATTTGCTTGTAGATGATAAAAGGAATGGAAAATCTTTTATCATCTGTAGTCAGACCAACATTTTAATTTTATTTCAACATGTTTTGGAAGTTGGATTGTGTAGCAAACAGTTCAAAGATGAGGAAGTCCTCAAGAAAACTATACTAATCGCAGTACATTTTGACTTATTGACAGCACTCGAGGGGACCAAATTACAGGAACAATCTAGGTCACTATAAATCTTCATCCTGAATCAAAGATCGTTTGAAAGATGTTGATTGTTCCCAGTTTTCCTATAGGAAATTCGCAGTGTGACAGAACTGGATGAAACTGATTTTAATTTACACTTTTTCCGGGCGCCTCATCCAACTGGCAGCCGAGTCATTCATACAACAATGCTTCTATGGCGACACAGAATCATAGACTATAAATATGAATTGCTTTTGTCCATGTCAAAGGGTCATTGTACCTGAAAATGAAACTGTGCTGTTGAGAGAGGAATATCAAATTGGCCAATCACATTCCTATTGTTTACATTTAAGTTCCACCAGTTTAAATGGGAAATGGTTGCAGAGATGCTGAAATTTCCCAATAAAACCAATGGGACATGTGTTTTTTAATTATTTAAATATTTTTAATTAGGAATTTCAACAAAACATTTTATCAAAAAACAGATCATCCTTAACCGCCCCCCCCCCATTTTCACCCTCACCCCTCCCCATAAAGTAACCCACTCTCCCTCCCCACCCCCCAGACTTCCCTCAGTTCCTCTCTCTGGTTTATCAACAAATGTTATTCTCTGCATGTTACAAAGTTGTATATATCCTTAATTTTTCTGACTGGCTATTATCAATAAAAAGCTTGTGTTTATTCAAAACCTGCCAAAGAGTCTAGTTTGTTTTGTTCTTTCTTTAGGTACTTTGCAAGGGGTTCTCATTCTTCCTTAAAGTCACAGTTGTCCTTATCAGGTAGTTTATATGTCAGTTTTGCCAGTTCCACATAGTCCATCAGTTTCTCTTGCCACAGTTCTTTGGTTGTGATTTCTTCATTCTTCCATCCCTGTGCTATTAAGATTCTTGCCGCTGTTGTCGCATACATGAAAAAGTTTTCCAATTTCCTTGGCAGGTCTTTTCCTACAATCCCTAACAAAAAGGCTTCGGGGGTTTTTTACAAATGTAAATTGGAACATTTTCTTCAATTAATTATATATCATTTCTCTGAATTTTTTAATTTTACAACAAAATCCCACCACATATGATAAAAGGTCCCTTCTTTTTCCTTACATTTCCAGCATATATTTGAAGCAGTTTTGTACATTCTTCCTATATGCCGTGGTGTTATATACCATCTGTACATCATTTTCATATAATTTTCTTTCAACAGAGAGCAATCTGTAAATTTTAAGTCAGTTTTCCACAATTTTTCCCAGTCTTCAAACAGCTTTTTTTAATTGTTAAATGCAAGATTTAGTTTGTTCTTTGCATAGATGGTCTGTTTCACAAGGCCTTCCAGCAGCAACCTATTTGTTAATTCTGTTAATTCTCAGGAATAGGATAGTACCATACTTTCAGGGCAAGGATGATGTCACTGGGTTCCAGATAATAATTTATAGTGGAACGATGTCAAAAATTAAATGAACATAGAATGCAGCTTGTTAAAACTATGAGCCAGGATCCAGCCAAAGGGAACCACTATTGACTTCTATGGGAGAGAAATAAGTACATTCTTAAGATTACCTAGATTATAATCTGTTTTTTTGTGTGTGTTCATTTGTTTGGCCTTAATTTGCATCTTAAATTTTGATTTCCATCGGATTAACTTTTACTTCTTTTCTGATCTTCTTCCTGGTGTTTTTATTGGGCCCCTACAACGTGTCTGGAAGCAACAGAACGTGATATTAGTAATTTGACTTACCATATGGTTACTCTATGCCCTCGTTCATTTTCTCCTACACAAATCGAGTGTACGGCGTGGATGTTTACTTTGGAGAGCCACTTAAAGGCTGTCTTTCCAAGACGTCTATGCTTAAGAGAGTGTCGGTGAGAAGGCTGACAGAAAAGAAGGACATGCCTCTCTCAGTATCATATCAGAACATGCCGGAATGATGACCATGTGGTTTGGAGCTGATACGTTTCGTTTCCAAGTGACAGAGAGCAGAGCTATCAGTGTGTAGGGGTGGTGTCTATTGATCATCATGCACAAATATAATGCAGTTGCATCCCTGCAAAAAAATTATTGGGATAGAGAAGGAGCTTGGCTGCAATCCGAGGTCATTTGAAGTGCAAGGGATTTGGGCCGCCATTTTAATTAGAAACAAGATGCTACCGATAAGCAGTGAGTGATATCTAACCAACACATTCTGTTGGCGCAAGGATTTCCATTTCTGCAGTTGGACTTTCCCCTTCCTCCTTCCTTCTTGTGTGCCTCCTCAGATCTGCTCTGGAGAGTTGGGGGACCCCCTAAAATAGATTTAGGGGGTGCAGAGGAAGGGGGAGTGGAAATCCTCACACTGACAGGACCATGGCTTAGGGCTGCTTCTAGGCCATCAGTATTTTGGGGTTGGATTCGATCTCGTGCCACCAGTAAGCAGGTCTTCTGGAAGCACCAATCTCACAGCAGTAGTCCATTTATTTGCAAATTCATCACATTTTCACACAGGTCCTTCAAAGGTTGCTTTTCGATATTCTTTTCAGCCTCACCTTCAGGGTACACATTTGTTTGCTTGCTTGCTTGTTTCAAAAAACTCAATTAGGTTTAGAACTATAAACACCTGAGCTATTGCACAGCTACCGTTTGCGATTTCTGTTTCACAGCTGTTATGATTAATTGTGCTGGTAGCACAATCTTTGGAAAGTGCAAATCCCGGTTTTGAAAAATGAAATGGGAAAACGTCGGGTGAGCCAGCTGCACTGCAGAAAACAAGCTCACGGGCAATGAATCACACTCAAGTGTTTCTCAACCTGATGATGAAAAAACCCATCACACTTCAAGTTCTTAGATTCTTAGCTGAACTATTTAAACCTGGACGCACTTGTACCAGGCATTGCAGCTTTCGGTGTATGTCGTTTTCCTTTAGCTCTACACAGCGTTAACAAAGATCAGGCCAGCCCCCCCCCCCCCATGAAAGCATGCAGGTCCCATGAGAAAAACCCGAGGCTGCCTACAAGTAAAACAAGTATACAGTGGTACCTCGGGTTAAGTACTTAATTCGTTCCGGAGGTCCGTTCTTAACCTGAAACTGTTCTTAACCTGAAGCACCACTTTAGCTAATGGGGCCTCCTGCTGCTGCCGCGCCGCCGCAGCAAGATTTCTGTTCTCATCCTGAAGCAAAGTTCTTAACCTGAAGCACTATTTCTGGGTTAGCGGAGTCTGTAACCTGAAGCATATGTAACCTGAAGCTTATGTAACCCGAGGTACCACTGTATATCCTCTCTCTCAAGTTTACAGTCACCCACTTCTGTCTTTTCATATAGTGCTGCTCTTTCTATCACAGCTGACAGAGCCAGCCTAGTAAGACCCTCCATCTGCAGTAATTATTATTATTATTACTATTACTATTATTATTATTAATTTATACTCCGCCCATCTGGCTGGCATTCCCCAGCCACTCTAGGCAGCTTCCAACAAAATATCAAAATGCAGTAATGCATCAAACATTAAAAAGTTCCCAAAAACAGGGCTGCCTTCAGATGTCTTCTATAAGTCTGGTACTTGTTGTTCTCTTTGACATCTGGTACACATTTAAAGCAGTATCGTCCCACTTTAAACAATCATGGCTGACCTCAGAGCAATCTGGGAGCTGTAGTTAGTTGTTAGGAAAGCCCCTATTCCCTTCACACAGCTATAATTCCCAGAGCTCCATGGGGAGAGGGGCTGATTGTTAAGCCACCATCTCCCCTACTATTTCAGAGCTCTGAAGACCAGCAGGGAAGGGGAAGGACTGAGGAAATTTAACACGTGGGGTGTTCGTGCAGTCTCACAAATTGTTTTGTGCTGCTTCCTTGGGGACCCTGGTGGGTTGGGAGTGTATTGAGCCCATCGATAAGGCAGAAACACGCAGTGCTTGTGGGGCAGCCATGTTGGCTCCTGTTTGTGGATCTTGCCCAAATACATCAGCCAAACATGATGTACATGCTGTATCAAAATGTCCGCACGGATGCTGAAAACAAAGGGTACAAGGAGAGCAGAAGTCTGCACTGGGCAACAACGGATCCAAATAAATACTCTGTTTTGTGTAATAAATTTGGATTATTAATATTGTTGGTTGGTAAAATCAAAGACGTATCAGGAGATAATCTGTGAGTGCCCCACAAGATTTTTATTACCTAGGGACCTCCACAGGTTTTAATCTGGAACTGTGCCCAACCAAGGGTGAACTTTGGGTTGTCAAATGTCAACAGTGCCCTGTGCAGCCCTAAAATTCAGCACGCCTCCCTCTTGTTCTTCCACATTGTATTGGCACCCTCTGCAGTGTAGTGCCCAGTGTGAGCGCCCTGGTGGTGCCATCCTAAAACTGCCCTGGCCCAATCTTGGGATGTGGTTTTGGCACGGGAGAGAATCATGCCCCTTGTCTTGCTCAGATGGACCACAAAGAAACACTTCCCGTAAAACTATAGGACTATCTAAATCAGGCCTTCCTCCTCCAGCTGGCAAGATGACTGGGAAACACTTCCCCTGCCATAAAAGGTCACAGCATACCTGCAAATTCTGGGTTTCCCCCTGGCACTGCTGGGCTGCTACTGCTGCTTGGCCGGAGCCTTAAGCTGCTCTCCCAAACCATGGCCCTGGGAAAGAAGAAGGGCATGGTATTTTCCTGGCATAAGCATCCACTCTAGGGGACAGGGGTCTGTAGGCAGTCTCCATTAATGTTCTTGTGGGGCACAGTCCCCTCAATATTTTCTCTTCTCCCCCCCCCCCCACTTGTCTTCCCATCTCCCTTCCTTCCTCAGTCTGCTGCCTCTCCCCAGCCACATCCCTCCTTCTCCTGTGTGGCACAGAGCAGCCCAGAAGCAGAACAGGGGAACGCGATCCAGAGGAGGCAGGGCATTGTTCTGCCAAGTCTCTCACCATCATCTGACAGGCATCCCTCTTGCAGGAGAATATAAGGCTTGCTTGCAAAGCAGCACTTTGTGACATCAGCTGGCAAACAGGGGCCAGGCTGCTGGGTTGTCAGGCAGCTGAATTAAGAAAAATAAAAGGTGGAGTGTCAATGTGTGCTGGGATGAGGCCACCGTGGGTCAGGCCAGAGGGTGCTGTTGGGGTGTGTGGTTGTGCCTCTCCTTGTTGTGCTCTCCCCCGCCCGTTCTTTTAGCTGCTCAATAGAATCATAGCATGGCAGAGTTGGAAGGGACCCCAAGGGTCATTTAGTCCAACCCCGGCAATGCAAGGATCCTGCCCCCAGCAGAACTACCCAAACTGCATAGAAATTTATTCATGTATGCGACTACAGCGGCAAGAATGTTACTCACCCCAAAATGGAAAGAAGCAGGAGTCCCAGCAAAGGAAGAATGGATATGAAAACTTATGGAATATGCTGAAATGGTGAAACTTGCTGGAAGAATAAGAAATCGAGACAACAAACTTTTTATAAAAGACTGGAGATGGTTTATTGAATATTTACAGATAAACTGTAAACAGATAAAAACCTTGGCAGGTTTATTGTGATAACCTGCCGTTTCACAAGAGTATATATTTAAAGTAGATAAACAAATGAGCAAATTAAATGAATTTGGGTATGCAGAAGATATTTTTTAAAAGTAACTTTAAGGAACCGCAGAAAGAAGGGGAGGAAGTCAAGTTTTGAAATGTTAAAATTATTGTAAAATTAAGGAAATGTATGAACGTGAAATGTATAAATGAAAATTTAAAATAAATGAAAAGAAGACACAGAAAAGGGAATATGTCAGGGGAGGGGCAATCTTATATTGAATCTTTTGAAAGTGAGCAGGGAAGTCATATCTCTGAGTGGCCCTAAGAGGTCGTTTTGCACAACATCCCCCTTGATGGCATCCTCATCACAGTCCTCCCACCCCGTCTTATTCCCCCATTTAATATGGGCTTGCTCTTCCCACTGAGAATTTGATGAGTAAAAACATGGAAACCTTCAATCTGGATTGTATGGGGGATGGCATTTCGATGTGGAAGGCATTGTGTGGATACTTATTGCATTTCTATCCTGCCTTTTTCTCCAAGGTAAGGTAAAGGTAGGGACGCGGGTGGCGCTGTGGGTTAAACCACAGAGCCTAGGACCTGCCGATCAGGTCGGCGGTTCAAATCCCTGCAACGGGGTGAGCTCCCGTTGCGCGGTCCCTGCTCCTGCCAACCTAGCAGTTCGAAAGCACCTCAAAGTGCAAGTAGATAAATAGGTACCGCTCCGGTGGGAAGGTAAATGGTGTTTCCATGCGCTGCTCTGGTTCGCCAAAAGCGGCTTAGTCATGCTGGCCACATGACCTGGAAGCTGTACGCTGGCTCCCTCGGCCAACAAAGCGAGATGAGTGCCGCAACCCCAGAATCGGGCACGACTGGACCTAATGGTCAGGGGTCCCTTTACCTTTTAAGGTAAAGGTAAATGACCCCTGGATGGTTAAGTCCAGTCAAAGGTGCCCATGGGGTTATGATGCTCATCTTGCTTTCAGGCTGAGGGAACCGGCATTTGTCCATAGACAGCTTTCCGGGTCATGTGGCTGGCATGACTAAACCGCTTCTGGCACAACAGAACACTGCGACGGAAACCAGAGCGCACGGAAACACAGTTTACCTTCCCTATTTATCTACTTGCACTGGTATGCTTTCAAACTACTAGGCTGGCAGGAAGTGGGACAGAACAACGGGAGCTCACCCTGTTGTGCGGATTCAAACCGCTGACCTTCTGATCAGCAAGCTCAAGAGGTTTCAATGGTTTAGACCACAACGCCACCCTACTGTTGACCGTGGAGGGTGGTGGAGAACATGGACGTACCTAGGGGTTGGTCAGGTTGACCCCTGTCCAGGGCGCAGGCCCAGCAGGGGACACAAAAATTGTGTGGGGGACACAAAAATTGCACCTCTCCTCTCTGGCCTGGAGTGGCTAAGAGCCCATCTGCTTGTCTACACACTCCAGGGGCTGCTCCTCCACTAATCTGGGTGGCCAGATGAGGGGCACAGGCTCCTTTGGGTCCCTCAGCAGGGAAATCCTATCACTGATCTGGGCTGTCACAGCAGCCTGCAGAGCCCCCTCCCCAATCAGCCAGCAGCACTATTAGACATGTAAGCAGAGCGAGAGAGGGCTAGAGTTACAGGAGGAGGGAAAGGGAAAGGGAAAGGAGGGAGGCAGAAAGGAAAGCAGTGAGTGGAGGATGGGAGTGTTGTAAACAAAAATTGCCCTTTTCCCTTATGGGGTATCCAAAAGCCCATATAGAGTCCTTACATAGGTTCCCCATTGGTAGGAGAGAATAAGAGACACCAACCAGAGAATATTGAGAAGCAAAGTAGCTAGTAAGCTTGATCTTTATTGAACTGTTGCAACGGGGTGCTCCCCTCACCCTCAGGAGAGAGGAGGAATCCAAAAAAATGGCACGCAAGGCCTTATAAAGACTTTTGAAATTGCTACCCTGTAGATCAAGACCACCCCCCAGAACATCATACATACATCCCAGAAGGGGTGTAACCCAAGACCACCCTTCAGATACATCACACCTACATCCCAAAAAAGGCGGTCTTAAAACAGAAATTTGAATGTTGTTTTTCTCCTGTCGTTGTTTATCTCCTGTCTAGCAGGTTACTTCATAGGATTGCCTGAGTAGCCTGGCCAGTCTTTTGTAATGATAAATACTTAGATCCTGGGCCATGTCACAGGCTCACACCCTATTCATATCTTAAATGTGCCCTTAAGACAGGATTTGTGAGGAAAGAGACAATGGGAGGTTTCCCACTTTGACCTTGCAGAGAAAACATTTGCTCAGTTTAGGAATCAAAATGGTTCCAGGTCGGTCTTCCTGTGCTGCTCTATGTACGTGCTTGGTTGGTACACTTATGAACATTACCATATACAGTATCTAAGACCATAAAATTCCTATCACAGGAGGAAGGCAGACTGATGGAGGAAGAGGAGAGGCGGAACCTCGGAGGCTGTGGAAGAAGTCACTGGTGGAGTGCAAAAGGCAACAAAAAGCAAACTTAATGGGTTTCTGGTCCATGGTTTCTCCCAGCTTCAGAGGCGCCAATATAGCTCCTTGCCAAGAATGCATGGAGGCCTAGGTATGCTTCTGTTGGAGACACAAGGACCAGCACACGAATGAAAGGACAGCCGCATAAGCTTAGAGCCCAGAAGACTGTGAATCACTTCTTCCCTTCACACATGTGCCGTGCTGATCTTAGGATAATGTTTTTTTATATAAAAAAACAACAACCCCACCAGTGATAAGCTGTTTAAACTCCCCAGGATAAACGGTGCCAGCCAAGCAGGGGAGATCAGCTTTGTAAGAGCACATGAATGCAAATCTGGAAATCGAGTTAAAAATAAGCTGTTCCCATGGGGACTAAAGGGGAGGCTGGCTCACCCCATCTCTCTGTATTTCTATGCAAAATGGTGACAGGAGAACCAATATTCTCCATAATTAATGTGCAAAGATGCCAAAATTCTGGAACAGAGAGTCCTGCTTTTGACATCATTCCCCCCCCTTTTTTTTGGCAGGGATAAATACCGGTTGTTGTGTATTGAGTCAAAGGATTTTATATCTGTATTATTATTGTCTGTATTGCATTAGGGTAAAGTAACTGCCTTTTGGTTTCAGAGGGTACAGCTACTATTAGTTCATTTAAGCTGCTGTATTTGGATCCTCTGTCTTATTGGTTGCCTCCAAAAGGCAGGACTGTGATTGCCTGATATTGTTCCCTCCAAAATGTATCCTTTCTAGCTTGTTCCCTGTCCCTATAAATGTAGCTCTCCCCTCCTCAAGTCTCAGTCTTGTTTGCTTTAATAAAGAAGTGTTACTAGAGAACTGTCTCCAGCATATTATGTCAAGAGAGCTGAAATCACAAACCCCACGTCACAACACCGGTAATGTTTCTTCCTTCTAGAAATCAGCACTTCTCACTGTGGGTAGGTAATACCCAGCTTACCTTGCTCCCTGGTGCAAGCTCCAAAGGAGCGTTTACATGGCGAAAATAGAATTAATTCCTGGGGAAATATTCTTTTTATATATATATACAACAAGAAAAACACACACAAAAAACACAAATACCAAATTACACACAAATTACAAAAATAACCATAGACACATAATTTTCTTGGCAAACAATAAAACATCTATTGGTCTTAACACTAAAGACCCAACTTCCCGTCTATTCCATATTTCAAATTCATATTACTTACTGCCAATACACATTTTTTCACAATTAAACTTATTCTCAATAAATCTAATTTCTTCTACCTACCTAGCAACTATTACTGAAGTTCCTCGAATGCTGCAACAGAATTTAAACTACTATATTTATTTTTCAGATATTCTTTGAAAACCTCCCATTTAGAAACAAATTCCTGTTTTGATTTATTCTTTATTTTTTCTGATAAACCATCTAATTCGGCATATTCTGTCAGCTTTTGGATCCAATCTTGTATAGCGGGGATTTCATTACTCTTCCATTTTGCTGCGATCAAAACTCTTGCTGCCGCCATCGCATATAAAAAGATACCCTTCCTCTTTTGTAGAATATCCAAATCTGTTATTCCCAGGAGGTAGGCCTCTGGTTTTTTATTGAAAGAGATCTTTAGCATTTTTTGCAGTTCTGCATGTATACTCTCCCAGAATACCTGTATTTTTCTACATGTCCACCACATATGGTAGAATGTTCCTGAGTCTCCGCATCTCCAACAATTACTTGACACATTTTTATACATTTTTTAAAGTTTCCATGGTGTTAGATACCATCAATGTTGCATTTTTTGAAAGTTCTCTCTAATCGTGTAACAGTTTGTGAATTTCCAATTGATCTTCCATAAATTTTCCCATTGGGCCATGGTTATTGAATGGCCAAAATCCTGGGACCACCTCACCATTGCCACTGTTACCTCCTCCTCCTTGACTGTCCAGTCAAGGAGGAGTCGGTAAGTTTTGGAAAGAGTTTTTCTTTTAGAATTTACAAGATCAGATTCGAATCGGGAAATATCTACTGAGAACCCCTTTTGTTTGTCAGATTTAAATTTTTCAAATAACTGGTGGTATTGGAACCAGTCTGAAATGTGTTCTCTTATTTCCTCGATTTTTTTAAATTTTATTTGGTTATCTTAATTTTTTTAGAAGTATTCTTAATTTTTTAGAAGTATTTTATATGTTGGCCAGTATTTTTCCGTTTTACTGCTATGGCTTCTACTGGAGAAGTCCACCACGGGACTTTAGGCACCATCAGGTCTTTATATTTTTCCCATACAGCAAAGAGTGACTTTCTTATTATATGGTTGGTAAAATTTTTATGAATTTTCGCTTTTCCATATATTAGGTAGGCGTGCCATCCCCAACGGTTGTCAAAACCTTCCAGGTCCAGGAGGTCCGGGTCCTGCAACATGCACCAATCTTTTAGCCAGGTGAAACAGGCTGCCTTGTAGTAAAGTTTGTAGTAAAGTTTTAGATCGGGTAGGGAAAAGCCTCCTCTCTCTTTTATGTCTATTAAGATCAGGTGTTTAATCCTAGGTTTCTTCCCTTCCCACAGAAATTTGGAAATTTCTCTTTGCCATATCTTGAGACAACCTGCTCCTGGGGAAATATTCTGAGTGATTTGAAAAGTAGCATTTAACAGCAAAGCTGCTAATTGTGCTTCAACTGGTGGCCACTAACTAACTTTTAAAGAATTATGCCCAAAAGACAAGCTCACTGTGGGACACCTTGGGCCAGTCTCAGCCTAGCCAACCTCACAGCATCGCTGGAAAGAGGGAGAGCCATTTGTGTTACCTTGAGCTCTTTAAGAAAAAGTAAGAAACAAACACAATAATAAACAGACCAAAACAGATTTGGACTGGACAGCCCTAGAGGATCCCTTCAAGCAGACGACTGTCTTCTGTAAGATAGGATACATGGGCATCCTAACTGAAAATGGGACTCTCCAGCCAGAGTTAAGCACTCTTAAGAGACTTAAGTGGTGCTTCACTCCTCCCAACCCACTAAGTTCAAAAGGACTTGAAAAGTGCCTAATTTTGGCTGCATATTTATTTAAGTTGTTGGTATGCTGGGTATTTTTTTTCAGGCAGACCTCACAAAGCGTTTTACATAATATTATTAAAATAATAATCACCAGTAGCTATTATAAAGTAGAACTATTATACAATAGAATAACTGATATTGTATAAGTGATACTGATAGATCATCAGTATCACTTATACAGTAGAAGACCTCTTTCCGTTTCTGCCCTGCCTTCTACCCTCAGGGCAAGACAGACACCCACACATTATTTGGAAGGGAGGCACCATCTTTAGGAGCTGGCGGATGGCAGCTCACCAAACTGCTTCTCCGAGATTGTGATCAATGTTATTCCAGCTCTATTTGTGCCATTTTGAAGTTAACAGAAAGCAGGGGTGTCATGAAACTTCAAGGCAAGCTGCATTCAAAGACCATCAATGAAGCACACCTCTCTGTGTAGGATTCATAGCTGTCAACTTACAGATTTGAAAATAAGGGACCAGCAGCCTCGGAAATAAGGGATCAGCAGCCAAAATAAGGGATTTTCAGAGCACAAGTATGTTCGACTTCTGAGCCCCTCCGAGCCAAAGGCAGAAAGCCCAGTCAGCAGCCAAACGAAGCCTCAAGCGGCGGTTCCCACAGCGCAGCAACCCGGCAAAGGGGTTGCAGCAAGGGAAACCACCAGCACCTTTCCGCTGGGAAGCGCTGAGCAAAGGTGAGTCCCCAGGCAACGCAGCCAATTTGATGGGCACAAGACATGCAAGCTCCACCCCCCAGTAGTTCTTAGACTCCTTATTGGGTGAGCAACGCAGCCAAGCAACACAGTTGGAGCCTCCCTCCTCCCTGGCTGGCAGGGAGGGAGGGAGAGGAGCTGCTTCCTTTGAAACCTGGGAAATTTAAGGGACATCATCAGTAAGGGACAGCAGCGGGACACGGCGCTGGCATAAGGGACTTTCCCGCCAAATAAGGGACGGTTGACAGCTATGGTAGGATTGCTTACGCCACCACTTCTAAGCACACACAGGTCATCCTAGAAACTGAGTTCCAGCAAGTTCTGGCTGGAAAAAAGTCGTGTGTATGCACTCAGCTATACAGCTGCAAATAAAAACGTTTTAAAGGTATTGTAAAATGTAATATACAAATGTGACACTAGATGGCGACAGTGAGCTATGCAAAATTCATTGTATTTTTCCAAACGGTTTTTTTTTTTTTAAAAGCATTTCACAGCTTTTTTAATATGTGTGTAGATTCCACCTGTGTGTGTGTGTGTGTGTGCATTTTGCTGTACATTCTGAAAAGCAAAATGGCACTGCCATTCTTCCTCTTGAGATGATCTCTCAGAAAGCACAGTCATCTTCAGCCCTCCTTGCCAAATCACCAGCTTTTAAAATTTGTTTTTAGTGAAAATTTTAGTGAAAATTTTAGAGTGATCTAAAGAACGACAAAAGAATGACGGAATGATTTCTAAAATTCTTTTTAAAAACAACAACCCACCAACAAATTATACAAAGAAAACAACAATACGACATCTAAAATTTATCATAAAGTGTAAAGAACTGTCAAACTGCTGTCAAACTGACGACATTGTTGCAGAGACCGAAATTGTCGCATAGACTGAGATACTAACATTAAACATTGTTGCATGGACCTGTATCGATACTTTATGGCTGGATTTTAAGAGATTAGAAGTTCTGGAAACCTTCCTTCTGTGTTTGGGAATTATAAAACTCAATATGGCGAATTGAGGAACTTCAATGGCGGAAAATAGTTCCTTTCTTTTTTGAAACTTTGAAATACTCCCCCTATAGGACTGTGGAAATATAGTTGCATGGGAACTGAGCTTTATTGAAACTTTTTGTGGTTCTTTTTATTTACATTTGGGACTTGTTTTTCCCATGGGACAAAAGACCATTTGACCTTGAACAGAGGCAGGTGTGGAATGAGCGGCACAGGGAGAACAAGAGCAGCTAAAGCTAAAGATAAAGAAAAAGAGAAAAAATCTGGGCAACTTTTGCAAACAACCTTAACTCATCACCGCAGATCATCCGTCCCAACTGTGCTGACAGCACAGGAGGTGGAACTAGTGCAGCCTGCTGCAGAAGACATGGCAACTGGAGGATCTGAAACAGTTTTAAAACAAATTTTGGAACAATTGGCAGTTTTAAACCAAAAAGTGGACAATCAAACATCAAAGATTGACCAAGCTACATCCTCTATTGGCAAATTAACTGAACAGGTTTCGCAGCACACTCAGGCAATTGAGAAATTGCAAGGAGCTACGGCAGAAAACTATAAATTAGCTGTGGAAGCCAACCAAAAAGCAGAACAGGCGAACTTAAAGGTGGATGAAATTAAAGGAGAGGTAAGACCTTTGAGAAGGCAGGTAGGGGAACAACAAGCCTACCTGGCATTGGTTGAATTGAAAAGTAAAGATAGTAATCTCAGGATAAGGGCCATCCCGGAATTGGAACAAAATAATTTAGAGGGATTTTTGACACTTTTGTTCTCCAAATTCTGGGGAATTGAGGAAGAAAAGGACTTTAAAATTGTGACAGCCTTTAGACTGGGAAAATCAGTAAAGAAAGACAAGCCCAGAGACTGTTTGGTTGCTCTGAGATCAAGAGAAGAAAGGGATAAGATATTAGGCCTACATTTTAAGAAATCTTTGGAGGTAGAAGGCAAAAGGGCCGAAATTTACAGAGATATACCCAAATATCTCTTGGAACTTAGGACCACCTATATAGATTTGACCAAATTGTTGAGACATAACGGAATTCCTTATAGGTGGGAGTTTCCACAAGGACTTTCATTTACTTACAAAGGAAGGAAAATAAAGATTAAATCACCTGAAGACCAGCAGAAGTTCCTACACGACCACGAGGAGGACCTGCAAAAAGGAGCTGCAGCTTCTTGGTCTCCACCACCACCGGGACCATCTCCAAGAGTTATACCACCAGGATCAGGACCAGCATTACCTCCCCCGGGATCGGGAGGAAGCTTAGATACCCCATTGTAGAACCCGTCAATTGATTCAGGATGTCTCTACAGCTTCTTAGTTGGAATATAAATGGCGGAAATTCCCCGGAAAAAAGAAGGAAAGTCTTTCACATCTTGAAAAAGGAACAACTGGGCGTTATCTGCCTACAGGAAACACATGTGACAAGGCTCCATAGAAAAGTGTTAATTAACAAAAGACTAGGCCAGGAATTTATTTCTTCGGACAAAGTTAAGAAGAGAGGAGTGGTGATTTACGCAAAGGAGAGCCTGTCACCGAAATTTTTATTCAAAGATGAATATGGCCGAATTTTGGTGATTGAAATACAGACGCAAGGAGAAAAAATTTTGATATTAGGAATATATGCTCCAAATGAGGGAAAGTCGGAATTCTTTAGGAAGCTGCATGAGACTATGCTGGATTATTTGGACTATAGTAACATCATTATGCTGGGTGATATGAATGGGGTTGTGTCTGTAAATATGGATAAGTCACAAAGTGCCAACATATCGAAAGACGGCAGACTACCCAAAACTTTTTTTGAAATGACAGACAATATGGACTTAGTAGACATTTGGAGGGTTAAGAACCCTCTAGGGAAAGAAGGGACTTTCTTTTCTGAAGCTCATCTGACATGGACACGAATCGACCAAATCTGGACAACTAGAGGACTGGCACCTAAGACTAGAAAAGTGGAAATCTGCCCAAAAACCTGCTCCGACCATAGTGCTTTGAAAGTGGAATTGAGACTAAACACAACCGGCTCTTTTAGATGGAAAATGAATGACACTTTATTAAGAGACCAGGAGATTGTGAAGAAGGCCCAAAAAACTTTAAAGGACTATTTTGAGATAAATTTGAATACTACTGTGGAAAAAAGAACAATCTGGGACGCAAGTAAAATTTATCATAAAGCCACCTCAGATAGAAGTCACAGCTCACATGCATCGGAAGGCCTTGAAAAGCTTAAATTTCATTCACCAACTGCCCAGGAGAACAGATATGTTTTAACCTGGTTCCAGAATCCCCTCAAAACCGCCGCATTCCATGCTTTCACCCTACTATATTTTGCAAACCACTCTAGTGTTACTAAATATTTTGAAGCAAGCAGATGAACTCATGGCTCTGACATTAAGTTGCTCACACAGACCTTCATGAGTTATTTGTACAAGTGAGTCACCTGCCAATCACGCAAGCAAACAGTGTGAAGCGAGCAAGAATGTAGGTGCTTTTGAGCAGGGGTGTCCCAATGTTGTTGGACGGACCCCAGCTCTCACCAGCCCTTGCCGGCATGGCGAAAGGTCAGGGGCTAAGGGAGCTGAAGCTTGACAGCCGAGGAGCCATAAATTTCCCATTGATGCTTTTGAGGAACAAATCTGTAGCAGCTTTCCCCAAAGCTGCTGCTCTTCAGATATTTGGGACCACAATCTCCAGCTGGAATGTTTGGAGCTACTGTCCAAAATATATGGGTGTTGCCAAGTTGGGGATGCTTGGTCTATATACAGTGGTACCTCAGGTTAAGTACTTAATTCGTTCCGGAGGTCCGTTCTTAACCTGAAACTGTTCTTAACCTGAAGCACCACTTTAGCTATTGGCGCCTCCTGCTGCCGCCGCGCCGCCGGAGCATGATGTCTGTTCTCATCCTGAAGCAAAGTTCTTAACCTGAAGCACTATTTCTGGGTTAGCGGAGTCTGTAACCTGAAGTGTATGTAACCTGAAGCGTATGTAACCCGAGGTACCACTGTACGTTTCTGAGCACAACACACAAGTGTTGGTGCTGATCTTTAAAGCCCTAAACGGCCTCAGCTCAGTATATCTGAAGGAGCGTCTCCACGCCCATAGTTCTGCCCGGACACAGAGGTCCAGCACCAAGGGCATTCTGGTGGTTCCCTCGCTGCGAGAAACCAAGTTACAGGGAACCAGGAAGAGGGCCTTCTCAGTAGTGGCGCCCACCCTGTGCAACGCCCTCCCATCAGATGTCAAGGAAATAAACAACTATCTGACTTTTAGAAAACATCTGAAGGCAGCCCTGTTTAGGGAAGTTTTTAATGTTTAATGCTGTATTGTGGTTTTAATATTTGGTTGGGAGCCACCCAGAGTGGCTGGGGAAACCCAGCCAGATGAGTGGGGTATAACTAATAAATTTATTATTATTATTATTATTATTATTATTATTATTATTATTAGGATTGTCATCTTCACTTAAAATTATCTCTTTCCTCCTGGTGGCAGCATATCGGATAATGACCACCTGGACAGAATTTCAGACCAACCATGGCAAATTCTTCGAAGCAGTAACTTATTTATGATCCACCCTCGCTACCCGAGCAATATTGTGTATTAACCTCTCCACTTCCGCTGAACTCCTGCGGTGCCAGCAGCATGAAATCCAGATTGGCATGAACTATCTACGCAAACATAATGTACATTTATAGAGCAGAACAGACATGTCTCATGCCTTGCGCTGAGCAGAAGGTTAATATATTCTCTACATCTCGTTTAATCTTCTTTACCCTAATTGTTTACTGACAATATAGTTGCACTGGGATTAGCTATGATTAACTGTGCCTCTTAAGTTAATACAGGAACTTTCAAAACGTGTGGGAGTTTTTTTAAAAAAAAGGTTACTTACCAATATCAAAATGTATTGCACTTAATATTTTAACGACCAATTAATTTTCTAAACTGGGGTACAAATACACACAGCATGGACTTTGGCGAAATTAAACTTGCTAAGGCAAATGAACAAACCGTTTTTAACCGCTTATAGTGAAAGACCATCACTAAGAAAATGAGGAGGAAAGACAGATTTGTCAGTTATAATAAAAAGGATAAAAACAGATCGACAGAACGTAGGAGGACATTGAAACAGGAATGGCAAAACATTCATATCTCCCCCCTCAGGTTTAAGGGGGAGTTCTACTTACACCAATACTTACTTTTAAAAAAAATTTAATTCCCTACACCCGCTTTACAGAAGTTATAACAAAATCTGCAAGGCTCAAAAATACCTCAAAAATGTAAAATGAAGACATGGCCGAGGCAAAAACAAATAAGCCAGCTCCATGGGAGATATTGATGCATTTGTTTAACTCTCCTGCTGAAATCCATTGGATTGCGTAACTTTTGCTTGACTGTGGGCTACATGATTTGTGAAGCTAACCTCCTCTTTCCTCCGTCATGTTTATGTTGGGGTTTTTGCTTCGTTTCGTTTATGAAAGACCGTTTTATTCCTGCAAGCATTTAAGCGGCTGCAACCACACAACTTGAACAGCTATAGCGGCAAGATTTATGGGGTGGAGAAAGGAGCAACATTGCACATTTCGCAAAATCAATCACGGAATTGTATGTCTGGCAAGTATGCCCTGTAATCTAACTCAGTTTGCTGAAATACGTCCTCTTCCTTCCCAAACATTCCTGGGATGTTAGTCTAGCAGTTGATGGAAACCAACTCAAAGACTGCCAGATGGTTTGCTAGACCAGGGATGGGACCTCTGTCTAGGACTCCAGCTCCCATCAACCTCAGCCAGCAGGGCCAACGATTAGGATGATGGGAGTTGTAATCCAATGATATTCTCTTATTAACTATGCTGTTTTAAATGTGCATTTTATATTTGACTTCACTTAGCATTCTTTTCTTTTGAAATGTTTAGGATTATTATTTTTTGGTTAACTTTGTGTTAAATATGTATTCTGTACTTGACCTCCTTTATAATGTTTTATTTTGAAATCTTTAAGATAATATTTTAGTTTCCTGTTAATTATGTTGCTTTGACTATATACTTTATATTTTATTTTCTTCAGAAATGTTTGATTCTGGATTGTTTTACTGATGTTTAATATGCAAACCGCTTTGAGATTTTTCTTAAAAATATAAAGCGGAATAGAAATGAAATTATGGGACGCGGGTGGCGCTGTGGGTAAAACCTCAGTGCCTAGGACTTGCTGATCGTAAGGTCGGCAGTTCAAATCCCCGCGGCGGGGTGAGCTCCCGTCGTTCGGTCCCAGCTCCTGCCCACCCAGCAGTTCGAAAGCACCCCGAAGTGCAAGTAGATAAATAGGTACCGCTTTATAGCAGGAAGGTAAACGGCGTTTCGGTGTGCGGCACTGGTGCTGGCTCGCCAGAGCAGCTTTGTCATGCTGGCCACGTGACCCGGAAGTGTCTTCGGACGGCGCCGGCTCCCGGCCTCTTGAGCAAGATGAGCGCACAACCCTAGAGTCGGTCACGACTGGCCCGTACAGGCAGGGGTACCTTTACCTTTACCTTAGAAATGAAATTTATAATAATAATAATAATACTGAGAGAGAACCACATTGGCTACCCTTATTATCTTGTCAGTAGTTTAGCTCTGCTGAGGTAGTAGCTCAGCTTCACTCTTCTTTTATTTCTCTTTCCTCCCATCCCTGCCTTAACCGCCCTCCCAACCTGGATTTTTTAAAAAAAAAAATGTGCTTGCTGCTCAACTGTAATTTGTGGAGATGTAGAAGAGTCCTGGTTCACTTCAAGCTGGAGATCTGGTGTGGATCATGTGATTATCCCTTTGAAGTGTACAAAATATCTATATATTTTTAAGCTCAGAGCTGGCCTTCCTACTCAATTACTGGCACAATCCCTTTTCAGTGAAACCGGCTGGCTAGGCAGGAAATGACGCACAGCCCCACCTCTCTCCACAAGGAACAGTTTCCATATACTCAAAAAAATGCCCTAGGTGTGCTATTGTATAGAGGTTTGTAAATTTTCAAAGGGATTATTATTATTATTTAGTGGTCCAACAGCAACCTGTGAGCTTCTAAGACTGAGGGCAAGCATCCTGTCCCAAGCTGGCAGCAGGAATATTATTGGCAGGGGGCGTCTGTGATCCACATACCCTAGAGCCCCACTTGCCCTAGAGCCATTGTGGCATAATGGCTAGAGCATGGGTAGGCAAACTAAGGCCCGGGGGCCGGATCAGGCCCAATCGCCTTCTAAATCCAGCCCGCGGACGGACCAGGAATCAACATGTTTTTACATGAGTAGAATGTGTCCTTTTATTTAAAATGCATCTCTGGGTTATTTGTGGGGCCATAGGAATTTGTTCAATTTTTTCCCCAAAATATAGTCCGCCCCCCCCCCACAAGGTCTGAGGGACAGTGAACCGGCCCCCGGCTGAAAAAGTTTCCTGACCCCTGGGTTAGAGTGTTAGACTAGGAGCTGGGAGAGCAGGGTTCGAATCTCCACTCAGCCATGAAGCTCTCTGGGTGAGCTTGGGCCAGTCACGGCCTCTCAGCCTAACCTACCTCACAGGACTGTTGTGAGGATGAACCTACACTACCTTGAGTTCCTTGGAAGAAAAAGGTGGTATATAAAGGTAATAATAATAAAATAGAAGAATTCCCAAACAAATCCTTAGCTTAAGCTACCTTGGCAACCAGTCTTTATAGGTCTTTAGAAGGACAAAATGGGATCAGGAGTTGCTTTCTTGCAAAAAAATGAAATGGAACACTTATGCCTATCTGATATCAAATCCCACAAAGTAAATACAGTGGTACCTCGGGTTAAGTACTTAATTTGTTCCAGAGGTCCGTACTTAACCTGAAACTGTTCTTAACCTGAAGCACCACTTTAGCTAATGGGGCCTCCTGCTGCCGCCGGAGCCCGGTTTCTGTTCTCATCCTGAAGCAAAGCTCTGAACCTGAAGCACTATTTCTGGGTTAGCAGAGTGTGTAACCTGAAGCATATGTAACCTGAAGCGTATATAACCCAAGGTACCACTGTAAATCACTCATAGCACTATGTGGCAGATTGGTTAGCATGGCAGACATGAACCCAAGTGGCCTAACTATAAAACCAAAGCCACTTTTATCCTAGGAGCACAGACCAACGCCTTCTGTCGTTCGTAATAACACTTCCACTCTGCAAAGGATGATTTCTGCAAGCCCTCACAATGCACTGGTAATGCAGGTCTGAGTAGATGCTGGAAGAGACTCACTCAAAGCCACGTACTGTTGCAGAAGCAAGAGATGTGAAACTTTTAATTCAGGACTCCTGCATTAACTCTCTGGTCATTGAATTAGTGCTACTTTCTTTGAAAGCAGATACCCACATTATGCGTGTTACTTTTTCAAGCTTCTCAAATAGACGATGGATAAATTTGGGCCTTTTTTGGAGGGGAGGAAAACAGAAGAAACTCGTCTTGTGATTGTATTTTTTTTTAAAGGATACTACTAATAAGTTATCTGCTGCCCCCTTCAGTCAACTCCAAACATTACAAATACAGCTGAACAGCTGTTCCTTCTGATTAAGGAGAAAATCAACCCGCCCCAGCTTCTGTCACTACATTGGAAAGGGATTACAGACAAGGTATCTGTCTGACGGGAACGCAAGGTGAAAATCAGCTAACACCTGCACAAACCAGGAGAGTTCCTAGAAGCAGATTTGCCTGGAATTGTGCCATTTTGGCTCCTGGTCATGTAAGCCCTGCTACAGAAGTCCTCCCTTGCCCCAGTTGGGCTTCCTATTGCTGCTAACAGGGTAGATTATCTCTCTCTCTCTCTCTCTCTCACACACACACACACACACACACGCCAGTACGCCTTTCAACCGATGTCAGCGACTGGGCTCAGTACCGGGTTCTGCCCCGACTGGGCTAGGCGACAGGAGCACTTTCAGAGACCTTCCAATCCTGGACTCGCAACTGTGCATTGTGAGCACCAGACTCATGCAGTATATAAATAACGCAGAAGCTAGCTGTGAAGCATAACTCCTTTTATTTCCAATAGCTACTACAAACTAACGAACTACTGGCTTGCATGAGTGTTACATCTCCCAGTCAGCCGTCTAGTCACTACATAGATAAGACTCTCTCCACACAGAGTCAGGCAGTCAAGTAGAAGAGCAGTTTCCGCCCCCTCCTTTCTCAAAACATCAGATCAGGAGATTCTTGCAATGGGAGGGGTGAAAGTATCAACAACACACACACAAAACACAACATGTTGTTGTTTAGTCGTTTAGTCGTGTCCTGACCCCATGGACCAGAGCACGCCAGGCACGTCTGTCTTCCACTGCCTCCCGCAGTTTAGTCAAACTCATGCTGGTAGCTTTGAGAACACTATCCAACCATCTCATCCTCTGTCATCCCCTTCTCCTTGTGCCCTCCATCTTTCCCAACATCAGGGTCTTTTCCAGGGAGTCTTCTCTTCTCATGAGGTGGCCAAAGTACTGGAGCCTCAGCTTCAGGATCTGTCCTTCCAGTGAGCGCTCAGGGCTGATTTCCTTCAGAATGGAGAGGTTTGATCTTCTTGCAGTCCATAGGACTCTCAAGAGTCTCCTCCAGCACCATAATTCAAAAGCATCAATTCTTCAGCGATCAGCCTTCTTTATGGTCCAGCTCTCACTTCCATACATCACTACCTGGAGGAGGAACCAGCAAGCCACTCCAGTATCCCTGCCAAGAAAACTCCATAGACAAAGACAACAGGCATATAAACACAACATACCCTCGAACATTTCTCTGATGAAAATAGGGGTGTCCTATTCCATAAAATAAAAATAGTAATAATTTTATTCTTTATACCCCGCCTGACTGGGTTGCCTCAGCCACCCTAGGCTGCTTCCAACATACAGTGGTACCTCGGGTTAAGTACTTAATTCGTTCTGGAGGTCCGTTCTTAACCTGAAGCACCACTTTAGCTAATGGGGCCTCCCGCTGCGCCGTCGTGCAATTTCTGTTCTCATCCTGAAGCAAAGTTCTTAACCCGAGGTACTATTTCAGGGTTAGCGGAGTCTCTAACCTGAGGCATATGTAACCTGAAGCGTATGTAACCCGAGGTACCACTGTATATAAAAACATAATAAAACTACACAGGGCAGCCTTCAGATGTCTTCTAAAGGTTGTATAGTTATTTACAATGCTTCTAGGGAGGGGAAAGGTGTTGGTACCCCCAGAAAAAAAAGGCACTGGTTACCTATCTCCTTGGCTCGGGGGTTACATGACTGCATACCCTCTGATGAAAACAAAGACATCTTACCATACCCTCCAACATTTCTCCAATGAGAATAGGGACATCCTAAGGGAAGTGGGGCATTCTGGGATCAAATCAGAAACTGAGACAGCTTCCGTAAATCCAGGACTGTCCCTGGAAAATAGGGACACTTGGACACACACACATACCCCTCGGCATGGCCCTGATGTTGTACTAACAACACGTAACTGATCAAATTAAAACAACTATCACTATGCCCACCTCTGCCTTCTGAATTCCAACTCTGCACATGGGGCAAAGTACAGACAATGCTGAGGAGATTTATATTCAATACTTATATATATAAATATATACAAACCCTTCACACTTGGCACTCTCCCAGTCCTCTGCAATTTCTGGCTATTTAAAATATAGTGCCAAGTGTGGGAGAGTGCCAAGTGTGAAGGGTTTGTGGCATGTCTGCCTTCAATATCCGCACTGATTTTTAATGGTGTTCTTATCGCTTCTTCTCTTTCTCGAACTGTGCTGTGTTACAGCTTGAATTCTGCGGAACTCAAACTGGGCTACAAGAAATGCAACGTAAGAAAGAAAAGGAGCAACGAAAACACAATTATAAAGCATATGGCGTCTAGCACAGCACACTGAAATTGCTACAACAGGCAGAAATATCATTAAGCACATATACCAAGACCCTCAGCAGTTTTCAAGTTTGGGAGCGACTGCACTAAGTCAAAGCTTGCAGCAGTAAATGGACAGGGAGAAGGGACACAGCTATATTCTCCCTTTCCGGAACCTGCACACTTGATGCAAACCAGGTCATACAGGTGCCACCGTCAGAAAATGCCCCCCATATTATTTGCAAACCTCTGCCCTTTTACTGGTAATAAGTAGCAAATATCTTCATCTGTTGAGACTGTTTTATTTTTATCTGTAGTCGTGTGCAAGAAAGGGTTACAGAAATAAAAAAAGAGATGTGAACAGAAACTGCTAAAAATGACTTTTTGTCGACATTTTTGTTGCAACGCACGTGAAGGATTCCATATGATCAGCTCCCAACAGGGGACAAGAACGACCGAATCACAGAAGTCCGTTTTTAAAAGCCGAAGCTATCGCTTTCCCCGCTCTGCTGTGATCTATACTGATCATCTGCTGTGTTTAACAGCAGCAATATAGGCTTTTTATTATCTAGAGAGCCCAAAATGGATGTCCTTTATTAGAATTAATTCAAACCTAACACTAATCACACTTTTCTCCCTTGAGGATGTCAGCAATATTTTTAAAGGCAAAACAAAAACAAAGCCAAAATAATAATAATTAAACCATTCCAACAAACAGCAGCAGCTACAAATTGGTGTTTAGCAGTCCAACTCCTTGGCACTCGATAATGTATGCATCCTTGGGGGAAGCGTCCTCTTCTGATTTTGTCACAGTAAATTTAGCCTGCAATGAAAATAATTTTAAGTGTCATAAAGTGGGTTTATTAACGTATTCTTTAAAATGCACATGTGTAGCCACCTGTATATTGTTTGCATGACGTGCAAGAGCTTGCTTATTAAAATCAGGCTCTGAAAATAAAATACTATAATAATAATAATAATAATAATAATAATAATAATAATAATAATAATAATAATACAAAACTGATAATAAACAACATTCAGTTTAAAACTTGAGGTGTTAAAAGTGTGAGTAAACCTGTCATATGAACAGACCTGAGGAGGCTTTGCTAGACCCCCACCTGAGGGATATTCCATAACAGCAGCATAAACTACTGAAAATATCTACCGTATTTTTCGCTCTATAACATGCACCCAACCATAACACGCACGTAGTTTTTAGAGGAGGAAAACAAGAAAAAAAATATTCTAAACGAAACAGTGGATGTATGATTTTTGTGGTTCATGCTGTGGCCACAGACATGTAATCTGACGGTGAGTTTGGGGTAGCCCAATGCAAAAATCCTGAGGATCCACATGGATCCATGTTTGTAACCACGTTTTTGCACCACTGCGGCCCCAGGCAACAGTGGGTGCGTGATTTTTTTGGTGCAAATTGTAGCCATGGACATGCTATGTGATCTGATGGTGAATTTGGGGTGACCCAGTGCAAAAATCCTGAGGATCCATGTGGATCTGTGCTTTGTAACCACATTTTAAGCGGGGAGGGAAGGAAAAGCACTCAAGGGACAAGGAGCACGTGTGGGATGGGTGGAGAAGGATGCTACTAATAATGCAGGAGAGGGGTTTAAGGGGAGAAGGAACACGTGTGGGGTGTGTGGAGAAAGATGCTGCTAATAATGCAGGAGAGGAGTATAAGGGGAGAAGGCTCCTCTCCTCTCCCACTTTGCTCCTTTAAAGCAAGCAGGCTCTGCTTCTCTCCCTCCTCCCCGGCTCATCCCCCCGCTTAGTGAGCTGAAAAACTTTGCTGCTATTTAGCGAGCTGAGTGGGGAGGAGGGACAGAGAGCCTGCTTGCTTTAAAGGAGCCAACCGGACAGGATCCGCTTAAACTCGTGTAAGCGGCTCCTCTCCTCTCCCGCTTTGCTCCTTTAAAGAAGCAGGCTCTCTGTCCCTCTTTCCTCCCCACTCAGTGGCTCTTCTCCCGCTTTGCTATTTCAAAGCGAGCCACGGAGGAGGGAAGCATTTGCTCCGTAACACGCACAGACATTTCCCCTTACTTTCTACGAGGAAAAAAATGCGTGTTATGGAGCAAAAACTACGGTAACTAGAGAAAGCAAGTCTGTGAAGTGTGTACTCATCAACCGACATTAAAAAAAAGAAATGATATATAACGAGCTGAAAAAGGTATTTAAGTACACCTTTCTTAAGAAACCAGAGGCCTTCCTCCTGGGCATTGTCGGCCAGAGTGTGCAAAAGAAGGATCAAACTTTTTTTATGTATGCCACAACAGCAGCAAGGATACTCATTGCTAAGGGCTGGAAAACTCAAGATTTGCCCACACTGGAAGAATGGCAGATGCAACTGATGGACTATATGGAACTGGATGAGATGACCGGCAGAATCCGAAACCAGGGAGAAGAATTGGAGGAGGAGAACTGGAAGAAGTTTAAAGACTATCTACAAAAGCATTGTAAACTGTATGAATGTTAAGAAAAATGTAAGATCTGCAACATCAGGGCTCCAACAAATTAATAATTTATATGTGTAAAAGTTAATGTAATTGAAAAATAAGATAAATTGTGGATAAATGGTACTCTATAATTAACCTTTGACAAGAGAAATTTAAAAGATTAAATTTGAGATTTGAATATTGGGAAATTTTAATAGATAAATTAAATTAAGTTAATAATTTGCTGGTAAAACTTATGAGTTTAGAGAGTAGGAACAAGAGGCGTGAGGAAGTCCAAGGATGTTTATGAAATGAGGATATCTGAATTTGGTATGTTTTTTTATATATCTTTATTGTCAAACAAAAATTTAATAAATATTATAAAAAAGAAAAAGAAAAAAAAAGAAAACTATGTATCACTCACCTTTGTCAGCTGTTCTGCAAAATGTATAGCAGTTTTTGTATGGAGAGTAATTGGTCCAGTTTTCACTCTGGAGAGGCCATTTGCTAAAGCCATGAAAATGATTAGCTTGAGAAGAGAGAGGAAGAAAAAAACCCACATCATTATTAGTGATGCAACTCCCATGGCAGCTAAAGAAAGCCAGTTGAAGTAACACTCCTTGCCCACATAACTCACAATAAAATCCTATTCATGTCTTTGCAGAAGTCAGCAAAGGTAAAGGACCCCTGGACGGTTAAGTCCAGTCAAAGGCGACTATGGGGTTGCGCCGCTCATCTCGCTTTAACGGTTAAGGGAGCTGGCGTTTGTCCACAGACAGCTTTCTGGGTCATGTGGCCAGCATGACTAAACTGCTTCTGGCACAACGGGACACCGTGACGGAAACCAGAGCGCACAGAAATGCCATTTACCTTCCTGCTGCAGTGCTACCTATTTATCTACTTGCACTGGTGCGCTTTCAAACCGCTAGGTTGGCAGGAGCTGGGACAGAGCAATGGGAGCTCACCCTGTTGCGGGGAGTCGAATCGCCAACCTTCTGATCAGCAAGCCCAAGAGGCTCGATGGTTTGGACCACAGTGCCACCCGTGTCACAAGGGGACTTACTCCCAGGTAGGTGCCAGAGTGCAGCCCTTTCAAGACCACCTGATATTCTGCCCTTCTCATTTTGGGAGGTGCCTCCACCTGCCCTTGTCAAACTCTTGTTTCCTTATATGCATAGCTGTCAACGTTTCCCCTTTTTTAAGGGAAATTCCCTTATTCCAAATAGGATTCCTCACAAGAAAAGTTGACAGCTATGATTATATGAGGGAACCTGTGTGTCAAGGATAGGGAACCTGTGGCCTTGCAGATGTTACTGGACCACAACTCCCCTCTGCCCTGGCCATTGGTCAGACCAGCAGAGTCCAACCACGCTAGGAGGGCAAAAGGTTTGCCATCCCAGCTCTACACAAAACGCTTACTTGGTCTTGCAGATAATCGTCCACTGCTCCCCCATGTCGAAGATTTCCAAGCAACATCTCGGCGGCTTCGATTCCAACTCTGTCAGCATTTTTACCTGTGTGA
Organism: Podarcis gaigeae; assembly: GCF_964106915.1. Taxonomy (NCBI): domain Eukaryota; kingdom Metazoa; phylum Chordata; class Lepidosauria; order Squamata; family Lacertidae; genus Podarcis; species Podarcis gaigeae. The sequence continues at coordinate 76,371,529 of NC_139682.1, read as the reverse complement.
AGAAGAAGCACAGGTAGAAACTAACACACCTGTGCTGCATGTGTGGCAAGTGTTTTGTGCTTGTGTGAGCTATGTGCCAAAAAAAAAAAAAAAAAAAAGGTTAGCTACCGTAGCTCAAGAATGTGGCCTTTTAGTGACTGTCATTATTACATCGTAATTACGCAGAACATGGATAATATAAAATAAGACACCACCACGAAGCATGTCAGAGCGCCAAATTAGTTTCCATTAGAAGCTTTTTCAAAAAAATAATAATTAAAAATCCTGTTTGCCCAAATCCTCACCTCTTTTACCAAGCGATGATCCAGCCAGCAAGCAACCTGTGGAAGTCTCTGCAACAATTCTAAACAGAAGGGGGGAGAGTGAGATGTTGGAACAGTTATACATAGAAAACAGCCTTTGGAAAACTTTAAAGTGCAGATAAGTGAATTTCAGGATTGCGAGCGTGCGGAAACCTGCAATTTGAGCCCACTCACATTATTCCACTTCCGGTTCCAAAGGCCTCATTATCCGGTTCTCGAACGGCCTCAATGTTGACGTCAAGGTCTCGGATTTCCTTTCTGATGCACCTCACTGCCGCCGACGCCATGTCTTTTGCTAACTAACATGACAAGGTCAAACAAGTCAAAACAACTGAAACCTCGACAGAAGAGCTTTCCACCATAGTCTGAAGTTCCTACGTAGAAAATGGCTTCTATCATACAAAACGGGCGATAAAATTCTCCTTACTCCTCGGCAGGTTGACGCACAGACACCTGGCTTGCTAAAGTGTCTCTTACATGCAAAGCGTTACTGCTTGGTAAACGCTTGCCTATTAGACAGCGTCTATACAGTGTAGGTCAGGGGTAGCCAATGTAGTGCCTTCCGAAAATTTGTTTTTGGGACGCCTATCATCCCCAACCATTGGGGCTGATGGAAGTTAGAGTCCTATAATGTCTGCAGGGCACCCCATTGGCTGGCTATACCTGGATTAGGTTCCTCTGCATATTTAGAGAGAGGTGGTATTCCAGTGTCACAAAAACGAGACCCTGGAAGATACATTATTCCAGGTCTGGCTGATTCACCAACATCAGCTCCCCCAGGGTCTCTGGCAGGGGTCTTACGTATCACATGCTCCCCGTTCCTTCTTTAAACCAAAGGTGCCAGTGATAGCTCCTGAGACACCCCCCATAAAAAACTATGGTCCTTCTCCTTCTGGTTCTATAACAAAATATGTGTGGGCACCTGCATACATATGCGTTACAAATTCACTGATATGCTGGAAAGAAAGTAGCTACACATTTTTTTTTTATTCACCATGTGCAGCAGAACACATGCATTTTCCCCATGAGGGTGCATTTAATTTTTCAACTGACAGATCACCAAAATGAGGGGTGCTACAAAGTTATAATATTTTGACAGGATGTTTTGGTTAAATTAATACAATTTGGTTCTGCTTGGCAAGTAAAATGTGTGTCGAATTGCACAGAAATCATTAAAAATGATTGCCAAGTACAGTTGTACCTTGGATCCCAAACGCCTTGCGAGTCGAACGTTTTGGCTCCTGGACTCAGCAAACCCTGGTTTGCGAAAGTTATTTGGAACCTGAACGTCCGACACAGCTTCTGATTGGCTGCAGGAGCTTCTTGCAGCCAATAGGAAACCGCGCCTTGGTTTCTGAACATTTTGGAAGTCGAATGGGCTTCCGGAACGGATTCTGTGTGACTTCTGAGGTACCACCGTACTTGCAGTTAGTAATAAAACATAAGATTGATATATAATCTATTTAGTATTAACTGACATTTCCAGAAGGTAACATTAAAATGCCTTGGTTTTCCAAAAACAGTTAATTTGCTGGACTTACCAAGCTGAGAGCTGTCCAATCACAAAAAAATAAAGAACAGATTTGAAGCCTCACACCCAAAAACTTTGTGACCCCCTCACTGAAAGAAATTTGCAAAAAATTGAGTTTTGACCTCTAAAATGACACGCCCTAAGAATACGAGGACAGGCTCACTTTGACTGGCAGAGCTCCAGCTACGAAGGCTCTTCCGTGTATCTTGGTCACGGTGCCGCGGTTGGTTAAGTCGATTGGGCTCAACTGTTTTACAGGGGACATCCGTATGATCACTTCGCCACCCCCCTTGGGGTAGTAGCCCCTGTCAAGAAACAGCAAGTTATGGGCCAGGTAATGTTTCTGTCATGGCAACGAAGAAACAAGTCAAATAAAAACTAGAGTTTATGGCTGGCTTATTTAAGCACAGTTCAAGGTTCAAACACAATGTCAAACTGCAGTTATTTAAAAGCTTCAAATCTCATCCTCACAGTCACAAAAGGAGGAGCCTGAGACTTACCTCCTTTTTATATCACAGTCCAGGGTCAAACTGAACTTCTCAACCATTGGTTTGAAGACCTGGAGAGTAAATACATTTGCTGAAAAACACAGATACATACATATTTTAGTGAGCAAAATATTCCTTCCTATCACCCTGTCAGAGTGTCAAAAGAATGTTGTTGTTTTTGACTTGTGTGCTGCCAAAGCACACACGTCAGTCATTGCTATGGGAGGTTGTTTTGTGCATATATAATACACAGATACAGTGCTATTTTTCTGGAAAAAGAGGGGCTAAAACTCACCATGAACACGTCCCTTGTTCTCTTAGAATGGCAATGGCGCCAGAACTGAGAGGTACCAGAACTGAGTTCCGGCAAGTTCTGGCTGAAAAAAAGCTCTGCATATATAGTGATAGATAGAAAGATAGCTAGCTAGAAATGACGACTAGTTAATTTGCATGAATTCTTTTAATGGCATGATGTATTTATGTTTTTAAACGTTTACTTGGAAACCTTTGGGTAACAAGCAACAAGTCAAACAAACAAAATTGCTAGTAAGGTAGTGGCTTAATTCAATCTTATTAATGTTTTATTACTTATTATGATTTATAACAAATTATTATCATGAGATCTCAGGGCAGTTCACAGAATAAAAAACAGGGTAAAAACAAGTCTTGGACTCTCACAATCCCTCTTCCCCTTCATTTGCACATGGCAACAGTGATGGGGAGGTAGATTAAAAGCAGCCACTTCTAATTTGTCTGAATGCAGAAAACGTTGATTTGCACAAATCATTGTTTATTTGCAAACTATTATCTGAAACCACAGTTTAATTGTGGTTTGCAGGCAAAATAAAGTTTTTGCAAATCAGTTCCCTGCAATCAGGCAAAGCAAGTCATGGCTTGCTGCACACTAGAAAAAGACTTGCACATGACAGGGAAATCATAAAGAAAAATCATGGTTTGACATTATGTCTGAACTGAGTCGATGGGCAGTGCTGACTTTTAGTTTCCACAAATCCTGGTTTGTCATATCTTGGTTTAAAACAAACTCCAGTTAAGTTAAATAATCCATGGTTTGAAGTTGCATTCTTCTGAAGCATGCCTTTCAAGGAAATGAACTGCAATGAAAATGCCTGAAGGAACCACAATTCTGAAGTCAGGCGTACTGTGCTACTTCTACAATCCCATTTGTTTAAACAAATAAGAATTTATAGCGCCTGAATGAATGGTTTCAAGAAGTGAACAGGCTAGTAGACAAGCATTCACATAGTTAATTCCAAACAATCAGACAAAGAAGCAATTTATTATAGTTAAAGGAAACAAATCTGCCAATATAAGGGAAATAATCTGCCTTTATATGGGACTATCTAACATCTGCCTGTCAAAGGGCTACTCAGAACCATACCATCGTAGCTGCAGCATCAGACCATTCAAGTAGTCTTGTCAGGGAAGCTACCAAAAACAAATTTTTTCTTTCCTCCTTCCTGCCAACAACATGCCACAACGCCAAAGTAGGTGGACGTGGAAAACTTAGAACTAGTAACTTTTTGTGGCTTTATCTCCACTTTCTGGAATTTAGGTCCACTTAACCGTTTGGTGGCAATTTATTTCGGATGTAGCTTTCTTGTGTAACGTTGTTGCCAAAGTCTAATGAAGCAAAGGACTGACTTGAGCTGCAAAGATGGAAGGGTCAACTTACCATCACTGTATAGTCAATCTGGGGAGCCATCTCTGCATTGGTGCCACCTTTCAAACGAAGCTCCGATGGAGAGGCTGCAAAGAGCACACAGGGCATTGCAACTTGCATCAGCAGGCAGACACTCCTGAAACAGGAATGAGACACAGACAGAATGTGTTATTTATTACGGAGGGACCGGAGCCAATGGGGATTCCAAAACTCCCAGATGCAATTTTCTATCTGTGGGAATGTTGTGGATAGTAGGAGAGGATATAGGAGAGGAGGGCCTTCTAGTGGTTCCCTCACTGTGAGAAGCAAAGCTACAGGGAACCAGGCAGAGGGCCTTCTTGGTAGTGGCACCCACCCTGTGGAATGCCCTCCCATCAGATGTCAAAGAGATAAACAACTACCTGACATTCAGAAATATCTGAAGGCAGCCCTGTTCTGAGAAGTTTTTAATGTGTGACATTTTAATGTATTTTTAATCTTTGTTGGAAGCCGCCCAGAGTGGCTGGGGAAACCCAGCCAGATAGGCGGGGTACAAATAATAAATTTTATTATTATTATTAAATATTACCCTTCCTTCACTCACGCTAGTGAAGCAAGTAGCAGAGTGCATTCCCCTTATACCAGGGGTGTCCAAACTTTTTTCGCCGAGGGCCAGATTTGATGAAGTGAACATGCGTGAGGGCCGACCAAAGTTGTTGACCCTTTATTTTAGTATTGAAGTTGTTGATCTTCTGTTAGAATTTTACCCCAGGAAATTAACTGCCACAGGGGCCGGATTAAACCAATCGGAAGGCCGGATTGGGCACCCGGGCAGCACTTTGGACATGCCTGCCTTATACAGCAGGAAGCTGGTGTGCAGATTCATTTGAATCTCTTTAGCTAAGCAATCCAGTCTGGCATGCCCAGATTGGATTTATCCCTGGTAAGTCCCCTTTGATCCCTCTCCAAAGAATAAAGACACAACAGTCAAGGCAAAAGGGTAAAAGAGGAAGATGGCTGCGTGACTGGACCTGTTGTGGGGTCTGCAAGGGTCACAGACACCTACCTGGTCACATGTAGGGGGAGCATGCTCCAGACCAGGTGTAACAGGATGTTATACTAGCTGGAGTAACATCCCCTTGTCTGTGTCCACTCTAGGGAAACCAGGAATGTTGTATTTGACTGCTCCAACGGATTACATCTCACACTATCTACCAGTGACAGAGATGAACCTTACAAAAGGGTTATACTTTAAAACACACACACCGCTGAGCTCACAGAAAATCTGTGACCCAGTAAACAAAGCTTCAAAAAGCCAGTCCCAGTGTTCAGAGTTTGCGAAGAAAAGCTATAAATATTACTATTTATTATGACTCCAGTGCACTCCCGTTGCTGTTTTTTAAATCCATGAATACGGGCCACCCAAGATCCAGAGCTATCTTGAAGTTTCTGGTGAAACACTGCATTTTGAAGCAGTTTTCCCCAAGACAGCTCCAATCTAACTCAAACATGGCATCCCTTTCCAGGAATTTCTTTTGCCACCAGTTTCACATCTGCTTTACTAATAAAGATTGTGCAAGGAGGCAACTTGGCGAAGTATAAAAACCAAGGTGCATGTGGCAGAAAGCCCCAGGTATGGTACATTTGAGTACATTTCATTTTCCTTCTGGATTTCCAGGAGGCAGAGAAACCAACTGGACAATTACTGTATTTTTCGCTCTATAAGACACACCTAGTTTTTGGAGTAGGAAAACAAGAAAAAAAAATATTCTGAATCCCAGAAGCCAGAACAGCAAGAGGGATCCGGCTTCTGGGATAGCCTCTTGCTGTTCTGGCTTCTGGGATAGCTGCGCACAGCCTCTCCTGGGCAGTGGGAGGAAGGCTCCCCCAAGAGCCGTGTTTCCTTTAAAGAGCGCGCGGAGCATGTGTGCGGCTCTTGGGGGCTTTTCCCCGAGGAGGTAGAAGGGCAGCCCTTTTCTCTCCTTGGGGAAAAGCCCCCAAGAGCCACACACAAGCTCCACGCGGCTCTTTAAAGGGAGCGCTGAGCAGAGCCTCCCGCCTGCATAAGATGCACACACATTTCCCCGTACTTTTTAGGAGGGGAAAAGTGCATCTTATAGAGCGAAAAATACGGTATGTCCGGCAAAGACATCACCAGCTGAGGGTGTGGCCCGCAGCAACTTGTGCATACAAGGAAAGGCAAATTCAACCTGAAAGGCAGCAAGAAAAAACACGACCGATCGGCATTTTAAGCCAGTAAGGTGTCTTGTCAATACTGGATCCATTTTCTTTCATTCTGTTATGTACAATTTCTCTTGAACACGGAATGACAATTGCTACATCAGCACCCAAAGAAGTCGCAGAGATATACCCCGCTGTTTTGGTATCCGCGACGTGGGTCCCGCCCTGGATCTTCCCTGGCACGAAAGTGACTTCGGTCGATCCAATTTCTCCACCTTCCATCTGCCCGTTGCAAAGGTCGCGAACCATTTTCAATCCTGACAGGTGCTGAGGCCTTCAAGTCAAGAGGACTGAGTTAGAACAGAAGCAAAGCCTGCGTATGCACTCACGTAGCAAAGAATACTCGATTTTTGCATGTCCGGTGCAAACTTCTCAGTACACCAGAGGTGCAAGCAGTAACTTGCCTGCAAGCTCAGGGTGAGCAGCCATTGTCCCTGGCCAAGAAAGTTAGTGGTCATAGCGGCAATCATCTTCCAGGGAAGGAAGAAACCAGCGCTATCACAGCTGCAGAATTCCCTGGGAAGAGGGACTGGTTGCTAAAGTACCCTGGAATTCGTAGCTCTGTGAGGGGTCTCCTAACAGCTCCCAGAATTCTTTGGGAGAAGCCGTGACTGTCCAAAGTAGCACAATAATGCTTTAAATGCACAGTGCACATGAGGCCTCAATCACTGCTAGCACACAGAAGAGATGCTAAGTTTGTATGGGAGGCTAAGGGATTTCCAGATGCAAGCAGAGGCTCATATGACTGAATGCTACCCAGCAAGAACAACAAAAGATTCCTACACATAGAAAACAAGCGTGTTGGGGAGAATCTTGCCCCAGAATAGGACTGGGGACTCTGTGGGCTTCCAAACTGTGGATTCCAATCAACCATCAGTGCAGCTAAAGGTCAGGGAGGATGGGAGTTGTAGTCTAGCAATAAATAAAATAAATAGCTGAAGAGTTACGGGTTATCTCCCCAAGTGTTATCTATTATTATTTAAATTTATATACCGTCCTATACCCATAGGCCTCGGGGCAGTTCACAGGATAAAATCAGAACACAAAACCAAGAAACACACAATCAAACAAAAACAACCACAACCCAACAACCCTCCCCCCAAACACATTTTAAAACAGCAGAGGATGTACGATATAAACAGTTAAATCACTTTTTTAAATGATTGAAAAGGACATAAAAAAACTATTTAAAATCAATTTAACAGAAAAAGCAGTACTCTCTGCTGGGAAGCAACACCAGTCCTTATGAAGCCTGTCAGGCCCCAGCCTGGGTCAGGTAGATAGAGGCAGGAGCAGGACCCTCAGGCTCTCAGCAGGGTGGTCCTTGATGACTGTCCACCCCAACTTGCTTTGCTATGCAAAATGGATGTGCATTCAGTCCCACTGACATTCCCATCCTGCAGTCTGAAGCGATAATGTCCAGATGCAGAGCATCATGGGGTCAGGTGATTGACAGGTCGGCTGTCCTATCAAAGCTGGCCTGCCAGGTTGGGGGCAACGAGGTTCCCCAAGACCTCTCCTAAAGCAAACCGCTTTGTCAACTGTTCTCCTGGACTTACCTAAGGCCAGGCTGACTCCTGCCGGCTCGGATATTTTTCACATGTAAGGGCGTACCGAAGAGGCAGCTCAGAGCTGTGGTGACGCGCAGGATCTGGCCACCCTGAAAGGAAAAGAGAGGATCAAATACTTGCGACAGATAGAAGTGACTGTCATGCAGGTACAGCCTCATCACTGTTTCCAGGCAGACTGCTCGTCTTTCCAGAAATTAAGTACTGTCCTGCTATTGCAGTTACCGAGTCTATTTGTACGGACGCGGACTTTGTTTACAAGTTCCACTGGGTACCCGGGTGGGTAGACAGAGGTCTTTGGGGAAAGGCCATAGAATAACAGAATTGTGGAGGCAGAAGGGCTCCCCAGGGTCATCTAGTCCAACCCCCTGCAAGGCAGGAATCTCAACATGTGGTCCCCCATCCAATTTGAAAACATAGTGTCTAGCTTTGCAAGTGTGCTAGCAGTTTCACTGCTGCGTAAGTCAGTGTCAGAGGACCTGCTTTGTATGCAAACAACTGCATGCTCAATTCCCGGAGTCTCAGGGTAGGCCTAGGACAGATCCATGCCTGAAACCCTGAAGCGCTACTGCCAGTCTGTGCCAACACTTCAGAGCTACATGGCCAATGGTCTGGCTTCTTATAAGGCAGCCGCCTATATTCCTTTGACTGCAGCTTGCTTTTAAAGTGCTTTCTGATTTTTGTCATAAACGGCACTTGCACCAGCACACCTGCAAGGCGGGCTACTAACCGGGGGCGGACTTTGGTAATACGGCACCCTGAGCAAGGGCAAAATTTGGCAGTATTCTCCTGATCTAGAGAACAGGACTCGAACCAGCGACTTCAAGTTACAAGAAAGGAGGCTAAACATCAGGAAAAACTCTCTTTGAGAGGAAGAAGCTGTTCTACAGTGGAATGGGAGGTGAAGGCCAGGGGTCAGCAAACTTTTTCAGCAGGGGGCCAGTCCATTTTCCCTCAGACCTTGTGGGGGCCCAAAATATATTTTTTGTGGGGGGAATGAACGAATTCCTATGGCCCCACAAATAACCCAGAGATGCATTTTAAATAAAAGCATACATTCTATTCATGTAAAAACACCAGGCAGGCCCCACAAATAGCCCAGAGATGCATTAAATAAAAGGACACATTCTACTGTTGTAAATAAAAATATGCCCTTTTCCCTTATGGGGTATCCAAGAGCCCATATAAAGTCCTTACATAGGTTCCCTATTGGTAGGAGAAAATAACAGAGGCCAACCAGAGAATATTGAGAAGCAAAGCAGCTAGTAAGCTTGATCTTTATTGATCTGTTGCAACAGGGTACAACAGACATATCCTTGAGACAGGATTTGTGAGGAAAGAGACAATGGGAAGGCTTCTCCAGTTTAACCTTGCAAAGAAAGGATTTGGTCAGTTTAGGAATCAAAATGGTTCCAGGTTGGTCTTCCTGTGTTGATCTATGTATGTGCGGTTATGAACATTGCCATATATCTAAGACCATAAAATTCCTATCACACTACTCATGTAAAAAACACGATGATTCCTGGACCATCCGCGGGCCGGATTTAGAAGGCGTTTGGGCCAGATCCGGCCCCAGGGTCTTTGTGTGCCTACCCATGTGGTGGGCTCTCCTTTCCTGGACGTATTTTTAGCAGAGGTTGGATGGCCATCTGTCATGGCTGCTTTCGCTGAGATTCCTGCATTGCGGGGGGGGGGTGGACTAGATGACTCTAGGGGGTCCTTCCAACTCTACAGTTCTATTCAGAAGCAAGCCCTACCGAGCAGGGCTGCAACCTGGGTGGGGTAAGGAGAAAGGTAAACACAAGGAGTTTGGCATTCCCGTTGGGGAAACCAAACAAGGTGTTATGCGACTCCACGGCAGGGGATCGAAGGGGAGACGCTCCCCACCCCCAAATCTCCAAGAATGCAACTCCGATCTATCTGGAGGCCGGTCCCGCCCCCCCCCAAAACCCCATTCATTCAGGTCCATGGCGGCTATGAACCCCGAGAAAGGCGGCCGGCCCCGCGCGTAATCCTGTCCGACTCCCCAGCTCACCCCTTCCATGATGCCGCCGTCGATCTCCACCGGCTCTGGATCGCCCATGATCGGAAGCCGCCGTCGAGGATCCGAGCCCCGGAGCCTGCAGACCTGGGCGAGAAGGAGACGCCGGCACACCCGCCCTTTGCTCCAGGCCGCCGCCAGCGAGGAAGGGAAGCCGCGGACTCGGCTGAAGCGCCGCCCCCGCCGGGCTCGGGTTGGAGGCGCGCGGAGCAGGCGCACAGGGAAACCAGCGCAGCCGCCCTTTCCTCGGAGCTGCGGATCTGCAGCGCCGCTTACGAAGCGGGATTTGGCTTCTCTTATCTACCGACAGGCTCTTTCGGTAACTGATTTTATTGAAACCGAAAATGCGTAAGATCCTTCCCAGAGCGCAGGGGATTTATTTTATTTTTTGATCTCAGGGTCGTGGGTTCGAGTTCCGCACCGCGGAATGATGGACTGGAATGATGAGCTGCGCGCAACTGCCACTGACAACAGACGGCAGCTTGTCAAAACGCCGTATCATAAATTTCATTTATAAATTTCATGTTATTTCATTTATGTGCCATAAGACGCCGCTTGTGAACAAACAAATTTGCAAAAAAAAGGTGAAACGCAAAGATCAAGAACAATTTGCAACCAGTGCGTGCAAAAGGTTAAAATGCTAGAACAAATACCGCAGCGTTGTCTTTCCTGAGTGTGCTTCGACTAGCTTTTATTCGGTTTGAGCAGCAATAGGATCCGGCCGACCCCACTCTTGAAGCAAGAAGGTAAGGCGACCACCTTGGGTGGCACAATCACAGGGGCAGCAGATCCCGATGCAGATCTTTGTTC